>NC_083331.1:66442456-67642456 GCF_963455315.2 Globicephala melas
AGCTCCGGTGTGTGTAGCCTGATCCAGAGAAGGGCCTCTGCCTTCCCTGTGTCCACATTCTCAGCCTCCCACCTGGGAAGGTTGGCTGAGTATACTGTAGTAAAGAGAGCTCAGTGGCTAAATCACAGGCTCGGACTGAAATGGCCTGTGTTTGAATAACGGCTCTGCCACTTACCAGCTGTGTGAATTTAGGCAAATTTCCTAATTTCTCTGTGACCCAGTTTCCATATCTATAAAATTGGGGAGATAATAATGTCTATTTCTTGGGGATCTTGTGAGTATTAAATGAATTAATGCACACAAAAAGAGTGGTTTTAGTCTATTTATATTATGTATACTTTACCACATTATAAATAAATATTTTTAAAAAGTGGTATTACATTTTATCAAGTGCTTTTTCTGCATCTACCTAGATGACGATTTTTTTTTCTATTCTATTCTGAAATACATAGTGACATGCGTTGATTGATTTGGAATATTAAACCAGCTTTGTGTTCTTGAATAAAGCCAATCAGTTCATGGGACAATATCTTTTTGTTGTTCTTGTTGGGTTTAGTTTGCCAATTTTTTTTTTCCAGACTTTTACATCTATGTTCATGAGAAACTTTGTCCTATGATTTCCAGTCCTGTAAAGTCCTTGTTATGTCTTTGTATTAAGGTTATGCTGGCCTCATAAAATGAGCTGTCAAGGGGTTCTTCTTTTTTTCTTTTTGTAAGATTTTTGTATAATATTGGTGCTATTTCTTCCTTAAATTTTTTTTTTTTTTTTGCGGTACGCGTGCCTCTCACTGCTGTGGCCTCTCCCGCCGTGGAGCACAGGCTCCGGACGCGCAGGCTCAGCGGCCATGGCTCACGGGCCTAGCCGCTCCGCAGCATGTGGGATCCTCCCGGACCGGGGCACGAACCCGTGTCCCCTGCATCGGCAGGCGGACTCTCAACCACTGCGCCACCAGGGAAGCCCTTCCTTAAATTTTAAAGAGAGTTTTCTCAGGACTAAATATGGACTAAAATTTTCTTTTGGAAAAGGTTTTTAATTACAGAGTAAATTACTTTCATTAGAAATAGTACTGTTCACATTTTCTACTTTCTCTTGTGTCAATTTTGAGATGTTCTATCTTTCTAGGAATATGTTAACTTCATTTAAATTTTCAAATTGATTGGCATAAAGTTTCCAAATAATATCTCTTAATTATGCTTTTAGTGTGTGTAGGATCTGTAGTGATGGTTCCCTTTTATTTCAGATGTTAGTAATTGCGCCTTGTCTCTGTCTTGCCAGTCTTGTCAGAGGGTTATCAATTTTATTAGTCTTTATAAAGAATCCGTTTTTTAATATGTTGATCTGTTTCTATTGTAAATTTCCTTTCTGTCACTAATTTCTTCTTATTATTATTCCTTAATTTCTTCTTCCTTAGGATTTTCTAAATTCTTGAGGTAGATGCTTAGATCACTTTTTTCAATCTTTCTTCTATTCTAATACATGCATTTAAGGTTTCAAATTTCCCCTTAAGCATAGCTCTAGTTACATTTCACAAATTTTGATATGCTGTATTTTTATTATTTCATTCAAAATATTTTAAAATTTCTGCTGAAATTTCTTCGTTGACTCATGTGTTAAAGTGTTTTCCTTGTCTTCAAAAAATGTCTATTTTCTAACACATTTTGTTATTAATTCCTAGTTTAATTGCATTATGATCAGAGAAAATCTCCTTATTTCAATCCCCTGAAATTGTGTAAGGCATGCTTTATGACCTGCTTATGGTCAATGTATGCAAACATTTTCTGTGCAATTGAACAATTGAAAAGTATAGACGGGCTTCCCTGGTGGCGCAGTGGTTGAGAGTCCGCCTGCCGATGCAGGGAACACGGGTTCGTGCCCCGGTCCCATAAGATCCCACATGCCACGGCGTGGCTGGGCCCGTGAGCCATGGACACTGAGCCTGCGCGTCCGGAGCCTGTGCTCCGCAACGGGAGAGGCCACAACAGTGAGAGGCCCGCGTACCGCAAAAAAAAAAAAAAAAAAAAAAAAAAAAAACACCACAGTGGCATTATTTTTAAAATAAACTGTGATTATAGATTTGTTTTCTTTTCTTTTTTTTAGTTTTGTCAATTTTTGCTTTACGTATTTTAAAGCTATTTTGTTCATTGTAAACATATTTAGAACTTTTATAATATCCTGTTGGACTGACTCCTTTTTTCTTGTGAAATGTACCTCTTCCTACATGGTAATACTTCTTGTATGAAAATATATCTTGGTTCATATTAGTATACAACTGTATTTTAATTAGTCTCTGCATATCATTTTCCATTCACTTAGATTCAAACCTCCCATATCTTTATATTTCAGCAGTGTATGGTTGAGTTTTATTTTTTAATCCTATGTGACAATCTTGATCTTTTAACAAGAGTATTTAGTACTGCTACAGTTGGTGTAGTTACTTAGATATTTGGATTTAAATTCACCATCTTTATTTGCTTTCCACTGGTTCTAATTTTTTTCCTTTTTTTCCTCTTCTATTAACTTGCTGGTTATACATTCTATTTCTCTTGTTTGGTGGTTTAACATAGACATTAGTCATGCATCTTTGACTAGTTAGTATCCGATATAAATTAGTACTTTTCCACTTGCTGCATAATGTATTGACTTAAAAACACTTTAACTCTATTTATTGCCTCCCATATTTTGTGCTATTCTTGTCATATATCTATGTCTATAGAGATAAATCACTATTTTTGTTTTATACAATCAATATTCATTTAAATTTGCCCACATTTATTTCCTTTTCTTTATTCTTTTGTGCATTTGTATGCTCTCATCTGGGATCATTTTACCCCTGTCTGAAAAAACACTTTTAGACTCCTGTCTGAAGAACCACTTTTTTAATCTTTTAGTGTAGGCCTACTGTTGACAAATTATCTTAGTTGTTGTTTGTTTGAAAACCTATTAACCTTGTCTTCATTTTTTGAAGTTATTTTATTGAACATAGAATTCTAGGTTGGCAATTATTTCCTTCCATCATTTAAGAAACCTCAGAGTAATTTTCAACGAGTACTGTCCTTCACTCTACCTCCAGTCTAGCCATGTGGACCCATCATGCATTTTCATCAGCTCCCAAATCCATCTGTCTCTCAGTTGGCTCTTGTCCAGTTGGCTCCCTTCTTGCCCTGAACTCCTGCCCTTCTTGAACTCTCTCCTCTCCAGCAGTCAGCATGCCCACCTTCTCCCTTAAGTGGTCACTAGCTGACCCAAGCCTTAAGACTCTCACAGCGGGTGTGGGAAGTCTGGATGGAGCTGAAATAGGTGCCCAGATAAAACAGGAAACTAAAGTTTTCCCACATCTGCTCCCAAGTCCCAACAAGCATTTATGTGAAATGCTGCAAATACATTTCTCCAGTAGAGCTGGACCACCTGATACTGTACTTGTGAGAGTCTATCCTCCCAAGGCCTCTGTTGCCTCTCAAAAAACGAATATTCCAGAAGAGCTGATAGCTCACTGGAAAGTCTGCAATTCTAAATGTAAATCAAAGATTACTCTGCCAACATAAAGAATAAACAAACGTTTAAATTTAATTTAATTTAATTTAATTTGTTAGTAGACAGAAGCCAGGAATAGGAAAAGGGTATTGTTATTCCACTACCAACTAAGAGGCAACAACCATTATGGTGTGACAGATTCTATTTCTTACCATGCATTTTCCATAACTGAGATCATTCTGTATTTACAATTTTGTAATTGCCCTTTTTGGGGGTGAAGGGATTATTTCTCTAGTATTTCCAAGGTTATTTAAAAATGTTTATTAATATCATTTAATAACTTTATGGTACCATAGAGGTAGTGTGATTTTCTTAAAGGGTCTTCATATTGGCTATTTTTATCTTTGACCCCATAATAATCTTTATCATCTACTTGGTACCTTGTTCATAAGCCTCAGAACTCAATAACGTTTTTTAAAACTCTGAAGCGCCAGTTCCGTCCTTCCAGCAGAGCCAAGGGATCCAATTACAGTTCTCTCACAGAGTGATAGAGTCTCTCACACATTTTTTTTCTTACGGCACATTTTTCCTACTTTACATATTTTCCCCTCTTGCAGTTTTTCAAAATCAGCCTTGAACTGCTTCTAAATAGGTATCTCTGTGGCAAGGTATTCTTGTGTTATATTCTGATCATCTTTATGGCCATTTCAGAATTATATCAGATTTTAAACAAGAGCTATTTAGATTTATGAAGGGCCAGTAGCATTGCATGGACAACTTTGGTGATAATAGGAAGAAACTGCAATATGTGAAGATGAAGTAAATGTTTGCTCCCACCTCAACATCCAGGTCTGCCTTACAGCTTTACTTCAAAGCTCAGTGAAGGGCTTCCCTGGTGGTGCAGTGGTTAAGAATCCGCCTGCCAATGCAGGGGACACGGGTTTGAGCCCTGGTCTGGGAAGATCCCACATGCCACGGAGCAACTAAGCCTGTGTGCCACAACTACTGAGCCTGTGCTCTAGAGCCCACGAGCCACAGCTACTGAAGCCCACGAGCTACAACTACTGAAGCCCACGTGCCTTGAGCCTGTGCAACAAGAGAAGCCACTGCAGTGAGAAGCCCACACACTGCAATGAAGAGTAACCCCCTGCTCGCTGCAACTAGAGAAAGCCTGCACACAGCAACGAAGACCCAATGCAGCCAAAAATAATAAATAAATTTATATATATATATATATAAAAGCTCAGTAAAAATATTCTTACTGGTGCAAGATCAACTTGAATGTGCTGGAGACAGTAAATCAGGCATCTGTCAGGTGAAAGGTACAAACTCAGAATCTGCTTTCCCTTGCACTCTGCCGTGTGGCTCTGCTGAATCCAGCATAATGAATTTCTCAGCATAGAAATTTGCTGAGAGGCACTTTCTGGGGATGGGGAATTCGACTGCAGGCATTTACAACGTCTTTCTGTGGCCAGACACTCAGAGACCACCTCACATGGCTGTATGCCTGAAATCCCACCTGCACACAGGTGTCAGGCTGGGAAGGCATTAAGCTGTCATGGAACCCTAAACCTAATCGATTCAATAAAAATCAAGTGAGGATCTACTGTGTGCCAAGGTCTGTGCTAATTGAGGGCTCCCAAGATGACTAAGACATGTCCTTGACCTCAACGAGCTTAGAGTCTCATGACAGAGACAAAAGTGTAAGCAAATAACAGCCAGGGATGTAACTGATGCTGTGAGTGGTAGGTAGTAAGGATAGGAGGGGACAACAGAAATAGTGATAAACACTGAACAGCAGAAGAGACACTTGATCTGCATTTTGAAGGGTAAGTAGGAGTCAGACAGATCAAAGAAGAAGCTAAAAGAGTCCAGAAAGATGGAGTAACAATAATAGAATTTGTTCAGCATTTTCCTATGTGCCAGGCTCTGCTCCAAGCCTTTTCTGCATATTATCTCATTTAATCCTCACAACAATACCATAAGGCAGATTCTATCCTAGTCCCAAAACACTAGAAGCTAAGGACCTTGCCCAAAGTCATACTTGTAGAACCTTAAACAACAAGGTGTGTTCAGGTAACTATCGTCGTTTTGATACTGCTGGAGCCTGGAGTCTGGTGGACACAGGGCCAGAGAAAAGGCCAGAGAAAGAGGGGTCAGATCTCAAATAATCTGAATGTTATGCTAAGAGATTTGGATTTTAATCCTGTAGGATGTTAAGAACTAAACATTTAAAGATTTTGAAAGATAGATCTGGTAGCTATGGTCAAACTAGAGTCAGGAAGCCAATTAGGAGATTATTAAAACAATACTGGGGAGAATGAATGAGCCCTTGAGCTGAGGGTGAGAAAGGGCGAAACTGAGAGACGATAGGGTGGTCTTTCCTGTATCTCTGGTTCCTGTTCTTCAGAGCATGTGGTATCAATCCCTCAGTAGGGGCCAGATGCAGCCAACAAAACCCACATCTGCTCTATTTCGCAAGGAATTGAGACAGGAAATGGGGGAAAAGGAAGTTTGGGGCAAGTGGTAACCTCACTTCCCAACTAGAGTGTCTGCCAGGCTGTCAGGATCTCCAGCAGGGGCTTTTCCTTGCCCAGGATGGTAGTCCCATTCTCCGTGGACAAACCAGGCAGAAGATCCTGTACACAAGTCTGGGGTCCCCACACCCAGGGTCACTTCAACCAGCAGCCTAGAAGTTGGCCCAAGAGTGGGATGTGGTTCTGAAAATTCTCCTCAATTTTTTGTATTCTTCCCTTCTATATCTGCCAAAGTACAGAAGCAGAAAACTGCATAGGATGAGAAAAACAATAAAAATAAATACAGGCATACCTGGAAGATATTATGGGTTTGGTTCCAGACCATTTGCAATAAAGTAAGTATTGCAGTAGAGTCACATGAATTTTTTGGTTTGGCATATAAAAGTTATGTTTACACTATACTGTAGTCTATTAAGTGTGTGATAGCATTATATCTTTAAAAATGTGCTTATCTTAATTTAAAAATGCTTTATTGCTAGAACATACTAACCAATATCTGAGTCTTCAGTGAGTCATAATCTTTACGCTGGTGGAGGGTCTCGCCTCCATGCTGATGGCCACCGGCTGATCAGGGTGGTGGGTGCTGGAAGTTGGGGTGGCTTGGTGGCTTCTTAAAATAAGACAACAATGAAGTTTGCCCCATTGATTGGCTCTTCCTCTTACAAACAATTTCTCTGTAGTATGCAATGCTGTTTGATGGCATTTTACCCACAGTAGAACGTCTTTCAAAGTTAGAAATACTCTCAAAACCTGCTATTGCTTTATCAACTAAGTTTATGTAATATTCTAAATCTTTTGTTGTCATTTCAACAATTTTCATAGCATCTTCACCAGGAGTAGATTCCATCTCAAGAAACCACTTTCTTTACTCATCCATGAGAATCAACTCCTCACCCGTAAAAGTTTTTTCATGAGATTGTAGCAATTCAATCACATCTTCAGGATCTAATTCTAGTTCTCTTGCTATTTTCACCACATCTGCAGTTATTTCCTCCCATGAAGTTTTGAACCCCTCAAAGTCATCCATGAGAGTTAGAATCAACTTCTTTCAAATTCCTGTGAATGTTGATATCTTGACCTCTTCCCATGATTACTAATGTTCTTAATGGCATCAGAATGGTGAATCCTTTCCAGAAGGTTTTCAACTTACTTTGCTCAGATGCATCAGAGGAACCACTATCCATGGCAGCTATAGTCTTCTGAAATGTATTTCTTAAATAATAAGACTTGAAAATAAAAATGACTCCTTGATGCATAATGGATGTTGTGTTAGCAGGCATGAAAACAACGTTCTTCTCATTGTACATCTCCATCAGAGCTCTTGGGTGACCAGGTGCATTGTCAATGAGCAGTAATATTTTGAGAGGAATCTTTTTATCTGAACAGTTGGTGTCAAGAGTGGACTTAGTCTTAACACAGCTTTGACCTATTTATTATCTCACAGTTTCTGTAGGTCAGAAGTCCAGCAGAGCATGACTGGATTCTCTGCTCAGTGTTTCACCAGGTCAAAAGAAAGGTCTAGGCAGGGCTGCCTTCCTTACTGAAGTAAAAGAATCCACTCCCAGGCTCATTCAGAATTCAGTTCCTTATGGTTGTAGGACTGAGGTTCCTTGCCATCAATCTCTGGGCCAAAAACATCAAGCCAACCCCTTCTCACAGTTTGAACCCCTCTGACCTACCCTTCTGTCATGTCTCTGACTTTAAAATTCTCTGATTTTAAGGGTTCACGTGATTAGATTGGGCCCACACAGATAATCCAGGATAAACTCTCTATTTTAAGGCCCATAACTTTAATTACATAGAAAATGTCCCTTTACTCTTAAACATAAGAGGTTTGGGCATGGACATCTCTGGGACATCTGCATATCATAGTTGTTAATCTTAAAGATGACATCATTTAAAGAAAAGGTATCCAGTTACAATACACTAATTCATGGAAAAAGTGTGGACTTGCAAAGTTCCAGTGATATATGAGATAAGCACTGGCTCAGATTTTCATCATCTTAGAAGGTAAAGTAGTTCCCAGGTCCCAACCAAGAATTCCTTGATTAATAATTCAAAACTTCATCTGCACTGAGATAATATTCTTCTTTTGGATATCCAAATTCAAAAATTGGTCTGAACTGAGATAGTGTCCTTCTCTTGGGTCTATAAACCCATTTCTATAATGAGTGTAAGAGTAGATGTAAAAAATTTTATAATCCTTGTAAGATGTGTGTGCTTTACCAAAATGCTTGTTGCTTTTAGAGAAGCTGACATATTATACTGATGATTTGATTGAAATGTATAGGAAGATTTAAGTTTGCAATCAGTGTTTAAATAATTTGATTTGTAAAATGTGTAGATTTTGACTTGGTTATATAAATAGTGTTTAAATGTTTAGACAATTTTTGCTTAAGTAGGTTTATGAAGTAAATAAATTAAACAATAAATAAAGCACACACACACACCAAAAAGAGTGGACTTAAAGTATTCAGTAAACTATGTCGTAAGCAGATGTGCTGTCATCCAGGCTTTGTTTTTCCATTTATAGAGCACAGGCAGAGTATATTTAGCATAATTCTTAAGGGCCCTAGAATTTTCAGAATAATAAGTGAGCATTGGCTTTAACTTAGTCACCAGCTGCATTAGCCCCTAACAAGAGAATCAGCCTATCCTTAGAAGCTTTGAAGCCGAGCACTGACTTCTCCTCTCCAGCTATGAAAGTCCTAGATGGCATTTTCTTTCAATAGAAGGCTATTCTGTCTACATCAAAAATCTGTTCAGTGTAACCACCGTCAGTAGTTATCTCAGCTAGATCTTCTGGATAATTTGCTGCAGCTTCTACATCAGCACTTGCTGCCTCACCTTGCACTTCTATGTTATGGAGACAGCTTCTTTCCTTAAACTTCATGAACCTTTGCTAGCTTCAAACTCTTCTGCAGCTTCCTCACCTCTCTCAGCCTTCATAGAATTAAAAAGAATTAGGGCCTTGCCCTGGATTAGGCCATGGATCAAGGAAATGTTGTAGCTGGTTTGATCTTCTATCCAGATCACTAAAACTTTCTCCATATCACAGCAATAGGCTGTTTTGCTTTCTTATCATTATGTGTTCACTGGAGTAGCACTTTTAATATCCTTCACGAACTTTTCCTTTGCATTCACAACTTGGCTAATTGTTTGACGTAAGAGGCCTAGCTTTTGGCCTGTCTCGGCTTTTGTCATGCCTTCCTCACTAAGCTTAAGCATTTCTAGCTTTTGATTTAAAGTGAGAGATGTGCAACTCTTCCTTTCACTTGAACACTTAGAGGCCATTGTAGGGCTATTAATTGGCCTAATTTCAATATTGTTATGTCTCAGGGAATAGGGAGGCCCAAGGACAGGGAGAGAGATGGGGAACGATCAGTCAGTGGAGCAGTCAGAACACACACAACATTTATCGATCAAGTTCACCATCTTATATGGACGAGGTTGGTGAGGCCCCAAACAATAACAATAGTAACATCAGACATCACTAATCACAGATCACCATAAAAATATAATAGTAATGAAAACATTTGAAATATTGTAAGAATTACCAAAATGTGACAGAGAGACACAAAGTGAGCAAATGCCGTTGGGAAAATGGTGCTGATACACTGGCTTGACCACAGTGTTGGCACAAACCTTCAATTTGTATTAAAAAACAACAACAACAACAAAAACACAATATCTGCAAAGAACAATAAAGCAAAGAGCAATAAAATGAGTTTTCCCTGTAAAACTTTGAAGAGTTTTATCAATACAGAGCAGTGATGTGTACAACAAAATGGTACTTGGGTTAGGTGGTTTTCCTTCAGTTTATTACAGCCACCACATGCGAACTCTGACCTACGTTCTGTGGTTGCTCCTTCAATAATAACTAAGACTCTGCTGTGATGGAAAATTCTAGGGTGCGTATCATTTGTCTTGCTGAAGTATAAATATGAGAGCTTTATGATTAACTGATTAAAAAGAGAAAAGTTTCATAATTAGGTTTTATACAGCTATGGATTTTGCATTACGTGGTTTACTACAAAAAGAAACATTGATCTGAGACATTAGACCACTCTGATTAAATTTATGGTACACTGGGAATACTTGGGCCAATTATAGGATTAAGTGTTCACTGTGCTGATATAATTCCACCTAAAATATGGCTTATCTGGTGATTATTTTAAACCCCTTGACCCAGTCTCTTCTATATTCTCATTTCTTTAAAATTTTTGCCCACAGAGAGGAAATCGCATACTTAGCTTTCAGTAACTGAAGTGAAATTCAAGACCTCATTTAAGCTTTAAATCTTCTTGGACAAATTTATGGAAAAACTTATAGTTTTAGATCTTGTCATTTGTTAGATTTAACCATAAAATAAAATGAAAAGTTTTTAATGCCTTACAATAGATAGTTTTAAAAAATGATTGGAATATTTATATGATAGTTTTTTTTTTTTTTTTTTTGCGGTACACGGGCCTCTCACTGCTGTGGCCTCTCCTGTTGCGGAGCACAGGCTCCGGACGCGCGGGATCAGCGACCACGGCTCACGGGCCCACCCGCTCTGTGGCATGTGGGATCTTCCCGGACCGGGGCACGAGCCCGTGTCCCCTGCATCGGCAGGCAGACTCTCAACCACTGCGCCACTAGGGAAGCCCCTATATGATAGAATATTATACAAACACTTTTAATCATGTTTTTCAAGACTATTGAATTACTTGTGAAATGCTCATAGCATAATGTTAAGTGGAAATAAGAAAGGATATATAACAACATATTCAATGTGATCCCACGTATGTGAGCTTGCACACATGCATGTGCAGATATTTGGGGGCTGGAGGTTCTGGAATAAAGTCTACAAAAGTTTCACAGTGGATATCTCTAGGGATGGCATAACATCAAATTTCTATTTTTCTATTTATTTATGATTTTCTAAAATTTTGGAATTTTCTACATTGAATATTAATATGTCTTTGTTCTTTTACAATTGAGGAAAAATAATTTTGTAAATGGTTGTTGTCCTTCAAAATAACTTTCTGGGAATTGCACAATTATTGCAATGATGCTGCCTTTGCTCACTTTTGTAATTACCCCCAAATCCATTCTATGGGCACAAATCAAAAGCAATGTTTTTACCTTATAACCACATTTCATTTTTTGTTTTATTTTAGAAAATATTATTCTGTTCACTCATCCATTTTTATTCAATAGGCTTGGCTTCAGACAACATTTGGCTGATTCTAAAAGTCAAATGTGCCTTCTTCCAACAAAAATTTGCTATCCTGAGGATATTTAAAAGGCTGTATTAAGGGTTCTGTATTAGTCAGCTCAGATGGCCATAACAAAATATCATAGATTCCATGGCTTTAACAGTTGAAATTTATTTGCTCACAGTTTCTGGAGGCTGGAAGCCCAAGATCAGGGTGTCATTCTGGTCAGTTTCTGGTGAGGACTCTCTTCCTGACTTGCACACAGCCACCTTCTTTCTGTCTTACATGCAGAAGAAAGAGAAAGCTCTCTGTGTCTCTTCTAAAAGAACATTAATCCTACTGGATCAGGCTTCCACCCCACCCTATGACCTCACTTAACCTTAACTACCTTCTAAAGGCCCTGTCTCTAAATACAGTCATATCAGAGGTTAGGGTTTCCACATAAAAATTTTGCAGGGACACAATTCAGTCCATAGCAGGCTCTGAAAGCATTTTGAAATGAAGAATTTTTCAAAAAGTTTTGAGGGACTTCCCTGGTGGCACAGTGATTAAGAGTCCGCCTGCCAATGCAGGGGAAACGGGTTTGAGCCCTGGTCTGGGAAGATCCCACATGTTGCGGAGCAACTAAGCCCGTGCACCCCAACTACTGAGCCCGCGTGCCACAACTACTGAAGCCCACAGGCCCTAGAGCCCACGCGCCGCACCTACTGAAGCCCGTGCACTCTAGGGCCTGCTTGCTGCAACTACTGAAGTCCACACACCTAGAGCCTGTGCTCCGCAGCAAGAGAAGCCACCGCAGTGAGAGGCCCTTGCACCGCAACGAAGAGTAGCCCCCACTCACCACAACTAGAGAAAGCCCGCACGCAGAAATGAAGACCCAATGCAGCCAAAATAATTAATTAATTAAAGTTTTGAGCATTGTTTGCCATAAAGCATATTGTCTCCCCAGTTTCCTACTACGAAGACAACATCCCTTATTTTGATGAACAAATTTTAAATGCCTTTGTTTTATAAAATGACATACAATCTATTCTGCTAGAGGGCCTATTTCTTTTCTTTTTTTTTTATAAATTTATTTATTTTATTTTTGGCTGTGTTGGGTCTTCGTTGTTGCGTGCAGGCTTTCTCTAGTTGTGGCGAGCGGGGGCTACTCTTCGTTGCGGTGAGCGGGCTTCTCATTGCAGTGGCTTCTCTTGTTGCAGAGCACAGGCTCTAGGCACACAGCCTTCAGTAGTTATGACACGCAGGCTCTAGAGCGCAGGCTCAGTAGTTGTGGCGTGTGGGCTTAGTTGCTCCGCGCCATGTGGGATCTTCCTGGACCAGGGCTCAAACCCGTGTCCCCTGCATTGGCAGACAGATTCTTAACCACTGTGCCACCAGGGAAGCCCAAAACTCAGCTCTTCTGAAAAGGCTTCCTAATCATCACCCTCCATCTGCATCCCCACTAGTTTAATTGCTTCCTCCACCCCTTCTCCTTTACTCCTATTTCATGGAGCCCTGCCACAGTTTATCACATTTCTTACTCACTGAGCTCTGCAATCCATGAAAGAAGAAAGACTCAGTTTTACCATGTTAGTCCCTGCACTGGATTGTACAGAGCTATTGATGCCACATTAAGTGACACTGCCAAGATGGGAGAGGCCAGCTCTCCAAGTGCAGGACAGAGCACATCATACTGTTCACCATGTTTCTGATCCTACCACGTAGTGATACTCAGCAGACGTGTGTCTAATGAAACAGGTACCATGAATGAATGAACTGACAGCCTTTCCCATGTTTATACCATCTTCCCAGAGACATTCCCATAGGGTAACTTGGTATTTTTCACCACACCCAAGAGCTGGAAAGATCAGGAAATGTTGATCCCACTTTGGATATAAGGAAACTGATCTGTAGACAGGTAAATGGGCTGGAAAAGCCCATGGTAAGTGACTAAGCCTGGACTTAAAGTCAGCCAGCTTTCTGGCCATGGCTCTTTCCATTCAGGCCAAGCTCCTACCTTATTTTTTTAAAGCTTTGCCTCAAGTTTCTGGACCCCAGATTCAGTTTTATGTTACATTGTATAATGAGTTATGCAACTGACACACCCATCCATGTACATAACTAACATCTGGTTTGTTCTCATACTGTTTTTAGACTGGATGTCATTTGTATGTGAGATTTACATTTTTATAAACCTGCATGGAAGTTTAAAGAAAATGTCTCTCCCGTAAACCCAGGATTTCTGGGCTCCTGGCTTTTGCAATTGCCTGTACTCCCCACGTGGTCTCCATCCAAGAGTCTTTGCACATACTGTTCCCTCTTCCTAGAAAGCATCCTCACTTAGTGAAGAGTCATTCAACTTTAGATCTTACTCAGGCGTCTCCTCCTGAGGGACACCTTCTATATCTCCACGATTAGACCTAATTCTCCAGTTATAGGTTCTCATAGCAGGACATAACTGTCCCCCAGATCCCTTGTCATAGATACAATTTTACATGAATGTGTGTGATTATCTGATGGCTTTCTGCCTCATGGCAGAGACTATGCTAGCTATTCCTAGCCCAGAACTTGGCATGTTACTGCTGGGCCCATCCTGGATTCATCTTCTTATTTACCTCATCTTTTGCATCCCAACCACCTGGCTGCCTTCCTTGTTCTAGCCTATGTACCCAGATCAGTTTTGCCCAAACTCTCCTTAAATAATGTCTGGGGCTTGCAGTTCTTTCCCTTGTAATTCCCTGTTACGATGCAGGAGCCCTGCTGATGTGGTGGTGAGATGTGTGGAGGGATGAGTTCTATAGTCCTGGATGAAGTCTTGGTGTTTTTAGTGAGCCTGTGCCCCTGGGCTGTGACCAGCACAAGGGCATCTCACTTTTGTTTCATTTTGTTTTGTTTCCTGCACCCCTTAGGTGAGACAGGAGGGCTAGAGGGGCCTGGAGTTAGGTATTTCCCTTCCCCACATCAGTTTGGTTAGTCTTTTGTAAAACCCCAGGGGGTTAAGCTCTTTTAAAATAGTTTCTCTCGAGAATGGGCCTTGTTAATAAACAGAATTTTCTGGGGCTATTTCAAAATGGCTACTTTCCCCCTCTCCCTGTCAGAAGCACAAGGGGATTTTTTTTCCTCTGGTCTTCTCAGTGAGAATGTTGTAGGGCTCCTGGACATAAACTCATAAACATGTGGGACCCCACCCCCTTCCAAGACTGGATCTCCTGGACTTTTTAACTCTCAACTTGTCCATACTGAGCCTTCAGAAATTCATCAATAAAACTTTAGGTTTTCCTCCCTAGGTACTGGTTCCTGCAGAGTTTTCTGCTCCTTGGCCTCTGACCTGTAGTACAGTTGTGATTCTCTCCACTTGTCTCTTCAATTTTGGGGACAGTGGTTTGCCCTGTGACCTCATTTCTCTGACGGATGTAAGAAGAGATGTTGATTTTTGGTTTGTTCAGCTTTTTTCTTGTTCGAAAGCTCCTTACATGCTGGACCAGAAACCAGAAGTCCAAGTTTGCCCAAACTCCATCCAACATGGGAAATGGCTTTCGACTCAGTCCTGGCTGACTTGCCCTTCCTGCAGTCTTGCTGACATGTCGTCCCACGTGGGCTCCCTGGAGAATGAACTCCACATGACTCAAGACAAGAGATCTTGTAGTTGGTATATTTCAGAACAGGTAATCTGATTTTTATGTAGGCAGTCACCCAAAGTTCATAATTGAACAGGCCTAAATTTCTTCCTGGATTTTTATCAGATGCCATTCAAATCATTTGAGATTATTTATATAGAAAGAGTTTCATGTGATAACTAGGATTTCATGTGATAGCAAGAATATTTATAAGAGGTCTTCTTATTAATAAGAACAAAGAAAAAGGGACTTCCCTGCTGGTCCAGTGGTTAAGACTCCATCCTTCCACTGCAGGGGACTGGGGTTCAATCCCCGGTCAGGGAGCTAAGATCGCGCATCCCACATGCCACCACCAAAAAAAGAAAGAAGAAAATTAAGACAGACAACGGTATACATGTCTCTACCTCTGTGACTGAGTCAGTCCACATTTTTTGCAATATTCACTGGCTGAGAACACTGATAGGCTCTGGAGAAATTACTAATGAGTTTACCATCTAATCAAAAAGGCAAAACTGACAGGAACGACTGTATCCAAGGCATTAATCATGCAGAGAATCAGAACACTCACAGAAGGAAAAAAGGCTGAAGGTTAAGGAGGATGAAGAAGGAGGCCAGGGTCTTACTTGAATCGTTAAGGAGAATGAAGCCAAGTGGAGCTGTGATGGGCTGATGCTTCTCAGATATTAGCCCGTGTTTTCCCCGCATCCCTCCCACCTACATCCCAATTAAGCCATTTTGTGCTCATTGCCTCAGAGGAAAGGTGTGGCTTGGTGGAAAGGAGAGGATAACAAAGAATCCTTTATCTTTTGCGGTCCAAAGGCAGATGTCGTTAGAGAGATAGAAAAGCTTGGACAAAATGCCTGTTGGAGATAACAGGAGACATTTTCTCCTTCCCAGACTAGAATGGTTTCCAGAACTTGTGGAACATAAAAGAGAGAGACAATTGGCATGTGCATGTGTCAGCATCTCTGTGTTGAGTAAGTCCATCAATAACAGGAAGGGAATATTGAGATGCAGATGAAAGCGTCTTGTACCTTGCCTCCTGATTACAGTGCCTGGGAGGCAGCAAAACCCACCAGAGGGTTGATGAGCCCCAAAGGCAGAAGAAACTTGTGCTCTTAGATAGAGCCCCAGAAAGGAAGAGAGACCCTCGAGAGGAAGCATATCTACACATGGATCAACAACTAAAGACCCAATGAAAGGAGGATGTCTCTGTGGACAGATGCCATACAGGACCAGAAGTTCCCCATCCCCATCTTGCCTTGGCACTCCCTAAGCCTGCCCCTAAGTATGTATACCCAACGGAACTCAAATTGAGCATTTCTACTCATCCCAGAAGAATGGGACCCACAACCCAAACCAACCTAACATTAAGTTAGGTTGAATTCTAGAGAAGTACAAAATATGTTTATGGATTTAAGTCTAGAGTCATACCTGCAATTGGCTAATTGGCAATTTTGGTCCATCTCAACTTTAATGAATATCGCTTATGTGTCAAGTACTAAGCTAAGCACCTTCCTCTACGTCATGTTCACCACAACCTATAACAAAGAAGCCAGGCTCCGGGAGTTTAGGTAACTTGCCAAGATCACCAAGCTAGTGAGTGGAATCAAGAACTCCAACAAGGGCCAGATAACAAAGCCTGTGCTCTTAACTCCCTCTATTCTGACTCCAGCTGGAGGGCAAAATACAACAGCGAGGTACTCTATACCTGCCCTCACTGAGCTGACGGTCTAGAATGAACCAGAGGATGAAGAGGGCTTCCAAGGAGACTCACCCAGTCCGGGGGAACTAGAAGGTGCAGGAGCACACAGTCTAGGTCATCCTTTATCTTCACGAAAAGGAAATCTCAGCTAGAGACTGGAAGGCAACCAGGTGTAGATTATCTACTCTACAAGTACAATTAGTTTTGGAATCAGAGTTTGGTGCAAACTGCTTGTGTGGAGTGTCAGCAGTGTGGCCTCGGGCAAGTAACTAATCCAGTGAACTTCACTTTTTTTACCTTTAAAACAGGAATAATAATACCCAACTCACAGGGTCATTGTATAGATGAAACGTTCAGCCTAATAACTGATTGGGAATCAATATGCATTAGCTCCTCTGCCTTTCCTCCAACACAGAGCATCCTCGAGAACTGCCACCCCATCCCGAGTCCTTCCTAGTTGAAGAATTCCCAAATTGAGATACCAGGTGGACCTTCCACAGTGAAGGCAAACCCAAGCTCCTCAAGTTCTCAGTGTCAGATGGACATAGCCTGCCTCTAAACCAGAGTTGTCTTGCATGGTCTGGAACATTCTGAAGTCACTTCAACTGAGTTAGTCCATGCTGGACCCACCAAGTCTGGTTATAATTAAAATGGCTTCTGCTTCCAAAGCACTGGCCATAATCTACCTCTTGCAGATACTATTCTCAGCCTAGCCCTCAGAGGTCATGTTTCTAATTTCAGTGAACCTGTATGGAGTTCCCCTAAGTGAAAGCACATGGTCTCTGCCCTCCAGGAGTTCACAAACTGGAGAAGGAAAAAGATATATACAAAAATAACACAAAGCAGACGGATAAATTCCACAAGAGACAGTGAAAGTGCCCTAAGACATAGATTTATACTGACTGAAGAGGGAGTCAGGAAGGTTTCTTAGAAGAACTGACATTTGAAGTTGGCCTTGAAGGATGGCTGTATAGTATGAGGAGTCATAAGAGAGTAAATAGATGGAGATTTCAAAGCAGAGGGAATACCTTAAGCAGAGGCAGGTGCCTTAGAAAGCCCATAGTGTATCCAGGGATGAGATGTGGCCAAAATTGATGTGTGGTAGGAAGTGGCCTGGATGGCTAAAATATGGAGGGTTTCTAATGCCATTTGAGCATCTATCTTACATGGAACGGAGAGTTATCAGATAGTTTTGTAAAATGGCTAAAACAATACTGGATGAGTGGGGACAAATATAGTGACTATTACAGGCTGTAACTAGAGTAATTAAGTGCATCTTTTGAGTAATTATGTGCTAAGGAAGTAGTATCATTGGGATAAAAGTTTGACCATCTGCCACTGAATTTAACGTTTTTTGCTACTAATCCTAATCCAGGGGTTGTCAACTCTGGGTACAAAATAAGGTCATCTGAAGAATATTACCCAAAAAAGCCCATGTCTGGTTCCCACTCCCATAAATTCTGAGTTACCTGACCTGGGATGGAGCCTGAGCATTGTTTTGGTTTCATCCCCCCAGGTGATTCTAATGTTCCGTCAGGCACGCTAAAATCCACGACCTGTGGGCTCCGGACCAGTAGCACGAGCGTCACCTTGGAGCTTTTTAGAACTAGGAAAACTCGGGTCCCAACTCAGACCTACTAGATCAGAATTTGCATTTTTCACAGTATCCCCAGGTAGTATGTGAGCATCAAAATATAAGAAGCACCTGTATATACAAAACTGCCTGTTCATTCCCCACTTCTGCCAAGCCCATGTTAGCCTGAAGAGGGAAGAAATAAAAGCCCCAAAGCCCTAGATATAAGGTTATTACTGAATCACATAACAGAAACGTGAATAAACTTATCTCAAATTTGCCACGTCAGGGCTTCATTGCATAGCACCAGATGACTTGAAAAGGGAGAGAAAGGGGGAAAAAAGTGATTGTTTAAGTAGAAGGAATTCCTGACAGAAGGACTAGGTCCTAAAATAGTCTGAGGCAGATGGGGGTCAGCAGAAGCCTTCAGTGACTGGGATGTGACCATGACTTAGCACGTGCTCCTGACACAGCAGTCCAGGCTCACAGGACAGTGAGTCAACGCCCAGGAGCTGCGCCTGGCTCGGCCCCGTGCTCCTCTGAGGACACAGGGCTTACTCTTCCACCTCCAACCGTTCTAAGGACCACGTATCTGTTGTCATTTTTACCTGCAGCCTTCAAGGCGCAGGCCCCCAGTGTGTTCAAGTTCAAAGAAAATGCTCAAGACCAGCCATCGGTTTGTGGTAGCTGGAAGCACAGACCATCACAGAGACAGAGAACTAAACCCTCAACTGTCCGAAGCTGCTATGGTCTAAATGTTTGTGTCCCCCCACCCCAAATTCATATGTTGAAACCTAACCCAAGGGTGATGGTTCTGGTAGGTGGGGCCTCTGGAAGGTGATTAGGACGTGAGTGTGGAGCCCTCATGAATGGGATTAATGCTTTTATAAAAGAGACCCCACAGTGCTCCCAGGTCCCTCCTGCCATGTGAGCACAGAACGTGAAGTTCTGTCCATGAAGAACTGCGACCCGGGAGAGGGCCCTCACCAGACCATGCTGACACCCTGATCTCTGACTTCCAGCCTCCAGAGCCAACCGTTGTTTATAAGCCACCCAGTCTGTGGCATTTTGTTATAACAGCCTGAATGCACCGGGATAGAAGCCATTACTAAGCACCACCTGAGACCCTGCACACACCCTAATCTTGTCAGCAACCCCACCCTTTTGAAACTTTGCAGAAGAAAGAAGAATGCAACACTGTTACATGAGTCCTGACTATATACCCTTTCCCTATTCCCCAGGAGGGGGACACACTTCTTGAGACGCTAGCCTACTGTGTTCCCTCTTCACCTGGCAAAGAAATAAAGCCGCTCTTTCTTTCTCCTCCATAACTCTGTCTCCCTATTTCTGTTTGGCATTGGTGCACAGAGAGCCAAGATTTTGGCAACAATATTACAGAGAATGATAAAGGGGGAAGTAGGTTAGGTACCTGTACTCTTCTAGGCTCACCAATATTCAGGCAGAGAGATGAGAAGGCATAGTGGTGTCCTTGCTTAGTGTGCTAGGTAAAATCCTGGGATGACCCCCATGACTTTCACCTTTGTAAAATGTTATGGAAAAACCTGAACGAACTTTTTGGCCAACACGATATAATCCCTTCCCCAGTGAGTGTGGGTGGAATTTGTGATATGACGAGGTACCTCCTTTGTGATTATGATTAAGGTTATACTTAAAGGGATTTTTCAGTTGGCTTTGAGTTAATCAAAGGAGACATTACTTGGGTGGACCTAATCTAATCACAGGTGCCTTTAACAGGTGCAGGAGTTTTCTCCAGCTGACAGCAGAAGAGAAGTCAGAAAGATTCCAAACACAAAAGTAAGGGAATCCCTTTGAAGACGGAGAGGGTCAAACAGCAAGGAATGTGGGTGGCCTCTAAGAGGTACTTACTACTGGCAACCAGCAAGGAAATAGGGACCTCCATCCTACAACACTAAGGAACTGAATTCTACCATCAGCTCGAATGAGCCTAGAAACAGATTCCTTCCCAGAGTCTCCAGATAGAAACTCAGCCCAGCCAACGTCTTGATTTTGGTCTTGTGAGACCCTAAGCTGAGAACCCAGCTAAGCCCACCCAGACTTCTGACCTCCAGAACCGTGAGCTCATAAATGGGGGGTGTTTTAAGTCTCTAAATTGGCAGTAAGTTGTTAGGCAGCAATAGAAAATTAACATACCAAGTGAGAGAGAAAACTGCAAGATAAGTCAAACGTTCACCACGAAGCTCTGAAGGCTCCAGGTGGACCCCAGCATAAAAGGGATTCCTAAAGGGACTTACCCAAGCTCTTACCTGGGAGGCCTGATCAAATCAGAAGTGCAATCACTGAAGCCAAGATCTTTCAGAAGCGCCAGGCCTTGGAGGGGTGGGATGGACCGGAAACTACGAGATGAAAAGATAATATTAGAATTTTGAGTAGGTGCCTAAATTTCACCTCTGCATCCCCACCTGGGGTAGGGTTTAGTTGGAGACAATAGAAAACTGCCCAAGAGATGAGATGCAGAATTGCCATTAGCAAGCTCAGGACTGCAGCCCGGAGCAGAGCTAGACAGTGAGGGTTCAGGTGGACTGCTGGAGTCAAGGGATCAACACAAAAGGAAACCAGGGAAAGAAGGGGTGGGTGGAGATGCAAACTAGCCAGACAGCTGTCCTCATTCTCCCTCAGGTACAACTCACCCTGCACAGACCTGTGTTCCTGTGAAGTTTCCTTCTTCAAAGGTCCACCTCTGTTCTTCTCCGTCATCTTCTTACTCTCCCTTCAAGGACCAGGAGAAATCCCATCTCTTTCAATCTTCCTTTGAACAACTGCCTGAAGTCACCTTCCTACATCAGAGCTTCAACTTTCAGTGAAAGATCCCCGGTCAACAGGAGGCGCTTCCTACCTGATTAGTTCCAAGGGCAATGACCTCATTTCTTCGAGCCATAACCCACCCCCTCTTTTTTTTTTTTTTGCGGTACGCGGGCCTCTCACTGTTGTGGCCTCTCCCGTTGCGGAGCGCAGGCTCAGCGGCCATGGCTCACGGGCCCAGTCGCTCTGCGGCATGTGGGATCTTCCCGGACCGGGGCACGAACCCGTGTCCCCTGCATCGGCAGGTGGACTCTCAACCACTGCGCCACCAGGGAAGCCCATCCCACCCCATTTTGAGGCAGTTTTAATGGCTAAAGAGCTCCTCCTCGCACTTAATGACTGTGTAATACCAGGCAAGTGAATCCCTCTATGAGGCCCACTTTCCTCATTTGCAAATGGGAGTGAAATCAGTACCTTCCTCAAAGGATAGTTGGGAGGATTAAATAAAATATTCCAAGTAAAAGGCTTTGTACTGTGTCTGACACATAGTCAGGGCTTGATAAATGGGGTTGGTTGTTACATTGTGGAAAAAGATGCTGTAATGCGTCTGTTACAATGTCTGGTGCCCTGTAGGCACTCAATTAGCGGCAGCTCTTATCAGCTGTGGCAGCAGTCTGAAGCCATGCAGTCTCAACACCGCTCTTTTCAGCTGATACCTTCCAAATATATAGACAGTTGTGTAAGCTGCCTGAAAGAGAATATATGATCCATAAATGTTATTTCCTAAGTGTTCTCTTGTCCAAGTAAGAGCCCACATTACAGGGCTTCTTCCAGATGCCCTCTACCAACTTTCTAACTGCCTCTCTCCAAATGAACCCCACTCCCAAAACCGAAGAGAGATCTGCCCATGTGACAAAATACTCAGTGAATATAGACGAGGCATAATCTACCTTCATCTGGAAAGAGCGGTTCTCCTAATCTGATGGAATTATTTTTTCATATAAAATCTGAACTTCATATTGATTACTTACATTTCCATCCATGCCTCTCTAATTTAATCCTTCAAGATTATTTGAAATTTTTATTCTATTGTCCATCATGTTTGCTATTCTTTTCAACTTTGTCATCTGCAAATTTGAGAGCCTGCTTCCCAGGCCTCCATCATCATTTAGCACTAGTTTTGTTCTTATATCTCATCTCCTAATGGATTTTAAGATGTTTATGAGGAAAAAAAAGAAAAAATTCCACGCTTTATAATATCCTCTACAGTAGTAGCTTTTAAACTTTTGTAACTGAAACCTATAGTGAGAAATACATTAAACATTGCAATTCAGTTCAACTACACAAACACACACACATATATCCTGATATAAATATTTAAATATTTATATCAGGATATTTATTTATGATGCCCTCTCATATTATCCATTCTATTATATTTATTATTATTATTACTTGTTGGTCAAGACTCATTTGATCAGTTTCACAATCCATTAACAGATCCTGGTCCATTGTTTGCAATATGCTGTTCTATAAAATAGCTTTTAAAATTTTCCACTAAAGTGGCAGAGAAAAGGTCATCTGTGCTCTGGGGCAGGGGAGAGGTAGCAGTGCTGCACAAAGAAATATTTGCTTTATCTTTAAAACCCTTGAGAGTGTTGTACTCCACTGTATAACATATCTGTGTTTATTTTAATAGACAGCTAATGAGACTTTATTTTTTCTAGTAAAAATTATAATCCATGAAATGCATTCTATTTTTATTCCATGCTTCGTTTGCCCTTTGGTACTCCACCAGAAACCCACTGACAGATGGGTACCCCAGTTTGAGAATAAAAGCTCCACAGTTCCAGAAACAGGGCTAAGCACATAGCCATTTCTCAGTAAGAGTGGGTTGAATCTCTCAAGAAAGGAGTGTGTGAGATAGGATGAATTAAGTGCTCCATTCAACAAATATTATTTGACTTTTTCTCAGGACGGGAGTGGGGGGATGGGATAAAGGGATGACTAGTGAAACATTGACCAGGAAGATGCGCTTTGTAAGGAGACAGTTCCCCGTGGGTCTCCCACGTTTCTGCACAGCTCCTGAGCAGAGGCACTGACTGCCTTTCTTCTGGGCTGTCTTTTCAAAGAGGTCTATGTACAATCAAAAAACCTTAGAAAATATGCTTAAATATAGAAATAGTGTTTCCCTCTGGAGCAAAGGGCAGTTTTGTTCACTGTCCAGTATAATAAAGGTAATGTATCCCCCCAGACAATGGTCAGGCTGGCTCATAGCCCATTATAAAAGATTTGGGTTCCCTAGGTTCGGGAGTCCTCTCCTGTAACATACCCCACTGCACGTGCAGATGCTACCTTGCCCTCTTTATGTACTCCTGGGGAAGGTTTGGGAAACTACAGCAAATGCTGATGCTCCGGCCACTGCTGTCACCGTGAATGATAAACTGTCCTTTATCTCAGACCTAGGAGTCTCAGTGTACATGACATTGTGGTGGGCTAGCTCAGCTGGACAGTCTCACATTACTGATTCCAACAGATGAGGCTATGTCTTGAAGTAACAAAGTTTACTTTTTATTCTTTTTTTTAATGTATTTACTTAATAAATAAACACGTACTGAGTGCCTAATCAATGCTAGGAAATTTCCAAGAGGATGGGAATGAGGGGAACCAGCCTTAGACAAGGTCTCATAATAAAACACAGAAACCTCATCATAAAACCAAGTTTAGTGAGGGAAGACAGGAGATAAACAAGTAATCCAGTAAGCAAACAAAATCATTTCAGAGAGTGTAAGTGCTAGAAAGAAAATAACCCAGGGTGAAACAACAGAGTGATTGAGGTAGACAGGGAAGGCTTGACGCTGGTGATCAAGGAAGGCCTTTCAGAGGCAGTGAAACTCGACCTGAGACACTCATGACAAGGTCAACCAGTGATGAGACGGTCTTGGGGAAGAAGATTCCAGGAGTAGCTACTGTAGATGCCCTAAGGCAGGAAAGAGGATGATGTGTTTCAGAAAAACCAAAAGGCCACGGGGAGCATCAAGGGAGGTGAGGGTAGAGAGGTGGGCAGGGTCCCAGGAGAGGGCCAGGTCTCAGAGACACTGGGGGGCTTGGGAGGTCCTGGATTATCATTATTTCCTCTCTCTTTCCCTTCACCCCTTCTGGCTCTCCTCCTCTCTGAAACTGTCTGCAGGGCACATTCCTGATGGAGCCCCTGGGTGGCTTTCTCCTTTGGAAAGTGAGTGGTAACTGCCTTAAGACTTTAATTTGCGGTCCACAGAAATATTTGCATGATAGGAATGAAACTGTAAAGACTGAGAGTATGTCCGGTGCATCTCCAAAGGCCGAATTTCAAACGCTTGGCATCATGGAGGAGGGACTTCTGGGTAGATGCCCTCCAGAAACTCTTCTCACACCAGTCGATGGGACAGACTCCTCCCAGTTCGAGTTTAATTTTAGGATGTAGGCACTCATCCCTGAAAGCAAAAAATGAAGAGTGGCTTCCAGTGGCTTGTTTAAAGAGCTCCTGAGGCTTCCTAAAGAGTCTTATTTGGCACTCACCAACGAGTGGCATCCTGAAAGGAAAGAAGAGGAAATGGACCCAATGTCTTGTGATGAGGAAAGTCATTGGATAATTATATCAATTCCTCACTTCTATATGAAACTCACAAATAGGGTAAAACTCATTTAGAAAACTAACTAACCCAATTAGTTAGATCTCCAAACGGAGTAAAACTACTTTAGTTAACCTACTAATTAAAAATATTGGGATACTGCAAGTTAAAACTCTAGAATACGGTATAAATGTCAAAAGAAACGCTAGCTTATCCTTTCTAGTAAGTAGAGCAACTCGAGGTTACCACTACCTTGGACCTTCCAAAGAGATCCTACAGAACCTGACTCACTTAATAGAATGTTCTATGATATCGCTTGATTCAGACAACAGTGCAATTCATGCAGTCTATAATTGTATATATGATTTTTAGTTCCCTTTAATTCAACAGGATTCCCATAATTTCATCTTTAGGGGTTGCTTTCTTAGCAAACACATTTTTCATAGATAACTCACAGGTCAACTCGTCAGCCGTCTTTATCACAAACACCACACTATTTGTGTCTCCATTGAGGTGGTTGTATCAGAGTTTTGTGATCATTTAATCACAGCTGATGCTGTCTTAGGGAGATTGAAAACTACTGGAGCAGAACATAGCTATCTGAATTCTCTGATACGAGTAAGAGATAGAAAAAGGCTGCCATTCAGGTAAGAACCAGAAGCCTGTTTCGGGGATCTGGTCCAGGTGGGGTGGATCTGAGACTGTATCCAGCAAGCCCTGTATCTACAGACGAGGTGGGGTTGGACCACACATCAGATGGCTCTGGATCTGAGTCCTAATGAGATTCTTCCCAAAGCTCAGTTAAGACAAACTAGAAGTTTCTCAAAATGGCTGTCATCAATGTTTTCAGGTATGGAGAAGTCATTGCTTTTAGATTCAGAAAGATCTGAAAAGGCTGGTGATGGGAATTTCCACAGCACATGAATTTCTGAATCCCATTTGATCCCGGGCACATGGCACATGCAAAGCCAGACTGCCACCTACTGACACGCAGAAGGGGTGGCCTGGCATTGTTCTGTTCTCAGTGTAACGAAGATGCTGTTGATTACAAACGGTCTCCTGAACCCAGCTGCTGCTTTTTGAAAACCCAGTAGAAGTGAAGCAGTCATTGATTTGAGACCTGAATTATATATACATTTTTAAATGTTTGGAGAAAAAACTTCTCTGCCCAAACATATATAATACCTGCTGATGGGTCAAAAAGAGAAGGTAAATCTGGCATCCGGAGATGGACGGGGGTAAATGTGGCTTCATTTCAAACAGCCCCTCCTGTTTCTTCAGTATAAGAAATGAGAGGCAGCAGACCTGTACCACTTAACTGAAGACTCCTCGGAGGCAGGAATTGTATCTTACTTATGTTTCTTTTTCCCTAGGCCTGACATCTCTCAGTGCATTTTGAAAGCAAACAACAATTGTTAAACGAGTGTTTACAATTTTAATAATAATTGTAAAATTAAAAACCAAATCAAAGGCTCATAAAAAGGAACGAAGATAACCCAAGGTTTATATCCTGCCTCTGGTAGCTGTGTACTTTGGGCAGGTGACTTAACCTCTCTGAGCTTCAGGTTAGAATCTTTAAAATGCAGACGACATGACCCCTGGGTTGACCTATGGGGATTAAGTGACACGATGCTTATGATGTGCTTAGCGCAGTGCTTGGCACACAGTAAGTCTTCAAGAAAGAGAAGATGTTTTAAGAAGTAAAACAGGCCTCGGGTGCTGTCTGCTGACCCTGGGCTATGAGCTCATCTCCAACTCAGGATCCTGCAGCCTCAGCTTCCTTGGCAGCTTCCAGAGGTTCTTCAGCTGGCCGGCCGCTTGCACACACTTGACACGTGAGCACAAACCAGAGAACCATGGCGGAGCTGGCTGGGGAGGCGGGAGATTAATTGAAGACTTTTATTATTGTTATTTTTAGTTACAAAACGGCAGGAAAACAGTTCCTGTCGGATGGTGCATCTCTGGCTAGAAGGCAAAAACGCAGGTGGGAAGAGGGTTGACCATTAATCATAAGGAAGCAGGGAAGGAAACCGAGACAGGAAATGTCAACAGCAAGATGTCCTTCCTCTGGGTCACTCTGAAGGCACATCCACAGACCCGCGCGCTCAATGCCGGGCCCCGGCTGCAAAAAAGCCAGTCCAGAGGAAACGGCAAGCAGTCGAATGTCAAACCAAAAATAAATCGGGCACGTTTCCCTTCTAAAGCAAAGGGACTAGCTCCTCTTCTATTTGGCCCCCAGACTCTGGGAATCTGTCTTGAAAGAAAATGCTTTCATACGGATGAGAGTTGAAGAAGATGCCAAAATAGTGGAGGACAGGCGCGTAGCCTCACGTAACTTTTCTGAGCCTCAGTTTTCTAGTCTGTGTAATGGGGATTTGCCCTCCTCCCAGAGGTGCTATGGAGACCAGGAGCGTAAGCTGATGACATTGGGCTTGTCGTGACTCTTAGGAATTCTTTTGACTCCTCTCATGATAGAAAATGAAAACCCAAACCTTGACAGTCCCTTTTGCCCCAGTCAACTGAGGCAGGGCAAACCCAGTCCACATGGGGACCCCTCAATCTCTGCTGAGGATGGGAGACGCAGTTGCTAGAGGCGCCCCATTTGTGCCTTTGATTAAAGCTTCTGAAGAACATTTACTTTCCTTCTGATTTTGTTAAATGTTGGCTTTTCCAGACAAGTATTTTTTTAAAGGAATACATTTTGTTGATATTACAGATTAAGCCCTAAGGGATAAATGAATGAAGTAAATGCTTATGTTGTGATAGCTTTTAGCCCTAAAAAATCTTTTACTCCCAATACTGTTTTTATCTTTAGATATTTCAGCGTTGGGGGGAGTGATTCAGAACACAGGCTTGGAGTCGAACGGATATGAGTTCAATAACTACATCATAAGCCTTCGGTATGAATTATTTGGCATTTAAACTCATCTATGCCTCAGTTTGCTCATCTGTAAAGAGGGAGAAATAAACACATGATAGCTAACCCCTCACTCAGTGGTAACTAGTGAGTTTATGACGCATCTGGACCATAAAGTTTCCCAGTCTTATTTTTTAATAAATTGGCAGGCTCACATTCATTCAGCATTTATTCCAGACCTATAGTCCCTGGGCATCATATGAAACAATTAACTTGCCAGTGAACGGAGCTGGACCACTCAATCTAGTTGATGAGACAAACACACAAACAAACGATTGCAGTTCCCATAAATGCTGTCCCAGAAGAAAGTTCTCAATTCATTTGGTCTCCAAAGAAGGGCACGATCACCTGTGCTTGGGTGGATCTGAGACTTCACAGAAGTGGAAATTCATACCTGGTCTCATTGGATGAAATGGAGTTTTCCAGAAGGAGGAAAGGAAGGACATTCCAGGAAGACCAATAGTATACTCCGAAGCCATCAGAATACAGTACCGTAACTTGGAACAATTCCCCAGCTCTGAGGCTGCAGCATAAAATACACAGAAGCAAGCTCAGGAGATGGGGTTTAGGGAAGCTGGGGCCAGGCCACAGAGAGCGGAATACTCCATTCTAAGGAGTCTGGAGAGTAACTTGAAGGAAATGAGTAGGTTTTGAACGGTTTTAAACTAGGGAGAAAACAATCATAGTGTTTTTAAAAGATGAGTCCAGCAGTCTGATTGGATTGGAGAGAGGCCCGGGACAGTGGTGGGTTAAGCGCCCACTCTGATGGTTTGGGCCCAACAAGAAGACATGAAGGCAAATCACAGGAAGGAGAGGAGGACACAGGGAAGAAAAACGTCGAGAAGGTGTCACTGGTAAGACCTAGAAGTCCTTTGACATCTTTTGAGGAGAGGGAGAGAGGTATGGTGGAAGGAAGGGAAGGGGGTAAACAGTGGAAAATTCTAACTAAATGAACCTTTTTAAAAATAAAGTTACAGGTGCTGGGAATGCGGAAGTAAAGCCCACAGCCCGGCTTTCAAGAAACATGCATCATCCAAGGGAGGGGCTTCCCTGGTGGCGCAGTGGTTGGGAGTCCACCTGTCGATGCAGGGGACACAGGTTCGTGCCCCGGTCCGGGAAGATCCCACATGCCGTGCAGCGGCTGGGCCCGTGAGCCATGGCCGCTGAGCCTGCACGTCCGGAGCCTGTGCTTCGCAATGGGAGAGGCCACAACGGTTAGAGGCCCACGTACCGCCAAAAAAAACAAAAAACAAAAAACACTTACTACGGCCGTGCGGAGCCTGTGCTCCGCAACGGGAGAGGCTGCAACAGTGAGAGGCCCGCGTACCGCAAAAAAAAAAACAACAAAAAAACACTTACCACGGCTCCCCTGGTGGCGCAGTTGTTGAGAGTCCGCCTGCCGCTGCAGGGGACACAGGTTCGTGCCCTGGTCCGGGAAGATCCCACGTGCCGCGGAGCGGCTGGGCCCGTGAGCCATGGCCGCTGAGCCTGCGCATCCGGAGCCTGTGCTCCGCAACGGGAGAGGCCACAACAGTGAGAGGCCCGCGTACCGCAAAAAAAAAAAAAAAAAAAAAGTCACATCCAAGGGAGAACATGAACGGAAACCAACAATTATGGAACAGGGTTTATTGTCTCACCTTGACTGCTGACTTCTAACCTCCAGAACTGTGAGACAATAGATTTCTGTTGCTTAAATCACCCAGCTTTGGAGCACTTTGTTAGGGCAGCCCTAGCAGACTTCTAGAAGAGCATCCGTATGAGAAATGAAGACCTCAAAGGATTTTCACAGTCATTCACACTGCAAAGAAAGGGCTTTGATCCCACCTTGTTGTCACAATGAAAAGAAAAGCTTTTACCCTGAGCTGTGGGCAGAAGGAGCTCTGGAAAGTGGCTGAAGAGGAACGATCTGGAGATCAGAACAAGGTGTGGGTCTTTCTGTGACTGTCTCCTCTCATCCAGTCAGAGGAACCCAACTTTATTAGCATGGCCTCATCTGCTACCACTCTCACTGATAGTTTAGGTTCATAGTCAGTGGTGTTATAGCAAATACAGAGTAAATACATGTACAGCAAACTGGCTCTTCAAAAGAAAAACGTGTACATACATGTTTATTATAGATTTTAACAATTGATATGTAGCATTTAATTTACAAATAATAATACCCTTGGTTGTAAATTGTTAGCCAGTTGATTCTCATGGAATGCGTTCATTGATTTTTGCCAAACCCTTGCATCTGGGGCCAACCTCTAATTGCAATTCAACCATGACTGATAAATGGAGTTGCTTCCCAATCCACTAATTCTTCTCCCATCGAATGTGCTGTCATGAAATCTGATATGTGATTTTCTGTTAAACTATTTCTCACCCTTGTATTAATTATATTCATTAACTGAACATGTTCCAGCTTCGGCAGTAAATCAAGCTCCAATTTACCATGTCTACTGATTTCCATGGTGTAAATACTGCACAAGGACCAATTTCAAGCTACCGATGTGTCATCACTGAATGCAGATTTGGGGAGAAACGTCCAGTAGTGCACCGTTACGTAGTATTTCCACCATTCAGAGGCCATAGATGTAGACAACCCAAGAGCATAGGCTAAATGTACTAAAATATTTAGGCAGTGATGGATTTTAAGTATTATTGTCTTTGTTTTTGGTATAATGCATCTAATTGTAAGTTTGTATCACTTAATTTTTTATAACGGCTGTGTTTAACAACCAGCTCTCAAAATACCTAAAAATTTAACAACTGGCTCTCCTGGGCTGGTGCAGGCGAGCCCCAGCACACCACTGCCTGTGGCTATTAACAGCTTGTAGATTTTCCCATTACATGAACACAGGCAGTTTCCAAGCTACACCCTGAAGAGGAAATAATTGCACCTAATACAATATGACTCTTTCTCTTTCTACCACTCTTGCCCCAAGATGCAACCCATAGAGTTTAGCATCACCCATCATTAGTCATGAATACTGATTACATCTTATGGTGTACACCAGCCTGTGAGCCCTTAAGATCAGGGACCATGTGTCCACATCACCGAGCAGAGTCAGATACATGGTAGTTTCTCAGTGAATGTTTGCAGAACCAGTGACCTAAAATTATGACCTAGTGTTCCAAGCAATCACAAGTCTACTTAGGGTGCGTGACCATTTTTTCCCCTTCATTGTCCCTTTTCTGATCAATTTATAGACAAAATGGCATAAAACTAAACAGACAAAATGAACTGGGTCCACAAGTCATTCCTGTCTTCCTCTTCTAAGCTTAGTTGTTAAAGAATGGCTGTTTGGCTTGGTGGGTGAACGAGCAAAACTGTCTGAATATCACCCTAGGAGCCCTCTCTGGATGGCTTGGACTACGAGTCAGCTGGAATCAGCAGAAGGGGCTGCTTCCAGTGGGACCAGTAAATTTCTGCCTCTAGAAGGAAGGTACATAACGTCCTATAGGCCCCGAGGGAGGTCTCTAAGTGCTGGACGGCTAATATTCCCAGACGATTTCTACCTATAGTTGGCTGCCCAACCCTAGATTACCTGCTACCAAGCAAGCTGTGTATTCCCCACTGGCCTGGGTACTCTCTCACCTGTGCTGTAAAGAAAGAGTCCTGCAGAGAGGTGGGGTCCAGCCACTCGGGTGGAGACCCACACTGAGGGTCTATCAGTGCCCTGGCCCAGCACAACTTTCTGGGACAATGAGAAAATCAGGGGTAGAGCCCTTCTCTTCTCTCAATGCTCCCGGCGTCTGTTAGTTTTTCACTTCCCCAGTAAAGCCTGTATTATAACCCAAATGGTGTAACATTGTTGAATTGGCCTCAGACCCAGATGGGATTCACCTGGCAGAACAGGTAGGGCCCCAGAGGAACCCACCTTCAGATCAGGCACCCACGGTGTTCTGCGTTGGCTGGGACTCTATGCACGTGGCTCCAGGGGAAAGCCTGAGCCAATGAATCCGGCAACCTGGACGCCAGCAGTCCCTCAAAGAGATGTGTGATCTGGTGACCATTTTTCTAGATCCCTAGTCCTCAAATGGCCTATGTGTAAATTTCCAATAACACACAAGCTGAAAAGCAAAAGGCGGTCAAGTAAAACAAAACTCTAAATGTCCCTCGATGCCACGAAGCCCACCGAGCCACCGCACTTGATGTCATACGATCTTTACATGGTAATTTCTTGTTGATGCCCGGAGGGAACTAGGGGCCCGTGTTCACAGTCCAGAACCTAAAGGGGCGGCTTTGTTCTGGGAATCTTTGGAGTACAATGAAAGAGGTATAAGAGGGCTTCCCTGGTGGCACAGTGGTTGAGAGTCCGCCTGCCGATGCAGGGGACACGGGTTCGTGCCCCGGTCCGGGAAGATCCCACGTGCCGCGGAGCAGCTGGGCCCGTGAGCCATGGCCGCTGAGCCTGCGCGTCCGGAGCCTGTGCTCCGCAAGGGGAGAGGCCACAACAGTGAGAAGCCCGCGTACCGCAAAAAAAAAAAAGAGGTATAAGAGACTCAATTCTTCCAGATGTTGTGACATGAATGTGTAACAAACAAATGGTGAAAGGTGAATCTCAGTTCATTGAAAGCTCCACAGATGATCCCACAAAAAGAAGGAAGGTCCCCAAAAGATGCCAAATTATACACCAGCGTATTTAGTTCCTTTCAGTCTTTTCTGATCATCATTGGGAAGCAAACACCCAGGGTCATCAGCAAGACGCAGCTGGTGACCACCTTAACGCATGCAAGACACACGGTAACTCTACACCAGGTGCCACTGACAGACATTTTGAAAAATATTTGGAGAGAACGTCTGGGGCACCACGTGGTTAGACCACACTGACTAAAAGAATAGCAAGCTCTTCATGCTTCTGCTTCAAGGGTTCAAGGGCTATACGGAAGCAAATTGATCCAAGTCCGAAGGAAATTGGAGTCCATTTTATGTTATTCTCTGATGCCTCCGAAAAGATAGCATAATTCTTTGCCGAGGGTCAGGAAAATGAAACTGGGCTTTGCTTCTCGTGCAGTACAGCTCAGCAGTGACAAGCACAACGGGGTCGTTGTCTTCACATCTTCACATCACCCCAGCTGCTACCCTACAACCAGTCCTGCTACGCCTTCAGATCAGGCACCCACGATGTTCCGTGTTTTTTATGTTGGGAATTATATTGTTGGTTGAGACTGTCAAGTAATTACCAACAGCAAAAAACAAACAAACCCAGCACAAACACAACAGCATGCAGCCCTAGGCTGACACATACCTCTGACTCTAGCCCTGTTGAGAAGATTCTCTCTGAACAGGGAAAAAAGGCAGTCATAGCCACAGAAGCTGTTTACAATAAACGCTGTCAAGAAATTGTTTGTAATATGACATTAATTGTGATTGAAGAGCTGTACCTACAGTTTCTGTCTGCAGACTCCCAGATGTTTTCTTTTTGCTACTTGAATCCCAAAGCCCTGTGTGAAAGACTGAAGGTCACCGCAAAACTCAAACGTTAATAGCTTGGTTTTGATGGAAGTAGCTAATGTCAATATATTTTCCATAACCTATTTATTCATTGCACATCTACCTTCTACCTAACACTGTTGTTTCCACACACAACCGTGTAACATAAAGACATTCTTGTGATATAATATTAAGTGAACAAAGAAGGCAACCTACGTACACACAAGGTTCCCCTGGATAGCTCACATCCATTCAACGAATACCTACAGCATTTGTATTCAGCAATCTCTATCTTTATTTGGAGCTCTGGAACTAGGTCATTTTTTTTCCCTTTTAAAAATAACCCAGCATATTTTTTCAAGGTTGGTAGGGTTGTTTTGATTCTTTCATCTAGCACATAATAACGGTGAAAGCTATGTTTATCTTAAGGATATAGGATAATTCTTAGAGGGCTCTGAAACCCACCAAGAGAGGAGCATCTGAGATTCTTTAAGGTAATCATGGTGTGAGTTCTTAGCATTCAAACCTACAGTAAATGGTTTCAAGATGGACAATATAACACTGATTACCAAACTCCAAATTAACATTCATGTTCCACTTCTAAGGTGACACACCTGGTTCTGCTTACCAGTGAGTTTAATTTCTTTCATAACTACAACTTGGCAGGTTATGCCTTGCATAGTCATTGAATTTCAGTGTTTTGAAACCAGCCTACCTGTGTTTCAACAACCTTGTCAGTAGTTTCAGATCTAATCATCAAACCATAGTGGCAGATGCAAAAAAGTGCAAAGCACCATGATTTAGGAATTTATAATTTCCAATAAAACAGATGTGTGTAAAAAAGTTAAACTGTAAGAAATTAGTTATAACTTCAACACGTTAAGACGATACTAGAAGAAATGTCCATTTTGGTGCGTGATTGAGTATGTGGATTCCAACTCAGATCTGACTGGCTCCAAACTCTGTGCTCTTGGGTTGGACATAGACATTTCCAGAAAAGGTCTGCCAAACTTGCTCTATCCACTAACCTCAGAATTTGTCTTTTAGCCAAATGTCTCTGAAAGGCTCAGCTGTCTTTCACAAAGAGGAGACGTACGGCAGTTGCGAGATGGGAAGACCTTGATACAAGTCTCGGGGGCTGGTCTGCAGGAGGGACTCTGGAATGCTTTTCCCCAGCAGGGGCATCTCATGTCATCTGTTGTTCTGGAATATTAAGGACACTCTCCAGATTAATTGATAATGACAATGGTAGCAGCTGTTGGCATTCCTAAATGCTTGCATGTTAAGGTTTAGAGGACTTTTACATGAGAAACTGTGCCATAGAAAGATCATCTGTCCTGGTTTTGAGCTTGTCCTATGGTTTATAAGATGTTGTCAACTGGGGGAAACTGGGTGAAAGGGACACTGGACCTCTGTGTCCTATGTTGGCAACTTCCTGTGAATCTATAATTATTTTAAATTTTTATATTACAAAAAAAAATTGTAACTCTGTAGTTCAGCAGGAGGGACACACCTTTTCCAAGGTCAGAAGTAGAAGAGGCTCTCCTTGCAACTCCTAAACAGACCACCTCCCTGCATTGCTCTCAGTCCCGGAGCCAGGCTTTGCAGCTGGGGCTGGACGTGGCCTGGGGTGGAATTTGGAATTCAGAGTCGGGGGCGGGGTGGTAGCCCTGGTTCTCCCACTAAGCAACTCTGTGATCTTGCCCACATTCCTTAGCTCTGAATCTGTTGTTTATCTGTCAAATATGTCTGTCTCTTTCAGAAAAGGCCACCTTCAGTTCAAATGAGATAGTGATGGTTCCTTGAGACAATATGTATGAAGGCCCAGGTAGCTGCAAGAGGACATACAAACGTGGGTTTCTTCTGAAAATCATCTTTGCCAGATTTGGCCCAAGAGTCCTGTGAGAGGCCAGCAGCCCGCCCCATGAGATGCTTAAGTCCCTCGGTTTTGCAGTAGAAGTCCTTGAGATGCTCATGGCTCAATGGGCTTGAGTCTTTGCCTCTTAACCTCACCATGAGCCCAGCACCTCCACTCAAAAGAAGCGAATCAGCTCCTCTTCGTTTTCTACAGCTGCTTGCATTGCCCTCCCCACACTCCACGGCCCCCGGACTGTCATGCTGCCTGTACTAGTCAGATGTGTCCCCACCATCATGGCAGACCCACCATCGGCTGTGACTCAGGGCAAGTCCCCAAGCTGCTTTCCAGGGCTTCTAGTTGGAGGTTTTGTCCTGCCCTGGCCTGTGCCACAGAGCTGAGCAGTGGCACTGAGCAAAGTCTAAAGTGCCCAAGTGCAAGAGGATTCCTTCCCCATGGAAAGGTGAAGACCAGCATGGCTGCATGGGCTTTGCTTTGACCTTGAAGCCACATGGGTCCTGGAAGCACGAGCTGGCCGGCCTGATTTCCTGCTCTAACCTGCACACCTGGAGAGCTCTCCTTCCTGCTCATGTCCAGAGCGTGGGTCGAGTTTGCTCAGGAAAACAGGGGCCATGCTATCCCTTCCGCGTATTTAATTCAGGGGAAGGGAAACGTTGAGGCAGTTATTTCTGGAAAGCTGGGCGTCTCTGATGTGGCGTGGGGACCAGCAGCACCCATGTCACCTGGGAAATTATTAGAAACGCAAAATGGGGAGGGCAAGGCCCGGACCCCCTGAGTCACTTACCGCAGGAGGAGAGCCCAGCAATCTCTCTTTAACGAGCCGCCCTCCCACCCAGTGCTTCTGATGCGTGAGAACTACTTTGAGCTTCTGGCAAGTTGCCATGGCTCTTACACCTGCCTGCAACTGCTCCTGAGTCTCGCGTGTCTGCCTCTCTTGGGGAAGCTCTACCCCAGGAGCATTCAAGGGGAGCAGATTCTGAGAAATATGTTTCCCAGCTTCTCCTCTGCAGAGGAGAACTTAGACAGGAATATTAGTGGTATCAAAGAAACAGGTCAGCACAGCCGGTAAGCAGGAACTTACGATAGTTGCCCCTGAGGCAGTTCTGGCCATATTCACAAGGAGTCACGCACCAAGTCATGTACCAGATCCTTGTCTTCAAGGGTGTCCCCTTAAAGCCTCACCCAGGGCTTTTAAGGGCTGGACTATGTGCCCAAGAAACATCTTTCTACCCCAGGGATGGCCGCAACCCCCCCCTCACATGAGAGTTTTACATTAAAAAAGTCCTTGAGGTACAAGTGGGGAGTACATAAGTAACACCAAAGTGGGTAGAACTTGAGCCAAAGTAGTTAACAGAGAACTAAAGGAGTGACATGGGGTTACTAGTAATGGAATGCTAACATTCTGGCTCACCTTTCCGTTTCATAATTGGAAATTTATATATACAAATGTATGGAAATTATATGCAAACACCCCCAGGATTAAACAGTCACTAACATTTCATGTTATGCATAAGTATATTAGGTCAGTTTCCTAATTGACGCAAAGGTATTTTGGCAGCACTGGGCAACTGCAGGGAAGGTGGAAAGGGAAGGGGAAGACGGAGAGGCAGGTGAGAGTGCAAGGATGCCAGAAGCAATCAGCATTGACTGGACTATCAAGAGACCGCTGGTAGATTGCATTTACTAAAAATTTTCAACACCTGTGGGCACCCACCATGAGCCCGGCACTGTGTTAGGTCCCAAAGACATAAGGAAGAATAAGACCCAGTCCTTCTTTTCAAGTGGTTAATGTTCCAGTAGCCAGATAGACACACATACAAAAATTTAAAACAATATAATTAGTGCCGCGGTTAAGATTGTGGGTAACTTGTGATGTGATCATTGGAGAGAGAAAGAATTGCTTCTTGGGGGCTGTGCTGGATATCTTTTATTTGCCTCTCTATATCTGCTTTCAATCTTTCAGCACCCTCTCGGTGGGCTGCCTGTGGTCACCAGCTTCCAAGACAGCTCCCAGTGACCTCCTTCCCCTAGTACTTATGTTTCTGCATGACCCTCTCCCTCATTGTATTAAGGTTGATTTATGTCAGAAGAGATACATGACTTTCAAAGCTAGGTCTAAAAGACATCACAGCTTCTCCACTGTCCTCTCCCTCTCTTCAACCACCTGCTCTGGGAGGAGCAAGTGGCCACGTCATCAGGACACTCGGGTAACCTTATAGAGAGGCGCACAAGATGTGGAACTGAGACCACTAACCAACAGCCATGTGAGTGAACAATCGTGGAAGCAAGCTCTCCAGCCTTCAGATGACTACGACCTCAACCGGCTTCTTCAATTAGCCTCATAAGAAACCCTGAGCCAGAATCCAGCTAAGCCTCTCCCCAGTTCCTGCTCCACAGAAGCAGGATAATGTCTGCTATTTAAGCTACTAAGTTTTGGAGCTTCGTTGCACAGAAATAGATTAACTAATATACTGGCCTATAGCCTGCATCAGCGGTCTCCCTTGCCCTCTCACTTCCAGCTGGGTTCAGCTAATAAGGGTTATGAAGAGAGAGTGAAGGTAGAAAACAGAGGGAATTGGGGAAATTTGCCTACCAGGCTTCCTTCCTACGGAGTCACTGTGTGCTGTGTATGAAGGTCTCAGTTCCTGTTTTGTGGTCAGCCCCGTACAGCTACTGTCACCAGGTCCTATAGTGATGACACTCTTCCCCTGCCCTTTTGGGCCCTGATGTTACAAACTCCGGCATCCTGTCATCTTTCCCTTGTAACTTCCATATACCCAGACCATACCTTTGTAAACAACCCCTTTATGAACCCTCCTCAAATTACCCAATTTGAGTATGCACCTGTTTCCTTCCTGCTGAAACATGGCTAACATAAACAGTGAAACTCAGGAAGTCTCAAAAAAGTGATATTTGATCCAAGTCTTGAAGGATGAGTGTACTCTTGTCAAATAAAAAGGGAAGAGCAACACATGTTCTTGTATCAGTAGCCACAGGCGAGCAGAATATCTCGTTCCAATATTGTTACAGCCATGGTTGCTCAGTTCCATGCGACACCATTCACACTGTGTTCTAAGTGGATGACACACAGACTTAGGCAATAGCATCATAACTGTAGGACTGGATTTCAGTCCATATCCAAAGGTGCATACGAAATATTATTTTCCACATTTTCTACAGTTCAATTTCTACTTCTATTTCAAACAACCCATCCCATAGGCAACAAAGTTTCTTAATTTGAGATTTCTGCTCTCCCTCCCCTAGGATGAAATGGGGCAATAGGAGATTTAAAATTTTTTCAGCAAATATTTCAAAAACACCCAGCAGTGTTTAATAACATTTTATTTCTTTGGAATACACTAACTCAGTATTTGTTATAGTTCAGCGTAGGTTAGATTAGCGTTCAGGGTGGCCAATGAAAAGCGGTTCTGTCACACAGCCGATTAGGCTGAATGTGATTCAGGAGCACATTTAATCTCTGTAAGAGAGCAAATAACTTTTAACGGCGTTGGTCCATCCACTGTTTGTATGTAAATAGGAATGCTAATTATATACATAAGTTTTATCTACTCAATACAGCAGCTCAGCGGGACGTCCACTTGGAAGTCTTCTGTCAGAACTTTGTGAGAATTGTTTGAGTTGCTTTTTGCATTTAAAATACATTTCTTTAAAAAAGACTCAAATTCAGTCTAGTAACTAATTTACACTGACCTTCCACCCAATTAGTGCCCACCAGTGAAGCTTAACCACAGCTTGACAGGGATGTTGGCAAAAAAACGGCCAAATGCATTAGAATATAATCTGTAGGATCAATGAGGCACACTGGAATCTTTTCAAATCCAGATTATGAAAAAACCCTTGAAATAACTAATTAAAATAAGAACCGACCATGCATTCAACCAGCTGAGCTGAAGTATTTACTTAATAAGGTTACTGGCAATAACATTGGAGCCAAGGGAGCAGAATGGAAAAGACCCCCATATCACAAAGGCCCAATTGAAGCCGAAATTAAGTATGCTGATCCTTGCTTTCAACCTGAGATAAGATGTGGAAATGCTGGCGCTTACCATCGATTAAGCAGCTGTTTGGAATTCCCTTACTTCTTTTTCTGCTTTCACAGAACACCTGCTGGGGAAGTGCACAAAATTGCAAGACACTTGGAAACCAAGACATGAACTTACCTTTACATCCTGGGGTAGTAACCCCAAATATCTATCATAAACACCAGACTGAGAGTTAAACCACAGGAGACAAGGCTATGATTTTCTTCTTAGCCAGTTATATTAAGAAAAGCGCTTGTGGTATTCTGTGCCCAAGGTACAAGGATAGTTCTAGTTTAAAATATTTGTTTCAGGCTTCCCTGGTGGCGCAGTGGTTGAGGGTCCGCCTGCCGAGGCGGGGGGGCGCGAGTTCGTGCCCCGGTCCGGGAGGATCCCACCTTCCGCGGAGCAGCTGGGCCCGTGAGCCATGGCCGCTGAGCCTGCGCGTCCGGAGCCTGCGCTCTGCAACGGGAGAGGCCACAGCAGTGAGAGGCCCGCGTACCGCAAAAAAAAAAAAAAAATTTGTTTCTGTTGCCCTGTCATTGTCCAGCTGGGAGCTCTCTGCAGTTCCACTGATTGGATGGGGAAGGAGGAAGCCATCCTCCACCTTCCTGGATCACTCCACCCCATCATTTTCTTGGGAGACAAAAACGATGACATGTTTCAGGTATATACACACCCACCTGATTCACAAACCACATGTCCAATTCTTTTGTTTTGAAAAGAGTCTTCATACTATGTTCAAACTAGATGAGGCTAGTTTGTGCTGTGGTAACATCCTCCAAATCTCTGTGGCTTCAAAGATTGACTTCTCACTTGTAGGACACGTGCTTCATTGTCTGAGGGCTCTCTTCTAAGTCATCCTCACAATGGGACCCAAGCTGACGGAGCTGCCAACCAGCCGGAATGGTGCCTGGCTCTATGCCAAATAACACACTCATTCTTTAAACTTCTGCTTATATTTCATTGGCCAAAGTATGTCACCGGAACATGCTGGAGTCAACCCCGCCATGTGCATGAAGTAATAAAAATCCGAATATTTATGAACAGTCCCATGACCCTTCAAAAAGTTCTACATATTCCTCCCAGGAAGGGATAGTCACAAAGGTAGAAACGCGAAAGGAAACAGAAGCAAAAGGAAGTAAAGCAAAGCAAAGAGCAGATCAGAGACGCGGATATGAGAAAACATGTGAGGAAAGGATGGAATTTGTGGAGAGGATTTTTAGTCACTCATATGACCTATATTTAGATTTTTGACAGTTGCATATGCACAAGAAATTTCTCTTCTCACCTTCTCCCAACTTTGGCTCTTCAACTGATAAAGAATGACAGGCAGAGGAGGGTGATAAGCTGACAAGACAGCACCATGCTGTGTGTGTGTGTGTGTGTGTGTGTGTGTGTGTGTATGTGTGTGTGTGTGTGAATGTGTGTGCTGGTGTGCAAGAGCTGTCATGTGAGGCAGGTTGTTTTATTAATCCTCCAAGAAAATGACCAGGGTGGAGGAGTCTGAAAATGAGTGTCTGCAACAAATAGCTCCATTATGGCACTCGTAGGTGTCCACACCTCATCTCTACAAGGAGCTCCTTGGCCAAGGAAGAGGGAAGTGTTGGAGAGTCTGTAGCTCTCCAATCACAATTTTCAGCACATGGAAATGTGTGAGTCCAAAAATATCTCAGGCCCAAGGATGGTTGCTCAGATTTGGGAAACAAAATGAATGCCCCAAACACAGATGCCCGATTGAATATGAACCTAAGATATATTAAATAATTTTTTTTTAATCCAGTGGGTAAAGGATGAGCTATTTCATAAAGAGGACTGGGAAATCAGGAAGTTCTCCAGAAAGAAATCCATCTAGATACTTGCTTCAGCATTTCACTAACTGACATAAATTCTAGCTGCATTAGGGATTAATTAAACCACTGTATTTCAATTAAACCACTAAAAGAAAAACTTAGAAGAAACTAGGTAAATACATAGTGTCTGGATGGGAAGCACTTTTTAAACATTAAAGCTACAGTAATTTAATTACAAGAGAAAACAACAATAGATTTTACTACATAAAATTTTAACTTATTTGTCCAAAAATCAAAATAAAAGGTGTGTCAAACTTGGGGGGGTGCTGCGGGGAATGGTATCTAATGTGATAGGCAAAATGTGAAAGGCAAAGATGAACAAATCTTCACTGTGTTAAGGGCTCTCACAATTCAATAATATAACAAAGAATATGGCTAAACATAAGACGTCAGCTTCTACTAGTGAATAAAGTAATGAAGGTAGGTAGACCAAGGGGAGAGGCCGTAGATTGGGGAGGCCAGGAATAAGGACAGCACCACGGTTCAACATGTCCCATGGGCAGACTAGTAAGGGTACCTACCGCAGACCCACCAGGTGTACACCCAGGTCCATCCAATCTCTCCCAATCAGGCCCTCCGCCCCATCTACCCCCTAGACTTCCACAGCAGTTGCTGAGTCCACCAGTCTCTCTAAGATTAGTCACAAATATTCTAAGCATGACGAACAGCACTGTGTCAGACACATTTATCTCGTGTCATTTTCATTTGTTCAGTTTTTGGCTATCCCAATAAATAGCAAGGCTCTTGAGAGTGTGAGCTTCCTGTCTTTATGAGAGGCAGCGTGCTGAAGTGAAAAGAACAATAAATTTTTTTATTAGTTATCTATTTTATACACATGAGTGTATACATGTCAATCCCAATCTCCCAATTCATCCTACCACCACCCCGCCTGCTTCCCCCCTTGGTGTCCATACGTTTGAAAAGAAGAATAAATCGATTCAATGTTGCACCTCCCCACCTGCACCCCTGCTGCTTAGTGTGTACCCTTAGGTAAGCCTCCACTCCTATCTGTAAAGTGGAGGTGATTACATTCAATACCTTCTTTGCCAGGTTAACATGGAATCCAATGTCCTGATAAATTTAAAATGTCATAAATCATAAAGTCTTATATAAGTTCCCAAGAAGTTTACCATCACTTTTCATACATAATAAAAACAATAACAATGAACATTTTTTTATGGTGCCAAGTACTCTGTCAGATGCTTTCTTTACATAGTAACCCTATAAGGCCAGTAGTATTATCTTCATTTTCAGATGAGAAAACTGAGAGACATAAGGAGATTGAATAACTTGCCTAAGACCATGGGTAAATGGCAAAGAAGGGACTCCTTTATTACTTTGTATTTTCCTTTGTGTCTAGCAGACTGTATCCCACATACGGCGTTCAGTAAACACGGGTGACATGATTAAGCTTATTTATACTGTTCACGGAGCAAAACAGCCTTTGTAGGCTCCCCTGCTGTAATAGGCTTTTATTACATGTTTACATCTAAAGAACATAACTTGCCCTGAGGTTTACCAGAAGTCCTGCAATACTCGCTTTGTGTAAGTTGGTGTGACCACATTTAAAGCCAGGTGGTATTATCTTTCTCCTTTCAAGCTTTTCACTCTTTGTCACTAGCTATAAATAAGTCTCCTCCCTGGTAGGTAGTACTTAAAATGCTTCATCTGACTTTCTACCTCCCTGAGCGTCTCAACCAGGTAATCCTTGGGGGCAACTAGACTGGCAGAGCGATACGTGCATGGACCTCCCGCATCTCTCAGTGTCAGCCAGACCATAAGGGCCCTGTAGTGCTTGATTCACTATGGTGACAACACTGTTTCTTCCGGGTTTCACCTTCCCTTTGCCCTTGAATTTGTAGTTTCCAAGTTGCAGTATTTACCACAGTCCTGAACTATATTTACTGTTTTTATCTGCAGGTGAAGGCTCTGATTCAAAGAAGCCAAATATAAAATATGCTTCTTTACAAGCTGGACTGCAAAATAAACAAATCCACTGTGTTTGTCTTTGCCTTCCTGTGACAGTCCACAGAAGCTTAAAGCAACCTTATTGTATCCCCTAAGAAAACCCCCCTAAAAGTCAGAACTTCAGAGCTTACATTTTACAGATGAGGATCGGAGGTCCAGGGAGGGGACGTGCTTTGTTACCCCAAAGATCTGATTTGGTCTTAACTCAGTAAGCAAGGTCCCCGACTCACGTCTTCAGGGATCAATTTGAAAGACTGGCAAAATGAAGTTTATTTCATTCCACCCCCCACTCGCCATGGATTGCAGGTGACCCTGAGGGGAGAAAAAAGGGGCTTCTCAGGATTCTGGTTGCTGTTCCCCAGACATGTCCAATCATCTCCACACAATGAACATTTGAAAATTAAACAGAGCTCAAGAGCTTGAAATCTCTTGACCAGCTAATCACACCATTCTGAGCAGTGAGAATCCTGGAGAAGAAAGAGCGCAGCATTATTGCATTTGTGTTAAGCTGGTGATGTTTACTCGCTCATCATTGGTCAGGGAGCTTTGGTCCCTCTCGCCTTTCTGGTTCCCATTTGGAAAACATCATATGAGATTAAATTAAAGGCATCACCAGCCTCGTGCTTTACTTGGTACTTAAAGCTGTCTGGAAGGAACCCCGGGGCATCACAACTGAATAGTTGGATCATCTGCCTGGTATGATCCCCTTTGCTCTGGCTTCTTGAGAGAAATCGTCTGTTTGCATCAAGTCTTAGAGCATCAGTCCTAGAGCGCTGGCCAAGTGCAGACGCACGAAGCCATCGATCTCACCAGTTCTCACATTCATGCCAAGAAGTTCTCAGTTACGCTTGAAATTCCCAAGAAGCTTCAGGGCTCTTGGAGCATCTGAAGAGGAGGGAGCAAACAGAAAATATAAAACACTGGCAGCCAATGAATCGAGGGAAGAGTGTGTGGTGGAAGATGCTGATAAACTCTCTCTCTCTCTCTGACATGCTTGGCTATCACCCCTCATCTACTGCTGCAGACACTGGAGCAGACAGACTGCACCAGCTCTGTTGGAAAGGGGATGGTAGTATCATCATAAGTGGCACGCTTTACTGGGGAAGAGACGATGCATTTAAACGAGTGAATTCCTTGGAGGAAGCGGGTGAGTCATCAAGGAAAGGAGGAAAGGGATGTTATCTGCTTTCCCCTGCTTTTACCTCCTGGCTTTACAGCTGCCTCCTCTGCTCTGCTCCACAGGCTTCTGTTTTAAATTATCACTAAATGAAATAGAATTAAAATGGGATGGAATAGCCTTTGGGTGACTCTGCTTTGCATCTAAATCCTTGAAAAACAATGGAATTCCAAATTCTGAACACTTTCGTATTCAAGGAATAATTTGAGTTTGAGGACAAGAGTGATTTTTTATAGCTTCTTTGTAGTAAAGAAGAAAATATTGCTGCATTTAACAAGGAAGAATGTGATGGGGTTGAAGAGGAGAGTTTACTGAAGCTAAGAGACTAGCCCCTGATCCCTTGCCTCTGACTCTTCATATGAAAAGGGAGGAATTTGGAGGATGGATTTGACTTTTCTTAGGGTGTGAAGAAGTTTAGCAATATAGTTGTAGCCTTTAGACTGGCCCTATCTGGTACCTTCCAACACTGTGATATGTGACCATAAGACCAATTCAAGTTGGATGAGGACCCAGTGTCCTTAGGGATTAAGCAACCACCTTGCCCAATTCCTTTATCCACTCCTCCAACCATCTACACTGAAGGTCAGAAGGGTTAGGTAACTTGTCCAAGATCACCCTGCTGAGGGGCAGCAGACTGACTGCTACCTTTAGCCAGCACCTGGTGGTCCCCCAATCCTTCACACTGTCTAGTATAATGTTCAAGGCTCCAGCTTGAAAAACTAAAGCCACCAAAATTGACACATACACACTGCTATATTTAAAATAGATAACCAACAAGGATATACTGTATAACACAGGGAACCCTGCCCAATATTCTGTAATAATGTAAATGGGAAAAGAATTTGAAATAGAATAGATACATGCATGTGTATAACTGAATCACGTTGCTGTACAGCTGAAACTAACACAACATTGTTAATCAACTATGCTCCAATATAAATAAAAATTTTAAAATAAAATAAAATTTAAAACTAAAAATAAAAAAACAATAATAAAATGAATTCTTGGAAAAGATAAGGAAAAAAAAAAAAAAAAAAACAGAAGCCCAAGAATTAGAAACTCTGTGATCTGACTAAGAAAAAGAAGTCTCTTCACTCAGCCCAAGACAGACTTTTTTGATAGATTTGTTATAAAGCCTCAGACTTAGAAGCATTCCTTGAGGTGGCCAATCCTTTTGAGGATGCACACTTCTTTGGATAGGTTGACAGAGAAGAAACGTCCTCCATGTACACAGACACGTTATTGGTTACAACTCATATGAAACCCTCACTCCTTCTGAAGAGTTCTGAAACCATCTTCCAGGAGGATGATTCCGTGAGAAGGATCTTCAAATATTAACAGCACTTTGAAGAGAAATATAAAGACCACTGCTGAAATTCCTTGATAATTATAGTCACCGAGGAATTAAATCCTGTGTCTGTCAGAAGGCAGAGAAGAGTCTCTTGGGCTGGGCTCTCAGAGAACAGCAGGCATGGAGGGAATCCCTTCTGCATTGTCTGCATTCAGAAAATAGGATCTCTTGGGAAGTACCATGAAGGAGGAACGTTCAGTGTTACTAACGACAATGAGGGGGCCAGTGACTTACTACAAAGGAAGCATCAGTCATGAGCTCAGCTGGACAGCCACACGACTGAAAGTGTAGGAAAAACAAAGCTTACACTCAAAAGAAAAGCAAGTTAGGAGCATGGCAGATAATAAAGGAATGAATAAATATAAACGACGAAAAATTCTCAGCCTCACATAATATAGTAAAAGAAACATTTTTTCATATGTCAAAGAGAAAAAAATAACCTTAAGATTGTAATTCTCTGCCAGAGAATTATAAGATTACAGCCTTCTTATTTAGTCCTGGTGGAAGTTTACATTTTTCAGAGGGTAATTTGACATAGTACAGGGCTTCAACATGTTCATGTTCTTTAATTCAGTGATTTAACCATTTATAGAAATGTCACACGATGAAATAGTGTGCACAGATTAATATGTAAAAATGTCATTGATGTATTTATAACAGTTCAATAATAGGCAATTGCCCGATAAAAGACAATTGGCTACATATTTAGCAATAGGCAGGTGTCTAAGTAAATTATGGTCTGTGGAGCCATGACTATTGGGCAACCATTAAAAATAGGTTGACAATAGCTACTTTTGACTGGGTCCTTACTCTGTGATAAGTCGATATGGAGAATGTGACAAAAGGATCTAGCTGCATTATAAATACATGAAACAACTTCACTGAAGGGAACAGGAGAATAAGTAACTTGGAAATGAATAGTCTATAAGACTAAAGGCAAAAGAAACCGTACATAAGCACTGTCATCTAGTTGTTAAAGTTCTTTCCTGTAAGAGTATGGGTTAGCAATTCTGAAACCACTAATCATGTACACAGTAACTGAACAATTAAGTAAATAGATGGAGGATGGTGGGATAGAAGTTTCTCACTGTTGAAGTGAGAGATTACAAATAAGCAAGGAGAGGATGTTAGATTCGTCCATGTGGTAAGGGATTAGAGACGGCTACATCAGTATAAACTCACATCTTGCTCAATATAGATACAGATGGTTACATCTAGAAATATATATACATCATTAGAATATACAAATATATCCCCTTGCTCTGTCAGATAAGAGGACCTAGAAGCAAAGACATGCTAACAAGAACAAGTACACATGGTGTCCAGTTCATTGTTTCTAATACCATCTCCAGTAAAAGGAATCAGCGCTTCTTGGAGAAATGGCTGATTCTAGAACTGGGGCAAGAAATATACAAGATGAGCCTGGCATCATGTAGTGCCAGAAAGTAAGACAGTGCTAAAACAACAAAACAAACAACAACGACAACCTTTACAATAACGGGGGGGATGTCAAAGGGACACAAAAGCCAACTAAAAGAGCTCCCAATGTTCAAAGCCGGGACAATTAGAGCAAAAAATAAATAATACAGTATTGGATTATAAACCAACATATAAGATTGATATAATAACATTGACTCATAAACAGTGAGTCCATACTGATATAAATAAGTGATTAAATATAAATAAATGTGGGACAAGAGACAAATCCCCCATGCAGAAGCATTCCAAATAATCTGTGTAGGTACTGAGCTTTCAAGGAGGCGGAGCTTAACTCCCACTCATGAAACGTGAGCTACACAAAGTGACTTCCTTCCGAAAAGTGCAGTGGGCGAAAGAGAAGAAAAGAAAGATGTAGCTTTACAGTAGAGAAAACTGATGTACACTAACAGGTGATCAAGGTCAGCAGCAAAAGTTATATCATGTTGATGGTATGTGCCCTTGATATGATGTGATGGGCATCGTACTACATTTCTGTGGTTTTCCTCCCCCAAACCCATAACTGCAATCTAATCATGAGAAAAACATGAAATGAATCCCAACTGAGGGGCATTCTACAATACGCTTGACCAGTATTTGATTCCTTGAAGCTGTCAATGTCATCCAACACAAGAAAAATATAAGAAACTGTTGCAACCAACAGCAGCCTAAGAAAACATGACGACTAAATGTAATGCGGTATCCTGGATGGGATCCTGGAACAGATAAAGGACCTTAGGGAATAAATGAGGAAATCTGAATACAGTATGGACTTGAGTTAACAATAATGTATCAATATTGGTTCATTTGTAACAAATGCACATACTGTTCGTAAGAGAGGAAAGTGGGTGTGGGGTATGTAGGAATTCTCTGTACTATCTATCTAATAATTCGGTAAATCTAAAACTGTTTTAAGGAAAAAGCATACTAACAACAAAAAAATCTAATCATCACTGCTAAGTGATGTCCAAGAAAGAGGGTTAATAAGTATTGAACCTGCTCTCCAGTTTCACATTTGGCTGAAATAGTTTGTAGGCAACTTCTCCAGGCTGGAACAAGTATGATTCATTAAGGCAGCAATAAAATTATCTGCCCTGAATGTTACAGTTTCAGAAGGATTCCTAGAGGGTGAGAAAGTTCCTTCTGCCCCCTGACACCCTTCTTTATATCTACCTCACGATCATGTTATGACCCTTGAAATACAGCAGACATTTCAACAGGCCGTTTCCCTGCCCCGCCTGCCCCATATTGCTGGAGTTTGATTTAGTAATATACCCGAACCATCTCATTATTTCAGTGTAGCCAAGAGGAAATTAGTACGACACCACATCAATTCTTAATTGGGTATCTTTTATTAAACAGAAAATGGGAATTACCAGATACTCATCTGCCATCTGAGTCACTCTAACACCTACGCAAAACAGCCTCTGGATCTCAAAACTGCCTTTCCTGTGACTGATTTTTCATCACAGGATCTGAGCATGATGGAATTAGGTGTGGTAATAATAATATTGAAGATGACAACAATAACACAACATTTATTGAGCACATTACTATGTGCCAGGTCCTGTTCTATTTGTTTTTGTGGTTTTTCTTGTTGGTTGGTTTATCTTTTAAATAAGAATAAACTGAATTCAGAAGAGTGCAAGAAGGTAAAACAACTTTATTTTCCTCCTGCCCGTGACTTTCATTTAGGCATCCCATTAGAGTCCTAGACAATATATCAGACAACATTTTCCAAGTCACTCTCAGGGATGAACAAACACCCCCACTTTGACATATTAAGAAGTCCCACCCAGTCTTATATCAAAGCAACAATCTCTCGACCAGTTGGAAGCTTCTCCTTCTATGGAAGCTCAGGCTTGACTCAGACTGAAGCCACCTGCCATGGGCAAGAGGACGGTGGGGCAGGATCCTCTTTGGTGCTGTTTCTCCACCTTTTTTTTCTTCTTCAGTCACCATGTGCCTCCAACTGCAGTTGGGGTTGAGGGGAGGGAGAGAGGATAGGGGAGGAGCAGATGAGGTCTCACCTGACTAGTGCTGCTATAATCTGATGTCGATGTCCTCTGGCGGGTGGACATTGAATGAGTGCTTGAAGTTTTGGCACTAGACTATTGTGCTCAATATTTTAATATGTTTAAACTAAAGCTGAACCACAAAGAGATACCACCTCACAGCCATTCGGATGGCTACAATCAAAAACAAACACAAACAACACAAACAAATAACAATAAGTGTTGGCAAGGATATGGAGAAATTGGAACACTTCTTCTCTATCATCAAGAATGTAAAATGGTGCTGCCCCTGTGGAAAACAGTAGGGCAGTCCTTCAAAAAACTAAAATAGAATTATCATATGATTCAGTAATTCCACGTCTGTGAATATACCCCCAAAATTGAAAGCATGGTCTTGAAGAGATATTTGTGCACGCATGTTCAGAGCAACATTATTCACAATAGCCAAAAGTTGGAAGCAGTCCAAATGTCCAGAGAATGGATAAACAATATGGTACATATAGACAATGGAATATTATTCAGCCTTAAAGAGGAAGAAAATTCTGACCCAGGCTCCAACATGGATAACTTTGAGGATATTATGCTAAGTGAACTAAGTTAATCACAAAAAGGCAAATACTGCATGATTCCACTTATATGAAATGCCTAGAGTCGTCAAAATCATAGAGACAAAAAATAGAATGGGGTTGCCAGGGGTTTGGGGGAGGGGGACAGGGAATTATTGTTTAATGAGTACAGAGTTTCAGTTTTGCAAGATGAGAAGAGTTCTGGAGACGGATGGTGGTGACGGTTGTACAACAATATGAATGTACTTCATACCACTGAACTGTACAGTTAAAAATGGTCAAGATGGGGGAGTCCCCTGGCTGCCTAGTGGTTAGGGTTCTGGGCTTTCACTGCCACGGCCTGGGTTCCATCCCTGGTCGGGGACCTGAGATCCGGCAAACCACACGGCATGGGCAAAAAAAAAAAAAAATAGTCAAGATGGTAAATTTTATATCCATATATTTTACCACAATTAAAACATGTTTAAACTGAAATGTAACCCCACTAAAGTAATAAAGTTGTGATTAACAGAAAAAAAATGAAATAATAATATATGAAAACAAAACCTGTTAAGTGACTAGGAGAGCAATGACATCTGTTCGAAGTGTGGCTAAAAGATAGGAGAGGGAGATTCAACACAGTGCCGCTGAAAAGACAGTAGCAAAAGAAAAAAGAAATTTTAACGCTTCTTCATGATTTACTGCCGCTAAGGACAGCTTGCTCCATAAACTAATTACAGGGACTAATTTTTTTTCTCACAACAGTTTTATGAGGTGAAGTGGAATGATAAATTTTCTGAAGAAATAAACTGTTCTTAATGATACATTCTGATCATCCATTGAAAGACACCAATTCCACTGACTATTGTCTGTGTAGATCTTTGGGGGCCAGGCCTCCCTTCTAGTGATTGTTGAAGTAAAATACAAAATGGCAAGTTTCCAGTAGAGGAGATCCTCTGGGGAGGAAGACTTTTCTAGCTCCTAATAAGGTACCTGAAAGTAATCAGTCAACCTCAAGGTGGACATGGGGTGGAAGAAATTGTTTGATCACGGAACATTCATCAACCAAAACCTCCCTCCTTCTGGCAGGAAGTGGGTTTAGATTTCAACTGGTCTGTGAATCCAACGAAGCTCTGGGTATAATGACTTGTCCTAGCTCACAACACAGGATAGGGTAACAATTAATCCACTGTGCCCTTATGTTGTCATTTATTTTTCATTTTCCACGTCCACTGTCTCAAAATCCTGAGACCGCCCTTGGTCTGCTATATCAAGTTACATCTGTTACCTCACTCACTCTCCCCATCTACACCGAGAGGTTCCTGAGATAAGTCAGCAGAATTCGTTGCTGTTGTTGTTACTGGTGGTTTCTACTTACTAACAGCACTTTTAGGAAGTGAGGAACTGAGAAATTTCCATTTCAATCACCCCGTTTCTGGAAATTCTTGCCAAAAGCCATTGAGGCTTTTAATAGTCCCTATTTGGAACTGAGGCCTACTTCAACTGGCAAAAACATGTTAGTCTATTTCTTCCAGTAAATCCAAAAAATACAGAATTTTTCATGTTTTTCTTCTGTATTTTTTCAATTGTTAAGGAGTTAGGAGGATATCAAGATCACTGAGAACAGAACCAGGAAACTGAAAGCAAACAGTGATAGGTATTCAGCTGGTTGACTTGCACTCTATGGAATGTAGGCACAAGGGCTGTGTCAGTGTGTTCCTTATAGACAGAGTGAAATCGATCACATTGAGTGTTCTAGCTTTCTATTGCTGTGTAACAAATTATCCAAAACCTTCCCAGTTTTAAGCCACCCGTGTTTATTATCTCACAGTTTCTGCGGCTCAGGAATTCAGGTGTGGCTTAGCTGGATGAGATAGATCCCTTAGAAGGTATCTCATGAGGCTGCAGTCAAGATATTGGCTGGGGCTGCAGTAACCTCATGACTCAACAGGGGCTGGAGAACCTGCTTCCAAGGTGGTTCACTCTTGAGGCTGTTGGAAGAAGGCCTCATTCCTTGCTGCTGTCAGGAGACCGCAGGACCTTGCCAGATGAACGATCCATAGGACTGTGTGAGTGTCTTCACAGCACGGCAGCTGGCTTCCCCTCAGAGGGAGTGAGCCAAAACAGAGATCAAGGAAAAAGCCATAACGACTTTCTTTCCTGGTCTTGGAATCCAAACACCATCACTTCCACCATATCATATTCATTAGAAGCAAGTCCCCTAGTGCAGCCCACAGGCAGGAGAGAGATGAGGCTCCATCCCTTGAAGGGAGGAGTACCAAAGAATTTGTCTACGAATTTAAAACCACCACATTAAGATTTGGAGATGGTGGTGGTTGTCTTGTTCGTTCGTTTTACACTTACACTCACAGGGAGTGGAAGTATCCTCAAGTGAAACCAATGTGAATGCCAATTACGGAGAATAATTTCGGTAAAGTATAACATGATACCCTTTATTTCCAGCCACAAAAAGAAAAAAATTGTTTTCCTTTGAATAGGAAAGACAGAGAAACTCCTAAAAGCCTGCACTCCAAAACTCTAGGTAAGGATCAAAATATTTTAAAATAAAAATTCTTTTAAGATTGTTCTCTTTTTCCAGTACAAAAAAGTGATATTTTAATAAAACATTATGATTAAAGAAACTGCTAATGTATGTACAGAGTTACATTCCTAGATTCAGATGACTGGGGTCCAGTCTTATTTCCTTCCTAATAACAATAGTTTAATCAAGGAAGTAGTTCTTGATGAAAATCTAATGCCCAACCCTTTATAAAAAATTACCACAAACTTCTCAGTTAATCAACTAGCATTCATGGTGTAAATTAACATTCATGATATAAAACCTTCAAGTTCTATCTAGGTTGATTAAACAAGGCAAACTAGGACCCATTCACATTAAATTGATTTCAATTTACTTCAACCCCATGGAAGTTCTTCCACATATTACCTATATTAGTTTTCTTTTATATAATGCATTTTAAAAAATCACAAGAGGGATGAACATTTGAACATGGTGTAGGACATCAGAAAAACTTCTTTGGGGATATTACGTACACAGTTGTAAAATTATCTGCTGGTGTTTTGAAAAAAATATCCAGAAATGGTTATTTTGATGTCCTGTTTTTTCTGAGTAAAAGGAAAATATTGGTGACTATGCTGCCCTCGAAATTGTCTTTGTTATCAAAATTAGCATCGCTGCGCCGCGCCGCGCTTTGTGCCCCGCCCCCGAGCCGGCGGCTCGTCGTGGCGGGGATGTCTCGCGGTTGCGTGGAGGGGTTGGAGGCGGGAGGGGGGGAGGGGGGTGGAGGGGGGAGGGGTGGAGGGGGTGGAGGGGGGGTGGGGGGGGTGGGGGGGGGAGAGAGAGAGAGAGAGACAAGGGGTCGGTCGGTCGGGCGTGGAAGGAGGCCGGGGAGGAGGGCCCGGCGGTGGGGGGCGACCGCCGGGTTTTCTCAAAAAAGAAAGAAAAAAAAACCCTAGCATCAACACATTGTAATATGTTGTCATAAAACCCACCTGTCTTTATAATTCCAAAGTTGAACTTCCAGTTTAAAGATGGTGGTTTAAGGTCAGAATATCCTCTTACTTTCTTGGGAATCACCTGAAAGCCACAAGGAGAATGAGAAAGAAGAAATGCAAAATTCATTTTTGGTAAAACTAGGCAAGAGAAAACTCCGTACCACCAAATAGATGGAAAGGCTGCCAAAAGCCGACCTCAAGTAGGGATGTGTGTGAAAGGACAAAGGACCAAGAAAATGCAAAAAGTCGAAGAAGAGAGGGTCACAATTTAAACTTTGTACATGGTTGAAAATAAGATTGAATTTGGGCCAAAAAGCACTAACTGAGAATAAGACAGGCACTCTGAAAAGAAGATACAATAGTTTTTAATATTTATGCACCAAAAAACATAGAACGAATATCCATAGAACATAAAACATAATCTAAATCTCTCAAAAACGTCATGATTTTTCTAAATATTTGATCTCTGTTTTGTTGCTAACCACACTCATACTTCTTTTTCAGTTATGCTTCTCTCTCTAGAATTAATGACGCTTACTCTGCAAAAATCAAAAGACCATATCCACAGACTTTTTAGGAGCTATTTTATGCAGATGAAAAGGTCTACTTGGGATCCTGCAGGTGGAATTCATGGGTTCTTTCATATACCGCTTTACAAATTTTTTCTAGATATTCTAAAATTTCGTTTTGATTTCAAATCTTTGGGCTAAAAGTTCTTTTTCCAATTGATAGAAGCTTTTTATTTTCAGTCTTTATTTTAATTAGGTACTAGTATTATTAGACTGTGATAAGTGTATGTTTCTTTGTTGTCTTCTTTTTAGATTTTATTGAACTAAATTATCAAAAGTGCTGCCAGCCAGAATTAAGAAGTTATTTAAGATATAAGACCTTTGTTCTCTCCAACTTTCTACTAGCAGGAAGCAGCCTGAGATAGCATATGCCTTAGTGCCGGCTTCAGAAGTGCCTGCTAAGGAACATGATGATAAAGAAAGAATCTTTCAGAGAGCAGAGTCAGGAGCCAGAGGGCCATATGTAATATGAAGACCTACTCCCAGGAAGTAAAATTCAGGCTACTAAAGAAAAATTCTCTACTCCCAGGATAAGGGGGCCAGGCAATACCTGACCCTAGGATTTGAATATTGCTATAAACCAGTGACAGCCATGTACCTCCTCTTCCTTCCCATTTTTTTTTTTTTTTTTTTCTGTATGCGGGCCTCTCACTATTGTGGCCTCTCCCGTTGTGGAGCACAGGCTCCGGACATGCAGGCTCAGTGGCCATGGCTCACGGGCCCAGCCGCTCTGCAGCATGTGGGATCTTCCCGGACCGGGGCACGAACCTGTGTCCCCTGCATCGGCAGGCGGACTCTCAACCACTGCGCCACCAGGGAAGCCCTTCTTTTTGAATGGGTGTGCCTGTGTAGGTTAAGCTGTCTCTGCTCCATCATGGAATGCAGGCTGAATAAGAGGAAATAATGCACAGTTCTCCCAGGCAAGAGGAACCAAATTCTAAACTAATTTAAATGAGAGCCCAGATGTCATAATTGGATGAGATTTTGGCAAATCTTACATAAGAGTAAGTCTATTTTGCACGTGAGAGGGATGTAAACAATAGACAAACGAGTGGACTGTTGTAGAATGAATTGTTGTTCTCAGTTCTTCATGCCCACTCAGTTTTAGAAGTCACTTCCTTTGTCATGTGACTTCACAGTAACACCACCTATAGTAAGCAGAGTATATTTTCCCAGGTCATTGACGTTGGCCATGTGACTTGTGTTGGCCAATGAAATGTGGGTATAAATGACAGCATGCAAGTACCATGCTGGATGACTCAAGAGGCATCATGTGTTTCCATTTGTCCTCTTGTGCTCCTGCCATTCATCTTGTGGCAACATGACCCCAGGAAGCCACTGGACCAGAGAAGATGAGAGACACATGGAGCAGACCTGAACCAGAGCTGCAGCCTTGAGCCTGAAGCCTGGTGCCTAGCTTGGTGGAGTTGCAGCTAATGTGTAGATCCATGAACAAGGAATAATGTTTTGTTGTTTTAAACTAAAAACCACAGGGAAAGATAGAAGAAATCACAAAAACATAAAATTTTTTAAAAGAATTAGAAAGAAATAACTATAAAGAACAGATCTTCCTCAACTTGCAATAGGGTTACATCTCAATAAACCCATCATAAGCTGAAAATACCATACGTTGGAAATGCATCTAATACACCTAACATACCGAACATCGTAGCTTAGCCGAAAGTACCTTAAATGTGCTCAGAACACTTACATTAACCTATAGCTGGGCAAAATCATCTAACACAAATCCTATTTTATAATAAGGCGTTGAATGTCTCATGTAACTTATTGACTACTGTACTGAAAGTGAAAAACAGAATGGTTGTCTGGGTAGAGAAGTGTTGTGATTTGACCCCCGTGACCGTGTGGCTGACTGGTAGCAGGGCTGCTGCCCAGCATCACAAGAAAGGACTGTACCACGTGTCTCTAGCCCAGGGAAGGACCAAAATTCAAAGTACAGTTTCTGCTAAATGCGTATTTCTTTCGCAACATCGTAAAGTTGAAAAATCCTAAGCTGAACCGTCATAAGTCAGGGAACATCAGTATTATAACTATAGAAAACTACAATAATTGTATAGACTTCTTTGCCCAACTATGTGTAAATAAATTGGAAAAGTGAGATAAAATGCATAATTTTTAAGATAAGTACAATATACCCAAACCAGCTTCAGACAAGATAGTAAGTCGTAACAGACCGTTTCTATAGAAGAAATAGGAAAAATTGTCAAAGAGCTCTCTCTCATCAACTTTACATTAAAAGTAATAGTCTCAGATGGTTTCACAAGGGAATTCTAAGACATCTTTAAATAACACATACTTCCAACATTATTTGAACTGTTCTAGAGCATGGAAGAGGAGGGAAAACTTCTAAATACCTTTTAATGAAGTAGCGTTGATACCAAAATTCAGCAAAGATTTAAGAGGAAAAGTCAAGTACAGATCAAACCAATGTATGAACACTAATAGAAAAATATTTAATAATACTAGCAAGTAATATCCACCTCTAATAAGTAACACATCTGACCTAATGGAGTTTATTCCAGAAATGCAAAATGTATCAATACTAAAAGAAATTTATTAATATGTTTTACTGTATCATATTCAAAGAATAAAGATTGTATTATTTCCATCAGTGATGCAGATAATGTATTTGATAAATTCAACATAAATTCTTACTCGATTCTTTTATTTTTAAATTTTTACTGGAGTATAGTTGCTTTACAATGTTGTGTTAATTTCTACCGTACAGCAAAGTGAATCAGCTATATACATACATCTATCTCCTCAAGATTCTTTTTTCTTAATCTCCTCAAGATTCTTAATCGAATAGAAAACGATGGGTATTCTCTTAACATGATAGAAGACATCTGTCTGAATTCAGAGCTGGCCTTATGCTTAATGAAGAAACATTCTGTTTTTAAAATATAAGTTTCAGGGCTTCCCTGGCGGCGCAGTGGTTAAGAATCCGCCTGCCAATGCAGGAGACACGGGTTCAGTCCCTGGTCCGGGAAGATCCCACATGCCGTGGAGCAGCTAGGCCCGTGCGCCACAATTACTGAGCCTGTGCCCTAGAGCCTTCGAACCACAGCTACTGAAGCCTGTGCGCCTAGAGCCCGTGCTCCGCGGCAATGGAAGCCACCGCAATGAGAACCCGCGCACAGCAACGAAGACCCAACGCAGCCATAAATAAATAAATAAATTTATTTAAAATATATATATATATATATATATAAGTTTCAGGTGTATAGCGTTATAATTCAATATCTGTGTACACTGTAAAGTGATCACTACTATAAATTAGGTACCATCCATCACCATATAGTTGACCCCCTTCATCCATTTCACCCACCCTCCAGCCCCCTTCTGCTCTGATAACCACCGCTCTGTTCTCTGTATCTATGAGTTTGTTTTCGTTTTGTTTGTTTGTTTTTTATTCCACATGTGAATGAAAACATAGAAACAGCCTGTTTTTACAAATAGGACATCTATGAACATATGAACATTCTCATACATATCTCATTGTGGGCATGAGATGGTTGCATTTAGGTACATGCATAGGACTAGAAGTTCTGGATCAGAGTATATGATGCTTCAGTTTCATAAGACAATAAAAATTAATTTTCAGAAGGGACTGCACCAAATTACACTCCCACCAGCAGTGGACGGGAGATCTCACTGACCCACATTCTCACATACATTTAGTATTGTCAAAATTCTTAATTTTACTGCAGACTGCAGTTATTTTAGTCCAAAAGAAATAGCATTAATTACACACTACGTGCCAGGCAATTTCACATGTACTGTCTCATTTTAACCCTGTACTCTTAGCATCCTCGTTTTATAGATTAATTTTGTTCAAAGACACAAAGCTCCCCCAACAGGCAGCCCTTCCTCCCAATCCAGTAGAGAAGCTGAAAATCTACCAACTGGGTTGGAGCAGCTCACTAAGGAGCAGAGAGGGGAGGAAACAGATCCAGGACATACATAACATGTGTTCTTAGCAGCTTCCAAAATACCCAGTGCTGAGACAGCTTTTAGGTGTTAAGGAAAGAATACAGACTTAGGAGGCCCAAAGGCCTGGAATGGAATCTATGTCCCGCTGCTTACTAGTTTAACAAAACAGAAAATTACAAGCCAGGTTTTATGGGGGGATTTTTTGGCTGCGTTTTGTCTTTGTTGCTGCACGCAGGCTTTCTCTAGTTGAGGCAAGCGAGGGCTACTCTTCGTTGCGGTGCACGGGCTTCTCATTGCGGTGGCTTCTCTTCTTGTGGAGCACAGGCTCTAGGCATGCAGGCTTCTGTAGTTGCAGCACACAAGTTCAGTAGTTGTGGCGCGTGGGCTCTAGGGCACATGGGCTTCAGTAGTTGTAGCATGTGGGCTCAGTAGTTGTGGCTCACGGGCTCTAGAGCGCAGGCTCAGTAGTTGTGGCTCACAGGCTCTAGAGTGCATGCACAGTAGTAGTGACGCACGGGCTCAGCTGCTCCACGACATGTGGGATCTTCCAGGACCAGGGCTCGAACCCGTGTCCCCTGCATTGGCAGGCAGATTCTTAACCACTGAGCCACCAGGGAAGCCCCAATACAAGAAACTATTGAAAAAAATGATAAAGAAGCAGACTCACAGATATAGAGAACAAACTAGTGGTTGCCAGTGGGGAGAAGAAAGCGGGGAGGGGCAACATAGGGATAAGGGATTAAAAAAAAGGGTTATTATGGGATTAAATGAAATCATGTGTGTGAAACTTTGGAAGATTGTAAAGCACTATTGAATCTTTTGAATAAATTAATTTTAAAAAAAAATAGAACACAGGACAACCATGCCTTTACATCACTAGACCACTTGACTATTGGGATTCCTTTCCACTGGTAACCATGGGCCACGTAGAGACCCCACAACTCTCCATGATCTAACTGGCTTCCCACTTCCTCTTGTCCCACTCATCATCCTGCCCATTAATCCCTCTGGCTCCCAGTTCTTCCCCCTGCAATCTCTTCTCTTCTCTGCAGAACAATTAAATCTCCCCACTCCTATTCCGAGACACTGCTTCAGGCCCATCCTAGCCTATCCACAGTCAGGAAGGTTCTCAACAACACATTTCTTTCATAGTAAAAAGATCAACCCCCTTAACATGCAGTCATATTAGTAAACAGCAGTTTCTGCTTGCCATTCCATTTCCCAGGCTTTGATTTCAACCCAAAAATAAACTAATTGTATTGGAGGCCATGCTAATGAACCACAGAATATATTAAAACTTTTCAGATGTCCAGTCTCAAATGTGTTTTTCTCTGTGAAACTTTCCCTAGTTGCCCAGGTAATTGGTTCTTCCTCCTACCTTTTCCCAGGATTTATCTTTTTGTGGTGTTTATGGGTTTTTTTTCCCATTCCACCAGTCTGAGGATGGGAATCATATCTTATTCACCTCTGAAGCTAAACTCTGAAGCATCTATTGTAGAGTAGGCATACAGTAAATATTTGTCAAATCAATCATTCAATACCAATTAAGTCTGGTTAAGATTGAGAAGTAAATTGTGACAACATGGTTGGAACTTGAGGGCATTATGCTAAGTGAAATAAGTCAGACGGAGAAAGACAAATACCACATGATTTCACTTGTATATGGAATATAAAAAAAAGAATAAGCAAACGAACAAACAATAAATAAACAAACCAAACCCATCAAAAATAAACACATAGATACAGGAAACAGAGTAGTGGTTACCAGAGGAGAAGGGGTTGGGGAGAGTGAAATGGGTAAAAGGGATCAACTGTACAGTGTTATGGAAACTCACTATTTGGTGGTGAGCACACGGCAGGGTATACAGTAGTAGAAATAGAATGTTGTACACGTGAAACTTACATAATGCTATAAATCAAAGTTACCTCAATAAAACAAAATTTTTAAAAATTGAAATGAATATTGACATAAAGAAACAATACTTTATCAGGCCATATAACCATCTCAAAAAAAAAATTGAGCAGCAAATCAGATACTTAGTCCCAGACAACAAATGTGCAAATCCCTCCAAGAGTGAAGCTGTAATGCCGAGAAGATGGAAATGGCCTTTTAAACCCATATAAACAACAAAACCAGAGAGCTTTTCAGTGCAGAAAGGTACAGAGTGTACCTTCGTTCAGCTTATTCTGGAGCAGGCTTTCTGCCAACCTTGGCTTTCTGCTTTCATCAATTGTGTTCTAGCTGTGCGGTCTCTGAAACTCACAGAGCCCACTTCACTCGGCGATGACTCACACTCACCAGGTGACAAATTATTTCCATTTTGATATCATTTGGAGGCACTAGACAGAAAGACTATAAACCCGTCCTACAACAAAAGATGGTTTCTCAGTAGAAAGTTTTCACCCACCTCCTCTCTCAGCTAGTTTCCAAAGAATAATTATAGAGTGAAACTTTAAGCTAACTGAAAATCATAGCTGTGTCTAATTTTCCTTTATACGACATTGTACGCAAACTTGAGCTTAGTAAGTACTCAATACATACTGAAATACATGGAAATAACTATAAAGTAGATTCAGCACAAGAGTAACTTTAACAAAATATGTACATGTACATAGGTGTGTATATATCTGTACAAGTATGGTGTATTTTCATACATATATACATACACACATACACGGAGAAAGAGTGAGCCTGCATTATAGACAGTAGTCAGTAGTGATGCTTGATCATTTATTGCCCTATATACACCACGCTATGCCATCTGTTTATTTGTTCATTCCATCAACATTTATTAAGTTACAGCATGCCAGGGAGAACTCAAGATGGGAGGAAAAGATTTCTTGTCTCTTTACAGCTGTCTCTGATTTTTCTCTCTGCTGGAGCAGAGAGGAAGAGGAGATAGAAAGATAACACAGCCTCCCCAGGGTTGAGGGAATCAGTATCTTGAGACGCCAGCTGCTTCAGGCCAGTCTCTTAACTTTACAGGTGAGGAAGTTAGATCCTTGCCCGAGATCATCCAGCAAGAGGGTCGCAGCAGGGCCAGGAATGGATATTTCTGACTCCACTGCTTCTCAAAGTACGGTCCACAGACCAGCAGATTCCATGCCACCTGGGTACTTGCTCAAATGCAAATCCTCGGACCTCACCCTGGACCTACTGAATCAGATACTGGAGGGGTGAGGCCAGGCATTCTGTGTTTTCACAAGCCTTCCAGGTGATCCTGACGGTCACTCAAGTTTGAGAACTGCTATTGGAGTCTATACTAACTCTCAATGTTTCTACAGGCTATGGGGTTAACATTCAGGGTGTCTAACTCAGGGGTTGGCAAAGTTTTTCTGGAAAGGGCCTGATACTGAATATTTCAGGCTTCGTAGTCTGTCTGGTCTCTGTCACAGCTACTTAACTTTGCCACTGCAGCACAAAAACAGTTATAGGCAATACTTACATGAATGGGCCTGGCCATGTTCTAATAAAACTTCGTTTATAGAAATAAGTACTTTGTTTATAGAAATATTATTATTTAAGAAATAATAATAGAATAATAGGTGTAGATGTGGCCTAGGGGCCATAGTTTGCCAAGCCCTGGTATCAAATGATTGAAGTAGATTCTCTAACCCCATAATTTAAATTCTTAGCCATTCTGGTTAATATCAAAATCGTTTAGCAACTTATGGCTTCTGTCAATGTCAATGTTGAATGTCAATATCTGTGTGTCAACGTTGGTGTCTATATCTGTCCTTTCCAGACTTCCCTGGTGGCGCAGTGGTTAAGAATCCGCCTGCCAATGCAGGGGACACGGGTTCCAGCCCTGGTCCGGGAAGATCCTACATGCTGCAGAGCAACTAAGCCCGTGCACCGCAACTACTGAGCCTGTGCTCTAGAGCCTGCAAGCCACAACTGCTGAGCCCACGTGCCACAACTACTGAAGCCCACGTGCCTAGAGCTCGTGCTCCGCAACAAGAGAAGCCACTGCAATAAGAAGCCCGCGCACCGCGAGGAAGAGTAGACCCCGCTCAATGCAATTAGAGAAAGTCTGCGTGCAGCAACGAAGACCCCATGCAGCCATAAATAAATAAATAAATAAATTTATAAAGGAAAAAAAATATATATATATATATCTGTCTTTTCCCATTCAACTAACATGTGCTGAATGCTTCCTAAGTGCCAGCTTCTGGGCATACAGAGATGAAAAGATCCATTCCATGCCTTCAAGTAGGAGAATTTCATGCAGCAGAGAAGCCAGAAATCAAATCAGATGATACTGTTTTTGAACGTGGCCTTGTTGAAGAAAATGCCCACTTAAATGTGTGCATTTTACAGCTAAATATGTTGATTTTCCATTTATAATGCACAAATAGCATGATACTGCGTACCCCAATTTCTAAGCCAGCTGGGTTGGTACCTGGCAACCACTGATTTATTATACTCACAGATTCTGTGGGTCAGGAACTCAGACAGGGCAAATTGGGAGTGTCTGCAACCACGCCACAAAAGCCTTTATGGGGAAGACTTGCAACTGGGACATAGGAACTTTTGAAGTCTTCTTCATTCACGTGTCCAGTATCTGGGCTGACATGATTCAAACACTGAAGTAAACTGGCATCATTGGCCACACCCCCAGTATGTGGCCTTTCCAGGTGGCCTGGGCACCTCACAGCATGGTGGCCCCTGAGCTGGCATACTTCTTACCCGGCAGCTCAGGGTTCCAAGACATTGTGTTCTAATGAGTGAGGTAAAAGCCCCATGGCCTTTTCTGATCAAACTGCAGAAGGCACACTCCATCATTTTGCCATATCCTGTTGACCAAAGCAACAGGAGCCCACCCAGATTCAAGAGAGGGAGGCCTATACGCCTCTTAAGAGGAAGAGAGTCAAATAACTTTCATCCATGTTTTAAAACCACCAGTCAGAGGAACCAACAATGAGCAATTATACTCCAATAAAGATGTTTAAAAAAAAAAAAATAAGAAAAGAAATGCCTTATCCCAGAGTAAGGGGGAATTTATGAATTTTTAAAACTACAGATAATAGGCTAAATCAAAACCAACTCTGCTAAAACTCCAAAATGAAAGAATAGGTCTAGAAGTTATTTAATTTGGATATACTCATTAAATAATGATCCTCCAAAAGAGGAATTTAGGAAATGTTTCCATCTGTCCATAAAACAAAAAAGACTATAGATGCTGCATAGAACTGAATGACCTGTAGGATACTGGCTTATCCACTAGTTTGATACGAGTGGCCATGCCAAGGCCAGGTGACTGGCCATCATCGAGGGATAGATGCTTGCAGCCCTCTACCAAGATGCCAGAAATCTCACTCATCAGAGAATAAGAATGGAATTTAAAGTATTTACTTGTAAATTTTCATGGGCATGTCTTGAAAAGAAAAGAAGTGAACTTGAATCTTCCTTCTCTTGTGTCTGTTCTTCATTTAAAATTGCTTACTTCTTGAGAATTCAGCACTAATTTAGAAATAACTCTATAACCCTTTAATATAGAAACTCAAATAAATGTTTTTCTTGGTGAAATGAGTTGTTTATACATATTGTAGGATTTTTTTCATCATTTGCTTAAGAAGTAGTTGGAACAATAAATGATTACAATTTTCTTAAGTTATTCCAACAGAAGAATTTGTTTTGAAAGAAGTTTAGCCTAGAGAAATACTTTCTAATTTGTCTGATTTTTTTTCTAAAAATAAGGAATCATTTTTCTAGTAAAGAAGTGAGACTATTCAGTTTAGGACAATAAAGTGAGTGGGTGGAGATAATGCTAGTCTGTTCCTTTTAAAAATAGAACTATGCTTAGAGGACAAGCTTCAATACTGAATCTGAAATCATGGCTGTGTGGTTAGTCATAGCCTCCTACATATTTACAGCTATAAAAGGGCCCTTAGGAATCATCTAGTGCAACGCTGTGGTTTTGCAGATGACTAGACTCAAAGATGCCAAGAGTGGAAGAGACAGCTTCTGCTCACTAAATATTCCAGAAGTTCTCCTCCATTTCCCAGTCTCTCCTGAAGTTAGGCTGTGGCCATGTCACCAGTTCTGGCCCATGAACCATGAGCAGAAGTGACATGTCACTTCCTGGCTAAATTAGTGAAGAGCTAATATGCACCCTCTGTCTCTTCTTCCCCTTGGAGACCCCCACGTTGAGATGGTAGAACCTCAGTATAAAAGCTGCCCAGATCTCTGATTCATCCCCTGGAAGAAAGCTGCCCTGGAGAGTTGCCCAATGCTCATCAGACTTTGCATAAGCAAGAAACTAACGTTTGTGATATAAAGCTGCAGAGATTTCAGGATTTATTTGTTCCTGCAGCTTGGTTTACCTGTCTCAACTAATGTAGCAAGCAAGTTGCTCAAGTTCGGTCAGCAAGTCAATGGCAGAGCTAAGATGAGAACCCAAGTCTCCTGAATTGTCAGTTCAGGACCATACTTTATAATCACAGAAAAGTCAGTGTAGGTACCACCACACCAAGTCATTAAGAGAAGGACCAGTCAGCTGAAGACAGAGACAGAATGTGGAATGGGCCAATAAAGACGTGGCACCCATAGACTGAGGTCCAGAACCAGAGAAGACATGGCCCAGGAGGACAGACGCCCCAGTGTCCAGCCTTCATATGGGACCAGAGAAGATGATCCCCAGCTGGGGGGACAGATGCTTGAGATTGTCCCCAATGGTTCCTTTCTGCCCAATTTGTACATATTGGGTTGGCCAAAAAGTTCGTTTGGGTTTTTCTGTAACATGGAAAAACCTAACAAACTCTTTTGGCCAACCCAATATTTTTCAAGTTGATGACAATTGCCCCTAGACCCTGTAGCCCAGTTAGGAAGTTAAGTGCCCAAAAGGAAGTGTTCCCACCTTCTTATGCGTGTACAGCAGCCATTAAACACAAACAAGAACCGTATGCCTCAGACCCAGGTTAATTCAACACCACGTAGAATTTTTTAAAACAACAAATTGGGGTGAAAAAATATGAAGTTTTGGTTGCTAGGCAACATCAGTACAAAGCTCTTCCCTTCTCTTCAAGAACCTTCTCTCCATCTTCATGGACAAAAAGTCAAAGTGTCCTCAGCAACAGGCATATATTTTGGTTGTGACATCAATAGACACCAAATTGAATTTTTCCTGAAAACAACATAGTGCATTGCATCAAGCACCTCACAGTTCCAAATCACTACCCTCTGTGCACAGGATGACGTTTCCTGTTCTGAAATATTTATTTTTCTCTGCACAAACAAGTTAGATGGCTACCTTTGGGCAGTAATCGAAATAGGAGTAGAGATTTTGCAAATTCATGCAAGTTTGTTCTCTCCCAAGGACAGGAGGGGCGTAACTATGACCCATTCTCTGTCTGCATGTCAGGCAGCTTCAGAAAAAGAGAAGTCTCTCTCCCAGTCTCCTCTTGAGAAATGGAAGCTTTACCCCTGCGCCGACCTCTTTAGATACATACACTTACTCAAGTGTGAACAGAACTAAAGCTAGCAATAAGCATGGAGACCCCATCTCTGCAACAGTCTAGAACACTTTCTGCAGACCCTCTGGGTTACACAGCCTCTTGCATTCCTTTGCCCAGGTTCTCCTTTCCCCCCTTTCACTTTCAGCTTCACTTCACCCTCTGGCCCTGCTAGTTACCTCAGCATCCTTTGCCCAACATCAATTTTAGACATAATTCCCAGGATGAAGCTTACCAACATACTTGGAGTTCATTTTTGCTATTAGCCCCCAGCTCCAAACAAAAGGGCAACTTCCTGGAAGAGGAGGGAATGAAAATGCACCTTCAGGGGTATCATCGAAAGTGCAGCTGCCCTACAGATGCCACTAGACCTGAAAAGAACCAGGAATTAGGATGGTCTCCATAGCATTTCCCTCCGGGACACAGAGAATTTCTCAACCTAGAGTTTCTGAAAAACTCACTATGTGTAAGACGCTGTCAGAAGTGTAAAGAACATAAAAGAAGAAACATTATGGTTCTAGAGGAAATAAGACTAACACATAAGAAGGCAGCCCTGACTATTCACATCGTCCAATTTTGCCTTTATGAAAAGTTTACAGGAGATAAGGAAGCCAGAGAAAGGGAGACAGAAGATGACTTTAGAGACGGCATTGGACCACCTGGTGTTATCAAACGCCAGATTCCCAGTGACCCTCTTGTTGTCCAGGAAGAGGGGCAAAGGCACTTCCACAAATGTCCCCAGAGCTCTGTCCAAGGCACTTGGAGGAAACAGGGACCTGTTAATCCTGACTCTCTAGCTGGGCCTCTTTGTTGATTCCTCCCGGGCCTGATTTCTGAATGTTTTTCGAGATCTGGGTCGTACTCTCATTGCTCTCATCCCCGTAGAATTTTCCTGCTTCATTGCCAATACCTTCCCTGATTCCCTCTCCCTCCACCCCATCTAGCTGCTGGAACTAGTTGCCCACATTAGGTGACCTCAGCACATTCCCTCCCTGCCTGCCTTCTGTCTTCCCTCCCCAAAACCAGGTGTATGTTAGACACCACACTGGTAAGCCCTGGGAACATGAAAACAGAAAAAGCATCGCCCCTGTCTTTAAGGGGCTTATCATCCAAAACAGGCAACCAACACATAAAGTTATAAGTCCCACTGAGGCTAACACTGACCAACTTGGATGCTCTAGGTTGGGCAATACACACATGGCAACGGGCAATTTTTTCAGTTCATTTCAGCTGAATCTGGTGCAAGCGTAACCACCCATGCAGCAAAAAGCCTCCCACCAAGAAAGTTCAGTTCCTATCACATCCTTCAGGCAAGGATAATGCTTGAACTTCCCTGCTTAATACAGTATTCTGAGCACAGGGCGTTTCTAGGCACAGAAAACGTGCTCATTTAAGATGTAGGATTGAAAGGCAATTCCTTCAAAGGGGCTTGTGGTCTTTTGCTGTTTCTGGTCTCCCCACCTCTCCCTCTCACCCTGCCACCAACCTCACCACATACACACACACACACTCTCTCTCTCTCTCTCTCTCTCTCTCTCTCCTCTCCAGCCATTTTTCATGCAATATGCTTTGTAAATTTCAAGGGTAATTCACAAACACTAAATATTCCTGTTGTGTCTGACTTCACTCCTTTTCCCTGTGGGAATAAGACACTCTGGGTACCACAGCCCAGCACATGTGCTGCATATCCCTTTCCCTCACCTCCCCACACTGTCATGGAAGTGAGGCCAGCACCCAGGCAGAAGTAAAGCCAGAAGCCAGTAAAGAAGCTGTCTCTTCATCTTAGCACTGCCCAAACTTGTGTGCCCCTGAAGCAGCTTATTTTCCATTTCTGACGAGTGTTCTTGTAAGCACAGACCTAAGATCTGTGTAAAGTCAAGGCAGATTACATCCCTGGCTTCCTCTCCATCAATCTGGCTTGCTACGATGTCCCTGAAAAAGTTGATTGGTCTGCCAGGATTTATACTTTATGGGGTCTCACATTATCACCCTGAAATCTGTTTTTCTCCAAGGGCTTTCAGACACATACCAGTTTCTTCAACATTTCTTCAAGTAAAGAAGTGCATCTTTGAAGATCTTCTCATCCACACTGAAATCTTACAGAAATGAGGGCTCTGTGTGTGACTGATTTAGTAGAATAAGTTCATGGCCTGAGCAAACTGCCTGCATTGCACAGAATGGTGATTAGTGGAAGTCGTGACAAATGGCGTCCATCTGTATATGTTGTAAACTGGCTTAATAGTTGAACCCGAACTTTTCATTCTAAAGTAGATAACTAATGAATAGAAAGTTTGTTCTATTAAAACAGGCTCAATTCTGAGGGCAGGAATCTCCTGAGGTGATCAAGAGATGGCTTAGATGATTCTAGGAGCCCAGGCAGTTGCACGATAGACGACTGAAATGCATACTATCAAGGAGCAGCGAATAATACGTCCTTCTGTTTATGGAATCCTAGAACCAAGTCCCGTTTTCCAACATGACCTAGCTCTACTGGTGTTCTTTCTTAGAATGACCAAGCTCTAAATATTTTAGTGTGAGCACTTTCAGTAGGAGAAAAGTGCTTTTTTAATTATATTTTTTTTGCAATGACTGTTAGTATGAATAAGTTCCTTTCTGAATACCCTAAGCTAGTTTGGGTTTTTTTGTGATTAATCTCTAAACTCATCCACCAAAAAGATAGGTATATATTTACATCAAAGTTCAATAATATTTTTGAAATGATTGGAATTCTAGAGTCCTAATATGTCCGATACGTACTGCTTTCCTATTGCCCTGCAAGTCTTCCTACATTAAAATATATTGTCTAAGCAGAAAAAAGTCCCTATATTGATCAACCAGAATTTATAGAGAACTAGCCCTGTACCAGCACTTTGAGATTAGTTTGGGGAGGAATATACAAAAGAATTATATGTTGTGGTATCTTTTCCTAGTAAGATTACTATCTACTTGAGAAACAAAGTCAACCAATGAACTTGCTTAAGGACATTTAACGTTTAAATTGTGTGACCCTGTCCTGCTATAGCACAAGGTTAGGATGAAGAACACATTGAAAGGAACTGGAATGGATATTTGCCCATTTCAGGGATTTGCTCTGCACTTCCTCCAACCAGAGAGGACCCTGGCCAAACCTCAAAATCAAGGTCAATGCCCCCCTCTCAGTGAATCCTTCATGAGTCCTCTTGGTCAGCATTACTTATTCCTTTTGCCAAACTCGTAAGCAGCACTTTGCTTGTACTTCTGTTAAAACCATTACTTGATTCTGCTTTGATTTATAGTTAACTAGTAAATATCTATCTCTAAATATCTATCTCTCCTAATAAGCTGCTTGAAGGTATAGATCAAGATTCTCCCCCAAACCAGCACCTTGGGTTTTTTTTAATATATTGTCACTGTTCAATAAACATTTGTTGATTTTATTTACTTTTGCCATAATACGAAGATTGTACTTTCATGGAATAATTCATGTGCTGTTTTCATATTAGTGTCCTATTGACTATGGGAGTTCTAGTTGAAATAAGATATGTAAAGTTCTAATATACCTACCGTTCACCATTAAAGTACACATATTCATGTTTTTGATAATGTATTTCTTTCCCCATACATTATGCATCAGATATTCTCCCACAGAATAAAAATGAATTCAATCCAAAAAAATTATAATATTATGCTAATAGCATCATAAAGTTATTTTTTTCCTTCTTTAACATTCACATTTGGAAGTAAGAGCCTGGTTAAGTACAAGGAAGCTCTTAAACCATATATGACACATTTAGAATATTTTTGGGAAAAAGTTCTTTTTTTTAAAGCAGTATTATTATGTCATATTAATAATATTGAACATTTATGATACACTTACTGGTTGCCAGACACTGTGTTAAGCCTTTTACGTGAATTATCTCATTAATTTATCACAAAAATTCAGATTCCAATACTTTTTGTTGTTATGACTTATGCTCTTTCCCTGTCCTTGTGAGTTTGTCTTTTAAAAAGCTTTTTGTTTCGTTTCAGTGGAATTGCTGAAGGGAAAAAATATGATGTTTGGGTTCAATCTGCCTTCTTAGCCTGACCAGAATCCAATGTTTATTAAAATGAAGGCATTTTTAGGACAGTGATCAAGAGCGCAGGCTCTGAAGACAGACTGCCTGAGTTTGAATCCCTATTCTAAAAATTATTAACTGTGAGACCCTTAGATACTATTCAGAGTGAAAAAAGCATTTTAAAATGGCTTTAAATGCCTCAGAGAAATAAGAGAAAGTTTACATCCATGAAATAAAGACAGAGTGCTATTTTAAAACAAAGAAACAAGTAAATATTCAAGAAACAAAAATCGCTCCTGGAAATTAAAACATAGTAAAAACACGATAGCACAAGTTTAAAAATCAGTTGAAGTGCTGTAAGATAAAGTTGAGGAAATCTCCTGAAAAGATAATGATACAGAAAGTATGAAAGAAAAGCAAGGGAAAATTAGAAGACAAGTCTAGCAGTTGAGCCTCAAATGAAGGAAATTTCATAAAGAGAGAGTGGAGAAAATGGATGGGGAGGAAGTCATCAATGAAATAATGCAAGAAAATAACAAGAACCGAAGTGAGTGAATTTCCAGAGTGCAGGGGACTCTCTTTAAAAGATGCTGCCTGGATAACCTGGGAACATTCAGTCACCCATCCAAGGGGCGCCTCTTGCTCTGGCATCCTCCTGCCTTGTGGAAATAGTCCATGATGAGTTTTGAAGCAGAAAATACAGAGCAACAAACAACTCTGAACATTTTTTTTGCCAGAGATCCTGTACCTGCTCCACACAACAGCCTTGCCAGGCGCCCTGACTGTCCCAAGTCCCATGTTCCCCTGGACTCACTCTAGGCCTTACCATGACTTCCCCAAAGGGTTTATTTTATCAGGAGAGCAGAAGCCCAACTCTGACCCAGAGGTCAACTCATTCTCCCCTAGGTGCCTTCATCTGGCTGTGGCGTATCACCCCTTCCTCACACAGCTAGGGTATGCTCTCTACTCAGTTTTTCAAAATCTAACAATGTGTCACTGGGGATATATATTTACATGATAAAACCAGAAAGAAAAGCAAGATTGTTATTAACACAAAAGCCAGCGTTTGACTTACTTCTGGGGGAAGGACGGCAATGTACTCAGGGAGGAGCAAACAGGGCAATAGGGGTTGCGGGGCGGTGGGAGGGGGGGGTGTCTACAGGTCTGGGACTGAGAATGTTCCATTTCTTAACCTGAGTGGTGGCTATATGGCATTCATTTCATCATTATTCTTTAACTTGCATATGTATGTTTTATACATTCTTCTATGTAAAGGATACAATTCACAGTTTAAAAAACATTAAAAATAAGATGACTGGACCTCAGGTCAGAATACATGAGGCCTATCTCTACCTCTAACTGCCCGTATGACTTTAGGCAATTCACTTCTTATGAGACCCTATTTCCTCAACTGCCAATAAAGATAATCCCTCTTCCACCCACCTCAACATGGGTGCTGAGAGAGGAAATAGGACCATATAATTGAAAGTGCTTTGTAGTATAGACACTGCAAAGTAATATAAAAGCACAGGTATTGGTATTATGGCAAGAGCCTTTGCTAGGGAGAGCTGTAAATAGAGTATCCCCATGTTAGGGCCAATGTATCCCATGCCTCCTGTGTATCCCAGAGGTTGTTATCAGGCTCTTTGTTATTCTTGGATATCCTTGGTTGGATCACAAATACTTGTTCTCTTGGGAATGACTGGGTGAAATAAAAGTTTTGCCATCGACTGCTCTTTCTAGAGAGAAGCCACAAAATTTATATCCTTAGGTACATCTTAACAATAATCTTAGTTGCTGGGCTTGATCATTATGGAAAAAATCTTTGTAAACTGTTTTAGCCAAAGGACCTAAGAACAGGGTGAGTCTTGTCCATAAGACAATGTACTTGGAAGAACTTGGAGAAAGTTGAGTTATGTAGCCATCACCAGGCTTTTGTTTTCTTCTTACGTGCACTAAAGAGAAAGCCAGAAATGGAAATATTTTTTGTTAAGAACTTGTTACAGGTTGAATTATGTCCCCCCAAAATTTATAGGCCGAAGTCCTAAACCCCAGTACCTCAAAATGTGACCTTGTTTGAAAATAGGGTCATTCAAGATGTAATTCGTTATGATGAGGTCATTAGGGTGGGCCCTAATCCAATACGACTGGTGTCCTTATTGTAGACTGAAAAAAAATTCACAACGTGAGAGTTGTGAGTTAAGTTTCATTTGGGGCAGATGAGGACTATAGCCTGGGAGACAGCATTTCAGATGGCTCTGAGAAACTGCTCCAAAGAGGTAGTGGGGAAGGTCAGTGTTATACACGATTTTAGTGAAGGAGGTACTTGCATCGAGCACACATTTTGGTAGAGGCTCGCTGCTGGTCACAAGGAGCAGATGTCACCACTGATGATGGTTTAGAACTTTTCTAGATTTGAGAAGATGCAAGAATTGGGCTCATAAAATCTTCTCCTGAAAATATCTATCTGAAAACCTGTTCTGCCAGTTTTTCCCAGAGTACGGAGTGCCTCATTCCTGATCTCCACCCTGAACTTCTCTCAGGGGTGTTGAAGGTCAGCAGCCGTAGCAGCTCATGATTTAAGCCTTGTAGAGGTGGGTGGCACTGCCAATTTGTAGTTGGCATTGTAAAAGGGGAAATTAGGACACAGAGACAGGTACAGAGAGCAGCTAAGGAATGTCTGAGGCTACCAAAGGCTAGGCGAGAGGGCTGGAACCCTTTCTCCCTCACGCCTCTCACAGGAACCAACACTGCTGCCACCTTGATATTGGACTTCCAGCCTCCATACTGGGGAAAGAATACATTTCTGTTACTTAAGCTACCCAGCATGTGGTATTTTGTTACAGCAGCCCTCAAAATGAATACAGAAGTAAAGGGGAGACGAAAAGCATTTCTATATTGTCTGTGTGCAACTGAATCTCCCCCTTGTGAAGTTTTTCTGTATTTTCCCTTCTGTTTGGCCTCCAGTGTCTTGTGGGTCTCCCAGACCCAGAAGTTGAAATGTGAGCCATCTGCAGGCAGAGGAGGCCATGCCTGCCAAGGGTCCTGCGTGCCTTTCATTCCTATGACCATGCAAAAATTGGCTTCCCCTGCATCACAGACTTAGGATGTGGAAAAAACATCCAAGCTCCAGACACCTGTTTCCTCACCGTTTGTAACCATTTGTGCTGAGGATCCAGGCAGTCCAGGCTGGCCCAGCCCAATCCCGCAGGGACCCTGACTGCAGCCTTCTCCCCAGCAGCGCTCAGCACCCAACCCAGAAAAGCAGCCTGCTCATCCAGACCCAGACCCAGTCCTGCACCCTCAAGTCTGCCCCCCCAATCCTGCAGCTGCTTCCTTAAACAAGCCTCCCCCAAACAGTCCTTGCTGCTTTTCCTCCCCTCTTGCCATTCACCAAAATAAATTTAAAGAATGGTTCCTCGTGCTTCTCAACTCTGACTGTACACTAGCCTCCTTTGGGGTGTTTGGTTTTTTTTTCAATGGAGATGTCTGGGCCCGACCCCAGATCACTTCAAGCAGAATCTCTGGTTGGGGGCTGCAGTATGATATAAATATATACTTGGTGTTTGTGCCTGATTCCAGGCACAGAGATCCTAAACGCCCTGGAGTTTCCTGAGTGATAGGAGTGTCTTTGTTATTCACAGCTTATTCATAGCAAGCCCTTTGGGGCCACATCTGAGTTTATGCTAACAAGGTGACTCAGGATGGGGCCCCTAGGTAGATTCAGGTTGAGGGCTGGTCACCAGAAAGACCAAACTTGGATTAGAGGGTTGGAACTTTCAGCCCCCTCTCTCCAATTTCTAGAGAGGGGAGGGAGGCTGGACACTGAGTTCAATAAAACTCTTGAGATTCCGAGAGCCCCTAGGTGAATGAACGCTTCAGGATGGTGTGACAGGTGTGCCTGGAGAGGGCGTGGATGCCCCTCCCCTTCCTCCGCACCTCGCCCTGTGTATATCTGCACTTGGCACTTCCTGAGTTGTATCTTTGTAATAAGGCTGTAATCACAAGTAGAGCCCTTTCCTGAGTCATCTGAGTCATTCTAGTGAATCATCAGACTTGACTACTTCCCCAAAGTGGCTGACTCCGAAGTCAGCCAAAGTGTGGGTCACCTGGGAACCCATCTTGCAGCTGACGTAGGGGCTGTCTGGTGGGACTGAGCCCTTGACTCGTGAGATACCATGCTAACCCCAGGTGGATACGTCAGAGTTGAGTTGAGTTGCAGGACACCCAGTTGGTGCCCAAAGAGTTGGGGAATTGGTCAGAGTCGGGAAAAACTACAGGGGCAGCGGCAGTTATGAAACGTGCCACTCAGCTCTCCTTCAGAGAACCTGCAGAGGGGAGGTTAGCCCAGTTGTCTGGTGGCCCCCCTGCCTCCCTCTGGATATCACCCCACATTTGTCCTGTTTACCAACTTGTCCCAATTTGCCCAGGACATTCCCAGTTTTAGCACAAAAGTCCCAGGTCCTGGTAACCCTTTCAGTCCCAGGCAAACCAGGACAGCCGGTAACTCTATGACATGTGCACCCATGCACACTGCTCCAGCCAATACTGCACCCTGTGGGCTACTAGATCTAGCTCATTTCTGCTGGATGCAGGAACCTTCTGACAGGCAACCTGTCCTCGGGCCCTTCCCACCAGCCTGGCCTAGGTGTTCCCATCACTGTGCTGCCGCCCTGAGGCTCTTCGTACCCAACCCTTCTCTCCCTCCCCCTCTCTTTTCACAGGTGTCAGACCTGTACCATGATCTGATGGCTCTCCCTGTCCACTCCCGCTCTTCCTTTCTTCATCTTTCACAAGCATTTCTGTTAGGGGAACCACTGACCAAAACCCCCCGCCCTGGCCAGGCCTGATAGTAACCATTTGCATGAGTTATCTTACAACAGGAGGTTCTTGTAAGGAATGCAGAGCTAACAAGCTATCACCAACTGGAAGAATTCGGGAAAGGTCAAAAGGAGAGAGGAGATGCCAGTCCCTATGTCCTACAAACGTCCCAGAATCCTCCTCACTGGAATCCATCTTGGCTGAGTGATGCACGCCACCAAGAAGGACCCTGAGTCTGAATGTTTGGCCAGAGACAACCCGGAAACTAACCTCATGACCATAAAACCCGAGACTGCGAGCCACGTGGCAGAGAAGTTCTCCTGGGTTCCCTCACCCTGCTGCTCTCCGCTCAGGCGCCCCTTCCCCATAAAGTCTCTTCCTGCAACATTTCCTCCAATAAACTCTTGCCTATCTATTCCTGTTTTGGCATCTGATTCTCAGAGGACCAGAACCGACACAGGAATACGTTTATCAGCATTTTTTAAATCTCCTTAAATGACTGTAATATCAGCCAGGTTTGGGAACCACTGTCCAGGTGTGCTCACTACCGATGTGCCTTCTGACAGTCTAATGGAAAGACCAACATGTGAACGCGTAATTACAGCTCAGCAGAGAAAATGCAGCAATAAAGATGTGAGCAGAATGTTCTGGAAGCACCAAGGAAGGAGTGACTAAATTGCTCTCATGACATAGGGGAGGGTTTCAGTTTCCAGTGCTGATAGACAACAGACATATCTCTTGGGCTCTAAGTAGAGAATTCCTATTTTTCCCATCATATCACACCACTGTGATAAAATCATCATGTATTATGGACACAAACTCTGAGATGTTTTTGCTCACAACACTCCTGGCCACCAAATACACAGGGACTTTTCCCACATCAACCAGTTCTCTCCCTCTCTGGACACCAACTGGGTTTCTGACAATTCATTTCAATTCTGACACCAGCTACTCAGAGTTAGCACTGATTCCACAGGTTAAGGGCTCAGTCCCACAAGACTGCCCCTGCTTCAGAGACCAATCTCAAGTTCCAGGTTGTCACCTGTGCTTCTGACTGACCAGTTATAAATCAGGGGTTCCCACAACCCCCTGCTCGGATTGGATAATTTATTGGAATGGTTCACAGAAAGGAAAACATTTTACTTAATATTACTGGTTTGTTATAAAGAATACAACTCAGGAACAGCCAAATGGAGGAGCTGCATAGGGCAAGGTATGGGGGGAAGTACTTGAAGCTTCCATGCCCTCTCCAGGTGTGTCACCCTCCCAGCACCTTGATGTGCTCACCAACCTGGAAGCCCTCCAAACCGTCATTTAGATATGGACGCTTCATTACCTAGGTGTAATTGATTAAATCATTGCCCATTGAGGATTAACTCGATCTCCAGCCCCTCAAACCTCCCTAGAGGCTGGGGGGTGGGATTGAAAGGTCCAACCCTCTAATCACGTGGTTGGTTCCTCTAGCAACCAGAGCCCCCACTGAAGCTCTCCAGGGGCCCTGGGAGAGTCAGCTCATTAGCATACACTCAGGTATGGGGCTTATTATAAATAACAAAAGATGCTCCTCTCCTGTCACTAAGAAAATTCCAAGAGTTTTAGGAGTTCTAGTGTCAGGAACCATGAACAAAGGCCAAATATTACACAAAAGATGCTCCTATTACTCAAGAAATTCCAAGAGTTTTAAAAGCTCTGTGCCAGAAACTGGGGACAATGACTAAATATATCTTTCTTATTACGTCATAATATCACACAAACTCACAAGACTCAGATTTGATTCCCAGTGAGTTCTACTGAAATCAGTAGAAAGAAAACTGACTACCTCAAATAGTCAGTACCTCAATTTGACGACCTCAAATAGCAAGAGAAAGTGGTGTGTGTGTGTGTGTGTGTGTGTGTGTGTGTGTGTGTGTGTGTGTGTGTGTGTGTGTGTGTGTGTGTGTGTGTGTGTGGAGGGTCAAACCCGCCACGCTATCAACACACATACTTTAGAAATGTAGAGATTTTTACATCAACTGTCTCCAGTCGTTTCTGGTTTTCCTTTTAAAAAATGCATCACTAATTATGGGATCGTTATCCCAGCTGGAAGCCTTTTATCCTTGCTGGATACAGCCATTTCCCTGCAAGGCTAAAAACCAGATAAGTGCTATGTGTGGCATTTAAAAAGTCAAAGATTACCCAAGGTCACATGTGAATCACTTTTTTCCCTAATGAATGCATTATTTTGATGTTCCAAGAAAAGTGTTCTAACACATATTTTCTTTTAGCTTCAATTATTAAGCAGTTTAAAACAGAGGGCCGCATCACATCCCACCAGACTGACAATCTCCTGGATAGATAGCTTCACAGGAGCATAGCTAAGCAGCTCTTCATAAGTGTGGGATAAAAAGAGAAGAAAAAAGGAAACACAGATATTTTCTTTAGCATTTTTCATTCTAACTGTCATCTGAAGTTGGAAGAAGAGTGGCCACAGTCATTGTTTTGGGGACAAGTTTTGTTTTCTTTTGTTTTTTTTTTATCATGGCAACATGTATAGAACATAAAATTTACCATTAACAGCATCTGATCCTTTTCATAGAATATAGCCCTCTGGCATCATATTGTATGTTCACATCCTGTCCCCTGACACACACACACACAGTCACTCAGGTCACTCATACACACACTCACAACACGTGTGCACTCCTAACCTCACCTTGGGGATCCTGACACCTAATTGAAACACGACGGCCATCAGGAGGTTAGCGGACACGAACCAGTGAGAGGAAGCGTCTGTAGGGAAAGAGGACGCAAGATTTGTCCCTGTTGGGGAGAAAACAGATGCCTGAAAATCTAAAACAATGACAGCGGTTGATTTGCATAGAATTGATTTGTGGAGAAGCAAAGTACAATTGTGTTTCTTTAGCTGTCCGTGGTTCCTTAGCACAAAACTAGGACTGAATGTGGAGTTTCAGAAACATCAAAGGAAACAACTGCCCACATTTGCCTCCTTCTGAAGCCACCCGCACATCTCCTGGTGCTTTTCATAAGCAAATATCTTACATCAGAGTCGATCCTCATCTCTCTTAACTTCCAAGCATTCCTCAACTCAGTGCAACCTGGCTTCATTCTCAGCACTGCCCTGACACAGCTCCTCGTAATTATCCCCTAATGACCAGCCCAAGGCTTTATTTATTTATTTATTTATTTATTTATTTTTTTTTTTTTTGCAGTACGCGGGCCTCTCACCGCCACGGCCTCTCCCGTTGCAGAGCACAGGCTCCGGACGCGCAGGCTCAGCGGCCATGGCTCACAGGCCCAGCCGCTCCACGGCATATGGGATCCTCCTGGACTGGGGCACAAACCCGTGTCCCCTGCATTGGCAGGTGGACTCTCAACCACTGCGCCACCAGGGAAGCCCTAATGCTTTATTTTGTGATCCTCTGCCTAGTTGAAGCCTCTACAGCACAGGACAAATGGCCCGGAACGCCCCGCCCCTTAGGTTCTAGAATGCCCCTCCCCTTAGGTTCTAGACACTACCCTCTTGCAGCCCTTTCTCTGGCTGCTGCTTCTGCTTATCCTTGAGTGTCTGGATCCCCAGCTTCCTTCCTGGCCTCCTTCTCTTACTTATTCTACACTCTTCTTGGATAATCTCCTACATTGTCTTGGCTTCTGCTTCTATCCTTGAGGCAGGAGATAGATGGGCCCCAGTCTGAGCAGCTGGGGTCTGTCCCCAGTGGACAGACACTTCAAAATAGCAGGAGCAAGAGAGGAGCTGAGCCCTGCCCAGAAACAAGATGGACACCACGTACTTCTCATTCTCGGGGTCGACCTTCTCGACTACACATGCACAGAAAGGCTCCTTGGAGGCCAAAAAGGGAGTGATGTCAACCTACCCATAGGCCTCTTCGCTAGAATCCATCTTGGCTAAGAGATGCGTGCGCATATGTGGGAGACCCTGAGATAAAATAAATACGGACTCAGCCAAACAAAACATGATGATTAGCCACAGGAAACCCAGAAGAAATTTCCCATATAAGTGATTCAAACTACCACGTGGGCGCAACTCTTTCTCTGTGTCTGCCCGAGTGCCTATCCACACATACCCCTTTTCCGCCTAATAAACACTTTACTTATTTCACTACTTTCCATTTCTTTGTGGAAATTCATTTTCTGCAAAGCCATGTGGGCCAGGGCCTTGTCACTGGACACTGGTCTAGTGGCTAGGTTTCAGCACTCTCACTGCCAAGACCTGACGTCAATCTCTGGCCGGGAACCGAAATCCTGCTTCTAGCTGCTGCAGGCCGAGGCCACCCGAGATCATCCTGAGAACTCTCCAAACCATCTCCTGGCCTGACTGCTCCCCATTGGTCCTGGTCTACGTCCCCAGACGCCCACAGACATCTCTTCCTCTCTACCTTACTAATATCACATACTGAGCATGTCCAAAACCAAACTAAAAATAAATAAATGAAACACCACAAAAATCTCTGTCCCCTGTAGTATTCTTTCTTTATATGTGTTAATAGCACTTAGTCACAGTGACAAAGCACCATAGACTCGGTGGCTTAAACAACAGATATTCATATCTCACAACTCTGGAGGCTGGAAAGTCCAAGATCAAAATGCCAGCAGATTCTGTTTCTGGTGAGAACTCTCTTCCTGTCTGGCAGATGGCCGCCCTCTAACTATGTGCTCACATGAGGGGGAGAGAGAGAGACACACACACACACAGAGACAGAGACAGAGACAGAGACAGAGAGAGCTCTTGAGTCTTCTCTTATAAGAACACTAATCTTTTTAGATCAGGGCCACCCTTATGAACTTATTTTACCTTAATTACCTTCTAAAGGTCCTATTTCCAAATACAGTCACATTGGGGGTTAGGACTTCAACACACAAATTGTGGGACACAATTCAGTCCGTAGCAGGCACCATGTCCCAAGTTAGTTTGCATCCTTGACCCTTCCTCTCCACCACAGCCAATGGGACACCCCAGTTTATGAGTTGCTGGCCCTAAATTTCTCTTTAGACCATTCCTTCCTTCCATTTACACTTCCAGTTCAGGGTCCCTTGTGCCTCGCCTAGGCCACTCCCTTTGGTTGAACAGCGGTTCTTCCTCCGCTGTCTTTCCACTGTGGTGCTGCCAGGTCAGCATCGCAAATAACAGAACTGGTCAGGTTATCCGTAACCTGTTGGTGCCACAGTTCCCCTATATATCCCTCATCTAACCGCTCTGCTCTCATTTCCAGCCGTAGTCCCCATGCACCCATGCATCATGTTTTGGCCACACTGAGCTTCTAGCTGTCCCAGCATGTGCCACCCACCTTCACACCACCTTCCTTCCTTCCCTGCTTTAGCCAGGATTTCCTGCTACTTGGAATGAGCAAGTAGCTCATTCCTCCTTCACTTGATGAGTTCATACCCACCTTCCAGGCCCCAGTTAAATATCATCTCCAAGGAGCGTTTCTCGGCCCCCTGGGCTTAGCTGTCCCGGCACCCTATTCACATCCCTGTTGCAGCACCTGCCATATTCATCCATCCATCTCCCCATCAGACCTGAGGTTCCTCATGAGTAGTGACGGATTCTCTCTTGATCTTGAACACCTGAGCTCTGCCCAGAATAAGTATTTGATAAATGTAAGTGGAAGTGGAGTGTGTTTCATGAATGTCAGGGGCAGGCATGCTGTACAAACTTTGCACTTAACTTTTCTCACTTAAAAAAGTAAATCTTAAAATATTTTATCTTATTAAATGTTAAAATCTTAAAAATAATATTAAAATCTTTAAAATATTTTCAATTATATTGAAATATCAGTCCATATTTGTATGGACCATTTAATTCTTCTGAATACAGAATATTAGACTTTAAATACAGATGCATTCCTTTTATGTATATAATAATGCTAATTATATAATTATTATAATTATAATATTTATTTTTATTATAATTTTAATTAAGAATACCTCCTGTATTATAAATCAATTTTTCCATTCTCAAAAGAAATGTACGTTACAACTAGGATACTTCATGTAGGATTCAAATATGATTTTAAGTCAATTATATAAAGGCAAGGACCATTATATTTTAGTGTCACTCAGCTTTAATATTTGTTTGAGGTTTAATTTTAAAGAAATCTAAAAGAACAAGGTTACCAACGTCCTCAATTTAAAGCTCCTCCTGGGATGAGTGGTCTGACCTCTGGTCCAGAGCACCAGGATTTCTAAAGATTGTATAAAAGGTGGGTTGACATTAAAACAAAAGTCTTCATAATTAGCCAGAATAAATCTCTGTGCATTGCTGGCCACATGCTTCAAGAACAGCATCTCTTTTCACCAGAATCCTTTGAAATATCTATCAGAGGTGGAAAGGGAGACAAAACTACACGGAATCATGTGAGGAAGACAGAGCAGGGAATATCAGGTGGCCTTTACAGCGCGCGCCTCTTACCCATTAAGCCAGATTTTATAAAACCAAGTGGCCGCGTGAGAGCTTTTTCGTGAGCAGAATTCCTATGGTGAAGAGATTCAAAGACACAGAAACATTCAGGAATCAGGACATTTCTACCACCTTAGATGATGCGTCAGTGTTCCCTCTAATTAACATCATCTGGGAGCTTTTGCTTGATGATGAAGGGGAGGAAATCACTATCTCTGAAATGAGAGAAATTTCAGGCAGAACAGAGCTAGACCTCCCAGTACCAAGACTGGGTCCTGAGCAGCCCAGAAACATGGTACTTCTCTCACGGCTGAATAAGGATTTGTCTGCATCAAGGCACTGATTCTGTGAAACTAAGAGGTCTGACTACCAGGGCTCAGCCGTGCTGGGGAACAGGAGAGTGGCAGGGGCTTGTTTGCTCCACAGGGTGTTTGCAGCTTGGGACTCCAGTGTTTGCACCTTCCACAGGGGCAGGAACGTGTCTGCCTTGTGTATATGTGTTGGTGTGCACCCCACGCCCTGTGCTGGCCAGATCCTGGTGGTAGATTTCTCTCTTCCTACTTCCTGCTTCCAAAACTGCTCCAAACCTCACCAACGTCTCACTGCCCAATTGCCTCTCATCCCAACGCTTTTGCCTGTGCCGCCCCTATTGCCTGGAATGCCATTTTGACATCCCACCCCAGCCCCTTCACCTGGCAACTTGTTGTTCAAGTCTTAAAATTCGGCTCTGTCACCTCCTCCATGAAGCCTTCTCTGATCCTCCTCCCCAAGGCTGAGTCACGGTCCTTCTGGAAGCTGTTAGGAAGACTGTTCCGTGCCTTCTGGCAGTATCTGGTGTTCATTGGCTCATAGAAGCATCACCCCAATCTCTGCCTTTACCTTCACATGGCGTTCTCCCTATGTGCCTACGTGTTTCCAAAGTTCCCCTTTTTACAAAGACACCAGTCATATTGGATTAGGACCCACCCTAATGACCTCATTTTAACTTGATTACCTCATTAAAGACCCTATCTCCAAATCCAGTCACTTTCTGAGGACCTGGATATTAGAGATTCAACGTATGAATCTGGGGGTGGGCCCCATTACCCGTATTTCCATAAAACCCTCAATTATCCCAATCACTACTTTATAATTGTACATTCAAAGGGCTGTTTCCTTCACTGGACTGTGAGTGTCTTTGCAGAAGGTCCTGTGTTCTGTGATCTTGATGTATCCAATGTCCAACATAAGAACCAAATGAGTGAATGAATGAATGAGTGAATAAGGCCTCAGAGAAGAACCAGAACATTATGAAGGAACTGTGAACAGATTCACTTCAGAGTCAGCCTAAACATACATTGTTGTGTTTGTTTATGTGTACAAGATTACACATAAAAGACACATTACACACATGATATGCAGGTACGATAAGGATGGCTTAACCCCCCATCAATCCCTCCTCAATTGTATATTTGTCCAGTTTGTGCCAGCTCTGAACCAGATCCCTTCTTTTCCTTTTTTCTTTATGGTTTTATCACGAAGAGGGGGCTTCTGAAGACTTTCTCTTTCCCACCCCAGTAAGTGGTTTCCCTGAGTCAGAGCCATTGGGTGAATGCAGAGACCTTCCTGGGGCTCCTGGTGCCTAATCCTGTTTCCATCGTTATTTTTGTTCCTGTTGTCTTTACACATCTCCAATGCACTGAATTTGCCCTTCCCCTGGCGCTGCCCTCGAGCACTTCTTGCTCTGCTAGTTCCTCCCCCAGGGAGGTTTGGACAGGAAGGGAAGTGCTCTCAGGCAGAATTCTGCCCAGAAGACCAACCCATCCCCACATTGCTTGGAAATTGTTGGTTTCATAATTATTTCCCAAGTCTAACTGCAAATATTCTCACAGCAAATCCAGAGACCTCAGACGCAGCCACTCTGGGGAAATGGCAGCTGACCTGGCCCTCAGATGTGGATAAACTCTCCAGCTCTTTCGTTCCCACAACACTTGGGTTACAAGTGCTTAGAATTTTTTCAACAGCCCTGAGCCATCTCCACATTTGAGTTTGCTCCGGTGGTCCGTTCTTAGTTATTCTCAGTGCCCTTATCTATGTTATTTACACCTCTGAGAGTTTTTCTTACCGTCCATTAGAAGGGCCTGGCATCCCAACACAACACAGTCAGATGCAGAAAAGAAGACATACGTCCATGTGTGTTTGATTTTTAAAATTATATTCTGGCCTGATTCGTACAAGTATTTTTAATAAATATACAACATTACATTAAAATTCAAGAATAAGCATTGCGTCCTGAGTGTCAGCGTGGCTCTGAGTTCCTAGGAGTGAATGGAAACATCAGTCCATTTGGAAACCTGCTCTTAGCTTATACAAGGGCGAGTTGAGTTAACCCTTACAGGGACTTAACCTTGGCTACCTCCCGAGGTCATGCGTAGAAGGTTTGAATCCCACCCTTTTCTCTGCTGCTTCCTAGCAGTTGGGCCTTGGGCAACATACCATAGTTCTATTTCTCCTCTGCAAAATGGCCATATTAATAGCAGCTAATGCATAGGGTTCTGATCATTAAACAAGAGAATACCTCACACTTAGAGCTTACTCGGTACCTAATGGAATATGACAAGCCCCGAATAGATATTATTTAGGATTATTAATGTTAGGTCTGTCTGGCGCAGTGTCCATACTCTTGAAGATGTCTAAGAAATTTTTCTATAGGTTTTCATTTTCTGCATTTTCTCTTTTCCATGATTATGGGTGATCAAAATGCCTTATAGCACATGGTTGTATAAAATACATGGCAAAATACAAAATAAAAAATACAAATAAATCCTGTCTGTTTTCTAAATATCTCCTGTTCCCCATCACTTATACTGCCCCTACCATACCACTACAGCTGTAATTGAAGATGCCATCACCCCTCAACCCAGACTGGTTTTCTTAAACATCTTTATTGGAGTATAATTGCTTTACAGTGGTGTGTTAGTTTCTGCTGTATAACAAAGTGAATCAGCTATACATATACATATATCCCCATATCCCCTCCCTCTTGCGTCTCCCTCCCACCCTCCCTATCCCACCCCTCTAGGTGGTCACAAAGCACCGAGCTGATTTCCCTGCACTATGCGGCTGCTTCCCACTAGCTATCTATTTTACAATTGGTAGTATATATAAGTCCATGCCACTATCTCACTTTGTCCCAGCTTACCCTTCCCCCTCCCCATGTCCTCAAGTCCATTCTCTACCTCTGCGTCTTTATTCCTGTCCTGCCCCTAGGTTCTTCAGAACCATTTTTTTTTTAGACTCCATATATATGTGTTAGCATACGGTATTTGTTTTTCTCTTTCTGACTTACTTCACTCTGTATGACAGTCTCTAGGTCCATCCCGGACTATTAACCCAGCACCATTCTAGATGCTGTCTCTTGCCTCCAGCCTATGCCCTAACAGGCAGCCAGGTGGACCTTGTTCAAATAAAAGTCATAGGATTTCTTTCCTTTGCTCAAAGCCCTTCCATCATGCTTAGTATATAAACCAGAGCTCTTTAAGGAGGTCTCCCAGACGTTGCATTATCTGTGCCCGGCCCACCCCCCTTGACCTTGCCTCAATGGGCCAGAGTCATGCCCTTCCTTGTCCCTAGAACCTGCCAAGAATAATTCCATCTTTGGGCTTTTTATTTTTAAATTAAAGTATAGTTGATTTACAGTGCTGTGCCCATCTCTGCTGTACAGCAAAGTGACTCAGTTATCCACATATAGACATTCTTTTTTTTTTTTTTTTTTTGCGGTACGTGGGCCTCTCACTGTTGTGGCCTCTCCCATTGCGGAGCACAGGCTCCGGACGCGCAGGCTCAGCGGCCATGGCTCACGGGCCCAGCCGCTCCGCGGCATGTGGGATATTCCCAGACCGGGACACGAACCCGGGTCCCCTGCATCGGCGTCACCAGGGAAGCCCCCTAGACATTCTTTTTTTAATACTCTTTCCCATTATGGTTCATCCCAGGACATTGGATGTAGTTCCCTGTGCTCTACAGTAGGACCTTGTTGCTTATCCATTCTAAACGTAAGAGTTTGCATCTACCAACCCCAAACTCCCAGTCCATCCCTCTCCCTTCCCACCTCCCCCCCACCTTAGGGCTTTTCTGCCTGGAAACTTCCTCCCCGACAGATCTGCATGACTCGTTCCCTTGTCATATCCCAGTCTCTGCGCAGACATCCCTCCCCAGGGAAATCACCTGAGACCCTATGTAAGATAGCATTCTCACCCTCACTCTTTTTTGGCCTCACTATGAGGTGTGTGGGATCTTAGTTCCCTGACCAGGGATAGAACCCGTGTCCCCTGCAGTGGAAGCACGGAGTCTTAACCACTGGACCGCCAGGGAAGTCCTGAGTTCTCACTCTCTAACCTCTTGTCCTGCTTTAGCTATTCTCGTCTCTAACATGTCAAGAATACTGGGAAGTTTGAACCAAGACTGCATGAGGATTTTGATGGAAAACTCTTGACGTGACTTCATTTAAGCAAGGGTGTCACATTAGAAGCATGGTGGTTTTTTTAAAGATTACTTCTCCTGCCGTGCGAAGTCGTGATTGGATGGTGGGGAGACCAATTAGCCAACTGGTTCAGCAGATTAGAAAGGTGTTATGGTGGCTTAAAAAGTGCAGATGGAGAGATGTAGGTGTATTTGGGAGACAATTAGGAGAAAAGTTAAGTCAGCAGTGGATTGGCAACACGGAGGAGTGAGATGAAGCAGCGTGGATAGCTCATAGTTTCTCAGCAAGAATGCTGAATAGCCAATGGGGGATTCTCTAAGAAAGAGAAAATTGGAGGAGGAATAATTTTGGGGAGAAGATTACGAGCTTGGTGTGGGGCATTTTGAATTTGAGTTGCATGTAAGATATTAAAGAGAAGATACCTGTAAGCAGTTGGATATATGGGTCTGGATCTGGAGATATAAATTTAGATTTCATAGGTATGTTAAACATAATTGATGCTTTGGAGATGGATAACGTCACCTAGAAAGACTTCGTAGACTGAGAAGACAGCAGTCTTAAAAAACTGCAATAGGTACAGCACCGCTACAATAAAATGGATGCGGGAAAGACACTGAGAAGCAGCAGCTTAAGAGGCAGATAGGAAACCTGGAGAGGGTTGTGCCATGGAAAACAAGGGAAGAAAGTATCTACCAGGAGTAGAATCAACAGCCATGAACATTGCTGAGTGTGTGATCATGAAAAGTCCCCATCGGATTTAACAGATGGTTGGTCATGTTAGTGGAACGGAGTGAGTGAAACTAGATGAAGTGAAGAGAGTCAGTGGGGGTTGAAGAGAAAGAGATCTCTTTCAAGAAGTTTGGTTACACAGGGGAAGCAGGAAATAGCTCATAGCTGGAAAAGTGAGTGAAGTAGAGATGTGAGCATGGTTAAGTATGAATGGGGTGGGTGGGCGATTCAGTAGAGAGGATGTGCTTTGGCAAGAGACAGAGTTGGCTAGAAAGACCAGGAAAATAAGCTCAGTGAAACAGGATGAATCTAGAACAGATCTCTGGGGGATAAGGTCCAGGCCCTAGAAGACAAGATATCTAGCAAGAGCAGGATTAGCCATCCAAGTTAATGGACTCTGGTCCAAGGGCAGAGCCATTGGTTCTGCTTTTCACTTCATGTAGATCCAATCAACAAATAGTAGTGTATCCACTACACACCAGCCATGATCCAGGGGAGAGGTAGTTCTGAGGCCAAAGACGGATACCACCCTTAATTTAGCAGATGTGGAAATGCTAAGATAACTTCACAATAAGGAAGCAGCACCTTTGCAAAGGAAAGGAAACTCAGGATGAAACAAAGGAGTGGAGAAATGGATAAGAGGATATAACCCAATATTTAAATGATGAAGTCTTAAGATGGAAGTAAGGAGTTGCAACACAAGCACATTCTGGAAATATGTTATTATAAGCAGGTTCTGAATTGGCTGAACAAGTCTCTACCCCACTTTGGTCATTAGTTTGCTTATTTAAGAAGTTACCACGTCTCAAATTAATTCAGGCACCACGCTAGGATCTGTGTGTGATAAACCAGTCAGAAACAGTCTCTTCTGTCATGGAGCTTACACTGTGATAGAAAATAACAAATACAGATAAACGTATAATTTCCAATAGAGACAAGTACTCTAAAGAATAAAGGAAGGTGTTAGGAGAGAGTATAACACAGGAGGTCCTTTAGAGTGGGTAGTCAGGGAAAGTTCTCCTGCAATAGTGACATTTAACTGAAGCCTGAAGGATGAAGGATGAATGGTAGTGAACTTGGTGAAGAAAGAGGAAAGAATATCCCAGAATTCGGGAGCTCACAATCCCGCTGAAAAGAGATGTCCTGACCCACAAGTCTGAGACCCAACTGGTGGTCCCTTTAAATGACCCACCATGTGAAATGAAAAAGAAATCTCATTGAGTTTTCCTTCCCCATCCTCAATTTGAAGCTTCCCTCAGACAGCCCATATCGTCTTGCCCATGATTTAAAAAGAGAACAAGAACAATCAGGATGTATCTGTCTGCAGCATGTTCAGCCAGCACTGCAACAGTCAAAACAACCACAATTCCCACTGCAGAGATTGTTTTCTTTCAGTTGATCCTAGTCTATCATATTTCAAACTCAAATGGCCTGAGATTTTGAGACCACAACCTCCCATGTCCCTATGTCTGAGCCCAAGGTTTAGACTGATGGTGGCCCACACGCTGACAGTGTGGTCACCTGGCAGACAGAGGTCACCATACCCTCTACTTCAGCTGGGAAAACACGTAGGTGGCGTTCACCCCTCCCTCCACCCTTACGCTACTCTGATCATACCCCCAATGTCTTCCACATTCTGGCCTTTGGAGGAGTAGAAATAACAGATAGAACTGGGAGTTAGGGAGAGAGCAGATAAGAAAGTGACAATAAAGGAAAACATATCAGGACAAGAAGGGGATAAGAAAAGGGCAGGGATGGGAGTATTCCATGGGAAATTGAACCTACTCACAACAGGGGAAGAAATATTTAAAACAACAATAGACAGGTTTTTCAGGGCTTCCCTGGTGGTGCAGGGGTTAAGAATCCGTCTGCCAATGCAGGGGACACGACTTCAATCTGTGGTCTGGGAAGACCCCACATGTCTCGGAGCAACGAAGCCCATGCTCCACGACTACTGAAACCTGAGCACCTAGAGCCCGTGCTCTGCAACAAGAGAAGCCACCGCAATGAGAAACCCACGAACCACAACGAAGAACAGCCCCCGCTCGCAGCAGTTAGAGAAAGCCCGCGCACAGCAACGAAGACCCAACGCAGCCAAAAATAAATAAATAAAATAAATAAATTTATTTAAAAAAAAAATAGACAGGTTTTTCATATTCCTTTACTCCTTCCCTCAAGTACACATATGTACACCTGGGCCCAACGTACACAAATTGCTATTTTACAAGAGCCTGTAAGAAGATTCTCTATATTCTGCTCAAACCCCAAAACACTGAGCCCGTGATCCAAGTTAGACTACGCATCTGTGTATATTAATATGTTTATTTTGCTTCTTTCAGTAACACAAGTCCCAAGACATCATACTTCGTGCACTCGTCTGGAAATGTACCGGCATAGTCTGCTTTTCCAATGCTCTCGGGCACTGCCAGAAACTGCCAGGCTCACATCGCTCCCCAGTAGAGGAGGCTCCACTCTTTCCTTCATGAGGATCTGCTTTGATGTTGTCCTTGCAGGGGGGAGGGAAGGAGGAGAGAGGGAAGGAAGAAGAGAGTAAGGAAGTGGGGGGAGGGAGATCAGTCTTTGACAGGGAGGCTGAAGACACACATTGGAAATGAGGATGACACTTGACCAGCTATGATTTTGACATCAGTCAATAGATTGCCATTGGCCTGTTGGTGACAGCTGCCCTATTTACTCTGTACCTCCCCCCAGTCCCACACAGGGCCCAGTGTGGCGCTCTGAATGGGGTTCATTTACTGAGCACCCCCAGGCACTGCACTCAATGAGGTACTGTTCCAACTCCCACAAAGTCTACCCTCTGAAGGGGAAGAGAAATGGACATTGACAACCACCTAAAAAAAACTACACAGTTCTATTGAACATACAAATATAAATCCATACACTTTCAAACACTCACTTTTCTGCCCCAGTTTCCACTTGCCATTACTGGAGAATTAGAAAAGCATGTCTATCCCTCTGGATAAGACAAGCCCCTCTGCCCCAGGGGTTCTGCCCATTACAACTATTCAGGGTGGCCCCGTTCATCACACACACTGCACATCTAGAATCCAAGGGAAGAGGGTATGGGATTTAATCTGGGTTCCAAAGAGTATGTACAGTAGCATCTCTGGATACATTGTCTGTTAATTTACAAAAAAAAAAAAAAAAAAAAAAGAGGGATAAAAACTGAATATCCCTTTGTGTTTTTTTTTTTTTTTTCCCAAAACACCAGTTGAAGCTTCCAAATGCTAAAAGAATTTTTTGTTAATGTTTTAGATACCTGTCTAGGCACCTGCATATGCTAATGGATATTTCTACTTAATCCAGATGACAGAGTTCCACATCCCTCATAAAGAAAAGTTGCTCTATTGTGGTTCTCTGTTTTACTAATTCAGAAACCTGACATTTCTGGAGGAGCAGCGACAAGTACTTCCACGATAAATTTTCTCAGACAAAATAATTCTGCTCTATGGAGCTCAGGAGTAATTTAAAGGGAAGATAAACAGTTCCGACATTTAATGGGTAAACAAATGCGGCGGGATAATTTATTGAGATATTAATTTGTGATTTTTTTTTCTTGCTCCTCTAAGAGCTTGGAAAGATGGAAGGAATTGTCCTTCTCCCAGGTGAGAAGGTGGGCACGTTCTAAATGTGGACGCCTTTGCCTCTGTTATGAACAGTGTCTAGTTTCAAGACCTACAATCAAGGCTGCCAAGCACGCATCAGTGTAAAGAGCTACACGTACAGAGAGCAGCAAACCCAGAGTGGCCAGGGTTGGGGGATGGAAGGAGAGGTAGAGGTTCCCCAAGATATGGGAAGGGAGGGAATCATGGTGATTCTATAAGGGGCAGAGATCAGTGTTCGTGGAATCTCAAGAGTATAGTGGCGCCAGGAGGATCCGGAGGAAAGATGGTCCCCAGGTTTCCCTAAACAGCTTCATCTGAACTACCGTGGTTATTGATGTTGCAATCCCAGCCTCATTCCTTATCCTTGGTCTTGATAATTCTGAACCTAAACTGGTCCAGGCTTCACTCCCAGGTGGTACGTTCTGCTCAACAACCTTAGGTTAAGATACAAAGATTGGCCACAAATTCTTTGCATCTCTTCCCATTAAGAGGTGAAGTCTGTATTGCTCCATCCTCTGAATCTGGCCTTGGCCATGTGACTTGCTTTGGCCAACAGAACACAAGAGGAAACTTGAAAAGTACCTGTTCATTTGGAATTGTCTTCTCTTGCTGCTTCTGGAACACAGTCCTCAAGTGCAGAAGCCTGGGATTACCGGCTAGATGCTGGATAAACATAGCCCAGTGGTCTACATGCCCAGATGTGGTGCGGCTGCTGGGACCAAGAGTCCCCAGGTGATCCATCCCCGGGTGACCCAGCTGTGCAGCCACAAGAGTGAGGTCATTGAAGACCAGTGGAAGAATCACTCAGCTAAACTCCGGCCAAATTGGCAATCTACAGAAGCATGAGATAAGGTGTGGGGAGGTTCTTCATGCAGCGATAACTGACACCAGGTTTTAACAAGACAGCGTTCTAGGTACGCTTCTACTCCAATAGCATCACACAAGTCATGCTAAGCTTCACACATAACGACTACCACAGGAGCCGTGCAAAAGCCCAGGTACCAAATTAGTCAGGGATTTCTACCAGCTGACAGCTCTTTCAAGCCACAATATGCTTTGGGCACAGGTTTTTTTTCCAGAGAGTCAGGTGAGAGCCTGTGTTAGTGATTTCAGCTCACGCTGTGGCTGCTGTCACCCATCTCCCTTCCCTGCCCTGGACTGTCTTTGCCCTATGAGCCCTGTCAGTTCCTCCATGAGGGTAAATTCACTGCCACGGCCTGACCTGGAAATGGGCCTTGAGCAGAGCCACTGTGGCCTACCGACACTTTCTCTTAACTTGGGGTCTCCAGGTGTTATGTGTGGACAGGTGTCCCTCCCCCAAATTCATATGTTGAAGTCCTAACCCCCAGTACCTTGCAAAGTGACCTTATTTGGAAATAGGTTCTTTGCAGATGTAATTAGTTAGATGAGGTTGTACTTGAGTGATCCTTATAAAAGGGGGAAATGTGAACACAGACACACACATGAAGATAAAGTCAGAGGTCAGGGTGATGCATCTACCAAAGATTGCCACAAAGCCACTAGAAGTGAGTGGGGAGGCCTGGAACTGGTCCTTCCCCAGCAGTTTCCGAGAGAGCATGACCCTGCTGGCACCCTGATATCAGACTTCTAGCCTCCAGAACTGTGAGACCATAAATTTCTGTTGCTTAAGATGCCCAGTTTGTGGTACTTCATGACAGCAGCCCTCACAAACTAACACACACGAAGAAAGTGTTAGGGGTTTCTTACCACACCAAAAGATCTAGATTTCTTTAAACAAATTATGAGTTGCTCCCGCAGCTCCCTGGTTTGCTAAGCAATGTAAAAAAAAAGGTTCTGTCAAACACTTTCCCCAGGTCAATGGCTATGAACTAGCCACTCACGTAAGTGACTTTCCTTGGAAAAAAGTAATTCTGATGAACCTGGAAGACATTAAGTGAAATAAGCCAGTCTTGGACAAATACTGTGTGATTCCACTTAGATGATATATCTAAAATTGTCAGACTCACAGAAGCAGAGAATAGAATGGTGATTGCCAGAGGCCAGGAGGAGGGGTGAGAAATAGAGAGATGTCCAACAGCTATAAAGTTTCAGTTATGCAAGATGATTAAGTTCTAGAGAGCTGCCATAAAACAGCGCTTATAGCGAGCAACAAAATGCTGTGCACTAAAAAATTGTTGAGAGAATAAATATGTTGTGTTCTCACCACAATAAAGGGAATGGGGACACAAGGAAAATTTTGCAGGTGTTGGATATGTTTATTCCTTTGATTGTGGTGATAGCATCACAGTGTATTCATATGTCCAAACTCATCAAATCATATACGTTAAACATGCAAATTTTGTATATCAATTATACCTCAATAAGTTGTTAAAAAAAATAATGCTGCTTCAAGGTAACTAATGGCCTCTTGTATCCAAAGTAATAATGGTGTAACTTTTCTTAATTTTTATAGCAACAAATGTCATGTTACATATGTTATCAATTTAGATTATATGCTTCATAAGTTTGTCTTATTTAACTACAGATCCCTCTGTTCTGGAAATGCTGGAGAAAGAAATCTTACATCTGCATTTAACTATGCCAGATTTGAACACCATTTCTGACAAATCAGAATTTCTCTGAGCAAATTATTTTTTGTTTCAGCACTTGCTTACACGATGTATAAATTGATATATAAAGTACCTCCCTACTTAACAAGAAAGAATATAAATGAATTAATTAGGAATTTGACTCAAGAAGTTAGAAAAAAATAACAAAGCAAGCCAAGTATAAGGAAGAAAATAATAAAAGCATGAATTAATAAATTATAATAGAGAGGTGGTACAATTGCTAAATGTATGCAAGAGCTATTATTTTCTTTAAGAAAAAAATAAAGCACTAATTTGGCCAAAATATTTTTTAAAGGAGATAAGGAAAGCAAGAAAAAAAATAGAAATAGAAATGGGTAAAGTAGCACAAATACAGGAAAAATTAAAGATTTAAGAGTTTTAACTCTGCCTATAGCTAAGTAAATTTGAAAACATGGGTAAAATGGATGCTCTTCTGAGAAAATAGAAATTACCAAAATTGAAGTTATAACAAATAGAAATCTTGTTCTCACAGAATCATATCCTTGGAAGAAATTAAAATTTTTGTCACACAGCCTCCTCCTAGTAAAAAGTGCCAGTTCTGAAGTATTCTGAAGAATACAAGGTGCATTCTTTCAAATCTTCAAGGTTTGAATTCTAACACTGTTTGTACTTTGCCAAAGATTAGAGAAAGCAGGAATATTTTAAAATCATCTTTTAAAAAGCAAGAATAAGACTTCTGCTCCAGTTGGAGTACTAAAGAACAAAATTATTCTCCTAAAAAAACCCAAAAAAGGAAACAGACAAATTATATCCATCAATAGTTTTCAAGACGATAGACCCTCAGGAATGAAGGCCAGTGGTCCCTGAGAGATGGGAAATAAATGAGTCCTGTGATTTCCTAACTTACTGCCTTGAAAAAATTTCCAGTCTACAGTGCAGGGTAGAGAAGACCAGGTGGACCGCAACAGACTGCCTAAAGTGAAGAGATGATGCTGAGTGCCCAGAGAGACCAAGGTGGTTAGAGCTTGCAGGAGAGAGTACTAAGAGGAAAATTGATAGAAATTCTGTCTTTACCTGTAGATATCCAATAGTTCCAGCATCATTTCTTGAAGAGGTTACCCTCTCTTGTCTGAATCACCTTTGTTCTTTATTGTAAACCAATTGTCCATATATGTATGGATCTTTTTCCTGACTTTCTGTTCTACTTCTTTGATATGTCTATCTTTACACTAATACTACATTGTCTTTATTCCTGTAATTTTATAATAATTCTTGAATCAGGCCTTATTATCCCTCCACCTTTGTTCTTTGTCAAATTGGCCTTGCCTATTTCTTGCATTTAACAAAAATCTATTCCTGCTATTAACTCCCCTAAAACTAGGACTAGGAAAGAACTTCCACATAATAAAAGGCATCTATGAAAAACCATTACAGAAAAGCATATTCAATTCAATATATGAAGAAGACTTCTGGGAAAGACCTTCAAGGGATGGGCTTCCCTGGTGGCGCAGTGGTTGAGAGTCTGCCTGCCAATGCAGGGGACACGGGTTCGTACCCCGGTCCGGGAGGATCCCACATGCTGCGGAGTGGCTGGGCCCGTGAGCCATGGCTGCTGAGCCTGCACGTCCGGAGCCTGTGCTCCGCAACGGGAGAGGCCACAACAGTGAGGGACCTGCATACTGCAAATAAAAAAAAAAAAAAGGAAGAGGGGAACTTCCCTGGTGGCACAGTGGTTAAGAATCCACCTGCCAGTGCAGGGGACACGGGTTTGAGCCCTGGTCCAGGAAGATCCCACATGCCGTGGAGCAACTAAGCCTGTGTGCCACAACTACTGAGCCTGCGCTCTAGAGCCCAAGAGCCACAACTACTGAGTCCGTGTGCCACAACTACTGAAGTCCACATGCCTAGAGCCCAAGCCACCCCAATGAGAAGCCCGCGCACCGCAATGAAGAGTAGCTCCCACTCACAGCAACTAGAGAAAGCCTGCACGCAGCAGCAAAGACCCAACGCAGCCAAAACTAAATAAAATAATAAATAAATAAATAAAAATGAAAGAGGCTCCCTTATGAGGTCGTGAGTTCCCTGACACAGCATGTGTTCAACAAATGTTATGTAGCCGCTTGTCAAGGAGGACCACCCTACTTAAAATGGCAACACCTGCCACACCCTCTCCACTATCCTTAGTTTCCTTCCCTATATTATCTTTTTCATAGCACATATCACTTTCCACTCTATCACATAATTTAATAGTGCACCAGTTTTATTATCAGTCTCCCTCTCCTGAATGTAAGCTCCTTGAGGGCAGGGCTTTTATCTGTTTTGTTCACTGTTGTATCCCCAGTACTCATGGTAACCACTTAGTATTAGTTGACTGAATGAATTGATAGGATGGGAGGTTGAACTCTGTGACCTCTAAAGTCCCCGACAAAGCTAAAATAAAATATTTGTGAGCCTATATCTGGGGACTTCTCCCACTTCTATTTCTCCACCTCTACCCAAGAAAAATCACTTACCCAATTTTCACTTCCTGTAAGTCTTGGGATGGGCATCCTTTATCACATGTCTGAGGCAAGCACGGCACATTCAGCGCTAACCTTGGTCAGCTGGCAAGGAGTTCTCCAGCCATGATTGGCTATTAAATCTTAATCACAGCCTTCTCCTGCAATCAAGACCTTTGATTAACTCTATTCACAGTCCTGCAAGGTCAAAAAATGAGAAGGTGGAAAGAGCGAGCAGAGACGTCAGAGGGTTACAATCATACCCAGCTCCATAACTTGTCCTGAGCGATAATTTCATTTCCCATCAGCCCCTGAGTGATGACGCGCCAGGATTCTCACTCTCTTGTCATGCACCTTCCCTCTCAGAGATTTTTCCGCTCTGAGCCCCACTGCCAACCCCTGTTCCCGGGGTGGGGGTGAAGCTATCACCAAGAGAGGATCCGAAAAAGCAAGCCAAGAGTGTATGTGGTCAAGCAGGAGGGATTCCTTCTCAGTTAAACACCTTAGTGATGTAAGATGGGGAAATCAGCAGTTTCAGAGGCCACCACTCATGACCTTGTGTGTTCCTTACAGGGGTACAATTTCCCCCTAAGATTAAAACGTTGCTTTCAGCTTCCTTCGCAGAATTTTGACTGTTCTTGGAAGCAGCTGTCTGACTGCATCTTGATGCTGAGGCTGAGATTAAAGCTTTTCATTCCCTCTCTGCCTCTTCTATGAGCCCACCATCCGGGATATTTTGGGTTTGAACCTCACTAAGAAAACTAAAGTAGCCACGGCTGAAGCCATTGTGTTGTAAATGTTTGGCGACCATTCAGAGTCTTCTGTGATCTAACCAGTTCTCATTAGATCACATCCTCCACAAAGCACTCTGAGGATACTGTATCTTGAAAGAAATCTACAACTCTGGGCAAAGCAGAGCTTCAAACGAGGCCCCCTCAAAATGATCATGGGCTTAGCAGTGGCTAAACCTCGTCTGATGGGAATCCAGAAAGTCTTCGGAAAAAAAGTAGCTTTAGAGATAAGCCTAAAAGAAGGAGACATATTTCAACAGGTGGAGATGGGATGTGAATATAAAATGTTCATCTAAGCTTCTCAAACATTCACACCCTGAAATGTGTTGGGCTTAATTAATTCAGTCTACACCCCTCATTTGCCTCTTTTCTCTCTGCTTAAGTTACAGTGAAATAGGAACGCTGTGTTCCTGCTTCCTCCCACTGGTTCGTGGAAGCGGAATGCCTGGGAACACAGGGACAATATTGAGAGCGTGAGTCGCAAACTCCACTCCTTACCCCATGGCTCTGGCTGTGGAATACCGCACATCAGTCTCGGACAAGAGCGCTTCACAATTCTGATGATTTTGCACTGAAAATACGCTTAAACCAAATAAGTTTTGCAAGATCACTCAGGCAGGACAATCATATTTAGATTAGTCCAAAAGGCATCATTTATTAACAGCAGCTCGTGGTGCCTTAATCACAGGTCACAGACAGTAGCTGGGTTTAGGCACGTTTTACTCTGTATTCAGTTTCCCAGCAAAGTCAACGCAGTGCCTCGTCACAGACAACAGAGTCCGCACTGGAGCTGTTCAGGGGACCCAACCTTCTGCCCTAAACTTGGCATTTTCACCTGGATGATGCCAGGAAAGGCAAAATGATGCCGGTGTTCTCTATGTGTTTGTTAATTAGCTCTGCAATTAAGACATTGTCATCGACGGTTGAACAAATGGCAATGGTCCTTCTCATTTCATTTGAAATCAAGATAACTTTTGAACAATATCATGTCCAGAACATACCACCAGGACTAAAAACACATACATTATGCAGTGTCTCCTCTAATTGCAGCATAATGATACCCAAGGGTTTGTGGATATATTTTCCTGGAGCCGTAAGTTCTCTGATTTTGTTTTGTTTTGTTTCGTTTTGGAGTATGTTTTCACTTCAATGCTTATATTAATGTAAATATGTCCTCTGGGTAATCACTGTGTAACCAATTATCTCCCCAGATGTTTTTGTTCCTGTTTGCACTTATATTTTAGAGTTATGTTGGAGACAAGGAGAGCTACCCAAGCTAATGAGAAAAGAAGTGCGATTCGTCCATAAATGAAACATTATCGCCAAATGAGAATGAATTAATACTGAAAATGACCCACTAGACAAATGAAGATTTGTCACAGTTTAAACAGAAAAAAAAAGTGGTGGGAAAATTGATTAGCCGCACAGCCCATGGGGTTATAGGCAAAGGAAATTTATTATTTATTTGCGTTATCTACATATATTTGATTTTAATCAATCAATTAAAAGAGCTTACAAATGAATGTTTAAAAACTAGGTTGACAACATTCATTGGATGTGTTTATTCCTTGAGTTTAGCTAAAACTAAACTGCTATTCACCACCTGAATATGGTAATAGGTTCCCAGTTTTATGTCTGCATATGTCTAGGTAAAGTAATAAAAATACTTAAATGATTTAACTCAAAACTAAAACTCTCCAAAAAATTCTATTATCTTTTTGCTCAAATTTGAGAGATAATGAAACATGCCTAATCCTTTCAATTTGCCTAAAATGTGATGGGCCATGTTTTAACCATTCTGATTGAAAGGGAAGAGTTTAGTATAATGAAAGGGAAAATGGTCAAGGAGCTGGGATTTCAAATCCCAACTATGCCATCGGAAGGCTGAGAGTCCTTGAACAAGCCACTTTAGCCTCTCTGGACCTTGATTTTATCATCTGTGAAATAAGAAGGTCTTAGTAGATGATTTTTTCAGATTCCTTCCGACTCTGAAATTTTATGGTTCTGTTTGTCCTTTATTCTGAAGATAGTAGCTGGCTCGCAAATGCCTGCCCTCTGCTGGCCGTAGCCCATTGTTGCTGTCCTGACATCCACCAAGTATGATTGATGGTAAAGGTGTCTAGACTGGCCTAGTCTGCTTTGTTTTTCCATCCTCCTTCTCTTATTTTCTCCCTTCTCAGATTCTTCTGTTGAAGTCAAGTGATTACTAAAGATGCCCTTCCTGGTTGGTCTCATCTCTACCCTGTTCTTAGCAAAGAGCTACAACAAGTAGGTTTATCCCACAAGGTCCCCACCCCCACCACCACTGTCACTGAGATCAGCTCATCTTGAAACTATTCAGCACCTATGGGGTGACATAAAGTGTGTGGTAACTCACTTCCAGGAAGTCCCCAGTGAAGCCCACTTCCTGACATCATGCCCTGGCGTCATCCCTCCCACACCAACTACGGCTGACCTGTCTAACCAATAGGATATTACAGAAATGACAATGTATGACTTCCAAGACTAGGTCATAAAAGAGAGCTGCTTCCATCTTGCTGACTCTTGGCTCACCCCCCGCCCCTGGGGAAAGGAAGCCAGTCTATGTCTCGGGGACACTCAGACAGCCTGTAGAGGGTCCACGTGGTGAGGAACCGAGGCCAGCAGCCAACAGCCGTATGAGTGAGCCGTCTTTGAGAAAGATCCTCTAGCCATTGTCAAGTCTTCAGATGACTGCAGCTCTGGTCAGTGTCTCAATGCATCCTCATGAGACAGAAACACCCTTGAATTCCTGTCTTGAATTCTTGACCAACAGAAGCTGGCTGAGATAACAAATTGTGTGCTGCTTGAAGCCACTAAGTTATAGGGTAATTATTTATACAGCAATATATATCTAATACAACAGATAAAGCTCTCAAGGCATCTTTTATGGAAACTAGAGAAGATTTGAAGCCTCAAGGAGCCTCTGATATCATGCCCCACCTAAGGTCAGCCTTACCCATACATCCTAAGAAAGAGAGTCTAGAAGTCCTCACAGGATAGTTACAAATAGCTATGTATGAAGGCAAATATGACGAAGTATATTTTGGTAATTCTCTGGCCAACTGGACAGATAAACACAAGGTAGAATTATGACATAAGAAATGAGTGTATACAAAACATTTAAGTCCGTAAGTAAAATTACTTGGCAGTTTTGGCAATGAGGCTTACTAAGGAAAAAGTAACAGACCTAGAAAGAATGTGTCTGTGTTCGTGCCTGCATTCAGAGGGTGGGGGAATGTCCATGTATGTTGGGATGTAAGGGAAGGATGAATACAGGAACCAAGACTGATAAAGATGAGGCTGAGGAAATGGCCAATGTTGTAGGGCCAGTCCCTGTATAGGGACTTACCTGTATAGGGTAAAGAAAAAGTCCAACCTGCTGTGTCCAAAGGAGCGTGGCCAACCTACTTGCTTGGAGAAGACATCAATATCCAGGGAGGTTTTATCTGAATGATGAGACATCAGCACAGAGAACTATACTCAATATTTTGTAATAACCTGTAAGGGAAAAGAATCTGAAAAAGAATAGATAGATAGAGATATCTGAATTACTTTGCTGTACACCTAAAATTAACACAACATTGTAAATCAAATTAAATTTAAAAAATTAATTCCATAGAAACCTGAAAAAATTAATTTAATTAAAATGAATGGTGAGACATCACAACAGCTATTCAGGTCTTAGGCAATCAGGCCACCAACAGACCATCAAATTAGTGCTTGGAACAAGAGAGAACACAGCCGGGAAAAACATTAAGGCTCCCTTCCCCAATAGAAATGGACTTTGGGTCAAGACTCCTGGCTCAGGAGAGAAACTGAGGCAGTGTATGGATTGGATCATCTCAACAAGGATAAAGGGAAGGCCGGAACTCAGTAGATATGTATATGTGTGTCCTTGGCTTAGCCAAACACAATGGGTAACAAGACTCATATAACTCCTGATCCTGGAAGTTCAGGGATGATTCTGGAACTGGGTGCGGCTGGAAAGACAAGCACTGACAGACAACCTGGTTGCTGCTGATGACTGTTGGTCCACCAGGGTTGTTATGAATAAACCAACTTAGCAAAATATTTATGGATGTTGATAAGCTGCGAACAGTGGGGAGAGGGGATTTCTGGAAAGCTATTCTTGTTGTGGCCACTCCGTAGAATCACATGGACCCTCACTCAAAAGTTGGTCCAGATGTCAAGACTGATGATGCCATATATACCGCTAGAGAGTATGAAGAGGTTTATTACTCATTAGGAGGTTTCTAGGTGAAGAGCAGGGTAGGACACCCAAGCTGGTCTAAAAATGGCCTGAGAGAACAGGGAAAGGAGACTGGGTTTTTATTGTGCTTAGGGGGTAGGGCTGGGTCAGGGTTACTGGTTTGAGCCTCCTGCCAACTCCACAGGAGAGAGCACCCAGGCTTTCTGTTCCACTTGCCTAGTTATGGGACACAGGGGAAGAGGGAGGGTGACAAATCTGCCGGCCTTCAAACATCAAGAAACAAGAGTCAGACTCTATTACAATCCTTAAAAATACTTTGTGTTTGTGTATTACATTTTACGCTTTTCAGAGAATGTTCATCTTTTTCACGGTAGGTTTGATTTAAATGAAATCAATTTAAATGACTAATCAGGAAGGCTCGAGCAACTTTTCCTAAAAAGATGCATATTTATTTGATGTGACCTTGCTTACACATTTTTCAAAAACACTGTCAGATGTCACAGAATTCATAAAATCACAGAGGTACACACTCTACTGTGAGTCTAATACTTTATGATTAATTTTCCAGTCATATCAGAAAACCAAATCGTTATATGATTATTTGTGCCATGATCAACTAAGGCGGATGCTGGTTTAGTCACAGGATGATGAAGCATTGCTGACCCAAGAGGTGAGTCAAAAATACGTCTGGGATATTATTTTCATGCTGTACCAGGAAGACAGCGCCATCAAAGCCATAATCAAACATAAAGATTAACGGTTGAATTGTGCTTTATGGTTTAAAAACCGATTTGTATTTTGTTTACTGTCTGTCTCCCCACATTAGAATATAAGCTATATGAGAACAGATTTTACGTCTGCTTACCTCTTCTATCCTCAGAGCTACAGTGTCTGGCACGTAGCAGGCACTCATGAATGAATGAGTCATCAAAGAAATTAAAAAGAACCAGAACTTGAACCCACATCTCCTTTTTATATTAAAACATAAACTCTTAACCAGCACACTACTAAAATAAGAGCTGAACCCTTGATCAGGGAAGAACCTATCCCAACCATTGCACGCCATAAAAAGATGCCTAGAGTGACCCTGGGATCATCTGGCTCTGGGTATCAAGGGCAAGCGGCCATGACTTGCGACTTCTCGTGCAGAGATCAGCAGTGATCGCTGTACAAGGTTTCAGCCACCGGGTAAAGTCAAATGTTAACATGAATAATCACATCTGCAGTAATCGTTTGTAGTCGAGTGTAACATGGAAAACTCTAATCAAAACATCATTTCAATTGGACAAAAGATTCACATTTTAAAATTCTTAATGACTAAGTCAGACGTAGAAAGACGAATACTGTATGATCTCACTTATATGTGGAATCTAAAAAAAAGAGGCCAAACTCATAGAAACGAAGAGGAGATTGGGGGGATGGGGGAAATGGGAAGATTGTTGGTCAAAGGGTACAACGTTTTAGTTATAAGATGAGTAAGTTCTGGGGATCTAATGCACAGCGTGGTGATTAGAGTTAATAATACTGTGTTGTATACTTGAAATTTGCTGAGAAAGTCTATCTTACATGTTCTCCACACACACACACACACACATAAAATGATAACTATGTGAGGTGGTGGATATATCAACCAACCTTGTGTGGTGGTCATTTCACAATATAGACATATACCAAATCATCATATTGTACACCTTAAACTTACACAATGTTATGTGTCAATTATAAAGTAATAAAACAGGGGGAAATATTTTTAATTAATTGATTAAATTCTTCATGAAAAATATGTCTAGTAAAATCCAACTTTAAAAAAAGGAGCATATAGATATCTGCATAGACGATACCGAAAAGGATACAGCAAAGTTTTGTTCAGTGGCTACTATTAGGATGTGGAGATTTGGAAGGAGGTTCAGAAGACAGGAATAAGTAGAGAGCAGGCTGAAGACCTCTGCTCTTTGCTTTACATGATTCTAAATTGTGTTTTTTTACATAAACGTGGGATTATTTATAATTTTTAAACTTGTTATAATTACAATATAACATAATGTTTTACCTTGTGTATAACAAGTACTCAATAGCTATTATTGGATGATGTTGAAAATGTGCTTCCTATGGCCACCCATGCTGGGTTTGCCTTAACATCTATCCTATTATTTATCCACATATTCATATTTATTTAAATATACATTTATATTTTCTATAAAATAAATATATATAAACATTTACACTCATTTTAGAATTCTGTATCTCATACTAATAACTCTTAGCATGATTTCTAAAACTGGCACAAACTTTTCTGAAAAAACAGAAAATAACAAGTATTGGCAAGGATGTGGAGAATTTGGAACCCTGGTGCACTGTTGGTGGGAATGTAAAATGATGCAGTCACTATGGAAAACAGTATGGAAGTTCCTCAAGAAATTAAAAATAGAATTACCATGTGATCCAGTAATCCCACTTCTGGGAATATACCCAAAGGAATTGAAAACAGAGTCTCAAAGAGACACTTGTACACCCATGTTCATAGCAATACTATTTACAATAGCCAAGAAGTGGAAGTAACCCCAGTGTCCATCAAGAAATGAATAGATGAACAAAATTTGGTGTAGACATACAATGGCATACTATTCAGCCTCAAAAAGAAAGGAAATCCTATTATATGCTACAACATGAATGAACTTTAAGAACACTATGTTAAGTGAAATAAACCAGTCACAAAAAAGGAAATACTGTATGATTCTACTAATATGAAACATCTAAAGTAATCAAACTCATAGAAACAGAAAGAAGAATGGTGGTTTCCAGAGCTGGCAGGACAGATGAATGGGGAGTTGTTGTTTAACAGATACATAGTTTCAGTTTTGCAAGATGAAAAAGTCCTGAAGATGTTTCACAGCAATGTAAACATACTTAACATTACTGAGCTGTACACTTAAAATCATTAAAATGGTAAATGGTAGACTACGTCGTTTTTACAGTTAAAAAACAAAACAAAACTTAAAAACTGTCACTAAATGTACTTTGTACCCATAACAATCCTTTTAACTGATTATTAAGCCCATTTTACAGGCAACAAAAGTGAGGCTCAAAGAAGACATGGAAAGAGTCCAACTAGGATGCATCGCCCAAGTTGCTGCCTAGGCCTTATTGACTGGGCTCTATCAAAACAACTCTGGAAAAAAGTAGAAATGGTGCCAGTCGACGAGGATTTCCAGTTATTAACCAGTGAACTGTAAATTGGTTCCACTCCCATCAAATTAAATAGCATTCCTAAATGAGATTAAAACAAACCCTCCTTACCGGTCCTAACCTGTCTCTGTTTGGTACTTTTGACATCCGTGTACAACTGCAGCCAACCGGACATCTAAAGCAATGGGTGGCATTGTGCTACTTATTGGAAACTAGTCACATATTTTATTATCTAAAGTCTAAATGCTTTTAGCTACCTTGAAGAAAGTTGTTTTGTTTAGAAAATTGCAGAAGATATTGAAATGAGATCAAAAACTACAGAAAAGGTTTGAAACATTTTTCTCCACAAGCCAATGGCAGTAAACCAGTCTATCAATCTGGTTTCGTAAATAACTTCATTAAGACAACGTCTGTGTCTCCGGGGCTTCACTGAGACACAGTTGAGCAAATTCTTAAAGGGTATCAGTATAAAAGAAAGCCAACTTTTGGGCGTCTTCAGAGCACCAACTTTTTGCCCCCCTTGGTCCATCAGCTCTTGGTCACAGGATGCCCACCGTCCTTGCGGGTGTTCTGTCAGCACACTTACCTTAATGGTTACAATAACGACCTGTAATTATCTATTTCCTCCACTACACTGAGATCTGTGAAGGTGGGACAGCCTTCATCTTCGCATCCCTGGGACTCAGTACCCAGCCCAGGGCCTGAAGCACAGCAGTGTCCATAAATATTTGCTGACAACGGAATAAATGAAAAAATGCAAGCCCGAGTTTGAAATCCGGGGCCAACCCTGATTCACATGGGAAGAATAGGCAGTCCTAGTTCCGTGCTAAGCCGCTCAGCAGAAATTGGAGCTCACCTACGGTAGAATCTGATCTTGTGCTGCAGTTGAAGTAGATGAGCTTTATGTGGTCCTAACACCTTTAGCCTGGAAACTCAGCACAGTCGTTCCTCTGTATCCACAGGAGAGTGGTTGCATGACCACCGAGGGTGCCAAAAATTTTCTGATGCCCAAGTCCTTCCTTGGAAAACCCACAGACACAGAGAGCCGACTGTACTCAAAATTCTTTCTAGTTTTAGGGCTCATCTCGCTCTTAACTTCCTTCAGCCCTCCTCCCCATTTACTCATTCATTCAACATTCATTCATCAGATATTTATCAACTGGTTAGGAAGTCTCAGGCACCATTCTAGGAATGGTGCACTGGGAACACATCATGGACGGAGGTGGGGAAAAAAAACCAGACATGGATCCTTGCCCTCATGGAGCTTTTGGAAAGAAGATAAGGTATGTTGAGAATTCCAGTGGTGGTGAGATTGCAGTTTTACATCAGGTGGTGAGCGGAGGCCTCAATGAGGAGATGGAATTTCAATGAGTTAAGCAGAAGCTGGGGAAATGGAATTCCAAGTAGCAACGGAAGCCCAATTTGCCTTCCAGCTCATGCCAACCTTCTAAGGCTGGAGAGAGCCTGGTGTGGAGTCGAGCAGGGGAAGAGCTTACGGAGTCAAGAAGGGAAGAGCAGTGGGAGAGAGGCCAGAGGAGAGGAGGAAGCTACGGCAGCAACACATGCCCAGCACTCCAGCCTGGCTCACCCTTCGTTCTTCTCTGCAGGGTATCGCGATTGCAAGAACCAGGGCTTTAGAATCCGAAAGACCCACGTGGGAATTCCTTCTTCACCTCTCACCAGCTCTAGAAGTTTGGGAAGTGGTTCCCTCTGACCTGTAAAATAAGCACTTTTTGCCAGTCGTCTCAATGAATCCTTTGAAATGCTCCTCGAGGGTTAGAGGTTTAGAGAGGATTAAATAATTTGTTCGGAACTGTCAGCCTGGGAAATGACAGAATCAGGATGCGAACTCTGGCGCTCAGATGCAGACAGAGCCTGTGTCGTTCCTCACTACGCATGTGCTGTGCTCTATGTGTGCCAGGTACATAAGTTTCACTAAATGGAATTCCTTTCTCTCTCACCGTCTTGACAGAATTCCCTGGGGTTGTCTGCCTTCTTGGAAGATCTCGGGGTGCCGTATGCTCCTAGGATCCTCATTTCCCAGGAAGACCCTCTTGTTTCCCAAAACAAGCTCCGCCTGCATCGCTAAATGCCTCTCCACTATCACAGCCTCGTGGCCTGGGGCAAGCCTGCATATAGTCTAATACTTCTAATGCTTTAGCTACAGATGTGGACAAAAACGGCGACTAGCTCCACCGGGGCCAGTTTAGCTTCTTTAGGTACTTACAGTTTTCCTAGAATTCATAGGCTGGAAGTAAAAGTCTGCTCATCATTACAATTTAGAACATGTTCCCTCTTTAGAAAGATTAGTATAAACGGGGCTGCAGCCTTGCATAACACCAGGAGGTACAGTTCACGTGTTAACGTATCCGGAGCTTACAACTGGGTGACCCTAGGTGCTCAGAAGGGCAGGCTGTGGGTTGTCCATCCCCCAGCGGTTGCGAGCGTCACTGCTGTGTGCTAGCTGTCACCTTCTCTGGAGAATTGGCCTCAGCCAGGCCCAGGAGGCCGATGGGAGGACAATGTAGTTAATGTGTAGAAGCATTTGGTAAATGTTAGCAATTATCTCTGTTCCTGGTGGCAGCAGTGTTTCATGATCTGGGACGGTAACCCAGGTCTCCTGATCCTAACTCAGGCCTCTTCCACTGGATGACATCCTCTACCTAATCCAGCTCCCTCTCAAATCTATGATTTTGATCCACCCACTCTCTAAATCAAAATTCAGATCTATCTTCCCATGTTGGCATTCTTTCCAGGTTGAACAAAAGTTATGAGTCATGGAGAAAGGGGGCCAAGAAGAGCCTCCGATTTCCAACTCTAAACCTCAGAGAAACAGCAGCAAAATGTTTTCTTTGGAGAACCTACATCCCTGGCCTGAAAAAGAAAAAAGTTTCAATTTCCAGCACTCAAAGCGAAACCTATCAAAATAGCTAGATTGGGCTGAGTATATTGCAGTTGTGATAAATTTCACAATGAGTTACCATAATTTTAAACAATTCACAGCTTAAAGTTTGCCGGTAACTCTTAAGACGGAGCAGCATTGCTCTGATATGCACCCATGTGTATATCAATACGTCCTTGTTTCCTTAAAAGAAGGCTTGCAAAAGGACTTAATTCAGAACTCCTTGAGCTGATTTAATTCAGCTATTTGGATGCTTCGATTTTCAGCAAATTGGCCACTTTCTATAAAAGTCACCTTACAGTATTAAAAGATATTAAACAATGATATAATGTTTATTAAGGCATAACCTTATCTCAGGCAAATTCTCTTGGAAGTTAATATGGGAAGTATATTTTCTTCCTCTAAAGAAAACAGTCAATGCTTGGAATTTTCAGCCACAGAACCAGAAGAATATTAGAGCCCCATCTGGTGGATTTGATGCTCATGCAGGAGACAAAATGAAATTTTTCACCAAGCCCTTTCCTGGGTGCTGCGCTATTACTGCTTTCAGAATATGGTAGTTAATCTCTGTCTCTTCATTTTCCACGTGGTATATACTTCCTTTTGCCTGAATGGCTGGACTGCTTTCTCCCTCCTGCATTTGGCCCACTCCCTTTCTATTGCCCTAGAGAAACAGCCTTCAACTAGAGAGTGATTAACACAGTTCTCTATATATTAAACATATACACAATAACATTTCAAAAGGGTATATTGTAACAAAATAGATTATATAATTTAATCACATAATTATATCACAACATAAATTAAATATTATAGTATATGTAATATGTGTATATTATAAATAAATTTCATAATGTTAATATATATAGTAAATTCATAAATATATATATTAAACTTCATTAATAAGAAATAATGAAAAGAGCACAAGGCACCCTGCTTCTAGTCATGCTGTCTTCTTCAGCTTCCAATTCTGCTTCAGTCAAGTTAGTATCTTTTTATTTTCTACTCTCTGTCTCTGAAGGCATGTTAAATTAAGGATTTTACCTTGGTGCAGTATTGTCACTTCTTTTTAGTGAAAAGCAAGACAGATGGACAGAGAAATATTGTCTGTATTATCTACTGTCTACGACAATCATCCCTTGGTATCCATGGGGCATTGGTTCCAGGATCTCCCTCACTCCACCTCACAAATACCCAAATCTGCAGATGCTCAAATCCCTGACAGACAGACCTCGTTTTATTTCACTTTGCTTTATTGCACTTCTCAGATATTGCCTTTTTTTACAAATTGAAGGTTGTGGCAACCCTGCATCGAGCAAGTCTATTGGTGTCGTTTTTCCAACAGCATTATTTTTAAATTAAGGTATATACATTGGTTTTTGAGACATAAATGCCACTGAACATTTAATAGACTACAGAACAGTATAACAATCACTTTTATAAGCACTAGGAAACAAAAAAATTCACGTGACTCGCTTTATTGCTATATTCATTTTACTTTGGTGGTCTGGAACCAAACCCATAATATCTCCAAGGTGTGCCTGTATAAAATGGCATAGTATTTGCATATAACCTACACACATCCTCCCATATACTTCAAATCATTATAATACCTAATACAATGTAAATGCTATGTAAATAACTGTAAATACAATGTAAATGTTATGAAAATAGTTGCCGCACACAGCAAATTCAAGTTTTGCTTTTTGAAACTCTCTGGGATTTTTTTTAATAGTTTTGATCCATGGTTGGTTGAATCCAAGGATGCATAACCAGCAGATACAGAGGGCCAACTGTATTTTCCAAGCAAGATTTTATATGATGGAAGTTCTGCCCGTTTCTAATTTATTGCCCCTCAGCTCCAAATGCACCTTTCTTTGCTTTGCTTTGTCATTGTCTTACAACACACCTTCCCTATTGTTATTTGGCTTTATTATCGAATGCATGTAGTTCTTTACTTTTCCTGACAGTATACCTTTTCTGCTCAGTAATGTACAGTCTACCAGACCTGACATTTTGTGTTAAACTTCTTTATATTCCCAGCACCTAGCAAAATAAGTCATACGTATCACATATAGACATGCCTAGAATGAATGGCAATGTCAATGTCACAACTAGAGCAAAGTGTACTAAGATAGTAACTACTTACTGTATACCCCCATATTTAAAGAAGGTTAATGCAGGTAGGTTTGTCCTAGAAGGTATATAAATATGGTACAAAGCTTCAATAATTAAAACAGCATGGTGTTGGCTTAATTAAATCAATCAAATCGATGTAAGGGCTCAGAAACCACAAAAGTACAAATGGGATTTTGTTATATGAAAAAGATGTCATGTTAGATAGACTGGGAAATTAAGTACTCTTCAAAATATAATGATGAGGAAATTGATCATGTATTTAGAAGTTAGATTCCCACTTCTTCATTCTGTGCCCCTAAAGTGATTCCACATGGGGTAAGATTTAAATGTTTTTTAATTTTTATTTTCTGGTAATGGTGAATTAGGTTTTTCAAACTGTCCCACAGGAAGCAATTAAATATGCTGGGTAAAATATTTTAAAATATTCTCTTAACTGCATCAAGGAACAGCAGATAGAAAGGAACTACTAAGTTAAAGGCAAATGAAAATTGCATGCCCAGAGACTAACTAATATGGAAGCCACTTTTGCTCTAAAAGTATTTGCCAATCTAGGCAAAGTTGAATTTTTGTTTCAGTAGACTGAGGGGGAGAGTGGAATAGAGGAAATATTTGAAGTAATAAAGACTGAGGCATTTTCAAACTGACTATGACACTCACCCACCAACCTATGGAACCCCAAGTTGAACAAATAAATTAAATTAAAAAAAAAGATATATCATTGTGAAACTGCAGAAAACCAAGCAAATAAAAAAACCTTAAAAACAGCTAGAGGAAAAAAACAGAGGCAGATTTCCTGCCATCACAAAAAACCATCGTAAGTCTGACAGCAGACTTCTCTCTGACAGCAGACTTCTCTCTAGAAACAATGGAAGCAAAATAACGGCTTTCTCTTAAATTACTCTATAGATTTCTGCCTCCAGTCTGTATTTTCTGTTCTAGTATGCATCTATCTCCCTTAAAGGGAAAGGGAAAGATTCAGAATGTTCAGTGTTCCTTGCTATAAAGCTATCTCGGAGCACCCTTTCATTAGAGTTTAAAATAGTTGAGAACAAAGCTCTCTGGGCAGCTGCAACGTCACAAATACACTGCACTGATTTAAGGTGAATCGACTTCATAGCAAAGTATATTTGCCATTTTCCTCAGGAATGTGAACTTTGTTTATGAGAATGGCACCTTTTATGATGCCACTATGTATTAGGCATTACATTATGTTCTTGATATGTAGTATTTAACTCAATGCTTGCAAGAGCTCTGTGAAGAAAGTGTTTTTATCTCCTTAGTCAGATGAAGAAACTGAGGCTGAGAGAGACTTAACACATTTTATATGATTTCACAGCAAATGAGGGCAGAGTCAGAAATCTAACAGGTTCTCCGTCCCCAAGTCCTGTGCATTTTCCACTCTCCTCCTATCTCCCCAAAGAACCCACAATTCAAAGACATAATGACATAGATTATATGTTATTACCAAATGCTGGTCTACTTTTATCTAAATTCTAACAATTCTGCATACCGTATGAAACATACACAAGCAAAAACATCATGATATACGTGAATTGAAAAAATTATCCTCAATCCCAGATATCTGTACCTAGGGAATAACGAACGTTTTCCCTTATTCAAATGTCAGATTTAAACAGGACAGAACGTTTATTAATCCCCACAATGGGCCACTTGCTGGGGATTATTTCTGCATGTAGGTTTCCCAATAAAACAATATATCTGTCTAAATACTGCATAGTAAGTTTTTTTATTTAATAACAAGGCTGTTTCTTCTAGCAGAAAATAATTATTGGTAAACACTAAAGACTACTGTTTGTTTTATGCAACAAAACAGCATTTTACTGCCAAATGAGAGAACTTTTTACAATACACTAGACTTCTCAATTTATATAACTCAATTTCAGATTCTTCGTTTACAGATAAGAAGAACTTAGAAGAAACTACCTTTATTTTTTCCAATGGCTTCATAATCTATTGCTATTTAATGAAACATTTGGAAGGGTATGGAAAGAAGGCTAGATCCCGTGATTTTAACATGAGTAATGATCTCTTGGGTCTGCACTATCCAGTGTAGTAGCCACTAGCCCCATGTGGCTATTGAGCGCACAGAATGTTGCTAGTCTGAATTGGGATGCACTCTAAGTAGAAAGTATGCATTGGATTTCAAAGACTTAGCATGAAAAAGAAATGTAAAATATCTTAATAATTGTTTTCTGTTGATTACATGTAGAAATGATGATATGTTGATATATTGGGTTAACCACAATATATTATTAAAAATAATTTTACCTGTTTCTTTTTATTTCTGCTAATGAGGCTACCAGAAAATTCTGACTTACTTATGTAGATTGATTTTGTGGCTCACACTATATTTTTAGTGCAGTGTGCCATCTTACTGAAAGGCATCAGCCCCCTGACTGGTACCTGCTTCCATCTAAGACATCCCCCTAGTCCATTCACAACAGAGCAGTTAAAGTAAACCCTGTAAAACATAAGTCAGATTGTGTCAGTCATCTCTCAAAGCAGTTTCCATCTGAGTCAGAGTAAGAGCCAAAGTCTTTACAGCAATCCCCTAGGTACTGTGCTTGACCCCTGTCCTCTCTCTGATCTCATTTCCCCCGCTTCTGCCCCTCACTAACTTGGCCCTAACCATGTCGCTGTTTTTTACATACCCCTCAGTGCTCTCACCTCAGGGCCTTTGCACTGGCTGTTCCCTCTGTCTGGAACACTCTTGTCCCAGTTATCCTCATGGTGGACTCCTTCGGCTTCTTCAAGGCTGCTCAGAACTCACCTTCCCAATGAGACTTAACTATCCTCTCATTTAAAGCTGCAGCTTCCAAAAAATTGACACACCCCCTTCCTCTGCCCTACCTTTTTCTTTTTTCATAGTTTTTAATCATCTTTAAAACCTACCAAATAATTTACTTATTATATTATTATCTACTTTTTATTGTCTTTCAGTAATTGTTGAATGGATGGGGGGAGAGCCATTATTGCATTGTACAAATTCTTAGCATTTCCAGGAGATCCTTGGCAGTAAAGGCAGGAGAACTGTTACACACAGAAGAAGCGGGGTGAGGGGAAAAGAAGAGTGGGAAACAGATCAACAGACAGAGCTTCACTAACATTGCTCTTCTATAGACGGTATCTTCAAGACAAGAACTATGTCTTATTCGTATAGGTATCTCTTGCACCTAGAATAAAACCTATGGTAAATTGAATTATTGGCTCCAATTCTTCACTCTCCCATAGTAAAATTATGCATTCCTAACCTTGTCATGGGGGAAGCAGGTGGAGTATACTTCCCTATCCATTGACTTTGGACTTGGTCACGTAACTTGCTTTGGCCAGTGAGACATTAGCAGACATGACATAGCAGAGGTTAAGATATGTGTGCACAGATTGCCTTGACCCTCTTGTGCTTCCAAACTCTCTTGTGAGAACATACTCCAGATAGCCCCTGATCCTCCACTCTGAGCTCCAGAATGAGACTCACAGAGCTGGCCTGAACTTGACCCAGAAGCCAAAACCTAGGAGCAGGGAATAAATGATTATTACCTGCCACTGAAATTTTGTGGTTGTTTGTTATACAGCAAAAGCTGACTAATAACATCACCTGTCATATAGTTCTACTGAAGATAAAATATTTACAGAAAGTTTTCGAATATCAAATGGGGAGAAGTTATATCAACTGTCTGCCTTTCGTATCTGATGTCTGACCTCCTATATCAATGTTTAGTATTTGCTGCTCCTGACTCCTGACTGCACATCTGGTTTCTACTCTTTGATTTGTGTCTAAAGGAACAAACTTACCTGCTTGGCCCCTGACTGCTACTGACATATATCTAGCTCACCACCACGTACCCAAAACTTGACCTTGACTAACCCAGGCTTGGCTTCCTGCCACGTCTGAACTCTGCCGCAGCACATTGCTTGACCCTAAGCAACAGTAGGTCTGTTCAGAGAGGTAAAGAGAAGGTAAACTCTAGGATACTGGGCAGCAGGGTTAAGAGGGGAAAGAAATAGAGTATATAGAAAGAGCAAACCCCAATAATAGTCCTAAAAACCCAGCCAGACATATACAACCATTTCTCCAAGAAATCCAGCTCTAAATGAGTCTGACATTTTCACCCAGCAGGAGGTAGAATTTATTCCACCTTTCTTCTCTCGGTGTTCTCATCTCATAAGCCTCCCAAGAGGCCTGTGTCTGCCACCTTGAGAAATCACCACACCTGCTCCAAAGCTCATCAGATACAAGAGATCACCCCGCAAAATGGAAAACTTATACTCCAGAAAAGATGACCTTACCTGAGACCCCTATAATAAAAGACAGATTATCGGGAGTTCCCTGTTGGTCCAGTTGTTAGGACTCGGCGCCTTCACTGCCGAGGCCTGGGTTCAATCCAGTTGGGGAACTAAGATACTGCAAGCCTCGAGGTGCGGCCAAAAAAATGAAATAAAATAAAAGACAGATTATCAAAAGAAAAACATTCAGAAGTTTATTAACATATATTCCTCATGTAGATACAGGAGATACCCAGGGGAAAATGAGTAACTGTCCAAGGTGGCTTAGAATTCAGGCTTAAATAATACCATCTTAATAGGGAAAGGCAGGGAGGGATGTAGGTCGCTTAGGGGAGAGTAAGTGATGTTTAGGAAAGATGAATGGGCCCTTAGAAGAACAGATGGGAGGTATGATCATTTGTGCAGAAGTCTTTCTGGGTGTGACATCAACTTCTGGTACCCCCTTCTGTGACAAAAGTCAGTCTTCCCTGGTTGATGAAACTCCTGGAGAGGCGAACGATGACAATTGAGTTCTTTTCGGAGGATCTGTCTTCAGGCAGATAAGGGGAGTTCAAAGAAAGTCTCTCCCTGCATTTTCTGTTTTTCTAGTGCATATGGCCCCAAATAACCAGTATACCAAAGTAGCATATTTGGGGGACGCACGTCCTGAACTCCTACAGTCATATTTGTGGGTGGTGTATTCTGCAACCCTTCATTACCAGCTGTCAAATACATGTATTTAATTTTTCTAACCTATTTATTGTTACTTTTCTGAAATAATACACGTTCATTTCTTTAAAACATATTCCTGAATGTTTCAATAGCAACCAAACCACTAGGCTCTATGTGATGTGTATTAACCTTCATGAGAAAGAAACAGCCAGAAGTTCTAATCTCCAAGTGTCTTATTCAGTCTGCACTACATTTTCCTTTTCTTCATCAGCTACAGCCCATAGGGATGCACCCGTTGCTTGAAAATGATTATCATCTTTCTCAATAATTCTATTTTTAACTTCAATCTAAAACACATTAGAGGAGCCATCTAGTGTCTGGAAGTTGGCATTTAGGAGTTTTATAGAACATTCCTCCTCCCTAAATTTGATTTACCATCTGTGTTCATTCTCAGTGTTCAAAGCATAAACACAGAGTATATATTTTATTTGGGGGAGAAATAAGATTAAAATTAAGAGCGCTTTAAGTGTCCTCACACCTGATTCCGTGGTATTTGGAATAAGCAACTTAGCTCCAAAGTTACTGTCAGTTCCCTTTGGGGACTGGATACAGCAAGGTAACATGGAAACACTTGGCCCATTTGAAATAAACACATTGCATGGTCAGAAGCCTCCCAAACAAGAAACCTGGATTATAATTAGCTATTTTTCTACACCAAAATACGGCCAAACTTGGATATAGGCAGTGCAGCTAACAGTCAACTTGATGAAATTTCAGGAACATCAGGAAAAGCCCCAAAACATCTTTCTCTGGCTTCCACTTCATGTATGTTAATTTTATAACAGCTTTATTGCGATGCAATTGACATAGCATAAATTGCATATATTTAATAAACTGTGCGTTTCCATGAGTTTCAGCATATGGGCTCACAAAAAAATCATCACCACAATCAAGATAGTGAACATCTCACCACCCCCAAAAGTTTCCTCATGCCCATTTTTAATCCATCTCCATCTTCTCCTCCCCCTCTCATCTCCAGATAACCACTATTCTACTTTCTGTTAATAGAGATTACTTTGCATTTTCTAGAATTTTATAAAAGTGAAATCATATAGTATGTAGCCTTATCTGGCTACAGCATAGTGATTTTGAAATTCTTCCACATTGTCACATGTATCAATATTTTGTTGTTCCTTATTGATAAGTAATATTGCATTGTAGGGATATGCCAAAATTTGTTGATCCAGTCACCTTTTGATAAATATTTGGGTTTCAGGTATTTGGCTATTACAAATAAAGCTGCTACAAATATACATGTTTAAGTCTTTGTATAGACACTTACTTTTCTTTCTCTTAGGTAAATTCGTAAGAGTGAAATTATTAGGTTGTGTGGTTGGTATATGTATAATATTCAAGAAACTGCCTGTTTTCCAAAGGGTGGTATCATTTTGCATCCCACTAGCAATGTATGAGAATTTCAGTTGCTCCAAATCCTCACCTACACTGATTTTTTTTTTTTGGATAAAATATAATTTTAGGGCTTCCCTGGTGGCACACTTGTTGAGAGTCCGCCTGCTGATACAGGCGACACGGGTTCGTGCCCCGGTCTGGGGAGATCCCACATACCGCGGAGCGGCTGGGCCCGTGAGCCATGGCCACTGAGCCTGCGCGTCCGGAGCCTGTGCTCCGCAACGGGAGAGGCCACAACAGTGAGAGACCCGCGTACTGCAAAAAAAAAAAATATATATATATATATATATATAAAATTTTATCTCTTCCTTTTCCATTTGTTTACCTTTTATTTCTTTTTCTTGTCTTGTTGCACTGGCTAGAACCTCCAATACAGTGTTGAATAAAGGTGGTAAGACAGGACATCCCTGCTTTTTTCCTGATTTTAGGGGGAAAACATTCACTCTTTCACCATTAAGTATTATGTTAACTATGAGTTTTTCATAATGTTCTTTATCAGAATGAAAAAGTTCTCTTCAACTTCTAGTTCCTGAGAGTTTTAATCATGAATAAATATTGGATTTTGTCACATGTTTTTTCTCTACCTACTAAAATGACCATACGATTTCTTTTCTTTTTTCTTTTTTTAAAATAGACTTTATTTTTTAGAGCAGTTTTAGGTTCACAGCAAGATTGAGTGAAAGATACACAGATTTCCCATAATCTTTTTATTCTGTTAATGTGGTAAATTGATCTTCAAATGTTAAACAAACCTTATACTACTAAGGTAAACCACATCATGATGTATTATCCCTTTAATATATTGGTGGATTTGACTTGCTAAAATTTGTTTCAGAATTTTTCTATCTAAATTCATAAGGAGAGCTTCCTGATGGTGTAGTGGTTGAGAATCTGCCTGCCAACGCAGGGGACACGGGTTCGAGCCCTGGTCCAGGAAGATCCCACAGGCCACAGAGCAACAAAGTCCATGTGCCACAACTATTGAGTCCGTGTGCCACAACTACTGAAGTCCGTATGCCTAGAGCCCGTGCTCCACAACAAAAGAAGACACCGCAATGAGAAGCCCGTGCACTGCAACCCAGAGTAGCCCTTGCTCTCAACAACTAGAGAAAGCCTGCGCACAGCAACAAAGACTCAAAACAGACATAAATAAATAATAATTTAAATAAATAAATTCATAAGGAATATTGGTCTGTAGTTTTCTTTCCTGTATTGACTTTCAGTTTCAAGGAAATTCTATACTCATAAAATGAGTCAGGAAGAATTTCTTCCTTATTCTCCAGAAAAGTTTGTTTGCAATATGCATTATTTTTTTCCTTAAATGTTTCATATTAATCACCAACAAAATCACTTTGTCATGAAATTTCCTTTTAGAAAGACTTTTAGCTACAACTTAATTTATGTAGTAGATGTGGGGCTATTCAATTTATCTATTACTTTTTAAGGGAGCTTTGGTAGTTGTTGCTTTTCAAAGAATTTGTCCATTTCATATAACTTATCAAATTTATTGGAGTAGAGTTGTCAATAATATTCTCTTACCATTTTTTCAATGTTCTTTTAATGGTGTTCCCTCTCTCATTCTTGATATTGGTAATTTCTGTTCTTGCTCTCTCTTTCTGATTATTCTGACTAGAATTTTGTTCATTTCATTAGTCTCAAAGAACCAATCTTGGTTTCACTGATTTTTACTATTCTTTTTTTTAAATCTCTCATTTATATCTGTGCTGATTTTTATTATTTCCTTTCTTATACTTACTTTGCATTTAATTTTCTCTTCTCTTTCTGTTTTCTTGATGTGGAAGCTTAGAAAACTAATTTTACATTATTCTACTTTCTAATATAAGTATTTAATGCTATAAATTTCCCTCTAACACTGCTTTCACTTCATTCCAAAAATAATGATGTCATGTTTTCATCTTCATTCAGTTCAAAATATTTTCTAATCTCCCTTGTGATATCTTCTTTGACCCATAGGTTATTCCAAAGTGTGTGGTTTTGTTTCCAAATATTAGAGTTTCAAGTTATCTTTCTGGAACTGATTTCTAGCTTAGTTCCATTATGGTCTGTGAACACACATTGTATAATTTCAATAGTTTTAAATTTGTTAAAATTTATTTTATGGCCCAAAATGTGATCTATTTCTTTTAATGTTTTGTGCCCACCTGAAAAGAATGTGTATTGTCTTGTTGTTGGGTAAAGTGTTAAAACAATTATAGATAAATGTTAATTTGATCAAGTTGGTTGATGATGTTTTACAAGTATTCTGTATCCTTATTAATTTTCTGTCTACTTGTCTCACTAATTATATTGACAGAGAAGAGTTGAATCTCCCACTATAACTGTGGAGTTGTCTGTTTCTCTATTCAGTTCTGTCTGTTTCTGCTTCATGTGTTTTGAAACCCTGTTATTATGTACATAAGTGTTTAGAAATATTATATCCTCTTAATTAACTGACCCCTTTAACATTTTGAAATGAATTTCTTTATCACTTAAAATATTCATAATCCTGAAATCATCTTTGTCTGATAGTGACATAGCCACTTCAACTTTCTTTTTATTAATGTTTACCTGGAATATACTTTTCCATCTTTTTTTCTTTTAACCTACCCGTGTAACAGATAGCATATAATTGGATCTTGTGTTGTTATTTTATTTTTAATCAGCTGACAATCCTTGCATTTTAATTGGGGTGTTAAGACAATTTATATTTAATGTGATTATTTATGTGGTTGGATTTAAATCTACCATCTTGATTTTTGATTTCTATTTGTCACATCTGTTTTTTACTCTATTTTTCTTCTTTTTCTGTCTTCTTTTAGATGAATTGAATATTTATGACTTTATTTTATTTTTTAATTTCTTGTTATCTATATGTCAGTTTTGTTTTCTTAGTAATTGACTTAGAGTTTATACTATGCATCTTTAACTTACCACAGCCTACCTTCAAGTAATGTTATATCACTTCACCTGAAGTGTAGCAACCTTACAACAGCATACTTCCATTTCCACCCCCATCTTTTTTCTTTTTTTAAAGAAATATAAATATAAATATATATATATATTTCTTTTTATACAGAAATATAGATCAATGGAACAGGATAGAAAGCCCAGAGATAAACCCATGCACCTATGGTCAACTAATGTATGACAAAGGAGGCAAGGATATACAATGGAGAAAAGACAGTCTCTTCAATAAGTGGTGCTGGGGAAACTGGACAGCTACACATACAAGAATGAAATTAGAACACTTTCTAACACCATACACAAAAATAAACTCAAAATGGATTAGAGACCGAAATGTAAGACCGGACACTATAACACTCTTAGAGGAAAACATAGGAAGAACACTCTTTGACATAAATCACAGCAAAATCTTTTTTGATCCACCTCCTAGAGTAATGGAAATAAAAATAAACAAATGGGACCTAATGAAACTTAAAAGCTTTTGCAAAGCAAAGGAATACAAACAAGACGAAAACACAATCCCCAGAATGGGAGAAAATATTTGCAAATGAATCAACAGACAAAGGATTAATCTCCAAAATATATAAACAGCTCATGTAACTCAATATTAAAAAAACAAACAACCCAATCCAAAAATGGGCAGAAGACCTAAACAGACATTTCTCCAAAGAAGACATACAGATGGCCAAGCAGCACATGAAAATCTTCTCAATATCACTAATTATTAGAGAAATGCAAATCAAAACTACAATGAGGTATCACCTCACACCAGTTAGAATGGGCATCATCAGAAAATCTACAAACTACAAATGCTGGAGAGAGTTTGGAGAAAAGAGAACCCTCTTACACTGTTGGTGGGAATGTCAATTGATACAGCCACTGTGGAGAACAGTATGGAGGTTCCTTAAGAAACTAAAAATGGAATTACCATATGACCCAGCAATCCCACTACTGGGCATCTACCCAGAGAAAACTGTAATTCAAAAAGACACATGCACCGCAATGTTCACTGCAGCACTATTTACAATAGCCAGGTCATGGAAGCTATCTAAATGCCCATCGACAGATGAATGGATAAAGAAGATGTGGTACATATATACAATGGAATATTACTCAGCCATAAAAAAGAACGACATTGGGTCATTTGTAGAGACATGGATGGATCTAGAGACTGTCATACAGAGTGAAGTCAGTCAGAAAGAGAAAAACAAATATCATATATTAACGCCTATATGTGGAACCTAGAGAAATGGTACAGATGAACCAGTTTGAAGGGCAGAAACAGAGACACAGATGTAGAAAACAAATGTATGGACACCAAGGGGGAAAGTGGGGTGGGCGGTGGTGGTGGTGGGATGAACTGGGAGATTGGGATTGACATATATACACTAATATGGATAAAATGGTTAACTAATAAGAACCTGCTGTATAAGAAAAAAATATTTTTTTGATGCAGACCATTTTTAAAGTCTTTATTGAATTTGTTACAATATTGCTTCTGTTTTATGTCTTGGTTTTTTGGCCATGAGGCATGTGGGATCTTAGCTCCCCGACCAGGGATTGAACCCACACCCCCTGCATTGGAAGGTGAAGTCTTACCCACGGGACCGCCAGGGAAGTCCCTCCCACATCTTTTCTGCAATTTCTGTCACATATTTTACTTTACATATGTTCTATGCCTTTAGATGCAGTCTATACTTCTTGTCACTATTCAAACACCTTTCTGGGTTCACGTTCACCAGAGTGTGAATGAAGCATCTGAACAGGTTTTTGTGAAAGATGGGGATAGGAAGAAAGCTTGACAGTTCTACGTGAGGAAACACAGCACTGAGGGATAAATGGGATGAAAAAAAAAAAAGAGACTATTTTAAACTTTTGAGAAGGCAATCCTAGCCAAAGGCTAAATGGTTTGAGAATTCCCATCAGTTTTCCCACCAGACTCCAGATTTTAAATGCTGGACAGTACAGTTAGAGCATTAATCTATGCACCTAAAAGCCACAAGAGTTAGTCAAGGTGAAGAGCATATCAGATCGTAACTTTATTGTGGGAATAACTAGTTTGCTCAAAAATCAGCTGATTCCAAAAAGCAGTCAAGTCATTATTGTTACCACATGGGCTAAAGAAATAGTTGAATGCGTATCCTTTTCCACTTTTCTGTTCTTATTTTTAATATTATATGGGCCTATTAATTTCTGAGAGACCAGACCAAATTTGTAATAGAAATATAACAAAGTTAAAAATAAAGGAAACGGCTTCCCTGGTGGCACAGTGGTTGGGAGTCCGCCTGCCGATGCAGGGGACACGGGTTCGTGCCCCGGTCCGGGAGGATCCCGCGTGCCTCGGAGCGGCTGGGCCCGTGAGCCATGGCCGCTGAGCCTGCGTGTCCGGAGCCTGTGCTCCGCAACGGGAGAGACCACAACAGTGAGAGGCCCGCGTACCGCAAAAAAATAATAATAATAAAAAATAATAATAAATGAAATTTTACCAAACATCATGTTATAAATACAATTGTTTATTCACTAGGAAGTATTAAAATAAACTCTTTTGGCTATAAAGCAAAAAAATTGCAAAAAGACTCAGAAAAATATAACGCATTCCTCTCTCTCACCATCCTTTATACCCACTCCCACTCTTCCATCTGCCTGGGAGCCAACACACAGAACAGGAAGAGATTGGAAACCCACCAATTCCATGGTCTTGGCAAGGTTCCAAGCTTAAGGATCCATGTTCCTATATCTTGATGACATTGTAACATGTTACTAAGAATTTTAGACATAAAGGAGCCATTATAGGTAGAAAGTGTTAGGGATACTTTTTTGCAAAAATATGTTTGCCAAAAAGAAGTGAGATAAGTTTTCTCTAGGTCAGCTCATTTCTGTAAAGAGATGTGTCTTTTCTAGGGTATGGGTCTCTAATAAACTTCACTCTCCCTTTCCTCCTCCCTTCCTTTTCCCTATCATCTTTCTTTCCCCTTTTTTTTCTCCCCATCACCCCCCTCTTTGTCTCTCTCTTTTTTCCTCCTTCTCTCCTCTAAATAGTTTTTAGGAGCACGGACTCTTGACCCGACTCTCTGAGCTCAGTAGTCACTTTGTCACTTTTTAGTAGAGTGACTTTGGCCACTTCTCTACTACTCTGTGCCTCAGTTCCCTCATCTGTAAAAGTGAGGATAATAGTTGTTCTTATCTTATAAGAATTAAGAGGATTAAGTAAATTGATATATAAAAACAGTTAAAATAAGCCCTGGCACTTGGTAAATTCTCCATAAGGATTAACCGACATCATCCATCATTATCATTATCATCATCATCATCAACGTCATCATCATCATCATCACCACCATCATCATCATCATCATCACCATTCAAGTGAGAAACATTCACTCCTGCAAGGGGATGGAAGAGACAAGCCCTTACCTTTCTTGTATTGCTCTTCTATGCAGCTTCCACCCTGACCATTCCGAGGTGTTGAGTACAAATTTGGGGTCCCCCAGAAGAAACACTCTCTGAGTAGCCTTAAGAAGCCAGCCAGCTGGTCTCCAAGAACAGAGCAAAGCAAGGACCAGCTTACCAAGACTATACACGGAGAATCATCCCAGATTTGCTGTTAACATTCTATGTCACCTTGCACACTTACTTCAATTCTCAAACTTCCTCTTCTGAGATTTGAGGAGTTTAGATTAAGATTATCCCTTCATTCCCCCATGTTATCGCAAATCCCATAACCTATTCCATGTGATCTTTGTATTTATAAAATACAAAATACACAGGACATTAAGAAATGATAGATTCTTCTTTTACTGGGGAGTTGGCAGGAGAGGGGAGACTGTCACCTTCTCATGAGTATGGTCACATTGGTCGTGACCAATCACACACTTTAACAGCTCAACTCCACTCCACCTGCCAAGAGGGAACTGCCACTGATGGAGCTCTAGACATTTGTTGAGACAGCATAATCCTTTCCATATAAGCATTATTCTAGCTGTGTGAAAAGAAGTATCAGGAATTCATCATCAGAGTCAGACCACAAGGGCACCACTGTGCCCACCACCCTCCTGTGTACCCCTTTTCTCCTACTTTTCTTCTTTTTCCTCTCACTTCCTCTTCCCTTTCTTCTCCCTTTTCTCAGCAACACTTCCCACTGTCATTGACAGGTAGGACTGAAAAGGCTGCAGCCACTGAGGTAGAGGAAGCCTTTCCAACCAGACCCACTTTCTCATTTGATGGGCATGTTTCTCTTTTATATGAAGCTTTGTACAATTTTGTATAGAGAAGTTGTATAATTTTGAAAAAAACAAAGAGGAAAGAGCAAAGGAGAAAAGAGGGAAAATCATCTAGAGCCCTACCACCACCATTTTGTATATTTTCTAATTTTTCTATGGGTAGATTTTGATTTGGCCCAAGGAATATTATGTATTTCCATTATGTGATCATGCCACCATTTAAATCTGCCTTTTTCATGTAACAATATTTCTTAAACATTTTCCATAATAGTACATATGCTTCAAAAATAAATTTATTGTGTACATTTATATCCCATCAAGGGCATATGCCAAAGCTTACTTCACCAGTTCCCTGTTATTAAGCCTTTAGGGTATTTCCAGTTTTTCATCATCATCATTAACACTGCAATGAACATCTTTGTGCATTTAGCTTCTTACATATTTGGAAATATTTATAACAACCTTATGAGTAAGTATTATCAGATAAGGAAATGAAGTTTAAAGGTGCTGAGTGGCACACCCAAAGTCGAAGTTACGATAAAGAGTAGGGCTCACACCGGGTCTATTGACTTTCAGATCTCATTCCTTAACCAGCCATACTGCTTCCCATTTTGCAGCTTTATGTCTTCAGGGCCTGCCCTTAATCTCTCACTTTTCAATGAATCCTTTGTGAATAGTCAGCTCCTGGGAACTTCTCTTCCTCTCCAATTCAATTTCCTTTTAATCGTTCTTCGCTTCAAACGATGTCTTGCCAACCTCCTAAATCCTTTACTTACTGTTTCACATCAACCAATCAGCAAATATCAATCCTGGTAACATCCAGACTAATGTCAAACCCCCATCTCCAATCATTTCTGGGTTTCCTTCAATGCACTGAATTCACCATCTTCCCTCTCACCTCTGGATCTTTGAGCGTGGTATTACCTCTGCCTGAATCACTCTTTTTTCCATCTTTTTGTCTAACTAACTTTTACTTATACTTCATCCCTGGGCTTACAAGTCACTTCCTCCAGCAAATCCCAGACCAGGTAAAGAACCACTTCTATCTGTTCCTATAACCACCAGAACACTTATGACACCGACTGGTACTTTCTTGTCTAATGATCTCCTTTGCTGTAGTATAAACTCAGTGGGACAGGGACCCTGGATGTCTTGTGTACTGCTGTACCCCACACCTAGCCTGGTACCTGGCAAGTGTTAGGCCTCTGTCTCTAATTATAAAAGGAATGAATAGTCTAAAAACACCCCTAGGTGGAAATGCTCTACCAATGATAATAAATAATTCCTTACACTCCACATTTTCAATGTCTTGGGTGTTTTTCTTCTTTATGGGTTTAATACTATGTACAAGGGTATTTACCTGTTCCTATTTTTTCAATCTGCAGAAATAAATTATATATATGTATACTTACATGTGCATATATCTATTAGTCTGATAAAACCATGCTTTCTTTGGACTGAAGGCATTTGGCTATTAAATAAGAAACATTATCAAATTTGAAAACATTTCAGTGAGTCTGTCTGATGTCTGTGTCTTCTCATTTTTTAAAAAAAGGTTTTATTATGGTAAAATACACATAACATAAAATTCACCATCTCAACTATTTTTAAGTGTACAGTTCAGTAATGTTGAGTAAATTTACATCATTGTGCAGCTAATCTCCAGAACTCTTGCTTTCTCATTTTTGTAGTAAACTTGTAGCACCATAAATATTTGTGTAAATACCTCTTCCCTAGAACAGGAGTTTCTAGACTTTCCAGTTCAAAAACACCTTCTTAATATCAAAAACAATTTGTAGAATCCTATAGGATAATAACCATGCTGCTGATATCTGTGAAAATAAATTATTAATTCAACACGATGTTTAGATTTATTAATCACAACAAAATCTGCATGGAAGTGTAGTACCCAGGGTTTGGATTTGTTATTTCACGATGACTCTCTCTAATCCCTCAATTCACAGGGGTGGGCTTCTGGTAGCCATGCTGTATAGAAATAGCCACAAATCACTGGACCAGAAATGGCCACCTGACTCAAATTGAACTAATCAAATTCCTTCACCAAGAATTCAAAATTAGTAGAAAGACAATAATAGATAGTCATTGATTGATTGATTCCGTGTCTCCATGTAACTAAAACTGTAAGACAAATTCAAAAACAGTGGATGTTCGTATTCTACAGGTTCATCTATGCCATAATCCTATAAGGGGGGTATTATTCCCATGTTACAGATGGGAAAACTGAGGCTTGGGGAGACTTTGAGCCTTGAACCCAGACATTAGCTATTTCTCAATATGGCTTCCCTATGCAATGGAGCACTCTTGAAACTGGGCTATCATTGGAAATTCATTTATCTAAACTTCCACTAAATTGTGAGCTCCTTGAGATTCCAGACAGTGTCCCGCTCCATGGGTGCCCAATAAATGCTTATTAAATAACTAAATGAAATTATACGTAGTACTTTGTGAGGTTACGAAGAGTAATAGAAACAATGGTCCAAAGGAAACCTACCTAACTTACCCAAGAGTTGGAAAATGTAGTTAATGTGTCTGAAATACACCAAGACCACGTGAAATTCAGCATCCATCCTACAAGAATTTGAAGAAGGAAAATGATCTTTGTGTTTATACCAGCCTAAACTAAGTATGATAAATGAGATAAAGCTACAACAAAAGTTTTCTTGTAAGACACTCCAAAGCAAAGTCAGACCAAATGATGTGTAACTGCCTGGGCGTTTTATTCAAACAATGTCATTAACACCACTTAAAATGCAACTTCTAGGCCCATAAGCTTTATTTATACCTGTCATCAAAGTCCTTGAGGGGCTACTAGTTTAATTATGTTTCACTCCACAATAATTACATGATATTAAAGAAAGTAATGAGTTACTTTTCAGCCGTTGGAAAATAAAAAAGGCTGTTGAAGTGAGATGAGGGATTTATGCATCATGATTAAAGATGCTTGGGTCTTTGAGAATATTTTATATGTAAATTTACTCTCCCTTAAACACATGTTTGTTATGTTGCATCCCATTTTTAATGCTATCAGAATCCTAATGGTTCTCAAACAATATAATCATTTCACCGCAGGAGGGAGGAGATATGGGGATGTGTGTGTATGTATAGCTGATTCACTTTGTAAGATGGCAGAAACTAGCACACCATTGTAAAGCAATTATACTCCAATAAAGATGTTAAATAAATAAATAAATAAATATAATCACTTCAGGACTCCAGTTCAAACTCTTTATGAAATAATGATTTTTAAAAATCTGTCAGAATTGACAGCCTCTACATCCTGGAAATATAAATTAGAAAATTTTGCTTGATGATAAGGCCAGGGAGAAATTTTTCTCGTGTTATTGATAGATGTCCCAATCTGTCTTCAGATCAAGCAGATAAGTTTCCAGTTTATTCATAGAACACATTTCACACCTCCTCTGTGTCATAAGTTTAATTTTCTTCTTACAACATGTTGTATCAAAATGCATCACTGAAATTGGTTCTGTTATAAACTGTTATAAACTGTTTAAAAATAACAAAATTTGCCACCACTGGTGGTGCAGTGGTTAAGAATCCGCCTGCCAGTGTAGGGGACACGGGTTCGATCCCTGGCGCGGGAAGATCCCACATGCCAGGGAGCAACTAAGCCCATGAGCCACAACTACTAAGCCTGCGCTCTAGAGCCCGTGAGCCACAACTACCGAGCCCACGTGCCACAACTATTGAGCCCACAAGCCACAACTACTGAGCCTGTGCTGTAGAGCCCACAAGCCACAACTACTGAAGCCCACGCGCCTAGAGCCCATACTCTCCCCAACTAAGAGAAGCCACCGCAAGGAGAAGCCTGCACACCGCAACGAAGGGTAGCCCCCGCTCACCACAACCAGAGAAAGCCCGTGAGCAGAAACGAAGCAAGGAAGACCCAAGGCAGCCAAAAAAAAAAAAATCTCAAATCAGATTAGTACTAGGCACTATTCATACCAAAAGATGTTGATGAAAGATTTCCATTTATTGTTGCAATTACTTTGTAGGAAAATAAATTACTATCATACTATTTTTCAGTATTAATGTCACTTACTTGTGAAAGATTTGGATCCCTCCTCCCTTTAAAAGCTCACTATGATCTTGCAAAATGTATTTGGTCCATAATCCATTTGAGTTTTATAATTCAATTACCTATCAGTATTCTTAGTTTTATGACACCAATTATTTCAATGCGTTTCAGGATACATGTTGGCTAAAGTGTTAAAATATTTTTTCATTTGAAAACGTAAGTTATTATCATTTCAAATATGCCCCCTAGATTCTTTCCAGAACATTCAATTCTGTGTATATAGAGATGGCAATTCTGATCCATCGTCAGCAGGAAATGCACTGAATTGTTCTGCTCACTGTGAAGAAGGGTCTGTAATTAGGCGTTTTTGCTCTCTCAAAATCTTATTTTTGCTAGAGAAGTTCAGGGAGCGTAGCTTTCTCTCGGCAATGCTATCTGAACCGTACGGTAACTAAATTTGTAACTGAGGTCACATTAGCACCATGTTAATAACCTGAGTTATCAAACCAAAACGCTTTCTATTTCGGTCACTCCTCTCAGGTACCATCAACAGACACCCAATTAAACTGGCTCAGTCAAAGCAGAGACCCGATGGGCTCTTGGAACAACTATCAAGTCCAGGAGGCTAAGTCCATGACTGGCTTCAGACATAACTGAATTCAGCGGCTCAACACAGAACATCAGCGCAGGTGCCTCATACTCTGTGCCCCAGAACTGACTTTCTCTGGTTTCATTCAGAGGCGGGATTTGTCCACAGTATGGTCCAAGCAGCGGGAGGCTTACCTCCACCAGTTAGCCACCCAGGTAGAAAGAGAGTGGCTCTTCCCAAATCCCTAGGCAGGACCTTCATAGGTGCATCTTTCAACCAATGACAGTGGCTGTGGGATGGATAGGACAATCTTACCAGCCAGGACAGGTGACACGCCCAACCCATAGCTTCAGCACACGGGGGTCAGTCCCTCTTGAACATATGAATTGAGAACAAAAGAAGGGTTTTTTTCCCCCAAAGGAAGATATGCGTGCCCGCCCGGAGAAAGAGGAGTGGGCAGAGCAGGCTGGAGCAATAGCTCTGCCGAGGAAGGTCCCACGTCCCTCAGTGACCCCTAAGTTGGTACCAAAGGAAACATGGCAAAGTTCTCCCAACAGCAGAAAGTGCACTTGGCTCTGTGTAAGGACGAGGGTCCTCACTCCAGCTCTGCCATTAATTACAGAAACAACTGAGAAAGTGGCAGACTCTTCTAGGCCCGTTTCCTCGCCATTTTATAAAATCCCCTGAACTAGGCACCAGCCATAAGAGGCTTCAACAGTGATGCCCCCCCTGAAATGCCCTCAGCCTAAGCTTTTCCAGACTTAATACACTCAGAGTATACTCATTTAGCCCCCTACAAACCCATCTGGACAGTCCTCAGACCCTTCACGGTCAACATATGTCCCCCCAATGCCCCCCACACACACACAACAAAGAGCCCACACCTCTTCCTCCTCCAGAGCTCTGTACCCCGTGGGCCACCCCTCCCAAGCCAGGAGCCAGAAAGTCTCTGAAATAACCATCAGATGTCAGGCTACACAGATACATGCCCCCTTCTCTCTGAAAGGCTCTTGGGTTTACTTGGACCCAGGGATTCTCACCCTGGAGTCCATGGATGGTGTCCAGAAGACCCACAGACCTCCTGAAATGATGCAATAAAATTGTGGGTGTGTGCACACGTGTGTTTGTATTGGACATTTTTCTAAGGATAGACTCTTAGTTTTCATCAGAAAAGGATGCCCGTCCCCATTCCCCCTTAAAAAAAAAGGTTAAAAATCACGGTTTTAGCCCAGCACTGGGATGTCCCATCACATCCCTGATGAGTCCGTCAGTTGCCCCTTGTGGTGGTTTTTAAACATGGTCTCAAATTCTTGGATATTCCTCCCGAGGAGAGGGGGTTCCATGGCTCGTCCCCTAGAACCTGGGTCGGCCTGGGACTGTCTAGGTCAACAGAGGACAGTAAAAGTGACACTGGGTAACTCAGGGAGCCAGGCAGCTTCCACTTGTCACAAGAACATCACTTCTGGGAGCCCTGAGCTACCCGTATGAACTCTCGTTACCTGAAACCATCGGGCTAGAGAGGTCACGGTAGACGCTCTGGTCCACAGCCCTGCTGTGCCCAGCCTTCCCAGCCATGCCTGCCTAGGCACCAGACATGTGAGCAAGGCCGCCTTAGACCCACAAGACCTCTCCATTTAGCAGCTGATTATTACGGGAGACTTTGCCAGTTCCACGTGGAGCAGAAGAATCACGTTTATGAACCCGGTCCAAATTCCTGACTCACACAGTCGTGAGATGTAATAAAATGGTGGTTGGTAAAGCCATTACGTTTCATTGTGGCTTGTTGTCTAGCAATAGAATGACCAGCACAACCCCCCAAATCTTTCTCAGTTCAAATACCCAAGCCTACCTAGAAAAGATCAACATATGAGGGGAACCTTGTTGGGCTGAAGCTTTCGAGATGGTCCATAGCAGTAAGTGCGGGACCAGAGGCAGCCTCTCCTCTGAGGACGCAGGTGAAAGCCGGCAAGTTTCTGCAAGACAGTTAAGGCCAGTTCGAGGCTCCTTAGAACACAGCTCTCTCTGGGGGATAATCATATCCAGAAAGAAAAGGGAAAGTGGTCCAAGACCCAAATCAGCAGAAGATTGAAATCAATAGAGTGGCTTAGTTTCTGGATCTCTAATTAATAATTGTAATGAATTATCTTAACTGAGCATGGGGATAGGCAGAGTAATGGCCCCAGTATGTCCACAACCTAATCCCTAGAACCTATGACGCTGTTAGGTAACGTGGCAAGGAGGCATTAAAGTTGCAGATGGAAGTAAGGTTGCTAATCGGATGACTTCAAACTAGATGATCCTAAATGACCCAAGTGCCCGATGTAATCCACATAAAAGTAGAAGAGGGAGGCAGAAGAGGGCCAGAGGGATGCCCGTTGCTGGCTCTAGGCTGGAGGAAGTGGGCCATGAACAGGGAACGCAGGGGACCTCTGGGAGCTGAAAGAGGCAAGGAGAAGATGCACTCCTAGAGTTTCCAGAAAGGAGTATAGCCCTGCCAACATTTTGATGTGAGCCCACCAAGACCTCTGCCCGACTTCTAACCTATCTACCAGTAAGGTAATAAATTGGGGTTGCTTCAAGCCACTATGTTTGTGATCATTTGTTACAGCAGCAATGAAAGACTAATACAAGCACCTACTACATTCCAGTTACCATGCTATGTGCAAACAGCACATTACGTCATTGAGTCCACGCAAGGTGGTATTACTATCGCCACATTTGGGGACCAAACCAAGGTTCAGAGAAGACACACAGTGTAACAAAAGTCATTAAAGTGGTGGTAAACTGCAGGGACAGGATTTGAACACAGGTCTGTCTGACGACAAATGCAGGAAGCCTATGACAGCTCTCTTTTATTTTTTACTTCCTGTTACGGATTTATTTGACATTAGAACTGAAACGTTAAGTCTACCCGTACGTCAAAGATTTCTTCATGCCTATCTGACTCTACTGACATGATTTCTGAAGGCTTTTCCCATCATTAAAACAAAAGATCCTAAAACATGCTTTAGTATCCAAGTGATTTCTCCAAGGCAGAAACCTCCAACTTGGAACTTGGCTAGAGATGGGCAGGACAGCCGGGACGGAATTTAGCTCTAAAACTAAAGGCCAGAAAGGTGCATCCACAATACCTCTCCCCACTACTCAGCTTTGTACCATTAAAGCTTTCAAATATACATGAAAAGGAAAGAAGAGTACAATAAACATCCTTATATACCTAGGTCAAAAGTTAACATTTTCCTGTGTGATATGCGTGTTTCACCTCTAAAGATGCCGGCATACACCTCCTAAAAATAAAAATACTATCCTTCATAACCGCAACACCATGAAAAATCAATAATAATTCCTTCACATCCTTTAATATCCAGTCCATATTTACATTTCCTCAGTTGTCCCAAAAGATAACTTTTATATCCAATTCTTTGAACCACGCGCCAATCAACTTTTACGCATTGCATTTCTCGGCTGTGCGTTTTTAGTCCCTTTTAATCTAGGTTAATCTTGTATTTTTTTTTAATGACATGGAAGTCTTGAAGAGACCAAGTGTTTTGGGGTTGAATTGTGTTCCCCCCAAAATTCACATGTTGAAATCCTAACCCCAGGACCTCAGAATGGGCTCTTATTTGGAAATAGGTCACTGTAGATGTAATTAGTTAAGATGAGGTCACCATACTGGAGTAGGGTGAGTCCTTAATTCAGTATGACTGGTGTCCTTATAAAAAGGAGAAATTTGGACTCGGGGAGAATGCCACGTAAAGATGAAGGAGAGACTGGAATAATGCTGCTATCAGCCAGGGGATGCCAAAGGTTGCCAGCAAGCCACCAGATACTAGGGGAGAGGTATGAAGAGTCTTTCTCATAGCTCTCATAGCTCTCAGAAAGCACCAACCCTGAAAACACCTTGATCTTGAACGTCTAGGCTCCAGAACTGGGAGATTTCTGTCGTTTTAAGCCACCAGATTTGCAGTACTTTGTTATGGCAGCCCCAGGAAACTCATATTGCTGTCTTGTAGAATATTCCACATTCTAGATTTGGAAGTATTTTCCTCATGACGTCACTTCACTTGTTCCTCTATCCCCTATGTCTCCTATAACTTAACTTAAGCTACATCTTAAGTCTTGATTGGCTTCAAAGATTTCTGTTGAGACTATTTCGTGGGTGATTCTATGTGACTCATACTGTCTCATCTCAAAGGGACATGAAGTCAGGTGGTCCCTCTGTGATTACGTTAAATTGGATCACATGGTGAAGGTAGGACAATATGTCTTTAATGACTTAAATATGGCTTGGCCACTTCCTGAACCCAGCTGGACGTGGCGAGAGGAATGGTGGTATGGGCTGCAGCAAATGTGCTGTCATCAGGACTCCAGACTATCTTTCCTGTTCCTCTAGGAACCCCTCCCCCATGACACCTGTTCCTGGTGAGAATTTCCATGACAGCCCCTCACTCCCCACCACTACATGGCGGGGGTATCTGGATACCTTAATCCCAGCAATTGGTCCCAAGATGGGCATGTGAACTGTCTTAGCTCAAGGTCCCTAGAAATCAGCGGTTGAGGCGAAACTTTTATGTGCAAGCATTGTTGAGAAGTGTAAGTGCAAGGTCCCAAGAGGAGGGGAAAAAAAAGAAAAGGGAAGCGAGACTGCAAAGGAAGGAAAGAACAAATAAGGTGGTACGTTACTGAGCCGGCCACACACCAAAACGCTTGTTGTCACAGAGGACACATCCAGAAAGAAACAGTGTGGATTCTCTGAGTCTCAGAACAGTCTGTCAGCAAAGAGGAAGGGAGAATAACCCATCCACCAACTCCTTCCAATCTGCTATTTCTCACTGGGCACATTTCATCCCATGGGACATTAAACCCTCACACCTTCGGCTGTGTCACCTCTAGGGAGCCACTGGGAATCCAGAATGAACTGGTGACACTTCCTAACAGCCTGGGTGTTGTCTGTGATAGGTCAGGCCAGGCTGGGCAAGCCAATGCCCGGGGGAGAAGTGATGAGACAGATGTTGGCCACCAGTCCGTTACAAGGACTCTTGGCTCATTACTTTCTACCTCCTTCAGGGTCCCCTTCAGCTGCTTTGTGGCCTTAGCCCACCTCCCTTTCCACCTCATTTCACTCCCCCTTCTCCCCAGCCCTTCACAATGTTGCAGTTCTCTCTTCCATCAGAGCACGATTTAGGAGGGTGCCTGGTCCATAAGGAAGGCCTGATAGATGCTTGTCAATACTCGTCAATGGCATCCCACCACTCTTAGAACACCTTTATCCCCTCTAATCTTTAACACCCCCCGCTGCCCCAAATGTCAAAATAACAGTGCGCGGTGTTATATTTTTGTGTGTAACCCGAAAGAAATGTAGCCTACTTGCCGCTGATTTGAGACCTAGCTTAGTCCTGTGTCCCACTGCAAGTTGAAAAACAAAAAGCCATGATGAGAAAATAGCAACATTTCCTAAAAACGCCTAGTAGGCTCCATCTCCGTGAACTCCCTGATCGTCCTCTCTCCCCAAAAACCAAACATCAGCAGAGCGTTCTGAACTGGCTCCTGGGCACCATGCCCCCTGCTTCTCTGGCCTTTCCTCTTCTCTTGCTCACTTCCCGCCATCTCATGTGCAATTAAATCCCAACTTCTCAAGTAAATTACAGGTTTCCCAGATCTTCTCTGCACTTCCTTCCCCTGATCAGCACAATCAAGGCATGGGAAACAGCAGGCAGGGGAAAGTCTCAGAATCACTGTATTTAGGTATCTGTCACATGTGATTTGTTGCAATTATTTTTCACCAAAGTGCATTGATTTTACTTGGGGAATGCCAGGACAACCTCAGAGCCCATCTGTGCACTGTAGGTGATGTGTGTGAATGTATCACTAGGTGGTGATAGAGCATCGCTACCACCCCTTCACTAGCGGAGCTCAAGGAAAAGAAATGAATTCACGCTCCGGGAAATCATTACCCACTTTCCTTCCACATCACAAGTTACTGAACCTTCTGTCACGTGGCAGAGCAAGCCAGGCAACAGGCCTCTAAGGTCTGTTCAAGTTAATGATTTATTGATTTTTTTGGCTGGCGTTTCACTTCATCCTTGGTTTGATTTAACTGAGCTTCCAATTTTTAAAAAAATTGGTCAGTCTTGCTAGAATTCTAAACGAAGAAAAATAAACCTCCTTGTTTATAACCTTCTACCGTGGGTCCAGTAGTTCTGTGGATTCTAACAGGGGGACTAGCTCATAGGGGCTGTTTAGTCCACATGAGAAGAGAGCAGTAATGCTAACCAGGAAGGGGCCAGCAGGTGGGCAGCTGACTCACAGGTGAAGCAATTCCAGCCCGTGACCCCAGGCTGGGTCCCTAAATCTCAACATCTGTTTGCACAAGTCGTATGTCACCAGGGAGGCCAGCTGAGAGTCGCAGCCACCCACTCCAGCTATCAGAGAGACTGGGAGGGTATCAGCACCTCAATTTCATATGCAAATGACAGCCACAGCTACTCCATCCAAAAAAGGTTTGTTGGGTTTCCTGGAAGGTCCAGATCCTTGGAGTCTCCTGCTAAAGATTATGAAGCAACCAACTTATTTCAAAATCAATCTGATTTATACCATAACAGCAGATTAAAGAAAAAATTTTGTAATACAATATGATGCTTACATGTATCAAGATGTCTTGAGGGAAATTTAACTTGCATTGATTTTTTTTGTTTAGTTCTGTCATAGCATGTTCTAGAAGTCACGTGTGTCAACCTTAGGAGGGGAACTCACCAGCAGGACTCTAAAATAAGGGGAGGGGAGATTGCCCTGGAGTTCTCAAAAGTGGCAGACCTCAGAGCCTCTGTGTTCTGAGGGTGAGGTATGTGGCTGTCCAGGCAGCAGGATGAGACCAGGCAAGTGTTCCCCAGGTGCCTCTTGCCTCTTGCAATGGCAGCCCCAGGAATTGAAATAGCTGAGCAGTAAAAGCTGTGTCCCTGCGAGCCCAGGAAAGGCAGGGGCGGGGCCTCCCTGGACCAGCATCATACCGCATCCCTCTGTCAGGCGGTGCAGGACCAGGTGTCCTGCCCTTGTGGAGGTGAGGGAAATACAGTTCAAAGAAGCAAGTGGAGGCTGAAATCTAGCCCAGGTTTCACCTGCTAGGCCAAGCGTCCACAGGACTGGGTCTGCCCAGTGGGGACATACTTTCTAGATTGTAGAAAGTCTCTGGAGGACCAGGAGGTGGCTCTGAGAGTGACAATGAGCTAGGAGGAGCAAGGGCAACAGAAAACTGATTAAATTTTGGCTTTACCTTCAACCACCTAAGCCCCACCCTAGGACTCTATAACCCTTGAGTTCTTGAAGAATTCAGGGCGGGGCTGTGCGGGGAGACCCAGGAAGGAGATATTGACCTCTCTCCTAGTCAGGAACATATGCTCTTGGGTTAGTGTTCATTCTTTAAAGAGATGAGACCATGTTTGCACCCCCAGTTTGTAAAGTAACCTATCAGTAACACTCAGAATAATACTCCAACAGGCAAAGCAGATACTGGCGCCAAACTGAGGTTTAAAGAGATTAACTGCTACACAGATACTAAATAGAAAGATTGGAAGTACCCTGGTCCTTTCCCCAACACTCCAACCTGACAGATTTGGGGGCAATGGTCTTCCTTTAATAATTAATTCATATTGCCTCAGAGATGAGCTGTGGGATATTACAGTTGATTGTACCATAAAATTTACCACTAAAAATAAATTTTGCAAATGAATTTCCAGCTTGCCTAGCTGAGACCTTGGGCAAATGCCTTGAACCAAAATCTGCACAGGGAGGGGCTTCACTTAGGGCTCTTACCACTGCAGAATTTCCATAATCAGAACAAAAAGAAGCATTGAGTATAGAGCAAAAGTTAACAGCTTCACAGTAACCCTGCCAGGTATTATTATCCCGATTGTACAGATAAGAAAACCGAGATCTAGAGGGATGTGGCCTCTCATTGACTGCTTCGCTCCATCCGTGAGTGGGGAGCCAGGAGGCAGGAACATAGGGTTGCAAAGCCCACACTTGTTGAGACTCCACACTGCCTGCATCGGTCCTGCCCACAAGATACTGCTCCCTGGGCTCCCTGCCAGGGTTTCACACTGTGATTCCATCCAAATACTTTGGGAAGAGCTATCCATCATTCACACTTTAGTGAGAATTTGTTCAAATACGGTCATTCTAAGAATGTGGTGTTTGTTGGAGAATTGAGAATGCAGATCATATGGAAAGGTATATTATTTACAGGTAAATCTGGAGAGAGAACAGGGGCTGCCATGGAACAAGGGAATTCAGGCACCCAGAAGGTTCTGAAAAGCAGCTCAGAGTAACAGTTGCAAACCAGTGGCCTGCAGGCCATATGTGACCTACAGATGTGTTTTTGGTTAACACAGTACATTTTTATAACTGAATGAATGGCCAGCATTTTTAGATGTTTTCTTTTTTAAAAAATCCAAACATCCAGTCCAGACTATGCGTTTCCACTGAGCTGGAGCTGAGAAGCCATGTCCCCCTGGATCTTTACTTCTCTTCAGTCATCATTCCATCTCATTTTATTAATTCAAGTTACCTGCCCCATCACCCTCTCCCCATAGGCATTTAAGATTGAGAACCTTGTCCTAGAGGCATTTAACTGGGAGGGGGAAGGGGAGTGGATCCAGCAAGTAAAATAGGGAAGGTCAGAAAGGACAACTTCCCATAATTTAGAATTTTGAAAATGAGACTAGTCAGCCTCTGTGCCATTAAGGACCTGCCTCAGTCCTGAGTAGGGCTCAAGCTAAGCAAAAAGACAGTCTCAATGGGATACTGAGACAAATCTTCTGAGTACTGATAATTAGCCCCAGGACCACTGCACACACTTCACCTGCTCGTATTTCCTCTGCCTCTCTGATAATCCCAGTAACCATCCTTGCTTAATTCCCAGATTCCCTTCTACCCCATTTCTCCAACAAAATTCACTGAAGTCCCGGTCTTGGGACCCATTCTTGGATTCCAATGTCCAGTTCTTTTGTCATGGAGTCAGATGACCCAGTGGTGTACGTCACAGTGCTGGCTGCATCATTTTTTAAGTTTCCCTGAATTATGAATAGTTTACTTGACAAAGGTTGTTGTCTGTCTTAATACTGGACTCTGAGTGGCGGGAAAAACCTCCCCTGAGAATTCAGAACCATATATATATGGTTATATATATATATATCCTTTATAAATCCAGAAACCTCCAAGCCAGAAAATTAATATGAAAGCTAGCAACAACCTTATGATACCTCTGAGACTCCAGGCAGAAGCATACATGAAACCATTCTGAAATTCTGAAGAGCAAATCTTCAAGGACACTGCACTACAGTCCCAAATATTGAAAAAAAAAAAAAACCCTGAACAATCAGCTCAGCTCTCAACTCAAGATTGTCAAATTGATAAGGAAAAAAATGCACCAAGAACAAAAGTCAGCATACACAAAAAATATCAAGATTAGATCCTGTAAAGTTTCATTTAAAAGAATCATTTGAGTTTAAATAAATATGTTTAAGATTAAATAAGAACATAGAAGAAAAACTAAACACTCTGAAAAAAGAACAAGCCTGTTTTTAAAAGGGCCAAATAGAGCTTTCAAATTATGAAAATGCTGCCATTGAAATACAGAATTCAGCTGGTGGGTTAGGCAGCAAATTCGATGTAGCTGAGTAGAGACTTAGTAAACATGAAGAAATATCTGAGGAATTTATACTACATGAAGCACAGAGAATCAAAGAGATGGAAAATACAAAAGAGATAAGATAGGATGGGAGAGAAAGACCAATATTTCTAATAAAAGTCTATATAGAATCCATACAGTGAAATATATTGCAACAAGAATGTATAAATTACAATTATATAGTACAAAGTTCCAGTTATAAGATACCTAAGTACTAGGGATGTAACACACAACATGATCAATATAATGAACACCGCTGTATGTTACATATGAAAGTTGTTGAGAGTAAATCCTAAGAGTCTCATCTCAAGGAAAAACTATCTTTTTCTTTTATTTTGTATCTATTTGAGATGATGGATGTTCACTTATTGTGGTCATCATTTCATGAATTTTTTTAAAGATTTTTTTTTGTGACGTGGACCATTTTTAAAGTCTTTATTGAATTTTGTTACAGTATTGTTTCTGTTTTATGTTTTGGTATTTTGGCTGCGAGGCACGTGGGATCTTAGCTCCCCAACAGGGATCGAACACACACCCCCTGCATTGGAAGGTGAAGTCTTAACCACCGGACCTCCAGGGAAGTCCCATCATTTCATTTTACGTGAGTCAAATCATTATACTGTACACCCTAAACTTACACAGTGCTGTATGTCAATTATATCTCCATAAAACCGGAAGAAAAAAATTTAGAAATTTTTTAAGTCAAGAAGTTAAAAAATTACAACTAAATTATCAATAGGGATTAATTTCATTAAAATTAATGTTGAGTGAAAGAGAAACAGACGTGTATCTACCATATGGTTCCATTTTTGTAAAGCTCAAAAACAGCATAATTTAAGTGAGCCCAATATAATCATAAGAGAGCTGAAAAGTGGAAGGGGGAGGCAGAACAAAGAGTCTGTTAGAGGAACATGCGACTGTGAAAGAAAGACACAGAGAAATGCAATGTTGGTTTTGAAGATGGAGGAAGGGGGCCACGGGCCAAGGAATGTAGGTGGCCTTTAGAAGCCAGAAAAGGCAGGAAAATAGATTCACCCCCAGAGCCTCCAAAAAGGGACACAGTCCTGTAACACTTGGATTTTAGCTCTGGGAGACCCATGTCAGACTTCCAATATGCAGAAGTGTGAGATAATAAGTTGTGTTGTTTTAAACCACTAAATTTGTAGTAATTCATTGCAGCAGCAATAAAAATCTAATACAACTACGTTACTCTAAAGTTAAATATATTTTATATCCAACTGAATTATTAAGGATAAACTGGTTAACACCTAACATTAACTCCAAAGTTATAACAATTCTGAACTTGTACGTCCTTGAATAACATTGCCTTAAGATATGTAAGGCAAAAACAGGAATTACTAGGAGGCATTGAAAACTTAAACCTCTCAATAACTGACAGGTTAAGCAAACAGTAGTTAAGAAACAGAAAATCTAAACACACAAGTCCAGCTTTAACAGTGCAAGCAGAACCCACTGAACTTTATCTACTCTGCTTTAGTCTTAAACAAAAGAAAATTATAAGATTATGCTTACAGTAATCCAGAGAAGTATCGTGATACAAAAGTAACATTTTAAGAAAAATTGGAAGATGCCACGTAGTATTTGTGAAGCTTCAAAACATGAAATCTCATTGTTCCTTTTCTATAGTTTATAGATAATGCTATCATAAAAATTCTGAAATACTCACCACGATATTAAAGGAAGTATCAATGTCGAAAGATCATGTTATTGAAGTAAGGGTCTAAATTGGAACGACTGAAAAATTGTGAGTTCAGCTCAAATTAATGGGTCACTATGGCTATGATGAATTCTTGTTCCTTTTGGCTCCTAGGTCTCAAGTTACCTCACCACAAGACCTAAAAATAGCACAGAAAATACTGAAGAATGCCATCAGGTTCTAACACAGGTATGTTTCATACTTTCTAGGGAAGCAAAAAATGTTCAACAGACAACAAAAACTTGGCCTTGCTTAGAGTTGGGTAGAAACCACAAGGAAATTAATCAAATTGAAAATGCCTGGTGAAGGACCATTGAAAATCGATGGGCCTGGTTCTACAGCACAGCCAGGTGAGTTAAATGCATTCCCTACACAAGTGGAGTCATCACTCCAAAGTGGAGTGTCCACTGGGAAGTAATTTTCTTAGCTCTGGCTGACTGCTTGGCTTCATGAAAGGGGCAAATTACCCCAAGGAGGTGAGCAGTTGATCTCAAAGTAATTTCTATATTCAGACTTCTTCTTACTAGAATTAACTCAAATGACGCAAGGGTGCCCTCTAGCTCAGCAAGGCCCAGTGCATTTGGGAGAGCTGCCTTGTGAAATCACAAATGGGGAACACAGGGGCCACTAGGTCACCCAGAGAAAGCTTGCCTTACCCTCCCTCCCCCTAACCCAACCTGAAGTTCTCTGACCCAAACTGATAACCCAACCAAATAACAAGAGCCAACCGAATGTGCAGGAGTTGAACTGAATGACATGTGAAACACAGACTGGGCTGTAATTTAGTCTTCCTTTATCACAAAACAATAAATGAAAAGACAGTTCATTGTAATGGCTATCTTCCCCTCCACACAGACCTGTCCTTCAAGTCACCTGTTAGGGAAGTCGGCACACCTAGAGCCAGTCCCCAACATTTACATGGGGTCCCTAATCTGAAAGTCTTGGAGGTCCCTGCTGATAATGTGGGAGATGTGTCCCTAGTCTGTCTTCACATCTACATTGGCTGCAGGATGAGGGAAGTCCCTAAAGTGTGTAACGTTGAGAAATGAAGGGTAATGGGGAATAAATAGCACAGAGATTGCCAAGCTGAGATAGCAGCTTTGCAAATCTCTGAACCAAGAGAAAATTTGATCGGATTAGAGAATGATTAGCTCCACAGGGTTAGAAGGCACAATAAAATGGAGAAATCGGCAACGTTGACAAGATACAAGGCTAAAGAAGGAAGCAGAAGCTGCATCTTATTTTAAGGCAATGGTTCTTGCACTAATTTAGCTGCATCAGAATCACCTGGAAGGCTTGTTAAACCCGGAGGACCAACGCCCACTCCCAGAATTCCTGGTTCCCTGCATCTGGGGCGGGGCATGAGAACTGCGTTTCTAACGCGGTGAGGCTGACGTTCTTGGTCCAGGGAACCGTGCTTTGAAAAATCACTGCTCTGAAATGTTTCTGCATTATCCCGAATGCCTTGGAAATGAAAAGAAACAGAAGGCTTCTGGAGGTATGTCATAGCTGACTTAGCCTGCGCGTAGCGCCTGCAGAGGGCAACGTCACGGCTGGGAGTCGGGAGGGTCTGCGGGACCTTGAGGAGAGTGAAGCCATTTTGAAACAGTTGTGGTAACAAAGAAGAGGCAAACCTGTCCAGGAATTCGGGTGGATGGCTGAGCAACTTTTAAAGTGTGGATGTGGTTGGAGCTGATAGATTTGTAGTCGCAAAACTTTATCCGTTGTCTGACTTTCCCCAGCATGAGTAGGAAGTGCACGTGTAACAGGAGAGGATCCCTGTTAGATCCAGGATTAGAGTTTTCCTGAGAGTCAAATAAAGAAAAGGTGGGGGGGGGGGCAAAAAGAGCGAAAATGTTGGACAGAGGTGTGATATTGAAATTTATAAGAAATATAGATTTGGTTATTCAGGTGAGCCAAGTATATTTCTTGTTTGTGTTTGGTCTTTATTTATGGTTCCTGGCCCACAGCTGCCCAAACCTTTGGAATTTCCTGAGTGAAAAGAGCATCTCTTACTCTAATGTTTGGTCTCTAGTCCTCAGTTCCTGAAAATGCTTCAGAGCCAGAAGGTGAAATGGGTGTATTGTTATTTGTGACGAGCCCGTTCCACCACAACTTGGGTTTAGGTTAAGGAGGTGACTTTTGTTTTGTTTTGTTTATTCTCTATTTTTTAATTGAAGCATAGTTGATTTACAGTGTTGTGCTAATTTCTACTGTACGACAAAGTGACTCAGTTATACACATATATACATTCTTTTTTTTAATATTCTTTTCCATTATGGTTTATACCAGGAGATCAGATATAGTTCCCTGTGCTATACAGTAGGACCCTGTTGTTTATCCATTCTAAATGTAATAGTTTGCATCTACTAACCCCAAACTCCCAGTCCATCCCTCTCCCCCCACCCTTGGCAACCACAGCTCTGATCTCTATGTCTGTGAATCTGCTTCTGTTTCATAGATAGATTCTTTTGTGCCACATTTTAGATTCCACATACAAGTGATATCACATGGTATTTGTCTTTCTCTTTCTGACTTACTTCAATTAGTATGATAATCTCAGGTTGCATCCATGTTGCTGCAAATGGCATTATTTCCTTCTTTTTTATGGCTGAGTAGTATTCCATTGTATATATGTACCACATCTTCTCTATCTATTCCTCTGTCAATGGACATTTAGGTTGTTTCCATGTCTTGGCTATTGTGAATAGTGCTGCTATGAACATAGGGGTGCATGTATCTTTTTGAGGTGATTTTTGGAAAGCAGCAAGGGAACCAACAATGAACAGAAGGGTGGGCCTCCTGATCTCTGGGGAGGGGAGAGGGGCTGGAGGTTGAATCAATCACCAACAGTCGATGATTTAATCAATTGTGCCTGTGTAACAAAGCCTCCGTAAAAACCCAAAAGGAGGGGGTTTGAGAGCTTCCAGGTTGGCAAACCAGAATGCTTCCATGTGACACTGCACTGGGCCCCAAACTCCATGAAAGAAAGTTTATGTCTGCATACCTCAGTCAACCATGACTGAGTAAATAGCTTTTTAAAAGACGGACAGGACAAAAATAAACTGAAGGAGTCAACCAGCAATATGGGAGGGGTGGCAACCATGGAGAAGGGATGAAATTGGCAGACGAAATGAGAACGTATCCTGGGAAAGCTCAGTGAAGTTGACTGGAGCAGACACGTTAGTTACCTGTGGCGAGCGAATGCCCAAGATGCTCAGGGACGTGCGGCCTCTTTGTGAGTTGACTGCTGCACACTAAACCATCAGTAAGTAAACAGCCCTCACCTCAGCACAAAGCTTGCTCATCCACAGTGTCTAACTAAATCAAAGAAATTACAAGACGCCAGCCACACATAACCTATTCCAAGTGCAAATGGGTCAAGGGATACTCACCACTAATTCCCCCAAACCACAGCGAACGAAGAGTACTAGGCAACAGTTGTTATCCACCACATTGATGAGAACGTTCTATGAGAAGCGGGTCAAAGGTGGAACCTTTGGGAGTCATGCGGAATTTTGCACAAAAGTCACCAGGAATCCAAAAGCTCTCTGCAGCTGTTCAGCTTTCACAGACGTGAATACTCTTGGATATTTCTGGGCCAGAATTAGTACCCGTGTTCCGAGAGCTCCCTTATGTTTTTTGGCTAACATTCTTCCTGCCCTTTCTGAGAAAGTGGCTGACCTGAGAGGTTGGGATAAAAGTTCCAAAGAGCTTCACGCTCGGCTATTTCCCTAAATAGCTGTGGTCTGTCTTTAGACTTGCAAAGAGCTACACAGCAACAGTAGATCACAGTTGACCCGAACAAAGGAAATTACTGGACGAGGCTACGCCTGTCCCCTTAACTCCAGAACCCTAATAGATGACCTTAGCATTTCTGAATCAAGAATTGTCCTCGGACTAGAGTGATGAAAAAAGCATGGTGGAAAGAGGACCGAAGTGGGATTGGAGGACTTGGTTTCTTATCATTGTCCCTAACCTATTGACCTTGGGCAAGTTAACTAAGCTCTCTGAGCTTTCGTTCTTGCTATCTTCAAAAACAGGGACAGGGGTGTCTTAGGTGGTGTCCACTGGCTCCTCTGGCTTGGCTTCCCTCTCCACCCTGCTCTAACCTGCTTTGTGCCCTGGGAGGCTGACTTGGAGGAATGACATCAGAGTCTCTTTTGCCCTCTAGCTTCTGGTTGGGGTCTGCCAAAGGGTGCCCCCCGGAAGACGTTAGAAGGAGGAGAGAGAGTGAGACTGGGTATTTACACCCCTGCTCTTTTCCTGCAGGGTCTCCTGGGAGTGGTGCGGTCCCTCTCCTGAAGGTCCCTGCTCTCTCAAGGCAGCCCCCCTACACAGTCATCTCCCAGCTTCTAGTAACTGCTCACCCTGCTCGACCCTCAGGTCTACTGGTGGTTAACAACTCCACTGTCACTAGCTTTGGGGTATTACACCATCCCACATGGCTCCCCGCCCTGCCTGTGCTTTTGTAAATGCTTTAATAAGTTTAAAGCTGCCTAGAAACACCCTCATTTGAGAGTGCCAACAGTTTCCCACTGGCGCTGTGACTAATACAATGAGCTAGATTAGAGGTGTACTGAATACCATGGGGTACTTGCGAGATTTAATTTGCATTTTGATTTGACTTGTGTGGATAGTCACTAAATCTGATAGAAGACCGAAACCTGCTTCCATAGCCCCAATTATGAGTTTTGGATTTTTCCAAATTGCTTTACTATTCTCTTCGATCGATGCTAACATAAGTCAATAGAATACATTTCAACTTAAAAAGATATCTTATGAGCAAAATGTCACTCAATTTGTTTTACATGTCAGTGTGTCATATAAAATTTTATTCAAGAAGGAAAACAGGCTTTACTGCTTTCAAATGTTTGGTAACCACCGGTAGGTGGCTTTTGGGTTCCTTCCAAGATTCTAAGACTCTAAATATTACACTTTCAGGAGTTGAGCAATACCTAAGCTCTCGCAACCATGCTGCTGGGCAATGAAACAGGGTGACAGCCACTAGAGGCAAAGTATAGGGAAAACTCTGCAGACCATTTCCACCCCTGACCAGGGTGACAGCCATTGGAGGCAGGACACCAAGCAAAGGTCACAGGATGCAGTAGTGCCCCTCCCACTCCCCCATCCCCTCAGCTCAAACAGCTCATTCTTTTCCTCATCAAGATCTCTCTTAGTAATAATATAATGATGTTCATACCTACCTACCATTTCTTTTTTGTTGTTGTTGTTATACAGCAGGTTCTTATTAGTTATCTATTTTATACATATTAGTGTATACATGTCAATCCCAATCTCCCAATTCATCCCACCACCACCACCACCCACCCCACTTTCCCCCCTTGGTGTCCATATGCTTGTTCTCTACATCTGTGTCTCTATTTCTGCCTTGCAAACCGGTTCATCTGTACCAGTTTTCTAGATTCCACATATATGCATTAATATACGATATTTGTTTTTCTCTTTCTGACTTCATGCTGTATGACAGTCTCTAGATCCATCCACATCTCTACAAATGACCCAATTTTGTTCCTTTTTATGGCTGAGTAATATTCCATTGTATATATGTACCATATCTTCTTTATCCATTCGTCTGTTGATGGGCATTTAGGTTGCTTCCATGACTTGGCTATTGTAAATAGTGCTGCAGTGAACATTGTGGTGCGCGTGTGTTTTTGAATTATGGTTTTCTCTGGGTATATGCCCAGTAGTGGAATTGCTGGGTCATATGGTAATTCTATTTTTAGTTTTTTAAGGAACCTCCATACTGTTCTCCATAGTGGCTGTATCAATTTACATTCCCACCAACAGTGCAAGAGGGTTCCCTTTTCTCCACACCCTCTCCAGCATTTGTTGTTTGTAGATTTTCTGATGATGCCCATTCTAACCAGTGTGAGGAGATACCTCATTGTAGTTTTGATTTGCATTTCTCTAATAATTAGTGATGTTGAGCAGCTTTTCATGTGCTTCTTGACCATCTGTATGTCTTCTTTGAAGAAATGTCTATTTAGGTCTTTGCCCATTTTTTGTTTGGGTTTTTTTAATATTGAGCTGCATGAGCTGTTTATATATTTTGGAGATTAATCCTTTGTCCGTTGATTCATTTGCAAATATTTTCTCCCATTCTGAGGGTTGTCTTTTTATCTTGTTTATAGTTTCCTTTGCTGTGCCAAAGCTTTTTAGTTTCATTAGTTCCCATTTGTTTATTTTGTTTTCATTTCCATTACTCTAGGAGATGGATCAAAAAAGATCTTGCTGTGATTTATGTCAAGGAGTGTTCTTCCTGTGTATTCCTCTAAGAGTTTTATAGTGTCTGGTCTTACATTTAGGTCTTTAATCCATTTTTTCTTTTTTTTTTGTGGTACACAGGCCTCTCACTGTTGTGGCCTCTCCCGTTGCGGAGCACAGGCTCCGGACGCGCAGGCTCAGCGGCCATGGCTTACGGGCCCAGCCACTCAGCGGCATGTGGGATCTTCCTGGACCGGGGCACGAACCTGCGTCCCCTGCATCGGCAGGTGGACTCTCAACCACTGCGCCACCAGGGAAGTCCCTCTAATCCATTTTTAGTTTATTTTTGTGTATGGTGTTAGGGAGTGTTCTAATTTCATTCTTTTACATGTAGCTCTCCACTTTTCCCAGCACCACTTATTGAAGAGACTGTCTTTTCTCCATTTTATATCCTTGCCTCTTTTGTCATAGATTAGTTGACCATGTGTGCATGGGTTTACCTCTGGGCTTTCTATGCTGTTCCTTTGATCTATATTTCTGTTTTTGTGTCAGTACCATATTGTCTTGATTACTGTACCTTTGTAGTATAGTCTGAAGTCAGAGAGTCTGATTCCTACTGCTCTGTTTTCTTCCCTCATGATTGTTTTGGCTCTTCAGGGTATTTTGTGTTGCCATACAAATTTTAAGATTTTTTTATTCTAGTTCTGTTAAAAATGCCATTGGTAATTTAATAGGGATTGCACTGAATCTGTAGATTGCTTTGGGTAGTATAGTCATATTCACAATATTGATTCTCCCAATCCAAGAACATGGTATATATATCTCTGCATCTTTGTGTCATCTTTGATTTCTTTCATCAGTGTCTTATAGTTTTCTGAGTACAGGTCTTTCACCTCCTTAAGTAGGTTTATTCCTAGGTATTTTATCCTTTTTGTTGCAATGGTGAATGGGATTGTTTCCTTAATTTCTCTTTCTGATCCTTCATTGATAGTGTATAGAAATGCAAGCGATTTCTGTGCATCAATTTTGTATCCTGCAACTTTACCAAATTCATTGATTGGCTCTAGTAGTTTTCTGGTGGCATCTTTAGGATTTTCTATGTATAGTATCATGTCATCTGCAAACAGTAACAGTTTTACTTCTTCTGTTCTGATTTGTATTCCTTTTATTTCTTTTTCTTCTCTGATTGCCATGGCTAGGACTTCCAAAACTGTGTTGAATAATAGTGGTGAGAGTGGACATCCTTGTCTTCTTCCTGATCTTAGAGGAAATGCTTCCAGTTTTTCACTGTTGAGAATGATGTTTGCTGTAGGTTTGTCATATATGGCCTTTATGATGTTGATGTAGGTTCCCTCTATGCCCACTTTCTGGAGAGTTTTTATCATAAATCGGTGTTGAATTTTGTCAAAAGCTTTTTCTGCATTTATTGAGATGATCATATGGTTTTTATTCTTCAGTTTATTAATATGGTATATCACATTGATTTGTATATATTGAAGAATCCTTGCATCCCTGTGATAAATCCCACTTGATCATGGTGTATGATCTTTTAATGTGTTGTTGGATTCTGTTTGCTAGTATTTTGTTCAGGATTTTTGCATCTATGTTCATCAGTGATATTGGTCTGTAATTTTCATTTTTTTTTAATTTTTTTGAATTTTTGAATTTTATTTTTTTTTATACAGCAGGTTCTTATTAGTTATCTATTTTATACATATTAGTGTATATATATAAATCTCAATCTCCCAATTCATCCCACCACCACCACCACCCCTGCAACTTTCCCCCCTGTAATTTTCTTTTTTTGTGATCTCTCTTAGTAATGAAATAATGATGCTCATAACTACCTACCATTTCTTGATAACCTACTATGTGCCAGGCACTGTGCTTAGAGCTTTGTATTTGTAATTGGTAACTGATATCACAGTAGTATACCAAACTGGAGTGCTGTCAGCCCAGTTACCCTGCCCAGCAGGAAGTCTAGTCCTCCTCCCCCACCCCCACCCACCAGCAAAGTGCTCCCCCTACCTGATCTCCACTTCCCGAGGGGCAGGGGGCTTCCAGGCAGTCCCGCTGGCTCCGTCTCCTCAGGCTAAAACTCAGTCAAAAGAACTTCACCCCAAACTAGACAGTGCTCCCTTTTAAGTTATTCCTCTAAGCTGCTTTTTCTAAGATCCAACTCCGCCCTCAGGAGGGCTGGGTAGGGGCAGGTAGAAAGCAGGTTGGCTTCCTCCAGAACCAAGAGACACCTGGGCTCTGCACTCTTCGCCAATTCAAGGCTGCGGGCAGCTCTCACCACCTCCAGGCCACACATCTTTCTACCTTATTGGTAATTTTATTTCAGCGTCTTCATCACTCTGTCCCTTCCAGAAGAGTGTTCTGAACTTCAGTTATTGGGGACAAGAGGTTAAGGTCTTAGTCCCTTCTCTCTTAGAACGTCCGGTGCTCTGTATGCAAGTTGCTGAGGATTCATCTAGCACTCTGCTTTTCAAAAAGGGTATGGGGTGGGGACTTCCCTGGTGGTGCAGTGGTTAAGAATCCACCTGCCAATGCAGGGGACGTGGGTTGGAGCCCTGGTCCCTGAAGATCCCACATGCCTCGGAGCAACTAAGCCCATGTGCCACAACTACTGAGTCTGCACTCTAGAGCCCACAAGCCACAACTACTGAGCCCACGTGCCACAAATACTGAAGCCCACACACCTAGAGCCTGTGCTCCACAACAAGAGAAGCCACTGCAATGAGAAGCCAGCACACCACAACGAAGAGTAGCCCCCACTTGCTGCAACTAAAGAAAACTCGCGCACAGCAACAAAGACCCAACGCAGCCAAAAATTAATTAATTAATTAATGTTTTTAAAAAAAGGATATGGGATGGGAGACTGATGAAGGGATTTCTCCCCACCCCCATAGTAATTCAAATATTCTCCAAAGTGATATTTGCCATCTCTACCAAAAGCAGGCCAACGTTTTAGGACCCAAATCACCAAGCACTGCCAACTGTGCACATCCTGTTTACTCAGCTCCATTGTTCCCATGTTATAGCTGCAGTATAAGGGTATCCTGGGTCCTATACCCAGAAAAAGGTTTAGCTTCATTGTCCTCTTTCAGGGCAGAAGAAAATGCCAACAATTACTCCTCTTTCTAATATCTATTATGACCAAAGATCTCTCGAATAAATCCTACTGCTCTGACTTTAAAGTAATCTTGTATTGTCAGGATACCAGTTTTTAAAATAGAGCAGTTGGGGACCCAGGGGTAATTTTTAGAATTACAGAGCAAACAGAGCCTGAAAGTCAGAGTAAGGCACGTGTCTCTGATGAATGAGTTAGCAAAAAAATTTGTTCTACTTCAACTCAAACCCCCGAAGTCAGACTCTGCTGTTTTTATTTTATTTTTAGATTTTTTAAAAATAAATTTATTTCTTTCTTTTATTTTGCTACACGTAGGCTTTCTCTAGTTGCAGTGAGTGGAGGCAACTCTTTGTTGCGGAGCACAAGCTCTAGGAGCGCAGGCTTCAGCAGTATTGGCATGTGGACTCAGTAGTTGTGGCTCGCGGGCTGTAGAGCGCAGGCTCCGTAGCTGTGGCCCACGGGCTTAGCTGCTCCGCAGCATGTGGGATCTTCCTGGACCAGGGCTTGAACCCACGTCCCCTGCATTGGCAGACAGATTCTTAACCACTGCACCACCAGGGAAGTCCCTCTGCTGTTTTTAGAATCTGTAGAAGTTCTGCTAAGTTCAACTAAAATTCAACAACGTAAAGAGGAGACGTTCCGTTATCGTTGCAATATGGGAGGAAGAGCTCCAGCTTTGGAGGCAAGGAAGCTGACTTCAGTCCCAGCTCTACCTTGAGTGGGCACTTTATTTAACTTATCTGCGGCTCAGAATCCTCATCTATAAAAGAGAGACAGCAGTACCAACTTTGTTGTGAAGAGTCAAAGAGGTAACATACGCCCAGCCCCAGATGGGTCCTGCCACATTGGAGACACTAAATCAATATTCAATATTCAAATGAATAATGGAATAAAGCACCGGGTATTCATGCATAGACTACTCGATAAGGGTCAGTTTCCTCCTCTAAGTTGAAGCATGGGTGTGATTGAGGTCATCCAGGGGGAGAATAAAGAGTGAAAAGAGAAGGGCCGAGAATGGGCAGCTGGTACAGAGATGGGCAGACCAGGCGCCCATAGCAGACGCCCCTGGGAACTGCCAAGAGGTGGGGCTCTGGTGAGAGGGAAATGGGGAAGCCGAGGGGAAGAGACATCAATACAGAGATGTCCGCTGTCTGGTGCTGAAGATTAGAATGGAAATATGTCCGGGTGATTAGAGGATCAGGAGGCCTTTGGGTTCCAGGATCAGGAGGCCTTTGGGTTCCAGGATCAAGGTGATTAGAGGATCAGGAGGCCTTTGGGTTCCAGGATCAGGAGGCCTTTGGGTTCCAGGATCAAGGTGATTAGAGGATCAGGAGGCCTTTGGGTTCCAGAAACAGATGGCAACTCCAAAGAGTTTAATAGAGACTATTCAGAAGGCTGGGCAGACTTACAGGCAAGTGACCAATGTCAGGTACCTGGGACTGAAAACAGCAGGAAGCCAATACCATCCCTGGGCTTACAGGAGAAAGGGGATCAGGGTCTCCAGGGCCCTGTGGACACAGACTGGAGGGGAGGCCATCCACGTGGGGTCCTGGGAGAGCAGGTAGCCAGTACCAAGCCCATCCCTTCAGCGGTGGCCAGATGGGCGGGAACCAGTGCGCTGACTCTCCCCTGTCCTTCCACCCTGTTCCTCCCCCAACCCTCCCCTGTCCCCCCCATCTCCCGCCTCCTTCCATCCCTCCCTTAATCTTCCCCTCCCTCCTCTCCCCCCACCCTGCTGTCTTCCCCTGGAAGCCGGAAGTCAAGGGGATTCAGGTGATGCCATCTTCAGAGGTCACCTTCTGGCCGTAAGGATGGAGAGTGGGCCGATGGCAAAGGGGACTAGATAGCACCAGTGAGACGGCAGTTTTACCGGGGTGGGGTTGGGACTGGTGGGGAGAAGGTACGACAGGTCCTCTACTCACAGCCACTCTGGAAACAGCCTGAATCTCTATATATACCTGGAAAACAAAACAACACAATGCCACTTCTTGTAAGACAGTCTACTGTTCAGAATTAAGACAGTGTCTCCCCAGCTGGGCTGAGCTGGGTTTGACTGCCTGCTGTCACCGTGAGCTGCAGAGCAAGCGCTTTTTGAGACTAAATAGAAACACCTCAGCGGCTCTGTCGGATGGCAATGAGCCACTGCACTATTTCTCTTAAAAACTGTAATTCCCAAATCTGAAAACAATTTGAGAAAGAACTAAAAAAAGGACCATGTCTGCTCCGCTTCTCTCTCTGCGTCATCGCTGTGCAGGGATGGGAGCTATTTCAGCTCCTCCTGCGAGGACAGATGTGCCCTGACCCACCTTCCCTCCCAGACTGCCCTGAGCTATCTTTGAAACTGGGTCTGCGCTGGGGCCCACGTGGCCTCAAAACCTTGGAGCGAGCCAAGAGGGTACTAAGGGCTAGGGTGGCAGGCAGCGGTGACTTTTGCTTTTCAGGACAGCGTACTGTCCACCCCACTGGCACGCGCACTGGCACATCTCGCACCGCCGTCTGCACCCTCCGAACATGAAAGCAGGAGTGTATCACCCCAACTGGAGGGAAGCCAGACCTCCTGGGTGGAACTGGAGCTGCAGCTCCTCTTTGCACCTGAGTGCCCCCAGGCCGCGGAGCACAGCCTCACAGTCGGAAATCTCAGTTTCCCGGGAGGACTTGCAGCTCATGGAGACGCTGGTCAGTGCATTAACTCTTTATAGCCTCTGTCCGGCTCGCATCAGCAATTCTGACAACCTCTGGCTTGGTCCATTTTCCTCCAGGCCTTGTTAAAACATCCTTTGCTAGCAATTTCCCAGAACTTCTAACATGAAGTGTGACAGGGTCAGGGGCTATGGGGGTCTAAGACACCCTCCCTCTCTTCAGGGGGGTTCTATCAGTTAACATGTGGATTGAAACATATGGAATTGCTGTTATTCTTAGGTCAAAAATGGTTGGATGTCAGCATTCAAGTAATTCAACCTAAATCACAGACAGAACCAGTAGTCGAAATATCACCTTCATGAATGGCTTGGAAAATGCCCAAAAATGTCCCAAAGACAAGGCTCTCTGGGGAAAACTAGATTAGAAGGAGCATATAACTGAGGTCTAAATGGAGTTTCCACTTGCCTTCGCAGAGAATTAATGACCAGGGCTGCAATACACTTTCCTGCAGAGCACAAGGCGGATGGGAGTCCTCCCCCCAACCAGGGGGCGACTCACTGAGGTGCCCTGGTGGCCTCAGGAACTCCTGTGGAGGTGGCAGGAGGCAAGATGGGGAGACGGTGGCCCCTTGTCCTCGTCCTGAACCCTGAAAAGGGACCACCCCTCAGGTTGTCCTGCATTAGCCTGGGGCGTGGACACATCCAAGTGAATCTGGAAGCACAACATGGTTGTGATGATTAATGTTATGTCAGCTTGGCTGGTCACAGGGAGCCCACATTAACTGTCACTTCTGATGTGTCTGTGCGGTGTTTCCAAATGAGATCAGCATTTGGATCAGTGGACTTGGTAAAGTAGATCATCCTCCCTAATGTGAGGGGCCGTCAGCGAATCTCTTGAGGCCCTCAACAGAACAGAAAGTAGAGGAAAGAATAATCCTCCCCGTCTTTTTTTTTTCCTGCCTCACTGCTTGAACCGGGCCCCTTCACCGCATCTTATTCTTCTCTTGGACTTGGGTTTACATCATGTTTCTCAGGTCTCTAGTCTTAGCTGAATTACCACTGGCTTTCCTGGGTCTCCAGCGTGTAGACAGCAGATCATGTGAGCCAATTCCTTGTAATGAATCTCCTTTTGTATATGTGCATATCTCCCATTGGCTGTTTCTCTGGAGAACCCTGACTAATACAGTGGTTCAGCAAAAGAGCACCCTGTGTACTTTGCTTCCCCGAGCTACTCATGGCTTCCAAGGACATAGGTAGAACCAGGAAGTTCCCAGAGTCCCTACGTGGGGACTCAGAGGCAGCTGAGTTGAAAGCAGCAATGGGCCTGCCATTGTGAGGGGTGAACAACCAGAAGCAGAGGCCTGGGGTGGACTCCCTGGCCAGGGAGCTAGGTGGAGACTAATGCAGAAATGCAGGGTGCTTAGAACACCAGTAAGAACCAAGACCAGGTCATGTGGGAGGGCTACCAGGCTCTACTTAGCCGTGAGAACAAGTAACACATTAATTCCCATCAAGACTATAGTTGCAAATGCCAGGAGGGTGTGGGCCAAGAGGGAAACATGCACCTAACAAAGTTGTGTAAGTCACTCCATGCTTTAGGTGTCCAGAAGCCATCTTAGGTAGGTGGGAGAGAATAGCGTAGAAACAACAACAACAAAAACACAAGCAACTATTGTAAAACACTGACTTACTAAAGAACCTGTTTACATTTACTAGATAGACAATTTTTTTCTCCTTATTGTGGTGATATTTATGAGAAAGACTAGGATAGCTATAGAAGAAAATTAAGAAACATCTGAGAATATTGAGAACAAAATTTGTGACCTTACTAATTAAAAGTAATTTATTTTGAACAAACAATACAGAAGAAGATTATACTACAGTTTTTGCTGGAACCTTGCATAATCTAGCATGGATTTTGGTATATACCAAATACACATGCCATCCAAAAGTTTTAAAGTGCAAGACTGTAATAGATAAAACTATTGGTCCCGACTCTTCCCTCATCCATGGATATAGATCCATGCCCTTTGTCGTGGGATTTTGCAGTTACTGCTACACAAAAGATGGTGTGAACCTCCTCACCCCTTGACATTCTACTTAACCATGTGACTTGCTTTAGCCAAAGAGATGTTAGTAGGAACTAAACATGTGGTTACATACTGAGCCCTGTTCTCTATTCTTCTATCACCAAGAGGCAACAGGCCCTGGCTGATACCAAGAGAAGAATGAGAGCTATATGGTGTAGAGCCACCCTAGTGTAATTGGAACTTGAAACAGTTGTCTCTGCGGCCTCAAGTTCATGAGCAAGAAATAAATGTTTATTGCTGTATGACACTGAGATTTTGAGGCTGTTACACAGCTATGGCTGACTGATACGAAGACGGACTTTATTTATTTATTTTGCTGACAAAGCAAAAGACTTTATAGGGAAGGGGCTCTGGACAGAGAGCAGCAGGGTAATGGAACCCTGGAGAACTGCTCTGCCATGGGGCTCATAGTCTCATGTTTTTTGGTAATGGGATTAGCTTTCTGAGTTGTCTCTGGCCAATCATCTTGCTAGTGCCCATGTTGTAGGAAAGAAAGTGAAGCCAGAGAGGATGGCCATATCCCAGGTCTCAGGAGAGTCCCTGGGACGGCCACCAAGTGTGGATTCTTGGCTTTGCACAGGAAAGAATTTAAGAGCAAGTCATAGTAAAGTGAAAGATTTATTCGGGGAGATACACACTCCATAGACAGAGTGTGGGCCATCTCAGAAGGCAAGAGGCCCCAGGGTATGGGATTGTCAGTTTTTATAGGCATGGGTAATTTCATAAGTTAATGAGTGGGAGGATTATTCCAACTATTTGGGGGAAAGGGTGGGGATTTCCAGGAATTGGGCCACGCCACACTTTTTTGGCCTTTTATGGTCGGCCTTGGAACTGTCATGGCGCCTGTGGGTGGGTCATTTAGCTTGCTGATGTGTTACAATGAGCGTACACTGAGGCTCAAGGTCTGGTGGAAGTCAGTCATCTGCCATCTTGGACCTAGTTGGTTCTAACCAGTTTATGTCGTGTCCTCAATGGCTATGTCACTCTTTTAAAGGTTATCCCCTGCCCCCTTCCTGTTTCATTCCCTCCGAAGAGATTTTACTCCCATATTCTTATGGGAAGCAGAGAGGCAACGGTCCATGTTCTGTAGCTGCTTCAGGGCTGAGTAGTGGTGTCGACCCTGCCTGTCAGGGAGTAAAAATCTCTGGATGCCTGATCTAGGGGACCCAGGGGCAGGACAGCTCCTTGTTTTAAGGTGGTATGGACTGGAATCTTCGCATAGTCGTCATCTTTTTTTTTTTTTTTAAATGCCAACTATTTATTAGCAAGGAAAATGGAAGAAGGCTCTTCTGACAAAAGAAAAAATGTTTTTCTAATAAAAGAGACATATTTAAAATGAGTAAGAAATATCCAGTACCTGCCACATGAAGCCAATAGGAAAATCCCAACAACTACCAGAGTGTCATTATTCCATGACCCCTTTACTTACAGAACAATTTTAAAATTATGTATTTTGGCACATTATATAATATTGGCACATGACAATTGTGGAACAGTTGTAACTGCTTCCATAGCCTTCCTATGAATCTTCTTGAAGATGAATCACTGATGAAGCATCTGGACAACAGTAACTGTCTATAAATGACAGAAAACTTAAAAAGCGCGGTTAGACATCTGATTACAGTATAATTGATAAAAAAGCTTGGTTACTGTTGTGACATACAACATTTTAAGATAATTACTAGAACTATAGATTATACCAGGACATATCCAAATTTTAGAAACTTTACATAATGTTTAGAATGTCTACATTAATAGCATTCATCCATAGAGTATATTTTACATAGGTTTATCACTCATGTGATAATGCTCTCCATGTAATTTAACACACCAAATAATACTAGTTAAATATTTCTCTCTGAGGTGCTCAGGGTCCCTCTAAACATCCCAAAGTTAGCTGGAAGTCAAAAGAACTTTAATTAAAATTTGATATTTGGGAAGTTTGTCCAAAAGTTTCAAAACATTTGGTTAAATAACATCATAGGTCACTGTGAGACAATACTTATTTTTTTAACCAAAGTTACAAGAGATCTCAAAAGCAAATACAGATCACTTAAAGGCAAAGAAACTCACACAATCCGTTATCAAAAGCAGCATTGCAAGAAAACTTTGTTCTCTTAACAGAGACTGAACGCAAGTCTTTCCTCAGCCCATTCCGAGCAAAATCCATTAATCCAACTAAATTTAATCCAATCTTAGAAAATCCTGATCGTGCACAACTTTTTTCAGTTTTTTTTTTCATTCCTCAAACCTTCTTTCACTGAAAACATATATCTCACTTCCCTTAAAAGTTTTTCCATGTCGAGTTACTTTTCTTGCTGACAAATTTGCAACAGATATAATAAGGTTTTATTTGACCTCTAGTAAGCCTAGGTACAACAGAAGTAATATACTTAACATTGATGACTCTAAAGACATGTCTATATTAATCAAAACAAGCTTAAGCCACCTTCAATACAAGATATCAGCTTAGTACTGAATATTTTCCAGATGACATGAACCTGAAATTCATTCTGGCCAGATTATTTTCTATTTCTGAGTATTTATATAAGTGCTCAACTTCCTTTAAATCAATTAAATAGAGCCCTTTTACAAATTAATTTTTGGCAATACCATACATCTACAACATAGATGTGTGGTATTGCCACATATAGATACATACGAACACACAAACAAACAGAGACCTCATAGTTCCCATTCCAAAATTTCAGCCATGAGTCAGGTACAACAATGTAAAACCCATCAGTTACAAAAGAGGGTGGATTTAAATTGGGTTTCTGGCAGATGGAACAAATCAAGGTCACTTGTCTAGATGGCTAAACCCTTTTTACTAACATTTATGGAAAAGATGCTTAAGATTTCAATTTGTGTTTGACAAGTTCCACATCACCCCGTTTTTCAAAATTTGTATTTTAAAAAGATGGCAGAAAAAAAAAAAAAAAGATGGCAGAGATAAGAGTTCTTGGAGAAAACCAGGTAGAACATTTGCATTTCAAGGGCATGGGAGGAGAAAGACAAGTTCCTCCTGGGATGACTTTGTTCCCCCTTTGTTCAATACTTATAAACCTCTTAAGATAAATAGGGAAGGTTTGGGGAGAGGTAAAAGGATTGGTGGGCTTTGGATTATTTTGGGAGCCACACCTCTGGTCCTATAAAGACTAGATTTGTAAAACAAGGACAGGTTTGGGGTTTTTTTCCCCCTCAAAGAATTGGGTGGCCACCTCAGTGATATTGAAGGACTGATATACCCATTCACCTATGTTGGAATGTTTTACTTTTCCTGATTTAGCTTAGGGGAGAAGGTCTCCCCCAAAATGCCTAACAGGTATGCTTAGTTTAGTCATACCAGTAGCCTCCCATTTTGGTACTCTATTTTCAAACACTTTGGGGGTTCCTCCCTGGGTTTAAGAAATTCTTTAATTGTGGCCCTCAGTCAGGTCTTTGATCTGCAGAGGTTTGCCTGCAGCCTCATGTGATCCCATTTCTGAAGGTAGTGGACAATTTTTAGCTCCCCCCCCCTTTTTTTGTCCATTCCATTCCTAACCTGTAGGCACCCTAGGCTTGAATTTTATAAGCACAGAGAGTGGAGGCATTCATGGCATTACATTGTCTGGATTTGTCCACTCAAAGGAAAAGAGATATTGGAAGTCTGGGTGCTGGGGAATGCAGAAGAAGGTGACATTTTAACACTGTGAACAAGTTTAACAGCCCATAGTTTAAGAACTTAGATTGGGGTGGAATGGAGACCTCCTCTGGCTTGGGACTGAGGTAGATTCCTCCGGCCAAGAGCAATTGTTTTCTAACCCATAAGGGTCTCCAGCTTGGACTGTTGTCTGGAATTTAGTGAGCAAGTCCCTTCCCAACAAGGGGACAGGGCACTCAGGCACGAGCAGAAAATGAAGTGCAAAGGTAAAATTTCCTAGCGAGCAGTGGAGGGGAGGGGTGAATCGCTTGGTTTTGGGCTTTCCATCAATCCCCATTATCATACAGAATTGGGAGAACGAGGGTCCAGGGAAATCAGCACAGAGCAGGCAGCCCGCATATCTAATAAGAAAATAACTCTCCTACCTGCCATGTCAACGGTTACCCAAGGCTCCTCCGGAGAAATGATCAGGTGTCCTTTGGGAGCCAGGGAGGGTCCCGGGCCCTGTCAGTCTTTGGTCCTCCCAGTCATCATCGATTTGGGAGCCCCAAGTCCCCTTTGGGACTGGGGGCAGTCCCATTTCCAGTGGCTCCTCGTTTTCATATCGGGCAGGGTCTCGGTGGATTTTTCCCACAGAGGGAGTATTTGCCCTTCCTGTCGCCCTTCTGGCTGCACTTAAAACCGACACTTTCTCAGTGAGACAGTGGCTCCGATCCAGGCTTCCTGGATCCTGTCCTCACCATGGGTCTTCCCAAGGGATGGTAACCCTGAGGTGTTACCATCTGAGGTGGTGCAGGGGTAGAGCTGCCTCCAGTAATTGTGCTTTTAGCTGTTGTCCCTGAATCCATTTTGCCTCTTCAACACTATCTTTATTGTTAAATACTCCAAAGGCCAAATCCATGAGCTGATTCATGGTGGGCTGGGGTCTCCAGCTCCCCAGATGGGGCATTAGGGTTAAACAGTCCAGGAGACAGTGTACCGGTCAGAATTGGGGGAGGTAGGAGTTCTCGGTTATGGACCCCAAGGAGGTGGACTCATAAGAGGATCATCTAAAACATCAGGCTCAGGACTTCCCTGGTGGCGCAGTGGTTAAGAATCCGCCTGCCAATGCCGGGGACACGGGTTCGAGCCCTGCTCCGGGAAGATCCCACATGCCGCAGAGCAACTAAGCCCGCGCGCCACAACTACTGAGCCTGCACTCTGGAGCCTGCGAGCCACAACGACTGAAGCCCGTGCACCTAGAGCCTGTGCTCTGCAACAAGAGAAGCCACAGCAATGAGAAGCCTGCGCACCACAATGAAGAGTAACCCCAGCTCACCGCAACTAGAGAAAGCCTGTACGCAGCAATGAAGACCCAACGCAGCCAAAAATATAAATTAATTAATTTAAAAATAAATAAATAAATAAAACATCAGCCTCCTGTGGGGGAAGAAGGCACTTTGAAGGGATGTGCGCCAAGCACACCTGGCAGGAGTTCTTTAGACCTGGATTTTGGAATAAGGTCATGAACACTTGGATGTATGGGACTTCCCCTCATTTATCTTCCCTTTTACAAAATAGGTCCAGCTGCAAGATGGTATTGTAATTCAGTGACCCTTTTTTTTTTTTTGGCCAGATGTCATGGTCCCCTATTTTGTATTGGGGCCATGCAGTATTGCAAATAAAAATTAATTTTTTTCTTAAACCATCCTGTCTAAATTTTCCCCAGTTAGCTAATATGCATCCTAGCGGGGAGTCCTTTGGGGTGCTTGTAGTTGCCCCCATTTTTTATTAGGATGTCTTGACAAGAGTCTGATGGATCCTGGCAAGGTGGTAGTTATTTGTCCTGGCGTTCTCCCAGTGTCAACAGTGGGGTCCCTGTGAGCACCCGATATCTGCCTGGTCGGTGAGCCTGAGTAGGCCCCTTGGATTAGTCAGGGAAAGGAACCAGAGCCAGTGGGCGAAAAAGCAACCAGAGTTTCAGGGCCTAAATCCTTCAGAGAGAGAGAGAGGAGACCTAGGCCCTGAGCCAACTAAATGGATTACCTTTATCACTGAAACAAAAGAAAGAGAAACAAATAGAGCCGAAGGGTAGGGCTGGAGTGCCACAAGGCAGTGATAACAATACAAGGCAAAAGCTCCCCTCAGGATATGGTCCTTGTGATGTTGAGGAGGCCTACCTCTCCACAGACGTAAAGGGCAACACACAACCTACTGGCAAAGCCAGCAAGGAAGCTCAAGGACCAATAGTCCAAGAAGTCAAGAGAGAAGTCGGAGGATATAAGAGAAATCCAGGAAAGGAGGGAAGGTGTGCAGCCACGACGCTTCCCAGAAGAGAAAGGAAGGTGTACAGCCATGACACTTCCTAGGCCAGAGGTTCGTAAGCCCACTGAGAAAGGTGCTCGCCCGCTACCTCCGCTCAGGGGTTGATAAAGTCCGCCTGTGACCTCCACAACGGAAGTGCTCTCCCCCAACATCCTCTTGGGGGCGCAATGAGGCCATAAGCCCGAGAGCACTCGGGGAGGGCCGGCTGCAAATCTAGAGGAGGACTCAAGGAGTCCCCCCAACGTGGGCCGACGTAGTTCCAGCGTCCTGGAACCGAACTGGGACTAAAAACAAGTAGGGAGGGGGAACTGGGCTCGAGGAGACACAGAGGGGAAATTCACCCAACCGAGTTGTCAACGCTTGTCACGTGGTCTTAATTTGGATGTCGTCTTGGTGGATCTTCTCAAGTCCAAAGAGACAGAGCAATAGGAGAATGAGAAAGATCGAGGGGAGAAAAGTCTTGGTCTTGGTGGGCTCCTTTCTGGCCAGAGAACTGGTCTTTGCGAGATCCTACTTGAATCTACATGGCTCAGGACAGGTCACAGCCACGCTCCAGAGAGGAGCCATAGCCCAACAGGAAGATCAAGATTATGCCCTCTGAGGTCCCAAGCTGGGCACCAGAAAAGATGTTGCAGGAAAGAATATGGGGCTGGAGAGAAGGGTCACGTCCCAGGTCTCAGGCGAGTCCCTGGGACGGCCACCAAGTGTGGGTTCTTGGCTTCACCCAGGGAAGAACTCAAGAGCGAACCATAGTAAAGAAAAGGAAGGTTTATTCAGGAAGATACACACTCCACAGACAGAATACGGGCCATCTCAGAAGGCGAGAGGCCCAAAGACAGACTTTCATGTGATATGATCGATCAACATGGACCACAAACACAACATTAGAAACTAGAGGATATTTTGTGAAACTTTAAACAAGCACAGTGTATTTCCTACATTCCTTGTTACTATAGGAAAATGATATATCTGAATAACAGAAAACAGAATATAGATAAAATTTCTTCACTTCCCCACCACTGCCACAATAAAAATAAATCTTACCTGACAGGACTTTGCATTTCACTTAGAAGACAAATTAACAAAGGAATAACAGCTATCTGAACTTCAAGGTTTTCAAAACAAGGGATGTTATTTGGGGGAGGTAGTTAACTCAATGAAATCTCATCATATAAACTCATTACAAATTCTTCCTGAGTAGACAATTTTGGTGATGCTATGTGGTTCTGGTCAAAAACAAAGAAGCAAAGAAACAAGTATTAATTTTTGAAATTTAAGATGATTTTTTGATATATAACTGAAATATTAGTTTCAAGTGTACAATACAGTGGCTCAACATTTGTATATATTGTGAAATGGTCACCACAATAAGTCTGGTTGACAACCATCACCGCACATAGTCACACATTTTTTTCCATGTCATAAAAAAATTTTAAGATCTGCTCTCTTAGCAACTTTCAAATATATAATGCAGTGTTCTTGATTATAGTCACCATGCTGTAAAGTACATCGCTATGACTTAATTATTTTATACCTACAAGTTTGTACCTTTTACCCATCTTCACCTATTCACCCACTCCCCATCGCCCACCTCTAGCAACAATCTGTCCTCTCTATCTACAAACATATGATGCCTCTAGCTTTGTTCTCAAGGTTGCTTTGGCTATTCAGGGTCTTTTATGGTTCCATACAAATTTTAGGAGTGTTTGTTCTATTTCTGTGAAAAATGCCATTGGAATTTTAATAGGAATTGCACTGAATCTGTAGATTATTTTGGGTAGTATGGACATTTTAACAATATTCTTCAATCCATGAGTACAGAATATCTTTCCATTTATTCATGTCTCCTTCGATTTCTTTCATCAGTGTCATAATTTTCAGTGTACAGATCTTTTACCTCCTTGGTTAAACTTTTTCCTAGGTAATTTTTTTTTAATTTTATCAGAGTATAGTTGATTTACAATGTTGTGTTAGTTTCAGGTATACAGCAAAGTGATTCAGTTATACATATATTCATTCTTTTTCAGATTCTTTTCTCATATAGATTATCACAGAATATTGAGTAGAGTTCCCTGTGCTATACAGTAGGTCCTTACTGGTTATCCGTCTTATGTATAGTAGTGTGTATGTTAATCCTAAGCTCCTGATTTATTCGCCCCTCCCCATGTTTCCCCTTTGGTAACCATCAATTCATTTTTGATGTCTGTAAGTCTGTTTCTATTTTGTAAATAAAGTTCATTAGTATCTTTTAAATTAGAGGCTACATATGAGTGATATCATATGATATTTGTCTTTCTCTGACTTACTTCACTTAGTATGATAATCTCTAGGTAATTTATTATTTTTGTTGCGGTTGTAAATAGAATTATTTTCTTAATTTTTCTTTCTGATAATTTGTTACTAGTGTGTAGAAATGCAACAGATTGATGTATTCATTTTGTATCCTGCAACTTTACTGACTTCATTTACTAGTTCTAACAATTTTTTTGTGGGGGTCTTTAGAGTTTTCTATATATAGTTTCATGTCATCTGCAAGCAGTGACAGTTCTTCTACTTCCTTTCCCATTTGGATGCCTTTATTTCTTTTTCTTGCCTAATTGCTGTGACTAGGACTTCCAGTACTATGTTGAATAAAAGTGGCAAGAGTGGGCACCTTGTTTCTGATCTTAGAGGAAAAGCTTTCAGCTTTTCATCATTGAATATGTTGTTAGCTGTGTCTTGTCATATATTGGCCTTTGTTATGTTAAGGTATATTTCCTCTATACCCACTTTGTTGATAAGAACCATTGTTTGAAAGGACTAAGGAACTTAAAAACCTAACAATTCTAATGGCTTTCTCTATTTAATGAAGCTTGACATGGGAACATTCTCTAAATAGGAATAAAGAGCAAATATCTACTCAATTTACTCTTTCTTTTTAATAAGGGTGGTAGCAGTCTTGCATCATTGGGTTCTGGAATACTTTTTCCAAATCTTAATAATGTATATGATTGTTATAAGTGCAAATACAAGCCTGAAGACAAGTAATTAGTAGGTTTATATAATAACCCAACCAGATTGAATTTGAGATTGCCTCTGGTTTATAACAATTTCAGAAACAAAAGTGAGCAAAGGGATTTTAAATTCCAAAAGAACTAGAAATTCAAGTTCAAAGGCACCTTACTGAAACTTGTTTTAAAACTACTGAATCTCAGGAAGTCACTTATTAAAGGTCACAGTTTCAATTCTAACAGAGGTTACAACAGGACTGACCACCACTATGTAATGTCTCTATAGTATTTGTCTTCTGTCAGGAAGAATTATTCATTCTTTATTCATTCAGCAAATATTTATGAATTGTTTTTGTTATACCATCGGTTCTTCTAAGTCATAGAAATACTGAGATGAATAGTTTACATTTCTACACTGAAGGAGCTCACAGTTAGTGGGGGAGCCATACAAGAGAACCAGCCACCACAACAGAACACCAGTAGGTTGTAATCTATGAGTGCACAGAGGAGGGCAGCCAGCTGGGTCAGGAGAGGCCATCCAGAAGAACTGACACATGGAACTTGGTCTTGAGCAATAGACGGCAGTTAGCCCAACAGGAGAGGGCATTCCGGCGATAAGGTAGATCACGTTCAAAGGCAAAGCAAGGAGAGTATGGAGTATCTGGGCAGCGACAAGTATTTGAGTGTGTACATACTTGGCAGTGGGGGAAGATGAGGCAAGAAAATCATATAGGGCCATATCAGAAAAGAATTCCCATGCATGCTAAGGACATCCCAAAGACTGACTCTTGAAAGAGGTGAAAGACCAGCCTTGGGCCAACAAAGAATAGAATTTAATTGTGACACTACAAATCCATATTTAAGCCTATGGCATCCAGGGTATTATTACTCTTTAAAAAATAGATTTGTGTCAAGATTCAGAAGGAATCTCATTTCTAGCCAAGTTTACCAAGGGCAACATAATTCCATCAGCTGATTCTAATTAGACCTACACCTGCATTTTACATAGGAGTGGACCTTTGAGGACTAAGGAGCCAGTTTTCCTTCAAAATAATCAAACAGTGCCCATTAGCTATGGACAAAGGGTGGAGCCGTTTGGCACAAACTTGAAGAGGGTAGTCTGTAGAGAAAGGGGAAGCCTGTGAGCTGGACAAATATGATAGCAAGTGTCCTGATGATTATAAAACTAGAGGCAAAGCCAAGACCCAAACCCAGGTCTCCTGTTTCCAAGTCCAGTGCTCTTCCCATCGTTTCCTTCTTCTTGCTAGAGAGGCAGTAAAATGTAACCAGCATAGCTGAAAATCCACTGACTCTAAGTTCAAGTTCTAATTCTGCCACTTTTAAGTTTCCTTGTCATTGGCAACTGCCATAGAACTCAGCATCCTCATGGATAAAATGAATGGGTTTGGGCCCAGATCCATGCTTACAACACCACCTATCTGGCATAGTAACGAGGTAGTAACACCTCTGATTGTGAATGCGTTCTCCCTTCACCCTATTCCTTGAGGAATATAAAAGAGGAGGCTTCAGCTCAGAAAGGTCATGTGCTCACTGGCAGCCAGTGGCAGCAGCCTTAGATGCTAGAGTTCCACGTACCTTGTACTAGGAAAAAAAGAGTCCATTGTTTAAAAAGGAAGAAGAAATGAGCAAGTTTGTAAAGCACTAGCCTGTATGATCTCTAAGGTGACTTCTAGCTAAAAATAATGAGCCTTATAGTATTGGGAAGATATAGGAAAATTAGGGGATGATTGAATCTGAGTTGATTCTCACTGAGTGCTATGTGCCTGGCACTATGCTAAAGGTTTCCTACATATTAGTTCATTTATCTTCACAGCAGCCCTGGGGGTGGCTATTATATCCATTTTACAGATGAGAAAACAGAGGTGAAGAGAAATTGAATAACTCACCCAAGATTACCCAGTGAATAAGGGTGGGAGCTGAGATTTGAACCCCAGAGGTCTCACTCCCATTGGAAGACAATTAATGTGGCCCTTATAATTTATTAGGTGACCACAGTATCCTAAAGAAAATGTGTCAAGCTTTCACTGGCCATGAACCCTCTCAGGTAAATGTAACTCTGTAGAACCCCAGAGTCAGATCACCTTATGTTCATTCTGATTTCTGTACAGAATTTTTTTCCAAATCCAAACACTGGAATTATCTTCCACGAAGAAACAAGCTAATATAGGCTGGCATCCGATTCCTCATCTGTAAAATAGACCTAACACTTACTTCTGAAGGTTGTACTAGAAATAAAACTAAACCCTTATCAAAGCACCTAGCTGACCCATTACCTCCACAAATGATAGTTTCTGGGGTGATACATCTCCATTTGTCCTTCTGAACAACAATGAGCCAGAGGAAAATGGGAAGGAACATAATACTCAACAAGAGGGAAATAGCTAAGTAAATTGTACTGCGTCAAACTCAGTGGGATATTAAGAAGCCATTTTAAAAGATAAGTATGAAGGCCATAACAAACTTTAAAATGTTTAATGTAAAAATACACAACACAATTCTAGATTTACCCTGAGTATAATTACATACATAGGCTGCACTGAAAAGACTTAACAGAAAAATAAAAGTAGAGGAGTAAGATTGTGGATTTCTGGGTAAATATTCATTATGGTGCTCAACATTGTTAGTTATTGGGGAAATGCAAATTTAAACTACACTGAGATACACCCACCTCAACACCAAAATTAAAGGACAGATAAAACCAAGTGTTGAAGAGGAGCTACTGGAACTCTCATACATTACTATGGAAGGATAAATTCTTCCACCAGTATGGAAGCCATTTAGCAGTATCTACCAGGCCAAATAGAGTTATGCCCTATGACTTGGTATTTTCATTCCTGGGTATAACTCCAACAGAAATAAGTGGCTGTCTTTACTAGAAGACAAGTATAAGAACATTCATGGCAGTATTATTCGAAATAGTTCCTCAAGGCAGAAACAACCCAAAGGTCCATCCACAGGAGAATGGATAAATAAATGTAGTATATTCATACAATGGAATACAACACAGCAATGTAAAAGAACAAATTACTGCTACACAAAACAAGGATGAATCTCACAGACATAATGTTCAGCAAAAGAAGCCAGAATCCCATTTATTTGAAGTTCAAAAACAGGAAACACTAATCTATGGGGATAGACAGAGGCCAGAGGTGTGGTTTTTGGGGGGTCCTGGGGGTATTGATTGGAAGAGAGAATAAGAAAGCCTTCTGGTATGCTGGAAATATTCTAAACTTAATCTAGGTGGTGGTTACACAAGTATATAAAATTCATTGAAGATTTGTATACTTTGGTGTTACATAAGTTTCGCCTCAATTTTAAAAAACAAAAAATTATTAATATTAGTAGCATTCAGTTTTTAATAAATTGAAATCAGACAAAAATTTAAGATAAAATCTGCTTGACTTTCTCTCCTCTCTCTTTTCCCTTGAAGTTTCTTGAGTTTGGAGAATTACCTGATGTACTCAGTGGGAATACATTTCTAAAACAAAAACAGATGGCCATTTAAAAAATATTATGCAAAGCATAATGCAGTTAAATCAATTTTTGATCTTTTTTTTTGTTTTCACTTTATGACATTGGACAATCTTTTCTTCTCCAGCTCCTTCTGAGCTGTAGTTTGTCCACTTGTAAAAAGGATGAGAATTTTCGGTGCCTCATTTGAGCAATAAGAATTTGTGAACAAAATCCTGCTAGCACTCAAGAACTTTTGGATGTTTGGGGGAATATTTAGAATATGTGATGTGGACTTAGATGTGTTGGTAGATTCCTTTATAGTTAACAAGATTCTTTTTGTTGCAAACATTTCCCCTTTTTTAACTTCTATCTTTTGAGTATATACTGTATTCTGAAACAAATTCTGAGAAGTTTCTGACAATTTAGTTTAAGTCACTGATATACTAGACTCGAGCTTTGCCTCATGTTGAATGGAGTTCCAAAGAGACACATCAAACTCCAAATTGTAGCTTATCAGGGCACTTTAGGTAGCTTTGTAGATGGGGCAAGAGGCTTATCTGCAGAAATCCTTTCCCTGTGTACTGAGGACTTGTCTTTTCAGGGTCAACCCCACATGTTCTTGGATCCCAGAATCTCTGTCTGAATCTACCCCACCACCTTCCTGACCTCCTTCCCTTCCAGATATCTGATGGTTGGGGCACCCCCTGACTGCAGTGACTTCCCCCATTACTACTTGTTATGACTTAAAATGGTTCCAAAACAGTGTCACTACCCATCTCTGTAGCGAATCCGCCTTACATCACATCATCTGTCTACAAGATAAAGAACACAGCTACCACCAGTTCTGCTAATGAAATGTGTCTTCCCCATGTGGGAAAAGACAACCCTGGGAGTTTCTCCCCCATCTCTGGGAGGCTTATGCTCCCCGGCCTTCCTCCCACACTTTTCTACCTGGCATCCTTCAGGTCTAGAAATCTCCATCCTGCCCTCAGTGCGCACCACTGCTGCTTCCCACATTATGGGCATTCAGTTCATTCACCATATGAACTGAAGTCGGAATAATGGCATTTAGAATTCCACACCGATTTGCTATTAAAAGGGATCTAGGCCCATGCCCCTTGGGAACAAGAGTTGATTTTATAGGTTACCATGAATATATCAGTACTGAATTAATTTAGAATTTCCAAAGTTTAAAAAAATCAGATCTTTCAAATAACTGTGACCACAACCATAAAAGTCAGACCACCAGATTAAGAGACAATAATCAAGGAGTGGTAGTGATGATTTTCAATCCCACAGAGCCTCTTACACAGCAAAAAGAGTCTGAGCTGAAAACAAGATTTACACATTACCTATTTCCGTGTTTTTTTCCCTCAGACACCACCTGGGCAGCTGACCTATTTCCCTGTCAGAAGCAATGACATGAGGCTTTATGTGATATTTTTCTACATCTGTAGGTTTGAAAATAAACAATTTTGAAAACCTGCAGCTCAGCACTTGGCATTTTACCAGAACTTTCCCAACTCCCAAAAGCCAAATCTGTTTTTTATTCCACTATGGAATGCCTCATTTATCTTTCTAGGAGAAAATATAATAAAAACTAGAAAATTTGGTTCAGAGGATATATAATGGACACTTAAAACAATCATATAACAATAGTTCTTATGAAAAGCATATCAGGCCTAGGTTTATTTATATATATGTATACATATATATATAATATGTAGATAGATTTGTATTTATATTATCTGTATATATAAATATATATAGATAGGTATATTATATACAGATATATTTATATAATCTATTGATATATATATATAGAGAGAGATATATAGTCTATATATAGAGAGAGAGACTATATATATATAGTCTATATAGACTATATATATATAGTCTATATAGACTATATATATATATATATAGTCTACTGCCCCAATTTTTATCCTTTTCTATCTCTTCATTAGTACATTAATAAGAGGTTGGGTAAGAGAGAGCAACAGAGCTAAACCAGAGACAAAAGACCAGTCTCTTAGTACAATTACTTACAGAATCCTGAGGATAAATTTCATAGTATAGCTAACATCATACCTTTATTCAAAGGGGACAAAAAGGGCTGGTGCTGTCTTTATAGCACATGAAAAATTCATTTTTTCTCAGCAAAAAGAAAAGTGATAAAAATTGATTTGATCTGCTCCTTTCAATTAAGAAAAAAATCTACTACGGTGGAAACATTAAATATTGCAGTCATATTACAAATGTTGAAATCTAGAAGTACAGATTTAAATTGCCCTTGAGTGGTCAGATATATTTCTCTAAGAATAAGTTGGAAAAGCCCCGTACAAATGTAAACCATCATGTGACTTGGTGGCAAAAGGCCTGACACGGGACCTGTTGATTTGAAACATGTATATATATATTATGTTGACCAAAACTTTAAATGCTAGCAAAATGTTTTAAAGTGTTTAAGTCACAAGCCAATTATCATTTCCAGGTAGGCCTGCAAAATGGGGCACGCAACTGTTTGTGCCATCCGCTTTGTCAGTGGCAAAGGCTCTCCTCCGTGAGTGTCCAAAAGGGGCCCCCTTTGGTGAAACAGTTCACCCAGGCCTTGGGGTGGGAGGGGTCCAAATGGCTACTCAACTGCTTAAGCTGGCCCACGAGCCCAGCCCAGAGACAAAACAAAAGCAGGAGCTGTTGTCCCAGCTAGGAGAAAGCCACCCACGAAGGGGAAGTCCCCACTGAGACCACCTGTCCTTTGAGCAGGTGTTAATGTTGTCCCCACCTTGTGGAGAACAAGAAGGCTCAGAAGGTGGCAATGGCACACTTGTGGACCCCACTGAGCTCGCTGGCCTCCTGCCTGCCTTGGGCCATGAAAGGGGAGTTCCCGAGTTCATTCTCAAGGGAAGGGCCAGGCTGAGATGTCTCATCTTCAGAAAGACTCTTCGCACAGGTTAACTCGGAAGACAGAGGAGCTCTAGCTAAGCTGGTGGAAGCTATCAGGACCAGTTATAATGACAGATATTCAGAGATCCACCATCACTATGAGGCAATATCACAGGTCCAAAAAAAATCTGTGGCTCTCATTGCCAAGATGGAAAGGCAAAGGCTAAAGATCTTGCCACCAAACTGGGATAAAAGCACAATGCTAACTTTTCTGTACATAAAAATACAAATTATCCTTCAAAAACCTCAACCTCATAACAGTATCTTCACTCTCCAAATTCCCATAGTGCTACTATACCCTAGAACACACAAACTCACGCATGTTGTTTTTTAAATTGAGTTAATGTGAGTGATGTGTCTTCTCTAAGTTATAATCTACAATTTATAATCTCCTCAAGTCTAGAAAACGTTCTTTGTTGCTCCACCTTGTATTTTAGTTACTTGGTACCTGTCCTAAACCTCTCCTACCAGACTATAAGTTTATTGAAGGGAGGAAGTGTATGCTACTCATCTTTGGGCTGAACGGATTTAGGACTAAGATCATTTTGTTGTTGATGTTGTTGTTTATATCGTCAAAGCTCCTAGGACAGTTCTGCTCACCCAGTAAGAGCATGGCAGCAAATGAGCAATGCCTAAATAGGGCCCCCAGGAACGCCACCATGTGACCACATCTACATCAGATATCAGTCTCCCTGCCTGTGGGATTATCTCAACACTACAAGTGGTGAATGGGTTAGTAGTTCTATCATGGTTGTAAGACTTATAAGAATCAGCATCACACTAGCCTGAGCTATAGTAACAAATAAATGCCAAAATTTCAGTGGCTTCTCAAAGCAAAAGTTTCTTTCCGATTTATAAAATGTCTGAAGCAGCTGCTCTCCTTGACATGGTGACTCAGTGATGGAGGCTGCCTCCCTCTGTGACTCCTCTATGTCAAAATGGTCACCACCAAAGGGAAGAAGATTATGGAAACCTAGACTTGTTTTTAATTGCCTTGGACCAGAAGTGACAAAAGTCCCTTTTGCTCGTGGCCCATTGGCCTAATCTAGACACCTGGCCCCAAGTCAATTAAAAGGGAGACTGAGAATTAGGGGAGTCCATGGAATATTTGGTGAGTATTGCTGGCTCTGCCATACAACTGAATTTAAAAAATGAACCAGGGGATCAGTTAAGGAATGCCACTTATGCAGAGAGATGTCTGTACCGACAAGGTACACGACAATGATGTAATGTTTCATCGTATCGTTGAAAGAAGAGCTCCACCATTTTTATATACAATATGATCTAAGTTTATGAATTTACTTTTACCATTTTCTGGGAAAGCAAGTCCAATAAGAAAATGTGTTTTCTACTTCATATAAAGAAATGAGGTGTTATGATTTGGCTTCGGAAGAAAATTCTTAAAATAATATATCAGGCTCGTCTGTGGAGGCCCTTCTGCTGCAGCTGTTGCCCAGTCTGCTATCTCTTACAATAGTAACCAGCTTTGAGGCCAAAATAAACCCTCTGGTTGTTCTCTAGAACACCCCATCTGCCTCATCCTTCAACACAAGTAGTGCTTCCAGAGCTCTTAATGGCTATGTCAGTGCACACTATAAATCGTCACGTGGCTTCATTCCATCCAGGCTAAAAAGACGTGCTCATTTCGTCTTTGTTGTAAGAATACTTGAATTTTTTAAATTTCATACAGCAGTTTTCTTCATATCACTAGCTTAAAGATCATCTTTGGGATGGTAAACAAAAATTCTCTAAAAACATTCCTTTAGGATCAAAATAATACCAGAAGAGAATAATCTCCAAAAAAAAAAAAACAAAAACAAAAATAAGTTTTGCATCTTTTAACAAATGCATTTATTCTATTTATATGTACACAATAATCATGATAGCCCTTTTCTTCATTCACTAGGGGAAAAAAAGGAAAAGACCTATTTTGTGTAACTTATAAATAATATTTTTATAACTTATAATTCTGATAACTCCTTAAAGGCTGTGACCAAAAAAAAAAGTTATAATAATTACATTGGTATTCTCCCAATATTAGAAACGTTTTGAAATACAAAGGTAAAAACAATCAGAGAATGACATGAAGTCACCCTTTTTCCTCTTATTCTCCCTAGAGATACAAATGGAATTTCTGTTCTTCTAGAATCTCTCCCATGTGTTTTATTATGGTATCACATTCAAATCAAAGAACTAAGGCTGGGAAATGCCAACAGCTGGCAAAGGTACCAAAGAGAAGTTATTCTCTTCCTGAAATTTTTGCAATCAGCAACATTAAGAAATGATTACCCAGAATCAGAGCAAGGTGAAAACACACACACACACACACACACACACACACACACTCTCTCTCTCTCTCTCTCTCTCTCTCTCTCTCTCTCTCTCTCTCTCACAGTCTAATTTAACATGTATACCCTACAAAAAATGTCCAATATGTCTATGTGGTCTCTTATTTTTATATTTGATTCACTCACTGTATCAGTTCAGATGCTTTGGTGTTAATTGGAGAAAACAGAATCCGCATTGTCTTAAAAAATAGGGAATTAATTGACTCATGTAATTACTAAGTCTAGAGCAGTGCCTCCCAAACTGTCAGTGGTGAAGGACATTTGGTGGTGATGTATTGTTTTTTTTTTTCAATCCAGTGCAGATTGCTACATGGTCCTAATGCACAAGACTTGTACACAGATGGCACTGCTTGCAACTCTTCTCTTTGTTGGACAGCACTCAAACTGGTCAACTACACAGATTCACTGGTCACACGTTGAGCTGTCATGGCAATGTCAAATCACTACAAACGTTTCTAAACATTTACTCTCAGCTTCCTTATTTATGTCATCGCAGAATGTAACAAACAGTTCACCCTACATTCTGAGTACCACTGCTCTAGAGAAAGGGCAGGCATCAGCTTGATTCCTGCTCATTGCACTGACATTCTCTAGGTTGCCCTCCTCTGTGTTCCAGCTGCTTTGGGGGCTGGTCTGGCGGTGTATGCAGGGGTTCCAGTCTATATATGACAACATCCAGAAGGGAGAGAGGGTCCCTTCAAGAGGAACCAAAAAGAGCAAAGGAGATCTGTCTCAGGAAGCCCTAGAAAATTTTCCACATATCTCATTGTCTTTAATTGAGTCACATGCCTGTTCCTGAACCTATCACAGTCAAGAAAGATGGCATTACTCTTGGAGCAATTAGGCCCACTCCTGGAGCTGGGGGAGGGGGCTCCATTCCTGGGGCACATGGGTTGCATGGGAGAAATAGTCTTAGAAATAAAATTGGGTTTGTGTGGTAAAGGATGGAGGGAGGAACGGATGCTAAGTAGGCAATCACCAATGTCGGAAGCATCTGAGCTACACTATTTGCATAATTAATAGTCAAGTGAAATGTGTAATTAAATAATCATTAACAGTAGCTATGTATTGGGCTTGGGCATGCAGAGAGCCTGGCCTGCCCTAAAATTCCAAGCACCTGGGGAAGGGACTGTGTTGACTCAACTCTCTCTAGACATCTGTGGCCAAGAGACAGGATTTCATAGAATAAATCTGGCTGATTAAGAGAGAAGGTGTTTAAGGGATGGGGCGTGTGGAGGGCCACCCTGATGGATTTGGGGGAGGGAACTTCCCCCCGGGAATGGGAAATCGTGTGAGCTGGACAGATGCCACATAAAGTGTGTCCTGCAGCAACTTAAAAACTAACTCCATAACTCCCTGTTCCTTAACTTCCTTCCAAAAAGTACAGTATGGAAAAAAAGGGGGGAAAAAGAGTAACTTTACAATAGAAAAACCTGACCAACACTCCTTCAGCCAGATGATCAAGGTCAACATCAATAGTCATAAACTGTTAATTAGTAGGTAACCTTGATATGATGTGATGAAGATGGTGCTTTATCTCTGTGATCTTCCCAGGATCCGCACACCCCAGTAAACTCATGAGAAAAATATGAAACAAATTCCAGTAAAGGGGCATCCTCCAAAATACCAGTACTCTTTCAAACTGTCAAGGTTATCAAAAATAAGAGTCTAAGGAAACGTCACAACCAAGAGGCACCTAAAGAGACATGACAAATAAATATAATGTGATACCCTAGATGTAATTCTAGAGCAGAAAAATATCATTAGATAAAAACTGAGGAAATTTAAATAAAGTATGGGCTACAGAAAGTAGGACAGGGCTTACCTGAGGCTGGAGGGTAATGGGAGTTATTGTTTAATGGGTTCAGAGTTTCAGTTCAGGATGATGAAAACGTTCTGGTGATGAATAGTGATGACGGTTGCCCAACAATGTGAATGTACTTAATGCCAGTGCACTGCACGCTTTAAGTAAATTTTATGTTACATATAGTTTACCAAAATAAAAGTAATCATAATAAAGTATGATATGTGTTATTTGTGTGTGTGCTTTTTTTTAAATTTTTATTTTATATTGGAGTATAGTTGATTAACAATGTTGTGTTAGTTTCAGGTATACAGCAAAGTGATTCAGTTATGCATATACATGTATCTATTGTTTTTCAAATTCTTTTCTCATTTAAGTTATTACAGAATACTGAGCAGAATTCCCTGTGCTATACAGTAGATCCTTGTTATCTATTTTATATATACTAGTGTGTCCATGTCAATCCCAAACTCCCAATCTATCTCTGCCCCCCACCCTTCCCCCTGGTAACCATAAGTTCGTTCTCTATGTCTGTGAGTCTGTTTCTGTTTTGTAAATAAGTTCATTTGCATCATTTTTTTAAATTCCACATACAAGTGATATCATATGATATTTATCTTTCTCTGCCTTACTTCACTTAGTATGATAACCTCCAAGTCCATCCATGTCGCTGCAAATGGCATTATTTCACTTTTTTTAACGGCTGAGTAGTGATGTGTTATAATGGTGGTAATACTCAGTTTAGCAATAGGTTTTATAAGTATCAGATGTGTTCTCTATTCTCAAGGAACTCCAATATATGTTGAGCACCAATAACAATGTGATGTAACTCTGAGTGAAGGCTCAGGAAGTGTTGGTTAGTCGAGAACAGGGAAGCTTTCCCCCCAAAACAGTGTAACTTGAAATCCTTCTAGAAGAAAGAGAAGAATGTGACTGAGAGTAGGTGTTGGTAGAGAAAGGCAGCATTTGATCCAACAACACTCTGGGAAGCACTAGGCTTCGAACTGATTTTGAATTTGATCTGCTTGAGTTGGATTCAAGCAGAGAGTGTGGTTGACTAACTGACTAGCCTTGTGGTTGCCACCACCTCACCCACGGCTTTGTAAAAACACTTCCCTGCATTACCCAGATTTGAGTAAGCCATCTGTGTCTTGTTGGGACCCTGATTGGTGCATGGAATTACATTAAAAGCCACCAAATTTGGATTCAGCGTTGGACAAAATTAAAAAGGAAACTATAGATAACATGATATTTGATGAGAAACCTTTGGAAGAAATAATATGTGGACATATAATTTGCTAACTGAAGAAGATGTTGATTAATATCCTTGTTGGTAAGATGAGAGGACAGAGATAGTAGGTAGAGGTCGGCCCGTCAGAGCAGAGAGCAGGAAGAAAAAGAGTAGAAAGTGTATCTGAATGGCAAAGGGAAGCTATCTGGCATGTTCCACAAGAAAAACACTTGTTTGTGAGTTGTGTCGATTGAGATACTTTGGGCTGTAATAAATAGTAGACCCAACTAATAGAAGTTAAAATAAGGGATTTATTATTTTACAGTAAGTCCAGGGGGAAAAAAAGGCAGTTTCAAGGCTAGGTAAATCCATGATTCCATGATATCCTCAAAAGTCAGGGGCTTTCCATCTCACTGGCAGGAGAGTAAGGTCTCCTCTCTGACCACAAGATGGCTGCAGATGTTCCAGATGTCACACACCAACCCAACAACATCTAATCAAGAATAAGAGTGTTTGGGGGGAGTTCCCTGGTGGACTAATGGTTAGGATCTGGTGCTTTCACTGCCGTGGCCCAGGTTCAATCCCTGGTTGGGGAACTGGGATCCAGCAAGCCATGCAGCACGGCCAAAAATAAAGAGAGAATAAAAGTGTTTTGCCCTCATGGTTTTCATCTTTAGTGAGGAAAATCTTCCCCAAACTCTCCAAGTAGGACACCCTCAGATGTCATTAGCCAGAATTCAAGCTTAAACCATTCCCTAGCGATGTGATGAGCTATTCTCTTAAGTTCATCATCATTGACCTCTGGGATTGGGAGGGAGCCACAAATTCAGGGCTTGGTCAGCAAATAAAAGGGTGGGAATTTCTGAGGGCTGTTATCTAACATGCCTATCTCAGGAGAGGATAATATAACATTCTTTCCTCAAAAGAGAGGCTTTCTTGTAGCTTCTCGATCCCCAAAGTCAAAGTAAAACTTTTTAGTGAGAGGAAAATTTGAAATTTCTCTTCTTCTCTGCATCCCGGCCTTTAAGAAAGTGCATTATGGGGCTTTTTACTTAATCGTCTCCTGCTTCCATTCATTCATTCACCACGTATATGTTGAGAACTTAATATGTGTCCAACTTTGGGGATATAACAAAAGATAAGACAAAGCCCCTGAACTCTGGAGGCTCACAAGCAATGTCAAGAGAGTGACAATGGAGAACACTCTGTGTATGGAGGAAGGGCAGGTGACTGCAGTCAAAGAAAGGGCAAAGGTGGCCAGGAGCTACCTTCCACTCTGGAGAGCTGGGTGGGGCACTGGCTGTAAACAAAACAGAGAGACAGGAGACAGTTGTTTACAACTTATTTTAGATTCTGACTTTATTTTTTTTAAGTTTTTAAATTTATTGAAGTATAGTTAATTTATAATGTGCTAATTTCTTCTGTACACCAAAGTGACTCAGTTATAGTATACATATATATTCTTTATTATGTTCTTTTCCATTATGGTTTGTCACAGGATATTGAATATAGTTCCCTGTGCTATGTAGTAGGACCTTGCTCTTTACCCATCCTATATATAGTAGTTTGCTTCTGCTAATCCCAAACTCCCAATCCATCCCTCCTTGATCCTCCCTCCCCCTTGGCAACCACAAGTCCATTCTCAGTGTCTGTGAGTCTGTTTTTGTTTCGTAGATATGTTGATTTGTGTTGTATTTTTTTTATAGTTTTTTTAAACTATTTATTTATTTATTTTTGGCTGCATTGGGTCTTCGTTGCTGTGAGCGGGCTTTCTCTAGTTGTGGTGAATGGGTTTCTCATTGCAGTGGCTCCTCTTGTTAAGGAGCACAGGCTCTAGGCACGGGGGCTTCAGTAGTTGTGGCACGTGGGCTCAGTAGTTGTGGCTCGTGGGTTCCAGAGCTCAGGCTCAGTAGTTGTGGCGCACGGGCTTAGTTGCTCCGCAGCATGTGGGATCTTCCCGGACCAGGGATCAAACCCATGTCCCCTGCATTGGCAGGTGAATTCTTGACCACTGCACCACGAGGGAAGTCCCTGTGTCATATTTTAGATTCCACGTATAAGTGATATCATATGGTATTTGTCTTTCTCTTTCTGACTTACTTCGCTCAGTATGATCATCTTTATGTCCATCCATGTTGCTGCAAATGGCATTATTTCATTCTCTTTGATGGCTAACATTCCATTGTATATATACACCACATCTTTTTTATCCATTCATTGTCAATGGACATTTAGGTTGTTTCCATGTCTTGGTTATTGTAGATAGTGCTGCTATGAACATAGGGGAGCATGTATCTTTTCAAATTATAGTTTTGTCTGGATATATGCCCAGGAGTGGGATTGCTGGATCATATGGCAACTCGTGTTTTTAGTTTTTTAAGGAATCACCATACTGTTCTCCAGAGTTGCTGCACCAATTTACATTCCTACCAACAGCGTAAGAGGGTTGCATTTTCTCCACACCTTCTCCAACATTTGTTGTTTGTAGACTTTTTAATGATGGCCATTCTGACAGGTGTGAGGTGGACTCTGAGTTTAGAAGGGAGATGTAAAGCCCTTACTAGTGTAAGAAGTAACAGGGAAGCAGGACAAAGCTTCTCTAGATGAAGGTTGTGTGGTTGACAGAAGCCCTCCCTGAGCTGGATCTCAAGAACCTGAGTGGAGTGGTGATGACTCCTGAAGAACACCTCCTCCTAACAAAGCAGGGAGGGTCATGGCAGAACATCCCAGCCAAGGGATACCACAGAAGCAAAGGCTCGAAGGTAAGACTTCAGAGCCAAATGCATACACATGCAGGATAAACCTCCCTTGGAGTAGAAGTCTGTCATTACAGAATAGTGGGAAGTGGGATCTAGGACTACGCCACACACAATGCTTCCTAAATGAACAATGCTAATGATGACTGTAAAGATGACGACGACAACAATGATGATGACAATGATGATGACGATGATGACACCCTGATTGATGACTGTGATCACTTTTATAAGCCTGGTGGCTAGTGTAGGTCTTCCCTTGACTACTCTTACAGTGCCACCTACAGGTAAACTTGGGAGCGACTTGACCCTTTTTATCGCTTGACCCATAAACCCCCAAAACTTCTTTGGTGCTTTTCCAGCGGGATGTTGTTAAATATTTAGCTAAGAATTTGCAGTTGGATTTTCAGCCATATCAACAGGCGCACTACCATCCTGTTTGAAAGGCTCCCACTTCAGAAAGTTGCACCACTCCACAAGTTAATGAGCTTTTCTATACATAGTTTTTTCCAGTGTGTAATTACTGGCCTGGCTTAATATTATTTTAGGATAGTGTCAGCAGCTAATTGTGGTGCAGTCTGAATGCTCTGAAATGAGCTCGCCTGAGTATGAGAATAGCTCAGCAAATTTAGGGCTGTGTGTGCATCATTTTTTCAAGTCCATTGTTCAGCAGGACACTGAACATGGCAGATTAATGGTGGAGTCCAATTCAAAGGGCAAGTGACTGTGGAATCTGACCTGCCTCACATTTCACTTTGAACTTCCTAAACTGCTCATTCCTCGGTACCTACTTGCCATACTCAACTACCATTGGATACTTGAGTTGACCTAGGGGTACTGGGAAGCCTCAGGTCCATGCTGAGTCCCTAACATTGCTGCAGGCTCCTGGAGAGAAGGAAGTATTTATCTCCTCCCCCTGCCCCCCTCAGTTTTCCATTAAAGGGAGGGAACTCCTTTTCATTCACCTGGAGGCAAAAATACAGGAAGAACTTTTCCTGGCCCCTTTTATCTTCCTTACCTACCATTCCCTAGGGTATCGGAATATGTTACCTGTTTTGGGATATAATTCTTGTTTTCCACATGATAACTTGCCCCTGCAGGGGAGACCTGCACTTACTATGGCAAGTTGTGTTGTCCTGACAGTTTTCCCAATAATTAAGAAAATAATGTAAATTCCACATATTTATTTAAACAAAAGTTGTAACGATAGTGGGAGAATAGGGGAGAGGATGAAGTACAACAAAGCTAAATACTTATCTACCATCATGGGAAATTAATAGACAATGTCTACAATTGATGAGTCACGGTTTCCCTGGTGGCACAGTGGTTAAGAATACACCTGCCAATGCAGGGGACACAGGTTTGAGCCCTGGCCTGGGGAGATATCACATGCCGTGGAGCAACTAAGCCCGCGTGCTGCAACTACTGAGCCCACATGCCACAACTACTGAAGCCTGCACACCTAGAGCCCATGTTCCACAACAAGAGAAGCCACCGCAACGAGAAGCCTGCACACCACAACGAAGAGCAGCCACCGCTTGCAGCAACTAGAGAAACCCTGTGTGCAACAATGAAGACCCAATGCAGCCAAAAATAAAATAAATTTAAAATAAATAATTGAGTAAATAAAATAAAATTGATGAGTCATAAGATAGCACCATATGGAATTCAAAAATATAGGACACGATAAATGTCAGAAGAAACAGTTAAAACCGTCTTAAATGGTTGCCAGTGGGGAGAAGAACCAGGAAGAACAGCGAAATGTGGGTGTATGAGTCTGCTCAGGCTGTCATAATGAAATACCACAGAGGGGAGGACTTGAACAACAGAAATGTATTTTCTCACAATTCTGAGACTGGGAAATTCCAGATCAATTCAGTGCCAGCCAATTCAGTCCCTGGTGAGGCTCTCTTCCTGACTTATAGATGGCCTCCTTCCCACCATGTGCTCACGTGGCCTTTCCTCAGTACATGCATGTGGAGGGTGAGAGCAAGCTCTCTGGTGTCCTTGCTATAAACGCACTAATCTTATCAGGTCAGGGCCCTACCCTTGTGAACTCATTTAACCTTAATTCCTTCTTTAAAGGTCTTATCTCCAAATATAGTCACGTTGGGGGTTAAGACTTCAACAAATAAATTCTCAGCCCATAGCAGAGGATTTCTGTGTTTTGTTAGCAAAGCTTAAAAAATAAGGTTCCTGTACATCTGGAAACTAGTCTGACACAGCTAGACCATGGTGTTTTCCTGTTGGACATAAACCATCTCACAGGATACTAACATCAGACAAGGTCATTCTGTGACTGTGATGAAGTGAGACAAAATAAGCCCACAACTAAATTGTGTGTAAGTAAAGACAAAAACAAGGTTGGTCTGCTCCCCACAAAACACCAAACATTCCCCTTCCAAGCTAACAAAAGTGACGTCTGCTTCGTCACCAATCACAGCTTTATCAAGTTCTAGTCTGCCCTCTCCAATACAACTAGGCCTGAGGTTGGGGAGATGGGAAAGGACTTTGTTGGTAGAGTTTAGTTGTCTACTGTAAGGGTTTAGGTTTCACTGAGGCTGTAGAGACTTTGGGTTTAAATGATTTCAAATTACCTAACTTTTGTATATTGAGGGAAATGGGTTCCTAACAGTCTAAGATACCTCTGGTAAAGGATTTATTGATATAAAAACTTCGGTAGACTCTTAAAAAATTGAAAATGCATGACTGTACAACCTCGAAATTTCATTTCCAATATATAACACAGAGAAACCACCACACATTTGCACAAGGAAACAGATGTTCATTGAAGTATTGTTTATAATGGCAAGACTGTTGAAGTAATAAGGAAATTGATGCATGAAATAAGGTACATTCATTGTACAGTACAGCTGCTAAAAAGAATGAATTAGAGGGAATTCCCTGGCGGTCCAGTGATTAGGACTCTGCACTCACGACAAAGGCCGGGGTTTGATCCCTGGTTGGGGAACTAAAATCCCACAAGCCATGCGGTACAGCCAAAAAAAGAACCAGATCTCTCTGTATGAATATGGATATCTTTAAAAAACAATGTTGAGTGGAAAAATCTACATGTAGATCAAATGGATTGTATAACATCACTTATATAAATTGAAAGCAATAACCTGAAGCGGCCGCAGGGGCCAGCCTGGCGTGAGGCTGCGAGGTTCTGGCACACCGACAGTGGCGATCCACCTAGGACAGGCTGGGCCTGCAGGTCGGGGCCAGTTTGTCGCCGTGTGGATGAAAGGCTCTTGGTGCTGCAGCGAGCAGTCAGTGCTGTGCCTCTGAGGTGGGAGAGCCAACTTCAGGACACTGGTCCACAAGAGACCTCCCAGCTCCACTTAATATCAAATGGCAAAAATCTCCCAGAGATCTCCATCTCAACACCAGCACCCAGCTTCACTCAACGACCAGCAAGCTACAGTGCTGGACATCCTATGCCAAACAACTAGCAAGACAGGAACACAACCCCACCCATTATCAGAGAGGCTGCCTAAAATCATAATACGTCCACAGACACCCCAAAACACACCACCAGATATGGACCTGCCCACCAGAAAGACAAGATCCAGCCTCATCCACCAGAACACAGGCACTAGTCCCCTCCAACAGGAAGCCTACACAACCCACTGAACCAACCTTAGCCACTGGGGACAGACACCAAAAACGACGGGAACTACGAACCTGCAGCCTGCAAAAAGGAGACCCCAAACACATAAGATAAGCAAAATGAGAAGACAGAAAAACACACAGCTTATGAAGGAGCAAGATAAAAACCCACCAGACCTAACAAATGAAGAGGAAATAGGCAGTCTACCTGAAAAAGAATTCAGAATAATGATAGTAAAGATGATCCAAAATCTTGGAAGTAGAATAGAGAAACTGCAAGAAACATTTAACAAGGACCTAGAAGAACTAAAGATGAAACAAACAACGGTGAACAACACAATAAATGAAATGAAAAATACTCTAGATGGGATCAATAGCAGAATAACTGAGGCAGAAGAACAGATAAGTGACCTGGAAGGTAAAATAGTGGAAATAACTACTGCAGAGCAGAATTAAAAAAAAGGATGAAAAGAACTGAGGACAGTCTCAGAGACCTCTGGGACAACATTAAGTGCACCAAATTTCAAATTATAGGGGTTCCAGAAGAAGAAGAGAAAAAGAAAGGGACTGAGAAAATATTTGAAGAGATTATAGTTGAAAACTTCCCTAATATGGGAAAGGAAATAGTTAATCAAGTCCAGGAAGCACAGAGAGTCCCATACAGGATAAATCCAAGGAGAAATACACCAAGACACATATTAATCAAACCGTCAAAAATTAAATACAAAGAGAACATATTAAAAGCAGCAAGGGAAAAACAACAAATAACATACAAGGGAATCCCCATAAGGTTAACAGCTGGTCTTTCAGCAGAAACTTTGCAAGCCAGAAGGGACTGGCAGGACATATTTAAAGTGATGGAGAAAAACCTGCAACCAAGATTACTCTACCCAGCAAGGATCTCATTCAGATGTGTTGGAAAAATTAAAAGCTTTACAGACAAGCAAAAGCTGAGAGAGTTCAGCACCACCAAACCAGCTTTACAACAAATGCTAAAGGAACTTCTCTAGGCAAGAAACACAAGAGAAGGAAAAGACCTGCAATAACGAACCCAAAACAATTAAGAAAATGGGAATAGGAACAAACATATCGATAATTACCTTAAATGTAAATGGACTAAATGCTCCCACCAAAAGTCACAGATTGGCTGAATGGATACAAAAATAAGACCCATATATATGCTGTCTACAAGAGACCCACTTCAGACCTAGAGACACATACAGACTGAAAGTAAGGGGATGGAAAAAGATATTCCATGAAAATGGAAACCAAAAGAAAGCTGGAGTAGCAATTCTCATATCAGACAAAATAGACTTTAAAATAAAGACTATTACAAGAGACAAAGAAGGACACTACATAATGATCAAGGGATTGATCCAAGAAGAAGATATAACAATTATAAATATTTATGTGCCCAACATAGGAGCACCTCAATACATAAAGCAAATACTAACAGCCATAAAAGGGGAAATTGACAGTAACACATTCATAGTAGGGGACTATAACACCCTACGTTCACCAATGGACAGATCATCCAAAATGAAAATAAATAAGGAAACACAAGCTTTAAATGATACATTAAACAAGATGGACTTAATTGATACTTATAGGACATTCCATCCAAAAACAACAGAATACACATTTTTCTCAACTGCTCATGGAACATTCTCCAGGATAGATCATAGCTTGGGTCACAAATCAAGCCTTGGTAAATTTAAGAAAATTGAAATTGTATCAAGTATCTTTTCTGACCACAACGCTATGAGACTAGATATCAATTACAGGAAAAGATCTGTAAAAAATACAAACACATGGAGGCTAAACAATACACTACTTAATAATGAAGTGATCACTGAAGAAATTAAAGAGGAAATAAAAAAATACCTAGAAACAAATGACAATGGAGACACGACGACCCAAAACCTATGGGATGCAGCAAAAGCAGTTCTAAGAGGGAAGTTTACAGCAATACGATCCTACCTTAAAAAACAGGAAATACCTTAAATAAACAACCTAACCTTGCACCTAAAGCAATTAGAGAAAGAAGAACAAAAAACCCCCAAAGTTAGCAGAAGGAAAGAAATCATAAAAATCAGATCAGAAATAAATGAAAAGAAATAAAGGAAATGATAGCAAAGATCAATAAAACTAAAAGCTGGTTCTTTGAGAAGATAAACAAAATAGATAAACCATTAGCCAGACTCATCAAGAAAAAAAGGGAGAAGACTCAAACCAATAGAATTAGAAATGAAAAAGGAGAGGTAACAACTGACACTGAAGAAATACAAAAGATCATGAGAGATTACTACAAGCAACTCTATGCCAATAAAATGGACAACCTGGAGGATATGGACAAATTCTTAGAAATGCACAACCTGCCAAGACTGAATCAGGAAGAAATAGAAAATATGAACAGACCAATCACAAGCACTAAAATTGAAACTGTGATTAAAAATCTTCCAACGAACAAAAGCCCAGGACCAGATGGCTTCACAGGTGAATTGTATCAAAGATTTAGAGAAGAGCTAACACCTATCCTTCTCAAACTCTTCCAAAATATAGCAAAGGGAGGAACACTCCCAAACTCATTCTACAAGGCCACCATCATCCTGATACCAAAACCAGACAAGGATGTCACAAAGAAAGAAAACTACAGGCCAATGTCACTGATGAACATAGATGCAAAAATCCTCAACAAAAGACTAGGAAACAGAATCCAACAGCACGTTAAAAGGATCATACACCATGATCAAGTGGGGTTTATTCCAGGAATGCAAGGATTCTTCAATATACGCAAATCAATCAACGTGATACACCATATTAACAAATTGAAGGATAAAAACCATATGATCATCTCAATAGATGCAGAGAAAGCTTTTGACAAAATTCAACACCCATTTATGATAAAAACCCTGCAGAAAGTAGGCATAGAGGGAACTTTCCTCAATATTATAAAGGCCATATATGACAAACCCACAGCCAACATCGTCCTCAATGGTGAAAAACTGAAAGCCTTTCCACTAAGATCAGGAACAAGACAAGGTTGCCCACTCTAACCACTCTTACTCAACATAGTTTTGGAAGTTTTAGCCACAGCAATCAGAGAAGAAAAGGAAATAAAAGAAATCCAAATCGGAAAAGAAGAATTAAAGCTGTCACTGTTTGCAGACGACATGGTACTATACATAGAGAATCCTAAAGATGCTACCAGAAAACTACTAGAGCTAATCAATGAATTTGGTAAAGTAGCAGGATACAAAATTAATGCACAGAAATCTCTGGCATTCCTATACACTAATGATGAAAAATCTGAAAGTGAAATCAAGAAAACACTCCCATTTACCATTGCAACAAAAAGAGTAAAATATCTAGGAATAAACCTACCTAAGGAGACAAAAGACCTGTATGCAGAAAATTAGAAGACACTGATGAAAGAAATTAAAGATGATACAAATAGATGGAGAGATATACCATGTTCTTGGATTGGAAAAATCAACATTTTGAAAATTACTCTACTACCCAAAGCAATCTACAGATTCAATGCAATCCCTATCAAACTACCACTGGCATTTTTCACAGAACTAGAACAAAACATTTCACAATTTGTATGGAAACACAAAAGACCCTTAATAGCAAAAGCAATCTTGAGAACGAAAAACAGAGCTGGAGGAATCAGACTCCCTGACTTCAGACTATACTACAAAGCTACAGTAATCAAGACAGTATGGTACTGGCACAAAAGCAGAAAGATAGATCAATGGAACAGGATAGAAAGCCCAGAGATAAACCCACGCACATATGGTCACCTTATCTTTGATAAAGGAGGCAGGACTATACAGCAGAGAAAGGACAGCCTCTCCAATAAGTGGTGCTGGGAAAACTGGACAGCTACATGTAAAAGTATGAGATTAGATCACTCCCTAACACCATACACAAAAATAAGCTCAAAATGTATTAAAGACCTAAATGTAAGGCCAGAAACTATCAAACTCTTAGAGGAAAACATAGGCAGAACACTCTATGACATAAATCACAGCAAGATCCTTTTTGATCCACCTCCTAGAGAAATGGAAATAAAAACAAAAATAAATAAATGGGACCTAATGAAACTTCAAAGCTTTTGCACAGCGAAGGAAACCATAAACAAGACCAAAAGACAACCCTCAGAATGGGAGAAAACATTTGCAAATGATGCAACTGACAAAGGATTAATCTCCAAAATTTATAAGCAGCTCAATAACAAAAAAACAACCCAATCCAAAAATGGGCAGAAGACCTAAATAGACATTTCTCCAAAGAAGATATACAGATTGCCAACAAACACATGAAAGAATGTTCAACATCACTAATCATTAGAGAAATGCAAATCAAAACTACAATGAGATATCATCTCACACCAGTCAGAATGGCCATCATCAAAAAATCTAGAAACAATAAATGCTGGAGAGGGTGTGGAGAAAAGGGAACACTCTTGCACTGCTGGTGGGAATGTGAATTGGTACAGCTGCTATGGAGAACAGTATGGAGGTTCCTTAAGAAACTACAAATAGAACTACCATATGACCCAGCAATCCCACTACTGGGCATATACCCTGAGAAAACCATAATTCAAAAAGAGTCATGTACCAAAATATTCATTGCAGCTCTATTTACAGTAGCCAGGAGATGGAAACAATCTAAGTGTCCATCATCAGATGAATGGATAAAGAAGATGTGGCACATATATACAATGGAATATTACTCAGCCATAAAAAGAAACGAAATTGAGCTATTTGTAATGAGGTGGATGGACCTAGAGTCTGTCATACAGAGTGAAGTAAGTCAGAAAGAGAAAGACAAATACCGTATGCTAACTCATATATATGGAATTTAAGAAAAAAAATAATTCATGAAGAACCTAGGGGTAAGACAGGAATAAAGACACAGACCTACTAGAGAACGGACTTGAGGTTATGGGGAGGGGGAAGGGTGAGCTGTGACAAAGCGAGAGAGTGGCATGGACATATATACACTACCAAACGTAAGGTAGATAGCTAGTGGGAAGCAGCCGCATAGCACAGGGAGATCAGCTCGGTGCTTTGTGAGTACCTAGAGGGGTGGGATAGGGAGGGTGGGAGGGAGGGAGATGCAAGAGGGAAGAGATATGGGGACATATGTATATGTATAACTGATTCACTTTGTTATAAAGCAGAAACTGACACACCATTGTAAAGCAATTATACTCCAATAAAGATGTTTAAGAAAAGCAATAACCTGCTCAGAAAACAGTTTTATATATTGGTTGTAGATAAATAAATATATGAAAAGGAGATAAAGAAGTGAACAAATATGTACAAAACTCATAGTAGTGGTGATGGAAACAAGAATGGGACATGAGGTCAAATGTCACTTAACGTTTATCTATAATACTTAATTTCGTTAAAAAAACAAAATGACAAATATAACAAAAATATTCCATGGTGATTCCAGGTGGTTAGAAACTGGCGCTTTTTTATACAATTCATTCTACCTTTCCATCCATGTAAGAAATAGCTCATCTATTCTACAGCAATTAGTTGGAGCAAAAGGAAAGTCATTTTGCATATTTATGGCCATATGAGATTATTTTTGCCTTGAGGATATAAAATCAGATCTCTGTTTTGCACTCGAGAAGATTAAAATATTTTCCTGCCTTTTTGTGGGCAAAAGAGGCCTCTTAGAATTCATATGAGGCCTCTGTGCCTTTGGGCCTTTGCAATCACCTCCTGTTAACATTCTTCAACAACCTCAGAGGCAGGGTCAATATTGCTTTCATTATTTTACACAAAGAGGTCTGTTCACACAGTCCTTCAACCTACATCCAATCAATTAATTTAAAAGAAAAAAACCTCTCCATCCCCGGGCTGAGGTCCAAGCCCTGAGATATCTTGTGGGCTGAGAACTGGAAAGTTTAAACCAAAATACTGATTTAAGCTTGTAATCCATTGATTTCATTCAGCTGGGGGCCTGGATGGGAAACGGTCTCATTGGTTGTGATGACTTGAGAAAGAAATAAAGTTAATTACATTTTCACCACAAGAAAATCATCAGGTACCTCCTGCTGGTGCCTGAGGGAGAGGAGTGTGTGGTTCAGGTGGGAAGATGGGGTGGGTCCATTTCTTCCTCCTAACAGGCACTTTTGCAAATCTTAGAATTCGTTTTTGTAGAGCTTTCTGAATGTATATCCAATTCCAACTTAAACTGATGTTACAGATCTGATCTCACATTCCTTTAGCTTATCTCAGCCCCACTTCTACCAGATCTTAAATTTCTTTTATTATGATTTTATTTATTTTTTTGAATTTTTTAAATTTATTTTTTATACAACAAGTTCTTATTATTATCCATTTTATCAATATTAGTGCATATATGTCAATCCCAATCCCCAGTTCATCCCACCACCACCACCTTCCGCCCACCACTTTCCCCCCTTGGTGTCAACACATTTGTTCTCTACATCTGTGTCTCTATTTCTGCCCTGCAAACCAGTTCATCTGTACCATTTTTCTAGGTTCCACATACATGCGTTAATATATGATATTTGTTTTTCTCTTTCTGACTTGCTTGACTCTGTATGACAGTCTCCAGATCCATCCACGTCTCTACAAATGACCCAATTTCATTCCTTTTTATGGCTGAGTAACATTCCATTGTATATGTGGACCACAACTTCTTTATCCATTTGTCTGTCAATGGGCATTTAGGTTGCTTCCATGACCTAGCTATTGTAAATAGTGCTGCAATGAACTTTGGGGTGCATGTGTCTCTTTGAATTATGGTTTTCTCTGAGTATATGCCCAGTAGTGGGATTGCTGGGTGATATGGTAATTCTATTTTTAGTTTTTTAAGGAACCTCCATACTGTTCTCCACAGTGGCTGTATCAATTGACATTCCCACCAACAGTGCAAGAGGGTTCCCTTTTCTCCACACACTCGCAGCATTTACTGTTTGTAGTTTTTTGTGGGGTTTTTTGCGATACACAGGCGTCTCACTGTTGTGGCCTCTCTCGTTGCGGAGCACAGGCTCCGGACGCACAGGCTCAGTGGCCACAGCTCACGGGCCCAGCCACTCCGCGGCCTGTGGGATCTTCCCAGACCGGGGCACGAACCCGTGTCCCCTGCATCGGCAGGTGGACTCTCAACCACTGTGCCACCGGGGGAGCCCTGTTTGTAGACTATTTGATGATGACCATTGTGACTGGTGCAATGTGATACCTCATTGTAGTTTTGATTTGCATTTCTCTAATAATCAGTGATGTTGAGTAGCTTTTCATGTGCTTCTTGACCATTTGTATGACTTTTTGATGAAATATCTATTTAGGTCTTCTGCCCATTTTTGGATTGGGTTGTTTGTTTATTTAATATTGAGCTGCATGGGCTATTTATATATTTTGGAGATTAGTCTGTTGATTCGTTTGCAAATATTTTCTCTCATTCTGAGGGTTGTCTTTTCATCTTGTTTGTAGTTTCCTTTGCTATGCAAAAACTTTTAAGTTTCATTAGGTACCATTTGTTTATTTTTGGTTTTATTTCCATTACTCTAAGAGGTGGATCAAAAAAGATCTTGCTGTGATTTATGTCAAAAAGTGTTCCTCCTATGTTTTCCTCTAAGAGTTTTATAGTGTCCAGTCTTACATTTAGGTCTCTAATCCATTTTGAGTTTATTTTTGTGTACGTTAGGGAGTGTTCTAATTTCATTCTTTTCCATGTAGCTGTCCAGTTTTCCCAGCACCACTTATTGAAGAGGCTGTCTTTTCTCCATTGTATATCCTTGCCTCCTTTGTCATAGATTAGTTGACCATAGGTGCGTGGGTTTATGTCTGGGCTTTCTATCCTGTTCCATTGATCTATATTTCTGTTTTTGTGCCAGTACCATATTGTCTTGATTACTGTAGCTTTGTAGTATAGTCTGAAGTCAGGGAGTCTGATTCCTCCAGCTCTGTTTTTATCCCTCAAGACTGCTTTGGCTATTCAGGTTCTTTTGTGTCTCCATAAAATTTAAAGATTTTTTGTTCTAGTTCTGTAAAGAGTGCCATTGGTAATTTGATAGGAATTGCATTGAATCTGTAGATTGCTTTGGGTAGTATAGTCATTTTCACAATATTGATTCTTCCAATCCAAGAACATGATATATTTCTCCATCTGTTGTATCATCCTTAATTTCTTTCATCAGTGTCTTATAGTTTTCTGCATACAGGTATTTTGTCTCCATGGGTAGGTTTATACCTAGGTATTTTATTCTTTTTGTTGCAGTGGTGAATGGGATTGTTTCCTTAATTTCTCTTTCTGATCTTTCATTGTTACTGTATAGGAATGCAAGAGATTTCTGTGCATTAATTTTGTACCCTGCAAATTTACCAAATTCATTGGTTAGCTCTAATAGTTTTCTGGTGGCAACTTTCGGATTCTCTATGTATAGTATCATGTCATCTGCAAACAGTGATAGTTTTACTTCTTCTTTTCCAATTTGTATTCCTTTTATTTCTTTTTCCTCATGATTGCCGAGGCTATGACTTCTAAAACTATGTTGAATAACAGTGGTGAGAGTGGACATCCTTGTCTTGTTTCTGATCTTAGAGGAAATGCTTTCAGTTTTTCACCTTTGAGAATGATGTTTGCTGTGGATTTGTCATATATGGCCTTTATTATGTTGAGGTAGGTTCCATATATGTCCACTTTCTGGAGAGTTTTTATCATAAATGGGTGTTGAATTTTGTCAAAAGCTTTTTCTGCATGTATTGAGATGATGATATGGTTTTTCTCCTTCAATTTGTTAATATGGTGTATCACATTGATTGATTTGCATATATTGAAGTATCCTTGCATTCCTGGGATAGATCCCACTTGATCATAGTGTATGATCCTTTTAATGTGTTGTTGGAGTCTGTTTGCTAGTATTTTGTTGAGGATTTTTGCATCTATATTCATCAGTGATATTGATCTGTAATTCTCTTTTTTTGTACTATCTTTGTCTGGTTTTGGTATCAGGGTGATGGTGGACTCATAGAATGAGTTTGGGAGTGTTCATTCCTCTGCAATTTTTTGGAAGAGTTTGAGTAGGATGGGTGTTAGTTCTTCTCTAAATGTTTGATAGAATTCACCTGTGAAGCCACCTGGTCCTGGACTTTTGTTTGCTGGAAGATTTATAATCACAGTTTCAGTTGCATTACTTGTGAATGGTCTGTGCCTATTTTCTATTTCTTTCTGGTTCAGTCTTGGAAGGTTATACCTTTCTAAGAATTTGTCCATTTCTTCCAGGTTGTCCATTTTATTGGCATAGAGTTGTTTGTAGTAGTCTCTTAGGATGCTTTGTATTTCTGCGGTGTCCATTGTAACTTCTCCTTTTTCATTTCTAATTTTATTGATTTGAGTCCTCTCTCTCTTTTCCTTGATGAGTCTGGCTAATGGTTTATCAATTTTGTTTATCTTCTCAAAGAACCAGCTTTTAGTTTTATTGATCTTTGCTATTATCTTCTTTGTTTCTATTTCATTTATTTCTGCTCTGATCTTTATGATTTCTTTCCTACTACTAACTTTGGGTTTTGTTTATTCTTCTTTCTCTAGTTCCTTTAGGTGTAAGGTTAGATTGTTTGTTTGAGGTTTTTCTTGTTTCTTGAGGTAGGCTTGTATTGCTATAAGCTTCTCTCTTACAACTGCTTTTACTGCATCCCATAGGTTTTGGATCATCGTGTTTATGTTGTCATTTGTCTCTAGGTATTTTCTGATTTCCTCTTTGATTTCTTCAGTGATCTCTTGGTTATTTAGTAACGAATTGTTTAGCCTCCATGTGTTTGTGTTTTTTACGTTTTCCCCCGTAACTGATTTCTAATCTCATAGCGTTGTGGTCAGAAAAGATGCTTGATATGATTTCAGTTTTCTTAAATTTACCGAGGCTTGATTTGTGACCCAAGATGTGATCTATCCTGGAGAATGCTCCATGTGCACTTGAGAAGAAAGTGTAATCTGCTGTTTTGGATGGAATGTCCTATAAATATCGATTAAATCTATCTGGTCTATTGTGTCATTTAAAGCTTGTGTTTCCTTACTAATTTTCTGTCTGTATGATCTGTCCATTGGTGTAAGTGAGGTGTTAAAGTTCCCCCACTATTATTGTGTTACTGTCGATTTCCTCTTTTAGAGCTGTTAGCAGTTGCCTTATGTATTGAATTGCTCCTATGTTGGGTGCATATATATCTATAATTGTTATATCTTCTTCTTGGATTGGTCCCTTGATCATTATGTAGTGTCCTTCCTTGTCTCTTGTAACATCCTTTATTTTAAAGTCTATTTTATCTGATATGAGTATTGCTACTCCGTCTTTCTTTTGATTTCCATTTGCATGGAATATCATTTTCCATCCCCTCACTTTCAGTTTGTATTTTTCCCTAGGTCTGAAGTGGGTCTCTTATAGACAACATATATATGGGTCTTGTTTTTGTATCCATTCAGTGAGCCTGTGTCTTTTGGTTGGAGTATTTAATCCATTCACGTTTAAGGTAATTATCGATATGTATGTTCCTATTACCATCTTCTTAATTGTTTTGGGTTTGTTTTTATAGGTTCTTTTCTTCTCTTGTGTTTCCCGCTTAGAGAAGCCTTTAACATTTTTTGTAGACCTGGTTTGGTGGTGCTGAATTCTCTTAGCTTTTGCTTGTCTGTAAAGCTTTTGATTTCTCCATCGAATCTGAATGAGATCCTTGCTGGGTAGAGTAATCTTGGTTGTAGTTTCTTTCCTTTCATCATTTCACGTATATCATGCCACTCCCTTCTGGCTTGTAGAGTTTCTGCTGAGAAATCAGCTGTTAACCTTATGGGAGTTCCCTTGTATGTTATTTGTCATTTTTCCCTTGTTGCTTTCAATAATTTTTCTTTGTCTTTAATTTTTGTCAGTTTGATTACTACGTGTCTTAGCATGTTTCTCCTTGGGTTTATCCTACCTGGGACTCTCTGTGATTCCTGGACTTGGGTGGCTATTTCCTTTCCCATGTTACGGGAGTTTTGACTATAAACTCTTCAAATATTTTTTGGGGTCCTTTCTCTCTCTCTTCTCCTTCTGGGACCCCTGTAATGCGAATGCTGTTGCATTTAATGTTGTCCTAGAGGTCTCTTAGGCTGTCTTCATTTCTTTTCATTCTTTTTTCTTTGTTCTTTTCTGTGGCAGTGAATTCCACCATTCTGTCTTCCAGGTCACTTATCCATTCTTCTGCCTCAGTTATTCTGCTATTGATTCCTTCTAGTGTATTTTTCATTTCAGTTATTGCATTGTTCATCTCTGTTTGTTCTTTAATTCTTCTAGGTGTTTTCTTTAATTCTTCTAGGTGTTTGTTAAACATTTCTTGCATCTTCTCGATCTTTGCCTCCATTCTTTTTCCAGGGTCCTGGATCATCTTCACTGTCATTATTCTGAATTCTTTTTCTGGAAGGTTGCCTATCTCCACTTCATTTAGTTGTTTTTCTGGGGTTTTATGTTGTTCCTTCATCTGGTACAAAGTCCTCTGCCTTTTCATTTTGTCTGTCTTTCTGTGGATGTGGTTTTCCTTCCAGAGGCTGCAGAATTGTAGTTCTTCTTGTTTCTGCTGTGTGCCCTCTGGTGGATGAGGCTATCTAAGAGTCTTGTGCAAGCTTCCTGATGGGACGGACTGGTGGTGGGTAGAGCTGGGTGTTGCTCTGGTGGGCAGAGCTCAGTAAAACTTTTAATCCACTTGTCTGCTGATGGGTGGGGCTGGGTTCCCTCCCTGTTGGTTGTTTGGTCTGAGGTCACCAAACACTGGAGCCTACCTGGCTCATTGGTGGGACTAATGGAGGACTCTGGGAGGGTTCACGCCAAGGAGTACTTCCCAGAACTTCTGCTGCCAATGTCCTTGTCCCCACGGTGAGCCACAGCAACCCCCCACCTCTGCAGGAGACCCTCCAACACTAGCAGGTAGGTCTGGTTCAGTCTCCCATGGGGTCACTGCTCCCTCCCCTGGGTCCCAGTGTACACACTACCCTGTGTGTGCCCTCTAATAATGGAGTCTCTGTTTCCCTCAGTCCTGTCAAAGTCCTGAAATCAAATCCTGCTAGCCTTCAAAGTCTGATTCTCTAGGAATTCCTCCTCCCATTGCCAGACCCCCAGGTTGGGAAGATTGACGTGGGGCTCAGAACCTTCACTCCAGTGTGTGGACTTCTGTGGTATAAGTGTTCTCCAGTTTGTGAGTCACCCACCCAGCAGTTATGGGATTTGATTTTTTTTTTAATTTAGTTATTTATTTTTGCTGTGTTGGGTCTTCATTTCTGCGTGAGGGCTTTCTCTAGTTGTGGCAAGTGGGGGCCACTCTTCATCGTGCTGCATGTGCCTCTCACTATCGCAGCCTCTCTTGTTGCAGAGTACAGGCTCCAGATGCGCAGGCTCAGCAGTTGTGGCTCACGGGCCCAGTTGCTCTGCGGCATGTGGGATCCTCCCAGACCAGGGCTCAAACCCATGTCCCCTGCATTAGCAGGCAGATTCTCAATGACTGCGCCACCAGGGAAGCCCCGGATTTGATTTTATTGTGATTGTTCCCCTCCTACCGTCTCACTGTGGCTTCTCCTTTGTCTTTGGATGTAGAGTATCTTTTTTGGTGAGTTTCAGTGTCTTCCTGTCGATGATTGTTCAGCAGTTAGTTGTAATTCTGGTGCTCTTGCAAGAGGGAGTGAGTGCACGTCCTTCTACTCCGCCATCTACATTATATATATCTATATATAAAAAACTGAATCACTTTTGCTGTATACCTGTAACTAACACAACATTGTAAATCAAAAATACTTCAATAAAAAAATAAAATTGAAAAAATATATTGAAAAATAATTTTTTAATAAAATGTACCAGCAAGCAAGGACCTACTGTATAGCACAGGGAACTATATTCAATATCTTGTAATAATCTATAATGGAAAAGAATCTGAAAAAGAATATGTATCTTTTCCATATATATATGGAATATATATATATTAAACTGAATCACTTTGCTGTATACCTGAACATAACACAACATTGTAAATCAACTATACTTCAATTAAAAAAAAAAAAAAGTAACAGCAGGTACTTCCCTCCAGGAAAGAACCCTGCTATGTGTTTCTAAAGGCTCTGAGCTGCCACCATACCTCCACCTTCTCATCTTCCACCTCTCCATTTCTTTCCTGGTGAGGGAGAAAGTTTTTGTTTCTCATACCTTTTGAAACTAAGGAAAAATAAACACGACTGATCAGATTACACCCCCAAAATGAACTTTGTTTTTAATTCCAGACTTTCCAGACCAAAGGTGATAAATCACACAGATTTAAATGTTGAAACACATGCATAAGGAAACCTCATTTTTTAATAAGATGACATAAAATTTTAAAAAATTTTAAACATTAAAGAAACAAAAAAGATGACATATATTTTGCAGATTTTAACGTGTTCATATCTACCCTTGCCTTCTTCTATTTTCGGACTGCAACTCAGGGCTTTGCCCATCATCCCATATCTGTCTCCCCCAAACAAGGAAGGGTATCACAGTTATGAGGCTATCATGGAAGATGCTAGATTGCATTCTAACTCGAGGAAATCGTTAGCAAACTTCAGTGCTTTATTATAAACGTAAATAATTTGTGGAATGCCTGACCCACTCGTGCAATTGAGAACTAATTCTATCGCATTTCTGCTTCAGTATTGTTTCAACCTTTCCCGCTTCCTGAAGCCAAACCCAAACCTGTTTCTCCTTCCGCGTTCCCCACGGGCCCCCGCCTACCTCCATTTCCTGCTGGGCTAGAGTCCCATCCTTTCTCCGGCTCTAAAATGCCGATCTGACCAAGCCACGCTTTCGTGGCTGTTTACTGCCCTGAGAATAAAAACCACGATGCAGCCTCATCCCTGGAAAGTGGTGTGGGGTACCTGCCTCCCCTTCTGCCCCCAATCCCCCGCCCCCTCACCGCCCCCCACCACTCCCCACCGAGCTCCAACCAGCAAAGATTCTGCCTGGAATACCACTCCCTCTACCTTCTGTCTGCTTTCTTTTCTCGATGACCCCCAGTGTCACTTTTGCTAATTCATATAATATTAATGCAGGTGGGATCTCAGGCCAAACTGCTTGGGTTCAAGCCCACTTATACCTGTATGTGACCTTCAGCAAGACACTTAATCTCTCCTATGTCTTAACGTCCTCAAGTGTAAAATGGAGGTAATGAGATCTAAATTATGTTAATTTAATGAATAATGGTTGTTGGTTAAAATAATCAATAATAGCACCTACTCACAGGGTGGTGATAAGAATTAAATTAGCTAATACTATTAAGTGCTTGGAACAATGACCAGCACGTGGGAAAACCTACCAACAGCTCCGCTCAAGCTTGATCTCTGAGGAGTCTCCCGTCACTCCTCCAAACTGCATCCAGTATCTCACATCCCTTTGTTGTCATGGTTTGCTTAGCATTAGACAGTGGGTTCCCTCAGGTCAGTGATTTCTTTGTCACTAGTTCTGCGCCCAGAGCAGCTCACACTACAGTGAAAACAGCACACATATTGGAGCTCAGCCAGACCGTGGTTTTCCGACCCTGACTGCATATTAGAATCAACTGGGGGAGCTTTAAATACACTGCCTGGGCCCCCAGCCAGATGACTTATATCAGAATTTCAAAGGATAGGGCTCTGACTTCAGTACTTTTTTTAAAAAATAAATTTATTTATTTTTATTTTTGGCTGTGTTGGGTCTTCGTTGCTGTGCACCGGCTTTCTCTAGTTGTGGCGATTGGGAGCTACTCTTCATTGTGGTGTGCGGGCTTCTCCTTGCAGTGGCTTCTCTTGTTGTGGAACACAGGCTCTAGGCACGTAGGCTTCAGTAGTTGTGGCACGCAGGCTCAGTAGTTGTGGCTCATGGGCTCAGTAGTTGTGGCATGCTGGCTTCAGTAGTTGTGGCTCACAGGCCCTAGAGCGCAGGCTCAGTAGTTGTGGCACATGGGCTTTGTTGCTCCGCCGCATGTGGGATCTTCCTGGACCAGGGCTCGAACCCGTGTCCCTGCATTGGCAGGCAGACTCTTAACCACTGCCACGAGGGAAGCCACTGACTCCAGTCATTTTTAAGCCCTTCCCCAGTTGATACTAACATTCAGCCAGGATTAATAACCAGCGAACTACATAAACCCTCAACTCTTCCTCACTTACTCGCTCTAGGACCTTGGGCAAGTTACTAAAACTGCCCGAGTCCAGATGTGGAGAAAAATGTCTAACTGCAACAGTCACATTCAGAATGTGTCTCTACTGCCCCCACCTCGTTCACAAATACCTGGATAAACACAGCCACCATGTTCACTCTCCCACCTCCTCCATCCCCTGCACAAATCAGGGATAGACCCAGCAAGGTCAGGGTATTTAGTTCCCTGCCTTCCACCCTCCCAGGTCATCATGTGTGTCTTGAGTCCCTCCACCAAAGACCCCAACTGCTGTTGCTCAGTGCTTTCCTACAGGCAGAGCAGTATTCTCCCTTTTGTAGTAACCACACCATTCCCTTGCCTTCCTGGTGTAGGGACCATAATGGCTTCCTACTCTTTCTATACTCACAGATGTTCAGGACGCCTTTTTGGTTTTTAACTGCCCACACGTTTATAAATAATCCTTTTATTAAAATTTCCCATAAGCCCCTTTGAACGTGCCATCTGTATCCCGCCATGATTACAATGGGGGGACCAATTGCACTAAAGAAAGAGAAAAAATAAGAGAAAAGCAAGTGGAATGTATGGTTAAATGTTTAGGAAAGTATAAACAAACAAAACACACACATACACGCACCCTCCTAAATCCTGTTTTACTTGCAAAGTTCTCCCATGGAGCCCTAGAAAACTTGAAAAGTACTCTGGGTATCTCTGGTTCACTATTTGGGAAAAATAACACAGCAAACCAAATTTTACTCCATGTTTCTCTGAGACTTTGTTTCAAACTTTTTTTTTCTAATTCATTATATTATTTCCTTCTTGTCCTTTTCACGTTGGCATAAATCATCTAACAGGATCGCTGTAAAGGTTAAATAAGATACACCGTGAAAATAACATACCTTGTTGTAATAGTGTGGTGGAAGAAGCTTGGCCTCTGGTGCCAATGTAGGTGGAAATTTGAATCCCAATCCTGGTTCTATAACTAGGACAAATTGCATATTGCCTCTGAAAATGGGGTATGAATTCTCAATTCGTTGGGTTATTGTAAGATGCTACATCATCATAATGATAATAGTTACTATTTCTGAGCACCTTTGTGTGTCAGGCAATGTGATATGTACTTTATATACCTTAGCTCATTTAATTCTCACAAAAACCCTATGAAGTAAGTGCTATTTTTAATCCTTATTTTACATATGAGGAAGCTGAGGATCTGGGAGGTTAAGGAATTTATCAGAGATCAAATAGCTAGTAAGTAACAACATTAGGCAATAACATATGATGTAAGGTGCCTGGAGTACAAATTAGGTACATATTAATTATGTCTTCTGATATTTTGATAATGATTAATTTTTCTTTAAAAAAAAAAAAAGACAAGGGCTTCCCTGGTGGCTCAGTGGTTGAGAGTCCGCCTGCCGATGCAGGGAACATGGGTTTGTGCCCCAGTCCGGGAAGAACCCACATGCCGTGGAGCGGCTGGGCCCATGAGCCATGGCTGCTGAGCCTGCGCGTCCAGAGCCTGTGCTCCGCAACGGGAGAGGCCACAACAGTGAGAGGCCCGCGTACTACAAAAAAAAAAAAAAAAAAAAAGACAAGATGAGTTCAGGATAATCTTGTGAAGTTTCTAAGTTAAGTAGTTGTACCACTTTTTTCCTACCTCGATAGTCTAGAATTCAAAGTTTTTCTGTGTGGAAATTGAAAATGGGTATAATGCTCAGTATTTCCATTCCTACAGATTTTCCCATTAGAGAGCCTTATTCTTAATAGTCTAAAACTGGAAAGTACCCAAATGTCCATCAATAGAAGATGGAAAAATGAATTGTAGTACATCCATATGATGGAATACTACTCAGCAATTAAAAGGAGTGAACTACTGATCACACAACCACATGGATGGATCTCAAAAAATATTATACCGAGCTAAAGAAAACAAAAAAATTCATACTGTGTGATTTCATTTATGAGCAGTTCAGAAGCAAGCCAAATAAATCCGTGTTGCTGGAAATCAGAAAGTAGTTGCCTGGGGGGACTTCCGTGGTGGTCCTGTGGGTAAGACTCTGCACTCTCAATGCAGGGGGCCCAGGTTCGATCCCTGGTTGGGGAACTAGATCCTGTATGCATGCTGCAACTAAGAAGTCTGGCTGCCACAACTAAGACCCAGAGTGGTCAAAAATAATAAATTTGAAGAAAAAAAGAAAGTAGTTGCCTGGGATAGGTTTGGGGGATTGACTAGAGAGGGATGTGAGGGAACTTACTAGGGTGAAAGAAACGTTCTATATTTTGTTTGGGGTTTGGGTATACAGTTTCAATTGTCAAAACTCATCCAACTGGGGCTTCTCTGGTGGCGCAGTGGTTGAGAGTCCGCCTGCCGATGCAGGGGACACGGGTTCGTGCCCCGGTCCGGGAAGATCCCACGTGCCACGGAGCGGCTGGGCCCGTGAGCCATGGCCGCTGAACCTGCGCGTCCGGAGCCTGTGCTCCGCAACGGGAGAGGCCACAACAGTGAGAGGCCCGCGTACAACAAAAAAAATTTTTTTAAAAACTCCTCCAACTGAACACTTAAGATCTGTGTATAAATTATACCACAATAAAAATAATTTTAAATTTCCAAAACAAACAAAATAGTGACTGCAATAGTTTTGCTGTTTCATTCTGGGTAAGCCAAGCATCTGGGTAGTTGTATCTCTTAGATGCTCAGCCCAGCAAGCAATAGAAATCCAACCGAAAAATGGTTGAGATGATAAGGAATTTTGTTGGTTCTTTTTTTTTTTTTTTTTGGTGGTATGCGGGCCTCTCACTGTTGTGGCCTCTCCCATTGCGGAGCACAGGCTCCAGACTTGCAGGCTCAGTGGCCATGGCTCACGGGCCCAGCCACTCCGCGGCATGTGGGATCTTCCCGGACTGGGGCACGAATCCGTGTCCCCCTGCATTGGCAGGCAGACTCTCAACCACTGCGCCACCAGGGAAGCCCCTGTTGGTTCTTTTTTTTTTTTTTTCCCTGTTGGTTCTTTTAACTGGAGATTCCAGACCCATTTCTCTGCTTTGCTCTGCTCTTGCTTTATCCGCCTTATCTGCAGGTGCTATGAATTGCTGTCTTCTCATTTGGTTAAAAAAAAAAAAAAGAAAGAAAGAAAGAAAGAAAGAAAAATGGCTGCCCACAGGCACTGGAGCCATGTACCTCCTTATTCCCATCCAACAAGAGAGAGTGAAGAGCTTCCTGTTTCTCTCTTAAGAACAGACAGAACTTACCTAGAAGTCTCTGGCAACACTCAGCATCTCTTGTCCAGAGTTGGATCATACTCACATGTTTATGAACCAGTTTCTAGTCAGAGGATTCAATTATTCTTATAACAATCAAGCACACCCTGAAGGAAGGATAATCTCCCAGAATGCACTGCTGCTACTCAATGGAGAGGAATAGATTTGGGAGAGCCAACCATACTGTCCGCTAGGGTAGCTTTAGGAGGTGAGGCTAGAAGGTACGGGTTAACCCAGATTATGGAGAAGCTTTAATAACAGACTGAAGATTTTGAATTTAACATAATTAACAGGGCACAAGAAAGCAACCTAATGGACATTATAGTTGTAGTATTGAGAGAAGGGTATTAGATTTGAAGCCACAGGTTCTAAGTCTGGTTCTGCTGCTTGCTGACTGCCAAAAAGTGGGCAGTGACCCAATTCCTGGGAAATCCCCACCCTTCCCTGAAATAGCAAGGATATTCCTCCCATTTGTTAGCCTGTGAAATTACTCAGTCCATAAAAGCCAACTACCCCATGCCGTGGGGCTACTCTCACTATCTGAGACGGTCTCATTCTGTCTATGGAACGAGTATCTCTCTCAATAAACCTGCTTTCCCTTTACTCTGGCTCGCTCTTGAATTGTTTCCTGTGTGAAGCCAAGAACCCTCACTTGGCAGTCTGTCCTAAGGACTCCTGCAAGTCCTAGAATGTGACATTTCCCTATCCTGTAACATCAACATGTACAAAGGCTGCTAATCATATAATCAAGATTAAAAACAGGATTTATATATAACAGAGAAACGAGGTTACTGAAACGTGATCAGAGCTGTCACAGAGAATATTTGACAAGGTAAAACCAAATTCTCCCCTGAAGACACTGGGATGTATAAGCTGGAAAGTTCTAGATTTTTCAGAAAAATACTAATTTCTCCCTCTCAAAAATTCCTATTTTAATCTGAGATCCTCTATTTTATCTTTTTTCTTTTTCTTTTTCTTTGTTTTTTTTGGCTACATTGGATCTTCATTGCTGCGTACAGGCTTTCTCTAGATGCGGCGAGCAGGGGCTACTCTTTGTTGCGGTGCGCGGGCTTCTCATTGCGGTGGCTTCTTTTGTTGTGGAGCACGGGCTGTAGGCATGCGGGCTTCAGTAGTTGTGGCGCACGGACTTAATTGCTCTGTAGCATGTGGGATCTTCCCAGACCAGGGCTTAAACCTGTGTGCTCTGCATTGGAGGTGGATTCTTAACCACTGCGCCATCAGTGAAGTCCCAATGTAGAGGCTTTAAAACAGCTATTTTGTTGTTGTAATTCGTGATTCTGTAGATCAGCAATTTGGTTGGCTAAACCAATCACCTTTTCTGCTTGGGTCATTACTGTGGCTGTGGTTATCTGGCAGCTCAACTAGGGTCAATGGGATAAAACCTCCGTATTTATGTCTTGGCTGAGCTACACATCTTCAGCAAGCTAACTTGTGCTTTTCACATAAGGCAGCATTCCCAAGGACGAGAGCTAAATCTGTAAACTTCCCAAGTCCTAGCCTAGGAAGCCATACGACATCACTTCTGCTGCATTCCATAGGTCAAAGCAAGTCACAAGGCCAGTCCACATTCAAGAGAAGAACAATAAACTCCACTTTTTGATGAGAAAGCCAGTAAAATATTATGCCCACTTTTTTTTCCAAGCTACCATCATCTTCCATCTGACCACAATTATTTATTTTCCTCTCACATGCAAAATATGCTCACCCCCAGCCCAGGAACCCCACATGTCTCACTCAAGAATGGTGTCACGCTCAAAGTCTAAGATCTAATCACCTGTGTCAGGTCCAAATGAGGCTCCCTGGGTATGTATCCTCAGGTGTAGCTCCTGTCAATATGGACACCTGCACAGCAAAAAAGCAAGTTTTCCACCCCCTACACACCCCAAATATATTAATAAGGCAGGATAACCACAGTAGATACTCCCATTCAAGAGGGAAGGTTGGGAGGTACGTAGTAGTCACTATTCTGTGGCAATTCTGAAATACAGCTGGGCACATGTTACCAGGTCCCCCTAAACCAGAACTAGGGAAGGTTTCTTGATCAGGGTCCATCTCTGCTCCCTGGGTATCGAACTATCCAATCCATTTTTCTGGGAGACTCTTGGCTCAGCCCTTTTCCATCAGAAATGGCCCATTTTGCAGCCAAATAGCTTTCTCAGTCTGCCTCCTACCTATAGAGAGATGGGAGCCCAGAGGTTGTTGATTCATTTTGAACTGTCTTTGTTCCTTCTAGTCTCAGCTGACAATGCTTTTGCCAGCAACACTCTCTTTAAAATTTTGTGGATTTCCTATGACTCTGATACGGGTCTACTCAATGGGGCAAAAGTCACATTTACCATTAGTTTTGAGACAGGTCTCTTTCTATTTTGGGTCATTAGTCAGGCAACAGGAGAACAATGCTCTTTTGTCTACTGTGAGAGTCTAGTTGGCACTGCCTCAAATCATTCAACAATCCTAAGTGTGACATTATAGCTGTACACTTAATTTGGACATTGGCCCCAGGCCTCATTTTATTTTGAGAATCTTAATTGCTGTGGACACTGGGCATAATAAACAATTTTATTTTCCATCCCAGCATGTTTTGGATACATTATATTTTCTCTCAATTCTGCATGCAAATTAAACAGTTGCATTTTGACCTCATCTGTCTCTTCCTATGTCTTATCATATGCATTTGGGACCAACAAACTGACACAACATTCTGCCTGGGGATTTCTTTAGCCAAATCCAAAAGTTTATTAGTAGCATTTCCTATCTTCCAAGTTATTACAGAACAATTTTGCAAATTGTTATGGCACTACATCAGGCTACATGCCATTTACCCACATGGCCGGTGAAATTTCCTCACTGCTTTTCCTAATCCCCACCAACAGTTGGTTTGCCACTAATCCAGCCTCTACTAAAAGTTTTCTCATCACTGTCTGCTCTTCATGCATGGCAGGGTTTTTTATTCAGCTGGTAATCTTGAGTGACGGGGTAATATCTCCCCAGGGACGAGGAGCAGTCTTGCTTACTGCTTGCTCTAAAAGCGGTGGATTCCCCAAACTCAGAGTTTCTCAGCTGCATCTCAACCCCACTGGGGAGACAGCATTCATCTGGGCTGTATCACATCACCCCCATAGGACCTAAGGGCAAAGAGAACTGAAGCAACTATGCTGATGTGCGTACTGCTTGCTCTGCCATGAATAATAAGTCCCATATCTCAGCCCCAGGAATCTTTGTCTATTGCCAGCACTCATGAAACAGTAACGGGCTCACTTACTAGCTTGTAAATAGGAAAACTCAAATCCCAGATCTAACAGGCTCCATCACCAGGAAGCATTCTCAGTTTAATTTTTAGTAGAACTTCAGTTAACATTACCAAAATCTGGCCATGACATGGGAAAAGTCTCATTTTCCAAAGATAAAATTGGGGGCCAAAAAAATATTTTTTTCAAAGTTCAGAATTATATCAGAACTCAGAACTTGAAGCAAATCCAGTTGACATGTCTGTGCCCATGTTATTCCATGTCTCCAGCACTGTCTTAGCCTCAGATCAAATGAGATGTTGCAGTATTATCGAAAAAAGTGTACTCTCTTCAAGAGAATTTTTATCTTTTAGGCCATTTATCAATCCAGCAACAGAAAAATTCCAACAACTGGCCAACATCAATGGTTTCTGTAATTTCTAAACAAACATAGTCATCTTTAATTCTGTGATTCCCAAATATGTCTGCCTTGTAAAATAATAAGTCAAAGGAAGATCAGGGATATTAGAAGGGAAAAAAGGATGAATAACATTCATACAAGAAAGACAAATACTATATGGGATCACTTAGATGTGGAATCTAAAAAAATCAGACGCATGGAAACAGAGAGTAGATGGGTAGTGCCAGGGGTTGGGGGGGTTGGGAGAAATGGGGAGGTGTTGGTCAAAGGGTACAAACTTCCCATTATAAGATGAACAGATCTTAAGAATTAGATCTGAGGATCTAATGTGCAACTTGATGACTGTAGTTAACCAAATTGTACTGTATACTTGAAAGTTGCTAAGAGAGCAGATTTGAAGTGTTCTCACCGCAAGGAAAAAAATAACTATGTGAGGTGATGGACATAACTAACATTATTGTGGGAGTCAGTTCACTGTGTACACGTGTATCAAGTCATCTGGTTGCACATCTTAAAACTTACACAGGGCTTCCCTGGTGGCGCAGTGGTTGGGAGTCCGCCTGCCGATGCAGGGCACATGGGTTCGTGCCCCGGTCTCGGAGGATCCCACGTGCCGCGGAGCGGCAGCGCCCGTGAGCCATGGCCGCTGGGCCTGCGCGTCCGGAGCCTGTGCTCCGGGACGGGAAAGGCCACGGCGGTGAGAGGCCCGCGTACCGCAAAAAAAAAAAAAACTTACACAATGTTATATGTCAATTATATCTCAATAAAGCTGGGGGGAAAATTCAGCACCTACCATATGCCAAGGTACTGTAAAAAGTTATTTTGCTGACATTGATGTGAAACTTTATTATACCTGGTGTTGTTGTTTTAATGTCTAAGAAATACTGTAGTGCAGCTTAGTGCCTAAGACAACAGACTCCGGAACCAGACCACCTGTGTTCACAGCTTAGTTTGCTGGTAATTAGCTCTGAAACGAAGGGTAAGTTACTTAGCTTCTCTATGCCTTTGTTGCCTCATCTGTAAAATGGGAATAATATTGGCTCTGAATCCATTGGATTGTTGTGTTGAGTTAAAAGTTACACATGCAAAGTGCTTTTCTCAGTGCTGTTTAATTTCAATGAGTCAAAGACAGCAGGTGAGTGAAGAGGATGAGAGAGAAAATTCCTCCAAAGTGCAGGAGCAAGAATGACCATTTGCAGGACACCTTTAAAATTCCAGGAGACTGGAATTTTAAATTGTGCCTTGAGGGACTTCCCTGGTGGCTCAGTGGTTAAGAATCCACCTGCCAACGCAGGGGACACAGGTTCAAGCCCTGGTCCGGGAAGATCCTACATGCCGCAGAGCAACTAAGCCTGTGCGCCACAACTACTGAGCCTGCGCTCTAGAGCCTGCGAGCCACAACTACTGAAGCCCGCACGCCTAGAGCCCATGCTCCGCAACAAGAGAAAACACTGCAATGAGAAGCCCGCGCACCGCCACGAAGAGCAAGCCCCCGCTCGCCACAACTAGAGAAAACCCACGCGCAGCAACAAAGACCCAACGCAGCCAAAAATAAATAAATAAATTTATATTTAAAAAAATAAAATAAAGTAAAGTAAATTGTGCCTTGAATGCCTGAATTTCTGGATAACATTAAATTGACTCCAGAAACTTTTTTTTTTTTCTTCAGCATCTTTCTAAAATCTAAGAATCTGATTTCTTTGATTTTGGACTTCTAGGCTCCAATATTGTGGGACATTTACATTTCTGTTGTTTAAGCCCCTCAGTTTTTGGTACTTTGTTATGGCAGCTCTAGAAAACGAATATAAGATACTAAGCCAAATCTGTTTTTTTTTTTTATTGAGATATAGTTAACTTACAGCGTTGGGTTAGTTTCAAGTGTACAGCAAAGTAATTCAATCATATATATATACATTTTTTTTTCAGATTCTTTTCCATTATAGGTTATTACAAGGTACTGAGTATAGTTCCCTGCGCGTTTTCTTTTCTTTTTTTAAAAATAATGATTTATTGATTGATTTTTAGCTGCGTTTGGTCTTCGTGTTTGAACTACTCCATGTCAGTCTGCTGTGGAAGGAGGTTTGGTTTTCAGAAGGCTGTTTTACATGGAGGTGCTCTGCTCAGGTGAAAATAGCAGTCTTCACACCAGGCACACCTGATTCCCTCTGCTACCTGCCACTAGCCAGGTGACTTCACTGCCTTACTCGTGGTTGCCGTATTTTTAAAAATGGATGTAGGGGAAGAATAACTCAAAATATTAAACTCAGTGCTCCTCCTTCCTTCTTTTTTTCTTAATTATTGTATTGTGAAATATGAAACAACCACAGAGCTGTGCATGGAAGCTACAGGCAATTCTAAAGTAACTACTACCTAAGTTGGAAGAAGAAACATCACCCTGCTCTGGAGATGTTCAACATCACACTAGCCACTAATGAAATGCAAACTAGGACCGTGATGATCTATCACTACACACCTATCAAAATAGCTCCAGTTAAAAATAATGGCAATACCAAATGCTGGCAAGGATGCAGAGAAACTGGATTCTCACACATTCCTAGTGGAAATGGAAAATGGAAAAGCCACTCTGGAAAACACTTGGGTAGCTCCTTGTAAAATAAAATATACAATTCCCATACAAGCCAGCAATTGCACTCCTGGGCTTTATCCCAGAGAAGTGAAAACTTATGTCCACATAAAAACCTATACACTGGGTTTCACAACAACTTTCTCTGTGATAGCAAAAAATTGAAAACAAAATATCCTTCAACAAGTGAATGGCTGACCAAATTGTGGTACATGCATAAGGTAAAAAACCACTAAGCAATAAAAAGGAACAAACTATTGACATGTTCAGCAATGTGGGTAGATCTCAAAGGCACTATGCTGACTGGGAAAAGTCAATCTCAAAAAGTCACATGATAAAACATTCTCAAAATGATGAAATTATAGAGATGGAAAATAGATTTGTGGCTTCCAGGGGCCATGGATAGTGGGGAGAAGATGTGGCTGGTGACTATAAAGCAACTGCACAGGGAGATCTTTGTAGTGATGATTAGTTCTGTATGGTGGTATTGGTGGCAGATTATTGAAACTATACATATGACAAAATGACATAGAGCTATATATGTACATTGTACCAATGCCAATTCGTACTATAATAATTTAAGATATAACTGTTAGGGGAAACTTGGTGAAGCATATTCAGGACCTTCTGTACTATCTTTGTATCTTTGCATCTTCCTGCGAATCTATAATACTTTTTAAAAATTCTAAAGTAGCGACCACCTAAGTCAGAAAAGAGGACAATGCCCCCTGCAGAATTCCCCTCCCCCATAAGCTCCTTTCCACTCGTAACCCCTTTGTATTGACCCTGTGATAGTCACTCCTTGCTTTTTGTTATATATTTGCGATCGACACATGCTTCCCTAAAGATACACTCCATTTTTTGCCCAACAAATACAAATGGAAGCAGTCACATGGAATCTTATGAATCTGGCTCTTTTCACTAAACATCATGCTCGTGAGTTTCATCCATGATGTGTATGGCTGTAGCCCTGTATTACATCAAATGAATACGTCACAATTTGTCCAGTTGACTTTTTTTTAATACATAGATTTTTTTTAAATTTCTTTATTTTATTATTTATTTTATTTTGGCCGCATTGGGTCTTCATCGCTGCGCGCAGGCTTTTCTCTAGTTGGGGAGAGGGGGGCTACTCTTCGTTGCAGTGCGTGGGCTTCTCATTGCGGTGGCTTCTGTTGTTGTGGAGCATGGGCTGTAGGTGCGTGGGCTTCAGTAGTTGTGGCATGCGAGTTCAGTAGTTGTGGCTCACGGGCTCTAGAGCGCAGGCTCAGTAGTTGTGGCGCACGTGCTCAGTTGCTCCGCAGCATGTGGGATCTTCCCGGACCAGAGCTCGAACCCGTGTCCCCTGCATTGGCAGGCGGATTCTTAACCACTGCGCCACCAGGGAAGCCCTATTGCAGTTGACTTTTTGGGTTGTTTCTGGTTCAGAGCTATTATGAGCAATGCTGTCATGAACATTACTGTCCCCTGGTGCACAAGTGCATTCATCTTTCTAGAGAATATATCCAGCAAAGAAACTACTGGGCCATGGGGTATGTTTATTTTCAACTTTATAAGAGAATGGCAAACTATTTTCCAAAGGGTTGTACCACTTTTCACCTCCAACGGCTGTGTGGGTGAGTTCTTGTTGCTCCTTTTTAGTGCAAAGTGAAATAAGTGAAATAAGTCAGTCACAAAAATGACAAATACCCTTCGATTCCATTTAGATGATGTACCTAGAATAGTCAAAATCAGAGAGACAGAAAGCAGAATGGGGGTTGCCAGGAGCTGGGGAGAGAGCAAAAATGGTGAATTATTGTTTATTGGATACAGAGTTTCAGTGTGGGAAGATGAAAACAGTTCTACAGATGAATAGTGGTGACGGTTATACAACAATGTGAACATACTTAATACCACAGAACTGTACACATAAAATGGTGAAAATAGTAAATTTTATGTTATGTATATTTTATCACAATTGAAAAAACATATCAGTGCAATCATTTTTAAAATACAGTTGACCTGGGCTTCCCTGATGGCGCAGTGGTTGAGAGTCTGCCTGCCGATGCAGGGGAGACGGGTTCGTGCCCCGGTCCGGGAGGATCCCACATGCCGCGGAGCGGCTGGGCCCGTGAGCCATGGCCACTGAGCCTGCGCGTCCGGAGCCTGTGCTCCGCAACGGGAAAGGCCACAACAGTGAGAGGCCCGCGTACCCCAAAAACAAACAAACAAACAAACAAAAACAGAAAATACAGTTGACCCTTGAACAACGTGGGGTAAGGGTTGTCGACCCTCCACCCCTTCCCTAGCAGTCAAAAATATGCATACTGTAATCTCTGCCTCACTAACAACAGAGGAATTGATAAATGACTCAACCAAGGGCAGGAAGCTAGAACAGTTTGGGTAGAATCAGGACTCCAACCCTAGTTCTTTTGATTCCACATATTGTCATCCATAATTGAACACACTTTTCCCCACCCTTAGTTAAAGATCTGTAAAGTGGAAAATACAGGTACTATATTTATTGAAAACAATCTGTGTGTAAGTGGACCCATGCAGTTCAAACCCATGTTGTTCAAAGGTCAACTGTAATCTTTTTTTAATATAGAAAGAAGCAAGATCTGTGCATTGAAAACTTTAGAAAAAATAGACAGACAAAAATAAATAAATAAAATGTTTGCATTTCCACCATCCAGAGACCATCAGTGTTACATTTAATATAGCGTCTTCTAGATCTGAAAATGACCTTATACTGACTGTACAGTTGTTTTGTAATCTGTTTTCGTGAGTACATGATCCTACCTTTCTCCTATCACATTTTTTCCAACTGACCTAAACATGTACCAATTGTTTTAAAAGCCAAAACCTGTTTTCTTTTTCTTTTTCCCCTCCCTTCCTCCCTCCTTTCTTTTTCTTTCTTTCTTTTCTTTCTTTCTTTCCTTCTTTCTTTCTTTCTTGCCTTCTTTCCTTCTTTCCTTTGAAAGAGTTAAAAAGCAAAGCTCTGAAGAGGCCACCCATAAAGTTTATCCTTAAACAAGAGCTGGGAGGAAGTTAGACCACGGGGTGAGGGTGAGAAATCTGGGGAAGGTTGAAAAGTGAAAAGAGTGGGTCTTCCACTCCTGGAGATTCCTCTCTTCAAGGAGCAGAGACTCCTCAGGATGGCCTGGCCCCTGTCCAGGTGAGCACCTTTAGTCCTGGCTCCTGCAAGGTGGGCTGGGACCTTGGCCAAAGCTAGCAAACCACCACGGCCATTCGGGACCGCTTCCTGTTGCTGTGCTAAGAAGCTGTAGTGGTTTTGCTGTGTCCCTGGAGGACCTCGCAGCAACAGCCAGCAATGTGCCAGGTGACCCTCAGCAGGAGGGACACCTATCAGCAGCTTCAGACTTTGCACAGCCCATCCGTAATCACTCAGGGCCCAGGATACGTGTCTGTGTCCCAGGATACATGTCTGTGTCCCAGGATACATGTGTATGTCCCTAAATGCACCCCCATTCTTGAGCAAAGTACCACCTATCTCCAAGGGTTGCTTTAAGGATACAATAACCCACCTGAAAGCATCCAGAACGATGTCAGTCTCAGCTCTATGGAGGTTTGTTTTCTTAGGCAGGCCCGTCTCTAACTCCAATTACATGGGAATTGGTAGAGTGCCATTGCCACCTGTACAAAGCATCCTATTTGCCGATAACTCAAGTAGCTTGAAAAAGAGGGAAAAGAAACACCATTCACCTCATTGTGTGACTGTAAGTAATGAAGTCCTGAATGATGGCAATCTGACACTGAACAAAATTCCCCACAGAGGACGATCCATGCCATTCTGAGTAATGGTGCCACTACTGGAAAAAGCATACAGTCTCCCTACTTGGAAGACCAGCACTTATTTAGGTGTGTAAACTCTAGTGACTTGTTCAGTTTTCTAAGTCTCGTTATGATGTAACTGACCTCATGAATATTATGAGATATTTGTCATTGCCTAAGACGCTTTAAATGAGCTTTATGGTTCTCAGAAATCATTAGACCCACAAAAAATTCTACCTGGACTGCAAAATTTTTTTTTAATTTTACTTATTTTTTGTATAGCAGGTTCTTATTAGTCATCAATTTTATACACATCAGTGTATACATGTCAATCCTGATCACCCAATTCATCGCACCACCACCACCCCCACACCACTTTCCAGCCTTGGTGTCCATACGTTTGTTCTCTACATCTGTGTCTCAATTTCTACCCTGCAAACCGGTTCATCTGTACCATTTTTCTACGTTCCACATATATGCGTTAATATACGATATTTGTTTTTCTCTTTCTGACTTACTTCACTCTGTATGACAGTCTCTAGATCCATCCACGTCTCAACAAATGACCCAATTTCTTTCCTTTTTATGGCTGAGTCATATTCCATTGTATATATGTACCATATCTTCTTTATCCATTCGTCTGTCGATGGGCATTTAGCTATTGTAAACAGTGCTGCAATGAACATTGGGGTGCATGTGTGTTTTTGAATTATGGTTTTCTCTGGGTATGTGCCCAGTAGTGGGATTGCTGGGTCATATGGTAATTCTATTTTTAGTTTTTTAAGGAACCTTCATACTGTTCTCCATAGTGGCTGTATCAATTGACATTCCCACCAACAGTGCAAGAGGGGTTCCCTTTTCTCCACACCCTCTCCAGCATTTGTTGTTTGTAGATTTTCTGATGACGACCATTCTAACTGGTGTGAGGTGATACCTCATTGTAGTTTTGATTTGCATTTCTCTAATAATTAGTGATGTTGAGCAGCTTTTCATGTGCCTCTTGACCATGCATGAGCTGTTTTAATATTTTGGAGATTAATCCTTTGTCTGTTGATTCATTTCCAAATATTTTCTCTCATTCTGGGGGTTGTCTTTTTGTCTTGTTTGTAGTTTCCTTTGCTTTGCAAAAGCTTTTAAGTTTCATTAGGTACCATTTGTTTATTTTTGGTTTTATTTCCATTACTCTAAGAGATGGATCAAAAAAGATCTTGCTGTGATTTATGTCAAAGAGTGTTCCTCCTATGTTTTCCTCTAAGAGTTTTATAGTGTCCAGTCTTACATTTAGGTCTCTAATCCATTTTGAGCTTATTTTTGTGTATGGTGTTAGGGAGTGTTCTAATTTCATTCTTTTCCATGTAGCTGTCCAGTTTTCCCAGCACCACTTATTGAAGAGGCTGTCTTTTCTCCATTGTATACCCTTGCCTCCTTTGTCATAGATTAGTTGACCATAGGTGCGTGGGTTTATGTCTGGGCTTTCTATCCTGTTCCATTGATCTATATTTCTGTTTTTGTGCCAGTACCATATTGTCTTGATTACTGTAGCTTTGTAGTATAGTCTGAAGTCAGGGAGTCTGATTCCTCCAGCTCCGTTTTTTTTTCCCTCAAGACTACTTTGGCTCTTTGGGGTCTTTTGTGTCTCTATACAAATTTTAAGATTTTTTTGTTCTAGTTCTGTAAAAAATGCCACTGGTAATTTGATAGGAATTGCATTGAATCTGTAGATTGCTTTGGGTGGTATAGTCGTCTTCGCAATATTGATTCTTCCAGTCCAAGAACATGGTATATCTCTGCATCTGTTTGTGTCATCTTTGGTTTATTTCATCAGTGTTATAGTTTTGAGTACAGGTCTTTTACCTCCTTAGGTAGGTTTATTCCTAAGTATTTTATTCTTTTTGTTGCAGTGGTGAATGGGATTGCTTCCTTAATTTCTCTTTCTGATTTTTCATGGTTAGTGTATAGGAATGCAAGAGATTTCTGTGCATTAATTTTGTACCCTGCAAATTTACCAAATTCATTGATTAGCTCTAGTAGTTTTCTGTTGGCATCTTTAGGATTTTCTATGTATAGTATCATGTCATCTGCAATCAGTGACAGTTTTACTTCTTCTTTTCCAATTTGTATTCCTTTATTTCTTTTTCTTCTCTGATTGCCAAGGCTAGGACTTCCAAAACTATGTTGAATAATAGTGGCAAGAGTGGACATTCTTGTCTTGTTCCTGATCTTAGAGAAAATGCTCTCAGTTTTTCATCATTGAGAATGATGTTTGCTGTGGGTTTGTCATATATGGCCTTTATAATGTTGAGGTAGGTTTCCTCTATGCCCACTTTCTGGAGAGTTTTGTTTGTTTGTTTGTTTGTTTTTTTGCGGTACGCAGGCCTCTCATTGTTGTGGCCTCTCCCGTTGCAGAGCACAGGCTCCAGACGCGCAGGCTCAGCGGCCATGGCCCACGTGCCCAGACGCTCCATGGCATGTGGGATCCTCCCGGACCGGGGCATGAACCCGTGTCCCCTGCATTGGCAGGTGGACTCTCAACCCCTGCGCCACCAGGGAAGCCCCCTTCTGGAGAGTTTTTTATCATAAATGGGTGTTGAATTTTGTCAAAAGCTTTTTCTGCATGTATTGAGATGATCATATGGTTTTTATTCTTCAATTTGTTAATATGGAGTATCATATTGATTGATTTGTGTATATTGAAGAATCCTTGCATCCCTGGGATAAATCCCACTTGATCATGATGTATGATCCTTTTAATGTGTTGTTGGAGTCTGTTTGCTAGTATTTTGTTGAGGATTTTTGCATCTATATTCATTAATGATATTGGTCTGTAATTTTCTTTTTTTTTTGTGGTACGCGGGCCTCTCACTGTGTGGCCTCTCCCGTTGTGGAGCACAGGCTCCAGATGCGCAGGCTCAGCGGCCATGGCTCACGGGCCCAGCCACTCCACGGCATGTGGGATCTTCCCGGACCAGGGCACAAACCTGTGTCCCCTGCATCAGCAGGCGGACTCTCAACCACTGCACCACCAGGGAAGCCCTGTAATTTTCTTTTTTTGTAGTATCTTTGTCTGGTTTTGGTATCAGGATGATGGTGGCCTCGTAGAATGAGTTTGGGAGTCTTTCTTCCTCTGCAGTTTTTTGGAAGAGTTTGAGAAGAATGGGTGTTAGTTCTTCTCTAAATGTTTGATAGAATTCACCTGTGACGCCATCTGGTCCTGGGCTTTTCTTTGTTGGAAGATTTTTAATCACAGTTTCAGTTGTATTACTTGTGATTGGTCTGTTCATATTTTCTATTTCTTCCTGGTTCAGTCTTGGAAAGTTATACCTTTCTAGGCATTTGTCCATTTCTTCCAGGTTGTCCATTTTATTGGCATAGAGTTGCTTGTAGTAGTATTTTAGGATGCTGTGTATTTCTGTGGTGTCTGTTGTAACTTCTCCTTTTTCATTTCTAATTTTATTGATTTGAGTCCTCTCCTTCTTTTTCTTGATGAGTCTGGCTAATTGTTTATCAATTTTGTTTATCTTCTCAAAGAACCAGCTTTTAGTGTTATTGATCTTTGCTATTTTTTCTGTTTCTATTTCATTTATTTCTGATCTGATCTTTATGATTTCTTTCCTTCTACTAATTTTGGGTTGTGTTTGTTCTTCTTTCTCTAGTCCCTTTAGGTGTAAGGTTAGATTTTTTATTTGAGGTTTTTCTTGTTTCTTGAGGTAGGCTTGTATTACTATAAACTTCTCTCTTAGAACTCCTTTTGCTGCATCCCATAGGTTTTGGATCGTCACGTTTTCATTGTCATTTGTCTCTAGGTATTTTCTGATTTCCTCTTTGATTTCTTCAGTGATCTCTTGGTTATTTAGTAACGTATTGTTTAGCCTCCATGTGCTTGTGTTGTTGGTTTTTTTCCCTGTAACTGATTTCTAATCTCATAGCATTGTGGTCGGAAAAGATGCTTGACGTGATTTCAATTTTCTTAAATTTACTGAGGCTTCATTTGTGACCCAAGATGTGATCTATCCTGGAGAATGTTCCGTGTGCACTTGAGAAGAAAGTGTAATCTGCTGTTTTGGATGGAATGTCCTATAAATATCAATTAAATCTATCTGGTCTATTGTGTCAGTTAAAGCTTGTGTTTCCTTATTAATTTTCTGTCTGTATGATCTGTCCATTGGTGTTAGTGAGATGTTAAAAGTCCCCCACTATTATTGTGTTACTGTTGATTTCCTCTTTTATAGCTCTTAGCAGTTGCCTTATGTATTGAAGTGTTCCTGTGTTGGGTGCATATATATTTATAATTGTTATATCTTTTTCTTGGATTGATCCCTTGATCATTATGTAGTGCTGGACTGCAAAATTTTTATTGTCACATTTTCATTTAGCAGTTAAACCTCTTCTATTACAAGACAACAAATAACATCAGTATTTCCTCAGTAAATACCAGGGACCTGCATTGTTTTAGGCATTGAGATGTTACAAAGGAGAAATTAGACATGGTCCCTTAACTTCTGGTTTCTGAGATTTGACCAAAAAGATAAGACAACTTCACGGTGAAATCATTAGAGAGGTGGGCGGAAGGTCAACTAGAAATATGCTTAACAATTTTTATAATTAACGTAGACTTTTTAGAAGGCCAAATTTGAAAGGAAAATATTTTGTTAATTTTTTTATGTTCTTCTTAGCTTTGTTCACATTTATCATAATTTCATTATGCTTTTATTTCCATGCTTGCTTTTTTTGTTTGTTTGTTTGTTACATTGGGTCTTCATTGCTGCGTGTGGGCTTTCTCTAGTTGCAGCGAGCCGGGGCTACTCTTCATTGTGATGCACGGGCTTCTTATTGCGGTGGCTTCTCCTGTTGCACAGCACGGGCTCATGCATGTGGGCTTCAGTAGTTGTGGCTTGTGGGCTCTAGAACACAGGCTCAGCAGCCATGGTGCACAGGCTTAGTTGCTCTGCAGCATGTGGGATCTTCCCAGACCAGAGCTCGAACCCATGTCCCCTGCATTAGCAGGCAGATTCCTAACCATTGTGCCACCAGGGAAGTCCCTTGCTTTATTTTTTACTATGCCATATTCATTATGTTTTAAGAGGAGATGATGAGACCAAAGTGAAATGATGACCCCCAAAATTAGGTGACATAAATTTTCTCCAAGGAAAGAAGTCTTTCAATGACAGCATTTGTGTTTTGAATTATACATCTATAAACAATTGTTAAAATCTTTGCATTACAATATTTGCTTATTTACTCATTATACGGAAACATTTCTTAGAGGGAGCTATGCAGGTTACATGAAGCCCATTTTACATAAAAGAAAATGTATGCAAGCGGTCATGTGACTTCTCCAAATTCTCACCACGAGTCATAAAAGCAGAAATCAAGTTACCTGACTTAGTCTTTTGCTGTGTCCACTTCATGCTGTGTTCACTTATTTTAAAGCATGGCTACTTCAATCCATTTCCATATTCTTTTCATAGTAGATTATAGTCATACCTACAGTGGCTCAGGAAAATATCTGTCTTTTATGTGTCCAGCTTTCTCAAAGGATATTGACATTTTCACAGAACTTCAGAGCTGGAGGGTGTCTCTAAGATCTAGTCCAACACTCTCATTTTATAGATTAGGAATCTGAGGCCCAGAGTGGTTAAGAAGCTCCAAGGTAAACAGTGGTGTAAAAATGGATCTTATGAGAAAAGGTAAAAGGCACCAACATTGTTTCCTCAGAACAGCTAATTTAATACTGGCCTCTGAGTATTAGAAGAATTATGATTCAGGAAGTTTAATAAGGACGTTTTTTACTTCTGTCTGTCTATACCAAAACAAAACAGAAAAAAAAAAAACAAGAGGGAATGAGTTTTGCTTAGACTGAGCAAAAAGAATGAGGATAAATATGAAAAAGAATTTTCTGGCAGCCAGGATGATTAAAAACTGAGATAGGAAACCTAGAGATATGGTTCACATACCACTCAATTCCCCTATTTAAGGTGTAAAAGTCAACGTTTTTTAGTATATTCACAGTTGTGCAACCATAAATATAATCCATTTTAGAACATTGTCATCAACTCAAAAAAACCCCATACCTTTTAGTTATCACTCCCTGTCCCCCCCTTTCTCCTAGCCATAGGCAGCCACTAATCTACTCTGTCTCTATAGATTGACCTATTTGGAACATTTCATGTAAGTGGAATCATACAGTATGTGGTCTTGTGTGACTGTCTTCTTTCCTTAGCATCATGTTTTCAAAGTTCATTTATGTCGTAGCATGTATCAGTTCTTCATTCCTTTTGATTGCCAAATAATACTCCATTGCATGGATATACCACATTTTGTTTATCTCTTCATCAGTTGATAGGTATTTGAATTGTTTCCACCTTTGACTTTTGTGAATAATGCTGCTAAGAACATTCATGTGCAAGTTCTTGTGTAGACATATGTATTTATTTCTCTTGGGTATATACTGAGATGTGGAATGACTGGGTCAAATGATAACAATTATGTTTAACTTTTAAGGAACTGCAAGACAGTTTCCAAAGTAGCTGCACCACTTTTATTCCCACCAGCAGTGTAAGAGGGTCCCAATTTCTCCACATTCTCACCAACACTGTTATTATGACTTCTTGATTCTAGCCATTTTAGTGAGTGTGAAGTGGTATCTCACTGTGGTTTTGATTCTCACTTCCCTGATGATTAGATGTAGAGCATCTTTTTGTGTGTTTATTGGTGATTTGTATGTCATCTTTGGAGAAAGTTCTATTCAGATCCTTTGCTCATGAAAAAATTTCTTTTTGAAAGGTTAAGTGTAGATTAGATTCTTAATCTCTTGGTTGCTTCATTACCTCTATTACCTGAATTATATGAGTCCTAGTTGTATGAATTTGAATTGTACCAATTCTTTCTAGTTCCATGAATCTACAATTTGGAAGCATTTTCCTATCTTAAATTTGATTTTTATAGAATGGAAGGTGAAGGATAAAATGTAGCAAAAGGTCCCCACTTCCTGCAGAGATGAACTTTCGAGTGAAAAGAGCTATCAAGATGCATTTCGGGAAAGTCCTCTGTTGCAGTGGTAAGTCCTGCCAAACAGGCTTCCATATTGGTGCAAAACCTGGCCCAGAAATGAGCCAGTGGGCAAATGTGCTTAATTTCCCATGGCCTTTGAAAAAATAAACCCAGCTTTTGTCTGAATTACATTATGGGGTGATCCATCTTCAACCAGCTAAGAGCACAGCTGAGTTGTTTCACCAAATGTATGATGTAGCATGAAGATATACATCCCAAGAAAAGCAATTCAGCAGGGTCTCAGTATAGACATGTTCATGAAGGGTGCAGCCTTGGGAGGGGAAGCCAGCACTTTGCTTCCAGACCACTCCCTTCTTCTGAGTTATTATGTTGCTTAATTTAAAGATGAACATTTAAAATTTTTTAAATTATTTTTTAAGGTCTGCAGGCTCTACATTCCCCAAAATAAGGCTAACGATGGTAGGAAGGAAACAAGTATGTACCAGTTTGTGAGTGGGTAGATGTAGTGGTTTGAGATTTTAGGGTATAAAGGTATGACCTGGGGCAGGTGAAGCCACCACAGTTGATCACTTGAACACAGTATAAGCTCACTGAATAGTTAGGAAATAATGACAGGAGTTTTTCTTTTTTCAAAAACAAAAGACATTTGCATTATCCACCACTAACCTCCCCATCTCCATCTCAGATAGTAGTAAAATGGTGAAGGCTACATGAACAGCTTGAAGGATCTAAACCTATTGTTAACTAAAGAATGACACCATATCTAAGTAATCATTAGAAGGTTTACATCTTAAAAAGAAAAAGAAGAGATCATGGAGTTTTCTGATTATCCAAGATTCTCACAGCTCATCTGTGACTAACGTGGAATGTAAGGCAAATTAGGCCGTAAGGCAAAACGTCCACCCCAGTTCTCCTATAGCTGATTTTCTAGCCTACCTTATCCACCATGATGCTCCTTACTCAACTGTTTTCCACCTGTTGTACCTGCTGATGAAGAGATCAATAGATATTCCCCATATTCCAGTCTTTGGTGTAGGTTTGAAATGTCCAAAGGTCAGCCAGGGCAGCTGAGGTCAGCCAGCAACTGGTCAATTTCCCAGGGACTGAAGGAATGGCTGGAATTCATTCTTTTAATACGTTCATCATACATCTTACAATCAGTTTGTAACCATTCAGTCCTTGGCTCTTAACCTGCAAAACTTCTGGTTTTGGACTCTTGGTAGGATCCTTAAGCAAAACGCCGTGAGGGTACCTCACTGCCATGACCCCTGCCCACCAGCCGTAACGTCAGAACAAAAACACGTGATGGAAGTGAGGACAAAGAAGCAGGGAATTGCACCAAAGAACTTTCAGGATTTGCAGAGAGACCTTGAAAGTGCTTAGACCTCATATTTTACCAAGAAAAAAAACCAACCTTTGTAAAGGGATCTGCATGTGTCTTATGAAACAATTTCAGAAACCAAAAAGTTTGATTTTCATTAATTATCGATGAAAATTAAGAAACAGAATGAAGAAATTTTAAATGTAGTGGTGGTCATCAAGGACCAAGACAATGGAGGCCAAATCTGATAAATCAGTATATCCTATAAGAACTTAAACAGACCAAAATGCCATAAACTTATTTAACAGGGAATTTCCTTTTGCTTCTATATAAATTTATCTTTGTCCGTTTGAGAGATGAGTTTCTGTTTTTAGTATTGAATAGTGGAATAGAATTGAAATCCTAGGTAAAGAAACTGAGTAGTTTCAAAGCTGAAGTTGCTGATACATTTGGGGTCCTAGTAACCCCCAACCACATGTTTTGAGTTCTCAAAGGCCAGAGCTCCTGTCCCTTCTGTGGCTTTGGGGACAGTTAGGTCAGCCGATAACATCTGAATGAACGAGCCACCTGGAAAGCTTGTATGGCAGGCAAGTTGAAGTGGGCCAGCAGCATGGCACTGCTGACCTGCAGCGGGTCACAATTGTAGTCAGAGGTCTCCATGGTGATGTTTCTGAGCCATGAGGTTGGAACTGTGGGATTAATGACATCCCACGACTGGAGCAACTATAGTGCTGAGAATAGCTTGGACTAAGGTAAGTCATCCCCAGACCTGAGATTTAGATGAAAAAAATGTGAGAACTTATCAATCCACACTAAGGGACAAATTAGGGTGATTCTGGAGGGCAAGTCTTTCTGTGTGAGATCCTGGAGGACCTTTTCGCTCTCTCACCATCCGGAGTCCCCGTAGTGGTTCCGACGAGAGAGGAAAGGCCAGAAAAAATGATTCTGAGAACGGGACTAGACAGAAACCAAGAATGAGAGAATGCGAATTCAATGATTGCAAGTTGTTCCTTGATATTGTGTTTTAAATTAGCTGGTGACTGCCTCCGTGGACTTAAGGAAACATCACTTGATTAGAGTTGCTCCAAAAAATGTAGGCTATTGTCCTACTGATCTCAGTAGTCATTCTGAAAGAGTTAGAAATGAGTTTTTATTTCATTTAGGTGGTTCTGGAGAAAAACCTTTCCGGGACCCATGAATGGGCACAGCTGTTTTCCCTGATCAGGATCCTTGCAGCACCCAAGTAAGACTAAAACTAGCAGATATATTTTGTTCTGTCTCTGGCCACTGTTAATTGCATTCTTTATTTCCTTTAAAACAAAAATCTCCTACTGTTTTCTTCTACAATTCTGATATTCATTTCTTGATCATTTCACCTTCTATTCACCCATGAATCAAAATCCAATCCACCAGGATTTTCTACCCCACTTTCCTACAGAAAAATAAGTACTTAAAAGCAGTTTGAGTCTTTAATTTCTCAAGCGTCTCAAAATAAGTTCTGTTTAAAATCTTCAGAGTTCCCATCTTAGGCCTCTATACATTCTGGCTGTTTCCTCTCAGAGGCTGAGGACAAGTTATCTTAATTTTCTGGGACCACAGGAAATGGTAAATGAGGAAAAACATAATTCATTTTTATTGTGGGAAAACTAAATCACTAAGTCAGAAGACTACTTACTTGATGGACTACCTTACTTAAATGCTTCTCTGAGAACTTAGCCCCCTAACTAGGTATAAAAAAGCCACAATTACAGAGAAAAGAATTAGATACAGGGGACTTGTCAGTGGCAATGCTTTTATTATATAAAGTCTAATTTAGACCTTCCTAAACAGTTTTGCTTCATTGCTCTGTCACTTGTGTTTATATGTATATATGTTGGAACCTCCATAACACTAGCACTAAGAGACAGCTTTGTGCCGGGGCATTGTGTCAGCATCTTAGCAGAGTTAAGCTTCTGGAACACAGTTAACCCCTAAATGAAAAATACCTAAGTGGCCAGTTGTAAAGCTCATGCATGGGACTCTACTGAAAATATGGTCAGCTTTGCCTATTTCATATACCATTTAATGTCCTTGGTTATTTAGTCTCCAGAGCACATAGCAAACCAGACGATCAGAGCAGCTGACAAGTAGAGACAGCTGTCATTTTACGTTGGCCGCTACAAGAAGTGGCAGCTGACTGACAGGAAAAATGGAAGAAGAAAAAAAAGAAGAAGAAAAGAAAAAACTTCTAAAAAGCAGGCAGATATAAGACCTCAAATCCCAGAGACACAGAGCAGTTTTGTTTCAGGACAAGCGAGTCTAAGTGGCCTCTGTAGTCATCTATTTCAACACAGTGCGATAATTGACTTAATTACCCTCAAATGTTGGAGCTGGAAAGATGCCCTTGGGATCTCGCCCAACTATCCCAATTTACAGGTGAGGAAATGGAGACCTAGGGAAGCACTGAGGGCCCAGGTCAGCATCACAGCTGGTTAGTGGTGGAGCTGTAGCTGGAACCAGTTTGATCCTGACCCCAATGTACTTTTTCTTGACAAAATGGTTGAAGCCTCATTGGTTAAAGATGAAGATCAAATGAGATTAAAATACAGAAGCTTAGCACAAACAGAGAGATCAAAAGCTCGTTAGCTATTATTATGAATTTTTAAATCTGATCTAAAAAATGGTTGAGCATTTTTAATATGAATCTTTTAAATAACGTTTCTCTTTCTGAAAAGTAATTTCCATGAAGCAGTCCATTCTTGGGCGCTAAAATGTCACCTCTCCAGAAAGGTCTTCCTTGACTACCCTATTAAAAATAGTACCTCTTTCACTTTCTATCTCCTTACCTTGGTTTAATATGTCTTATAACCTATCACCATATGAAATTATACACACACACACACACACACACACACACACACACACAGAGAGAAGACTGATTATAACAAGCCTGATTTGTAACATATAATGGAATCCCTTTATAATGATGGTGTTTAGATACAAGTACCCATATTCCCATCTTAAGCTAAGTTCTATCAAGATTTGCTATCTGTAATTAGGTTTAAGAGGAAATATTTGGCCTGTGGTAGAGCTGGATCCATGTAACACTAGCATTTTTCTAACATGTTTCCAATATCACTCTTACTGTACATGGCAGATAGAAATTAAAACACATTCCTGCTTTGCCCACTTCCTTTCTACATTCCTTAAAAGGGCCTGGGCTATTATCTCTGATGACCGAGCAAAAACTTAAGTGTGAACAAAAATTAGATAAGAGCTTAGATTGAGACGGGAAGAGGACAGCATCTGACATCTTAGATATCAATGTGATCTAATTCTTTAAAGAATTATTTGAATTCCATATTGTTTAAAGCGTGATTTCTAAGTGAGAGGTGGAGAAGTAGATGAAACTGTAGGAGGGCTGAATGGTTGAAGGTTTAGAGAAAATAGTATTTCCTTAGCAGCACCACCACTACTACTTTTCCTGAAATATGAAAAATAAAAATAATTCCCTCAAATAAATTGCTGTGCAATTGACCTTCTCTTTAACATTTGTGCCTACTTGTTCTTCCGACTATCTTTACATTCATTAGTGGACTCCTAGGTGTTAAAAGGCCCTTGCAACCAGAGATCAAAGGGAATTCGAATATAAGGTGACATGTTCAATGTGCCAGTTCTCTCTTATGATTACATTTGTATTATTAATGAATTAGGAACCTCCTCTGCCTGACCGCTAGTGTTGGGATGTCTCAGGGCTGAGTCCTTGGCCGCCTTCTCTCTTCCCCAGGCAATGTCATCCACTTCCACACCTTTAAATGTCATGAATGTGATGACTGAAGTTGATATTTCCAGCCCTGCCCTCTTCCTGATGTCCTGACCCCTCTGTCCAACTACTTGCTAGACATCATCACTCGAACGCCTAGTGGCATCTCAAATTCACCATGAACAAAACCCAACTCTTGTTTTCTTCTCTCCAGACCTTACCCCAAACAGATCATCTTAATGACATCACCGGTGCTCAGACTCCAAACCTAGGCATCCTTGATTCCTCTGTCTCACCCCCATCAGGGGAGGACCTACCATGAAGCTCGAGAAGCTTCAGCGGCCGGGCCCTTCACTTGCATAGAAGCCTTGCAGGGAACCTCATTTTCTGTTCAGATTTTAATTTTTCTTACAGAGGGCCCTCAGATTGTGTACGTTTCAGATCCCATAAAACTTGGATCTGCCTCTGCACCCTGCGTCCTGATGTATTTTCAGAAGAATACTATCTAAATCTGACCACCTCAGACATGATCTCTGTTGATCCAAGCCAGCACCTTCTCTGACCTCGAGTACTACAGTGAGTTCCTAATGCTCACACAGCTTCCTCACTTCTCTCCTACAGTCTGTTTCCTATATAGCAGCCAGAATGATCTTTTGAAACTGTTTTTCAGGTCACATTCCTGACTTAACCCGTTGGCTTCCCATTCCACTTAGAATACGTCACACCACTGAACTATCACAGTGCCCCTGGGTCATCTAGCCCCTGCTTACCTCCGAGCCCCTTTCCTCACAGCTGACTCCCCTCTAGCTGTACCTTTCTTCCCTGGCTGGAACACACCAGACTCTCTTTTTGCCTCGGGGCTTTTGTACTCGCTGTTTCCTCTGCTTGGGGGATTTCCCCCGTTTCTTCATGTGTCTTCTCATCATTCAAGTCTCAGCTCAAACATCACCTCCTCTCAAAAGACTGTGTCCTCTGGGTGGAGACCCAACTCCTCCCCCGTCATTCATGATCCCATTATCCTCTTCTTGTCATGTGTCACAATAAGAAATGATCTACGCAGTTTACTTTATTGTCTGGCTTCGTTCAAAGGATTGTAAACTCTGTGAAGTTCCACTTGCTCACTACGAACCCCTGCAGTGCCCACTTCAGAGAAGGTGCCATTAAATATTTGCTAAATAAATGACCAAGGGAAATGTTTGTTAAATAAATACTAATATAGTAAAGTAGGGTATGAAGAGCTACTACATGTAGAGTGGGTAGAATTGAGGAATATGAACTATTATGAAGTTCTTTTGTTTGTTTCTTCTTATTAACTGAAGACGGTTAAAAATGTATCCTGCCAGTGGATGCAAGTTTGAGCTGTGCATTGATGTCACAATTAATATTCCATTATGTATGTTATCACAATGCATGAGGTAAAATGTGTATGTCATTGTGTCCAAACTGTGAGGTACTCGCCATAAATAGCAAGTAAATGGAGAGGAAAATATACAGGCTACATCCCATCTGGATCTCCTCTTTGCCCCACGTATTGGCTCAGGAATGCTCAGAAGGTTTGAGGGTTATGAATGTTACCATCCACGTATTCTGAACGGAGCTAAATATATTGTGGAAAAATAGAAAAAATAGGGAAAAAAATCAGTAATTGAGATCTGCATCAATTTCCTTCAGCTCTCTAAGAAAAAGCCCTTTTTAAAATACCAGCTTTATTGAGATATAATTCACATACCATAAAGTTCATTCTTTTAAAGTGTACAATTGAGTGTTCAGTATATTTACAAGAGTTGTGCATCCCTCACATTCCAGAACATTTCATCCCCCCAAAGAAACTCCATACCCATTACTAGTCACTCCACATTCCCTCCCTTCCTCTCCTGCCCCCCCCCTCCCCCAGGCTCCTGGCAACTACGAATCCACATTCTGTCTCTCTGAATTTGCTGATTCCGGACATTTCAGATAAATGTAACCAGAAAAATGTGACTTTTTATGTCAGGTTTCTTTCACTTATAATGTTTTTAAGGTTCATCCATGTTGTACCATGTGTCAGTACTTCATTTCTTTTCATTGCCAAATAATATCCCGTTGTATAGATAAGCCACATTTTATCTGTTCGTCAGTTAGCGGACATTTGGATTGTTAATTCTTTTTGGCTCTTATGAATAATGTTGCTATGACCATTCATGTATTGATACAAGTTTTGTGTAGACATATGTTTCCACATCACCTGAGTATACACTTGAGTAGAATTGCTGAGTCATATGGTAGTTCTATGTTTAACTTTTAAAGAACTGCCAAGCTGTTTTGCAAATTGACTGCACCATTTTATGTTCCCATCAGCAGTGTATGAGGGTTCCAATTTCTCTACCAATCTCTGTACCACCACTTGCTATTGTCTTTTTTATTATAGCCATCTGAGTGGGTATGAACTGGTATCTCATTGCGGTTTTGATTTACATTTCCCTAATAACTAATGATGTTGAGCATCTTTTAATGTACTTATTAGCTATCTGTATTCATATATCTTCTTTGAGGAAGTGTCTATTCAATATTTTGACGTTTTTTAATTGCGTTGTTTTTTTGCTATAGAATTGTAGAAGTTCTTTATACATTCCGATTCAAGTCCTTTATCAGATATTTGATTTGCAAATATTTCTCCCATTCTATGGATTGTCTTTTCACTTTCCTGATGGCTTCCTTGGAAGCACACACGTTAGTCCTATTTTTCTATGTTTTTTCCTTTGTCTTTTTGTGATTTTAGTGTCATGTCTAAGAAACCGATGCTAATTCCAAGGCCATGAAGATTTGGTCTTATGTGTTTTTCTGAGAATGTTATAGCTCTAGCTCCCACATTGAGGTCTGTGCTTCATTTTGAGATTTGTATTCGGTGCAAAGTAGCAGTCCAGCTTCATTCTTTTGCATGTGGATATCCAGTTATACCAGCAACCTTCGTTAAAATGACTGTTCTTTCACACTGAATGGTCTTGGTACCTGTATACATCAGCATTCTCCAAAGAACCATTAGGATATATTATAGAGAGATTTATTTTAACGAATTAGGTACCATGATTGTTAGGCCTGGCATGTCTGAAATCGTCGGGCAGGCCAACATGTGGAAATTCAGATAAAAGTTGATTTTGTAGTCTGGAGTCTGAAATTTGCAAAGGAAGCCAGCAGGTTTTTCTATGTTGCAGTCTTGAAGCAGAATTGCTTCTTTCTCTGTAAACCTCAGTCTTTGCTATCAAGGCCTTCCATTGGTTGAATGAGACTCACTCACCTTATGGAGGGTAATCGGCTTTACTTAGATCAACTAATTGTAAATGTTACTTACATCCACAATACCTTCACAGCAACATCTAGACTGTGTTTGACCAAACAACTGGGCACCATAGCCTAGGCAGGTTGAAACAAAATTAACCATCACAGCACCCTTGTCAAAAATCAACTGACCACAAATAGAAAGTTTATTTCTAGATTCTCTATTTATTCTCATTAATCTATGGGTCTATCCTTATGCCAGTAGCACAGCGTTTTGATTATTGTAGCTTTGTGGTAAGCTTAAAAATCAAGGTGTGAGTCCTCCAATTTTGTTTTGTTCAAGATTCTTTTGGTTCTTTGTAGTCTCTTGCAACTCATACGAATTTTAGGATCAGCTTGTCCATTTCTGAAAAAAAAAAAAAGAAGTTGAAAGTTTGATAGGTGTTGCCTTAAATCTATAGATGAATTTGGGGAGTATTGCCATCTTAATATTAAGTCTTCCAATCCATGCATATGGGATGTCTTTCCATTTATCTAGGTCTTCATAAATTTCTTTTAGCTATATTTTATGATTTTCATGAAAGTGTTATACTTCTTTTGTTAAATTTGTTCATGAGTATTATATTATTTTTTGATGCTATTATAAATGGGATTTCCTTAATTTCATTTTTTTTTGATTGGTCATTGCTAGCGTATAGAAATATAATGGATTTTTGTATATTGATCTTGTGTCCTGCAACCTTGCTGAATTTATTTATTCTAATAGCATTTTTGTGAATTCATCAGGATTTTTTCCTGTACAAGATCAGGTCATCTGTGAATCTCCAGTACAATGTTGAAAAGAACTTGTGAGAATGGACATTCTTGTCTTATTCTTGATCTCAGGAAGAAAGCATTCATTTTTTTCCCAGTAAGTATGATATTAGCTGTGGGTTTTTCATGGATGGCTTTTATCAGGTTGAGGAAGTTTTCTTCTATTCTTATTTTGTTGAGTGTTTTGTTGGGTTTTTTTTAACCACGAAAGGGTGTTGGATTCTGTCAAACACTTCTTCTGCATCAACTGAGATGATCATGTGATCTTTGTACTTTATTCTATTAGTATATTACATTGATTGATTTTCTTATATACTAACCTGGCATTCCTGGGATAAATTCCACTTGGTCATGATATATAATCCTTTTTGTATGTTGCTGGATTCAATTTTCTATGATTTTGTTGAGAATTTTTGCATCAATATTTATACTGGTATGTAGTTTTCTTTTTTTTTAATTTATTTATTTTATTTGTTTTTGGCTGCATTGGATCTTCGTTGCTGTGCGTGGGCTTTCTCTAGTTGCAGCGAGTGGGGGCTACTCTTCATTGTGGTGTGTGGGCTGCTCATTGCGGTGGCTTCTCGTTGCGGAGCACATGCTCTAGGCACACGGGCTTCAGTAGTTGTGGCTTGCGGGCTCTGGAGCACAGGCTCAGTAGTTGTGGCGCACGGGCTTAGTTGCTCTGCGGCATGTGGGATCTTCCCGGACCAGGGCTCGAACCTGCGCCCCCTGCATTGGCAGGTGGATTCTTAACCACTGCGCCACCAGGGAAGCCTTGTACATAGTTTTTCTGAGCTATTTTTCTTTGGTTTTAGTATCAGGTTAACACTGGCCTCATAAAATAAGTGTTCACTCTGCTCCTAATTTTTGGAAGAGTTTAAGAAAGATTGGTGCTAACTCTTCTTTGAATGTTTGGTAGAACATTCATTTACAGTGAGGACATCTAGTCCTGGAATTTTGTGACAAGTCTTTTTAATTATTAATTCTATTCAGTTCTTTGTTACAGGTCTATTCAGATTTCTATTTCTTGAATTCACTTTCGAAATTGTGATTTTCTAGGAATTTTCCCATTTCGTCTAGGTTATCTAGTTTGTTAGCATACAGTTGTTCATAGCATTCCTTTATAATTCTTTTTATTTCTGAAAGTTTGGTAGTGATGTCCTCTTTTATTTCTGATTTTAGTAATTTGAGTCTTCTTTTTTCCTGGTCACTCTAGCCCAAAGTTTGTCAATTTTTTTTGATGTGTTCAAAGAAACAACTTTTTTTTTCTGTATTGTTTTTCTATTTCCTACTTCATTTATTTCCTTTTCTTGTTTATTATTTCTTCTGCTTGCTTTAGGTTTTGTTTGCCCCTTTTCTAGTTTCTAAGAAACTAGATTAGATTATTGATTTGAGGTCTGTCCTTTTTAATGAAGATGCTTACAACTCTGAATTTCCCTATGGGAACTGCTTTCACTACATCCCATAAGTTTTGGTATCTTATGTTTTCATTTTCATTCATCTCAGTATTTCCTAATTTCTCTTGTGACTTCTCCAAGCCATTTGTTATTTAGGAGGGTGATGATTAATTTCCACTTATTTGTGAATTTCCTTTTGTTCTTGAATTCTAATTTCATTTTACTATGGATGGAGAACATATTTCATATGATTCCAATCCTTTTAAACATACTGAGGCTTGTTTTATGGTCTAACATAAGATCTATCCTGGAGAATGTTCCCTATGCACTTGAGAAGAATGTATATTCTGCTGTCGTTGGATGGAGTGTCTTACAGATAGATATGTTAGGTCTTCTATTTCCTGTCAATCTTCTGCCTAGTGGTCCTATCCATTATTGAAAGTGGAAATTGAAGTCTCCAACTATTTTGTTGAATTTCTCCCTTCAGTTCTGTCAAGTTTTACTTCACGTATTTTAGGGCTCTGTTGATAGGTACATGTGTTTATAATTGTTAAGTCTTCCTGATTGATTGACCCTTTTATCATAATAAAATGTCCTCCTTTGTCTCTGACAACAATTTTTTCTTAAAATTTATTTTGTCTGACATTAATATAGTCATTTCAGCTCTCTTTTGGATACTGTTTGTGTGTATATCTTTTTCCATTCTCTTATTTTCACCCTATTTGTGTTCTAAGAAAAAACATTAAACTTAAAAACTAAACTGTGGTTTTTAAATCCACTTACCACATTAAATGAAAATAATCAACATCAAAATTATAAAAGATATTCTTCCTTCCCCCATCTCTTAACCAGTCCTGATTTAACCCATAAGGATTTATTCCACAGGATCAAATTTGGAGTCTTACTTACCTTCTAAAGGTTCACAAATCTATTTAATGTCCAGCCAGCAGGGAAAGGAAATTCCTAAGCGAGGAACACGCTCAGAAAGTGCTGTACCATGTCTTCAAATCCCTGAGACTCAACTCGGAAAACTGGAAGCAACGGAAAGCCCTATAAGGTAACTGATTTTCACTTGGTGACAAGTCACTTCCTAAATCTAAATGAAAAAGGTATTCAGGACACCTATGTTTAGCTAGTTGGTTATTTTATTCTCTAGGAAAGCACAGTCCAATAAAAATATAATGTGAACTACAAATGCAAATCACATACGTAAATTTTAAAGTTTCTAGTAGCCATATATTAAAAAGAGAAAATAGTCAAATTTATTAATATAGTTAATAATGATAGCTTATTAGTAAATATAATAATATATTTTATTTAACCTAATATAATATCATTTCTACATGTGACCAATATAAAATTATGATTCTTAATTTCCTACTGTCTTTGAAATTTACACTTAAAGCACACCTTAATGCAAACTAGCCACATTTCAAATGATCAATAGCCATAATGGCTAGTGGCTGCCACATTGGACAGTGCAACTGTAGTATTTAAAGCTGAAAATGGCCTTGAAATCCTCTGTGCTGATCAAGTCAAACCCAAAAATTTTTTCTTAACCGCAATTATTATGCATTGCTTATATAATACGAGTATAAAAACGTAATAAACAGGTAGATGTGCAATCAGCATTAAATTTACAAATTTTGGAGGTTCCAATCTGCATTAGTAATGACAGCCAGCATTTATTAAGCGTTTGCTCTATGCCAGGCTCTATGCCAGGTATTTTAAAACATGGTGAAAGGTACTCCTGTTATCTCTGTTTCATAGAAGATGAAACTGGGGCTAAGAAAAGTTAATTAACTTAGGCAGGATCAAGCAGCATGTACGTTGTGAAGCCATTATTTGAACTCTCATGCTGGCTGGCTCTGGAGCCTGTGAGCCTGGCCTCCAAATTCTACTGCCTCCCTAAAATGAATCCAACCACCCGCAGACATGCGGTGAATTTCGTATGTAAAACTATGAGAGAGCGAGCAAAAGGAACAGAGGCCAAATTTCCCCTGCCTGTGTTCCATTCAGCAATTTGCTGAGGGCCTGTTGTGTGCAGTGCCCTTGGGAATACGGTTTCACTCACCCCTGGCTGGCATGCTCTGACTGAAACTCACTGCTCCAGAGAGGGGCTTGAACATTTTGATAAAAAGCAGCTGAAGCAATGTGAACTGTTCAGCTTTTTTATTTTCAGTAAACAACTTTTCAACAGTTCTCATCTTTTTTGCTGGCTCTCATCTAGGCAACTGATAACATCAGTACGGGAAAGAGAAATCTTCTTTATCAGCCCAGTGTCTATTAACTATTCTTTAATCCATCCACATACTATTTTATTCTGCATAATTGAAAGACTAATAGAAAATATACATCTATATTTTATACACACACAACTGTGATTACACATTTATATCACATGTAGCTTTAAGAGTAATTACTTATTTAAGGTCTATTTGTTATTTAGCACCCAAATCCATCTAACTAATAATAGCTGACAATTACCGAGTAACTACTATGCAGACACCATGCTATGTGCATTTACAAATACTATCCTTTTACAGCACTCCTATGAAGAAGTATTATTCCCATTTTACAGATGAGGAAACAAAGCCAACCTTTTTTCTTTGTACCATGTTAACTATTAATACAAACATCTGTAAATAACACCATCACCTTAAATCTGTGTACAGTTACAGATTATAATACTTTCATTTATACCATGTAAACTGACCCTCATAATAAGTAGTGATACAGAAAGTACATGTGCTCACAACTACCAGGACAAGTAACTGTAGTTCTTTGGAGTCCTGGAGCAACTTAAAAAAAATTACAGAGTGTTCATTTGGGAGAATCTTACTTTATTTACATTCAGCACCCGATAAACCAGAAATGACAGGCAAGACCAAATTCTACCACAGCTGAGAGAAGCTTTCACAGAAGTTTTATAGGCCTGATTTCTCCAGCCTCCTCCCATTTCTAGAACATGCCCATCAACATGGAAGCCCATAAAGCCAAGAGCAGTAGCCAGAGAGGATTCTGATGCTCTCTCATTAAGGAGTCTTGCCTCCTGTAGTATTATATCATGATCAAACAGACAGTGCAGTGCCTTGTAACAAACTTCAAATATCCTAAACTACCTAGATTTCAGGTCCCAGTTGAGAGAAACTTGCAGTTTTCCATTTTTCCAACCTCACCCTTTTGTACAGGGAGTTGTAACCTAGCAAATATACCTCCAGAACTTAATAGAGGTCTCATAAGCTAAAGAGAAAGGCATCAAGAGCTGGCTGTTTTCCCAGTTAATCCGCCCAAAGCAAAGGCAGCTAATCGGGAGTGAGCAGGATTAAAAAGTTTTCTGCGCCTCCATTTCATTTCCAATTATAATTTGATGTTAGAACTTTCGTGACTAGTAATATCATACCTTAACAACCATTATTATTCCATCTTATAGATGAGAAATTGAGCTTTAAAGACATTAAGTGCCTACTCAAGTTCACATAACTAGTAAGAAACTAAAGACCCAAATCCATTCAACCCAAGTTCAAGGTTCTTTACCTTATACCATCTAATCTGCTTTGGAAATAAATGTCTATTCTTGTGAACTGCCTTTATACAATATCTGAGCTATTTTCTTTTGGGAAGAGAACACTCATAAAACAAACAGGACTCTCTCCATGGGAAATCAGTTTCAAGTGCAATAAATTCCGAGAAGGCTGAGCATTACAGACTCTCCAAAAATGGCAGGCAGGCCTGCTGCTGAAAGGACAGTTCCCACCTAATAGGTTTTCTGGATACCAAAACTGGTCTCAATTGTCAGGATGTCTGTTATCCACCCCAAGTTTATAGGAATTTCTCCCATTAGGGAATCTCTTTATTCATTACCCTTAAAAATCTCCTCCTTCCCTTTTGATTAGATGCTTACAATATTAAAATAAGGATGGGCTGTCACTGCATATTCTAGCAGTTGATGTCACCACTAATACTAACTTGTTTTGTCTCTAGCCTGAAATAATTTTATGCTTTTTTGCCTCATCAAAAAACAAGCTTCCTATTTAGACAAATCCATAGAATTATGTCAGAATGTCTATTATTTAAGAATTATTTAACAAATATATGTAATCTACACAGTCATTGCCTATAAAAACACATATTACAACAGGTGTTAGATCAGGCCATCCTCTGAGCAAGTGTGTAGGCAACTCATCTTACTTCACTGGTAACTAGTCACTAAAATGGGTGTTTTAGTATGTAATCCCCCAAATCTTAATAACCTTGGGTGAGGTAATAAAGCCTCCTCAAACTCCAGACATGCCAACTGCAAAAAAACAAAACAAACAAAAAAAACAAAATCTACCCCAAATTAATGTACATAATGGTCTGTCTTTGAAGAAATGTATTATAAGAATGACAAATTGTCACATCTAAGAAACATCAAATCTACCAAGCTAGGTCGGCAGACCTCTTATAGAGAACCCTATCACTGTCACAGATAAAACTTTCTAAGGGAGTTTTTTCCACGAATCAGTTAGAATCCTTTACAATACCTTGGCTGGCAATCACAATTTCATGTGGATCCCAGGGATTCTGGACACAGTGGCCTGGATTCTAACGTACAGGCAAGGTTTATCATTCATTCAAAAGCAAACGTTTTAAGTGGACCTTCAAAGACCAGAACCTCAACAGAATAGTCAACAGGAAATTGAATTCCCTAAGTTAAATACTATGAGCGGCCGGAAGTGTAGTAGTCTCTATCGCACTCAGAGCGGAAACTTCTCACTAGAAACTGTCTTTTTGAGGCAGAAATGAATTGTGTTATTTTCTCCACCGTCAACCTTAACCCAATGCATTGGACATAGTAGGGGCTCAAGAGAAGTGCCCTTTGATTGGAACACTACTGCTCCCTCAGCCTTTGGCAGCTCCAGAAAAGGCAGATTGGGGTATTATCTATGCATTAGTCTACTTCAGTTGAAACGAGGTCTCTGAGCCCCTAAGGACGGATGTGAATCAAACATTTATTGAGAAATCAACCCTACAAGCCTGTGTTTCTTTAGGAAAGGCGGGGGGGGGTCTTAACTTTCCTCTATCATTGAAAGAATGGGACCCCAAAACAAGGAATTCAAAGGAATAGTCTAGGATCCTGGGGTGGGAAGAGGGGGAGGCAAGTGTGCTACGTGGCCACTGAGGACGACAGCGGGCTGGGAGTGGGTAGGCCTGGCGGGGGGGCCTGGGCCTGAGTAACCCCTCTTCCGGGTGAGTCACTGGTGAGCCTGGTGGGAGGAAGGGGCGGCCTGAGGCATAGCCCTTGGGGAGGTCGGAGGGTCTGACTGATGGAGGGATCTCTGGAGCTGGGGGTGGAATTAAAGTAGGAAGTGGATTTTGAAATCCACTCTGAGGTGGGGGGTCTAGGGCTCCAGGGGCCGGGGGACTGGGGCTGGGGCCGCTCCTCGGGTCGCAGGGAGGGGCTGCCGGGCAGCAGGGGAGGAGACTTGCCAGCCCGCGGCGCCGAAATCTCCCGCGCTCCGGAGCTGGCCCCTCCTCCCCAGCCGGGCCTCACGCCCCTCACCGCCGCCAGGCCCGCCAGCCGGCTCCTCCCGCTTTCCCCGCGACGCAAGCCGCGGCCACAGGAGCCACCACGTCCCCGCCCCGCCACCGCCCGCGCCAAGCCGGGCGGTCGGTCGCGCCCCGCCAGTGACGGCACTGCAGGGTGCGTGGCCAATCGGCTCGGCCCGCGAGCAGACGGTCTCGGCCCCGCCCCTCGCACCCAGGGCCAATGGGGCACCGGCGTTGGCGGCCCCGGTGGGGTGAGGGGTCGCGAGGCCCCGCCCTGTCCTCCCCTTTCCCCTTTGCCCCGCCCTTTCCCGCCCGGCCCCCCAGCCCCGTGTAGCTGCTGGTGCCGGTCCTCGCGCTGGGCCCGCCCCCGCCCCTCCCGCCGGCCGGCCAGCGCGCCTCACGGCTCCTGTCTCCCCTCCCTCCTTCTCTCTCTCACGCCTAGCGCAATGGCGGCCGGCGCGGCGGAGCAGCAACAGTTCTACCTACTCCTGGGAAACCTGCTCAGCCCCGACAATGTGGTCCGGAAACAGGCAGAGGTAACCGAGCTCGCCCCCCCCCGGCCCCCGACTCCGCGCCCCGGCCGGCGCGCCGATCCTTCCCGCGACGCCGCCCGCTGGGCCTTGGCCGCTCAGCCGCGGCGGCGCAGGCCGGGCCGGGCGGGCGGCGGCCGCGCAGCCCACGTGTGAGTCGGCCGTCGGCTCCCAGCGGTGCCCCCCGGGCCCTTCCGGCCCTTGCAGCCTTGGCGCCAGTTGCCTCCCCGTCGCCGCTCGCGCACACGTGCGGCCGCTGCTGACAAGCTGCCCCCGCCCAGATGGGGAAGCCGGGCGGCGGGGTGGGGTGTGGGGTGTGGGGCGGGCCCCGGGGCTCCCCTCGCCCCTTTCCCGCTTTATCCCTCTGGGCGCCTCCCCCGGCCTTCCAGCTGCGGTCCCACCCTGCCCAGCGCTGTGGTCCCCCAGACCCTGGCTGCTCCCTGACCCGTCACCCCTGCTTCTCTCCTGCCCCTCACTCTTAACACTGTCTGCCCCTCGCTTCCCCATCCCTTCCTATTGAAATGTGCCTTGCCTTCTCGCTTTCTTTCCACCTGTTTACATTTAGTCCTCTTTCTCGTTCTGGTTCCTAACATCAGAAGCCGGATTTCCCTCCCCCCCTCCGCCCCCAGTTTTGTGAAGTTGCCGTTTGGATTTCTTTCTAAGCAGCTTGCACCGTTAGTTTGCCCATCCTTCGGATACATTTTGTTTGATCTCTAAAGATTTGTGGTCTCATAAATGGGATGTTCTGGGACTCCGTTGTCTATAACTGGGCCAATGCCATATATTTAAGCCTTTAATTTCACTAAATCTAGCCTGAATCTCTCTCTCTTTTTTTTTTTTTAACAACCTCTGGCTCCTGACCTCCAAAATGTGGAGCTGTAGATAAAGTTTCAAGAGACAGTATTTCAAATGTCTCTGCAAGTTCATTTACCAGTGTAGCTGTAAGGCACACTTGGTTCTGTAGAAGACTGTTGTTATACTAAGCCCTGAGATGCGATTTGAGACACTTCAAGGGAAGGGCAGAAATTTTCCAGTTCCTGTAAAGTGCGTTATCAGACCCTATCCTCAAAGTTGATTATATATGGAGTTCTTTGCAACCATGTGATTGAAGATTTTTTACAAGAGTCAGTGAAGGATGTTCAGCCAGATACTCTTACGGATCAAAAATTTATTTGGTACATAGGTAATGAAATTGGGGGACAAATCCTCTTCTAGATTCACGAGCTTTTATAGTTATTTTTAAAATCACAACATCATTCTTACTTTAAATAGATGGAGGGTCTGCTGCTTATGCTTAGTGGTTTTATGATCCGTGAAGTAAATACACTGGAAGTTCAGTTCTGAATGAAAAGCGCTTTAAACAACTATTAACTTTATCCTAATGACTTTCAATTCATTTCTTATACACATTCAGGGTAAAAGTTCAAACTGCAAATAGTTTGGGTTTCTTTTTGGCTGCGCAGCGCGGCTTGTGGGATCTTAGTTCCCCAGCCAGGGATTGAACCCCGGCCATGGCAGTGAAAGTGCTGAGTCCTAACCACTGGACTGCCAGGGAGTTCCCTGCAAATAGTTTTTTTATGCCATTCCCCAAAGGTAACCACTTTTAAGTGTCTTGTGAATCTTCCTTGCAAATATCCTTATAGGCGTGTATGTATACGTTGATTTTTTTTTACATGAATGGGCTTATAGTACGCATCCTGTTGTGCAGACTTGGAATTTTCACTCAGTATATTTCAATTGCCACATAAGAGGGTTTTTTTTTAAAGCAGCAATGGATGCTCAACCAACCACCTATGAATGGATGTTGAGGTTTCCATTGTCCTGCTCGTAAAAATAATTCTGTACATTGGAGTACATGTATATTATCTTTTCAGACTTTAACAGGTTTATTTGTAGAATATTTAAAAGTTGTATTTGTCCTTACCTTAGAAGTGATGTGCATTTTTAGTTGCATCAGCTTGCACTGCTATCAGAGGGATGTGATGAGCCTATAAAATATTTGTACTTAGAAGTGATGTGTATTTATTAGTTGCATCAGTTTTCACTGCTATCAGAGGGATGTGATGAGCCTATAAAAACATTTTAATGCTTTCTGCTAACTCTAGAGGTAATTTTTCACCAAAATAAGTTCTTAATCCCAACCCATGATAGAAATTTCCATGTGTTACAAAGCAGAACAGCATTGTAATTAGTAAGCTAGTTTAATTCTCCCTCTTCCCTCCAGTTGCTTAAGTCTCTATTGTCAAGCCTAGTGGGGAATCTCTCTTCTATTGAACTAAATACCAATGTCTGGTTTAGCTTGAATTCCGGTTGGTGCCTGTTGTAAATCTTTTATCACTCCCATCAATTTGGGGATGGTTAGCAGCATTCAGCACATTTTCTCATAAAGAACAATTGAAAATAAGTACTGTTAGTCTTTTTATTCTGAGTGAAAACATTCAGTTACTATATTTTTACTTTCATTGTATATCCTGGGACTGTATTAATATGTAAACTAAGTACTATAATATAGAATTTTCTTAATTTGACAGAAAAAAAGGTAAATGTTTGAGGGGAAGCTCCCTAGCACCATGTAATATAGTACTAATCTGGCCTGTAAATAGAGCTTTTCAGGAAAGCAAAATGTTTGAAAAAGAAATGGCCGCACATAACAATACCTTAATACCACATTTTTCCCTTTTGCCATACGAAATGAGCCCTTTATAAGTGATCAAACGAAATAAAATTGAGTATTACAGTCTGATATAGCAAATACAGAATTGTTTTTTGAAGTAAAGAATTGGCAAGGGCTCAGTAAATATCTTTGTAATTTACTCAGTCAAAATAAAAATACTTAGTTGACACATAAATACCAAACTGTTGACTAAGGTGACTTGTTTTATATTCAAATATGAAGTCAGGTACAGTCAAAGACTTATTGTTATATATTGTTGAAATCATTGAATGACTTCAAAACTTGAAAAAGTTATAAAACTTTTTCCATTGTATAAACCATTTGCTAGGCTTTATATTTTATTTCTATTAAATCTTAAAGGATTTTTCTCTTTAACTTTACAAAAAAAAATGAGGCGCCCCTGGTGGCTCAGTGGTTGAGAGTCCGCCTGCCGATGCAGGGGACACGGGTTCGTGCCCAGGTCCGGGAAGATCCCACATGCCGCAGAGCGGCTGGGCCCGTGAACCAGGGCCGCTGAGCCTGCGTGTCCGTCCGGAGCCTGTGCTCCTCCATGGGAGGGGCCGCAACAGTGAGAGGCCCACGTACCACAAAAAAAGAAAAAAAAATTTTTTCTGGTATTTGAAGAAATGATTTAAATGCCCGTAAGTCTTAAAAATTTAATAATTAACATGAATACGTTGATAATTGACAGGTATTCCAGAGTTGAATGTCCATGGCATTCATGACTAGACATTTTTATATGACATAAACTTGAGTAATCACTAATCACGTGCATGGATTTTATATTCCCAGTTTTTTCCATTGACTTGTTCCTCATTGATTGTAGTACAGCACTTCATTAATGAGATTTGAATTGAAAGAGGTCAATGTATTGAAAATTTTGCCTGATTTTTGAGGAACCAGGGTGTTTCCTAGGTAAAAGTTGTTTGTCCCATCTTTACATTTCCATATACATGGAGGCTTGCCATAAATATTTATGGAATGAGTGAGATGAGTGCATTTTGGCATTTTTCCTTTCTGGGGCTGGGGGGTGAACTCTGCTTTCCATTGTGGGATTGTGTATGGTGGTATCAAACGGAATGAACTTTTATTTGCAATAACACTGGTAGCATTCATTGAACCTGCCTGGGCTAGAGCTAGGAATATTCTTAGAAAAATTCTTTGCATTTGCTGTACTCTAGTGTGCCAGGTGCTGGAAATACCATGAGGAAGAGATACCATCTCTGTCTTTGTGGAACTCAGTCTATTTAGGCTAAGAGAAAGTTGTTCTTTTGACTTAATGGCTGTGTTCTTTTTGCCAGACTTTATCCTTGACTAGTGTCGTGGTGTAAATGTAATACTAGATCTGGATTGCCATGCTGGGACATATCAAATGGGGAGAACCCTCTCAGGAGTCAGATGTCATACTAAACTCTCCTTCCATTGACTTTTAATTTGTTGTGGAATAGAGTTTACTATTTGACTTACTCTTTATAACAAGTTTTCTGAGACTGGTATCTTAGTGAAGAGTTTTTTATCCCCAAAACTTGATTTAGACCACTGGAAATTTAAGTGTTAAACATATATAGCATCTACAGGGCATTAGGGGCTAAGCTACAAGGAATAAAAAGACATTTTTATTATACTGTAAGAGACTTTGTTTAAATGAAAAAAAACTGCTGGTTTTTGAGTTGCTTTGATAAAGATTAAGTGAAAAATCTCAAGGTACAACCATTTTTGCAATCATCTTGTAGGTATCTTTACATAAATTATTATTTCTGGATAAGTAAATTCAGACCATCTTCTCAGCTGTGAAAACTTTTTGTCACAGTTTTCAGCATTATGTTCCTGTGTGCTTATGTACTAGAGGGGAACTTGAGGTCATCAGAAGATTTTGAATTGTCCTTTCCCCAAAATGTGTTCTTCCTCAGATTCAGCTATGTTTGAGAAGTTTGAAAACTGTATAGCGCTGCCTAAATAGAACTGGTTGTTTAGTGGAGTCAGGCCCCAGAGGTGAAACCCAGAGAGAGCATTCAGTGTCAGGGAGATTTGGGGTACAGCTGGCCTCGGAAGAACAGAATTTTTTCTACTATTTATTGTCTGTGACCTTGAGCAAGTCATTTAACTTCTGAGCCTTTATTTTCTTATCTGTCAGTATCCCAGGGATACCACGGAGCACTAGGTAAATGGGAGATAGGGATTCTGAGAAGCACAGTTGTCCTTTCCTTGTCCTCATCACCTCTGTCTAGAGGGAAACTAGGTAGATTATAGAGGATGGTAGCAGAGCAGACAAGCTCTTTGAATTTAGATGGCTGAGAAATTAACATGTTATCTACATTATTAACCTTCAAGTGGATAGATGAGAATAGAATATTTACTAAGAGGCTTCTTGGAAAACAATTCCAAGTGTACTTAAAATAATGATTACTTTTCCACCTTAAAAGACTGACGTTAGAAATTGTATGCATGCACATGAATCTACACTTGAGTTTACTTTTGTAGACATCATATACTTCGGGCTTATTTTTGGATCCGCTCTATCTACCTTTTAATTGGCGTCAATTTTTTTTACTGTTAAACAATTTGCTCTCATTTTACGTTATTATTGGAGAAGGAAAGAAGTGTCCTGAGTCACAAAACCTAGATGTCTAGATTTATTGAAATGATATTAAGTTTCCTGGCCAACTTTCTCCTGACCATATTCATTTGTTTACGTATATAATATGGTTTCGGTATAATCTTTGCTTGAAAGAAAATGTAGCATAAAGAAGTTGAATATTTGCCCTTTCTCTGACTTGCTTCATCTGAGGGTATTTCTCTGGTGGTTGTTAAGTAGTAACTTGAACCAATTCTACATCATTTGGTCTAAAAAATGTTGACAAGATAAGCAGTTTCCATTATGTAAGAGGATATTGAGTGAGCACTTCACAGCATGGTAGCTCAACGCTGGTCAAGTTTTTGGTTCTCTTAGGCCTTGAGTTCTGTTAATCACAGAAGAGCCTAAGGTAAGAAAATGTGCACATACATTAGAAAAATCTAGTTAAGAGACAAAGGTGGAAAGGAACTTGGTAAGTAACTTCTTCAGCATCCTCTTTCCTGACTTGTCTAAAGTATGTTCTTTTCACAGGAGAAAACTTTCACACCATACCTAGGTTGTTTGACTCCCCATGCATGGATCTTTCCTGCTCTTCCTTTCAGTTCTATTAATGGTGTACTCAGGACATTTTCTAACATGATATTCTAACCTTTACTGTTTTTCTTTTTCATGTAGGAAACCTATGAGAATATCCCAGGCCAGTCGAAGATCACATTCCTTTTACAAGCCATCAGAAATACAACAGCTGCTGAGGAGGTACTACTTTAATTCTTTGAATGTTACTTTCTTACAAACAGTCGTCAGAGTGGGTAATGAGAACTGTTGTTTACTGCATAGATATTACCAGAACTCTGAACTTAATTCTTTGCTGAAAACTACTTTGGAGTTACAATTTTTTTGAAATACTCTGTATTAAAAATGAGAATTTCTTTTTTTCCATATAAGATGATTACATAAAAATTATTAAATGTAAGTTAATTTTTTGGTAGCTATAAAAATTTTTCTTCCTTGGAACAATTCATTCTAGAGGAGGAAATTGAATTCATTCAGTGTTTTAATGTATTGCCAAATGAAAAAATACTTTTTGTCTTTAAAACTTTTATGCATATAGCTATTTCTGGGTGGTGAAGAAAACGTGCTACAGATGTGTAAGGACAAAGACACACTTTGTTACAATCCTTTAAAAATCATGGTTTTCAGCAAATTACTATACTAAATTCAAATATATAGTTTGTTACTGCTTCTCTGCATTTAGCTGCTTTTTCTCAAAAGTAATATCCTTGTATATAGTTAATGTTAATTGAAAATCCTCTCTTATGGAAAAGGCATCAAAATACCCAAGTGTAGAAAACTTACTCCACCTACGAAACATTGCATTAGAATTTGTAAAGTGAGACTTCATTGCTAACAGTCACACTATATGTAAAATGCTTATATTAACACATGATGGAAATGAAGTCACACTAAATCCTATATAATGTTACACCTGCCTTCTTTTAGTCAGTTTAAACTGGCAATTTAGTGTTTTCTGATAACACTTAGAAAACACTATAATAAAGTGCCCTAGTTTTTTTTAAAACAGGGGACAAAAGGCACTTCTTCACCTTTGTAACATACTGTTTTTCTTTAATTCAAAATAAACGTCAAATATGAGGATAAACATAGAAGTAACTTAAATCTCTAAAATAGTTGGCTATTTTAATTCTTGAAGATTGATGCAGGTTAGCTGCAAAACAAGTTTTAAAGCCAAGAATAATGTGAAAATTATTGAATTTTATTTCTAAAAGCCTATTTTGAACCCTATTTAGATCCTGCTTTGACTTAGGAATTAGATGATTATGAACTAGCCTCAGCATCTTCATGATTCAGTATATGTGTGAGAAGAATTGCACCAATTTTAACCACTGTTTAACCTCTCTGAATCCTTTGTAGAGCATAAATTAAAATTTTTAAGAAGTTTGCTATCAGCCAGAAGTGATTCAAATAAGATTTCTCAGTGAGAAGTAAATGGAGGGAAAAAAATGGCAAATTTTATTTGTATGGTTTAATTCTTTTTGTTGTTGTTGGTCATAGTCTCAAAGTAATTATAGTGATAATGAGTACCTGCAGTCCAGAAAAAAAGAACATGAAAAATCGGGTTTAATATTTTCAATGGTTTATTGACTTTTTATGATAAAATTTTAGAATGGCATTTGTCTCAGCTTTTCTTTTGATACTCTGAATGAATATTACACAGAAAGTGCCAAATTTAAATACATTTTACAAATCTGAAAATGGGATAAGAATATACACATTGAGATTAGGGCTTTTTAGATATGGGGAACTTGTGATGTTTGTTTGCATGAATGAAGTATAAAGATAAATGGATTTTTTAAATTAATTTATTTTTGGCTGCGTTGGGTCTTTGTTGCTGTGCACGGGCTTTCTCTAGTTGTGGCGAGCGGGAGCTACTCTTCGTTGTGGTCCGTGGGCTTATTGCAGTGGCTTCTCTTGTTGTGGAGCACAGGCTCTAGGTACACGGACTTCAGTAGTTGTGGCTCACAGGCTCTAGAGCACAGGCTCAGTGGTTGTGGCGCATGGGCTTAGTTGCTCCACGGCATGTGGGATCTTCCTGGACCAGGGCTCGAACACGTGTCCCCTGCATTGGCAGGAGGATTCTTAACCACTGCGCCACCAGGGAAGTCCCAGATAAATGGATTTGATAGCGCTTTATCTAAGAGGCTAATGAAAGGGCGATGATACAGTAAGATTGGCCAGGCTGGGAGCATAAGATTAAGTAGGAAAGGTACTTTATTCACTAGAATGAGAGCCAGATGGGGAAGTAAGAAAAGAGCATTTTATAGGGTTTGCGATTTATATTAAGATTTGTTTTTCTCCAAAGAATATATTTAAAATAAGAATTAAAGACAGGTTTGTCATTGCTAAGATATGTGTTCCTATTCAAGATCTAATATGTTCAAGGCTTTTCCTCAGCTCTAAACAAATAGCTTTTGTGTGGCATTTTCTGTACAGTAGACTGATGTGATTAGGAAGATTTTTATGTATTTTACCTATTATTTGTTTTAAAACTCTTAACAAAATACTTTTGAAATGAATTGTAAAACTAGAATAGTAAAGTACATCAATGGCAGAGTGAATGTAGCTTGTTGGAAATTTTTTCTCCAGTAAGACACCAAGTTATTAACAATGTTACCTATTTATAGGCTAGACAAATGGCTGCCGTTCTCCTAAGACGTCTTTTGTCCTCTGCATTTGATGAAGTCTATCCAACTCTTCCCACTGATGTTCAGACTGCCATCAAGAGTGAACTACTAATGATTATTCAAATGGAAACACAGTCTAGCATGAGGAAAAAAATTTGTGATATTGCTGCAGAGCTGGCCAGGAATTTGATAGGTATGTGTGCAAATACGTTTATCATTATGTTATTGAACAAAATGAGTACATATATCTTTTTTTTTTTTTTTTTTTTTGCGGTATGCGGGCCTCTCACTGTTGTGGCCTCCCCCGTAGCGGAGCACAGGCTCCGGACGCGCAGGCCCAGCGACCATGGCCCACGGGCCCAGCTGCTCCGCGGCATGTGGGAACCTCCTGGACCGGGGCACGAACCCATGTCCCCTGCATCGGCAGGCAGACTCTCAACCACTGAGCCACCAGGGAAGCCCTATTTTTTTTTTAAGTGGAATCTTGGAGGAAGACTCACAAGTACTTGAGTATCATTTATTCTGTTCGAAATGAGAGTGATTATGGATTCTGCATTTAAAGCCAAAAATTACAGATGTTTGTGAAATGCAGATGTAATTAATACTTATCTATTGATCTTCAAAACTATTTCTCTGTGTGGAGAAATAATTTTCTAGTTTTATTTTCCCCTTAATCTGTAGTTTTGAAAGCATAGTTTAACTTATAAACCTGCCAGTAGAAATAGAATTCAGTGGACTCCAGGCGGGTTTTTTTTTTTTTTTTTTTTTTGCGGTATGCGGGCCTCTCACTGTTGTGGCCTCTCCCGTTGTGGAGTACAGGCTCTGGACGCGCAGGCTTAGCGGCCATGGCTCACGGGCCCAGCCGCTCCGCGGCATGTGGGATCTTCCCGGACCGGGGCATGAACCCGTGTCCCCTGCATCGGCAGGCGGACTCTCAACCACTGCGCCACCAGGGAAGCCCTCCAGGTGGTTTTTTGCTGTTAAAGTTGTGTTTATGAATTAAGCACATATGCTTATTATACTACTATAGTTCATTATTAAATACCCAGAAATATTTTTAGAGGATAAGGTAAATGAAAACACCTAAAAATGCATTTTATCTGCAGCCAGAACTCTTTTTGGTCTCACTAAAAACATTAATGATATAATTGGATATGCTGTGTTATTTTTTTTTCACAGATTCATACATGTGATTTTAAACTTGGTTCATTTAGGTGGCATTTTTAAAGGTTGAAAAGAATACCTCACTGAGATAAGGCTAACTGGGAGAATTTTGCTAGTTGTGCTTAGTAAATTATGACACAATTTTTTAATCTCCACTACTAGTAATGCAGATGTTCAATTCAACTTACTGATACAACAAATTCCTAAAAACTAATAGGAAACATTAAATTTTTATATTTTAAGTAAGTTCTAAACCCACAGAAACTTGAATTTTTTTAACTAGGAAAGTTCTATTTTCAAGTTTTTTAAGTGTGCAGATAGGAATTTTTATAGATTACATCATTTCTAACTCAAAATCACTTAATAATGGAAGCATTTCCAGAATGTTTCAAAGTGCTCTCTCCATAAATTTTTTTGTCAGCATACTACCCACTTCAGAGAAGTTCAGCAAATGGGGGGGAAATTTTTTTTTTTTTAATGCATAACTCATCTGTATTTTCTATAACTCTTAAGTTCTTTGTGACAGTAAAACCAGTGAGTCTCTTAACTTGTACAGTAGAATTTTGTGGTGGTTCATTTTTGTCACAAAGTATCACAAAAATCTATATTTTAAAATCTTGTTAAAACACAAACACATTGATAACATCCTATAGTACTTAAAACTGCACAGTGTGAGCACAGCTCTGGGATTCCCATTCCCATTCTCCAGTTTGCAAGTAATAAATATTTTGGTTTTAAGACTTGTTACCAAATATTGGCTTTGCCTGCTTTTTAAACTCTTTAATAACAAATAGTACGTATGAAAGATTCAACCAGTCCAGTAGTCAAAAGTGTGCTTCCTTTTCTCCAGATCCCACTCCTGAGAAATAACCACTGCTGATGGTCTGTGCTTATGTAACCCAGATGCACACAATTGCTTTTACTAGCTTATAATGCCAGTTTATGGTGGAAGGACTTGATTTTATTGGAATTTTTGTAAAAACAGAACGGGTGACATTTTCTACAGCCACATATTTTGAATGAGCCTTACGAAATGAAAGGATTCACTCTTGATATTTTGAAGTTTTGATTTACACAGGTTATGCCTGGATTTCTTTCCTTTTAGATGAGGATGGCAACAACCAATGGCCTGAAGGTCTGAAGTTCCTTTTTGATTCAGTCAGCTCTCAAAATGTGGGACTGCGGGAAGCTGCCCTTCATATTTTCTGGTATACACATTGATCTAATTTGGGGGGGAAATTTAATGTTATGAGTGCCCGAAGCACATTTCAATTGATTATTTTAGTCTAGCTTAACTTTTTAGCCTTAAATAATGCCTTTAGATAAGCTTTGTATTTGTGTTGGAAGCAAAATTGAAAAGAACAAAGCTTTTCGTTTTCCATTATGATCCTTTTTTGTATACAGGGATTCTCTGCAATTTTATTTCTTTCCTTTGTCTTTTATGATTCTGAAAAAATTTCTGGGACAGTTTCTTCCTTAGGAGATTGACACAGTACCAGCTGTAGCTTTTAGAAAGCCACTTTAATAATGGCATCTGGAAGCAGAGAAAGAATGCTGGTGAATCCCCACTGTCTTCTGGGTCTTCTGTGACCAAGCTTTAGAAAAACATAATATTTTAATAACCTCATTTATAAGTAAATGATCTAAGTTTAGAATTAAATGATTAACTGCATTTTAAAAAGTTTGGCCTACTGTACAGTTCTACTGCATTTAAAATATACAGTTGAATTTATAACTTATCAAGACCATATACATTTTTTTTGAGATCTACCTTAAGACTAGATATTACACCATTTTCTATTTTAGTTGTCAAGTGTATCTTTATATCAGTAGTCCAAATTGGAGAATTAAGTAAAAGTATTCAGTTTAATTATTTACCACCTTTAAAGTAGAGCAGAACTTGGACTGCCTGGATCACCAAGGCTGGGAGTTGATTGTGAGCATGGTCATTACAGTTACCACCTGAACCCCTGTGCTTGCTCTTGTCCCATCCTGCACTTCAGGTCAGCTTCCCCCTGAGACAGTGATAAGGATAAAGCAGAGAGCTGGGATGGGTGTGCACCTGGGTCGCCTCTACTCCCAGTCTGATTCCACTGTGTTTGTTTTCTGTTCACCTGACCCCAAAATAGGATTGCTTGGAAAATGGGTAGATGAAGTCCAGCCTTAAGGATTAATGTAAACTTTTAAGTCAGTTAGACACGTAATTAGATGTATAATGTAGTTTTTTTTTTAATAAATTTATTTTATTTTTGGCTGCGTTTGGTCTTCATTGCTGTGCACGAACTTTCTCTAGTTGTGGCGAGCGGGGGCTACTCTTTGTTGCGGTGTGCGGGCTTCTCATTGCAGTGGCTTCTCTTGTTGCAGAGCACAGGCTCTAGGCAAGTGGGCTTCAGTAGTTGTGGCTCGCAGGCTCTAGAGCACAGGCTCAGTAGCTGTGGCGCACAGGCTTAGTTGCTCCGCGGCATGTGGGATCTTACCGGACCAGGGCTCGAACCCATGTCCCCTGCACTGGCAGGTGGATTCTTAACCACTGCGCCACCAGGGAAGCCCCTATAATGTGGTTTTTAAAGCATGCCTTGGATCATTTTTTCAGGAACTTTCCTGGAATTTTTGGAAATCAACAGCAGCACTATTTAGACGTCATCAAACGGATGTTAGTTCAGTGTATGCAAGATCAGGAACATCCATCGGTAAATAATTTCAATTCCATTAATATTAACACCTAATTTAATATAGCACCTAACTTGTGAAAGAAATCTATGTGTTTGGAGATCGTCTTTGCTTTTATACTTTAAAATATAACTACTAGTTTTACTGATAAAATTTTCATCTTGAGTAAGAAAACTTGAACTTGCATCTATTAAGAATTTCTCGTGTTTGGCATTTTTACTCTCTTCATTTTAGATCAGGACATTATCTGCTAGAGCTACCGCTGCATTTATACTTGCAAACGAACATAATGTTGCCCTGTTCAAACATTTTGCAGACTTGTTACCCGGATTCTTACAGGTAAGAAAACAGTTTAGAATAGGTGATAATTATATCCTTAGTGGTTTTCTGTTGCTTACATTCTCATCAGAGTTCTGTAATGCATTCATTTATTCAATAAATATTTGTTGCCTACTATGTGCCAGCTGGGGATACAGCAATGAACAAAACATGCAAATCTCTGTCCCCGTTGAGTTAATATCTTTTGTCTTTGACAGACCTTTGGTCTCCTAGTTTCAGATTTTTTCTATAAGGCAAATGATACGAGCAATTTATGTTTATTATTGAATATGTAATCACATAGGTTATTTCCATTAGAACAACCAAATAACCTATGAAATGTAATGCCCATTTTTACATAAGGAGAAACTAAGGAGGAGACGGTAAGAAACTTGCCCAAGGTCACAGTGTTGGTAAGTGGTGAAATCATGCACAATTGAAACCCCAATTGGACTGCAGTCCTTACTGTTAAATACAGGGCTTGTAACAGTTTGTCTTATAAAATAAGTAGTTTATGGTTAGTTGACATTATTGGATTCCATTATTTTAAGGACATCTGCCTCAATCAGAAAGTGAAGTAAGCTTGGGTGAGTTAGAGTAGTTATGCTCAACCTAGTCAGCCCTCAAACCCCCTTTATAACAAGTATTTTATAACTTTCCATAGTCCTTCTTAAAATGAAATGCATAGTAGCAATTCATGTACACATACAAGTTTTTAAAATATCAATGTATGGCCTTAAGTGGATACAAAGAAGAAATAGAAAGTAATGTCTAATAAAATGGCATACTTTTCCACATATAAATGCTAGGGCCTGACCACAACAAAGACACAGTAGACTGGGTGATTTCTAAGTGATCTATACAAATGCAGTAGCTAAAAATGTGGACTGATACAGAGGTATCATCGGCGGTTCGAACACCATGATTTCTGTTACTGTTGGTGATTTGAACTGGTGATTTCCAGAAATGGTGAAGTTCTGGACAAAACAAAATATGTATTCCTTCTCAATTTATACAGTATTTACATTTTGCGGGGGGTGGGGACATCATGGTACATTAAAACCAGGCAAAAAATAATTTGTGAGTTAGGTTCTAGGTTCAGATCATTATAAATGAGATTTTCATTTATGTAAGTGTCTGGCATAATCATGCAAGATGCATGATAAGAAAGTCAGATGAGTTCTTCGTAAGCATTTGTGTCACAGATGTAGGACATATAGTACCCCTGGCCTTTGTATTTCCTCAATCTGTGACAACCAGGAAGCACTTCCTGAGAGGAATAGTGCCCCTGCTGAGGACCAGGTTAGAGAGGATTTAGGGGAGCTAAAACTAAAGGTTCATATGTGATAGAGTTATTACCAGAACTTAGTAGAAACTTTTTTCCCTGTGCTATTAAGCTGAAAAGATAGTTTAGGTCAATGACAAAACATTAACTGATGAAACATTCTATTGTTTTAGTAGTTGATTATCTACAAATCTTTTTTTTTTAATTTTATTTATTTATTTTTGGCAGCGTTGGGTCTTCGTTGCTGCATGCGGGCTTTCTCTAGTTGCAGCGAGCGGGGGCTACTCTTCGTTGTGGTGCGCGGGCTTCTCATTGTGGTGGCTTCTCTTGTTGCAGAGCATGGGCTCTAGGCACACAGGCTCAGTAGTTGTGGCTCACGGGCTTAGTTACTTCGCGGCATGTGGGATCATCCCAGACCAGGGCTCGAACCCACGTCCCTTGCATTGGCAGGTGGATTCTTAACCACTGCACCACCAGGGAAGTCCCTTATCTACAAGTCTTGAGTTACACATTATTTAAGTCTAATTTCAGATTTTTCTTCCTCTGAATTTAGAATAAGGTAAAATGTTAGAACTTTTAGGAGTTGTGACTCTGAAATAGGCAAAGGTAGATACAAAATGCATACTTAAATTCCACAGTGACCAAACTTGACATCAAAGAGAAATAAATCGGGTGATATTGGACACTTTAAATGTATCATAGGATCTAGTATTTACTATATGTGTGGGTATTGGAAGGACAGAGAAAAAGGGATTCCTTCTGGTTATGAAAAAATTCTTTGCCAGTCTTAAGTGTTGTTGTGGTTATTATAGTTGCACTGGTTTTAATTTTTACTTAGGTTTCAATCTTTATGTGTTTATAGTTAACATTAGGTAAAAGGAAAATATATATGTGGTTGTAGGTAGAATATCTGCATAATGTTGATTGCTAAGTTATTACTCAGTGAAAAAGAATACTAGTACTTCTTTTTGTCTGCCTCTTGATGTTCTGGCCAATGAGGCATCATAAAGTGACTCTTGAACACAGACCTTATTTATTTCACCTTTTCTAGGCTGTAAATGACTCATGCTACCAGAATGATGATTCGGTCCTAAAATCCCTTGTTGAGATTGCAGACACTGTTCCAAAGTATTTACGTCCTCATTTGGAAGCAACTTTACAGCTAAGTCTGAAGGTAAATTAAATACTTAGGTAAATGTTCCGTTTCTTATTTTCCGTGAATAAACTACTAAATATATACAAGTATGTCTTTTTTTGTAGTTGTGTGGAGACACCAGCCTCAATAATATGCAACGCCAGCTTGCCCTTGAAGTAATTGTGACCCTCTCTGAGACTGCAGCTGCTATGTTAAGAAAACATACCAATATTGTTGCACAGACTAGTAAGTCAAAAGTCTTTAAGTAGTTGGTGTTACGGTGGCAAAATTGTTGGATAAGTTTGCTGAGAGTTGTGCGAGTCCACAGATTCTGTTGGTAGAAGGAATGTCCTTTCAAACTCAGGTGATTCTGGGGAAATGCACTTGTACTTCTTAACTGCATGGACCCAACATGATGGCCATGCTGCAGCACCCTGAAACCTCAGAACAGCAGGCATGACTTATAATACCTGGAAGTAGATCGAAAGATATACAGGACCTCTATGGGGAAAATTGGATGACGCATTGAAAGACTAATAGCAGAAGCAAATATTAGTACTCCTCAAATTAACCTAAAAATTCAATATAATTTTAGCCAGAATCACAATAGAATTGGTCATGATAAGATTGATTCTAAACTTTGTGTGGAAGAACATAGGGCCTGGAGTAGCCAAGACAATTTTGATGAATAAAGTACAGATCTTGCCTGTCAGCTATGACGATTTAGAGTTTGTTGATGGTGCAGGTAATAGATGAGTTGGATAGAACGAAAGGGTCCAGGAGCAGATCCACTCACATGGAGACAGAATGGACTTAAAAAGGTAATTCATCAAAGGTCGTTGGCACAACTGGTTATTTCTATGGGAAAAACATATCCCAACTTCAAATATTTTATGAAACCCAATTTTCGGTTGATTAAACGTGAAATAATAGATACATTTTATAAGTAAAGCTTTTAATAGTAGAAAGTGATTTTTTTTTTAAGACTGAGTCAGAAACCATAGATGCAAACATTACTAAATTTGTACTAAATTTGACCATCCAAATACATCATGAGTGAAATTAAAAGATAAGCCACAGACTGAGAGAAAGTAGTTCATTGCACACACATCAACAAAGTTTTGGTGTCCAGAAAATAGAAGCTGGGAACTTACTGGATTCCATTATTTTAAGGACATCTGCCCCCAATCAGAAAGTGAAGTAAGCTTGGGTGAGTTAGAGTAGTTATGCTCAACCTAGTCAGCCCTCAAACCCCCTTTTATAACTAGTATTTTATAACTTTCCATAGTCTTTCTTAAAATGAAATGCATAGTAACAGTTCGCAATAGAGGAATCTGAAATAGCTATTAAACACTGCTCAGTCTCCATAAATACAGATGTAATTAACTATCAAATACCAACTGTCAGAAAGTTTGACAATATCAAGTGTCGATGAAGGGTGTGGAGCAGAGAGAACTCACAGGAGCGCTTCACACCTTGCACAATATACAGACAGGCCTCCTTTGACCTTCCCATAGGAATCAAGTCTATGCCGCCACTATGGAGAGCAGTTCAGTGGGTTTTAGTAATATTAAAGATACTTGTAACAATTTCATGCCCTGAACTCACACTTGTCAAGGAGATATGTATAAGAATCTCATCAAAGCAAATTTTGTAATAGGAAAAAAATTAGGAACAACTGAAATGTCCACCAACAGGATAGTGTGTTTATATAATGAAATGCTATGAAGTAATGCAAATGGAATCCATGTGTGCTGAGAAAAAAGCAAATTGCCAAAGGATATATATAGTGATACCATTTATTATATAAAAGTAAAATCTTGGAATAGTACTATATGTTATACATAGAGGAAACTATATAGTTCAAGTGTAAAAACAGTTTGGTAATGAGAAACATTGATTTTATTATGGTGCTTGCTTCTGGTGAGGGAGGAAGAGGACGTAACAGGATTTGGAATATCTGACTTTTATCCTTAATGTTACTTCTTAAAAAGAACAAGATCTAAAGCCAGTGTGATAAAAAAGGTAAAAATGTAACAAACCAGATTTGGGGAGAACAGGCAAATAATTTTTTTGTTTTACTCTTAGAAGCAAAGCAAATCCTTTGTTTTTTACTTCTTAAAGTTGTTAGTACATGGTGATATTGACAAAATTAAAGAGACAGTCTTCGGGTATGAAATAATTATTTTCTTTAGTTCCTCAGATGTTAGCCATGATGGTGGACCTTGAAGAGGATGAGGACTGGGCAAATGCGGACGAACTAGAAGATGATGATTTTGACAGGTAGTCACACAGACTAGAAACCGTGAAGCTTCCTTGACCGGATAGAGCAAGGTCGGGTGGCAGTGAGGGCTTAGGGTTACAAGGCCTATCTCTTCCCCACACTGTATTCCGTAAATCCGAAGTTAAACTTTTAAGTTTGGAATATCGGACGTTTAGGCTTTCTCCGTTGTGTGTTTCTCTGTACCAAATTTTTTTAATACTTATCTTTAATAAAGTAGCTATCTTTATTACCCTGTTTTACTCTAAATTTTCTTCAAGAATTTTTTAATAGTATCTTCTAAAATATATATAAAGAAGCTTTATTGTGATAAATGCCTTTATATGCATAGGCGTTAACTTAGAATAGTGTTTTCCCCAAATAATGCAATTTATGTTTAGGATAGAGAGGAGGCAGTGATGGTGAGATTCATACACTGGGTGACAGTAACACTCAAATTACTATTTTACTTGTTTTAACTTAGTAGGTACCCATGAATACAGATTCCTGTGGAAAAGTCGATCAGAATTTATATTCACTGTGAAGTAGTGATAATGGCTCCTTACATATATGAAACATAGCACGTCAGAGCAGCTATTTTAATTTGATTCTTTCAGTGGTCCTAAAGGGTATAGTATCATATTATAGATGCAGAAATGGAGAGGGAGGATTCAGTGATTTGTCCAGGGTTGTCTAGCCACTCAGTAGACTGGGCTTAATACCACTTCCCTCACTCTTCCCAGTGAATCATACATACTGCCTTACCTCCTTTTCTTAAAAAGAACTGAAATAATTTCCCCAGAAGACTGGTAGTTGGTGTAAGCTACTATAACAGATATTAGATAGAATTAGACATTCGATTTACAGACTATATGGTGTCTTTTTGAAACTTAATCCTATTATTAAAAATGACTGACTTTTGGCCTAAATACTCTTTAGAAGTATGAAAATAATGCTTGACTGGAAATCATCAAATAGGGCTGAAGAGAAGACTGGGCTCCAATCAGGTTTTCTTGCCCTGGTTCAGTTACTGTTATGTGCTGCTCCCTGGCTTAATTTGCCCTGTAAAAGGCACTTAACATTTATATGGTGCTATTTTTTTTCTGGACTGGGTGAATAAGATTTTATCTGTGAGTAAATAAGGCGTAAATATATTTTCAAGGTCAGTTTAAGTCTAAGAACCTGTTCTGAAGGTCATAGTTTCATCATTCTGGTCTTGCCTTCACACAGAACAGTTAAAGATTATGCACATGACAAACTCACTGCTTATCTTGCAGTTCTAAAACAGAATTAATGTGCGAAGGCTTTTATGCCCAAATTTTTCTTCAGTTTTCAGGGAAAAAAACTAGAATTTACTTTCACCAATGCATAGTTTTTTGCAATGCAAATTGCACCCCTTAAAGATGAATAAGCTCACAGTGAGGAAAAAATCACATACAGGCTCAGTACCTTTTTCAGTTTTCTATGTTCTCCCCACTGATAAGTTTGAAGAATATATTTCCAGGAAATGATATACACAAGGCTCTCCTAAACACTCTGCTTACCCCTGAGTCTTGAAAGTGTCAGAAGCTAAGTTATAACCAGTGAGTGGTGTGTGGGGGGAGAGTAGGAAAAGGCTTGAAAGGTCAGATTCAGACATAAGACTTTTTTTTTTTTTTGCGGTATGCGGGCCTCTCACTGTTGTGGCCTCTCCCGTTGCGGAGCACAGATTGCAGACGTGCAGGCTCAGCGGCCATGGCTCACGGGCCCAGCCGCTCTGCGGCATGTGGGATCTTCCCAGACTGGGGCACGAACCCGTGTCCCCTGCATCGGCAGGCGGACTCCTAACCACTGCGCCACCAGGGAAGCCCCAGACATAAGACTTTTAAACCACAATGAGGCATGATAAAAATTTTATCCCCCCTCTTTTTTAAACTCTAGGGTTTTTTAACCCACAGCTTCACTACATATATTAGAAAGACCACTTGAATTAATTCTTCTTCAGTCTCAGTTTAATAACATGTTTAGAAATATGTCCGTGCAGTGTCCTATTCTTGTGTATTTTGCTTATGTCATGATTATATCATTTTGTTTGTGTGTAGCAATGCGGTTGCTGGTGAGAGTGCTTTAGACCGAATGGCTTGTGGACTTGGTGGAAAGCTCGTCCTGCCGATGATCAAGGAACATATTATGCAGATGCTTCAGAATCGTAAGCTGTTATCTCTTTCAAATGCTAGAATAGTGGAGTGTGGCTTTCCAAATCGTAAACTCTAACAAATGCTTAGACTGTGTCTAAAAGTCAGTCTTTGCCTTTTTATATTCTATGTTTAACCTAATTCTCATATTGATAAAATCCTATTCAGTCATCTTTAGAACCACTCAGTCTTACAGTAAAGAATATTTTTCCCTCAATACTGCAAATATTATTCAATTCTCCTTCCCCAGAATGGGCTACAGTATATGGGAAAAAATTAAAAATTCTAAGGAAAATTGACAGATTTACTCCCTAGCCAGAAATATCTAAATTTGAATTTAAATAAAACACCATTATTTGGATGTTTATGAAGTATGCATGTATTTGATTCACAGTCTTCCTTCATCTAATATCTTTTATTTTTTAAAAAAATACCTACTTCTAGAGGAGAAGCTACTTCTGTATTTCTCCTTTTATATTCCTAGCAAATATTTGGTCATTTGTTAGCCTTGTACCTGTAATTTGTATCAGTAACAAAAGTTGTTGTTTTTGTCCTTTTAATTACAAAGTTAATGTGCTTGATGTTTTTTAAAAATTCAGATACAACTGAAAGTCCCTTAACTTAGATTCGGGGTGGCCACTGTTAACAGTCCTCTGAGACTTGAGTCTCTGACCTCATTTATGCACATGTACAGTTGTGTTTAACATGAATATAGCATACAGATCCCATGCTTCCGCTCCCCAGTGTATCATATCACCACACGATGGCTTCCCTTTCGTTTAACAGCCACGTAGCATTCCACAATTCCCCATTAAACTGTAATAGTTCTGTTGATAACAAATAATGCTACTGCATACACTCTTCTACAGAAATCCTGGCTTACATGTATGAACATGTGTATCTGTAGCATGTATTACAAGAGACAGACTTGAGGGTCAAACCATTGATTTGGGATCTTAAAGTAGTGAAATGGAATCACAGAATACCAGCTTCACATGAAAGTGAATTTTTGAGAACTCCAGCCCTTAGCCTTTACCTAGGTCCTCCTTATCCTGTAAGATTCTTATTTATCCTAAGAAGGCATGGTCCAAAACCGTTATCCTTTTTTTTGTTGTTGTTGTTGTTGTTTTGCTGTACGCGGGCCTCTCACTGTTGTGGCCTCTCCCATTGCGGAGCACAGGCTCCGGACACGCAGGCTCAGCGGCCATGGCTCACAGGCCTAGCCTCTCCGTGGCATGTGGGATCTTCCCAGACCGGGGCACGAACCCGTGTCCCCTGCATCAGCAGGCGGACTCTCAACCACTGCGCCACCAGGGAAGCCCCCGTTATCCCTTTTTAATGATGTGATTTTACATCTGGGTCTTGAATAATAGTTTTTCCTTTTTTTACTCCCTAAATTTTGAGGGTTTTTTCCCCAAACGGATAGAGACAGTCAACATCACAGGTTGCTCAACCTATTAAAGCTACTAGACAGAATCTAGCTTTTCCGTTTTTAAGATGAAGAAAGTAAAGCCCAGAGACATGAAAGGTTACACACGGTCACCCAGCTATCAGTGTTTCACCGCTGCTTAATGCCATTCTTCAAATATGTTGTGGAACTGCTTGTGATTTGTAGTTAAAGAATTTAAGTTCCTGCTACAGCATAACTAGCTGGCTGCAGAAGCCTTCCCATGTATGGCAATGAACTCTCAATAAAGATTTGTTACTGTTAAATGTATGGCTTTGAGCACGTCTGGACCTTTGTTTCCTTCCTTGTCTGTTAAAAAATTAAAAAAAATAAGAAAGTGATGCTTGCCCTACACCCACGTTTGGAGTTAGGATCCAAAGGTGTATTTAATACTTCATGTGAAAAGGGCTTTAAAACGATGCATATTTTCCAGTAACTTACTATATACCCCACTTTATTTTAAAAACGTTTTATTGTTTTTTCTTTAAATAGTAAACACCAATTTTTTTTATTTTTTATTTATTTTATTTATTTATTTTTGGCTTTATTTTATTTATATTTGGGTCTTCGTTGCTGCACGCAGGCTTTCTGTAGTTGTGGTGAGAGGGGGCTACTCGTCGTTGCGGTATGTGGGCTTCTTATTGCGGTGGCTTCTCTTGTTGCAGAGCACAGGCTCTAGGTGCGCGGGCTCAGTATTGTGGCTCACGGGCTCCAGAGCGCAGGCTCAGTAGTTATGGTGCACGGGCTTAGTTGCTCCATGACATGTGGAATCTTCCCGGACCAGGCCTTGAACCCGTGTCCCCTGCATGGGCAGTCAGATTCTTTTTTTTTTTCTTTGTAATATCTTTATTAGAGTATAATTGCTTTACAGTGGTGTGTCAGTTTCTGCTTTATAACAAAGTGAATCAGTTATACATATACGTATGTCCCCATATCTCTTCCCTCTCGCATCTCCCTCCCTCCCACCCTCCCTATCCCACGCCTCTGGTCACAAAGCACCGAGCTGATCTCCCTGTGCTATGCAGCTGCTTCCCACTAGCTAACTATTTTATGTTTGGTAGTGTATATATGTCCATGCCACTCTCTCACTTTGTCCCAGCTTACCCTTCCCCCTCCCCGTATCCTCAAGTCCATTCTCTAGTAGGTCTGCATCTTTATTCCCGTCTTGCCCCTAGGTTCTTCTGACCATTTTCTTTTTTTTTTTTAGATTCCATATATATGTGTTAGCATACGGTATTTGTTTTTCTCTTTCTGACTTACTTCACTCTCTATGACCGTCTCTAGGTCCATCCACCTCACTACAAGTAACTCAGTTTCGTTCCTTTTTATGGCTGAGTAATATTCCATTGAATATATGTGCCACATCTTCTTTATCCACTCATCTGTTGATGGACACTTAGGTTGCTTCCATGTCCTGGCTATTGTAAATAGAGCTGCAATGAACATTTTGGTACATGACTGTTTTTGAATTATGGTTTTCTCAGGGTATATGCCCAGTAGTGGGATTGCTGGGTCATATGGTAGTTCTATTTTTAGTTTTTTAAGGAACCTCCATACTGTTCTCCATAGTGGCTGTATCAATTGGCATTCCCACCAACAGTGCAAGAGGGTTCCCTTTTCTCCACACCCTCTCCAGCATTTATTGTTTGTAGGTTTTTTGATAATGGCCATTCTGACCGGTGTGAGATGATATCTCATTGTAGTTTTGATTTGCATTTCTCTAATGATTAATGATGTTGAGCATTCTTTCATGTGTTTGTTGGCAATCTGTATGTCTTCTTTGGAGAAATGTCTATTTAGGTCTTCTGCCCATTTTTTGATTGAGTTGTTTGTTATTTTGATATTGAGCTGCATGAGTTGCTTGTATGTTTTGGAGATTAATCCTTTATCAGTTTTTTCATTTGCAAATATTTTCTCCCATTCTGAGGGTTGTCTTTTTGTCTTGTTTATGGTTTCCTTCGCTGTGCAAAAGCTTTGAAGTTTCATTAGGTCCTATTTGTTTATTTTTGTTTTTATTTCCATTTCTGTAGGAGGTGGGTCAAAAAGGATCTTGCTGTGATTTATGTCATAGAGTGTTCTGCCTATGTTTTCTTCTAAGAGTTTGATGGTGTCTGGCCTTACATTTAGGTCTTGGCAGGCGGATTCTTAACCACTACGCCACGAGGGAAGCCCCCAATTTTTTTTTAATCTTAAAATTCAAAGGAGGAAAACCATTTTCAAATCCCAGTACCATCCGATTACATTTGCTGAACATACTTCTAGGAACTCTGCACATTTCTTTACTATTTATTTTTGTGTGTTTTTTAAATTTAATTTAATTTGTTTGCACTGAGTCTTAGTTGTGGCTTGCTGGCTCCTTAGTCGCGGCTGGCAGGCTCCTTAGTCGCGGCTGGCAGGCTCCTTATTTGTGGCATGCGAACTCTTATAGTTGCGGTATGCACGTGAGATCTAGTTCCCTGACCAGGGATCAAACCCAGACCCCCTGCATTGGAAGCGTGCAGTCTTAACCACTGCACCACCAGGGAAGTCCCTTGTGTGTTTTTTAACTGAGTTATAACTGACATAACATTATATTGGTTTCAGATGTGTAGCGTAATGATTCAGTATTTGTATACATTGCAAAATGATCATGGCAATAAGTCTATTTACTCCTCTTTAAAATAATGTGTCCAGTATGCAAGGATTAGTATCAGATATTGGTTTCTTAGGATTATTATTCCTCAGTTGAGAAATTTGGCTTAATGGTATATTGAGTAATTGAAATACAGTTAAAGCATATATATAATGTTATCATAAATAATAATAATAAAGTTTTAATGTTTAACAGAAAAAATTAGCAGTTTTTCAGAGGAATGAGTTACAACAGACTTCATCTTTACATGGGTTTTGGGCTCCCCAAAGGAAAGGGAAAAATTAAATCTAATGTCCAATTTAGGATTTTTCTGCAACTTAGTTAACCCTTATACCAGCAGTTCTCAAACTTTCGTTCTCAGGATCCTCTTACACTGAGGATCCCAGGGTGCTTTTGTTTTGGGTTTTTTGTTTTTGTTCTTTTCATCTGAATATTTGCTCCCCTTTATAATACGGTGAGAGCATTTTTTTTTTATTGGAGTATAGTTGATTTACAATGTTGTGTTAGTTCCAGGTGTACAGCAAAGTGAATCAGTTATACATATACATATATCTACTTTTTCTTAGATTCTTTTGCCATATAGGTCATTACAGAGTGTTGAGCAGAGTTCCCTGTGCTATACATATACAGTAAGTTCTCATTGGTTATCTATTTCATATATAGTAGTGTCAATCCCAATCTCCCAATTTATCCCTCCCTCTACCCACCATATTGCCTTTTAACTTTCAGAGTAGAAATGCTTGTGTGACATAACCACTGTGACAATGAAGTAATCCAGTCAGGACTTTTTCTATTTTTCTGGTTAATAAACATTTATAAAAGTATTTTGTTACTCTTTTCCAAATAAGGAGAACTTCCTTATACTTCTGACTACCAGAATGACATGTTTGTAGTGTCTAATTGCTGTTCCTTTCTGTGTAATTCTGTTCTGTAGCTGACTGGAAGTATCGGCATGCAGGATTAATGGCCTTATCTGCCATTGGGGAAGGATGCCACCAGCAAATGGAAGGAATTCTAAATGAGATAGTAAATTTTGTTTTGCTTTTTCTTCAAGATCCTGTAAGTACCAGTAAATATTTGATTCATAATTATTGCCTTAGTTTCACATGGGACCCTGTTGCCTTTACTAATACAAAGGCACCTATTCCAGCATCCCAGAGTGAGGTATGCAGCCTGTAATGCCGTGGGACAGATGGCTACAGATTTTGCACCTGGTTTCCAAAAGAAATTCCATGAGAAGGTAAGTAATGAGTCTGCAGACACTCAAACTCTAAGAAGAGGGATGGCATTTGAAAATGTCTATGTGTGTGACTTCATTTCACAGGTGATTGCAGCTCTGCTGCAGACCATGGAAGACCAGGGCAATCAGCGTGTACAGGCCCATGCCGCTGCCGCTCTCATTAACTTCACCGAAGACTGTCCCAAGTCACTACTTATTCCATATTTAGATAATTTGGTGAAACATCTGCATTCCATCATGGTCCTTAAACTTCAAGAGGTAAGTTTCGAGATCTTTAAGCTCCCTATTTATAAAGATTAATTTGATAGGTAAGACCTGGAGAAAGAAGGACTTTTCAGAATGGCCATAAAGAATAGAAAGTTAGGAAGATATTCCAGGCTGTTCTTAGTATAATTCAGGCTTGACCAGAGAATGGGCTGCTCAGTATTAGACTTGGGAAAGATATGGACTAAAGGGTAGGTAAAAGCAACATGTGAATTGCCTGGAAAACAAGCCAGAGTTATTTTTGAACTCTGTAAATTATTTATGTAAATTTGGAATTACATAAATTAATTGCTGCAAGAAACCATGAAAACGTGATTGTAGGAAATTAGCACAGTTGCAACGTGAGGCATAAACATAAATGGGGAAGATTTAAGGCAAGACCATCATACGATTATTGTTCAGCGAGTTTGGATGGTAATATTGGAAATTGGAAGGAAAAGTGATTCTGAAAGATGCTTCTCAGGAAGCATTAGCTGTTTCTCTCTGCCACTTTGAATTTTAAAAGATGAAAGAGAAAGAAGCAAAAAATGTTGACCACTCTCCTAACCTGGGTGAGAGAATATGTAAAAAAGAATATCCTTTTTGTTTTAAATATGTTGAATTCTTAAAATAAGGCCTGGCCATCCAAATAGAAGACAGTTTATAGTTTCAGTTTAAGTAAGAGGCCACCTAAAAACAAGTGAATGTTGTCAGTGTAGCATCATGAGAGAGAGAAGATTCAGGTAAGAAAGGCAAAGATTGAAGCCCAGTTTGTCGTCAAATATAATGAAAATAAATTTCTACTCTAAAGTGAAATGAATAAAAATGACATGCAAAATAAAAGCCGTTTAACTATTATATTCAGCAGACATAAAGTTACTGTCAAATCGCTATATTAATACTCAGTTTCTATACTTTAGTTCATGATGAACTGGTAGCAGTTGGTAAACCACACTGTGCCTAGCACTGGTCTAAAGGAGAACAGGGAGGAAGAGAGGAAATAATGTCTCAGAAGGCAAAGAAGGGGCTTTAAAGCAAAGGATGCGTGCTCAGTGTCCAATGACAGCAAACTAAGAACATGATACAGGAACGTGTGTGTATCTGAAAACACACAGAGGTAGACAAGTTGAAGGCAGATCGGTTAGGTTAGTTAAATCAGGAATTGATGGATCAGATGTGACATTACTAGTAGATTTGGGTAAAGGGCTGAAGTGTGAAGGGTGCCTCTGTATAATCCTCCCTCCCCTCATGGGTCCAATATGTGAGATACAGACTGAAGGAAGGAGTTGCTAAGATGGGCTGGGGAGGAGGTTAAAGTATGTGAGCAAGAGCAATGCAAAGAGAGAGTAGCCGAGGAAGAAGGACATTCCAGGGAGATCAGAGGCCAGTCATGACATGAAACAGAGCAGATGCTGAGATGCAGAAGAAGGGAGTAAGCTGACCTTTTAAAGGTGTGTTGGGGCTTGTGGTACAAGGAGAAAGAGCTCTGCCGAGAGCGGCTGTGGTTGACGAGCGGCGTGAGGAACATCTGGAGTAGTCCAGGAGCACTGTGTTAAGGAGAGAACATCACACATAAATACAAATAGTTCAGCGCCGTTCTTATATTTGCTTTAAGACCTACAGTCTCCAGTGTGGCTGCCAGAGGGTGGGCTCAGCTTGCGGTTTCAGAAAAGCCCTCGGGAACTTTCAGGGAGTGTTTCTTCCATGTTCTCATTTGTGTGGTTGTTGTGTGTCTTCCTTCTAGTTGATTCAGAAAGGCACCAAGTTAGTTTTGGAACAAGTTGTGACGTCTATCGCATCAGTTGCAGATACTGCAGAAGAAAAATTTGTCCCCTACTATGACTTATTTATGCCATCACTGAAGCACATTGTTGAGAATGCAGTTCAAAAGGAGCTCAGACTTCTCAGAGGAAAAACTATTGAATGCATCAGCCTCATTGGTCTGGCTGTTGGGAAGGAAAAAGTACGTGATTTGTAGTACGTCGAATTTTTTGTTTGAATTTGGCTACGGAGGCACTGAGGGTACCAGAGGGTTTTTTCCTTCTGATAAATGGTTTTCTGGATACTTGTTTTTTCCCATCATCTTACTCTCATATTACTTTAATTTTATATATAAATAAATTGTTTCCTTCATTTTTTCATTGCTAATATTAAGGTTTCTTAACTCAGTTATGCTCTTGAAACCTTCTCTTATGGGTACAGTCTGTCTCTATGGAGGCTTGTGGAATTCAAGACCCATATGTTTAGTTTCGCCCACTTGAACATGTGCTTGGGAACATTCCAGTTGCTTTTCTGTTAATCCAAAAAGCATTGAGTGTCCCAAGAGAAATTTATATGCATGTAGTTCTTCAGAAAATAATTAGCAAGGACGGTGGGCCAGTGTGTTTTTCTTCTTAGCTGACGTCTCAGACCTGTCAAAGCTAATTCAGAAGAAGCTCCTCTGTCATCAGCCCCTCATGTTCTGATTCTCAGAGCTTTCAATATAGAACCTTTCTCTCTGATTTCCTCCAAAACCAGCATTATTATCTTATAAACTGTTCTCTGGGAGACACTGAGAAACTAACCAATAAAACATTTTTATGTTCTGTTCTCTGCATTTTGGCTTTCAAACTATTTTTGAAACAGTTTATACAATGGAGATTGCCAGAACTACGCAGAGAGTTAAATGAAAATCATATAGTTCTGTGGAGCAACCCAAAATTGTCTTTCTGGATTTGGATTATCTTTTTACTGCTGGAAATACATAAGCCATGGACCAAAACTTGATGCCACTAGAACTATCTTTATACTGCAATTCATTTTGACCTTCACTGGAAAACGTATTTTTCTAGAAAAAGCACTAAGTCCATTGCAATATAGAGGAAAAAATTTCAATATAATACTTTTATCTGAGGGGTTATAACCCGTGTGGGAAATGTAATAGATTTGGGGGGAAAGTTTTATTATTACATAAGAAACAAAAATTGGGTGGCAGTAGTGCCTTTCTGATGTGATATACATGAGTAATATTAGTGTCTTTTTTCCCCAAATATTTCCTTCCAGTTCATGCAAGACGCATCAGATGTGATGCAGCTATTATTGAAGACGCAGACAGACTTCAGTGATATGGAAGATGATGACCCTCAGGTAAAGCAGCCCTCACATGCGCTTGCATCCTTTTGGTCGATAGCTCAGGATTAAATGTATTAAAAAAAGAAATCGAGTAATAGGTTTCTTGTGATAATATCAACCCGTGGTTTCAGAGACATTCTTCACTGATTTTCCTTCTACTTGGCACACCATTTTTCCCTCGGTCCATTCCAGGCTGCTCCTCTTCTGACTAGTTTTTGGTTCCGTTGGGGTTCTGTCATGCCAGGCTCTCTTACCTCTTCACTCTCCTTGAGCAGCGTCATCCATAGGCACAGCTCCGGTTTTCCTTCATATGGTTGTGGCTTCAGGTCTGTCGCCGAATTCAGGGTTCATTTGTCCAGCCCCTCACTAGACATCACCATGTGGATGTCTCCTGGCCCTTTGCATGCCAGATGACTTCCCTCCCCTGTCAAAAGCAAAAGAAATACAGAAACCCAGTAGTTTTAGAGCATGTCATGCTCTTTTCTCTGCCTGTGAACAAGCCCTCGTTGAGCTTAGAAAGAACCCTCCCCACTCAGCCTGGCTAACTTCTGCGCGTAGTTCACGGCTGGTACCAGTCTCAGTGGTGGGTACTGAGGACCCTGTAGTAAGAACATCGTGAATGTTTGTCACAATCTTCATGATAGTCACAGTGCCTACTGCACCATGAGCATTCAATCAGTAATTGTTGGCTTAAATTTTAACTTTACACAGCCACTCTGCAGTTGTTTTCCATACTTAAAAATGCTTTTTCCAAACACTTAAAAATTTGTTTTGTTTTTTAAATTAGGAGTGGGGAGTGCATTTGCACATGCAGGCATGTGAAATAGACAAATATATAGATGGTTGCTGGAGGGTAAAAATCACTTTTGGGGCCATGGGGATGAATTAGAACCAGATTCTCTGTAGGTAGATTAAGTCTTTGTAAAGACAGTAGTAGTAGAAGAGGTGTCTTAAATGTGGACAACCCCTTACACAGAAAACTTAAACAGCTAGGAGAAAGGGGTATTTAGTGTTTAATGAATGGAACTTTAGTCAGTAGACAAAGTAAGGTAAGTTCCTGCCTTCAAGAAAATTAGTGCTTAGGGGTTGATATGTTTAAGTGGGCTTTGTTAAATGATTCAGATGCTGTTAGAGAAAACTATATATTTTGAAATATATAGTTTCTTGAAAGTAGGAACAAATAAGACAGGGTCCTGGGCTCTTTTGCCTCAGCTGTCGTCTGTATCCTAGTGTAGACGTTCACAGTGATTTCCATGGTTTCTGAACATTTTAAGTATGTGACCTTAGGAAATGCACTTATTGCTTAAAGAGCCATGAATGTAAAAACATCATTTCCATGAAACAGGGAAGGGGCTTTCTTTATGTCTTATTTATCCACTTTTTATTAAAAATCACTTTTATTTTAATTTTAAATTTTTCTCCCCAGATCTCTTACATGATCTCAGCATGGGCCAGAATGTGCAAAATCCTTGGGAAGGAATTTCAGCAGTACCTTCCAGTGGTCATGGGACCGCTACTGAAGACGGCTTCGATTAAGCCTGAAGTGGCCCTTTTAGATAGTAGGTGTCTGCATGCGGACATGGCAGTTGTAGAATTTCTCTTTGTTACCATTTTTAACATGAATTTTCTTCCTTCTTCGTTAATAGCCCAAGACATGGAGAACATGAGTGATGATGATGGTTGGGAATTTGTGAACCTTGGAGATCAGCAAAGTTTTGGTATTAAAACTGCAGGACTGGAAGAAAAGTCAACTGCTTGTCAGATGCTGGTAATTATGTTTACTGAACTTCGTTTTACAGCTTCTCATAATGAATACATATAATGTATATGTATATAATTCATTATATATATACTTATGTATATTATATATATATATTTCATAGGAGTGCTTTTCACGGATGCTGAAGAAGTTATGCCAGGAATGTATTCTTTAATAAATATAGAAACCTTTAGACCCAACATTTCCACTTATGGATTTCCATCCTAAACAAATGTGGATAAAACCTTTCGTTACCAGTGCTGTTTTTAATAACAACAACAACAAAAATGAATAGCCCAAATAACTATTGTTAGGAAGATGATCAGTAATTACCGTGCCCTGGAGTATTACATAGCCATTACAGAGCTACCTGAGGGGGAAGGATTTTTGCCTGTTTTGTGTTTAGTATATAGTAAGTGGCTAAGGAATATTTTTGAATGAACAGAAATCTGCTCACAGTATTAAAGATAAAGTTGGTATGATTTCATTGTATTTAAAAAAATAGACATGGTAGGAAAATCAAAATGTTTACGGTGATTATTTCTTGTGGTATTATGGGGTCTATGTATATTCTCTTTGAGTTTCCTTTTTTAAACCTTCATGAGCATGTGTTGTAGACAGTGAGAGTTTTTTGTTTTTGTTTTTTTACAAATAGAATTAAGAGATTTTGGTAACATTGTAAATCAACTAAACTTCAATAAAAAAGTATTTTAAAAAGAGATTATGGTATATTACAAATCTAGCAGTTAAGTAAGCCTAAATAAAAGTTAATGGCTTAAATTTTATTTTGTATTAGTATTGTGTTTTCTAATTCATTTGAACATATATTTCTTGAACTTATTCTTACCAGTACTTAATTACCTATAATTTATAAACAATTTGGATTTTCTGTAGTATCGCTCAACTTGAGAACAAATATAAATGTAACATCTTCTACAAAATTACCAACTCTTTTCATGTAGTGAAAGAGAATAAAGAAACAATTACATTAAGACAACAATTTTTTGTTTCATCTGTTGAAATGATTTTTTTAAAATTCAGAATAGCATAAGCCCGTTTGCTGCAGATTTATAGAAGTGATGTGCTGTGATTACATTTTCAGGTTTTTGGGTTTTTTTTTTTAATTTTAGGTTGCCTTAATTAAGTGGCATCTTTTGTTTGAAGTATTTTCAGAGTGCTGAAACTTTTGCTAAATTCTCCCCCCTACAAAATAAGAATATGAAATATTCCCCCCTTCGAATGACAATATATACTACAGTCGTTTCATGGTCCTTTCCCATTTTACAATTCCCTTTAGTTAAAAGACTAATTTCACAGTCCTGCAGACAGCTCTAAATGTAGTTAGCTCTAGTTAGGATATAACATTCTGTGGTCCTCATGGTTTTGCAGTTTGTTAATAAATATTAATACATCAAAATTAACATGGGTCTTGTTTTCTCTTCAAATACTTTGGTTTCAGGTTTGCTATGCTAAGGAATTAAAAGAAGGCTTTGTGGAGTACACGGAACAGGTTGTGAAACTCATGGTCCCTCTACTGAAATTTTATTTCCATGATGATATCCTATAATTTTTGAACAGAAAACATTTCTAGATTTACTTAAATTGTAGGCTGTTGAAGTATTAGACTTTGTGCTAACCGAAGTAAGCGTACATCACCAGTATTCTGTTTGCACTGACAGTGGTTTCAGGTTATAAACTTGGTTCTTTGCAAGTGCCTTTGTTTCATTTGTGCCGAAAACATGAAAAAGAAAATGTCAACTATCCTCTAGTTGACAATTCTCTGTGGAGCACTGAAGGGCTTTAAGGATTGTTATTTTATTAGCAAATGTTTATGGTTGTGTGTAATTGCTGCTTTTCCCAAATATCTTTTGGTGATGTTAAGCAAGACCTTCTAACAAGTTAGAGACCAACTTAATAGTACTTAACTTTCTATATAGCTCATTTCAAATGTGGATAATACCTCTGGAGAGAAATGTCTCTTGGTAAATCTGTGTGAAACAGTTTTCCTCCTCAATATAATGGTAGTTGTAATTAATATGTATAGGTAGGTTTTTATGCCATTTCGTGTGCGCATACACACACTTTCGTAAATGAGTTAAAAAAAAATGACAGCCCAATGGAACGGTAGAGCCTGGACCCAAAACTGCCTGGCTCCAGAGCCACTTTGTTGTAGTTCTTCATGCAGTATCCTGCAGCGGCATCCTTTACAGAAGATGGCTTTTGCCCAGCAGACTTCCCATAATGCCTGAAGACAGACCAGAATTATTTTTAAGAAGAAGTCTCAAGACCTTATTTTAGAAATGATGTTAGATAGGGAGAGGCAACTCATCTTTATCGAAAACTGAAGAGGCTGATTCAGGAAGAGATCCTCAGTAGTTTTCTTTAGTAAAGTCATTGCTTCAGTTGCATTTGTTAGAAGCATGCATTACCTCAAATTTGGGGATAGGTACATTCTGAGACATACTGTGAGAGTCCCAGGTCCTTCCTCAGTCATTTTTATGATTAGGGGTTACATTTGAGCCTTCATTCCTGTTATATTGTAGGTGACAGAAAAGACAGGAGGTATGACTTGGGGACAGGGAGACTTCTGTTTTTATACGCAGGTTATGTTTAACACAAGCTCTTGGAGAGCAGTCTTAGATAAACAGAAGTTGCCTAGCACTCCACAATCTTGAGGATAGTGATTACACTAAATGTAATCTAAGGATAGTGAGTACGTTTCCTTAACAATAAAACGTGTTCGAGTGGCAGCAGCAGAATCCATGCCTCTTCTCCTGGAATGTGCAAGAGTTCGTGGTCCTGAGTATCTCACACAGATGTGGCATTTTATGTGTGATGCTCTAATCAAGGCCATTGGCACAGAACCAGATTCAGATGTCCTCTCAGAAATAATGCACTCTTTTGCAAAGGTAAATATTTTTCTCTTCAAAAATATGTATAAGATTGTGTGTCCATTTATTAGTCTTGCTAATAAATAAATGGGGGGATTTATTCTTATGTTGTAACAGAAATTTTTCTTTTTCTGTCAAAAATGTTTAATATTTTGGTGCTTTCACTCTTTTTGTTTTTCTTTCTTTTCAAGAGTAGCTCTTCTTGTATTCTGGTCTTCATTAGTTTCCATCATCATTACCTGGTAATCCAACTACAGAAACTTGGCTGTCATCATCCAAGTCATGTCTAGTTTCTGTCCTATTCTCTCTCCCCTAAATTCCCTTCTGTTTTTTGCCATATCTCTTCTTTTTGCTGTTGAAAGAGCCTCACTTGGTCTATTCCACAAGCCATTCCTTCTTTTGCTCATAGTTCATTCGCCTTTCCTCAAGCATTGACTTGCTCTTTGAGTCACTCCCCTTCCCATATTCTTGGTCATCTCCATTGCTCACAGCTCCATAGCTTGCTCCACAGTTTGGTTTAAAAATTCTTTATTTGTCCCCATTTACGCTCCTGAAGTTCAGATTTTCTCTTATTTTTCCAACGACCGCACGCTTCCATGTCTTTGCCTGTATCATTCCCTCCGCCTATAATAGCCTTTCTCCAGCGCCATCTTTGTACAGAGTATGCATGTAGTAACTGAGCTCCTTAGAAGCTGGTCTTTTCCATCTTTGAATCCACAGCATCCACCGTAATTCCCGGCACTTAAGACGTGCTCAGGACATGTTTAAAGGAAAAATATTTTTTAAATTCTTCTCTTTAAAATACTGGCATCGTAGCAAATACAAACCAAGTGGATTTACTCATTTAATCATTAATCTTCCAGGGTACTGAGTTATGTTAATTTTTCTCACACCTCCATCTGATTTTTTTTTTTTTTTTTGGCTGCGTTGGGTCATTGTTGCTGCTTCTCATTGCAGTGGCTTCTCTTGTTGCGGAGCACGTGCTCTAGGTGCACGGGCTTCAGTAACTGTGGCTCGCGGGCTCTAGAGCGCAGGCTCAGTAGTTGTGGCGCACCGGCTTAGTTGCTCCGCGGCTGTGGGATCTTCCCGGACCAGGGCTCGAACCCGGTCACCTGTATTGGCAGGTGGATTCTTAACCACTGTCCCTCCCTCTGATTCTTAATGGAGTTTAAATTTTGACTCCAAAAACACTTAAATCTTATGAGTTGCTTTCTTTCCTCAACCTCGTTTTAGTGCATTGAAGTCATGGGAGATGGATGCCTTAATAATGAACACTTTGAAGAGTTGGGAGGTATATTGAAAGCTAAACTTGAAGAACATTTTAAAAATCAAGAATTGCGACAAGGTAAGTTTTCCATGCTTTTATTTCTGAATGTAATCCTTGACCATTTTGGCGACCATTTAAAGACATTTATTTGGGTGTGTTTTAGTTAAAAGACAAGATGAAGACTATGATGAACAGGTGGAAGAATCACTACAAGATGAGGTAAATTATTCCATTTAGAACTTAATTTACACGACCATTTGCATCTGGAGGATAATGCTTAAGTTTCTGATTCATCTGACTTCTCATAAGATGTACTTCTTATTAATCTTTAGTAGAAAAATCTGACATGTATTTCATTGATTAATTTAGAGAATAAGTCATTTGAAATTAGCTGATTTGTGTTTTGGACGCTTTGTGTGCATTTTGTTGCAATGGCCTCACATATGAAAGCACCTTGGAGCTCACCTCGTATTTTCTTCTGCTCTCACTACAATCTTGTGTATTTGGTGGTGCTTTCGCCATTTAAAGATGAGTGAACTCAAACTCAGATGTTGAATGACTGCCTACAGCCGCACTGTCAACAATCTCATGCTTAAGGCCAGATCTTTGTATAACGCCAGCTGTCTTTCCACTGGACCACAGAATTGTGCAAATTTCCCCATAAATAATATGCATGCAGTGGTTGACACAATTCTTCACATTGTTAGTCAGTTCTCTCACCATCAAACCACTTGATGCCATCAAACATATTTCAGCTGTGTGTTTAGGGTCTGTCACGTGGCATGTGGCCATCTGGTGGACCGGTGCTGACATGTGCCGGCCATCTCAGTCCTCTGCAGGGTGCTCACACGCTGACACACACATTGTTCCCAGGGACGTAAATAACTCACCCCACATCTCCCCACCATCCTGCTCCCAAACCAGAAACATGCTTGCAGAAAACAAAAAAATAGTAAAGTAAAATCACTTTTGTTTCAGATCTTTGAGATTTGGGTTAATTTTTCAACTGTATATTTTGAATATATTCCAAGAAAAGTATTTGCAATAAGTGCAATACTTAACCACACTCCTTCCTTTCTTTCCATAGCCAGACAAGAGACATCACTGGGGTGACCTCAGTCTCTGGACTCTTGCTATATGCCCTTAAGAAAGTGAAGAGAAATTTAATTTTGTACTTCTCTTATGTTTTGTATAATAAATGTTACTGTTAATAATAGTAGGGATACTTTTTAAATACATATGGGTATGTATGTGTTTGTTTTTTTTAGGATGATAATGATGTTTATATTCTGACCAAAGTGTCAGACATTTTACACTCAATATTCAGTAGCTACAAGGAAAAAGTGTTACCATGGTTTGAACAGCTGCTTCCGTTAATTGTCAACCTAATTGTAAGTGTTACCTCTTTTTGACAATTATTTTAGATAGTTGACCTGGAACTCTTTCCTTACAGCATTTGAAAACTTACACTTTCAAGTCAGAATGGATCATAGAAATCATGGTTTCCACTGTACCTCTTTAATTTACCAAGTTTATTGCATTGCCCTGGATATTTTCTCCTTCAGTATATGCTTGAAGTTTACTAATTAGGTTTTCCATAGTTCAACTAATTTATAATACAGTCTGAAGGCGTAGAACTGATTTTTTTTATTTCAGATTATCTATACCCTGCTGAATTAACAAATGGAAAAAAAATGGTTGCAGGTTTTTGTTTTTGTTTTTCAGTAGACACAAGAAAATTCCGTTTTGATCCCTACTATGTACCACCAGCAATCAGATTCTGGATGATAGCCTTATATATTCAATTTTTAAAATGTATTATAAATTATAAGCAGTCATCAGATATTTATGGGGTTTTTTGGATTTCAATTTTGTGTTTTATGATATTTAGTACTGCAGTATCTTTTTTAAATGATTTAGGCCCATATGACATCCTGTTGAATCAGTACTGTAAAGTTAAATCTTTGCAGCTTTTACTACTGTTGTGTTTTTTAAATATAGCATTGCCGTTATCTTTTTTGTAAAGTAAATGTATATACATAGCTGCTGCTGTCAGTTCTTCCTGGTACTTGGTAATGTCAGATTGTGGAATTCTATAACAAATCACCCAAGTCTTTTAAACCTATACTTTATTAAATCTGTGTAGTAGTTTGAGGGTTGTTATTCACAAGAACTGATTGTTACTGTGTTCTTTTTCATTACCTATATCAGGAATATCCATGTAAGATGACAGCCTATAGTGAATAAGTGTTTCTTTACGATCTCTTTTTGTTGTTGTTCCATTAGTTCATGTCTTTTATTAACTAATACACAGTGACTTCTGGTTTGTTGAAACAATATGTCAGACAACATTTGCCACAGTAATGTCTGTCAAAGTGGCTGGCCGTAAAAACTCCAGCACCACATTCATCTGAATAGTCAAAGCTTAAAGGAGTATCTCTTTTGTAGTGTCTACATAGACCGTGGCCAGATAGACAGTGGGGCTTGTGCATCTTTGATGATGTCATAGAACACTGTAGTCCAGCCTCATTTAAATATGCAGAATATTTCATAAGGCCAATGCTCCAATACACATGTGACAGCAGCCCAGAAGTCAGGCAAGCAGCTGCGTATGGCCTGGGAGTCATGGCACAGTACGGCGGAGACAACTATCGTCCTTTTTGTACAGGTACTTTTGTTTGTTACGTTATGTGCATCTCATCCCAGGCATCCCTGTTATCCATGCCTTGCTTCCCCCCACCCCCGCACACCGCCCACCCCGGCAAACATACACTGCTTCATTCTCTTTTCCTTTTTCAAACACCTTACTGTAGCACTTAGGAGTTTACCGCCCTCATGCTCGTAGAAATGGAAGTGAAATCTGAGTGGGGCCATAGCCTCCTCACCTCAGTCCCAGGGTACAGTCCACTTGGGGCTTGGAGGGCATACTTTTAAAACATGTTGGCATCCCTGTAAGTTCAGCACGGGAATATAGCTGGGCGGCGTTCAGAAGCTGCGGTACACCGAGGTGATCAGGAATGTGAATCCGGAGGCTGCTAACCTCCTGGGCCTACAGATTAGTGGGGTGCAGGTGCTCCTGAGCACGCCAGGGCAACCCCCCTTTCCCCGTGTCTGGTTCTGTAGTCACAAAAACAAACATTTCTTGCACTTGAACATTGCCTCACTATAATTCATACCTGGACCAGAGATAAGAAATATTTATGAGCATTTGCATGAAAATGTGAGACTTTAAATGACTTTTTTTCAAATGCTTATTTTAGAAGCACTTCCACTGCTGGTAAGAGTTATTCAGTCTGCTGATTCTAAGACCAAAGAAAATATCAATGCTACAGAGAACTGCATCTCGGCAGTAGGGAAAATTATGAAGTTCAAGCCTGATTGTGTGAACGTTGAAGAAGTTCTCCCACATTGGCTGTCTTGGCTTCCACTACATGAGGATAAAGAAGAAGCTGTTCAGACTTTCAATTATCTTTGCGACCTGATTGAAAGGTAAGAAATGGGACAGGTAGGCCTTATTTCCTTCCCTTCACGTAACACAGTGCTTCCTGTGCACAGCTTCCAGGTGTATAGGTTATAATAATGCTGTCTTTATAAATCAGGTTAAGAAGCCGTATCACAGTTAAGAGTGCCGTATAAGCACATCTAATTTTGAGTTATTCTTTATGGAACTCAGTTCAACAGATCATTATAGAATGTGATGTTCAAGGAAGGTTCTGTTCCGTCTCCCACCCCACTCATTCATTCATCCATTCACTCACTAGCTTTACTGAGGTATAATTGACATACCATTCATTAGTAGAATGGGATCAAAGAACATTGTTAGTACTATTTTTTGACCCTCTGAAATACTAGTGTTTTTCTTTGGATTAAAAAATCAGTGGTACAAGGGAAATATACCAGACGGGCAGTCAGGATCTGGCCCCAGACCTCTGTCATTAATAGTATTATTTTATGCCTGTGAGTATAGCTAAGAATTGCAGCAACCTTGGAGGTTATAGAAGCTATCAAATCAAAGGCATGTTCATTGGTGGTCTGTTTTTCTAAGTCCAAGTTCCCCTAGGTACTGGATCTGGGCTCTGGCACTATTACTTACTCCTTTTAGTTCATAAATAAATCCAATGGCTACAACCACTCATCTCCTGGAGTTTGTAGAAACAGGCCAATGGCTATATTCCCTCATGCCTGTTTAAGTTCTCATTCACACAAATACTGGGAGTCTTCACAGGTAGGACATCATCATTAAGGAATGTAGCAGCCATCCTGGAGACCCCTACCTGCGCCTGCCTCTGCAGTGGCCACTTCTCCATCACGCTGTTCAATCACCTCCCTTGGAGATGACTACTCTGGAATTTTCTTAATGAAAAACGCTGGGATTCTAATTAGATTCACTGTTAGGTTTCTTTCCATTAAACTTGACTGGAGCTTATTTCCCGGCTTACATTTAGAATGCCTGTATTATCTTTTTGAACTTCAGATTTATTTTAGAAACCATTCTGCAGTGTCTAAATAAAATTTGTGTTAAGGAACTGTTCTTAGTAATATCTTGGGGTTTTTTTTTTAACGTATATATATATAATTTACATGGGAAGAAACTGAAAAGCTAATAAGTAAAATTAGCTGGTTTTCCTCCTACTGAATCTAAAAGGCAGTTGATTTTAGTGAGTACATAATCATTGTATAAAGACAGAATAACAAAATTCAGTGTTGGGGGAAAGGTGTGGAAAAGTATGAGTGCCTCGGTGATTTCCTGTTACAATTTTCATTTACAGTGGTTGTCTTCTCTTCCTTTTTTCAGTAATCACCCAATCGTTCTTGGCCCTAACAATACCAATCTGCCCAAAATATTCAGTATAATTGCAGAAGGAGAAATGCATGAGGCAATTAAACATGAAGATCCCTGTGCCAAACGTCTGGCTAATGTCGTTCGCCAAGTACAGGTAAGCTGGTTTGGTTAAACTGGGGAAGAAGAACTAAAAAATTGCTTGGTTTTGGCTTTTTTTTCATATTCTTCTCTATTAGAGGAAGGAAGTAGAAATCCAACTAGCTAAGGAAATTTCATTTTTATATTCTCTTGTCATCAAGTCTCAAATGGATTATACTTATTATAATCTACCCATATATTCTCACTATTTATTAAAACTAAAACCTGTATCTTAAATCTGAGACTAGCACATACTCATTGTGTAGTTTTTCTGCATATCTGTGAAGAAAAAAACATGAGATTTTAATAGTAATAAAACTGTCAGCTACCAATGACTTTTCCTACCTAAATTCATGTGTATAGATTACCTGAACGTGTCAGCTAAAGTGTAGCTTTATCAATGCAAAAATGAGAAAACTTACTGTAAATGAAATAAACTTTATAGAAATGAAAAGATTTCTTGCTTTTACAATGATGTTCATCAAGCTAATCTACTGGAAAGAAGGTATTTTGGCATTATTTCAGTCTACCTAATGATGATTAGTAAGATACTTCCCAGTGACCATTTTCGCCGAATCTAAATGTGTGACAATGTTCTTTCCCTAGACTTCTGGAGGACTGTGGACTGAATGCATAGCACAGCTCAGTCCCGAGCAGCAGGCAGCCATACAGGAGCTCCTGAACTCTGCCTGAAGGGCCTTAACATCACCACCAGAAAACTAACTCCAAATAAACGTTTACCCTTTTGTTTAGGTTTCTTTGTTTTGTTTTTGAGCAAAAGAGAACGGTAGAGTTGTGTGTAGGCCATTCTTCTGCAAAGCCACAACAGCAGGAAGAGAAGCCCTGGGTTTCAGGATGGTGTTTAAGTGGATTTCTCCCACACCACTGAGGAAGTCCCATGAGCCCTGCAGTAGCACTGAAGAGTATTTTTCTATTGGTATAACCCACCCATGTGAAGGTGAAAGGGAAATTAAATTTTCTCACTAGATATAAGGAAGATTTAAGACAAAACAGCTTTAAGATCAGTTCCTCAACATTAGATGTGTGTTGAAACACGTTGCTGTACACCTAGTGTTAATTCTATTAATTGGAGTGTGAGTCTTTCTGTACGGTAGAAAGAAGCCTTTTACCCAGCAAACTAGTAGATCCAAAAATTGAAAAAAAGCTGAAGACAAAAACAACAAGCATGAAGATGTTATTTTATGTCACTTTCGATTCTTTTCCCCAAAAGGCTTATGCAGTGACTCAGTTTGGAAAGCTTTTCAGCTTCCAGCCCTTGAATGTGAAGTGTCGTTGGCATGTCTGGCAGTAGTCTCATTCACTCCTCAATAAACAACGTTGAAATACGAAAGAAGTTTGTGTAAAAATTTAGTACTGTCTGGCTTTGATTCATTTAATGTTTTTAATATAAGAATAATCTAGTATTTTTTAAAGGAATAAGGATGGCTCTGAATTTTGTTTCCCCCTGATATTTTCCTCGTGCAATTCAAAGTTAAAAGCATCTAGTTTTTACCATCTTCCACTTTAATTTAAACTAAGTTATGATACACCCACTCTGTTCACAATTGGTGTGCAGACTTCAGTCGTTTTAAAGCTAGCATTGTTCCTGTTAGAAAAAAAGACTTGGCTTAGTATTTTTATTGCAAATTGTAATTGCTGTGGAGCCACATGCAACTTTTAATTTTATGATAAGTATTATGGCTAAAATTATTTACTGATAAATTCAGTAAAATGTGTGAATGTGTTTTTCTTTATGTATTAACCTCATAGCAGTAAATGACTTGCTGTTGTTTCTTTAAATAATTTTTCTAAGAGGTCTTATTAGATTTCTGTTGAAACTCCAGTGTTAACATTTTTATAGTTTGTACTGAATTTAACCGTGATACAAAAATGAATTTTATGCCTAGATCAGAATTTAAAATTAAAGGTTTTTTCTTTAAATGATTTGCATTACTTTATTAAAACTAGGGCTTCCCTGGTGGCGCAGTGGTTGAGAGTCCGCCTGCCGATGCAGGGGACGCGGGTTCGTGCCCCGGTCCGGGAAGAACCCACATGCCGCGGAGCGGCTGGGCCCGTGAGCCATGGCCGCTGAGCCTGTGCGTCTGGAGCCTGTGCTCCGCAACGGGAGAGGCCACAACAGTGAGAGGCCCGCGTACCGCAAAGAAAAAAGAAAAAAAAAAAAACTAAATCTGAAATGGAATGGAAAGTAGAATAAATTATATTAAGATGGTTTGGTTCGGGGCAAATAGCCCTCACGTATATTTTGTTTCCGGCCCAGAAGCTTTGGTATCTCGCAGGACAAACACCATGTTGGGTGACTTCTCTAGTAAGATCATTGCTTTCATTGGGTACCTGTGTGACGCTCAACGTGTGTGGGGAAATTTGAACCTGCTTTATATTCTGTCTTCCTGTCGGAGTAAAAATGTGGTAGTTCGACCCCTCTGTACTTCCTGAGATAGAATGCTGTTTGGAAATCCCATTCGTGTACTGATGCCAAACAACTGGAGCAATTCAGGTTTGCTTTTTAAAATTTATTACACTACTTAAAATGTTAAAAATGTGGTGTGCTCACCTAAGTTGAGATGGAAGTATGGTCAGAAGATGGGTGCATGGTTTTCCGAGAGTCTAGTGTTTGCAGAGCACTGTCCTAAGCACTTACGGCATATGGCAAAGAACCTCGTAGCTTCAAGTTCAAACATTAGTGGGGAAAGTCAGAAGATGTACCCATCAGAGGGGTCTAAGGTCCCTGAAAGAATCAATTGCAGACTGACTACATCCTTCTGGATAGAAGTAGGAAAACAAGTAATTGGAGTTGAATCAAGTTAATCAGGGAAGGTCAGTTTTAAAGACTTGATGTGACATGATCCTGAAACTCATAACTGATTGTAACACGAACTAACAATTCTTAGGGATTATCTGGGCGATACTTCATTTTGTCTATACGAGATGAAAATTCATGTTTTTTTCCTTCTGTACCAAATTTAGTGGCCTTGCATGTCAGCCAGTAATTATATATTTATGAATCGGAGCTATTTCTGGAGGAAAAAAACGTGTGTGGCTCTTACATTTTCTGGATATTTTGTGACATAGAGGGTTACGTTATGTGCACAAGTGTCAGAAGTTTTTAGCATAACTCATTTGGAATATTTTTTTAACGCTAAATCTAAAGGAAAGCAAAATAGTCTTAAAGCTAGTTTGACATTTCTGTAATGAGAGGCAACTTTATCATAACTCTGTAGCTGTAGTTTGACTAACAAAACCATCAGTAAATGCATAAGCAAATAAACATTCTCCATGTACCTGGTCCTGTAATAGCTAGCTAAAGAGCTTGCTAAATGATTTACTTAGTACCGCATCATTCTGCCGACGAGTATTGCATCAGACAGTCTGGCTCTGAGCTTGTACCATGGAAATCACTTTGTACCTCTCATCTCTTTGCCTCAAAGGAGTGATAGCCAAAATCTACCATCTTTCATCTTCTTAGTCCCAGAAGTATGAAGGTTTAGAAGAAAGTGAATTACCTGCAAGGAGTGGGCTTGGATTATTACTTCCAACACTTGAACTTCTGACCAGGTGATGGGGAGGTGGGTGGTTAACTCTAAAACCATCCTGGACTGACTCTCCCCCCACTTTTTTTTTTCTCACACAATCTGGAATCCTGACAGTCAGTTGCTAGACAATACTTGGGCATATTATATTTTCTATGTATGTTGTATATTTGAGTGGATGAACACAAACACTTTGAAGATAAATTATAGCTCAGTTATTCATTTCTAAGAAATGAACCCCAAAGCAGTGTGATAAGTTCTTATGTAAAACTCCACAAAAAAATGTTTTTTTTTTCAAATTCCAGTTAGAGTAGCAGAATATAATTCTGAAATGTGTGTCAGTGATTCCTTGTATGGTTCTTGATCTTATACATGTCTGTCCTTTTAACTAGCATTCAGATTGTAATGGAAATCAAGTCCAGTGCCATTTGCTATAGATTAAAAATTAGTTCCCCTGCTTCTCTTAGAGGTTTTGTAACAAATAGGTACAGAGTGTAAGTTTTGAGTTACAACCTGACAGCAATCCTGTGGTCTTAAGGTACATCGTGAAAGAAAGTGATGTTGAATGGTTAAGAGCAGGGGTCAGCAAACTTCTGTAAAGGACTGGGTGGTAAATATTTTAGGCTTTGCCCCTAGGACCTTCATCACAACTACTTAGCTGCTTTTTTAGACAATACTCAACAAACGGGTGTGGCTGTGTCCCAGGAGACTACAGAGACAGGCTGGCACCTGATTAAAACCTTTGCTCGGGTTCCAAAATCTCACTGTACACGTTCTGAGACTTTGGACAGGTTAACCTCTGTACCTCAGTTGCCTTCTTTTTAAAATGGGAATAATAATAGTACCCACATTATAGAGGATTTAAATGAATTTAGAAGTCAGGCATGGTGTTAGCTATCATCACTTACGTTTTCTTAATTTTTCAAAATCAAGTATTTTTTTTTGCAAATTCTCTGAAGAGCCTCGGTGTTGAGAGGAAGGCTAGGAAGTTGTGAAAAGTATCAGCAGCTTTGCCGAGTCTGCGGAGTTGTACCATGAGTGTATTTGGCTGGTGGAAACGCAATTTTACTTGCTCGGCACCAAGGGACTGGTGTTGGAACATCCTCATCTGCACATGGCCCGGCCCCTAAATGCACCCATTACCTCATCTGCACCACGACCTGAAAAAGCAGCAGTTTGTCCCTGACCGGGGAAGAAGTTCCGTTGGACTCACCGTGAGCGCTGGTGGCTCTGTCCCCCAGACTCAGGGTCACCAGGGACTCGTCCTCACAGTGACTGGCAAGGGAGGCCCCGTGGTAGCCACCCAGGGGGACGAGCACTGGGGAGCCCGGCCCCACTGCTCACCATTCTGGACCCTTTGCAAGCCCCTCAGCCTCCCTGTGCCTCCGTTCTCACCTGTAAGGCAGTCCATCAACAGGACCTCCCGCACAGGGTGGCTGTGAGGTTTGAGGTGGTAATATCCGTGAAGCCCCTAGATCAGTGCCTGGCCGTGTCAGTTTGCTATTATGAATACACACGTTTGAAGAGATGGAATTAAGTTTGGTTTACAGCTGATGAACAACGTCATAAAATACTCCAGGGACAATGGGTGCAGCACTCATACCCAACAAGACAGGTACTCCGGTCAAGAGTTTTATTGAATTAAGCTGTGTAACAAAAACTGATGGCTTGAGGGCAAATGCTGAGCAGAACGCACGGGCGGTCTGCCTTCACGTAGGGACACATCAGAATTCAGAGCAATGAAAGTAGAGGGTGTGGAGTGTGTAATAGAAGAAATCAGGGAAATAACGTTCATCATTGCAAATAGGATGTGTATCCAGTGGCCTCAATCTAGGCATTCTAGCAGACTGCACCAGACACTCAAAATCTGGCCTCTCCTGGTCACTGAAAAGCCCACCCTGAGTGGAGGTCATCTCTGCAGACTTGCCACCACGACTGGGGCTCTGTCACAGGGATGGCACAGAGGCGAGCATTTGGGACCAGCGTGTAGCATGTGCTGCCTTGGTGGGCGAAGGTGCCAGCGGAGCAGAAAGTCAGGAAGGCTGGACTCCAAGCCCTCTCCCCACGCCCACCTCTGGTTCCTGCCAGGGAGGGTACTGCTGCTAAGTCATTATTGGGTTGGCAGTGGAGAGAGAATGTACTAAGTTGTAGCGCATTAACTTGGCCCCAATCCCTGAATGCAGTTACCCACTTTTTTTTTACCTCCTCGTAGGGCAGCTAGTGGCTGCTGCTTTCCACTCAATTTCACTCTCGCGGATTTTCTCTAACCCTCACCCCTTGGAGGAAAACTATATAGTTTTAAACCACCATTGAAATGAAGTAGAGCCCCCGTATGACCAGGAAATAGTGGAAGAATTTATAGGGTTATGACCCTATTTCATTTTCTTACGAAAAAACACACTGAAAGTTTATTATTAAAGGGCCAGAAAAGATGGTTCTCTTTTAGGAAAAATATAGCCCATCAATGTTTTTAGTGTTTGTGAATTGGGTCTCACGGGGAAAGGTTACCACTACTATAAATGATCAATAAGCCATAAGATGGAAGCTCTTCCTGAAACTGCCGTTTCAAGAAGAAAGTAAGGATAAAATAGCAACACAAATTTGGAGACATAATGGATTGAAATAACATCGTTTCTTAAGAGAGCAGTAGCGAAGGAGCATAAGGCAGAAGGATGGTTGCATTTGAGGATACTAACTCACTTTTTTGTGTCCCAAAAGGGATTGCTCCTTGCTCCCCTCCAAAGTGGAAACTTCAGGGTCTCTGTCAGCAGAGGCAGTGAGTGAGGGGCCCCTCCCTGGCCTTCAGAGATGCCACTCACCCTGCAGCCACTTGCTCTGCCCAGACAGCCTGCCCAGCTGCAGTGCAGCGGCCACCTCCTAGAAGTCATTCCCGAAGGCCTGCAAAGCTGGGGGGACGGCCAGACAGGCCTGATTCTACCCAAGCATCTGACTCTGGCCACCGTTCCCTTCAGCCCCAACTTCCCACCTGATAAGGGAGCCCTGGACCCACAGGCTTCCTGCCTGAAAACTGCAGCCTCCACCTGCAGGTAAGGCCTGTTTCCCTGTACGTCCGCTTCTGCTTTATTATACAGTATAAGGAGAGCATTCGCTTCTTACCTAGTCCTGTTTCATTGCAAACGTCCCATCTTGGCCTTTGAGCTATCCGGAATAGATTACGTTATTTCCAAATAGTTTCTTTTGGATGCTCCAAAGGCTTCCTCTGATTTGTCTGTGGTGGAGGGCGGTGGTGAGGATTGCTTGGAATGCTGTAACCAGAGTGCAGCGTGCTCAGGGGACTCAGGTAGTGGCTATTACTGTGACAGCTACACCCAGGCCCTGGGGACCAGCCCCCAATCATGCAAACATTCCAGAAACCAACCAAAATTGAGAACCTACTCATAATCTGAGCTTCCTGCGTCTGAACTCTTTGCTGGAAATACTGTAATTATTTATGAAAAAAAACCTTGACATATTTTCTCAGATCATGTGTTAGGAGCAAATGGGTAAGTAAGGGATGCTCTCTCCCTTTATTTCTCACACGTGACAAAGTTTATGGGTATTGTGAGGAAAAGTCCAAATTCTGGAGAGTCTTCAATTTTTTTTTTAATTACTTAACTCTACACAAAGGGCCACCTGTACCTGGTTCAAAATTCAAGGTTTATAAAACATTATTCAGTGAAAAGTCTCTTCCCACGCTTGCTCCTCAGCCACCTCTGCCCAGCTCGCCTCACAAGGAGAACTTTGCAGAGTTGGTCCCACCAGAACATTTTTGCTTAATGAAATTCATAACCTTCTGGAAGAAAATTAGCATTTCTGATGAAATGCAGGTGTGTTTTTCTATGGATATGAGTCCGGTTAAGAACTACTCTGAGGGCTTCCCTGGTGGCACAGTGGTTAAGAATCCGCCTGCCAATGCACGGGACATGGGTTCGAGCCCTGGTCCGGGAGAATCCCACATGCCGGGGAGCAACTAAGCCTGTGCACCACAACTACTGAGCCTGCGCTCTAGAGCCCGCAAGCCACAACTACTGAAGCCCGTGCGCCTAGAGCCCGTGCTCCACAACAAGAGAAGCCACCGCAATGAGAAGCCTTCACACTGCAACAAAGAGTAGCCCCTGCTCGCCACAACTAGAGAAAGCCCGGGGCAGCAATGAAGACCCAACACAGCCAAAAATAAATAATTTATAAAAAATTTTTTTAAACGACTGTGAGAAACTACCCACCCTCCTAGGTAACCGAACCTGAATTCTTTAACGGGACATTTAGATTATCCCTTTTTTCCCCAATAAGTCAATAGTGATTAACCTAATATTTATTTATTTATTTTGCCTTTAAATACCTCTGCTGTGAAAGAAATCCTTGAAATTGGCCAGCTCGAGGTCTGTGCCCTTGCAGTTTATAATAAAATTCCAACATAACTACATTGTCTGAAAATGATTTTTTTAAATATTCTCAGAAGGAAAAATCATGTTTTTATGTATGCTTCCAGGGTTATAAATATTCAAATGCCTTTTTGGAATAAAAGTAACATCATTTTGGCTAGGAATTAATTCTCAATATCCAACTCTATTAAAGATGGAGGTTAAATATCTCTTGCCCTTTCCAATAAATGGGATATATAAATTGATATGCACAGTTCTTGGTACCATCAAAATGTTAAAATTAGATCATTATATTGATTTAGAACCCCATTTCATCTTAAACTAAGTGACCTCAGGCTAAATATCCTTTTATTATTAAATCAGCACAAAAAGTTCCACTCTCTAGGGAGCATATTTTCAAGTATGCATTTTTATAAATTAATTATCCTGTCATTTCATTTTATTTTTTAAAATTTAATAACTTTTTTTAATGTATGTATCTTTGTGGTTGCCTGCTATTTTTCTATAAAAAAGTCAGAGTTGACTTTTTAAATTATAATGTAAACAGAGGCACAGTTGCTTTGTGGCAAGTATGCAGATGGTACTCATGAATGAAGTTCAGGAAACACTTGCTGAGGTTTGTAGCGCAGTCACATAGGTTCGAGAAGTTTTGTTCTACTTGGTTAGGAGAAATACAATGCAGTAATTATCCTGTCAGGTCAGATGAACAAAACTCAGCAAGAAAAATATGGCTCAGCCAGTGAGACCTTTGGAGGCATGAACCAGACAAAGACACCAGAACTGGACAGGTTTGGGGTGGGGGTGGGGAGTTACTTTTTATTCTAAAATAATTTCCAATTTATAGGAGAGTGTAAAAAAAAAAAGTGTAAAAAAAAAAGGACAAAAAACTCCCATGTATCTTTTGTCTATATTTTAAAATATTGTGACATTTTCTCTCTGAATCCTTTGCGAGTGACAAAGACTGAGCTCTCTTCCTTCACCTACACCTCGACTTTTCAGACTGCCATGTTTGTCTCTACATTGTCCAGTTATAGCAAGAATCCTGCTAAGTCTGTCTAGCCACCCTGTAAACAGCGACATACAGTTTTTGTCTTTCTCTGACTTATTTCACCAAGCATAATACACTCTAGGTCCATCTATATTGTTGTAAATGGCAGAATTTCATTCTTTTTTATGGCTGTGTAATATTCCAGTTTCTATATCTGTGTACTATGTCTTCTTTATCCATTCATCTGTTGATAAATACATGGGTTGCTTCTGTATCTTGGCTATTGTAAATAATGCTACTATGAACATTGGATGTACTTATCTTTTCAAATTAGTGTTTTCATTTTCTTTGGATGTAAATCCAGGAATGGGATTGCTATATGGTAGTTCTACTTTTAGTATTTCGAGGACCCTCTATACTATTTTCCACAGTGACTGCACTGATTTACATCCCCACCAACAGTGTACAAGGGTTCCCTTTTCTCCACATCCGCACCAACTTTTGTTATTTGTCAACTTTTTTTTTTTTTTTTTTTTTTTTTTGCGGTACGCAGGCCTCTCACTGTTGTGGTGTCTCCCATTGCGGAGCACAGGCTCCGGACGCGCAGGCTCAGTGGCCATGGCTCACGGGCCTAGCCTCTCCGCGGCATGTGGGATCTTCCCGGACCGGGGCACGAACCCTGCATCGGCAGGTGGACTCTCAACCACTGCGCAACCAGGGAAGCCCTTGTCGACTTTTTGATGAGGAAAAAGCGGGGACTTTGCAGTCAGATCAGCCTGGATTTGAATTGCACGTATCCTCTTTATTAGTTGTGTGGATTTGGAAAATGTACTTGGCATCATAACCTCTCTACCTCAGTTTGCTCACTGGGAGATGGGAAAATACCTGCTCTGCTGGATCTCTGTGAGAATTCAGTGAGGTCAGGCATGCAGAAGTTCTGGCGAAGGATGGGTGCCAGGTCAGCTCTCTCCCCATCCCTCCCACAGACATGTTATGCCTACAGAACCAGAGGGGGGCCTGTTCACAGTACTGTTTACAAATAACAATACCTGAAAGTTGACCTTTTACGATGTCTAGTAAATTCTTATATCTCAGAACAGAAATTGAGTCGATAGGCTGATGGTGGACACAGTAAAATTATAATCAGAATGGAATTTATTGTGACAGATTTATACTGCAGGTATCTTAAAACCTAAAAACATCTGGAAAAAAAAGGTTTTGCTGGGAATTCCGTGGCAGTCCAGTGGTTAGGACTCTGCGCTTTCACTGCCGAACATGTGGGTTCAGTCCCTGGTCAGGGAGCTATGATCCCGCAAGCCGTGCAGCGCGGCCAAAAACTAAAAAAAGGTTTTCCTCTTTTACCTTAAAATGTGCACAAAATATATTTTTTAATATTTTAAGGATACATCATCCCTGAATTTTGCTAAATGGGAAGTAAACAGTCACCCCATGAAATAAGTGGAAGATAAGATTACTGTTTTTTAATAATTGATACTATCAATAGTTTGCCCTGGGAGCAGCCTGTGTATGGTTTTTATATATTCTATTGTGGGTGGCATTTGGGGTTATTTAAAATTTTGTCTCCCTAGAGAAAAACTGTGAGAACCTTGAGGGGGCAGCAGAGGAGCGTCATTGCTTTAAAGAGTTTAGAGAACAATGACTTTGAATTTCATCATTTTTCATCATAGAAAAAATACTAACCTGTATGGAAGCTGATTCTAAAGACTATAGCAATTACATTAGAAACACTTCAATGCTGAGGCCTTCTCTTCAGTCAGGTGGATAATATGGCTTCACTGGTCAGGATTACACTCTCATCCTCTCATGGTCAACTTTCAGCATAAATAGGCAAGAAATGCAGGTTATCATGAATTAGAGCCCTCGGGGCAGAAAAGGCAGCAAGTGATTCTCAAGTGGAATGATTTCTCTCCTGGACTAATTATTAGTGAGTTTCTATTATCTTTTCTGATCCTCCTCCATTCCTGGGACACATAATCTACTTAATAACACACACTTGGTAAGGCTTAAGTCCTGAGCTATTATTTTGAAAATTTTCCACAGTGGAGGACTTCAAAAAAAAACCAAAAACACATTCTATACATTCAATGCCTGCTAAATGCCAACCAATGATTTGATCTTCAATAAATATATGATGGAGAATTAATTGCTGTTTGATATCTAGCATTATTTTTTTACAGCAGTATTTAGCACCCAGGTTCTATGCATTCCCTTCAGAATTACAGCCTGGTACAATATGGTTAAGCAAATGAGGTAGAAGAATTTGGAGAACCCATGAGCGGTTAATGATCAAATGAATAACACAGTAGAATTAAGCAATTCATTGAGGAAAAATGTTAGAAAATATGAAAAATAACATGTTTCCCTAAAATACAGGTTAAGCTAGCTCTGTGTAGTTAACACATTTCTGAAAAGGAATATGTATACGATATGGTGAATACTTTTTACATTGTTATAAATTTGGCATATGCCTATGGAGAAAACAGTAGCCTTTGTATATGATAAAAACACATAATTTTGACAGTACTGAATTTGTTAAATTATGTCTTTTGTCATTAGTGGTCAGTATGAATACATTTAGTTCTCCCACACTAATCAGGCAATATGAACATTCGATATATTAATTTTTGTATATAATCAAAGCTTGTGTGTATTAAAATATGTGGTTAATGATGGTGAACATCTTTTCATGGGCTTAGTTACCATCCGTGATTCCTGTTTGGTGAAATATCTATTCATATCTTTTGCCCATTTCACAATTAGATTGCTAGTCTGGGTTTTGTTTTGTTTTTTTCTGTAACGATCTGAGAATTCATTGTACATTACAGATATAAGGTCTTTGTCAGATATGTGATTTGCTAATATGTTTTCCCAGTTGGTAGCTTATCTTGTCAGGGTCTTTTGTAGCACAAAACAGGACAGTATCTGTATGCTGAAAATCACATGTTGAGTAAATAAATCAAAGAAGATCTGGATAAATGGAGAGATACATTGTACTCTTGGATTGGAAGACTCAATATTATAAAGATGCCCATTTTCCCCCAGTTGATCTATAGATTCAACACAGTTCCTATCAAAATCTCAGCAAAAAAAATTTGTTTGTAGCTGTAGACAATCTGATTCTAAAATTTATATGGAATGGCAAAGGAACTAGAGTGGCTAAAACAATTTTTAAAAGGAAGAATTAAGTGGGAGGAAATACTCTACCTGATGTTAAGACATACTATAGAACTATAGTAGCCAGCACAGCGTAGTCCTGGAAGGGGAGTAGACACATAGATCAATGGTGCAGAAAAGGGAACCCAGAAATAGATCAATGCACTATGTCCAATTAATTTGGGGGAAAGGTACAAGTCAATTTAATGGAGAAAGGATAATTTTCAACAAATGATGCTGGAAAATTGGACATCCATAGGCAAAAAATGAAGTTTGACCTAAACTTCATGCTGGATACAAAAATTAATTCAAAAATGGATCATGAATTTAAATGTAAAACTATCACACTTTTAGAAGAAAATGTAGGAAAAAGTCTTTAGGACCTAGCGCTAGGCAGAGTTCTTACACAAGATACCCAAAGCACAAACCGTAGGCGAAAAATGTAATAAACTGCATCTCGTCAAAATCTGTGTGCCCATCTCCTTTGAGGAACCATTCTTCCTCCCTCTCTAGATATGGGAGCTGCTGTTTTCTTCAATGATCCCACCACTATGGGCCCCTAAGCTGGACCAGTTGAAATACTCCTGGTCATGGGAATTGGTGGGAAGCATGAATATGACATAAACCAGGTCAGTCAGAATCCCCCTGAGGTTTTTCTTTTTGTGGCCTGGGGCAGTGAGCCCCCTTCTCTAACCATGGGCTGTGAAGGTAGGAGCCCAGGAGGGGTCAGTGGCCACGTGAGACAGCAGGTGTGCAGTGGAGAAGAAGGACATCAGCTTGCCAAGGAAAGCAGTGATTGGCCTTGCCTGTCCTTCCACCCAGGTGCTAGCCCTGGCTGTCCGCACCCCTCCTCCCCAGGACTGAGGGGAGGAATATCCCAGCATGCCTGTAACACATGCACAGTACACTGCTTGAGAAGCTCTGCCCTAGCCAGTAAATCCCCCTTTCTTTCATAGGCTGTTTGGGTTGGGTTCCTGTCACTTGAAATGGAAGAAATTCTGACTACTTTGGGGGCAAGCTAGTTTGTGGACCTAGGACTGTCTGTTTTCAAGGGCTGTGCTTTTTACCACCATGTGACATATTGCCCCTAACATGGGTGCCCCAATGTCGTTGAAATTACACTTCTTAGAGATACTTTTTCCGTGTTTTGGAAATTCTCCCTTTTGGGAGAATTTCCAAAACTCTCCAGTTTCTGAGAGTTTCATGACGAAACTCTCAGGGTTTCATCATCGATACATCTATCACGGTTTCCACTATCTTTTCAACTACGGTGAACGCTCTTGTTAGTAAAGAGCATTGAGATTCAACTAATAATTGTTGATTGTCTATACCGTGCCAGCAAGTAAGCTTTCTCGAGTTTTTTCATATAATCAGTTATTCCTGATGAGGAAACTGAGGATCCATGAAAGTAAGGAACTGGCCCAAGGCCCAGGGTAATTTTCATCCCACGGATATGCCTGTGTTCCCTGTGAACACTGCCCTTAATGAGCTCTAAGAATTTATGGTCTCTCTAGTGCCTTTCCTTTTATTTTTTTTTAATTAAAAAATCCTATTGGAATCCTCATATATTGCTGATGGGAATGCAAAATGGTTCAACCACTGAGGAAAATCATTTTATGATTTCTCAAAAAGTCAAACATAGACTAACCATATGGGGGACTTCCCTGGAGGCACAGTGGTCAAGAATCCGCCTGCCAACGTAGGGGACATGGGTTCGATCCCCAGTCCAGGAAGATCCCACATGCCACAGAACAACGAAGACCACAAGCCACAACTACTGAAGCCCCCACACCTAGAGCCTGTGCTCCACAACAAGAGAAGCCACTGCAATGAGAAGCCCACACACTGCAACGAAGAGTAACCCCTGCTCACCACAACTAGAGAAAGCCCGCGCACAGCAACGAAGACCCAATGCAGCCAAAAATAAATTAAATAAATAATTTTTTTTAAAAAAGGCTCACCAAGGAATGGATGGGCGGGCTCATTTAAAAAAAAAAAAAGAATAACCATATAACTCAGAAATTCCACTCCTAGGTATATACCCAAAAGAGTTGAATGCAGGTGCTCAAACAAATACATGTACATGCATGTTCATAGCAACGCTATTCACAGTAGCCAAAACGTGGAAACATCCCAAATGTCCATCAATGGACCAATGGGTACACCATATCCATACAAGGGAATATTATTCAGCCATGGAAAGGAGTGGAGTATTGATATATGCTACAACATGGATGGACCTCAGAAACATTAAGCTAAGTGAAAGAAGCCAGACACAAAAATCCACATATTATATAATTTCATCTATATGAAATATCTAACACAGGTAAATCCATAGTAACAGAATGCAGATTGGGCGTTGCCAGGGGCAAGAAGGAGGGGAAGAATAGAAACGGCTGAATGCATGTAGTTTTATTTTCCGGTGATGGACATGTTTGGGAGCTAGATTGAAGTGTGGTTGCACGATATTGGGAATGTGCTAAGTGCCACTGAATTTTTCACTTTCAGTTGTTTAATCTTATGTGAATATCACCTGAATGAAATGTTTAAAATTCTCATACACACATGCATATCATTGCACCAAAAAGCTTGAGATGCATAAATGTCATCATACTATATACTGTGATGGTTAATTTTACGTGTCAACTTGACTGGGCCAAGCAATGCCCAGACAGCTGGTAAACCAATTTCTGGGTGCGTCTGTGAGGGTGTCTCTGGAAGAGATGAGCATTCGAATTGGTGGACTGAGTAGAGAAGATGGCCCTCCCCAATGCAGGTGGCATCATCCAATCCACTGAGGGCCTGAACAGAACAAAAAGGCAGGAAAAGTGAGACTTTGCTCTGCTGAGCTGGGATGCCCGTCTTCTCCCACCCTTGGACACTGGCCTGCCGATTCTCAGGCCTTCAGACTTGGACTGAATTACACCAGCACCTTTCCTAGGTCTACAGGTTGCAGACAGCAGATCGTGGCCCCACCTTCCATAATGCCATGAGCCAATTCTGCTATTAATAAGGTAAGTAATCCTATTGATTCTGTTTCTCTAGAGACCACAGACACACACATATACAGGCCCTGTCTTTGTGTTTTGCTTTGTTTGGTGCAGACTTTCTTTTCTTTTCCCCCTTGCCTTCTCTCCTTTCTCCTCCTCCCTGTATCCTCATATCTGTTGTCCCTCCCCACCCACCGTTAACCCATGTTAACACTGTGTTTCTCTACAACGTACAAGACATTTACACTCGTATACAGAGACATACACAAGGGGTTTTATTTGTTTTATAAAATGGGATCATACTCTTCATGCCTTTACGTTTTGCTTTTTTTCACCAGAAATTCCTACTGAAATAGATTTACTTCCTACTGAAATAAATTCCTACTGAAATATTCCTACTGGTATAACTCTAACATTTTTTTAATGGCTACTTACTGTCCTAACAAAAACTGAAAGAAGACTCGCATTCAATCTACAATATGTACTCTACTTCCTTATTTAATTCTCCTGTCTTGGTTCCTCCAAAGTCCTCTAATTCCGTCCTCCATCTGCAAAGAAAGGACTGAAAACCCAAGATCAATGAATCATGTGCTTTTAAATTGTTTTTCCAGTCGTGCTGATGGACGTACCCACACCGCCTCTCGCAGACCCACTTGGGATCAGCGACGTGCATTTTTAGGACGGCTGAAGTCGAAGTGCAGTTTGTAACTGTGTTAGGAGCAAAGTTAACTGGTCCACGTGGGGACTGAACCCCAAACCAAGGCCTCATTCCAGCTGTGCCTGAGCCGTGGAGACAGCCGGTACCCAGACAATTAGCTTTGCAGGAAGACTCTCTCTTCAAGTGGGTCCTTACTGACCAAAACCACCTTTTGAAGCAAACAAAACAAGGTCATATTGGTTTTCTTCCTTGAAATGGAGTCGTTTTCCTCAGCTTCCTCCAATATAAGATTTAATAATGAGCTAGTTTCAGAGGTTCATCACACGGTGGTAAAAAGCAAGAAATCAGCCCGTATGTTCTTCATTCAGCTTGCCGACAGCTGCAGCTATTTTCAGTCGTCTACAGACAAGGGCGAGGGCAGGGACACTCTTCTTACGTTTACGGAGCTTATCCGCCAGAGAAGGATGTTCGCACAATGTTTTTCGTCCCGGAAGGTGCCAGCCATTGTGACCGCTCTGCGAATGAATGAATGCTCTTCCTTGAGTGGTCTTCCCTAATGAAGACGGACCCTGCCCTGGGTAAGTCTGGAATCCTCCAGCGCGAGATAAAAATGAGAGCTGGTGCCCGGCTGTAAAGTCCCGGTGGCCTCTGATGTTTACACAGGCCTCTCCTAGTGGATGGAAAATATGATTTTGCTATTTACCAAAGGAAGGAAAGTAACTACAGTTTTTTTAGCAGGGGGAAGTTCCAGATTTTTGTGGCACTTAGAAGTTATACAGTTCGGGGGTGGGGGAGCTTTTTTAAAAAAAAGAATACAAAAATATATTGCTTTTGCAAATTTTACAAAAATTGATGAGCAAGGGAACACACCACTACGGGCCTCGGAAGAAGCTCATGCTAATAAGGAAACCTGAAGCTTAAGCTCTATTTGCTTTCGAGTGAATCCACCCCTGCTTTTGAGGACCCACCCTGTGTTCCCTCATTGACCGCTCCCAACAATCTTGTGAGGTACGTGTTCTTACCTCACAGGTGTCCAGAATGCTAAAGAAAAGTAACCACTTTTTTCCTTCTTTATATTTTTTTGTAGTATTTGAATTTTCTGTATAATATGTATTTTGTTATCATAAACAGTGAAATCATTTTCATTTCGGAAAAATATGAGAAAGAAAAAAACATGCCCTCAGCCTTTGTGTATTGGGTTTAATGCTATTTCACCAGCATGCCCCAGAAAGCCTGATGTTCCGTATGTCTTCAGTAATATTTGTCATATATCCAAGCCCAGACTAAGTTTGCTTGGAGGTTCACATTATTTGCATACCCAGGTTGTCAGTATCAGGCAAGGGGAAAGGGCAGACCGCCTCATGGATGCCAGGTCTGCAGCCAACAAAGACCATGATCCCAGGGAAATCAGGAAGGCTCTTTGCCCCCAAATTCTCAACCCCATCTCCTTCACCATCATCACCCCTGCAAAAAGAAGCCCTTGTTCTTATGTCTCTTAAGGGTTGATATTCCTTTAATAACAGGTAGCATTATTCTGTCTCAGAATTAAGGCTTTATCATGCCTCTGGGATTGTGACATGAATCCCTCCCCTTACCGCTGCTGACTCCTAAGAACGGTTTTGGGAGAAGGTGCTGTTCTAAGGGTGCAGAGTGGGCTCTGCAGAACTGACTTCCAGGGAAAAGAGGGCACCATCTCCACCAGAATCAATAAAATCTGATGTGCTGTGGAGAGGAAAGAGGTAATAAGTTCTCAAGATACTGGGCTGGGAATCTCTGTTGTCTACCTATGTCTGTGTCCATCAGGAGGATTTTAAACCTTCCTCACGTAGTGTTTGCACACACCTGTTCTGATCGCTTATTCACTGCACTGGTGAAGAAGGGACTTCCCCACCCTGCATAGTGTGTGACTGCTGAACACACAACGCCAACCCTGGACAGATGAGACGGACCGCAGTTTATTAGTCACACAGTCACAGCCCAGGATAGGAGGGCACCACACGCCATGCGGGACCACACAGGGATTGTACTTGGGAGCTGAGGGAGGCCGACTTTGCAGTCACAAGAGGGTGAGGTGCCCCTTGGTTCCCACAGGAGAATGTGATTGGCTTGTTTGAATAAAGGGAGGAGCTTGTTTGAATAAAGGGATGTGATTGGCTTCTTGGATAAAGGGAGGCTTTCCCACTGGGTTGGGGGCGTATCCCGCAAGAGAAGAACTTATGATCCAGCCTTTGGGGCCCCGTGAGTCTCGAAGATACCAAGGCAGCATATGGAATTTCAGGCCTTACAATGCAATAGCTTGTTAAATTTATTCCTGAGTATTTTCTCTTATTTTTTACTGTCATAAATGGGCTTTTTCTCCACCATTATATTCTGTAACTAAACAATATTTTTAAAAAGTTAATACAGGCAGCAGAGTGAGGCTGGTGCCACTCAGAGACATGAAGACAAGAAAGCCTCAATTTTACAACTGAAACATCAGGGAAGATATTTACAGAGCAATTTAGGACCAAGCATTACCATCTGAGGTCAGTTACCCCGTCAAGCTATTGTGCTTTGAGAGTAGAAAAGCAACATCTGTAAATCCTCAAGAACAGAAAAGGCCACCATTAAAAACCATTCATTTCAAGGACCATTAAAAATGGACAGTTTAATTTGCATCTCAAAGAAAAGAGAAAAGGACATTTGTCCCTATGACTAATGAGGAAAATTTGACGGTGCAGATTATTATCTTTTGTCTTAATGGAAAATACAATATGTAACAATAAGGTATTAAAAAAGGGACTAAAAAGGTTTTAAAGCAACGATATTAATGATTTAACAAAAGATAGAAGACAGTGAAACTAAGTGTTCCTCAAAAGGAACTTCAAGCTATTTTTTTAAGTCCATAAATAGCAAGAGTAATGTTTCATTCATTTCTTTATTCAACAACCATTTACTGAGCGCCTACTATGAGCCAGGATCCATTCAGAAGCTGGCATTCAGAGGTGAAGGTTGCAATCCTGGCCCTCAAATCACCCTCAGGCTTACAAAGGAAGATGGCCAAGCAAACAAGGTTGTACCAGGTGCCACAGGGCACTATTCAAGCTACATAAGGAGGAGAGGAAGGGGCACCTGCCCCAGACTAAGAAAGAAAAGGCTTCTCAGCAGAGGGGACACCTAACCCTAAATTTCTAGAGTAGAGAGGAGTTATCCAGGCAAATTAAGAGGGAAATTCCAGGCAGAGGGAAGAGAATCTACAGTTAGGGACATAAAATATGAAGCAGGTGTGGCTGCAGCTTACAGCAGAGGAGGGTGTACCTGGGCAGGTAGGCAGGGTTTGGATAAGAAGTTTCTTGTATTCCACGTGAAGAATCTGAATCTAGTTCTGAAGGCAATGGGGAGTGTTGAAGGATCTTAAGGAGGAGAGTAATAGGATCAGACACACAGTTTTGGAAAACAACTCTGGCTTCATTGAGAGGAACAGACTGTAGGCCAGGAGGGCGATTAGGAAGATAAGGTGGCAATCCAGCAGGAAAACTCTGAGGGCCTGGAGGCAGTGGGCTTAGAAGAGAGAAAATGAGATACCTATGAGATATATTAAGGAGAGAGAATCAGCAGGTCATCGACTGGACTTGAAAGGGGGGCGGCGCGGCAGGTAAGGCTGTCCCCAAGCTCCTGACTTGGATGGCGGGGCTTTTAAGCCGCAAAGAAGATGGTGAGTTCTATTTGTCATGTGCTGAATTTAGAAAGATCAGAAGCACTAAAAAGTTCATTAGGCCGAAAGTTCTCCAATTTTATGTGTATGAGAATCACCTGGCGACCTTGTTCAGCTGCAGATTCTGTTTCTGTAAGTCTGCGATGGTACCCGAGATTCTTTTTTTTTTTTTTTTTTTTTGCGGCTTGAAACAGAAATTTATTCTCTTCCAGTTCTGGGGGCTAGACATCCACAATGCAAGTGTTGACATAGCAGTGCTCCTTCTGAAGGCTCTAGGGAAGAATCCCCACCCTGCACGTTGCTAGCTTCCGGTGGTTGCAGGCAATCCTTGGCGTTGCTAGGCTTGCGGCTGCACCACTCGAGTCTCTGCCATCATCTTCACATAGAGACACACAGGGAGAGAGCTGTATCCAAATTTCTTTAGTCTTATAAGGATACCAATCATTGGATTAGGACCCATTCTCAACCCAGTTTGACTTCATCTTAATTAAGATGAATCAAGGGACCCTATTTCCAAATAAGGCCACATTCACAGGTTCCCAGTGGACGTGAGTTTTAAGGAAACATTATCCAAGCCAGTACAAGGCCTCTCGCAGCCAGTTTTGCCCTCCTGAAGGAAGCCAGCCTGAGGATGAAGTTAGCACAAGGAGCCATACAGAGTCAAGGTGATCTCAAAGTAAATGACCTCATTAACCTCTGGAGAAAACCGCCTAAAGTTTATTTTACTTTGGATAATTTAAGCCAGGAAATTTCTCTTTTTATTTAAGTCACTTTGTGTTGAATTTTCTTTTGAGAGTTTCAAAAAGACTTCTGAGAACTTGATACGAATTTTGTTGAGAGACGGGCAAAGGTCATGCTATATAACAGGGAATGGCAGGAGGAAAAAATCACGAGGATAAAATGAAAGGAGTGTTGGAGTGAAGGTTTAGTACCCGAGATCCTGACAGGCTCCCAGGTGATGCTGGACCACGAGCCACACTTAAGAGGAGCAAGGATTTCCACTATGAGGCCGATTCGATAATTATGTCTTGATCTCACACGAAAGAAATAAGGAAATACCTATTTTAGAATATCTGAAATTTAACAACACAAATACAATGAGGTTAAGAATAAACTCAAAGATGGATGACTTCTGGAGAAATGCTTTGTCAAGTGCGCAGGGTAGGAGGTGAGACCAGAAGCACCAGGTAAGAGACAGCCCGACACAGGCTTTGAAGACGATAGGAAAGGGAGCAAGAGAACAGCGTGCTGGGAGGAAGGCCACCTGGTCCGCCCCCGTGCCCGCCACCCGGTGAGCAGGCTAGTGGTCTTGGTGGGCCGGGAGGGGACGTGGGGCGTGTGCGCATGTAGTGGGTTTGGGCGGGCTGTGGGCTCGAGGCATCGCGGGGTTCTGCATCCAGGCAGGCAGTGCAGGGCCAAATGCCGAGCCAGCCACAAGGACGAAGTGGACAGAGGGCCAGCTGACATCGGGTTACAGAAGAAGTAAAACACACGATGAAATGTAGTGCCGCCTGACAGGTACAACGTGGTCCAATGCCTTTCAAAAGGAAGAACCACCGACTGAATTTAAAAACCGAATCCAAGGATTTGATGGATTTGGGATGATGTCCAAAGACTCACTTAAAGAAAAAATGGCCAATTAAAATGAACGCCTGTGCCGACGGAAGAAAGGCAGTTTGAATAATGAGCTCTGACCAAACAGACTTCAGGCAAAAGCCAGAGGAAATAGCCACGTTGGCACATTAAAGTGATATAGGCACAGAAAGTAATGAAGACACAGCGACGTTCATCGGGTGCCACACACTTCCGAACAACATAATATGTAAATGAAAAGGTGACAGTTACCCAAGAAGAAATAAATACATGAAACCCTATGAGGGTTCCATAGTGCCTTGCTTCAGAATATGGCCGATCACATACACGAAAGAATGGCTCTAAAAAATCATAGCTGAACAGCATCATTAATAAGGTAGGATTAACAGTTTCAGAAGAAAAATTAGAGAATCCACCTTTTAAAAATGTATGAGTCTCTCACACTCCGAATAACTATATATTAGATAGAGAAGTTTCAAGTAAGTAAAAAGAATGTACAGACGGCACATGTGTTGATAAAATTAGAAATATAATAGCAAACACTTGGATGGTGTTTATTATGTGACAGGCATTGTTCCGTGTGTGTGTGTGTGTATGCGTATGCGTGTGTTTACAAATATTAACTTAATTTTCATTAAATGAAATCTTATAAAGTAGGTTTCATTATTATCCTCATTTTACAGATGAGAAAACTGGAGAGAAGTTAAGTAACTGGCCAAAGGCCTTACTAGGACGTGACAGTCACTCCACTGTAGACACACAGGTAGCTGCCCAGCTTACAATTCTTTATTCTGTGACCCCCATGACCCTCTGGGGCCATGTCTGTGCTGTTCTTCCCACTAGACCTGGAAGTAGACCCGTGACCCTCAATGAGCCAATCAGACTTTCTCTTCCAGCTACTTAAACCTGATGCAGAGAGATCCGGAGGTTTGACTTGATTTCCCAGCTGACCCCAGTAAAGCAAGGTTGCGGGGGGCCCTAGAGGCTGCAGGCCCGGCTGGGCTGCCAGGCACCTGCATCTGAGAGCTGGCTGTTCATCTCTTTACTATTAAGAGCTGTCCCAGGATCCTTCTAGTACTTTCTGCCTTTGCATAAGTTACCCAGCAAGCAGAAGAGCCTTACTGAGTACACCACAGCATTTAAAAACACACCCCACAATAGCATTGAAGTCACAGAGAAAATTCACAAAAATTAATACCATCATATTTTAAAAACAGAAACTCTGCCCACCAAAATTCATGAGTGCAAAATGTTATTTAGAAGAAAATGCATTTCTCTAAATATATTGATAAGAAGGCAAACGGAAGATGTGAAATAGATCTCATAAGGGATTTAGAAAAGGAACAAAGTAATTAAGCATTGCTCAACAGAATAGCACTGAACAAACGAAAAACTCAAAAAAAAAAAAAGGAACTTCCCTGGTGGCCCAGTGGTTAAGGACCTGCCTGCCAATGCAGGGGACACGGGTTCGAGCCCTGGTCCGGGAGGATCCCACATGCCGCAGAGCAACTAAGCCCGTGCGCCACAACTACCAAGCCTGAGTGCCACAACTATTGAAGCCCGTGAGCCTACAGCCCGTGCCCTGTAACAAGAGAAGCCACCGCAGTGAGAAGCCCACGTACAGCAGCAAAGACCCAATGCAGCCAAAAATAAATAAATAAAATTTAAAAAAAAGAAAAACTTAAAACAAACCAATGACTATTTCTCACTATTATTTCTAACCAAAATAATAAACCATTGAATCAACTTTAAAAAGATTTGGGAGAGGCAGAAGAAAATTAAGAAAGTTCGAAAGCTATTAATTCTACAGGAGGAGGGAATTGGCAGTAAAATAGGACCAGCCCTATGTAATATAAATTCACGGGCTTAGTTGTGGTTATAGGCTTAAATTACACATTTATTAAATCTGTGTATGGCTCAGCCACTCTATCTTTGCCTCGTACCAGCTAATCTCTTTGGTTTTCTTTTTCTTTTTTTTTTAAGTGCCGGATTAAAGACACCTGCCAGGAGTTACAAATCAGAATGCTCCAGCCTGAGAGGATGGCAACAGCTCGGCAAGGGGTCAGAGCCAGGCGCCTGGAGCGTCTGCAGGACACAGGAGCTTCCCTCAGGGTCCTCCGAGGTGAGTGGGCACTTAGGTTAGTGGCCTTACCACAGCCCATACCCCCGTCCTGAGCCGTCCACAGGGACCCTCGCTGCTGCTCCCTTGTGAGGTGAAGTCTGCACCCCATTCTCCATATTCGAATTCCGCCACCATTCCCTTGGTGCTGGTACTCCTGGGGTGTCTGCTAAATGCAGAAATCCCCAAACCACCACCCTGGCCCCGGCTTAGGGGAACCTGAAAGCACCTCACCCTCCCTTCTGCCTCTCCCAAACCTTTCATTCCAGCCCATCACCTCCCAAAGCCAAGGGCTTTCACAGCCAAAAACGGAGGTGGGGATTCTCCTCTGGGCGCCGGATGCTTCTGCTTTTGGCTCAGCACGCCCCAAACCATTAATGAACTGAAGCAATGAGAGGCAGGCTCTTGCTTCCTTGGAAGAGTGAGGAGAGAAAATACAGCAGCAAGAGACAGGCACAAATTAAAATCTATCCTGACACGGCCCCAGTGGCTTCTGGGGAGGATTCCTAGGCTCCTTGAGTGAGAACTGGCTGTGGTTTGAGCCTGTGGGTTCTGGCTTCTTTGGGCCTCCACCAAAGAGTATGTGGAAAGAAGGGAGAGGATGAGGCCACAGAGAGAGGTGCTGAAGCCTTGACAGCATGGCTGCTGTTCTCGCAGGATCTCTGTAAGAGGGAAAATACAATTTTAAGAGGCTAGGAAATATCATCGTACCTGTAGAAAGAGAAACCTATTTTTTCTATTTTCTGAAGAAAATGAGTATATTCCAAAGAATGTCAGTGTAACAGCTAACCGTAACAATAGCTAAAGATCTAGAGCTCTATGGATTTTCTCTGAGCATATTATTTTTGAAATTGTTAGGAAGAAATTATTGCCAAAAAACAGTTACTAAAATACAGTCAGTCATTCATAAGTCTTATTCCTGGAGATCTGCCCAATGTTTTAGATATTTGTTATGAAACACCCGTTCCTGGGATTCATCAGATTAATAATCCAAGACAGTCAGATTTCATGGCTTTTGGAATTGCAAAATATAGAAACACTTTAGGATCTAAAAATATATCTCAAAATGTGCAGTTATAAAGCATTGTGAGCGCTGTGCTAATTTAGTTAGACTAAGAAATTATCTGGAAGGAATAACACACCAGCTAGCTGATACATTAATATTTAGTAATTTATAACCATAATTACTATAATAAAATGATGATAATAACAAAAAATATTTTCTAATAGCCAGTAGACTAAGTGCTAACTCATGGCCTGTCCTTCTCTAAGCACTGGATAGGTATTAACATATTAAATCCTCACAAAAAGGGAGGTCTTTTTATTTAACTAATTAAAAAAATTGTTTTTCAGCTTTACTCAGGTTTAATTGACACACAAAATTGTAAGATATTTAAAGTGTACATATTGTGATTTTTAATACGATTTTTAAAGGTTACTTTCCATTTACAGTTATTACTGTATTCATGTAAATGGGATCATACGCTATGTGGCCTTCTGTGTCTGGCTTCTTTGACTTAGCACAGTGTTTACAAGTTTCATCCCTGTTGCAGCATGTGTCAGTACTTCTTTCCTCTTTATGGTAGAATAATATTCCATTATGTGGATATACCACATTTTACTTATTCATTCCTCAGTTGATTCCTCGGTTGATAGACATGTTGATATTTTCAATTGATTTTTTTAATAATAATTTTTTAAAAGTCAGGATTATTGAGGAATAATTGACATACGGTAAATTCACCCTATTTAGTTTTGTGAGTTTTGACAAATATATATCGTTCTGGAACTACCACCACCTAAAGAAGCCCCCCTGTGCTCAGTACCCTCCCCCATCCCCAGTCCCTGGCAACCACTGACCTGTTCTCTGTTCCTAGAGTTTGCTTTTTCCAGAATGTCCTATAAATGAACTCATACATTATGTAGCCTCTTGAGACTGGCTACTTTCACTTAGGCTAATGCTTTTGAAAAACTTGACCAGTTGTCCTCAGTCCTAGGTATTTTCTTTTTTTTTTTTAATTTTATTTATTATATTATTTATTTATTTATTTTTGGCTGTGTTGGGTCTTCGTTTCTGTGCGACGGCTTTCTCTAGTTGCGGCGAGCGGGGGCCACTCCTCATCGCGGTATGCGGGCCTCTCACTATCGTGGCCTCTCTTGTTGCAGAGCACAGGCTCCAGACGCGCAGGCTCAGTAGTTGTGGCACATGGGCTCAGTAGTTGTGGCTCACAGGCTCTAGAGTGCAGGCTCAGTAGTTGTGGCACACGGGCTTCAGTAGTTGTGGCTCACAGGCTCTAGAGCGCACGCTCAGTAGCTGTGGCACACGGGCTTAGTTGCTCCGCGGCATGTGGGATCTTCCCAGACCAGGACTCGAACCCATGTCCCCTGCATTGGCAGGTGGATTCTCAACCACTGCGCCACTGGGGAAGCTTGTCCTAGGTATTTTCTGACATCCCTTTAGTAATGTTATAAAAAACCCTGTCTCCCATCTCCTTGTTACCCTACTTGAGGATTTCTGGGCTCAGTACCCTCTGAGACCCTTCCCAGTATTATTAGCATGTTATAACTCACAATGTATGACTCATAAAGCCCACTGCAGTTTGCTCACTGACTGGTGTGCAAATACTGATAAGAAAAGTGTTTCCAAACTGAAGTCCAAGTAACCCAAGGGAAATAAAACCTGATATGTGAGAGTGACGTGTCCATTCTGCTTGTCTGTTCATAAACTCCTCTATCTTTTTCTATTTTTTACAGTTTTGCTTTCAGTTAGCTTTAATTTTACTTAAAGTGATGCATGAACAGCGTTCCGTGTGCAGATGAATAGAACTATTGAGCTTGTTATGAAAAACAATAGTCCCCCCAAGCCCACGATCAACTTCTCACTCTCCAGGGGCCACTGTTTTAGTTCTTTAACTGATTATTTTTATTTTTATTCATCTCTTTACGTAACACACTTACATTGATATTTCTTTTTCAACCGCAAGCAGTACCTATTGACTTCCTGCTGTGGAATATGAGGATTTAACCCTTTCTTACTCACACCCCTGTGCCCCTATCCTCCGAATATAGCAATAGAATAATTTGCATTAGAACAATATTCAGTGTTACATTCCTAGGACTATGTAAATGCCATTGACACATGAGCTATATAATATATTCTGATTATTTTCCTTTTCTATACATTTTTCTTGTTTTAACTAGAGTTAATAATGATCATTTTTTAATATCCTGAGTTTTCTATATTCTTATTCCCAAACTCTCCCCAGTTTATATATATCTTCTCTTATCATTTCTGTATGCATTAGGTTTCTTTCTTTCTCTCGTCCCCTCTCCCTGCCTCTTTCTTTCCTTCCTTCTTCCCTTCCCTTCCTTCCCTTTTAAAAGAAATCTCACAAAGAGACTTCTAACATGCTCCCAAAGAGACTGGTTGATCTCTGAACCAGCTGTACAAGTTGCCATCTTAAGATTTCTTTTCACCATCATGCTGAGAATTCCCTCATTTTTCTCTTGTGTTGGAACGCCATGTTTTACTATTTTTGGGTTAACTATTGTTTTAGTAGAATGTATCTCTCAGTAGCTACCTGGAAGGTAAATGCTTTTGAGAGCTAAAAATGTCTCGATTCTGTCCTCCTACTTGGCTGGTATGAGGGTAGATATCATCTTGCCCTAGAATTCTGATGGTATTTCTTCATGATCTCAAACTTCCAGTGCGGCTACTCCTGAGAAGTCTGCTCTTTTGATCCTTGATCCTTTATATGAAACTTCCTCTCCCTCCAGGAAGCTCTTAGGATCTTCTCCTGGTCCCAGTGTTCTGAAATTTCAGGATGATGTATCTTAGTGTGGGTCCTGAGCACTGGAGGCTTATTTTTCTTTCCTGAGGTATACTTTATTTAAAATACACTCATTTAGAATGCACAGTTAAGTGTGTTTTGACGATTATGTACACCATGTAATCATTGCACATCAAGATAGAGAACACATTCCCACCACTCAAAAAAATTCTTTAATCCCTCCACGGCAAGACACAGACAACCACTGATCTGTGTTCTATAAATACAGACTGGTTTTGCCTATTGCAGAACCTGGTATAAATGGATTCGTGTAGCATGTGTTCCTTTATGTCTCGCTGCTTTGACTGGGCACACTGTTTCTGAGACTCAGACAGGTTGCTGTGTTTGGGTACCTGTAATTCAGTCCTTTTTTCTGCTCATCAGGATTCCGTTGTATGGCTGTTATCACAGTTTGTTTCACTGGACGATGATACTTAGGTTGTTTCCAGTTTGGGGCTATTATGAATAATGCTGCTATGAATATTCATACACAAGTCTTTTTGCGGACATGTTTTAATTATTTTGGGAAATTCTAAATGGTTTTCCAACATAACTGTACCATTTTCTATTGTGATTAATGGTAAAGTTTAAAAGCTGACCCACAAATGTCTTTTTGATCTGCTCTGTGCCTGATACTATCATCATTGGGCTGGTTAAAAAAAAAAAAGGCCTGTGGTATAAAGAGCGTTGTTGAGAAGAATTTCCTCCCCATTTTTCTACTGGCAAAACTGGAAACGCTTTGCCCATTTTAAAAAGTTTTGACAAAGCCCCATTAATGTACCTCTCCCTCACTCCCCCATCTCCATAGATACCTAGGTGCTGACAGCCTTCATACTAACCCACTTTATTTATTTAATTTTAAAAATTTATTTATTTATTTTTGGCTGCGTCGGGTCTTCGTTGCTGCACACTGGCTTTCTGTAGTTGCGGCAAGCAGGGGCTACTCTTCGTTGCAGTGCGCGGGCTTCTCACTGCAGTGGCTTCTCTTGTTGCGGAGCATGGGTTCTAGGCGTGTGGGCTTCAGTAGTTGTGGCACGTGGGCTCAGTAGTTATGGCTCGTGGGCTATAGAGCACAGGCTCAGTAGTTGTGGCACGCAGGCTCAGTAGTTGTGGCGCACGGGCTTAGTTGCTCCGCAGCATGTGAGATCTTCCCAGACAAGGGATTGAACCCATGTCCCCTGCATTGGCAGACAGATTCTTAACCACTGCGCTACCTGGGAAGTCCCTGTTCTTCTGTATAATTGCTCATGTTTAGGGATTAGAAAGGCAATCTGATTAAATGGGCCTCTGCCTAAAGGACTGGTAACCCCTTCAATGTCAATCTGAAGACTTCGATTCTTCAGTTCTGGGATATCTTCTTGGGTTACTTCTTTGGTGATTTTTCTCACCTCTATTTTTTTCTGTTTTCTCTTTTCAGAATTTCCATGACTTGGCTGTTGAGAATCCTGCACTGGTCCTCTGTTTCTTATCTTCATTTTCTACATCTTTGTCTTTTTTGCTGTGCTTTCTGGGAGATTCCCTCAAATTTATCTGTCAGATTTCCTCTTTAGTTTTGTGTGTGCTCTTCTACTTTTAATTTTCAAGACCTCTTTTGTGCTCTGTAATTTTTTTAAAAAATAGCATCATTTCTTTGTTGATTGATGATTCAGTATCTTATAAATTTCTAGGGATTGTAATGATAGTCTCTCTACCTCTCTCTCTCTCCTCCTCTCCCCACAGTGTCTGTTCTCCCCAGGATGCTTTGCTTTCTGTTTGTTCATTTTCTGGCCACTCTCTTCTACACTGGAGTCTTTCCTCCAGTAGCCGGGGCGTTGGCTCACTGATCATAGGGGCCCCGTAGGACTAACTGAATGCTCTGTGTACGTGGCTTGTCTTATCTACAGTTGGCATCAGGGTGGGGGAGGGGCGTGGCTTGGTTTACATCAGGTATCTATGTGAGCATCTCTCTTGGTGAGATCAGATTCCTCTGAGGACTTTATGATCTCCTGCTGGGAGGGTAGAATGATTCCTGCCAGGGTTGGGGAGCCAGATTCAGGGCTCAGGAGAAAGTGGCTAAAGTTATAATATTCTACATGTGACCCTCCACTTCATTCCTCTGCTGGTGATCTGGTAACCCTGTCCTCACCTCTGCCCGGCATTCCACAGCCCAGAGGCAAACCGAAGGGAACTGGGGACTTCACTGCTTCTTGAGCACTTTCCTAATTATCCAGGTTCACCTCCTCTAGGTGAAACTGACAATTGATGGAGGAGTCTCTGAGGGTTTTTGGGTTGTTTCTCAGCTTTCTCCACTGCTGGCTTATGAAACAGAACTCTTGGTTCTAGCAAATCAGTTTGCTTTATTCTTTCCAGCTTCCAAAATTGTGTGTTTGTTGGTTTTACCTTCTTCATTCTCTTTGTCCTGATTGTTTACTCCTTAGTTAAAGACAAATTCCTTTACTGGGGATTTAGGGAGTTGGGGAGATTAATGAGTATATTCAACACACCATTTTGTTTGGAAGTTTGAAATCGTTCCATGCTTTGCCCAGAACTGTGAAATAAAAACAATTAGAAAAAACAACCGTTTCGCAACCCTTCCCCATTCTTGCACTTTTCCTTCACCTCATATTTTGCTCTTGTTGTGTGGAAGTTGGGAGCAAAGATGTTTTGCGCTGGAGACCAATAAACCAGAAATACTGCTCTGTCTCCAGGTAAGAGCAGTTTTCAGTGTCCCCTGCACTGTTGGGAGATGCCAAGCAGTCAGGGATGGTGTCGTTCACAGAGGACGCCTAAGCTTGGTAACAAATGCCCGGTGTAACCAGAAACGGACGTCATTCATTGTGTGTTTTCTCTGTAGGCATTAAAGACCTAATGCCTAATGCCCCGATAGCTCTTGGTCAGGAGATCAGCAGTTTTCCTGAAGTGATATTATTTTTTACACAGATTCGGTTCTCACAGATCAGAGTTGCGTTTATTTTAATTGAGGCAACAACAAAATAGCTCAAAGGATGAGACGTTATAAAAATCACAGCCAGAGAGGACAGAAGCACCTTGAAAAAGTGGGCTTGGGAAGGTTTTAGGAGATCCTCACTCACTGTAGAGGACACGAGTGGTTGAGTATTGATAAATTAGGTGGGTGACTAGTAACATAAGAGTTTAGTAAGCAATTTTCCTCTACTTTACATAGGTTTAACATTTTTTATAGTAAAAAAATTTTTAAGGGAGGGAAATAAGAATGCCTCATCCTCGTAGACTGCCTCCCTGTCAGCTGCCTGAAATTATTCAGATAAAATTGGTCCCCAACACCCCCTCACACTGACCAAAAATATGTAGTCAGTCCAAGGTAAGTTTTCTGTGTGGCAAGGCTCACTTCCCTGCTGTTTCATACTTGCTCACGTACACACACACACACACGCACACCCCTCCCCCAGCTGCAGTAGGGGTGTCCTTTGGGGAGGGGACAGCGCTGGAGCACCACGGAAAGCCTACTAGAAGGGCAGTCAGGAAGGATGCCTTCTAAGACCTTTGGCAAGTCGCACGTTCCTGGGCCTCGGTTTCTGCATCTGAAAGGTGGAGATACTTCCATGATTACTGAGGCCCCTCCTGGGAGCAGCTCTCCATGCTCCTGTCTGTGGCCGAGTAACCTGCTGGTGACGTGACCTTGGTCTTGTGAACACCTTGCTCTTCACAGCTGGCCCCAGATGGGAACGCATTGTTTGACATCAGCCTGAAGAAGTGGGTAGAGAATGTTCCAGAGCTGGTGAGCGGGGCCGAGAGGGCGTCATGAAGGGATGCCACCCCCTCCGGTGAGTTTGTGGTTGCCCATGAGGTAGGGATGATCTTTTGAAAAGACCATCACCAGGAATCAAGAAAGCGCCTTAAGTGTCTTGAAGCCCCCGTGTCACACAGGTCTGTTCATCCAGTCTACATACCATCTCATCACTGATTTCTTTTTCGTAGGAAGGAGGTTATGATCACAGGTCATCCTCCAGAGAGCAGTTAGAAAGGTGTATTTTGTACTTACTGGTAGCTGAGTCTGTGGCCCCATGTAATGTGAATTTGAGTGGTGGACACCATACCCAGTAATTCTTTGAGAACTTACCCTCTAGATCCACTGGCACGTGGGGTGAAGGGTCCACATGCAGGAAGTTTTGGTGCAAGTCGGTAACAGCAAAATCTTGGTTATGGAACAGACTTCTGTCCTGGGAGGATGGTAAATAGCACGGGGCCCAGCCACACGGTGGGCATCGTCCCTGTGAAGGGGCCGGGGTCCCTTAGCGCTGATACATTAGGTGAGTTGAGATGTGCTCCTATTTATGTAGGTACAGGGACTCATACATAATGATAAAAATATCTGGCGTTTACAAGAGCTTGAAATATGCCAGGCTCAGTTCCAAGCACTCTATATGCATTAATTCATTTAATCCTCCAACAACCCTATGAGGTGGATTCTGTTATTGTCCCCTTTTTACAAGTGAGAAACCTGAACTTGGTCAATGGTGCACAGTTAGTGGTTGAGCTGGGGTTCAAACCCAGGCAGCCTGATGCCAGAGAAGTGCACTTCACCAGTGAGGAGTGTGCATGTGTGTGTGCGTGCACACACACACAGAACGTTTCTGGAATGGGATAAGTGTCAGTGTTTGTCTCTGGGGAGGGAGGGTTTTAAGGGGTAGGTGTCTTAGGTGAAAGCAAATATTTATTATTGAGCACCTTTTGTGTTATTATATATTCTTTTTTTTCAAATTACAAAAATGTTAGTCCATGTTTACAAATCGTGGTATGAAGAATGACAAAACAGGAAGAGTAAAGTATCATATCTGTGACTCTACTATGTGGAATTTTTTTTTGTCCCTCACTCTCCTAGTCGGCCTGACATTGACCTTAAATCCTTGTGAAAATGGCTTTTAGCGGCATTTAATGACACCTTTTTGAAGCTATAGCATTGGACTAGCTTTTGTACATATTTATGGTGGATAAGATAATCCCCCTCTAATGGCAATTGCATTTAGTTCTATAAACCAGTTATTAAACCCAGTTTATCACTGGAAAGAAAGATTTTTAGTATTTACTTGTACGTGGCTTACCACTTACACATAGTAAGTGCACAAGTTGCTTTTTTGTCTGTGATGGGACACGGTAGAAATCCCCAAATGTGACCAACCAACCTTGCAATTCTCAGGACTGTGGTTTTGATCAATCACAGATGAGTCGGTCCTGACTCCTGTATTTTGTAGGAGAAATTCATTATGTGGCTTATATCCTCCCTAGAGAAAGTTCTAAGTTATTTCCAAAGTGAACTGCTGAATCGTGACAGTTTAGACCGTCGAAAAATGTTTCAAATTGACCACGGAACCAGAAAGTTTCTTGGGGATTCATGGAATCAGATTGTGATAAAGGACCTCAAGACGTCTACCAGTGTAGTCATTCCCAAATCTAACTGGTCACCGGAACCATCTGGGGGGTCTTTTGTTGTTGTGATTGTTAATCCAGATTGCTGAGTCCTCCCTAGAAATTCAGTAGCTATGGAGTGAGACCCAAGAATCAGCAATCCATCACGGTTGATTTTTCGGTGTTCAGCCAGGTTTGGGAATCACTGGTTTAGTTTAACCCCACTCTGTTTACTAATATAGGTATTTATTTATTTATTTAGGCTGTGCTGGGTCTTCATTGTGGCGTGTGGGCTTCTCTAGTTGTGGCACATGTACTCTAGAACACTCGAGCTCAGTAGTTGCGGCGCACAGGCTTAGTTGCGGGATTTTAGTTCCCTGACCAGGGATTGAACCCGGGCCCCCTGCCTTGGGAGCACGGAGTCTTAACCACTGAACCACCAGGGAAGTCCCATTCATGTAGTTTTGACTCATCTAATCATGTTTTAGTGGAATAGCTGGTTAGCCAATGAATAACAAAATGCCCTACAACACGTTTATAGATCCATCCTGCTGCATTTATATGGACTGTATGAATTACAATACATAGAACAATATGTGGTAGAGAACACATGGCTTTAGCACTTCAGAGTTCAAGGCATTAACAGATACTGTAACAGAGGCAGTATAGCATAGCGGTCAAGAATACAGCTTCTGGAGTCAGGCTGCTCAGCTTCTGAAGATCAGAACATGCCACCCCAAAACATGCCTCTTGGCATAAGGATTATTTTGAGCTGAAGGCAACTGAGATTCAGGAAGAGTTCCCTGTCCTCCCTTACCTGGCTAAAAGCAGGGCATAAATTTCCCTTTGTGAAGATGTTGCCCACATACCAGAAAAGAAGAGCAACTCCTATCACCGGGGAGAGGAAGTTGATACCAAGACATGTTTGCATAAACAGACCTTACTAAAAAATAACCCTTATTTTCCATTAGTTCTCCCATATATTTCCTAGTCCCCTTGATTTATCATCCCTCAAAGCCAAAACCCCCTTTCCTTTCTTAAAATAATATATTAGCCCCTGAGTCTAACTACTTCTTTGAACTTTGCTTCTTTATTGTGAACTCATGTGCATGTAAATATTATTGAAATTGCTTTTTCTCTTGTTAATCTGTCTTTTGTTAGTTTAATTCACAGGCCCCTAGCACATGAACATAAGAGGGTAGAGGAAAAATTTCTCCTCCCAACACTTCAAATCTTAGTTCTACAACTCCCTGTCTATGTGACCATGGACTCATTTTCCTTTTTTAATTCTCTCTGTGCCTCATTTTCTTCATCTAAACAGTTAATAATAGTACTATCATAGGATTGTAAAGTTCAAATGAGTAAATGCTTTTAAGCCCTAAGATCAGAGTCTCGTACTTAATAGTTATTTGGCAGATATTAACTGTTATTTTGTGTTCTTTACAAGGTATTATTACAGCAATTTTACAATTATGAAAGTTGAAGTTTGGAGAGTATAAATTACTTGTCCCAGGTCAGATGAAAAACAGAGGAAACTCAAGCCCAGCTCTTCTGACTCCAGATTTCATACTCTCTAGTTTTTAAGTATTTATTTAACATTGTAGCATTGTCTATAACTTGATTCTTGCCAAGAGAATTTGGGGCAATGATTTAATATTGACTGACCAGAGGACTCTAGAAATATAAGAAAAAATGGAAAGGTATAAAACAGCAGAGAGGGCTTCCCTGGTGGCGCAGTGGTTGAGAGTCCGCCTGCCGATGCAGGGGACACGGGTTCGTGCCCCGGTCCGGGGGGATCCCACATGCCGCGGAGCGGCTGGGCCCGTGAGACATGGCCGCTGAGCCTGCGCGTCCGGAGCCTGTGCTCCGCGACGGGAGAGGTCATAGCAGTGAGAGGCCACAACAGGGAGAGGCCCGCGAACCGCAAAACAAACAAAAAGCAGCAGAGAGAACTCACTTCAAAAACAGCTATTGATACCAAATAGGAGAAGCTTTAAACAACAATAAGTAAATGATATGGAAGGATAACTACCGGTATGAAACTGAATTAGGTAAGTGAGATTACAACAAAAATAAAAAATCAGGTATGCTTTTGCCAAATCTGCTATGAATGAGGGTAATACAAAGAGCAGACAAGAGGGGAAGCTCCATTTCGTGGTTACTGCTCCCCAGGCATCATTCACATCACTCGAGACTATGCAGAGACTATTACCATGTTCCTGTGAAGATACAGCCTGCTTAGGTCAATACAACAGATTTCAGTGGGGATGAAATTGAATAGATGTCCAACTAGTACTATTGGTCATATGGAAACAAAAAATTGTAAACCCCATATTCATTCATTCAAATGTGGCAAGAGATTGTAACTGAAGCCAGAAACTACAGGTCCTAGTTGGCAGTTTAATTTTTTCTATTAAAAGTGTGGGAGCAGCAGATACAGCTGCCGTTAGTCTCTTTATAGACAAGAAAAGTTACCAAATATTTACAAACCTGTTCCCATAAAGCTTAAGCTAAATCTATATTTATTCTGAATCTTGTTATCTTAACATTGTTTTCTAAATTTCTTGTTAAGAGTAATGAAGGACTTTCATATAAATTAAGAGGTTATTTTTAGTAGGTCTAAGGAATATTCGCTTGTAATTTAGAATCTAAATATTTGTTATATGAAACCTGTTTTGTTAGAATTTTCGATGGAGAAAACTATTCTCCTCAAGTTTATAACTATGATTGGAGCGGGGTTTGATTTTTACCTACCACATTTGTAATAATTTACTAGGTCTTCACTAATCTATCTTTTATTTAACTAAAGGTCTGTGTAAACTCTCTTACGTTTAGCAACAAAGCTAAAGAGTCTACTACCTGTAAAATTCTGTGGTTCTTTTCTTTAGAAATAAAAAATAAAGGGCCTCTAATTGAGTAAAAATCTTGACATGTGCATCAGTGGCTCTTCAGAGATGACTTGGGAGTCTCCGCCCAAATACAAAATGCCTATGTTTGGGTACTGAAATCAACCACCCAAAAGAGGGAGGAGCGAAACTTAGATCACTGGAGTAGGGTTGATTGTGAGCTAGTTACAAGCCAATAAGGTGATGAGGCTGCTAGAAACCCAGTGCAGCCTCCAGCTGGCTCACTCCTCGAGTAGAGACAGATGAAGGAGATAATGACTTGCTCTACTTTTCATCACAGCTGAATTGTAAGTTAAGCCCCAAGAACCCTAGTCTGAGAGGAGCCGGGAGAGTCAGAATGTGGCCGTCAGTGGCAGCCATGGGCGTATAGAGCTGGGATCGCCCTTCAAGAGGAAGTTGCCCTTCAGCAGCAGGGAATGTAGGTAACTGGGGGCGTCCAGCTGCATCACCTTCAGGCTCTACTTAGCTTTCGGATGAAGCCACACTGTGTCCAGGCAGCCCCCCGCTGCCCACGCCTTGGCTCTGAGGGAGTTATAAAGGCCTGGCCATTTCTGCCCAGTGCAGGACTCCTCTCCTGGGTGGTCATGGAACTCCTAGCTGAGTTGAGCAAGACGCTGAGGCCTGCAGCACAGTCCAGGCTCTCCTCACCCAATCCCGCTTCCTTCCTCCCCTCCTTCCCTCAGGTGTCAGATTAGCATCATGCTTTTAAGGCTTTCCCTGCCTAATCTCATTTCTCCCCCTTTATCTCCTACAGGGTTTCCTCCCACCCCATCCCCCAAGAGATTGCTTGCACTCCTAACTCCATCTCAGCTTCTGCTTCCTGAAAAAGCCAAAATGAAGGACTAGATCCATAGTTCTTAATACTGTATCCCTCTAATTGCTCTATCAAAGAACTAGGTTACAGCAGGGCAGAAACTGAAATTCTATTTCTTTCCAAGAAGGATGTTTAAATGTTGGCCGCCTCCTTTTTAACTTTGATAGTTGATGTAAAAACCCAGGGTCTCACCCTGCTGCCTTTGTGTACCAGCAATGGGGTGTACATCTCTGGCAAGTGTCCTGATGTGATCTCTTCAGACACTCTGTAGCTTTCAAGTTCTTTGGTTCTGGGGATCATTGAGCATTGCCACATAAAAGTGGGAGCCGATTTCATCTGGGTTGCTCTAACAAGTAGAAATAAAAGTAGTTATGGGGAAGAGGATTTCACTTCACATAGAAAAGAAGCTTTTAACAACCAGAGGAGCCCAAAATGGAAGGGATTGCCCCTAGAAATTGTAGGTTCCTGGATTAGTTTGCTTGGCTCAAACAACAGAAATATTTTTTCTATTTTCTTTCTTTTTCTTCATTTTCTATATTTAATGTTTTTATTTTTTTTTCTTGGAGTATAGTTGATTTACAATGTGTTAGTTTCAGGTGTACAGCAAAGTGATTCAGTTATACATATACAATACATATATCTATTCTTTTTCAAATTCTTTTCCCACTTCGTTATTACAGAACATTGAGAAGAGTTCCCTGTGTTATATAAATAGTAGGTCCTTGTTGGTTATCTATTTTATACATAGTAGTGTGTATATCTTAATCCCAAACTCCTAATTTATCCCTCCTCACCCCTCTTTTCCCTTTGGAAACCATAAGTTTGTTTTCAAAGTCTGTGAGTCTGTTTCTGTTTTGTAAATAGGTTCATTTGTATTATTTTTTTAGATTCCACATATAAGTGATATCATATGATATTTGTCTTTGTCGGACTTAACTTCACTTAGTATAATAATCCCTAGGTCCATGCATGTTGCTGCAAATGACATTATTCCATTCTTTTTCATGGCCAAGTAATATTCCATTGTATATATGTACCTCATCTTCTTTATCCACTCATCTGTTGATGGACATTTACATTGTTTCCATGTATTGGCTATAGTAAATAGTGCTGCGGTGAACATTGGGGTGCATGTATCTTTTCCAGTTATGATCAAACAATAGAAATTTATCTTTTCACAGTTCTGGAGGCTAGAAGTTCAAGATCAAAGTGGCCAGCAGGTTTGGTCTATTCTGAAGCCTCTCTCTTTGGCTTGCAGATGGCCACCTTCTCGCTGTGTCCTCACATGGTCTTTCCTCTGTGCCTGTGCATGTCTGTGTCCAAATTTCTTCTTCTTATAAAGATACCAGTCATGTCATATCAGATTAGAGCCCACCCACCCTAAGGACCTCATTTTAACTTAATTACCCCTTTAAAGATCTTATTTCCAAGTACACTTACATTCTGCGGTACCAGGGGTGAGGGCTTCAACATATAAATTTGCAGGGGGACACAGTTTAGCCCATTACAGCTGCCTCAGTGGGAATAACCATCACAGTCCTAGTGTCACCGTCAGAAAGTTGCAGGCTGGCTTCCTCCTTGAGTGTGTCTCAGCATGCAGGGGGTGCCACTAGCCCTCCAGGTATGGGGCCCGATTTTGATTAACATGCACATCTTACATGGGGTTTCCCTGGAAACAGACCCTCAGGCAAGAATTCAAGTGCAAGTTGTTTATTGGAGGTGGTTCCAGGAAACATGGGTCAGGCAAGGAGTATGAAAATGAGGCGGGAAAGAGAAGGAAGCCAATAAAGGGTGATATTTTTTTAAACAAATTATCACCATAGGCAACCGGGACCCATGTCTGCTGGGGGCGCTATAGATACACCTCAAGGCGGTAGAGAGCTGGAGCCTTGTGCTCTGGCTCCACCCGTGAGGGCTGCTCCCTCGACCATGCACCCGCTGGCCCTTCCACCCTGCCCCATGCAGGCAGGGCAAGTTGCCCGAGCCAGAAAGAGCCACTCAATAAAGAGCTGCAGGTGCTGACAGGTGGAAGTCAGGCCAGCGTTCTCAAACATCGTTCCAGCCAAGGAGATATGCGCATGGCACTGACCCTTCTCCCACAGGGGAAAATTGATTTGAGCCACGACCGAAGTGATTTATAGCAGACAGAGTGTGCAGTAGAGCAAATCACCATTTGGTCTAGAATGGACATTACCTGTCAGGTGTAGGAGGTGAGAAGGAGAGCCCACAGCATAAAAAGATGATTTGTTTCTTGGAACACGCAAGAACTTTCCTTCATGAGTGTGAAGGCGAGTTCCGTCAAGGCTGTTCTACTCAAACTATCCTATTAAAAATCCATTACTCTATCAAAGAGCAGTCAAGTAAATAGTGAAATCCCAGGGAGTGTCACCTAACCCCTTAAAGGAGGTGGCAAAAAATGGTGGTGTTCAGAGGTGTACTTTCATGTTAAATAGAATGATGTAGAACTGTATTCGTTTCTTTTTTTCTTTTTTTAGTAATTTTTTAATAGATTTATTTATTTTTGGCTGTGTTGGGTCTTCATTGCTGCGCGCAGGCTTTCTCTAGTTGCAGCGAGCAGGGGCTATTCTTCGTTGCGGTGCACGGGCTTCTCATTGCAGTGGCTTCTCTTGTTGCAGAGCATGGGCTCTAGGCGCACGGGCTTCAGTAGTTGTGGCTTGTGGGCTCAGTAGTTGTGGCGCACGGGCTTAGTTGCTCCGTGGCATGTGGGATCCTCCCGGACCAGGGCTGAAAACTGTGTCCCCTGCATTGGCAGGTGGACTCCCCACCACTGCGCCACCAGGGAAGTCCCAGAACTGTATTCTTTTACATATATATATATATTTATTTATTTATTTATTTATTTATTTATTTATTTATTTATTTTTGGCTGCATTCTGTCTTCGTTGCTGCTTGCGGGCTTTCTCTAGTTGTGGAGAGCAGGGGCTACTCTTCGTTGTGGTGTGCGGGCTTCTCACTGCAGTGGCTTCTCGTTGCAGAGCACAGGCTCTAGGCGCACAGGCTTCAGTAGTTGTGGCTCGTGGGCTCTAGAGCGCAGGCTCAGTAGTTGTGGTTCACAGGCTTAGTTGCTCCGCGGCATGTGGGATCTTCCCGGACCAGGGCTCAATCCCGTGTCCCCTGCATTGGCAGGCGGATTCTTAACCACTGCGCCACCAGGGAAGCCCCAGAACTGTGTTCTTGATATATGATGTACTGTTCAGTGCAAAAGAGAAAGCGAGGTGCATAACAATGGGAATAGCATAGCATCATGTGTGAAAAAAGTGTATATCTATGGTCATGTTTATTTATACATGGGTTATCTCTAGAAAGTTCCCAAGTCATTGGCAGCAGTGGTTGGGGAGGTGTGCTGAATTGAATTGGGGCTCACTCCATCTCCATCCCACCCATATTTTAACGAGCTGCCCTGAATGGTAGAGGCTGGAAAGGCAGATACTACATTCCCAGGCTCCTTTGCAACTAGGATTCTGAAAGTATAGTGCCCTTGGTTGGATATGCTCATACATGATTTGGGAAACAGAAGTGAGGCATAGGGCATCTCCCTGCTACTGTTTTCAGCTGGTAAGCAAGGTCATGGGATGTGATCAGCTGAATCCACGTCCCAGTGTCAGGGCCTTTTTAAGGATGCTGAGAGGCAGCTGTGGTGATGGTGGCCACAGTGGACTCTGGGTCACGGCCATGCTGGCTGCTCTGAACTTTTTTTTTTTTTTTTTTTTTTTTTGCAGTACACGGGCCTCTCACTTTTGTGGCCTCTCCCGTTGCGGAGCACAGGATCCGGACCCGCAGGCTCAGCGGCCATGGCTCACGGGCCCAGCCGCTCCACGGCATGTGGGATCCTCCCGGACCGGGGCACGAACCCGTGTCCCCTGCATTGGCAGGCGGACTCTCAACCACTGCGCCACCAGGGAAGCCTGCTCCATACCTTTCTGAACTGTCTGAATTACTGCATATAAACCCTATTTTAAAAGTCTATTAAAAGTTATTAAGCATACTCAAAAAGGAAAAGAACATCTAAAGAGAAGACAAATAAAACAGCATAAGTTTTCTTCTGTGATGTGTCCTAGAGGTGCGTGTGGTCTGGGATTGGGGAGGTACGTGGTGAGCACCTCATCCCCAGACATCAGGGCCCTTCTCTCTTAGTCGTTCTATTTCTGCTCTCTCCCATCTGTGATGTATTGTAATTATCACCGCTTTTGTGCCCACCATTGAAGTTTCCAGTATGGGTATCTGCACCTCTCTCCCCTTCTTTTTTTTTTACATCTTTATTGGAGTATAATTGCTTTACAATGGTGTGTTAGTTTCTGCTTTACAACAAAGTGAATCAGTTATACATATACATATGTTCCCATATCTCTTCCCTCTTGCATCTCCCTCCCTCCCACCTTCCCTATCCCACCCCTCCAGGCAGTCACAAAGCACCGAGCTGATCTCCCTGTGCTATGTGGCTGCTTCCCACTAGCTATCTACCTTACGTTTGGTAGTGTATATATGTCCATGCCTCCCTCTCGCTTTGTCACAGCTTACCCTTCCCCCTCCCCATATCCTCAAGTCCATTCTCTAGTAGGTCTGTGTATTTATTCCTGTCTTATCCCTAGGTTCTTCATGACATTTCTCCCCTTCTTTTCTCTAAACTTTTCTTTGATCTTTTCTTCTCAGAATTCTGATTCCTTCCCCTCCCCCAACAATTTTCATCTTTTTGCAGAAGGGCTGACCTTCTACATTTATAATCGGTCAATCAGGGAACTCCTTTGCTCTCCTGGGATAAACTGATCAGTTACTGTCCAGCAGGGAAAGTCCTGGGTCTTCAGCATTTCAGGGTTGTGTTTGTTTATTGGCTTGTTGGTGTTGTCTGCAATCACCCAGGATGAATTCAGAAGAGTCAAATATAACCAACTATATATCTATATCTTTATCTATGGTATTGCTTTATGGGAAACAGCTCTAAAGCCTTGACTTCATGTAAGTATATTGGATCCCAAATGAATATGAATCCATTGAGATCATGGTGGTGGACCATGATACAAGATGAAGAGGAATTTCAAGCTACAAAATATTTACTCTGGAAGATAGTAACAATCTAATCAGGAGACATCTGCTCTGAGTCTCACCATAATGTGAATGGAGTTGCCCTCAGAAATATCCACTGCTCTTTGCTCTAACTCTGTGCTTCCCAAGCAACCTCCTTGTTACTCATCTGGCTTCCCAAGAACCATGATGCCTGGGAATGAGAACCCAAGTTGGATGACTATGCCTTCCCACAGGCATGAGCAAAGCAATTTAAATAAGTCTATGTATCATCAGAAATTAGTGAATTGACATTCTGGTTTATATATTATTACTCTCTTCTGAATTTGGTTAGCACATGACAACACTGTGCTTTAAAATATATAAGACAGGGCTTCCCTGGTGGTGCAGTGGTTAAGAATCCGCCTGCCAATGCAGGGGACACGGGTTCGATCCCTGGTCCGGGAAGATCCCACATGCAGTGGAGCAACTAAGCCCGTGCGCCACAGCTACTGAGCCTGTGCTCTAGAGCCCGCGAGCCACAACTACTGAGCCCGCGTGCTGCAACTACTGAAGCCCACGCGCCTAGAGCCTGTGCTCTGCAACAAGAGAAGCCACTGCAATGAGAAGCCCGCGCACCACAACGAAGAGTAGCCCCCCAATCGCCACAACTAGAGAAAGCCCACGTGCAGCAACGAAGACCCAACGCAGCCAAAAATAAAATAAAATAATAAATTCCAAAAAATGTATATATATGTATATAAGACAGAGTATCATATTTGAGATTCTGGATTCTGATAAATTACTGACATGCTATGCAATGTACAGTCAGGTTCCTCCTGGTGACGGCTCCCTGTCTCTCACTGAGCTTATTTCAAAAAACAGCAATTATGTTACCTTGTCTCTCCTTTAGAAACATTTCGATGTTGTCTCACAAAAGGACTGTTCCTGTAAATTACATAAAAATGGGTTGGAAAACAAGTCACTTGGGACTGTCTTTCATCCTTCAGTATTGTAACGTGCCATCATGTGTCCCCGTCCAACCTTTACAAGAAATTACTTCTTCTCTAAAAATACAGGCAGTTGATAATCATTGGATTGTGCTTTCTTCTTTCTAGTATATAAAGCTGTCACTTGCCAGGATACATTCTAAAAGGCAAAACAAAAGGAAAAATCGCATGGTGGTAATTAAGTTATCCACTCTGAATGACATTAGTTTTTTTGAAAGGACAGCTGTCCACCGTGAAGTTATTCTGTTTCATGGGCAGAACTGAAGCAGTGGCAGTGTCCAGCTGGGTTATGACTTGTGCAAACCTACAAGCCAAATAGTATGTTTATTTAGGTAACATTCATAAGACTTATCAGGCTCATCATACTAAAAGTAGTAAACAAGCATCTGTGGCGTCTTCCCAATTTCTAATATTTTTCCTTTGTGGGGGAAGTTTACTCTTTCATTATTTTGCATTTCAAAATCATTAGATTTTATATTACATCTAGAAGATGAAACTGATGTGTTCATTCAAAGTAAAGGAAATACTGGCTTGCTTCCCTGCCCTCTACTTACTTATATATACCAGGCTGAACAGAAAATGGTTCTAATATGAATATTTTCTAACTTCTTCCCCAAACACCAAATGTCTTAAAAAGGTCCCCTAATTCCTGACTAACCTACTTACATTTTCAGTTAAAAGGGGTAAATGAGCCCAGATTATAGAAATAGGTAGTAATGAACATTTGAATTTTATTAAAACTGTTAAAAAATGAAAATGTTATTGAAGAAAGCTAGTTTCAGTGTATCACCATAATCTAATTATTTTGAAAGAGAAAATCTGGCCCAGAGGTATAGTTAAACCATTAAAAAGTGCTTCATATCCCTTGTTAATTGAAAATGAAAGAGGTTTTTTTCTGTGCCTCACTTCAGGGAAAATTGTGCAGAGTTATTTGTATGGAGGGAAAAGCAGCAAAGTAGTGCCATGCTTGGTCTCTCTGGGTCGTGTTGCTGCCTGTTATCCACAGTCATTTTTAGGTTCTCCAGAGAGAAATACAGTTGACCCTTGAACAACACGGGTTTGAACTGCACGGGTCCACTTATACATGGATTTTTTTCAATAGTAAGTACTTTAGTGCTACACGATCCGCGATTAGTTGAATAGTGCCCCCAACCCCCAAGTTGTTCAGGGGTCAGGTGTGATTAAGAAGCTGAGGTATTTTCAGTGAGGAGGTAATTCCTCCAAGCTTCTGGAATATTCTGGAGAGTCCAAGAGGTTTTTGTTGTTGTTTGTTTTTAATATATTTATTTACTTACTTATTTTTGGCTGCTTTGGGTCTTTACAGCTGCACACAGGCTTTCTCTAGTCCTGGTGAGCAGGGGCTACTCTTCGTTGCGGTGCGCAGACTTCTCATTGCGGTGGCTTCTCTTGTTGTGGAGCACGGGCTCTAGGTGTTGTGGGCTCAGTAGTTGTGGCTCACGGGCTCTAGAGCACAGGCTCAGTAGTTGTGGCTCACGGGGTTAGTTGCTCCGCGGCATGTGGGATCTTCCCGGACCAGGGCTCGAATCTGTGTCCCCTGCGTTGGCAGGCGGATTCTTAACCACTGCGCCACCAGGGAAGTCTCCCAAGAGTTCTTGATTAGAACCTGTTTATGAAGGAACGTTTGTCAAGGTAGGCGGGTAGAACGTTCAACTTGGCACTTTGTTAGCTTGGCTCTGACTCTGGTGGACTTAGTCCTATGGACTGTGGGCCTCCCTTCACACTCTGGCCCTGCACCCCACAATCATTAATGGCTGATTTATGCCACAGGCATCAGCATTGGTGAGTGCTGGAGCTAGGATTTGTCCCCAAGTCTTTCTCACCCCTAAGGCCACCTTCTTTCTGCACCATTTCTCTTCTAAAACACAGTCCACACCGTATTAGTTTCCTAGGGCTGCCATAGCAAAGTACCACTAACCAGGTGGCTTAAAACAACAGAATAAGATTCCCTCACAGTTCTGGAGGCCAGAAGTCCGAAGTGGGCTCCTTCTGGAGGTTCTAAGGGAGACTTCATTCCAGGCTTCTCCACTGGCTTCTGGTGGTTTACTGGCAATCTTTGGTGTTCCTTGTCTTGCAGACGCATCACCCCAACCTCTGCCTGTGTGTGTGTCTATATTAGTCTGCTTGGGTAGAATAACAAAATAACACAGAGTGGGTGGCTTAACCAACAGGAGTTTATTTCTCACAGTTCTGGAGGCTGGAAGTCCAAGATCCAGGTGCTATCAAGGTTGGTTTCTTCTGAGGGCTCTCTTGCTGACTTACAGGTGGCCACCTTCTTGCTATGTCCTCATGTGGCCTTTTCTCTGTATGCACCTGGAGAGAAGGGGAGCCCTCTGGTGTCTCTTTCTCCTCTTTTAAGGACACCAGCCCTATTGGATTAGGGCCCCACCCTTATGACCTCATTTAACCTTATTACCTCCTGAAAGACCCTATCTCCAAAAGCAATTACTTTGGGGGTTAGGACTTCAACATATGAATTTGTGGGGGACACAGTTCAGTCCATAACAATTTTATGCCCCTCTCCTCTTCTTATAAGGACAGCAGTCACATTAAATTAGGAATTAGGCCCCAGGCTACTCCAGCATGACCTCATCTTAATTTAATGGCATCTGTAAGACGCTATTTCCAAAGGAGGTCATTCACAGGTACCTGGAGTTAGAACTTTAACACATCTTTTCAGAGAGACACAATCCAGCCCAACCAATTTTATCAAGAGTTAATGTGTGGGTGGGATAGGGAGGGTGGGAGGGAGACACAAGAGGGAGGAGATATGGGGATATATGTATATGTATAGCTGATTCACTTTGTTATAAAGCAGAAACTAACACACCATTGTAAAGCAATTATACTCCAATAAAGATGTTAAAAAAAAAGAGTTAATGTGTGTTAAATGGCTCAGTCATCCTTTTACCATCAATGTGTGCGTTGTGTACCTCATGTAAGTGGAATCATACAGTATTTGTCCTTTTGTGTCTGGCTTCTTCGCTGAGCATGTCTTCAAGGTTCATCCAGGTTGTAGCCTGTGTCAGAATGGCCTTCCTTTTCAGAGTTGATTCATAGTCCATTGTATGTATATGTCACATTTTTTTCATCCATTTATCTGTCAATGGACACTTGGGTTGCTTCCACCTGTTGGCTATTGTGAATAATGCTGTTGTGAACATGGGTATGTGCACATTATTTTAAATCAATTTATTCCATAATTACCAATAACCTCAGCTACAGTTATTTAATTATTTGCCTAGCTCAGGCCTATACAACCAGGAACTAGAAGGGAATGTCTGAACCCCGGGGCATGCCCATCTGATAGCTGGGGCGCCTAAAATCTGGCCCCTGTGTACAATAAGTATTTTGTCGAACAAATAGGGCTTAAAAAGAGACTACTTCATACCCTAAGGAGATACTTTTAGGCTCAAATGAGATAATGCACTTTGAAAATGGTAAAGGCTGATATAAAAATATAGATGTTGCTATTATGTACTGGTGTGGCTTTTTCTGGCCCTTACGTCCTTCAGTTCATCTGCTTCCACTGTCCCTACCTACTTTAGGGAAGGGACTAACACGCCTGGAGTCCACAGCTGCTTTCTTTATCTCTCGGATTTTGTTCATTCTGGTGTTTTGTGTCTCTTTGGTTTCTTGCCTACTTTCCACATACTTCTCCCTTTGGCACTAATTCCTCATGGGATCAGCCAGTCCCAATGGGCCACATAGGATTTCTGCAGTTTTCCCACGGCCAGGCTCAGGACTCCTGCCCTGTTCTCTCTAATAACTGGGCTTCCCCAAGAAGTTGAAGACACAGGAAGCCTGTCTCCCAGGGGGAGGTGGGGGAGGCATGGCTGCCTATGAATTATTAATGTATTCCACTTACTGCAAGGTTTCAGGACTAACTAATTATCCCTTTAATAAGAGTCTGCTCATTTTTCTGCAGCAGCCTTGGGGATGGTTTCTTAAGGTCTCTGAGTCCCTGGGTTTTGGTGGCAGCACCAGTACTTTCCCTGCTGGAGTCAGTCTCCCCTTCCTCTATTGTCTGGGGAGGGGGGCGGTGGAGCTGAGTGTGTCTGCTACCCAGCTAATGAGAGGATTCTAATGAATTACTTCAGGTGATAGAAGAATTAACAAAGAACATTCACCATTGTCTCATCATTCCTGATTATTAGATGGCGGAATAAACGAGCAAACAACTCATCAAATACTCTCCTGCCCCTTCCTCAAGAAGGGACAGCATCTAATGATGATTATGCCACTTTCCTGCTCAGATTCATCCCAGCTCTGATTGTTCACTGCTTTGCTAAGTAACCTCTCCCGCATCCCAAAGCCTTGACATTCATCTTTCAATTCTCTGAAGTCACTTAGAACAAAAACCTATATTGATTCAAATCACATCAACCTTTAAAAGCAATTAAATGTGTACATTTCATGAAGCGGAATCGGTCCACACAGAAATGTCATCTGGTTCTTAAATATTTACCATTTTTCTCTCTGGCCCTTAAGAACATCCCCTGTTTTCATCATGGTACTTGAAAATAGATACTGTTTTCCCCGGGTATTATAACAGCGTTTTTACTATCAACCTGCCTTGAAATGAGGTCAGCATTTATATTTTAGGGGTTGAGTTTTTTTCTTTCTTGTACTCCTCATGCTTTTGGCCTACTTAGTCTTTGTTGGTTCTCTCTCCTTTAGCCTAGTGCAGGGCTTCTACTGAATTATTGCCACTGAAACCACACCTCTGAGTCCTCTGGCTTCTTTTGCAGGCCCCAAAGTCTGCTGCCCCCTTATTTTATTTATTTATTTATTTTTTAACATCTTTATTGGGGTATAATTGCTTTACAATGGTGTGTTAGTTTCTGCTTTATAACAAAGTGAATCAGTTATACATATACATATGTTCCCATATCTCTTCCCTCTTGCGTCTCCGTCCCTCCCACCCTCCCTATCCCACCCCTCCAGGCGGTCACAAAGCACTGAGCTGATGCCCCTGTGCTATGCGCTGCCCCCTTATTTTAGAATAACAAGGAGAAAAACATTTGTTTCGGATCAAGAGAAAAGGTGATCATTTTTTTTCCTGAGTAAAGGACTAAATCTTGGAAGGCTGTTAATTTTTAAGAGCAACCAAAACTTGAAGACTTTTTTAAATGAAAAAATTGCAGAAGTTCTTACTTAGATATGTTTTTGGACATTTCTTTGTTGTGCTAAGAAACAAAAAAAGCCCCCAAATGCAATAAAAACACATAAAAGCACAGAATAGGCAGAGTATAATCGTTTCTTTTTAATTGATGTAAAGTAGCTAGTTTCTAGCCTTTAAACTAAAAAGAAAAGAATGAACTTCCAAATCCTTTTTGAGACTAATTTTATTTTAAAAGCAGCATTCATTGCTTTAATAAAAACATGCATGAGTTTAACACGTTCCATATCCTAATTTAAGAAGCATTCACGGGAAATGCTAAAATATTCTACTCTGTTTGAAGTGGGAGTAGAGGCTGAAAAAAAATAGAGATTCTTTGAAAAAATAGTTTTGCTTCTAATTTTATAGTTCTCAGTCTTAATTTGTCTTTCAAATTCTCTAAACTATCGGCAATATTCATGGTTTTGGTGCTAATAAGTCCCCAGAATCCACTAATTTTAACATGTTGGGAATATTATTTCATGACTATTTTTGCTCGGAATGAGTGTCATTGCCATACTGCATTCCCAAATCCCATACATTTTATCAGTAAAATGAGATTTTTACGGAGCAAACAAGAGATGAATCTTAGTTACAGCGAAGGGTATCGCAATTGTTTAGAAAGGAGGTGAGGTGAAATCCCAGGACATTTAGACTACTATGTTTGGTAACAATTTCTCACAAGCATTTAAAAAATGACATGGTGATTATTGGAAGCCCTGGATCAACTAAGTATAAGTCATAGGAAATCCATCCCATTTTTTTTTTCTTTGAAGTTGACCCTAGGTTGATAGAGTCGGGTGATGCTATAGTCCAATGTTCTTAATTTTCCCAGGCAATTAACATCAGCTTGTATGTTATAGATGGATAAATATGGAGATTTTAGAGAAGTTGAAATAAGTTGACCCTACACCTAGATTATATAATGGCAGTGCATTAACTTAGGGGGTCTCTAGGGGAATGTCACAAGGTGTGACCCCTGACTCCTCCTGGTGATGTAATGTGAGATGACCGTGAACATGGATGTGCAGGAGACGTTCAGCAACTCTGCAGATGATACAAAGATGGGAGGGATGCGTACAATGATAGAAAGCAAGCCAAGAGTTCTCAATGATGGTGACAGCTTGGACTACTGGGCCAAGGCTGACGGGAAGAAATTTAATGAAGATAAATGTAAACTGTTTTCTCTTTCTTCCTTAATATTTTTTGAATTTTATTTATTTTTTTATACAGCACGTTCTTATTAGTTATCCATTTTATCCATATTAGTGTATACATGTCAATCCCAATCTCCCAATTCATCCCACCATCACCACCCCTGCTGCTTTTCCCCCTTGCTGTCCATACATTTGTTCTCTACATCTGTGTCTCTATTTCTGCCCTGCAAACCGGTTCATCTGTACCATTTTTCTAGGTTCCACATATATGCGCTAATATACAATACTTGTTTTTCTCTTTTGGACTTACTTCACTCTGACTTCACCCTGTATGACGGTCTCTAGATCCGTCCACATCTCTTCAAATGACCCAATCTCGTTCCTTTTTATGGCAGAGTAATTCGATTGTATATATGTACCACATCTTCTTTATCCATTCGTCTGTCGATTTAGGGCATTTAGGTTGCTTCCATGACCTGGCTATTGTAAATAGTGCTGCGATGAACATTTTGGTACATGACTCTTTTTGAATTATGGTTTTCTCTGGGTATATGCCTATATGCCCAGTAGTGGGATTGCTGGGTCATATGGTAATTCTATTTTTAGTTTTTTAAGGAATCTCCATACTGTTCTCCACAGTGGCTGTATCAATTGACATTCCCACCAACAGTGCAAGAGGGTTCCCTTTTCTCCAAACTCTCTCCAGCATTTGTTGTTTGTAGATTTTCTGATAATGCCCATTCTAACTGGTGTGAGGTGATACCTCATTGTAGTTTTGATTTGCATTTCTCTAATAATTAGTGATGTTGAGCAGCTTTTCATGTGCTTCTCGGCCATCTGTATGTCTTCTTTGGAGAAATGTCTATTTAGGTCTTCTGCCCATTTTTGGATTGGGTTGCTTGTTTTTTTAATATTGAGCTGCATGAGCTGTTTGCATATTTTGGAGATTAATGGCTTATCCACTGATTTGTTTGCAAATATTTTCTCCCATTCCGAGGGTTGTCTTTCATCTTGTTTGTAGTTTCCTTTGCTGTGAAAAACTTTTAAGTTTCATTAGGTCCCATATGTTTATCTTTGTTTTTATTTCCATTACTCTAGGAGATGGATCAAAAAAGATCTTGCTGTGATTTATGTCAAAGGGGGTTCCTCCTATGTTTTCCTCTAAGAATTTTATAGTGTCCACTCTTACATTAAGGTCTCTAATCCATTTTGAGTTTATTTTTGTGTATGGTGTTAAGGAGTGTTCTAATTTCACTCTTTTCCATGTAGCTGTCCAGTTCTCCCAGCACCACTTATTGAAGAGGCTGTCTTTTCTCCATTGTATATCCTTGCCTCCTTTGTCATAGATTAGTTGACCATAGGTGCATGGGTTTATCTCTGGACTTTCTATCCTGTTCCATTGATCTATATTTCTGTTTTGTGCCAGTACAATATTGTCTTGATTACTGTAGCTTTGTAGTATAGTCTGAAGTCTGGGAACCTGATTCCTCCAGCTCCATTTTTTCCCCTCAAGACTGCTTTTGCTGTTTGGATTCTTTTGTGTCTCCATACAAATTTTAAGATTTTTTGTTCTAGTTCTGTAAAAAATGCCATTGGTAATTTGATAGGGATTGCACTGAATCTGTAGATTGCTTTGGATAGTATAGTCATTTTCAAAATATTGATTCTCCCAATCCAGGAACATGGTATATCTCTGCATCTGTTTGTGTCATCTTTGATTTCTTTCATCAGTGTCTTATAGTTTTCTGAGTACAGGTCTTTTACCTCCTTAGGTAGGTTTATTCCTAGGTATTTTATTCTTTTTGTTGCAATGGTGAATGGGATTGTTTCCTTAATTCCTCTTTCTGATCTTTCATTGACAGTGTATAGGAATGCAAGAGATTTCTGTGCCTTAATTGTGTATCCTGCAACTTTACCAAATTCATTGATTAGCTCTAGTAGTTTTCTGGTGGCATCTTTAGGATTTTCTATGTATAGTATCATGTCATCTGCAAACAGTGACAGCTGTACTTCTTCTTTTCCAATTAGTATTCCTTTAATTTCTTTTTCTTCTCTGATTGCTGTAGCTAGGACTTCCAAAACTGTGTTGAATAATAGCGGTGAGAGTGGATATCCTTGTCTCGTTCCTGATCTAGAGGAAATGCTTTCAGTTTTTTGCCATGGAGAATGTTTGCTGTGGATTTGTCGTATATGGCCTTTATTATGTTGAGGTAGGTTCCCTCTATGCCCACTTTCTGGAGAGTTTTGATCATAAATGGGTGTTGAATTTTGTCAGAAGCTTTTTCTGCATCTATTGAGATGATCATATGGTTTTTATTCTTCAATTTGTTAATATGGTGTATCACATTGATTGATTTGCGTATATTGAAGAATCCTTGCATTCCTGGGGTAAATCCCACTTGATCATAGTGTATGATCCTTTTAATGTGTTTTTGGAGTCTGTTTGCTAGTATTTTGTTGAGGATTTTTGCATCTATATTCATCAGTGATATTGATCTGTAATTCTCTTTTTTTGTAGCATCTTTGTCTGGTTTTGGTATCGGGGTGATGGTGGCCTCGTCGAATGAGTTTGGAGGTGTTCATTCCTCTGCAATTTTTGGGAAGAGTTTGAGAAGGATGAGTGTTAGCTCTTCTCTAAATGTTTGATAGAATTCACCTGTGAAGCCATCTGGTCCTGGACTTTTGTTTGTTGGAAGATTTAAAATCACAGTTTCAGTTGCATTACTTGTGAATGGTCTGTGCCTATTTTCTATTTCTTCCAGGTTCAGTCTTGGAAGGTTATACCTTTCTAAGAATTTGTCCATTTCTTCCAGGTTGTCCATTTTATTGGCATAGAGTTGCTTGTAGTAGTCTCTTAGGATGCTTTGTATTTCTGCAGTGTCTGTTGTAACTTCTCCTTTTTCATTTCTAATTTTATTGATTTGAGTCCTCTCCTTCTTTTTCTTGATGAGTCTGGCTAATGGTTTATCAATTTTGTTTATCTTCTCAAAGAACAAGCTTTTAGTTTTATTGATTTTTGCTATGGTTTTCTTTGTTTCTATTTCATTTATTTCTGCTCTGATCTTTATGATTTCTTTCCTTCTACTAACTTTGGGTTTTTTTGTTCTTCTTTCTCTAATTCTTTTAGGTGTAAGGTTAGATTGTTTATTTGAGATGTTTGTTGTTTCTTGAGGTAGGATTGTATTGCTATAAACTTCCCTCTTAGAACTGCTTTTGCTGCATCCCATAGGTTTTGGATCGTCGTGTTTTCATTGTCATTTGTTTCTAGGTATTGTTTGATTTCCTCTTTGATTTCTTCAGTGATCTTTGGTTATTTAGTGACATATTGTTTAGCCTCCATGTGTTTGTGTTTTTTACTTTTTTTTCCCTGTAATTGATTTCTAATCTCATAGCGTTGTTGTCAGAAAAGACGCTTGGTATGATTTCAGTTTTCTTAAATTTACTGAGGCTTGATTTGTGACCCAAGATGTGAGGAATCCTGGAGAATGTTCCGTGCATACTTGAGAAGAAAGTGTAATCTGCTGTTTCTGGATGGAATGTCCTATAAATATCAATTAAATCTATCTGGTCTATTGTGTCATTTAAAGCTTCTGTTTCCTTATTAATTTTCTGTTTGGATGATCTGTTCATTGGTGTAAGTGAGGTGTTAAAGTCCCCCAGTATTATTGTGTTACTGTCGATTTCCTCTTTTAGAGCTGTTAGCAGTTGCGTTATGTATTGAGGAGCTCCTATGTTGGATGCATATATATTTATAATTGTTATATCTTCTTCGATTGATCCCTAGATCATTATGTAGTGTCCTTCCTTGTCTCTTGTAACTTTCTTTATTTTAAAGTCTATTTTGTCTGATATGAGTATTGTTACTCCAGCTTTCTTTTGATTTCCATTTGGTAGAATATCTTTTTCCATTCCCTCACTTTCAGTCTGTATGTGTCCCTAGGTCTGAAGTGGGTCTCTTGTAGGCAGCATATATATGGGTCTTGTTTTTGTATCTATTCAGCAAGCCTGTGTCTTTTGGTTGGAGCATTTAATCCATTCACGTTTAAGGTAATTATCGATATGTATGTTCCTATTACCATTTTCTTAATTGTTTTGGGTTTGTTTTTATAGGTCCTTTTCTTCTCTTGTGTTTCCCACTTAGAGAAGTTCCTTTAGCATTTGTTGTAAAGCTGGTTTGGTGGTGCTGAATTCTCTTAGCTTTTGCTTGTCTGTAAAGCTTTTGATTTCTCCATCAAATCTGAATGAGATCCTTGCCGGGTACAGTAATCTTGGTTGTAGGTTCTTCCTTTTCATCACTTTAAATATGTCATGCCACTCCCTTCTGGCTTGTAGAGTTTCTGCTGAGAAATCAGCTGTTAACCTTATGGGAGTTCCCTTGTATGTTATTTGTTGTTTTTCCCTTGCTGCTTTCAATAATTTTTCTTTGTCTTTAATGTTTACCAATTTGATTACTCTGTTTCTCAGCATGTTTCTCCTTTGATTTATCCTGTATGGGACTCTCTGTGCTTCCTGGACTTGGGTGGCTATTACCTTTCCCATGTTAGGGAAGTATTTGACTATAATCTCTTCAAATATTTTCTCGGGTCCTTTCTCTCTCTCTTCTCCTTCTGGGACCCCTGTAATTCAAATGTTGTTGTGTTTAATGTTGTCCCAGAGGTCTCTGAGGCTGTCTTCATTTCTTTTCATTCTTTTTTCTTTATTCTGTTCTGTGGCAGTGAATTCCACCATTCTGTCTTCCAGGTCACTTATCCGTTCTTCTGCCTCAGTTATTCTGCTATCAATCCCTTGTAGTGTATTTTTCATTTCAGTTATTGCATTGTTCATCTCTGTTTGTTTGTTCTTTAATTCTTCTAGATCTTTGTTAAATATTTCTTGCATCTTCTCAACCTTTGCCTCCATTGTTTTTCCGAGGTCCTGGATCATCTTCACTATCATGATTCTGAATTCTTTTTCTGCAAGGTTGCCTATCTCCACTTCATTTAGTTGTCGTTCTGGGGTTTTATCTTGTTCTTTCATCTGGTACATAGCCCTCTGCCTTTTCATCTTGTCTGTCTTTCTGTGAATGTGGTTTTTGTTTTACAGGCTGCAGGATTGTAGTTCAAATGTAAACTGTTCTAAAATGTATCCAAGATTTGTTTTAATTAGGTAAGACATGCAGACATGGGAATGACTGTTATGAAGGCGGAAATTTTTATTGTATTTGAAGTCCCCTAGAGACAGGAGGCATGCCACACCAGGCCATGAAGGGCCGTGCTGGGAAGCACCATGGTCTATCAGGAGGCAGAGGGTTGAGGGGAAAAATGTGGATGAGAGCCTTTATTGTGGTTTTCTTGGGAAAGGCAAAGGCAAGGCAAGCTGTTTAGGATTGGGTAGTTTAAATAATCCCAGTGGGCTCTGGGGTATAGGAGCCATCCCTACATGTCTGGTACCTGGCCCTGGGGTGCTTAAGGCAGGGAAATAGTGGCCCTGGAGTGTGACAGCCCAGTAGAGGAGGTGGTTGGTGGATTGGTTGGTTTGCATTTGAAAGGTGTGCTGGCAGGAAAGTGTACTATCTCCAGGAATTGGCTGGCCCTGGAGGGGCTGTCCCTCCAGGGTTTACAAGGCCTCAAGTTGTCAAAGCATCAGACACAGAAACTAGAAAATGTGGTTATTACGTAAGCACAATGCATAAATCTCTTGCTGAAGAAAGCCTAGGAATATCAGGTTTAATAATTCATGTAAACAAATCTAGGTTTGGCTTTGTTTTGTTTGATGATGGGTTAATGAATCAGTAGTGTGATACTTTGCTCTCCATGTAGCAACTTGTCATCACTCGGGTCCAGGCCCAAAAGTCACCTCCTCAGGGAAGTCCTCCCTGACTACCCTGTAAAACACTGCTCCCCATTCTCAGTCACTCCCTATGACATTAGAATGTTTTGTCCTCTAGCACTTATTGTCTGAAATGACCTGAAATACTTACCAGTGTGCTTGTTTAACGTCTGTCTCCACTGTTAGAATGTAAGCTCTTGTTCACCTCTGTGTCTCTAGTATCTAGAACAGCCCCTGGCACATAGTAGGTGCTCAGAAAAATTTGCTGTGTGAACAAATGCAGAGCTAAAAAACCCCAACTGCATTTTTTAAAAAATAAATTTATTTATTTATTTACTCATTTATTTATGGCTGCATTGGGTCTTCATTGCTGTGCGTGTGGGCTTTCTCTAGTTGTGGTGAGCAGGGGCTACTCTTCGTTGCAGTGCGCCAGCTTCTCACTGTGGTGGCTTCTCTTGTTGCGGAGCACAGGCTCTAGGCGCGCGGGCTTCAGTAGGTGTGACATGCGGGCCCAGTAGTTGTGGCTTGCGGGCTCTAGAGCACAGGCTCAGTAGTTGTGGCACACGGGCTTAGTTGCTCTGAGGCATATGGGATCTTCCCAGACCAGGGCTCGAACCCGTGTCCCCTGCATTGGCAGGTGGAATCTTAGCCACTGCCCCACCAGGGAAGTCCCCAACTGCATCTTTAATTGAATTAATAGGCATCTGGTAGTTGATCTCAGAAAATAATAGTTCTTCCAATTTTGTTAATAACACAGGGTACATTATGTCAGATTTTGAATGCCACATATTTAAGAAAAGTACTGACAAACTAGAGAAACCAGAGCATTGAGAAGTGCACCCAGGGCAGTCTAAATGTCATCTCATCTGGAATTAAGGGGGAGAAGGGGCATTTGATTAGCAGCCACTATGTGCCCAGAACTGTGTTCAGTTGTGAAGGGACAAACTTCTAGTTGCCACACTTGGGTCACTTGCTCTGAATTAACCTGGCTGGGGTTGAGATGTAAGTGTGCATGTAAGGGGAAAGCCCTGCTCTTCCATGTGGGGCTGGGGTTCAGCTCAAACCGAGGTTGTTCTCTGGGAGGGTATAGCCTGCAGCAGAAGCCAGATGGGGACGGGCAACCTCAGGTGTAATGTGGAGAGCATGGGTCCCTGACTCTCTCAACCCTAGTCATCTAAAGAAGATCTCGGTCAAAGGAACTCATGGGCTTAGCCCCTGACCAGCCTGACTTCACTTAGTTGTACCACAGTCCGCTTACAGCCTGCTGGGTACACATGGAGATCAGCGCCTCTGGATTACTTTCTCTGGCTGCTGGCCTCCTCTGCGATGGTTAGTTTCATGAGTCAACTTGACATGGTATCCAGCTATTCAACTAGCCACTGACCTAGGGGTTGCTGTGAAAGCATTTTGTAGATGTGTTAAGATCTATAATCAGCTGATGTGAAGTGAAGGAGATCACCCCCAGCCCACTATAACCTGGGGGCGGGGGCCTCATCCCATCAGTTGAAGGCCTTAAAAACAAAATCAAGATTTCCGTGAGGAAGAAGAAATTCCACCTCAAGATTGCAGCATCAGCTCCAACTGGAGAATTTCTAGCCTGCTGGCCTGTCTTCCAAATCTCAGACTTGTCAGCCCCACAATCACAAGAGCCAATGACTTGAAATGAATCTCTTTATACACACACACACACACGCACACGCACACACACGCCCAGCTGGTTTCGTTTCTCTGCAGAACCCTGGCTGATATGCTGCCCCCGACTTTTAAGGGTCAGGTGCTCCAATGTGTTCTTTTTTCTGGCCCCATGCCTTAGAAAAAGCTTTCCTTTCCGTTCTGATTAGATTCTATACATCAATGGAAGGTCTTGACTCAGCGGCCACTTCCTGGGGCGGGCTGTGCCCAGGGAAGCATGACACTGGCATTGACATTCTCGGGGGTCTCTGTCATCCCTAATGTTTCTATGACCCCTGGATGGGGACTAAAGGAGGACCCTGGCATCCCCCATCCTCCACTTCCATCCTCTCCTTCCCACGCTCTGAAATCCTTCCCACTGCCTACAAGGCCCTTATGCAGGGAAGAGTCAGCACTGTCAGCCTGACCGCTACCCTGAGACAGGTCCGTGCTTGCAAGGTCAGCCCTCGGCTGGCACCTGGCAACTTGGATTTCAGCAGGGTTCCCACCATGAACTGGTATGAGTGACTCACTGTCCCTAAACTGTTGGTACAAACAGTATGGTTTATGCTGAACATCCGCTTTCCCACTGGGAGTCTGGGATGTGGGTACCTGCTAGGCAGAGGGTACCATGTGGCTTGTCCTCCCCGCACTGAGTCTATAGTGAGTTTCCCTGGTGGACAAGAGTTCACGCTCATTGTCACAACACGGAGCTAGGGGAGATCAGCCTGTCCCATGTGGCCCCGCCGTGAGAGTACTCTGGAAGTTGCATCTGGTTTCCCAGGCTTCACCCCACGCAACTTTTGTCTTTCCTGACCTTGCCATGGATCCTTTTGCTGGAATAAATCACAGCCACGAGTATGAGTATCTGCCGAGCCTATGAGTCCTCCCATGAATCACTGAGCCTGGGGGTGGCCTTGGGGACCCCTGGTGCAACCCTACGTCATCTGATCCAGGCACCGTTCTGACCTCGTCACCTGTCACCCTGCCCCCACTGCTGTCTCCAAACTCACCAGCACATGCTGTTCCCTCTTTCTGGAGCACCTTCCCCCCACCCCAGCTTTTTCCTCACCTCCTTCAAGCCTCCATCCCAATATCACCCATCAGGAAAGCAATCCTTGACCACCCAATGTAACACTGCACCTGTCCCGTCATTCTCTGTTCCCTCATCCTGCTTTGTTGTTCTTGTTAACACTTACCACCTGATATATTTATATTTATTAGTTTCCTGACTTGCTGTCCATCCCCAGCTGCCCACACCAGAGTGGAAGCTCCATAAAGCAGTGATTTTTCATTTCGTTTCTGATTTGAGCGAACCACCTCAAAGGATGCTTGGGTGAAATGACAAGATGTCTGGGATTTGCTTTAAAGGCTTTTATCGAACTAAAAGTATACTGCTGTGTCCAAGAGAACCAGGAACTCACCTGATAAATTGTCTAATGCAAAATGGGTGTTTGAGTTTCTGTTATTATACGGTAAAGACAGGTTATCATGTGCTAACTGCTATAGGTAATTTACTTAGATGGATTTTCTAAATTTACCATGAAAAATTCAAAAGAAAGAGTCGTAGAATAAATTCCCATAAAAAAAAACCTAGATTAAGTTATCATCAAGTTTTGCCATAGTGGCTAGCTGCTTTTCCCCTTTACTGTACTATTTTAAAGCACATTTCAGATTTCATGTCATTTTCTTCCTACATACTTTATAATGTATCTCTAAAAATTATGGACATTTTCTTACATAACCACAAGGCCGTTTATCACACCTAACGAAATTAACAGTAATTCTTGGAATCATAATGCTCAGACCATAATAAAAATTCGTTGGTTGTCTCAAAATGTTTTTCTACATTTGCCTTGCTGGATTCAGAATCCAAGCAAATTCCACACATGTTCTTTTGTTCTGTCCCTTAAGTCTTTTTAAATCTAAAACAGTCCCCCTTTATTTCTTTTTCATGCCATTTGTTGCATAATTTTTTTTTAACTAAAATGTTTATTTCAGAAACACAGATTAGAACAAATGGGGGAACAATGATGAAATTTGCATGTGCAGTGGAAATAGGATCTGGTTGAAAACACTTAGAAACCTGGAATTAGAGAGTAAGGATCTTGCTGGTTTCTTGTTGTAGAGCTTGCTGTGTGGGACCTTGATTGAATTACAGTCTGCTTTCTGCTTTTCTAAAGATAGTAATGATTTTAATTTATGTACTTTGTCAGGCGCTAGTGGTGGGTTCTGTCTCTGGAACATTTAGTTTAGTGCCTGGTACATAGGAGGCTCTCAGACAGTTTCATCAATAGATATTCTAAAATAATCCATCAGTGTTTCGTCTTAACATCGAGTGTGATTGTCAGAAATAAATCATGAAGAGAGAAGGTGTTTCTAGTCCCAGGTTGGCTGGGTTTGGTTGTGGGCCTCTCAGGCAAGTCGATCATCTCTCTAGGTCTTCAGTTTCCTCATCTATAACCTTTTATAAAAGTAAATTTTAAAGTCTAACTACCTTCGGTATGAATTTTTTCATGAACATCATTTTTGTATAATATGGTTTAGGAAGTGCTACCTTTAGATATCAGGTGCAGAACAGGCATGTAAACCGGGTACAAGCAGATAGTAATTGGGCCAGAAATCTGCATTTTGTTAGTTGCATCACTTCCACAGTCATTCCTTCTCTACCCCTTTGACATTTAGCAAAAAAATTTTAAAGCTGCAGTGTGTCTCTAAAGTGAAAAGAGGAAACAATAGCAGGGATTGGACCATGCCTAGTGTGTTAATTAGAACTCTTTTGACAATAAGTAAACAAATTAGTTCTGACCAGCTCATGTAACAATGGACTTTCTTACTGGGGTACCACTAGGAATGAAAGGACAGGATATAGCCGGGCCTTGGAGATGGAACCAGGGCTTGGCGGGCAGTAGAGAATCCAAAAACTCTTTCTGTTTTGGGTTGAACTGTGGCCCCTGCAAAAGACATGTTGAAGTCCTAACCCCTGGTACCTGTGAAGGTGACCTTATTTGGAAATAGGGTCTTTCCAGATGTCATCAACTTAAGATGAGGTTGTACCAGAATAGGGTGGGCCCTAATCTAATATGACTGGTGTCCTCATCAGAAGAGGAGAAGAGACAAACAGACCCAGAGCGAAGAATGCCATGAAAAGATGGAGGCAGCGACAGGAGTGATACGCATCAAGGGACACCAAGAATTGCCAGCAGACATGAGGAGCGAAGAGAAAGACATGGCACGGACCCTCCCTAGAGCTGTCAGAGGGAGCATGGCTCTGCCAACACCTTGACTTTGAGCTTCTAGCCTCCAGAGCTGTGAGAGAACAAATATCTACTGTGTTAAGCTGTCCCAGTCTAAGACGCTGTGCTATGGCAGCCTCAAGAAACCAATACACCTTTCTCTCTCTTGCCTCTGCCCCCTGTGAATACCTGTGTCTCTCTTTTTTCACACTGCAACCTAAATGTGTCTGTTTCCCGGTTCATATGATAGAAAACAGTTGTCAACAACAATTTCCAAGTTCATGTGATACAGCAGTAGAGATACAGACAGAGACTCAAGAGTTTCTCTTCATCCCTGTTCCACATTCTCAGGGAAGGGACTCATGGGCCATCTTGGATTGGGTGGCCATCTCAGGCCCCATCAAAGGCTGCGTGGGTGTGTGTTTAGGATTACATCTATGCAGCAGGTGGGACTGATGGTCAAATCATCTAGCAGATGTCCACTGCACGGGACCAGTGGAGGACGGGTGAGGAGCTGCATGCACTAGGGTGGCCCTAGGGACCAGAGCAAAACTGGTTACATCAGTGAAATGAGGAAATTCCAAGGGAAAGGGAAAGTTAGGGAGACAGAGATTACTGACTAGGTCAACCGCTACTTCCCAGCACTTCCCTTGGATGTTTGGGTTTTGTCTTTCCTGTATTTTTAAAGAAGGATGTTTCATTTACATAAGTGCTTTAGTTGTATGATTCTATTTATCCCTCCCAAAAGCCATATGAAGAAGCAACTTTCATCTCCACAAATGCAGAAACAAGGGCTATGAAAAATGAAGTTAGGTGTCCAAGTTTACATTGCCAGTAGGTAACAGAGCCAAGATAGCACATAAATATAAGAGAAATTCTGGCTAGTGATGGGAAAGTTGGACAGCATAAATTCTAAGGTCTACTGAAACTAAAACTTCTAAGAATGTTGATTCATAGCAATAGTAGCAAGGCTTTCATATAATATCTTTTTTATAAATACCTTGAAGTACTTCTCATATATTCCCATTTTATTTTATATGTTATTCTAAGATTTTTTAATATAATATAAAAAGTATTTTTAAAAAGACAAAATAATATTCATGTTCTGATCTGCTCTTCCAGAACTACTGGTTTTCATGTACGTATGTTTCTTTCAAATACTTCTATTCTTCCTTTTAAATATCAAAAGTTCAAATTGCAGTATATCAGAGAGTACCTATCTTAGAAATTCTCCAAATTTTACCATGTCTATCTCTGTACAGAGGTTTTTTTCCCCCTTTCTTCCAGTAAGGATTATTAGGTTGAAGTCAGATTCCGGGTTTTGTTTTATTTTGTTTTTCTACCACTTACTCTGTAATTTGCATTTTTTTCGCCTGTCATTCTCCTTGACTGTTTTGTGTGCCCTACGTGTAGTATTCAGCACACAGCAGAGTCTCCGTTTCCTGGGCCCCTATTCTCTGTTTCAGTGCCTTGATTGCTCTGTGCTCTGCAAACTGGGCCCCAACTATTCTGCTTTGGAAAAGAAAATCATTTGAGGTACATAAAGGACAATGGTTATTGTCTTTCTTTGCTAACAAAGAGGTGATGAGATCGAGGGGCCAAGAAATGTGCCCAAAACACTTCTAAAACTCCCCCCTCCCCACCCCACCTCAAGGGTCCTTGTGGCTAGACTAGTACGTCTACACTGACTTTGCCTTATCACCTTGTGTGGCTCTCCCTTGCAGAGGCAGAGACATGAAAACAATGACAACCAAGAAGTCCTGTGGCAGGGTTTTGCTTCTGTGGCACTAAGGAAAGGCCAGGAGGTGACACCTGCAGATCATACCCTCTTCTGATACTTGTCAAGCCATCTCAGCCCCCTGGGTGCCCCCTGATCTTTGAACGCTATGCTCAAGAACTTACAAGCCAAGTCAGTGGTCATTCAATTAGAGTGTGACCCTGTAGTGTTCCCAGAAGACAGGGTGTCTTCACTAGGCAATGGACACTGAGGGATCTGAGATGACTCAGTCTCAGTCATGGATGAGGTGGGAAGTTATATGAACACAAAGACTAAAGGAAAACTCATAGACTTCTTGAAACAGTGTTAAAGGCTGGGTTGTGTCCCCCTAATATTTATATGTTGAAGTTCTAAACCCAGCATCTCAGAATGCAACTGTATCTGGAGACAGGTTTTAAAGAGGTGATTAAGTTAAAATGGAGTCATTAGGATGGGCCCTAATCAAATAACACTGGTATCCTTCTAAGAAGAGATCTGAACACAGACACACACCAAGGGAAGATGATGTGAAGAACAGAGAAAATGGCCATCTGCAAGCCAAGGAAAGAGGCCTCAGAAGAAACCAACCCTGCCGGCGTCGTGAATCTGAGGACTTCTAGCCTCCAGAACTGTGAGAAACTTTCTGTTGCTCAAGACACCCAGTCTGTGGTGCTTTGTTACAGCAGCCCCAGGAAACCAGTACACAAAGGTTACTCTCATATTTGAGGACACTTAAGTTAGAATCAAATCAGAAACAAATAAACATTGCAATATGGGGTTTACAAAAGTGACTGTCACAATATTCTTTCTGTATGGCAAAGATACTACCGACCGTAGATGATTTAGTAGCATGACAGTTAGCGAGACCCACTCCCTGTTTTCCTGACCTCTAGCCATGGGATCCCTGAGTCTTAGTCCTTGGATGTCTAATTTTACTCACCCTCTTGGTGACCTCCTCTGTTCTTTGGATTTAAGTGTGATCTAGATGCTTTTAACTTACATCTGAGTCTGCTCAGGCTGCCATAACAAAGTAACATAGACTGGGGGCTTAAACAATAGAAATTTATTTTCTCACTCTTCTGGAAACTGGAAGTCCAAGACCAAAGTGCTGCCCATTCAGTTCCTGCTCAGGGCTCTCTTCCTGGCCTATAGATGGCCACCTTCTTGCTGTGTCCTCACATGGCCTTGCCTTCCTGCCTGTGCATGGAGAGAAGGAGATCAGTCACTCTCATTTTCTCTCTCTCTCTCTTTCTTCTCCTCCTCCTTCTCCTTCTTCTTCTTTTTCTTCTGGCACTAATCCCATCATGGGGGCCCCACCCCTATTACATCATGTACCTCTAATCACCTCCCAAAGGCCCCATGTTCAAATACCATAACATTGGATTGGGGATTGGGGTTTCAAAATATGAGTCTTGGACAAACATTTAGCCCGTAACAACTTCTAATTTTTTAAAAATTAATTAATTTATTTTTGGCTGCATTTGGTCTTCATTGCTGCACGGTGAGCAGGGGCTACTCTTCATTGCGGTGCGTGGGCTTCTCATTGCAGCGGCTTCTCTTGTTGCAGAGCATGGGCTCTAGGCACATGGGCTTCAGTAGTTGTGGCACGTGGGGTCAGTAGTTGTGGCTTGAGGGCTCTAGAGCACAGGCTCAGTAGTTGTAGCGCATGGGGTTAGTAGCTCCGTGGCAGGTGGAATCTTCCCGGACCAGGGCTTGAACCCATGTCCCCTGCATTGACAGGTGGATTCTTTTTTTTTTTTTAATATCTTTATTGGGGTATAATTGCTTTACAATGGTGTGTTAGTTTCTGCCCCATAACAAAGTGAATCAGTTATACATATACATATGTTTCCATATCTCTTCCCTCTTGCGTCTTGACATGCGGATTCTTAACCACTGTACCACCAGGGAAGTCCACAACTTCTAAATTTTTAACTCTTGTCTGGACCTCTCCCCTGAGACTCTCTGTCCTCCTGCCTCCTGACATCTCCTCTTGGATACTGAATGGACAACGTAAACTCAGCATGCTCAACACTGAACAGATCTGTCCCCCAAACCTGCTCCTTCCCCCAGTCATCTCCAGCTCAATAAATGGCAGCTCCACTCTCCCAGTTGCCAGAAACCTGGAGTCATCCTTGTCCCCTCCTTGTCCCCCTCACACCCCACTTCTGGTCTGTCAGTGGCTTGTCTTGGCTCTGCCTTCACAAGATGTCCAGACTCTGACCATTTCCCATCACCTCCACCATTACCCCTTGGGCCACACCACCCATCATCACTCACCTGGACACCTGCTTTCACCCCTGTTGTCAACTCATGACACAGTAATCAGAGAGATCATGTACAAGTCCGATGGTGTACCTCCTCTACTTAAAATTCCCCAATTGTTTCCCACCTCACTCTGAGTGAAAGCCAAGTTTGCATCATTCTCTCTTGTTCTGCTTCCTTCACCTTTGTCTCCAACTCCTGTGAGTCCAGCCCTGCTCCCTCTGCCCCAGACATGCTAGCCTCCTGCTCTTCTGCAGACACACTAGGCACTTTCAGTGACTCCTCTCTCTGCCTAGACTGCTTCCCCCCGACCCCCAAATCCATATGGATACATCTTATGTTTCACATAAATGGATATTTCTTGTTTTTCTCCTTCACTGTCTTCTGGTCTTTTCTGGAATTGCCGCTTCTCATAGGCCTTCCCAACCACCCTTATGCAAAATCTCAGCCTCCAAACACACTCACTTCCTACTCTCTGTATTATTGTTAATCCTCCGAGGATTTTTTTTTATCATTTCAGAATTTGCTTATATATTATGTGTATTCTGCCTTCCCCAACACTGAAATATAAGCTCCTTGAGGTAAAGAATTTTTGTCTGTACTATTCTCTATTCCTAGTGCTTGAAACAATACCTGGCACATAGTAGTTGCTCAATAAATATCCCACAATTGACTATTGATAAATTGATATTTTTCTGTCTCTAGCTCTCCTCTGGAGGGAAAGCTGAGGAGATGATGGGTGTGGTAGACACAGTAATGGCCCCACAATGATGTCCACGTCCTCATCTCTAGAACCTGTGATTATGTTATATGGCGTGGTAAAAGGGACTTTGCAGATGTGATTAATTTAAAGGTCTTGCAATGGGGAGATTATCCTGGATTGTCCGGCTGGGCCCAGTGTAATCACAAGTGTCCTCGTAAGAGGAAGGCAGGAAAGTCAGAGTGAGAGGAGGAGATGTGTTGGGGGAAGCGGAGGTAAGACGGATGCTGGGCCATGCTCCAAGGGATGCAGGCATCCTCCAGAGGCTGAAAAAGCAGGAAACAATCCTCCTCTAGAGCCTTCAGAGGAGGGCAGCCTTGCTGACCACTTTTTTTTCTGCCTTATTGAGGTATAATTGACAAATAAAAATTGTATATATTTAGGGTGTACAACGTGATGATTTAGTATACATATACATTTTGAAATGATTACCACAATTAACACATCCATCACCTCACATAGTTACTTTGTGTATGTGTGTGTGTGTGCTGAGCACACAAGATCTACTATCTTAGCAAATTTCAAGCATACAAGCCAGTATTATTAACTATAGTCACCATGCTGTACATTAGATCACCAGAACTTATTCATCTTATAACTGAAAGTCTGTATCCTTTGACTAACATCTCATCCCCATAGCCCCTGGCAACCACCATTCTACTTTCTGCTTCTATGAGTTTGACTTTTTTAGATTCTACATATAAGTGAGATCATGTTTCTCTGTGTCTGGCCTATTTCACTTATAATGTTGTCAAAAATGGCAGAATTTTCTTCTTTTTTAAAGCTGAATGGTATTTCTGTGTGTGTGTGTGTGTGTGTATTTCACATTTTCATTATTACTTCATCCCTTGACAGACACTTAGGTTATTTCCATATTTGGCCATTATGAGTAATGCTGCAGCAAACATGGTGTTTCTCTTCAAGATACTGATTTCATTTCCTTCTGATTAATACCCATAAGTGGAATTTCTAGATCATATGGTAGTTCTATTTTTAATTTCTTTTTTCTTTTCTTTTCTTTTTTTTTTTTTGTATTTGCGGCACGCAGGCCTCTCACTGTTGTGACCTCTCCCGTTGCGGAGCACAGGCTCCAGACGTGCAGGCTCAACGGCCATGGTTCATGGGCCCAGCCGCTCCGTGGCATGTGGGATCTTCCCAGACCGGGGCACGAACCCGTGTCCCCTGAATCAGCAGGTGGACTCCCAACCACTGTGCCACCAGGGAAGCCCTATTTTTAATTTCTTGAGGAACCTCCATACTGTTTTCCATAGTGGCTGTACCAATTTATATTCCCACCAACAGCGTACAAGGGTTTCTTTTCTCCACATCCACACTAATGCTTGTTAACTCGTCTTTTTTTTATTTTATTTTTTTTGCGGTACGCGGGCCTCTCACTGCTGTGGCCCCTCCCGTTGCGGAGCACAAGCTCCGGACGCGCAGGCTCAGCGGCCACGGCCCACGGGCCCAGCCGCTCCGCGGCATGTGGGATCCTCCCGGACGGGGGCACGAACCCGCGTCCCCTGCATCGGCAGGCAGACCCTCAACCACTGCGCCACCAGGGAAGCCCCTAACTCTTGTCTTTTTGAGAATAGCTATCCTAACAGGTGTGAAATATCTCATTGTGGCTTTGTTTTGGCATTTTCCTGATGATTAGTGTTGTTGAGCATCTTTCATACACCTGTTGACCATTAGTATATCTTCTTTGGAAAAATGTCTATTCAGACCTTTTGCCCATTTTTAATCAGTTATTTGTTTTTTGTTATTGAATTATACGAATTCCTATGTATCTTGAATATTAACCCCTTTTCAAATACATGGTTTACAAATATTTTCTCCCATTCTGTATGCTGCCTTTTCACTTGTTGATTGTTTCTTCAACTGTGCAGAAGACTTGTAGTTTGATGTAGTCTGATTATTAATTTTTGCTTTGTTGCCATATACAAAAGAATTGTTGCCAAGACTGATGTCAAGGACATTTTCCTCTATATCTTCTTTTAGGAGTTTTATGGTCTCAGGTATTACATTTAATTCTTTAATTCATTTCAAGTTAATTTTTGTGAGTGGTGTAAGATCAAGGTCCAATTTCATTCTTTTGATGTGGTTATCAGTTTCCCCAGCACCATTTGTTGAAGAGACTATCCTTTCCCCATTGAGTATTCTTGGCTCTATTGTCAAAGATCAGTTGACTTTATATGCGTGGGTTTATTTCTGGGCACTCAATTCTGTTCCATTGGTCTATGTGTCTGTTTTTATGCCAGTACCATACAGTTTTGATTATGATAGTTTAGTAGTATAGTTTGAAATAAGTGTAATGCCTCCAGCTTTGCCTTTAGGACTTCAACCTCCAGAGCTGTAAGGTAACAAACTGTGTTGTTTTAAGCTAGTAGGTTTACACTGATTTGTTGTAGCAGCAACAGCAGGAAACTAATAAAATAGCTAATAAAATAAAAGATTTCTCTTCAGCCAAGCCCTCGTCAGCTGGTAGACACTCTCCTCACTGTCCAGACATCACCTCACCTGCCTTATCTGAAGGGGATTCACTGGATTCTGAGGAAAGTTTAAGTCCCTTTTTGTTCTAAAGTTCAAACAGTTGATCCAAAACTATACTGTGGATTGGGATTTAGACGGACATGCAGGTGGAATTGGGCACTGGGCATCTGGTCTGGCTACCTCCATCCTATGAGAGGCTGGGGCTCCCTGTCCAGGCTGCCTGGCATGTGGTCCCACATGTATGTCCCCTGCACCTCCTCTTGAAACACTTTCGTTTCCTAAAACTTCCCCTTTTTCTCATTTCCTTCAGCCCTCTCCTTTGAGCCCCTCCTTCTCTCATACACCTGCCTCTCTACGCAGGTCCTGCCACCTTCTCAATGAAAACTGAAATTCCAGCCCCCTTAGGTCTTCCTCACGTCCTACATATTTTGAAGTCTCAGAAGACGTTAATCAATAGCTTTTACCTTCGGCCCAATTACAAAGACCACAAGGTTGAAGAAGTGGGTTTGGGTCTAGTATCTTTTGGCCCTCCCAGTCAGAGGGAAAGGTGGGATTGCTCCTGAGGATGGGGGGTGGTTGGGGAAGAAGCTGGGAAATGGAGGTACTTCTATGCCAGGCTTTACCTAGTTTCTCCTAGTCATCTAAAACCAACCCCCCTTCCCCCTGCGGGATCATTTTCCTCACAGACTCTCCTCTCCTCCCCTCCATCTGGTCCACTAGAGTAATACACATTCTTTGTATTAACATAACTTTGATTCCAGTTTTGCTGCAAATACTCTGGCTTTATTTTGCTATGAAAGCATCTGTCTCTCCTCCTTCCAACATACTCTCCTGGGTTACATTGTAGAGCTTTGTGGGTTGATTGACAATGAATTGTGTTATTCCCAAATCAACCCTTTGTAATTCATTGTGGTTTAGGACCATACAGAAGACTCAGTTTACCCATAATGAAAATGCTATAAGATTGAATTCACACAAAATGACCAAACTAAGTAACCAGATGAACTCTTATCATTCTAAGGTCCATCAATCAATGTAGCTTGGACCCAATTTTCCCAGGGTTTAGGTAAAAGAAAAGGCAAATAAAAGGATTTTAATTGTATCTCATAATAGCTCCCTCCCCCCCAAATCTCATTCAAGGTAGGTTATCTTTCAGTCTTAGAACAGATAGCTCTAAGGACAAATTTTACCTGAATATACCATCAAATGCAGTTAGGAGGCAATTAAAAAAAAATTAAGTAGGTAATAACAATTGTTTTGTATTAAAAATACCAGAAAAGCTCCACTGAGACAGAAAAGAGGCATGTCCTTAAACTCAAACATTCTCAGAGACACTTGACAACAAGGTTTGAGATCCTACAAGGTGTAATTAATTCTACAAATATTTGAGTAGAGGATTGAAGAGAGTAGTTTTGGAGTACACCCTGCTTTTCCACTACCCACCAAGCCTGCTACCTGTTTCCTACCCCTTCTGTTACCCAATGCAAATTTGTGTGCCCAACACACAGTGAGGGCAAACAAACTGAAACGTTGAAGTTTGGAGCAGAGAAGGTTTATTGCAGGGCCATGCAAGGAGATGGGTGGCTTGTGCCCAGAAATCCCCAAACTCTCTGAAGGGTTTTAGCAAAGCATTTTTAAAGGCAAGGTGAGGGAAGGGCATGGTTAGTTGTTACAAACTTCTTGGTGTCGGAATCCTTTTTTCTCCCAACTGTCCATGTAGGTCAGGTCACAATGTTCCTGTAAACCTACAACAAAAGAAATGTTATTCACTGTTCTGCAACTTTTCATCTCTGTATGAATGGAAAAGTGTTATACTCTTAAAGATCAGAGCCTTGAGAATAGGCTATCCTGTATATTTCAGGCTATAGGCAACATTCTTTTACAAAAGTGCAGAGCCAGCATGATTAAGTACAGACAACAAGGCACAAGGGTTAAAGGAAAAGAAACAGATCTAACATGGAGTCAGATTTTTTCTTCCCTGTTACACTTTGGGTCCTAGCTTAGTGTACCTTCTTCCGGAAGGCTTCTTATACCATACAATTCACTCATTTAAAGTGTACAATGCAGTGGCTTTTAATATATTCACCAAGTTTCACAGTCAACTCCACAATTTAAAAAGTTTTATTACCCTAAAAAGAAATCCCACACCCATTAACAATCATCCCCTATTTCCCTCTAATCCCCACAGCCCAAGGCTACCTCTACTTTCTGTCTCTATATAATTGTTTCCTCTGGACCTTTCATATGAATGGAATCATATAATATTTAGTCTTTTGTGACTGGCTTCTTTCATTTAGCATAATGTTTTGAAGGTGCATCCATGTTGTAGCCTGTATCAGTATTTCATTTCTTTTTATTGTCAAATAATACTGTGCAGATTGACCACCTTTTACTTATCCATTCATCATCCGATGAGCATTCGGGCTGTTTCCACTTTTTGGCCATCGTCAATAATGCTCATGTGAACATTTGTGTACACGTTTTTGTGTGGACATACGTTTTCATTTCTCTTGGCTTATACCTAGGAGTGGAATTCATCATTTTATTATAAAAATTTCAAACATATGGCAAGGTTGAAGGAATTTTACAGTGAACATGCTTCCCACCACCAAATTTCTACTATTAAGATTTTATTCTCCTTCATCAGATATCTGTCCTTCTATCTAACCCTCCAGCCATTCATCAATCAGCCTTATTTTTTAAATTTTATTTCACTGAAGTATATTTGGTTTAGTGTTGTGTTAATTTCTGCTGTACAGCAAAGTCATTCAGTTATACACATATATGTACATATATACTTTTTATATTCTTTTCCATTATGGTTTATTACAGGATATTGAATATAGTTCCCTGTGCTATACAGTGGGACCTTATTGTTTTCTATTCTATATATAATAGTTTGCATCTGCTAATCCCGAACTCCCAATCCATCCCTCCCCTACTCCCCCTCCCCCTTGGCAACCGCAAGTCTGTTCTCTATGTCTGTGAGTCTGTTTCTGTTTTATAGATAAGTTCATTTGTGTCATATTTTAGATTCCACATATAAGTGATATTACATGGTATTTGTCTTTCTCTTTCTGACTTACTTCACTTAGTATGATAATCTCTAGGTCCATCCATGTTGCTGCAAATGGCATTATTTCATTCTTTTAATGGCTGAGTAGTATTCCATTGTATATATGTACCACATCTTCTTTATCCATTCCTCTGTTTATGGACATATAGGTTGTTTCCGTGTCTTGGCTATTGTGAATAGTGCTGCTATGGACATAGAGGGGCAGGTATCTTTTTGAGGTGACTTTTGTCTGGACATATGCCCAGGAGTGGGATTTCAGGATCGTATGGCAACCCTATTTTTAGTTTTTTGAGAACCTCCATACTGTTTTCCATAGTGGCGCTACCAATTGACATTCCCACCAACAATGTGGTAGGGTTCCCTTTTCTCCACACCCTCTCCAGCATTTGTTATTGGTAGATTTTTTAATGATGGCCCTTCTGACCCACATGAGGTGGGACCTCACTGTAGTTTTGATTTGCATTTCTCTAATAATTAGCAATGTTGAGCATCTTTTCATGTGCCTGTTGGCCATCTGTATGTCTTCTTTGGAGAAATGTCTATTTAGGTCTTCTGCCCACTTTTAATTGACATTATTTTTAAATGTATTTCAAGGTACGTGACATCAGTGCTTTTCCCTAATTACCTCAGCGTGTATATCATTAAGTAGAGTTCAATATTTGTTTTGTTTCATTTATTTTTGTTTAATGTGACATTAAACATTACATTAAAATGTAATGTTACATTTTGTTTAATGTTTACATCATATGTAAACAATAATGTTTACATATGATGAAATGCACAAATCTGAAGTATATATTCCCTAAGTTTTGACAAACTCATCTGTCTGACCCAAACCTCTATCAAGGTGACATTCCCATAACTCCAGACAACTCTCTCATGTACCCTTCCAGTCCTCACCCTCTGCACTTCAAAGACAACCTCCATTCTGATTTTTTCTCCATGTATTTGGTTTTGTCGTAAAACTTCATACAAATAGAAAAGTACAATATGTACCTTTTTGTCTGTAAAGTTCCTTGCACTCAGCAAAATGTTGTTGTGATTCATCCGTGTTTTGCATTTATCAGAAGTCCATTTCTTTTTCTTGTTGAGTTGTAAGTCCATTGTGTATGATTATACCACTGCTTAGTTTTTCACTCTCCTGTTGATGGGCGTGTTTGTCTCCTGACCCCGTTTTTTTAGTTTTACGAATAAAGCTGCTATGACCATTTTTGTACAAGTCTTTTTGTGCACATAGGTTTTTGTTTTTCTTGGGTAAATACATAGGAGTGGAATTTCTCAGTCTCACAGTGGGTATACCACTGATAATACACAAATCTACTCTAATTTTAAGCAGTTCTAGGAAAGGAAAATCCTCTCTCTCTCTCTCTCTCTCTCTCTCTCTCTCTCTCTCTCTCCTCTCTCTCTCTCTCTCTCTCTCTCTCCCTGGTGTTGCAAAACTTCTAACTGTAAGAAAATTAACTTCAGATTACTGTCATCTAGGTCCATTTTTCTTGGTTACTCCTCATTCAGAGATAAAACAGAAATATTTAGAGGTGCTCTGTGATGAGGCATTGCACATTTATTTAGGTTATTTTTATTTTATTTTATTTTTTTTGGTACGCGGGCCTCTCACTGTCGTGGCCTCTCCCGTTGCAGAGCACAGGCTCCGGACGCGCAGGCTCAGCGGCCATGGCTCACGGGCCCAGCCGCTCTGCAGCATGTGGGATCTTCCCGGACCGGGGCATGAACCCGTGTCCCCTGCATCGGCAGGCAGACTCTCAACCACTGCGCCACAAGGGAAGCCCTATTTAGGTTATGTTTGAATGTATGATAGGGATTTTAATTTGTTAAAGGATAGAAATTATTTCATAAATGAGATGCCTTTATTTCCTCCTTTTCACTAGTAGTCTCAATCTGTATGAAAAGGATAAAAAGGAATAATTCAATCAAGTACCAGTTTCTTGCTATGTTTGTTCATCTTCAACCCCTTTACTGATGAGCTAAAGAACAGGGCTCTTCTTCCTGGGAAAAGCACCATCTCACTGCTTAGGGAAAATGTGTGGCTTTAGATTGAATTCACTTTCTTTTCAAGAATTAGGAGTTGCATCTAACCAGGCTTGATCCCATGCAGGAGGATAAAGAAGCTGCTAACGTCCAGTTCATCAAAAAGATTTTCCCCCCAGAGGTGATGGTAATTTGGGAGTTGAGAGAACTGATTGCCTTTAGCTTAGATACATTGAGGGAAGAGGGAAGTAAAGCTGGGAGATGCAGGCGTCCTTGCGACCAGCTGTCCCTCATCCCACCCAGGTAGGAGCAACTAGGTGATTTCTTTTAAAATTTATCCTTTGATGATCCTTCAGTGTGCATTAGACTTACGGATTTTAGCAGCGATTCTTGGGGAGGAGAGTGGGGTGGGGAAGAACATTTTTCTTTATTTTTGCCTTAAAATGTGTGGTGGTCCAATTTAAAGAAGGGGGTAATTATGCAAGTACATATGGAATTCCTACTGCCTATTTCTAAGCATCAGAGTGATTTTGTATGGGCTATCGCACATACCTACAGCCCGAAGAGATTTGCTATCTTGACCATGGACACACACACACACACACACACACACACACACACACACACACACACACACACACACACACACACACTTTCCTGCTCATTCCTAACTTCAACTCTCAATGCATTTCTGAACGATGAAAAATGCTTCACGTAACCATCAACAATGATACACCCTCCCCTTAGGTATCATTTCCTTCTCTGAGAATCAAAAGGTGAGAACACAGGCTAGATTCAAAATGATTCCAATCCGTGACCTTCCTCTGGTTTCCTCCTAAATGTCTCCTTTTGAAAGTGAAGTGGAAAAAATATGACCAAAAGTCCTTACTTTTTCTCTATTCTATGTGTTTAATACTTTTCTCCAGCTGTCTTAGGTTTATGAATATAGAGGCAAAACACAGCAAAACCACTCAGAGCATTGCCTCTGGAGTCTGCCTGCCTGAGTGTGAATCACCTTCTCTGCCATTTACTAGCTACGTGAACTTGGCTAAGTTACTTAGCCTCAGCTGTAAGATGGACATAATAATATACATCCTACTTTACAGGGTTGATGTGTCAGTTAAATGAGTTAATATTCACTAAGTTCCAACAACTATATGTTTTAGCTATTATTATTATTGTACATAGAAAAGAAGAAACTTTAGAAGGAGTTATAGTTGAGGGTTAAAATTTCAAAGCAATTCTAATCAAAGTGCAGTATGATTATTTTTAGAACTTGACAAAATGATGCTAAAGTTCATCTGGAAAAACAAATACTAAGGCTAGCCAGGAAAACGCTGAAATTATAGAGCATAAGTTCTATCAGAGGGTAACATATATTATGAACATTTTGTTACTGGGACAAGAATAGGCAGATCAGTGGAAAAGAATATGGACTCTACTATATGACGAAATCGGCATTTCAAACAAGTGTAGAAGAGATGGATTATTTAAATGGTGTCTGTTTATCCACTTGGAAAAAAGAAAAGTTGGATCTGTGTCTCATTTCTTATGCCCAAATAAATACTGTATAGATTGATTTTATAATATAAAAATAAAACTGTTAAAGTGTGAAAATATAGTGATTTTTAAAAAGCCTTGAGTGGGGAAAACTTTTCAAGCATGATGCAAAACTGTGAAAACAGAAAAGCAAACAGAAAAATCTGACAGTACAAAAGTTAAGAACCTCTTGTTGCAAAAAAAGCACCATAAACAAAGTCAAACCAGAAAAAATATTCACTATATGATAGCACAGGGCTAATTTCCTTAACTATCAGTATAAAGATATTAAGAATCAACAAAAAAGACAAACACCCCAAGGGCAAAATGAGCAAAGGATATAAAAGTTGATGGATAAAGAAATATCAATGGATAATTTTAAAGAAAGTTTCCATTTTACCTATAAAACTGACAAATTTTAAAAGTTTGCCAATACCCAGTGAGGGCTTAAAGTGTAAGTAGGACTTCCCTGGTGGCGCAGTGGTTAAGAATCCGCCTGCCACTGCAGGGGACATGGGTTCAAGCCCTGGTCCGGGAAGATCCCACATGCCACGGAACTACTGAGCCTGTGCTCTAGAGCCCACGAGCCACAACTACTGAGCCCGCAAGCCACAACTACTGAACCTACGTGCCACAACTACTGAAGCCTGCGCGCCTAGAGCCCGTGCTCCGTAACAAGAGAAGCCACCGCAACGAGAAGCCCACGCACCACAACGAAGAGTAGCCCCTGCTCACTGCAACTAGAGAAAAGCCCGCGCACAGCAACGAAGACCCAACGCAGCCCAAATAAATAAATTTATTTATTTAAAAAACAAAAGTGTAAGAAGTAAGCGTTCTCAAGCACAGTTGGTTAGTGGGTATCCTGGTTATCTTTCGCTTCATAGAAAGCCATGCAAACTTTAACAGCATAAAATAATTTTATCATGGATTTTGTGGATCAGGAATTTGGAAAGGGCACAACAGAGGTGGCTCTTCTTTGCTTCATGGTGTCCTTAGCTGGCAGGACTGAAAAGGCAGGGGGTGGCCAGCATCGCTGAGGAACGGGATAGGGCTGGAGAACCCTCTCCAAAACACTTCTTTACTCACTTCCTGGTTCCTGGTCTGAGATGGTGAAAGATCTGGGACCGGCAGCTGCATCACTGTGCAGCCTCTTGCTTGTAGTGGTCCTCATCTAACTGACAGCTCATAGTCTCATGTCCAGAGATCAGCACTGCGCCAAACAGAGAGACTTCTCCAACCCGGAAACGTGGTGGTGGTGGTGTGTTTGGGGGGAGGGGGTGGTAACTGTGGAATAAGAAGTTTCATTTCACTGTGACACGTCATCACTTTAGTATAAAAGATTTACACACATGCACTTGTTTAAGCTTAGAAAGTTTCTGAAAGACTAAAAACTGATGGGAAAATGATTTCTGGGAAGTGAAACTGGGGATGTGGGGAAGGGTCCCTTATGTGCTTTACGCTTTACCTAATACCCTTCTACACGGTTTAATTATTTCTTCATTTATCATGTACACACATTTATTGTAATAAAAAATAGATAAAATCAATAAAAGGGAAAGTTAAGAACAGGACAACTACTTAATTCAGGAAGATTTCTAAGTAACCTGATGGCATGGGTTATAAAGGGGACCTAGGTAATTATACATTTTTATAATCAGAAATCTGAAAACGAGGCATGAATGACACAAAATGACAAGGAAACACTTCAGTTTTTCAGGGGTTGATTTTCCAGATGGCAGATTTTCCAGGCCAGGTAGCCCTGGCTTTCTAGGTAAAGGAATTTAAAAAGTGCTTTCAATGAGATTAAGTACGAAACCCAGAATGTTTGTTTGTGAGAGCTGGAAGGAACTGGGGGAATTGGCTCTCCCAGCGGGAGCCCCCAAACCTGCTCTCCTCTTTCTTTTCCTTCTTCCCCACTGGCTACTACCCTCTGCCTGTAAAGCCTCAGACTGTGTCCTTTAAAAGTCACCTTCCCACAAAAACAAAATCAAAAAAAACAACCAGCATCAGATGTTATGTATTCAATATTATGATCATACACATGCTAAGAGCGAAATGACACAAACTTTATTCCAGACATGGAAAGAAGATGATGAAAAAAAAAAAAAGATGAAATAAACACTGTAGCATGTGGAAAACGTCTTCCAAAGAGAGTGACTGGGTAAATGTCACTTTTCTAAGTTTTTGTGATTTCTACAAGCTTTTCGGTTTTAGCTGTAAGGTATGGAATAGCACCTTGCTTGCTACTGGGTGAAGTGCCCGGACTAGCAAAAAAAAGAAAAAAGAAAAAATAGCATTGGAGGGCTTGTTAGAAATATCGTGCTTCAAGCTCACTAAACCAGATCTGCATTTACCAGAATCCCAGGTCTGCCACAGACCTGGCCACACACTGGAATCACCTCCAGAACTTTAACAATACCGATGCCTGGGTTCCCACCCCAGAGATCCTGATATATTTGGCTGGGGTGAAGCCTGGGCGTTGCGGGTTTTTTTTCAAGTCTGATGTGATTCTGTGATTCTGAGACCCAGTACTCTAATTTGGTGGTTCTCAAAGTGTGGGCCCAGAGCCCCCCGGGAACCTGTTCGAAAGCCACATTCTCAAGCCCACTCCAGACTTCCTTTCCTGGAGTTTCTGATTCAGTAGGTCTTTGAATCAGCCGGCCAGGCAATTCTGATGCCCACTGAGGTGGGAGAACCCGATAAGGTAGGTCTGGGGAGGGGCCCAAGAATTTATATTTCTTAAAGTTTCCGGGTGCTGCTACCGCTACAGGCCCGAGAAGCACACTCAGAGAATCACCGAAACCTCTGATCTATGGTTTGTCCAGAGCCACGCCTCCAGCCCACTATTGCTTCTCTTCAATGACAAACTTCCCATCTGCTGTTCTTTTCAGGTTTGAGGCCCAGATGACCCTTTTTACTTCTACCTTCTCCAAATATACAGGCGTTAAAAAAAATAAAATACAGTTCAGCACCTCAAACTCAAAATATGTCTCTTTGCTCCAGAAACTACTCACACTAGCTACGCACAGGTGCCCCCGTCCTTCTCAGGCACCGTGTTCTCGTGTGGACCCACTGTCCCACGGGGGCCCCTGTCCTGCTCCTCTTTGAGTTCAGTCGTGGCCTCTCCCAAGAAACCTGCCTCCAGGCTGGAGATCGAAAACTTCTCTAAGGCGCAAAACGACCAGGGTTCTGGGGTCAGCGGCCGTCAGGGGCGGGTGCCCAGTAGCCTCGGCATCTAGCAGAGGGTCGCTTTCGTTTCTAATCTCCTGCCGCGCGTCCTTTTCCCTCCACGTGCAGCGGGCCCATCCACAGCGAGGAGGAGAAAGGGCAAGAGCAGGGGCTGAGGAAAGGGGGATGGAGGTGGTAAAGCGGCAGCTCCCAGCTGGAGAGGGGCGACAGGGACTCTCCCCCCTTAGGTGCCTGCCTGCTGGGTCCTGAACCTTGCTCCCTCCTCCGAGTTCCGGGATCTCTGAACAGGAATCTGCAAACCTGCTAACCTGTTTCACTCCTTTCCCCCGCGGGGCATTGCTCCGGTCCTCGGAGGGGGCGAGTAGGGGTGGGGATTGTCGGGGGATTCGCGGTGGGTGGAGGACGCGGGGCCGCGGCGGGGGGAGGGGAGTGTGGCCCCGGGGAAGGGGTGGTGCTCGTGGGTCCCTGCGAAGCGCTGCTGTCCGCGCGACAACGTAAAGTCGTAGGTGGGCACCCGGGCGGGGCTCCCCCTTGCACAACCTCAACAGCGGCCTGCAGAGTCCGCGCCACCGATCCTCCGCCAGCTGCTCCTGGTGTTGCCCGTGCGCTCGTCTCCCGCTGCCTTAGCTCGCTTTCAACCACAGAGGCTGGACTGGCGCGTCCCTGGTGGCGCAGCGCACTCCGCGGAGCTTCCTGCACTCGGCCCTGCGGCGCCGAGCGGAGAGACCGGCTGCAGCCGTAGGACCAAGTAAAGCGCGGATCGGAGGTGGGCTCGCCCGGCCGGGTAGGGGCGCTCGGGCGGGCGGCCTCTCGGCGCACCTGCCCCCGGGGCGGGGCGGAGCGGGGCGGGGCGCGCCGGCGCGCAGGTCGCGGGCGCGGACGCTGGAGGGGGCTGTGGCTCTCTTGCTGTCCCCGCGGCTCGGGCTGCGCGGCGCTAGGGCTCCCCCCGCTGAGGGGCCGGCCCAGGCCCGGGGAGGGGCTCGCCTTCCTTCACTTCCCGCTCGCCTGTCTGGAGGCGGCGGGGCCGGCGCGGGCGCAGGGCTGCGGGCGCTCGGCTGGCGCGCGGGGCGGGGACGCGGCCGCCGCCCGCTTTGCGCCGCTCCTCCCCGCGCGAGTGGCGCTCGGCCCGGCGTCGAGGCGGCCATGGCGACCCGGAGCCCGCTCCCCACCCACCCCGCCTGCTCCGCCCTCCCCTCCGCCCCGCGACACCTTTGATGGCTCGGACCTCGGCCGGCCACCGCCAGCCCCGCTCGCGTGTCCGCGCCGCCGCCGCCGCCCCCGCCGCCCCCGCCGCCCGCGGGTATTAATAGCCGAGCGTCCCCGCCGCACGCGCAGCCGGAGCCACCGCGCCCTCGGCCGCCGGGAGCTCGGAGCTGCGGAGCCCGGAGGCCGGGAGTGGGAGCCGGAGCCGCCTGCGCCGTGGAGGTAGGAGGCGCGCGGCGAACAATGATCCCGGCGGACTGGCGGCAACTTGTGCGAGTCGGGCGCCCGGAGCCGACCGACCGGGGAGCGGGTGGAGGTAGCTGCGTGGCCCGCGGGTCCTGCGCGGAGGAGGGCGCGGCGGGTGGGATCGGGCTTCCCCTACTGAGGCGGGAGAGTCGCCCTCCGGGCCCGGGGCAGCCCGGCAACAATAGCCGGAGCTCGGGGGCCTCCGGGCTGCGCGCCGCCCCTTGCACCCTCCTCTTACCTCCGGGGACTCGGGCTGCGGGCTCCGCGCGCGTCCCCTCTCGCCTCCCCCGCCCCGCGGCGCCCTTCCCCCTCTTCCTCCCATCCCACCCGGCGCGCTGACAGCGCCGGACGCGGCTTCCGGACCTCCGGCTGCAATCTCGGCCCCTGCGACCGACCGCGGACCGGGGAGGTGGCCTTTGGCGCCGCTGCCACCGCGCTGCCGGGTGCCCCTCCGCTCGCCCACGCTGGCGCGAGGACCCCGGTGGGTGACAAAGAGGAACACGCCCTCTGCCTAAGTTAGATTTTGTCTCTCTTTGCCGCCAACCTTTATGAAGAGCAAAGTTTTTTTTTTTCTTCCTTTTTTTTTTTTTTTAAGCAAAGGACAGAGATTTTTGTGGTGAGCATTTCCAAACAACAACTTCTGATTGTGGTTTTACGATTTAAGTTCCGGAAACTTTAGCTGTGTGATCCTGTTAGACCTTTGAGAGTGTGTGCGTCTGTGTGTGTGTGTGTGTGTGTGTGTTTTGTTTGAGGGGGAAAAAATGAGTTCCCCGTAATCAGTCTGGATGTCGTTTATGGCAGTTGGAGCCCAGCTGGAGTCTGTGCAGGATCCCCCAGAAACGAGGGAGGTGAGGCGCACAAAGAAACGAGGACCCTGGTATCAGATCAGCCCCTTGAGATGTGGAGAGATTGCCTTTCATCTGGAATAGTTTAGCCGGCTCAGCCTGTCTCCGATTCTTCTGGAGTACCATGGTGGCCTCTGGCTGTTTCATTTTATTATTGTTGTTGACGTCTTTCTTGTTAGTTTCCCAGGTTTGACTTGCTCAGCCCCGCCCTCCCCTGTTTCACGGTTCCCCCTTAGCCATGGTTTTTGGGGACCCCCATCTCCCCCACCCAGCAGGCAGGGTCTTCAGCAGAGCCAAACCCCAGCCTAGCAGTGGGTTAGGTTCACTGCGCTTTGCTTGTGGTGACTTGGCCAAGCCCATTCCAGAACATCTTCCAGCATTGTCTTGCTTTTCTTATTCAGTCTAAACAGGACAGAAAGGAGGAAAAAAGGCCTTTTTGGCCCTGGGAGCTTTGGGACATTTGCCTTAAAAATTGTCCTCATTGTTGCCATCAGGCAGGCCCTTCTGAAGTCTCCTGCGTTTGGTTTCTTCCCACATTCCACAGCCTTCCGGCCCGGGTTTACCTTCAGCCTTTCCTGGGGGTTGGTTGGTCTTCTGGGTTTGACAGTTTCTGATGCTCTTCGTGTGGGTTCAGCGTCCACATGGCTCACTTTATATTCCTGCAGCATCGTTCTGCAGCAAGGCACCAATATTGGAGTTACTCCAAGCACAATGAAACGTTTGTGTTTTTAGAATGTCTGGCTAATAGAGCTGCTTCTGGGAAAAATGAAGAGACACATTATTGGCCAGTGGCTGGCTTACTGGGCGAGGTGTTGGTGGAAATAGTGAGCTGCTAGCCCAGGGCTTCCCAGAATCTCTTCTTTCTTCTTTGTGGACGAGAAACTTGAAATACTCGGTGATGATATAGCTGTGCTCCATAGGGTCACAGATTCGGTAGCATGCCCCCTGTGAGTTGGGGTGTGGTTTTTCATTTAAGGTGTTCTTCCCCTGTGGGAATCCTGAAGGTAGGTTTATAATGTCCCTTTTCACATAGTTAGTCTTCTTCTGGAATTTTATACAGGGATTGAATTCCTTAGGTCTTAATAGAATACTAATGGTGCTCTGCGGGCCAAATTTACCAAAAGGAGATTTAAAAATCTATCCTAGATAATTTTCTTCTGGTATGTTGCAGTTATGCCATAATTATCTTAAGACCATGAGGAACCTGGGTGAATATTTTTGTTTTGCTTTTTACTTAAGAAACTGTCCAAGGAAATGGTTTTAAGAAGATAAGAATTGAATATAGTATTGAAAGGGTTAGGTTTTTTTTAAAGTGGGATTCATCCTCTAATATTCATGGAGCTCTAATATTCATAGAAGAGTTTAATTCATTTGGAAAATGATATGTATTTATAAGGAGGGTGCCTGTGATAGACATCAGAAAAGAAAACCTTTTTCCATCCTTGAGGAGGTTAGAGAATGCTGGAGAAGACACAGGAGCCCAGTTTTTGCATACTGAACAGTTTAGGAAAGACGGCATTATGGCTTTCCTAGAGGATGAGGAAAGTTGTATGGATTTGTAGGTACTTGGCTAGAGCTTTGACAGCAAAAGCTTTAGTAACTGGCCTTGCTTATTTCAGAGACCTGCCTAGTGAAATGCACTTTCCCCTTGAACTGAAGATGCTACAGACAAGAGAAGGGCTCTTATAATCCCCAAATACAGTCGCTCAAGTCCTTTCTACTTTGGGTGCACAGGTATTCCAAGTGTTGCTTACCATTGCCTGGGAGGGGAGAGGGTGGGCTTTTAAAGGTTCCTGGCGCTGCACCTCTCGTATTATTTGGTACTTTTGATTGAAAGGAGGGCTCTCCAAGCCTGACTATTGAATGGGAAGCGGTGGATCAACTTTTAAAAAAAATTTTTCCTTGCTTTTTAGTGGTTAGAGTTTCTGCTGTGGCCTCACTTCATCATAGGCCCCTCACCCTCTGTTTCCGCCAGGTTACTGCCTTAAGCACTTCCACATGTCTGAGAAGAGCAGAGCCCAACGGTTTCCATTCAAAATTATTTGAAATACTGATTTCACCAGTCCTTTTATGCCAAATGCTGCCTTTGTTTTTAATCAAGAAGCCCCCAGAAACTGTTTATATTGAAGTGGAGAAACTGGCTTTTTATAGGCTGCCCTCCTCCTGGTTTAAGTCAGTTAAAAATGTTTTGCCAAGTGGATACTTTGAGCAGAAGTGGACAGTTGGTACGTATTAAATGTGGGTGCTCTAAGCCTTTGATACTTGTGAAATAAACCAGGGACCATCAGGTACAATGTGCCTTCCCATGCTCAGTGCTGCCTATGAACTCAGGCAGTTTTCTTATTTAATGTGAGATGGAAATCAGACGGCAAGATGGGCAGTTTAATATGGGAATTCATCATTTACACTGAATTAATTTCATGTGTAAAATGGTCATATTTGTGCATACATTTTCAAACAGAAGGGCCTCAGGCCAAACTGGATTACCTTTAACTCTCTATTATGTAATATTCCTCACCAAAGAGTAACTCCACTTTACGTGTAGACTTTGGCCTTTTCATAAAGGTATCTTAGAAGACTCATAAATCTAGTATTATATGACTTTCATTTTTTGTTCTCATCATATTAATTCAGGATCTAGTCTAGTGCCTGGCACATAGCAAACCCTTTCTAAATGCTTGTTGAGTGAATAAGTAAACCTAATTTTTATGTCCTTTCAAGTTACTCTTTAAGGTTTTTAAGGGAAATTTGATATCAGCCCTGACAAGTTGTTGTTCTGGGAATTGGAAAATTTGGTATTTGATTTCATTTCTGTTTTGTTCTAATTTAACAATTTAAGCTAACCTTTAAATTTGGGTATTGTAAAAATATACAGGCTCATTTAAAAAAATCAGACAATAAATGCATGAAGAAGAAAGTAAAACCTACCTGAAAAAATTGGCTTCTGGGATAACTTTCCCTTTCCTTCTTAGACATATATTTTTTAGAAGTTCCATTAGTGAGCATCTCTTGGGGGTAACCTCAGTTTTTGTGTGCCTTTAAATTTGTTCCGGAATGATAAACTACCTGGGCGCGCAATTCTGGATCGTTGATCCTGTATTAATCAACTCTCTTTTGGTTCCATTGTTGTGGTTGCAGTGTCCACTGTCAGGCTAACTGTTATTTGTAAATTGTCTGTCTTTTCTCTCTGGCTGCTTTTAAGATCCTTTGGAGTGCTGCAGTTTCACTAGGTCTAGATGTAATTTCTCCTTTACTTTTATTCCCCTCTCTCCGCCTCCATCTGCTTCTTTTCCCTCCTCCCTCCCCCTTCCTCCATCATCTTATCAGTGTGTTCCTCTCTGTTGCCCTGTAGTATTTCAGTGTCTGGATGTGCTACAATTTGTTGATCTGGTCACCCTTGGCCACTCTGGCTGTTTCCAGTTTGGGCTGTTCTGAATAAGGCTTCTATGAACATTTGTGAACAAGTCTTTGTGCGGAGATCTGTTTTCCTTTTTATTGCTCGGTCTTATGATAAGTGTATGTTTATGAGAAACTGCCATCTGTTTTTCCAAAGTGTTTGTACCATTTTACATCCTCGCCAATGACGTATGAGTGTTCCACGTACTGTAATCCTCATGAACACTTGAAATTATCCATCTTTTTCATTGTAGCCGTTCTGGTGGATGTGTAGTGGTATCTCCTTGTGGTTTAATTTTATATTTCCCTGAAAGGGAAATGATAAGTTTTCCTGTGCTTTTTGGCCATTTGTCTATCTTCCTTTGTGCCGTGTCCATTAACACTTCGTTCTTTTTCATTGATTTTTGTCTGATTGTTTTATATAGCTTTTGAGTATAATTGACATACAATAAACTGCATATACTTAGTGTCATCTTATTTTACAATTATAGGAGTTCTGTGTATATTTTATATACAAGTTCTTTGTTAGATCTATGTATCATGAATATTTTTACCAGTCTATTTTTTAATCTTTTCCTCTTTTAGTGGTATCTTTTGAAGAGCAGAAGTTATTAGGGAAACATTGTACATGGTCTACTTATTGAACTTATTAAAGGTCAGGGGATTTTTTTCAACTTTGGAAAAATAACATTTTTGTGTGTAAGACATAGACTAATATTGCTGTGTTCAAGAGGTCGGACTCCATTTACTTCATAGGGATGGAGCAGTTCTATTCTTTCCTAACTAAAACTGAGTTGAAAAGACATGAAAATGAAAAAAACAAAAAAAACAAACCCTGCTTATTTTGAAAATCTGGGGAAACAAGGTGTTTCAGGTTATGATCAAATAGATTTCTGAAATTCAAAATTGAATTGTTTGTTCTTTTAGCACACAGAAAGATTGTGGAAAATAAATATTTTTGAAATCAATACAAAAACTGGAGCCCTGGGTAAAAGCAACATGTAACATTCTAAAAAGAGGTTGGAATGGCATACGTAGGTGCTTGTAAAAGGAGCTGAGTTTCCTTATTTTGGCATGAATTATATAGTGTTATTTATGTACTCTCCTCATTTTCTGAACCAGATAACAAGCATTGTTGTCAGGTCAGAAAGTATGTTTTCCTGATTTTTTTTTCTCCTGCCCATAGAAGGTACATAAATGTTGCTTGACTTGGATTAAAATTTCTGTAATGACTGCAACAGAAACAGACTCAAAGAAATAGAGAACAGACTTGTGGTTGCCAAGGGGGAGGAGGGTGGGGAAAGGACGGATTGGGAGTTTGAGATGATTAGCAGATGCAAACTATTTTATGTAGGACAGGTAGACAACAAGGGCCTACTGCAGAGCACAGGGAGCTATATTCAATATCCCGTGATAATCCAGAATGGAAAAGAAAAATAAATAAATAAAATTTAAAAGTTTGTATAAGGAAAACCCCATGACATTTTAGAATACGGAAGTTAGAGATTGGGATCAAAGGTAACAGGAGTTGGGAGTATAGGTGTTAAAATGTGATGTTGGGCAAGTTATTGGTGCTCTTTTCCTAAAACATCAAGGAAACTTCAAGAGTGCATTTATTTTCCAGTGGCAGAATCTTTGACTAATAGCAGTGCAAGTCATCAAACAATTAGTTGCCTCAAGGAATAATAAGAAGGGAGGGGCTCCCGGTTCGATGCCTCAGCTCACAGCGTCACCCAGGTTCTTTCTGTCCTTGCACCCTGCCATCCCAGCTTGTTGCTTTCTGTACTCTGGCTTGTTGCCTAGTGGTTAATTAGGCTGCTGTGGCCTGATTAGCTGTTACCGCGGAGGGCTGCTGCAGCTCCATGCTTTTTACTCTTACACATTCGGTGTCGTCGGGCCAATAATGGCACAGCCTTCTTCACGCTCCCTTTGTCCTTAAGCAAAATGCTTCTCAGAAGCCTCCAACATTTGTTGGTCTTTGAAGAAGGATCTGGGGAATATTTCTGTGCTTTGAAAGAGAGACCCAAGGGCTGGACTGAACGTGATGCCTGGAACCACAGCAGCCGAAATTGTGGCTAGCCTTGGGATGAAGGCAAGAGGATGATGGGCTGAAAGGTGGAAGCAGAGTTCTGTGATCTTCCTGCACCTGGAGCTTCCTACACTAAATAATAGCTAATTTTGTATACCAAATAAAGCAGACCTGGACTTAGTGTACTAAACCATAAGTTTACCCACTTTCTAATTCTGTTATTGCCATCCAAAGCATCTTGACTGATATATTAATGGAAGACTTTATCTTTCTTTTTAAAAAATATTTTGTCTTTTTTTGTTTTTGAAATTAAGTAGAGTTGACTTACAATGTTAGTTTCAGGCGTACAACATAGTGATTTGACATTTTTATAGATTATGCACCATACAAAGGTTATTTCAGTATTAATGACTATATTCCCAGTGCTATACATTACATCCCTGGGACTTACTTATTATATAACAGGTCGTTTGTGCCTCGTAATCCCCTTCGCCCATTTTGCCCATCGCCCCACCCTCCTCCCCTTTGGCAGCCACTAGTTTGCTCTCTGGATCTGTGAATCTGTTTCTGTTTTGTTGTATTTATTCATTTGTTTTTTAGATTCCACATATAAGTGAAAATACAGTGTTTATCTTTCTCTGTCTGACCTGTTTCACTTAGCATAATCCCCTCCAGGTCCATCCATGTTGTCATGGCAAGATTTCATTCTTTTTTATGGCTGAGTAATATCCCATCGTGTATATATACTACATTTTCTTTATATATTCATCTGTCAGTGGACATTTAGGTTGTTTCCATGTCTTGGCTATTGTGAATAATGCTGCAGTGAACATAGGGGTGTGTGTATCTTTTTGAATTAGTGTTTTTGTTTTCTTTAAATACCCAGGAGTAGAAATGCTGGATTGTATGATAGTTCTAGTTTTAATTTTTTTTTTTTTTTTTTGCTGTACACGGGCCTCTCACTGTTGTGGCCTCTCCCGTTGCGGAGCACAGGCTCCGGACGCGCAGGCTCAGCGGCCATGGCTCACGGGCCCAGCCGCTCCACGGCATGTGGGATCTTCCCGAACCGGGGCACGAACCTGTGTCCCCTGCATCGGCAGGCGGACTCTCAACCACTGCGCCACCAGGGAAGCCCTAGTTTTAATTTTTTGAGGAGCCTCCATGCTGTTTTCCGTAGCGTCTGCACCAGTTTACATTCCCACCAACAGTGCTGGACGGTTCCTTTTCTCCACATCCTCTCCAACGCTTGTTATTTCTTGTCTTTTTGATGATAGCCGTTCTGACAGGTTGGAAGATTTGATCTTTCATCTGCCATTTAACATTATCTATGAGAAAGAGTTTATTACTCTTAATTATATGGAAAGTGGCTTAGTGATCACGTCAAGTCACTGTGAGAGATGAACTATTTTTAAGGACTTTACGTATCTGATAATGTGTGCCAGGCTTGTCACTAAGTCTGCATGATTTTCACCTTTTCCTCTTACGATGGCCTTGCAGGACATCTGCTTAGCATTGACCATTTGGAGTTTGGATAACAAGGCATACTTGATGGGAATATTTCATTTCTTTAAGAAAAAAATGACGGCAGTGCCTACCATTTCTGTCAACCTAGAGTGGCGTTTATCTGCATGTTTAATATTGCTTACGAGATTTTTGAGGCCATTATTTATTTATTTTAAAAATAAATTTATTTATTTAGTTTTGGCTGCGTTGGGTCTTTGTTGCTGCGCACGGGCTTTCTCTACTTGCGGCGAGCGGGGGCTACTCTTCGTTACGGTGCACGGGCATCTCATTGTGGTGACTTCTCTTGTGGAGCACGGGCTCTAAGCACGTGGGCTTCAGTAGTTGTGGTGCACAGGCTTAGTTGCTCTGCGGCATGTGGGATAGTCCCAGACCAGGGCTTGAACCTGTGTCCCCTGCATTGGCAGGTGGATTCTTAACCACTGCGCCACCAGCGAAGTCCCTGTGAGGCCATTATTAATCAGAGATTAATATCTTCCTTTATAATCTTGCCGGATCTTTTGGTTGTCTGGCATGAAATCTTACTGGGGGCCAATGTTATTAGTAGAGTGAACTGCTTGGAAATGTCAGAATTTGGGTAAACTAAAGATTTACCGCGTTGGAAAATTAGACACAGATATTTGTGAGCCTGTAAAGAAAAGTTGAATGATTTTATAATAACTGTAATCCAAGCAAATGAATTGAATGGAAAATATCCTGGTGAACAACTTGTGGAATATAGAGCCACAATATTCCTATCTATTTTTATTTAATTGATATGACTTTAAAAAAGAAATCTGGTCCTTCCCCCACCTCTTACTATCAAGATGGTCAACTGACCAGGGTAACTTGCATATTCACTGCTGTTTTATTTTCACTTTATGTAAGGACTTACCAATTCAACAGATATTTATTGAACAGCTCTGTTGAATTACTAGTTACCATTGGTGCCACAAAAACAGGGTGCAGTTCCCTGCTCTCAGAGTGTAGCATCCAGACCAGATAGGGGAATTATCTAGATAATTACAGTATAAGGTGGTATCTGACCAGAGCTTTGCAAAAGGTACTGTAATCGTGGAAGTGTTCAGGATAGTAAGACATTGGATTCTGGTTGGAAGTTGCATTTAAGTTGAGCTTTCAATAAAGAAGTGTGTTTTGTTTGTTAGCTTGTTTATTTTAGTGTTCCCTTTGTAGTCTCTTTATTATAGCAGGATTAGAAAAGTATTCACTTATAAAACAGAAAGTAAAAATCCCTTGCAATCCTGCTGGTCAAAATTTATGAAGATTAAGATTTGATTTATTTCCATTTGACTTTTGACATATTCGATATATTCCCAGTATTTTTCTCTATACATACAAACATACATTTTTTAAAAATTGGGAGAATGATGCATGTATAATTAGAAGTCACTTTCCCCCCATAACATTGTCTGAGTGTTTTCCATACTGAGTTTTCTTTGAAATGAAAATGTTCAGTGACTATATAATATCCCCCTGTGTAGTTCTACATAATGAACCTAACGTTGCCCTTTATGGGTCATTTCTTCTGCTTGCAGTATTTGGCTGCAGTGACGATCTGTAGATAAATCTGTGGAAAAGAGGGTCTCTTGTTGCAAGGGACAGACACCCACCTTGAGTCATAGGAAGCAGAATAGGGGAATTTCGTAGCTCTCAATTCCAACCTCAGAAAGGGCAGAGGTGGGTCATCTCAGGAAGGGAGACCTGGGTCCAAAGGCTCCAGCCACCTGTGGGGTTGCCCTCACAATGCCCTGCTTTTACACTAGGGATTGGCTTCATTTTCCTGGTTCTCTCCACTGCCACTTCGGGACAGTTTGCTGGTGATGGTGGCGCTGTCCTGCATGTTGCAGGAAGGACAGCATCCACGGCCCCGCCTTGAAAGTCAAGCGGTCCTTCAGTCATGCTGACAGCGTCACGCGTGTTCCATTCCCCGGGATAAAGCATTCATGCCGCTCCTGCTGTGATCGAGAATCACCTAGCTGGAGTTTGAACCCCCATCTCTACCCCTCCAGGGAAGGACTGCTGTTTAGCCCAGATGAAGGGCCCCTCTTGTGATGGGTGTGTGTGTGGGTGGGGAGGGTGTACAGGGATGGGGTGAGGGTGGGGAACAGCAGCCTTTATGGGTAGGATTGACAGGCAAAAATAAGAGGAAAAAACTTCCTGGGAGAGGGATCAGAAGGGAAGGAAGGGCAGAGATAGGAAGGAAAGGCCCCGGTCTACCACCATCCAGGGCTGTGCTGAAGCTTGCGGGTCCCCATCACGTAAAGGTTGATGTCTGAGCCCCGAGAGCAGCAGTTCTAACCTAATGTTCCCTTGTGAGGGGCGTCATAGTGATTTGTCCCTGATTAGACATTATCCCCAAACAACCTTCCTCTCGCTTGTATTTAGACACACCTTCTGGAATGGGAGGAAAGGGGTAGAAATCGATCAAGCTTGCTCGGTGTGAGTTTACAGCAAAACTGTTCCCTGCAGAAGCCCACCAGGTAGGCTGGGATGGGAGGTGTGCCTGTGGGTTACTTTCTCCTCTCTTGTGACGACTCCTTACGTGCCCCCTTTCTCTGTTGTTGGTCAGAAGCACTTAGTGAGCAAAGGTGTTAGTTCGTGGCAGCCCTAATCAGTCCCCAGCAAACAGGGCTGTTTCAGGACAACCATAGGTTGAGAGGGAAGATGCCCATTTGTGACACAGCCACGCCACGCCCATTTTTCAAATTCCCAGTCAAAGCAATGCCTGTGTCTCAGCTCCGTTGGCCCCCCTTTTGAGATAATCCACAGAGGCGTTGGGGAAGCTGACTGATGCATAACTGGTTTTATACATAGAGTATCTCACATCATTAGTTATTTACTCCCCGATGTATGAATTTTGCCTTTTTCCCCAGAGTTAGTTTCTGGAGGTCAGGGGCCATGTCTCAAACTTCTATTGTATCTTCTAGGTTCTTAGAAAAGAGCCTTTCTTTGATGGATTAATGAAAATCTTATCATAGGATCTTAGGCAGCTAGAAGGTCACAACTCATTAGATTCTCAATAACTCTTCACAAGCTAGAAAGAATAAAAGTGATCTATCTCACTTGAAACAAAGATCTGTCAAGCACCTTTTATCCGGAGGGCACGGTTCTTGAGATTCACGTCGGTGAACAAAACAGGCCGAAAAATCCTCGTCTTCAAGGGGACCATATATTTTTCAGGGTCCAAACTGAGACATTTTTGACCCTGAAGGGTGCCAACTCCACGGGCTGCCGGAACAAGAGGAGTCTAAGTGGGTGGTCACCCTCGTGCTCAGAGAGTGGCCCAAAGTGGGGGGCTGATTTTTCCCAGAGACCGTCAGACTGCCTTTGGGACAGTCTGGGGACAGACACAGTTAATCTCCTGCGACTTCAGGGATGAGCCCCAACATTTACTCACCTGGCACATGTTTACTGAGAACCTGTGAGGTTGTGTCAATGTTCTCCTAAAAGATTGTTTGCTCCCGGGCAAGACTCTTCATAGGGACATGCAAGTGGGAGATGTGTCCTCACCTGTCGAGGAAGATAATGAATGGCATTGCTCGAGAGATGGTGGACTCCTGAGAGACACATCACAGATTCCAAGTAACTGGCATGCAGGTGTCCTTTTGATCAGCGTTTTTTTTAGATTTGGAAATCAACAGGGCTCTAGGCCCTGAAGGTGATTTAACAGATATATTTCTTTTTAAGGGAAAAAGGAATTGAAAATGTTTTGGAAGGAAAGCATAGGTGCATTAATAATAATAAAAAAATGATATACAGTAAAAGTGACTCTTTCCCCCCCGTGTACTGTGCTGTGAGTTTTACCACGTGTACTGATTTGTATGACCAACACCACAATCAAGATATGGAACATTTTCAGCAGCTCAAAAAATTCCCGTTTGTTGTTTCTGTGTGTCACCCTCCTCTGCCCCCTGCCCCAGCCCCTGTTAACCGCTGATCTTTGCTCTGTCACTGTTTGTTCTTTTCCAGAATGTCTCATAAGTGGAATCACGGAGTACGTAACCTTTCGAGACTGGCTTCTTTCACTCACACGAATGTCTCTGAGATTCTTCTAAGTTGTTGTGACCATCATTCTTTCCCTTCTGTGGCTGAGTTGTATTCCATTGTGTGGATGTACCACAGTTTGTGTGGCCATTCAGTTGTTGAAGGACATTAGGGTTGTTTCCAGTTTGGGGCAGTTGTGAATAGAATGGCTATGAACGTACAGCTGGTAGAAACTGTCACGCGCAGGTTTTGATGTGGGCGTGATTTCTCCGGGGCAGAGATCCAGAAGTGGGGTCTTCACCAGCACTTGATGTTGTCAACACTTTTTATTGTAGCCATTTTAATAGGTGTTTAGTGCTGTGTCAGCAAGGCTGTTTATTTATTTATTTATTTTGAAATATGCTAAGAAAACACCTGTAAAATGGGCTTATCCAAAGATAGGACTAAATCATTTCCTGGACTACCTAGCAGAGGCTTCATGAACTCTGTTAGCTGCCCGTTTTTTGAAGGGGTAGATCAAAAAGAGCAATTGTGTATATAAAGTCTGTAACAATGCCAGCAAGAAATAGATGTAAATAACATGTCCTGTAGATACTTGTCTCAGAGACCTGATAGGGTGCATAGGTTTGATGTCAGTATCTTGTTAATTCTCTATATGAATATACAGTGAAAGTGATTAAGAGATAAAATTACAGAAGCAGCTGAAAGGCAGTATAGACGTGGAGGAAAGAACACAGGCTTCAGGACATGTACTAGTTGTCTATTGCTGTGTGACAGATTCCTCCCAAATTGAGTGACTTATGTCAATAGTAAACATTGTCTTTCACAGCTTCTCTCGGAGGGGACTCTGGGAGTGGCGTAGAAGGGCAGCTCTGACTTGGATATTTGTAGTAAAGATGTCAGCTGGGGTGGTAGGATCTGTTTCCAAGGAAGCCCTTAGGCTCCTCGGGCAGGCTGCTTGAATGTCCTCACAGCATGGCAGCTAGGTTCTCCCAGAGTGAGTAATTTATGAGGAGACCAAGATGGAAACTGTCATGATCTAGGCTGTGAAGTCCTCCTGTGTCACTTCCAGATTCTGGGTCACACAGGCCAGTCCTGATTCAGTGGGAGGTGACTACCCAAAAGCGTGGATGCCAGGCGGCAAGGACCACTGGGAACCATCTTGGGAGCTGGCTACCACGGGACCTGAGGGACCTGTGTTCAAATCCCCGCTGGCCACTCAAAAGCTGTGTGGCCTAGAGCAAGGCATGTCATTTCTGAATCCTACTTTCCTCTCTTATTTTAAAAATGGAGGCAATAATACCTACTGAATAATAATTACTGAGATACAAATCATGGATTCTAAATAAATTGCTTGTCAAAGGCTTGGTGGTCAGCATTTGTTAAGATTTGGAATTTTGGAAATTTGGGATTTCTTTTGGGAATTGAAGATAATATCTAAAAAGGGATTGTCTGTCAGTTTGTAAAAGGCTCGTGACATAGCAGGTGTTATTTGTATTATTAAACCATGAACTTTGAATCTTAACTGCAGAACCTGTCAACAAATAAACACATTAAGTAACGACATTCTTTTTAGCAAAGGTATTGGTCACAGCTCCATTCACTTTTAGATTCTGTGTATTTTTTTCTATATATATGTATTTTTTCTTCCTTTCTTGAAAGGGGAAAGCCAGTTATTGTGAATTAGCAAAGACCAAATTCCTCCTCTAATCTGGTTCTCAGGTCTTTACTTTTAATAATACCCCCCAAATAAGAAATATGTTGTTTGCGGTCTGCTGTATCGTGCTAGAGGAACTCACAGAGACATTATGGATGAGTTTGGAGATGTCTGGAGAGCAGGTAAGACGCATCAGCTCACTGCATCCTCTTTATAGAGTGTTTAGAAAATGCTTACTTGTAAAAGTAATTTTAAAATACATGAAGCAGCCCCATTTGACTTTATCGGAACAGTCCAGAAAGCATTCCTTTTTGAAGTGATTGTGATGTGGGATAACGTAACTCTGCCTGTTTTGCTGTAACTGAGAAGAAGCATGGCTGAAAGAAATCGGGCGTCTTGGCCCCATTTTCTTTCCCCGCCTCCTCTATTTCACTCCTCCCCTTGACATGCCGCTATCCCCCCGCCATGTGCCATTCCTTTATTTATTTATTTAATTTTTGGCTGCGTTGGGTCTTCCTTGCTGCGCGCGGGCTTTCTCTAGTCGCGGCGAGGGGTGGCTACTCTTTGTTGCGGTGCTCGGGCTTCTCATTGCGGTGGCTTCTCTTGTTGCGGAGCACGGGCTCAAGGCGCGCGAGCTTCAGTAGTTGTGGCTCATGGGCTCTAGAGCGCAGGCTCAGTAGTTGTGGCGCACGGGCTTAGTTGCTCCAGGGCTCTTCCGGACCAGGGCTCGATCCCTTGTCCCCTGCATTGGCAGGCGGATTCTTAACCACTGCGCCACCGGGGAAGTCCCAGTGCCATTCTTAATACAGACCACAGGAGCCCTCGTCCCTCACATCCCCCCATATGTACACCTGCCGCTTCCTCTGCTTGGTATGTGAGAGCTTTCCACCCAGTCCCTGCCCACTCCCTTCCAGAAGCTTTTCCGAAGGCTAAGATCTACTCTGGGGGGTGTTAACATCGACGCTCTGTGTTTATACCTCTGTGTTTTTTCTCTTCCCCACTCCTTTTATTTACTGAGCACCAGCTTGCATTGAGCACTTCTAAGTCCCAGGCTGAATTCTAAGGCTTTATGTGTACAAAGTCATTTGATCATCCCAACCATCCTAATTTTTATTTTATTTTTTTTTGCGGTACGCAGGCCTCTCACTGTTGTGGCCTCTCCCGCTGCGGAGCACAGGCTCAGCAGCCATGGCTTACGGGCCCAGCCGCTCCGCGGCACGTGGGATCTTCCCGGACCGGGGCTCGAATCCGTGTTCCCTGCATCGGCAGGTGGACTCTCAACCACTGAGCCACCAGGGAAGCCCCCATCCTAATTTTTAGTCCACATTTTATATAAGAGGAAACTGTGGCACAAAGAGGTTAAATGACTTGCTGAAGGTCACATAGTTTATTATTGGAGAAAGCTTTGGAAGTCTTTTCCCGTTTATTGCGAGCAACTTCTTCTGAAGTATTTTACACCTTCCACTTTCCTAGTGCCTGGTAAAGTGCCCAGAACATAGTAGGTACCCAGTAAATATTTGCTGAAGCTTAACTCTCTTAAGAGGCAAACTTTGTCTCAAATAATTTCTTTCCATTTCTTTGTAAAATGTAGTCACCCTTGACCTTCTACAGGATGATGAGGTTCTAAGGTTCTGAGCTTACTTCCAGTGTTCTTCATTCACCCTCTTTTTTCTGGGGGTAACTTACCTCTTTTGGGATTATACTCTTAGTTTGTTACTTAAGAGATGACCACATATGTTTAAAATTCTGTATAAGATGCATGTGTTTATATGCATTGAGAAAAGGGTGTTTTACCTGTGGTGTTCTTTGGATAGGAATAATGTGAGTGGTTTTTATTTTTTCCTTTGAACTTTTCTGTGTTTTGTAAATTTCCTGCAATGAATTTTTATTGTTTTTATAATTAGCCAGCCATGTTATTTAACATGAGAAAAGTAAACTGTTTCTCAGAGGTGGAAGAAAAGAAAAACCTGTTCAGATTTTTTTCCTGCAAAGCCTGGTCCCATATGTAAACAGTCATCTGAGACATACTTGGGCATTGCAAATCTTTCCTTGCTGTGTTATTGAAACCACCTACTTGAAGATCACTTTCTTCTTCCTAGTGTTTCCAAGGCACCTGACAGTAATATAGATGCTCGTGACACTTGGGTGAGAGATGGTGGTCTAGGGGAGATGGTTATCAAAAGGTATTTTTAAATTTCTGGGTTGGAAGTTCAAGGTTGCCTGGGGTCTGTGGTTCAGATCAGTGGAATGCCTTTGTTTTGGAGGTAGAATAATTCATAAACATGAACTCAGACTCTAGGTATCGTTTGAGAATAGTAAGTCCAAGGTAACATAAATAAATCCCAGAGTTGGCGTTATCAGGTCCAAAGTTGGTGGTGAGGCTCAAGGCCTGTGGCAGGGGAACAGTGGCTTCTCCCAGGCTGGTACGTAAATTAGCAAGGACTGCAGGGGATAAGAAATTGCCCTGGTGGTTTGATTCCTTTTATTTAAAAAAATGGCTGTGCTTTGCTGTAGGAGGACGAATCTGAGAAATGCAGAAGTTGTTTGTCTACTTGTCGTGCCAGGCTGTTTGGGTACCACTTGCCTGTTTATCCTGAGGAGCTAACCAGGGTGGGCATCGTCCTAGTTTTTCATTCCCACTTGCTCTCTTCCCCCGGCATAATTCAGCGCTAGGAATGGCCCTCAGTTCTACCAGCTGAAGACACAATAAGAAAACCCTGTCTTCAGGGTGACGGTAGGGAAAACCCAATATCCCTCAAAACCCTTCCCCTGAAAGCTGCTTGAAAGTCTCCTGCATGGGCTAGAAGGACAAACAGCACATAGGAATCATGTCCGGCTTCTCCTTGGAGTCAGGATCCTAGCTGCCAGTTTTGTAGCAGGTACTACGCTAGACAGTGTGCTTGTACTTTGCACGTATGTTTATTTGGTCATTTACTCAACGAGGAAGGTATTATCTCCATTTTACGGAAGAGGAAGCTGAGACTTAGATTATTGGGTAGCGTGCCCACGGTCACACAGCTAATCAGTGAAATCAGGCTTTCCTCAAATCCATGCTCTTCTTTGTGGCTCAGTTAGGGATGTTCTCCCAGCACAGCTGTACCCAAGCACGCCAGACTAGGGCGGCGTGAGCTGGATCCTGCAAGTTCAGGATCAGACCCTGCCTTTATTTACAAGTGTGTTATTTTGTTCATTGTGAACTTTAAAAAATTACTTTTGATTTTCAAAAAATTCGTTAAAAACGATTATCTTAGTAATTGTGTGTTTTGGCACCCCCTTCAATTTTGCATGCAAGGCCGGGGCCTCACTTACCTCACACAGGCCCCAGGCAGCGAGCAGTTCTGGAGACAGAATGCGGACAGTCTGATGAGCCCACAGAGGAGTTCAGCTTCCTTTGCGGCGCTGTGATACTATTTTATTTTCCCTTTCAAGGCATTTTAGTCACCAGTCTCAAAGACCAGTCTAGGCCCCAACTTTGCAGATGTTTTTCTGTCTCTGCTGGACACAGTGGCTGGTACCAGAGGTCACTTACTGAAGCTCAGCTTTGAGAAACGGAAGCCCAGGCCTGATGAAAGCCCGTTAGGTTCGCGGAGGCTGATGTTTGGGGAGCTGGTGTGGGAAGGAGATCTGTTTTCAGATTGAAGCTACATAATAAAGGAGCTGTGCCATGAGGCTTTCCCCAGCGCCGATGCCAGCCTGGCAGGTGGATGCCGTAGGTCTGACGGCAGGGCCTGTGCGGGTCAGGGCTGGGGGAGCGGGCCAGCCCGATGCAGGGGGATGGCTGCCTGCCTGTCCCCGGCGTGGCTTGCAGAATGGCTTAGGGGGCCTCAATGGATCACAGGCCTGGCCTAATGTATTTCACATGGGAATTGGCTGTGTTTCATGGAGTCTTTTTTTTCCCTCTTAATAAAACATTTAAAAATAGCCTTGTTTCTCGTGCGTGTGCACGTGCCTTTTTTTTATATTCCATGACGAACTTATTTTACTGAAGTACAGTTGATTCACAATGTTGTGTTAATTTCTGCTGTACAGCATAGTGATTCAGTTATACATATACATATATATATACCTTCTTTTTCATATTCTTTTCCTGCTTGTCTTTTTTTAAGATTTTTTTTTTTTTTTTTTTTTTGGCGGTACGCGGGCCTCTCACTGCTGTGGCCTCTCCTGTTGTGGAGCACAGGCTCCGGACGCGCAGGCTCAGCGGCCATGGCCCACGGGCCCAGCCGCTCTGCTGCATGTGGATCTTCCCGAACCGGGGCACGAACCCGCGTCCCCTGCATCGGCAGGCCGACTCTCAACCACTGCGCCACCAGGGAAGCCCCCGCTTGTCTTCTTTTAATTGCAGAAATAACAGGATCATGGTGGAAACTTTGAAAAGTGAAGAAAAGTAGTCTGGCAACGCACACACATATACACACCCTCACACACAGATATGGTTCTCTTCTTCATATTGACCTTACATAGTTTTCTTTCCTTTCCTTAATTAAAAAAAACAAACAAACAGCTTATTATTACTATTTTTTTTGTCTGTACGCGGGCCTCTCACCGCTGCGGCCTCTCCCGTTGTGGAGCGCAGGCTCAGTGGCCATGGCTCACGGGCCCAGCCGCTCGGCGGCATGTGGGATCCTCCCGGACCAGGGTACGAACCCGTGTCCCCTGCATCGGCAGGTGGACTCTCAACCACCGTGCCACCAGGGAAGCCCAAAACAGCTTATTCTGAGAGCAGTTTGAGGTCCACAGCAGAATGGAGTGGAAAGCACAGAGTTCCCGTATACCTACTGCTCGGCCCCTCCCCGCTTCCCCCATTACGAGCATCAGGCATTTTCCTTAACTTTTAGATTTTTTTCCCTATGTTTAATTTTTTTCAACTTTATAATACATTGTACATATGTTTTGTGAATTTCTCCCCGCTAATGTTGCTTCAGTAGTCCTTAAATTAACCTGATTAAGGGCAAAGTTCTCATGAGGTCACTTCCTGTTGACCTTTCCTCAAAGGAATGCAGCTGAGCTCACAGTGGAGTGGGGGGGGGTGGACCCAATTGACCTTCTCTTTGAATATTCATCATGTGGAGATCTCCCAGACTGTCCTTAGAAGGATGTAGGGGCGATGAAGGCTCACTGCTCCCGTCTCTCTTTCGCTGGATTTTTTTTCCTCATGGTATTTGTGGGAAGGGGTTTGGGATCTACTTTCTGTTAGAAGTGTGTAGCCTTCCTCGTGAGTTAGGAAATAGAACCGTAGCAGGAGTGTTTCCAGAACAGTCTTGACTGTTAAAGGAAACACCTAACTTGGAGGGATGCTTCTGGCAGTGAACGCTGCCGTGAGGCTTGCCTGCTTGCCAGCTTGGGGGTCGCAAAGTGGTGCAGGGTTTCCAGGGGAGGGCGTGGGTGAGAGCTGGGAACACGGCTGCCTTCTTAGTGGTGTGTGCTGGGAAAAAAGCCACCTTTCCCTTGTGTACCTGTAGACACTGGTTTATTTTGTTCACTTCTCTGCAACTACTGCCTAGCACAGGCTGTGGCCATTGTCAGCGGCCATTAAATCTTTGTCGAATGAAGGAAAATGAGACCCCCTTTGGGGCCTTCTTGGTAAAATGAGCTGAACCTCTCAAAACTGAGCCGACCTTCTCACCAGCTGTTTGGCCCCCATGGTCTGTGAAAGCCTTGAATTGAGAGTCACACGTTGATGGCAAATCTAAGTTTATTCGTCACCCTGCCCTCCAACACTGTCTACTTTCGAGAACCTGTCCCTTAGCTTCTGGACTTGCTTTCAGGCTCTCTCAGGCACAGGCCCGATTAGCCTCTTGAGAAGTTAGAGATTCTTAATGTTCTGTGAATGGCTGAGATACCTTGCAACCTTGTCAGGAGCTTGACAACAAATGCCCATTTAGAGGAAAAAAGAACTTGTTTGGGGGCCATGAGATCCTACATTAGTGGCCTGTAAATTAAACCTAGCATGGCCTTTTCCAGTACTTCTGATTACCCCTCTTTAGCTGAATTCTGAGTAAATTACTGGATGGCTAGAGTCTATGAGTAATGCCGTTGGTACCAACTCCAGCACATAGTCTTACTTTTAGTGAACAATACTTATACCTAATCATATTTAAGACTGTGTGGGAGAGGAGGGAAAGAAAGGATGAGGAAACTGGCATATGGGTATTTTGCCTCTATTAATATTTGTTGATTGGCTGGCTACCTGGGCCGATTTCTTTTTTGTAAATAAGTTCATTTATATCATTTTTTTGAGGAGTGTCATTTGTCCTAACCATACAGAGGTTGGTTGAATATCTGGACTCTGTTTACCAGACACCCGCTGGGCAGCATTACTGGGACTCTTGTTTTTGTGGAAAAGGACATTTTAATTTGAGACTGAAAGAGCCAGAAAGTCTGGGTTGCTCTTGGTGGGTTTATGCTGAAGTTTCTTGATTTTTCCTAACTGAATCTCTTGACTCTTTTGATTTTTGTCTGATTACACAACAGAGTGACACATCTGTGTCACCTTTTTTTTTTTTTTTTGCGGTATGCGGGCCTCTCACTGCTGTGGCCTCTCCCGCTGTGGAGCACAGGCTCCGGACGCGCAGGCTCAGCGGCCATGGCTCACGGGCCCAGCCGCTCCGCGGCACATGGGATCCTCCCGGACCAGGGCACGAACCCGTGTCTCCTGCATTGGCAGGCGGACTCTCAACCACTGTGCCGCCAGGGAAGCCCTGTGTCACCTTTATATGCACTTTTACCTACTGCTGTGAGTCCAGTGGAGGTGTCATTCATCTTTAGAGAGCTTAGGTTTTTGTTTAATATGAAACAAGCTCGTATTCTTAATTGTTTTAAGAATTACAGAGCATCCTTCACTGCTGTTGTTTTAGCTTTCTCCTCTGTCATCTGCTGTGCATTTTTGTATGAAAGGAAAGTCTCTTTGTCTTTCCGAAATAGAGCCAGTCTGGCAGGCCAAGAGGTTCAGCACTTAGAATTGTCCAAAGTGAATGATATGATTCTTCCTTTAATCCTATCATTCACCCTCAAAATACTATGAAGTTTAGTTTGATTTAAAAGTCTTTGTTTTGAATTTGAAAAAGAATAGATGTATGTATGTGTATAACTGAATCACTTTACACCTGAAGCTAACACAACATTGTAAATTAACTATATTTAATAAATAAAAGATGGTTAAAAAAATAGACTCCAAAAAAGAATATAGTTGATTTACAATGTTGTGTTAGTTTCAGGTGTACAGCAGAGTGATTCAGATATATACATATGTATACTTTTTCAGATTCTTTTCCATTACAGGTTATCACAAGACATTGAGTATAGTTCCCTGTGCTATACAGTAGGTTGTTGTTGGTTATCTGTCTTATATACATTAGTGTGTAAATGCTAATCCCGAACTCCTGATTTACTCCCTTCTCCCCCAACACTATCCCCTCTGGTAACGATAAGTTTGTTTTCTGCATCCGTAAGTCTATTTCTTTTTTGTAAATAAGTTCATTTATATCATTTTTTAAAGATTCCACATATAAGCGGTACCATATATCTGTCTTTCTCTGTCTGACTTACTTCATTTAGTGTGATGATCTCTAGGTTCAACCATGTTGCTGCAAATGGCATTATTTCATTCTTTTTTATGGCTGAGTAATATTCCATTGTATATATGTACCACATCTGTATCCATTCATCTGTCGATGGACACTTAGGTGCTTCCATGTCTTGGCTGTTGTGAACAGTGCTGCTGTGAACATTGGGGCGCATGTTTGAGTCTATTTTTGAACTAGTTATTTGTCTTTTTAAAAATTGTACTGTAATTTGGCATATTATGCAGATATTAAAGGAAGTGAAACATTTTTGGGGAAGCAATATCAGTGCTTTAAGACAAATTGTAACACTTGGAGTGGGTATTGTGAGCATGTGGTCCACACGTGGACCAACAGGCTTTGGTTTTCAACCCCACTAATTCAGGGTTCACGGCAGCTTGAACTCTGTCAGACGGAAGTTTGTTTTAACACAATGCTGTGGGAACAAGGTTTGTTAAGCAAATAGTGAAAGTTACATGGGGAACATTTACTCTCTTTAAGAGAAGAGACTTTTCCAACACTTTGGAAAGAATCATTCATGATTCTTGCCCCTTAAACAAACCCGGTAGGACCTTTATATGATAACCTTACATCATTTTAAAAAAACATATCATTCCAGAAATATTTTATGCATAGACATTTAACACAAATGGTGTCATGTACTAGATATTATATCGTATCTTGTTCACTTAAGACACCCTGAAGATTATTCTATATTAGTATTTACTGATCTGCCTCATTCTTTTATTGGCATGTGACGTTCCATTTTATGGGGATACCTTTAATTATCTGTAAAGTTGTCTCTGTTGATAGACATTTAGGTTGTTTCAAAAATTTTGCTGTTATAAACCATGCTGCAGTGAAGATCCTTGAAGTCTCTTTCTGAGTATATCTGAAATATAAATTCTAGAAGTGGGGTCTGTAGTCAAAGGGTATATTTGTTTTTAAGATAGATAGATACTGCCATATTGCCTCTTAAGAGTTCATTTGTTCTGCTAACACGTATATCGTGCTTACTTTGGGCTAAGAACTGTTTCATGTGCTTTACAGATATTAACTTGTTTAATCCTCAGAACAACTCTTAAAAGTACTATGGTTATCACATCTTTACAGATGAGGAAACTGAGGTTAATAGAGATGATGTAACCTGGCCAATGGCCACATCCAGTAAGTGGTGAGCTAGGATTTGAACCCGGCAGTCTGGATCCAGAGGCCCCTCTTGATCAATCATTGTGTTTAACTGCCTGTTCCAGAGAGGAACCACAGTCATGTCCAGTGTTTTCACTTTTCCTAATCTGATTGATCAGTGAGATGTCAGGTTTTCTTAATTGTCATTTGCGTTTTTCTTACTGCTAGTTGAGGTTGGACACATTTTCAGATGTTGAGCCATTTGAATTTTTGTTTTGGTATCTGTCTACTACCTGTTCCTGTCCTTTGTCCATTTTTCTATTATTGACTTGAAACTATTTTTCTTATTGATATGTAGGAGTTCCTTTGCCTGTGGAGAAGATTAGCCCTGTGTCAAATGTGCTTTAAATGCTTTGTCTCACTTTGTACTTTGCTTTTTGGCTCTGTACTTTGTCACTCTTTGCCTTTATGGCATCTGGGGTCTAGGTCATGTTTAGAGAGAGCTTCCGCTGTCTGAGAGCATTTTTAAAAATCTCATAATTTCTTCTAGAACTTTATGGTTTATTTTTTTAAAAATTATGTCGGTTGAAATAACAATATGAGAGCCAACTTTTTTTCTAATAATATTTAGTGGTAATGAAGTGTAGCTATACAAGAATAAAAAACAATCTCCTAGTAAGTTAGTATTTGACTCATGCTGTGGTAGCAGGCTCTGCTGACTCTTGGTGGCCTAGTCATGTTGTTAGCCATGTAACTCATGTTTATAGCATGGCTATTTCCCCTTTTTGGCCCAGTTTTCCCTTCCCTGGAGTTAATAATTATCTAGCTTTTCCTCCACTTCATTTTCCATATACTTACCTAATTCACTCCAAAATTCTCACCTCTGGTCTAAATCCCTTTCAGTATATTCAAATTCATCAGATGCTTGGATATTCCCTGTTTTTATCCCTAATCCTCAAGGGAATTTGTCTGGAGGTCTGAGCTACTCCAGTCTGGCCTGGGTTTCTCCCTGGTCCAGTCAGCATCCTGCCATCTCTGCCACGCTGACCCTGTGCGTCCCCTTCGCCTCTGTTACCTGGTGTAGGATCTCTGAACTAGTCAGCATCAGGGATCTCTCTGATGTCACCCTAGGAATACCCCTGGCTTCCCTTCCTGAAATCTGTTTTCTGGAGCCTCTGCCTTCCATTTCCACATTTTCTCCCTCATTTTGGTGGAGCCCCTCGCTCAGTGTCTGGGGAGAACTTGTAGGCTGGCTGGAAGATCTGGAAACAGGATGATGGGTGGAAGTTCTGGAAACAGGATGATGGGTTGAAAGGCTGTTTAGAAAGTAGTTAAAATTTCCAGGTCACTGTGGACAGTGACTGAGCTCTCTGGACCCTTGTCTCACCCGTGTTTGTCCTTCCCTCGTGCTCCCAGTGTGGCCCCAGTACAGTGCTTGGTAACTCATTAGTTGGTGTGCCTGTTCTTTTCACTGTGTAGAGTGTTCATCGCTGAGCCAGATACTGTCCTATGATTGTTTCCTTCAAAAACTTTGTTTTCTCTGGAGATAATTCATTTCTTAAAAATTTGCTTGGGGCTTACCTGGTGGCGCAGTGGTTGAGGGTCTGCCTGCCGATGCAGGGAACATGGGTTCGTGCCCCGGTCCGGGAAGATCCCACATGCCGCAGAGCGGCTGGGCCCGTGAGCCATGGCCACTGAGCCTGCGCGTCCAGAGCCTGTGCTCCACAACAGGAGAGGCCACAACAGTGAGAGGCCTGCGTACTGCAAAAAAAAAAAAAAAAAATTTTGTTTGATTTGCTGAATACCCATTGCTAATTTCTTCCAAATAACTTCAACAGACCTGCCAATTTTCTTTCAACTAAGTTTTTGACTGAACATTATTCCGTTTATTTATGTTTTTAAAGATTTTTTTTAATGCGGACCATTTTTTAAAAGTCTTTATTGAATTTGTTACAACATTGCTTCTGTTTTGTGTTTTGGTTTGTTGGCCGCAAGGCATGTGGGATCTTAGCTTCCCGACCAGGGATCGAACCTGCACCCCCTGCATTGGAAGGCAAAGTCCTAACCTCTGGACCACCAGGGAAGTCCCCTTACCATACTTTAAAACACATGATGTAGCCATTCAGTTCCCCCATCTTTTTCCCCTGGTGTCCACCGTCTGTAGCCCCCACCCTCCAGCTCCTGTGCGAACGAGTTGTATGCAAGGCCTAGTACATAGCCATCGTTCAGGGACTTTCCTTCACTGCTCTTCTTTCTTGGACCCACTCTTTTCTGGATTCCGCATCCTCTAATTTCATGATTTACCCCATTGTTTTGATAGAACACATACTCCAGTAGCTTTCTCAGAAAGGTGCAAGGGAGCTAAATTTCTTTTGATTCTTTACAAGTAAAAATGTTTTTAATGTGTGCTTATCTTTGCTTGATAATTTTACTACATGTGGAATTAAAATTTGAAAATATTATCCTTGATGTTTTAAAGACATTGCTCCGTTGTCTGCTAGCCTCCTTTGTGCTTTATGTTTTCTTTACGTCTCTGAAACATTTCGGAAAATTCACTTAACTGCCCATATTTTGCAGTTTCACAGTTTTTGGCATATATCTCAGTGGATCCTATGGAAATTATTTATGCTGGGAATTTGTTTTACTTTTTAGTATGGAGACCCTTGTCTATCAGTCTGGGACATTTATTTTATTTTATTTTTTGTCCGTGCTGCGTGGCATGTGGGATCTTAGTTCCCCATCCAGGGGTCTGGACTGCCAGAGAAGTCCCAATCTGGGACATTGCTTGAATTAAAAATTTTTTCTTTTAATTCTCTCTTTCTGTAATTCCTATTATTTGAGGATTAGGCCTTCTTGAAGATTCCCATAAAATTTTATGGGAATCTTGAAGATTCCCATAAAATTTCTATGTATTTTTTTTTTTTTTTTTTACTTTACTTTCTATAAAATTTCATCAAATTAACAAGAAATTCAGTTATCCATATGGGTAATTTCCAAGAGCTGTTGACCTTTTTTCATAGCATCTCTCCCCTTACTTTAAGACATGATATTCTTTCTGGGGATATTAATTATAGGTTTTAAAAATGTTTTCCTCTACTCCCTGTAATGTCTGCATATTTTCAACAAGGCTTTTTCCCTTCTGTGTGTTTTGGTCCTGACCTTCATTTTGTAGGTTTTCCTTACATGTTTGCTCACCCGCAGCTGCCACTAAGAGCAAGTATTAAGAGGAAGGTACAGGGGCTTCCCTGGTGGCGTAGTGGTTGAGAGTCTGCCTGCCGATGCAGGGGACACGGATTCGTGCCCCGGTCCGGGAAGATCCCACATGCCGCGGATTAGCTGGGCCTGTGAGCCATGGCCGCTGAGCCTGCGCGTCCGGAGCCTGTGCTCCACAACGGGAGAGGCCACAACAGTGAGAGGCCTGTGTACCGCAAAAAATAAATAAATAAAAATGTGGTCACTTTCATTTAAAAAAAAAAAAAAGAGGAAGGTACAAAAAAAATCAGATCTGAATCTCTGTGCATATGGACAGGCTTGTCGATTGTTGATGTTTCTTTGAAGTGATGAAGCAGCAACTGGTCCTCTCATCAGAGGAAATCCTCAAATGTTAGTATGAATGTTCATTCAGATTCTCCAGAGAAAAATCCCACTAGCCTTGCCTGTGATAAGCTTGGGATAAGCTCTGAGAATTCTGGAAGCAGGATAGAGGAAGGGGAATATGGGTCCCATGGGGTAGTCAGTAGACTTTCCCATAATACCCACCATCTCTTGCTGGGTTTTCAGCCCTGAATCACATCACTTTCTTATGCCTGCTGTCATTTCTGATCTCCTTGGTTCAATTTGTTTGGATAATAACCCTCTTAGTTGGCGCTTGGGGCAGATAGGAGAAGGGGACTTGGGGCCCCAAGGTCCATCCTGTTTGTATCGAACCTGCACCCTCTCTTCCACCCTGCCTCTCACCCTTCCCTTTAGCGGGAGCCTCCCAGGGACTCAGAGTGGGGAAGAACAGGCCTATTGGTTGGAACCCCTCTGAGCATTGCTTAGGATCTGAGTCACCAGTTATGTCTCTGCTTTCCATCCTCCGAGTGTCAGTTGAATGTTTTGTCTGCTCTTGTCTCTGCTGCTGTATTTCTTTGTCCGTTTAAAAAGATACATTTACTGTTCTTTTGGTGGGGTTTTTGGTGGGAGAGGTGATGCCGGCATGTAGTTTATTTGCCATGTTCAACTCAAAGTTTAGTTTATTTCGTCAAGGTGCAATATAAGATGATAAAAAAATGTCCTATAGAAGCAGTAATATGTGAGACCTAAATTGTTCAAAAAATTGCAAATTTTTCATTTTCTAAGGGTGCAGATTCAGCCTGGTATTTATGGATCAGTCTAAGAGAATTTCTTTTTTCTTTTTTTTTAAAAATAAATTTATTTATTTTATTTATTTATTCTTGGCTGCATTGGGTCTTTGTTACTGCGTGCAGGCTTTCTCTAGTTGCAGCGAGCTGGCGCTACTCTTCGTTGCAGTGCGCGGGCTTCTCATTGCGGTGGCTTCTCTTGTTGCTGAGCACGGGCTCTAGGCGCGTGGGTTTCAGTAGTTGTGGCTCGCGGGCCCTAGAGCGCAGGCTCAGTAGTTGTGGCTCACGGGCTTAGTTGCTCCACGGCATGTGGAATCTTCCCAGACCAGGGCTCGAACCCGTGTCCCCTGTGTTGGCAGGCAGATTCTTAACCACTGCACCACCAGGGAAGCCCTAAGAGAATTTCTGTGATTTGTTAGAAGCTAGGTTTGCTGTTCAAACATACATGTGCCCCTGTATGTACCAGCACACCCCTTCCAATTTTTCTATCTCATTTTTCTCACTATCACACAGAAAATCAAATAAGTCTGTGTGAGAGGTTTTTTTGGTTTGTTTGTTTGTCTAAATCTCTTGACTACAGATGTTTTCACTCTCCCGGTGGGTGTTTGCCAGCCTCACATCAGGTTAGCAGTTCTGTCCTGGATGAAAGAGAGAGTTGTCACTGATGACAGCTCCCAGACATGCAAGAGTATGAGAATTCTAGTTCTGATTAGCCAGGAATGGGACATTTCTGAGTTGGAATCCAGCTACTGATTTAATTTTGGCTGCCGAGGGAGTTCTCGGTGGCCCCGGGGAGGAAGTGATGGGAAGGAGGGAGAAACTGGCAGGATAAACACAGCTCTGAAAATAGGGTGTCATGGGGGTGGGCATGGGGGATGGGACTGGTCTCAGGCTTGTTTGCCGGTGCCACTGAGCAGTTGTGTGACCCCCTCGGAATTTCCCCATGACCTCACCTCCCCGGGGGCGGGGGGGGAGTAGGCAATAGAACCAGAATCACAGGACTGCCTCTAGCAAAGCGCCCTTAACTACTCACCAGCTCCTTAGGGTTCAGTGCAAAGGAACAGAGAAAAATTACCCGCGAGCCCGACACCTGCGCACTTCCTAAGTTTTTTTTAGACCTTGGGCAAGTGTGATCGTCCCCATGTTTATTTTTTTGGACGTGGAAAAGCTGGAGAGAGAAGGAAGTGAGCTCATAACCAGCCTTTGGACAGTGCTGATTTGTGCATTTCTTTGTACAGTATTTTGCCAGGCCCTTGACATTCGTTTAAAGCAAAAAAATTCTTTCTCTTTGAACATCTGTGCAAAATCAGATAGGGTGGAGGGTTTAGAGCCCAGTGAGAGTATGGGGTAATTTAGCGCATTTCTGAAAGCTGGGGTGAGAGACAGCAGACCCTGTCTATTGTGTCGCGTTGGCAAAAACCCAACAGCAAAGGCAGGCCGACAAATTGTTCCAAGAAGATGCATTCAGAGTGCTGCATAATCACATTTTGAAAAATGTGCAGTAGGTAAGTGGGGAAATACGCATTCTGATTGCTTCATAAATAAAAGTAGTTAAGGACGGCTGTCATGCTCAGGGTCTTAGCTTGGGGGGCGTTGGGTACACACATCAAAAAAAAAGCAAACCCAGTTCCCTCAGTTGGTTTGGCTTACAGCCCCTTTCAAATTCATCGTTTCCTTACATTTTAGTCTCCTGCGTAGCTGTAACCCAGGAAATCTCCTGCTTAATTAGGTCATTTGTTCCTGAGAGTTCTGTCCTTGCAGATCAGGAGAGGAATTTTTATGGGCAGTTGGCATAAATAAAAAGTCAATGGCAAATTGTTCCAGGGCTCGCGTTACATTTCAGGTGGTACTTAGGCAAATTCCTGAGAAGGAATTTTGTATACTTTAGGATATCTATCAACCTGGGTGAAATTTCCTCAGGTTTTGATTTTCATTGACTCTAGGATTTTGCCTCTCAACCTGGAGTCTTTGGACCCCTAAGGGGTTTGCAACCCTGGATGGAATGCAGGCCTGTGAGCTATTTTCAGGATTTCAGCAAGCCTGGAACCAGAATCCCACAGTCATGGGGGCTGGGATCGGGGTGCAGCGGTGGCCAACCACAGTGAGTCTCTGCGTATTAAGGAAAGCAGCCAAGTGCTGTTTGGCTTGGCCAGGTCTTTCGCACCTGGGTGTGATCAGAAGGCCCCATTGACCATTCATTACATGCGCCTTTAGTGAATGAAAAAGAAGTAGAGTTAGTTGTTGTTTAGCTGCATCCTGGCAGATCTGCTTTTTTGACTAAGGGATTGGGGTGCGATGTGGTGGGAGACTAGTGAAAGGGACCCCCCCATCTACAGAGAATAATGGGTCTGTGACCCCAGTCCCTACGCTGCTCTGGTCACTCCCCCATTTGCTGTGACAAAGATGGCGCCAGCCCTATTTGCAGTTACTGAACTGGAAGCCAGGGATCCGCCACAGCCATGAACTTGGAGCGTGGTGATGGGAAAGACTCAACCTCAACCACCTGTGGATGCGTGCACTCCACCGGAGACCTGGCTATCTTCTTTCCAACTCCAGAATGTTTATTTCACATATTGGAAAATACAGAGTAGAGATGGGAAGGAAATTGACCAAAATGTTATCAACTTTTGTTTACCAGCAGTACACTGGTCAACCAGAGTACCAGATTTATTGGTGCTTTGCAGTGATTGCCTTTCTGCTGTAATTTTGCAAATTATCAATAATGAGACTTATTCTGTTAAAGTGGGATGAATATATATTTTTAAATATATATATTTGTACATATAAATACATATATATATATATTTTAGTGTTTGTCTGGAACGTTCTCAAAGGTGGATGACATGAAGCACCTGAGAAAGTTCGAGGTATGCAGCTGAGTCTAGCACACGTGAAGGAATTCGAAAACACACGTGAAGCGTTGTGATAGGAGCTCTAGTGAGAGTTGCAAGGAAAACACTGGAGTAGCAGCTTAGAATTTCGTATTTCTTTTATGCATATTCCAAATGTTTTTGGAAGGCTTGAAAGTGAATAAAATAACCCTTTGACAGAACTGACAGAAACTGAGGGATGTGGGGAGGGCTAGTGAGTCATTGTGCAGAAGCATTGTGTTGTTAACTTTGGCAAAGACAATTCTCAGAGACAGCGCTGCAAAATGACCCACTTTTATGGCGCACTTGAACTCTCTGTCTTGTCTCCTGTCCAGTTGCCATTTCCCCTCCTTGAATAATAATAACCAAGACGTTCAGAGTGGGGGCTATATGTCAGGCTTGCTTCTAAGCACATTACAGTGTTAATTTATTTTCCCAAGACAGTATTGAGGAGTAGATACTATGATATATGAGGAAAAGGAGGCACAGAGAGGTCAAGCAACATGCCCAGAGTCACACAGCTGGTAATTGGTTGAGCCATGATTTGAATCCTGGATGGCTACTGGTCTGTGTCCTCAGACAGTCCTCAGACTGCTACCTCTGACTGGAACCTTGGCCAGTGGAGATGGGTGGGTGTGGTTCAAGGTTAAAGTCAGGTTGAGGGTGTTGTTGAAGATCTCTCTGTAGCAGGTGTTTGAGTAGCAGACGGCTGGGGAGCTTGACGTGATTAATTTTTGCTAATCAACCAGTCTTTACTGAGGGACCTGTTCTGTGGGCCATTTGAAAACTGGAAGTGTGAAACATGGTTTCCTCAAGGAATTCACAGCCAAAGTTAAGATACGAGATACCTTCCTATGAAAATCTGCATAATACACCACAGAGTTCCTCGTAAAGGACTCAGTGTAGGCACGTTTATGTTTGTCTTGGGAATGGAATAAGTTGCCGTCTAAGTGAGAGATGGACATCTACCCAGAAGAGGCAGGTGCCTCACCTGGCTTCTCCTCCTAGTTTGTAAACAGACTCAATTCTTTACCATTTTAAAAAACAAAGGTGAACTGCAGAGTTTCTTTCCCAAACCTTTCCCTCTGTTGACCTGTTCCTCACTCTCAGATGAATTTCTGGAAAGACTCTTCTTCATTTGTGTTTCTTTTTTTAAAAAAATAAATTTATTTTATTCATTTATTTATTTTTGGCTGCGTTGGGTCTTCGTTGTTGCGCGCGGGCTTTCTCTAGTTGTGGCGAGCAGGGGCTGCTTTTCATTATGGTGTGCAGGTTTCTCACTGTGGTGGCCTCTCCCGTTGCGGAGCACAGGCTCCGGACGCGCAGGCTCAGCGGCCATGGCTCACGGGCCTAGCTTCTCCGCGGCATGTGGGATCTTCCCCGACCGGGGAACGAACCTGTGTCCCCTGCCTCGGCAGGCGGACTCTCAACCACTGCACCACCAGGGAAGCCCCTGAAACACACTTTTTAAAGACTTAAAAGTAATACATGCTCAGGGCAGAAAATAAAAGTGCACGTGCAAAGAAATACAAAGAGAAAGTAAGATACTGATAATCCCACCTCTCAAAGTTCACCAGTGTTCACAGTTTCGTGTATATTCTTTGAGCATTTGTTCCATCTTATTAAGTCTGTCATATCATACTACACGCACAGTTTTGCAGCCTGCTTTAACTTTATAATACAAGAAACACAGGCACATATTTTTAAAAAAATTAACATTTATTTTATAATGAAAACCAGCTGTTGCATGCCCTGCCCCCCCAAACTAATTTCTAATACCCAGAGGTGATCATATTCAAATATTTTAACTCTTATTTTTCATGTTTATCTTCCAAATTTTGAAATAATTTGTTTACATAATTTAGAGTGATTACAATTCTTAATCATTCACCAGATGTAACCATAAAGTAGTGTATGTAATTTCTTGATTTCTTTCTTCAGATTTAGGTTTTATCACTCTATTAACTAGTGTGAAAGATGAGCTGTACCTCACTTGCAGAGTCTCCCCAAAAACCGCCACTATGGGATGTGGGAAGATGCCATTTGTGGGTTTCTCTTCCTGGGTACCAAAGCATCCCCGATTAGAGCCAGTGAGATGAATGAGCTTCCGATGAATAAGCTATCAATGTAAAGAACCACTGATAATTTGTCAGGTCTCTTTTAGGATGGTAATTCTAGATTTTTATTTAACTGTTTGATTTGTTCCCATCTTTCCTGTTGGAAGCTTTCCTAAAATATCTGGATACCTCTGGCTGTTTATATGTAAGAGTGAAACACTTCATCAGGAGCTGGCAGGAATCTATATGTGTTGATAGAGCTTGTACCGTGGTGGGCCTCTCCTTTGTGATTGGGTTGGAGCCCGTCTTTTTTCTTGGGGACCCCTAGGCTCAGTCTCCACAGGTGGGAAATGTCCTGCTTCTGCTAGGCTGCAGGGGGTGGGAGATTTTCCAAATCTCAGCCAGGACTGCTTGTTCACCCCTTCTGTTTTCACGGTATCTGATGCCTGCAGTTCCTGAGCTCTCCAGGGTTTGTCTTAGAATTGGTGTGCTGCTTCTTGTCATCTTCCTTTATAAGCATAGGTTCAGCGTACTTGTAAGTCAGTTAACATTCTTCAGTTCACTTTCTTTCTTTTAAAATGTTTCTTCTTAAATGTTTTTGTATTCTATGTCTCTTTCTTCTGACTCCTTCTGTGGGACCTTGCCTTTTTAATTTAATTATCACTATTGAAGTGGGGTTTAGGGAGAAAATAGAGGTGAGTGCCGGAGTGTAATCTGCTGTGTTTAACTAGGAATGAATGCTAGTGGGCTCTTTTTACTTGCTGAGGATTTTCCCATGGCACTAAGTATTCCTTTGTGTTTTTTTTAAATTTTATTTTTAATTTATTTTAGGGCTTCCCTGGTGGCACAGTGGTTGAGAGCCCGCCTGCCGATGCAGGGGACGCGGGTTCGTGCCCCGGTCCGGGAAGATCCCACATGCCGCGGAGCGGCTAGGCCCGTGAGCCATGGCCGCTGAGCCTGCGCGTCCGGAGCCTGTGCTCCACAACGGGAGAGGCCACAACAGTGAGAGGCCTGCGTACCGCAAACAAACAAAAAATAATAATAATTTTGTAAATCATTGTAGCTTGGCTGCATTTCATCATCAGATTGAAGTCCTCAAGGGTACTCTGTTCCCTGAATTCTTAACTGCTTCAGAATGGCTGGTTCTTGCCTTAATATGTGAAAGACAGTTTGGCCGAGTATCAAGTTCTTGGGTCACACTTTCTTGACCTTGGAATTTCAGACATTGCTGTCCACTTTTTTTTAGCATTGGATATTTATGGAGCAGAAAGCTGAGGCCAGGTTAATGCTTTTCTCTCTTACACACGACTAGCTCTTTCCATTGGACATGCCCATTGGGTTCTTTCATTCTTTTTGGAGTTAAAGGTTTACCTGCCTCTCTGAGCACGGGTTGTTTCATGTCACTTTCCTGGGACTTCCTGTACCATTATATCTGTCGTGTCAAGTCTCTCTTTATATCAGAAAGTTTTTCGTTATTAGATCTTTTACCACTTTGCACATGTTTCAGATAGTCTTCACTTTTCAAGAACTGTTGTTATGTTCTGTATCCTTTGTCTTCCAAATCTAGCATCTGTTCTTGTAATCATTTATGTATCTTTGTTTCTTTCTATTCAGTTTTTTTTTTTTTTTTTTTGCGCTGTATGCGGGCCTCTAACTGTCGTGGCCTCTCCCGTTGTGGAGCACAGCCTCCGGATGCGCAGGCTCAGCGGCCATGGCTCACGGGCCCAGCCGCTCCGCGGCATGTGGGATCTTCCCAGACCGGGGCACGAACCCGTGTCCCCTGCATCGGCAGGCGGACTCTTAACCACTGCGCCGCCAGGGAAGCCTCTCTTCAGTTTTGAGTGATTTCTTTAAGTTTGCTTCCTATGTGTCTTTGTGTTTTCAGCTGCTTACTCTCTGTTTAATTGTTTAAAGACCACATTTGAACACCTTTGAACACCACATTGAACATTAAAGACCACATTTGAACACCACATTGAAACAATGGAGAGCTATTTTTTCTGAACACTGAGTCTGTTACCTTTGTTCATTTTCATGGCCAGCTTTATGGGCACATGATCTGTACATTCACATAGGGCCCTGCGCTTAGATTAACACTGCTATCACTGTCTTGAAATTCTTAATAATTTCTGAACAAGGGGCCCTGAATTTTCATAATATAGCCACTTCCGGTAATTATTTTTACAATGCATATTATTAGCTGTCTTTTGCCTGTGTTCCTACAACATGATTACTTGTATTTGAATGAGGCTGAGCTATTCCCTGAAAGAACTGATGTGTGGGAGATGTTGAGGGTTGGAAGGCCGGGGTGGGGAGTACGGTGAAACATCAACTCATGTTCATTTCATCCACTGTTCTTTTACTGATTCTATTATTTCTTATACCTTGAGAACAATCTTCCTTCAGTTTTAAAAGTATTTTAATGTGTCATTTTAAAGTTTCAGGCTATAACAAGCATAGGGGAGATTATTTGATAAATGGAAAATTGTTCACACTATATTTACATTTAAAAACAATTTATAAAACAGGATGTGTGGTGTGATCCTTTTTTTGCTTTTAAAAAAAGTATGGACTGTGCGTTAAAATATATTTGAAGGAACAAATACCGAAATGTTATTTCTCAGATTTGTCAAGTCCCTTCTGCTCTTACCTGTGATGGCTGTGGGTAGGAAGGCTCTGGGTCCTTCCGAGTATCTCAGTAATCATAAGATCTAAGAATTGGTGAGAAACTTATCTTTCTAAAAGATTGTTTCAGTTACTGAACCTACTGTGCTTTTGTGGATTGAAGCGAAATTCATTTTATGTTTTTGGCTAATAATTGATGATCTTTCAGCTTATGACTAATTTTTAAGGTACGTAATTTAATTGATGAGGTGCTTTGAATAGGGAAGAACCATTTAATGATCTGCTGTCTTGAAGAGTAAAAACAAGAACACCGCTCTGGATCGGAGCAGTCGCTGATTTCTGTGGTGTAAATATCCCTGCCATGGCCGATGTCAGGCTACCAGTGAGCCATGATTGAACACAGAATTAGAAAGGGCTGGGCAGTGGTAGGGGTGTTCTATAAAATTTCACTGTTCTGATACCATAGGCAAAATTAACCTGAAGAGCATAGATCCTAGTAAAAATCTAGGAAAATAATTAGGAAGTTGAGTGGAAAACGTTTTAATCTGGGCAGTTGGGTGGATACCATATGGAGCCGGAGATTATATTGCAAAAGCCATTTGGCTGTTGAAATAATCTAGGTGAGAGAGAGGTCTGCTGGAGAAATGGAAAGTTAGTTTTCTTATTCCCATTTTCCTCTTGCTGGTATAATTTCCATGACCAGAGTTTTGTTCAGTTTTTGTCCATCACTTTTTTACCTTTACTTAAATCCTGTTATTAAATATGACCTATCACACATATGTTGTATATTCTTTAGGGAGTTTATCAAATCGTTAAGACACTTAGTTGTGACTTGAGAAAAATAAAATACAAAACCGGAGGGGAAAGGTGTTCACATGTGGTCTTCTGAACTGTGAGAGCAAATATTCTCCAGGCTCTAAAGTTGCTTCCAGTGTGTGCAGTGTGTGTTCTAGTGAACTTGGGTTGGCAGTATTACCGGCTTGAACATGGCTTGTTGGTCATCCTTCACTGTGCGTGGACTCTTCTGGTGAGGCTGACCGGTACTTCCCATTTTGGCAGGACCCACGAGGGCAGGGACCCTATTTCGTTCCTGAACGTCTAGAACAGTTTCTGTAAGAAAGAAGCCCCAATAAATATTCGCTGAATGAATGAAGTTTCAAGATACAAAGGTGAGGGTAAGATATCTGAAGGGTTTATAGTAATACTGTAGGACCTTGACAATTTCCCGAACTGCCCAGGTTTACTTGAGGGCCTGATGCAGCCCTGACTGTGGTCATGAGGGCAGTGAAGGCTGAGCTGGCCACAGTTAATGACCTTTGAAGGGGCCCCGCCTTCCTAGAGATGAGTCCCTGGGTAGGCCTCCTTCAGAACTGTTTGTGATGTCAGACAGGAGTGCTTGTCTTGGCTGTCAAGATACATCAGGTGGGCCCGGACTAATTCTTTAATTGACATTGACCTCATGTGTGGTGGAGAAAAGCATTGGCCTCTTGCAACAGGGAATTTCCAAGTTTGGAACTCTAGGTTGGCTGCAAACTGATACGGCCCGTGGAGGTTTGCCAACACTGTGGGTATCAGACTTCCATCGGCTTCCCAGCATCCCTGTCTGCGGGGTGGTAGAGAGAGCACTTCCTCTTCTACCTGTTGTGTGATGCAGGACCACTTCCCATTGTGTTCCCCGGGAGGAAGCAGGACTGGGTAGCCTGATGGGTGCTGGCTGATGGAAATGCCCTCATTAACTGGGAATAAGATGTAGGTGACAGGATGGTCAGGTGCATGAACTCATGCCCTCTGAAGGTTTTTAAGTAGATTGGGCAGCCGAGGCAGGCTTCAGAAGGCTGTGATGGTCAAAAATGAGTATTTTTTTTTTTGTAATCATGAAATAGTACCAGAAAAGCATTTAAATTATAGTAAAGGCCTTTAATTTTTAATACATTCTTAAGTCAGTGTTCAGTGTCTGCCTAGAATATCATTGGTTGCTTTAGACCAAGTTCACAGAGGATGCCCGTTCATTTTTTTGGCCACACTTTGGTCATTGTCACAGGTAGATAGTGACTGCTTTTGATTATGTGAGAATAATGAAAGATGCTGTTAAGAAATCTGGTATTATAATGCGCAGTATAGACAAGGATTTGAATTAATGATGCATTAGTTAGGCAGATTATGTAAATCATAGGAGTAGAGTAGAAACTCCCTAACCCAATGTGTGTTAAAAGTGAATACTTGTTCAATAGAGAGAATATTTACTTCTTGCCCTGCATGGTGCAGAGACATCTCAAGTTGGGCATCTCAAGCTTTTAACTTAAAAACTAGTTAAGGGGCTTCCCTGGTGGCGCAGTGGTTAAGAATCCACGTGCCGATGCAGGGGACACGGGTTCGAGCCCTGGTCTGGGAAGATCCCACATGCTGCAGAGCAACTAAGCCCGTGCACCACAACTACTGAGCCTGCGCGCTAGAGCCCGCGAGCCACAACTGCTGAGCCTGCATGCCGCAACTACTGAAGCCCGCGCACCCTAGAGCCCATGCTCCGCAACGAGAAGCCACTGCAGTGAGAAGCCCACGCACCGCAACGAAGAGTAGCCCCCGCTCACCGCAACTAGAGAAAAGCCTGCGTGCAGCAACGAAGACCCAGTGCAGCCAAAAATAAATAAATAAAAATAAATAAATTTAAAAACTAGTTAAGGCCTAATGTAATAAGTATATTTTGAATTTTTTATATTCAGCTCTCCAGAAAAGATTTCAGATGTACCTAGTGTATTATCACAGTTTCAGGAACAACAGCTGAGGTTTGTGATTCCCGTTAACAGAAACCTTCTGGGTGATTCTTGTTGAAAAGCTTAATTATTTTTTTCTTTATCATTTAAGTTCTCCATCTTCATATTATACAATAGTTTCTTTACTAGAATGTCTTTATTTAGTGACCGAGATATGCTGTCTTCTGTCTCTCTTTTGCCTGTTGCCACTGTGTCACTCCCTTCTGCCCCTGTCTGTTTGGTTTTCTCGACCCTGTCTATAATAGCCTTTTTTAGCTTTTCTCTTTTTGAGCTGAGCTACTGAGGAATTGTTGCCTAGCAATGCCTAGGTGTCTGCAGTGGTCGTAGGATTAAAGCAATCTCCAGTCCTTCGTTATTTGCTTTTAAAAATATTTTACAATGGTCTCCTCTCTTCAAGGGTATTTTGCATTGACACATGAATAATTACTGTGCAAAACTTTTAAAACAGATCCTGTTCTTCTGTTGTACCTCTATATCATCTTGATAAATGGTAACACTGAAAAATTTCCTTTCTTTTAGGCTGTTCTCTCTAGAGCTACTTTCATTATAAATCAATGTTTGAAGAAGATCCTACCTCAAAGTTTGTAACTCTATGTTTTGTACCTTTTTCTGTCTCCCAACCTTATTAGGAGCAAAATCAAGGTTGACTGATAGGTAATCTGTAGAGGTCATTTCCTTCCAAGCCAAATAATTGACAAATAACAATAGTCATATGACATTTCAAGTAAATCTATGAACCGTAGTATCTTAGTCAGCTCAGGCTGCCATAACAACAGACCAGAGACTGGATGACATAAAAAGTAGAAATGTATTTCTCACAGTTCTGGAAGCTGAGAAGTCCAAGATCAAGGTGCTGGCTAATTTGATTCCTGGTAAGTGCTGTCCTCCTGGCTTACAGCCACCTTCTCACTGTGTCCTTACATGGTCTTCCTTGGTAGGTGTGCATGGGGAGGGGAGATTTCTTCTTCTTCTTCTTAGAAGGCCACCAATCCTGTTGGATTAGGACTCTGCCTTTATGCCTTCATTCAACTTGAATTACCTCCTAAAAGCCATATATCCAAATATAGTTACACTGGGGGTGAGGGCTTCAGCATATGAATTTTGGGGAGACACAATTCAGTCCATAGCATATGGTTTCTTTTCTATTTTTTTTTTTAAAGTAACTGTTACCTAGGTATCTTTGACTCCAGAGTACCAATTACAAATGCTCTACATGTGCAAACACTGGCCTCCTACCACTTCCCCTAGACCGGCTCCTGTCTCTGTCACCCATCAGTGTGCCAGGCCTCCCTAAGAGTGGACACATGACACAACCGACATGGCCAAGACGTTTACACCTGCCACCATGCACCACTGCAGGCATTATGGGAACCCCAGTCCTGCCCCAGCTGTCATGGTTCCCTCTGATGCTGCTGCCCTGCTGGGCTCCCCACAATGGTCCCAGTTCTTCCTGCTTCCAAGGAAGGGTTCTGTTCCGACCTGCAGAACCCTGACCCTACTGACCCCTGAGAATCTGCCAGTGTTCGACATCTAAGACAACATCTAAGACAGCCCTCAGCTGTTCCCCCTATGACTCTACCCTTAGTGGGGCCATCTCAGGGGCCTCTGAAACAGGTGAAATGAGCAGTGGCCTTGGGCTACCGGATAGACTTTTCAAGAGAAATGAAACTATAAATTGTAGTTAGATCTTGTCCATGCTGTTGGTGAACTTCGTTGCGGTGAAATGGGCTTTCCAGGGCTGTTTTGAGAACCTTTCCACCGTGTAACAGTGGAAAATGCTTTTTGGGTTCCAGATATTCATCAGTATGGGAGTAAATATTTGGAATATAACTTGTTCATAATATCTGGACTACCAAGATGAATTTCATCCCAGTTATGAAGGCATCGTAGAATACTCTTCGTTCAACTTTATTTTATTTTTAATATTTCTTGTTTCCCCGTCCTACAATATAGCAATAAAACCAACTTACCAGTTAAAGGAGAAAAATGACCACAGTCCTGAAACCTCAACGAGTCAGATTCTTTGCATCTGACACCCAGACCCTGTCTATGGCATCCATAATCACTGTGCAGAAGTAATGTTGCCTTCTCTCTTTTTTTAACTTTAACATTATAACAAGTTGATTTTTCTTTGTTGCAGTTTTCGTGTTTATAATTTTTGATTGTACACTATTCCATGCAGCAAATGTACCATAGTTTGGTTAACCATTCTTTGGGTATTTTGAGTTGACAATTATGTGAACAAGGCTACAAAGAACACCTTCGTACTTGTAGCCTCTTCGTTCCTTGGGATGATTTCCCAAAGATAAATTCCCATAAATGTCAAATTATACGGACTGTGTAGGACTTACGGTATTGATGCATATTGGTTTCTAGATGTGTCATAGCACGGTTCCAGAAACACCAGCAGTGTAACTTTTGAGTTTTACTTGTTATTCTACTTTCAAAAAAAAAAAATCTCCCCCAATTTTTCTTTTGCCGTTTTATGAAAAAACATTGTTTATAGGCAGATGTTTTAAACTGACAAGAAAAGTGAGGAAGCCAGAGGATTTTGTCCATGTAAGTAATAAAAAAGGACTCTGTCCCTCAGTGGACCTTCAGTGGGTATTTTAATCAAGCAAAGTAGATTTTATGAGATGTCTGTGTTTCTCCAGTCCCTTGGCTAAACAACAAGTTGTATATAGATGAATAGATCAAACGATCAATCAGTAAGATCAGTTGGGGCTCAGCAGTCTTTCCCAGTAATTTGCCACACTGCTAACCCTGATCTTCTGATAATTATGGTGGCTGAGCCACCAGAAAACCAGGCTCTTCTTACGTTTGTTCATTTCCCTTCATAGAATCTGTGGGCTCTGGTAGAAGCAGTCAGCTGACATCTTTATTCAGAGCAGTCTGGCAGAGTGGTGGTATCATACACTACAAAGGGATGTAATGTGGGGTGTTTAGTACGTTCTTACTAAATTTCCTCCTGGCATTTCTCTTTGTTAGTGCTTTGTCATCCATAGATACAATTTGCATGCCATTAAAACCTTCACTGAAGCAATTAATAAAGGATAACTGGTAAGTTACAAGGGTGGGGCCTTTTTCTGGGACTCAGTGCCTAGGGAGATGTTCTTTAATTATTTTAGAACTTTCTGGGCATAATGTTCAGTAGCAACTGAACATAACTATAACTTTTTCTGTCACCCACGTCTTAATCCCATTTATTGCACCATCATGTCATAAACGTTTTTTCGAAACGCCTAGCCCAAATCCAGCTATATTACAGCTCTAACGATTTCCTGACATCCCGGAGTACGAATCTGTCAAAGACAGAAAGGAGGTGATTTGTGGCCTGATTTGTTATTAAGAACAAGCCATTGTTCTTAATAGAAGCCATTTTAGCTTCTAGTGATCATTGCTTCCTTTTCCAATTCCTCTCCATTTATAATGATCCATTCTGACAATTATCCTTAGCAGTGCATTTTAAATTCTGGAACTACATAAAACGAATATGTCCTTTGCTTTCACTGCCTGCTTATTTTCTAAATGAATTTTCTGTTGCTTTGCCATGCTCTATAAATATTCTGCATGGATTTTTGTATTGAAGAAAAATCTATATATTCATTTAAAGAAAATTGTCCTAGCTACCGTATTGGTTCCTTCTAAACACTAACAGCGTTCTGTCTCCATTTACCTGTGTCTTTTTTAAACTGCTAATTCACTGCAATTGATTATCAGTATTGATCAAGATAACTGTTAATCACAGTTTAAAACTTTAAGAGAAATGAAGTAGTTAATGTGGAATGGTAATCATTTTTTTATGAATGGTCGTAATAAATACAGAACTGTAAGGGCTTTCAACTTTGAAACTGTTCTTTTTTGTAAAGCACAGTCAACGTGCTGCTATCCGGGGCACATGTAAATAAATCCCTGTTGATGAGCAGAATAGAGGCTCCACACAGTTGCCCTTTGTACGATGCCCACTCAGAGGCAGCTTGACTACACATGAAATGCGTGATATTCATAACATCCGTGGCCTTCCCTGTGGTTTATTTAGGCAAAGCAGAAATGGGCTTTGGAAGCTGAGAATGTCCCAGAGTCCAGGGTTTGAGAGGAGGGATCATGTGCTCTCTGCTCCTTATTGAAATACACTGACACTGAGTTTTAAATGTCTGAATTCCAGATATGGGGCCATTGGAATGATATATATATATATATATATATATATATATATATTTATTTAGGCTTACTTTACCGTTTCAAACTAGTGACGACTTGCAGACATTAAGTGAGTGTTCGATTCCTTAGTACATGGAGTTGGAGCTTAAATCTATGGTTTCTTTTTACCCAGCCATAGGGTCCAGCGTCCACGGCAGCCTCTGCAAATGGGCAGCCGTGCGTCCCTTGACTTGACCTAGGTTTCATCTCCCGCTGAAGGCCCAGCTCTCTCACCTGGTCATGACTGGGGGCCTTTCTCGAACTGACACCTGCTCTGGAGGATACGCTGGGCAGCTCCTCGGGGTATTCCTCACAGGCACACAGACCTCCTCTCCCTTTCCCTGTTGGCCACGAAAGGTTCCCTGCCATTTGTCCTTGAGAACCTGACTCTCCTTTCGGCTTCACACGGGGATCCATTTCATGTTGGCTTTTGGACCTTCTTAAAAGAAGAAGAATAAAAATTATTTCTAATCTCACCTCCCCCCTGAGTCTGTTTTGGTATATCTACTACCAGTTGCTATTCAGTGCTTATATAAATTTAAGAGTATTAATAAAAATAAAGTTGCCATTTTCAAATGCCTTTTTTGATATCTGGTAGTTGCTATGAGTGATACTGTTATTTCCGATTATAATGAATTATAATGAATGAAGTGGCTAGTTTTCCATGGGTTATTCCATCTTAGAATTCCCATTTTAAGTACTACTTATTTATAGTAGCTATCCTTTTTTGTGTCTTTCGTCACTTAGACAGGATTTTATTATGAATTTTTGAGTGCAACTTTCTTTTAAAATGTTTTGCTTGGGCTCAAGTAAAATGAGTTTGGGAGTATAACATTTTTTTTAAAAGAAAAGATTGTTTATCTGTTGAAAGTTTTGAAAAATTTCCCAGGCTTATTTATTTATGTAGAGCTGGGGGAGAGGAAAATTCCATGATTATTTTCTGATTTCTCCTTTTTTTGGTCTCTTCATGTTTTCTGTAACAGATGATATACTTTATTGTTGTTTAATTTTTACTTATTCTTTGTTTGCTTTTGTAGTCTCTCGTCTGCTTCAAAATTCTTTAGATAAAGACTGTTCATTCTTCTTTCTTATATTGGGGTAGAGAATAGTCCATTTTCCTTTCAGTGGGACTTTGGTAGAACATCATTTACTTATATTTTCAATGTTAGAAATATTCTTCGTAACTTAACATTTTTTTTCTTTCATTCATTGTCTTTCCATAAAACAGTGTTTGAGCTTGCAGATAACTGGTTGAATTTTGCTTTGTTCTCAAGAATTTTACGCTTTATGATCTGAGAATGTATACCATATACATAGAACTTCTGTTATAGGTGGATTTTTTGTGTTCCAGCAAACTTGTTTTTATTTGAAAAACTGGAGTATAACATTTTTAAAAAGCATTTTTTAATTTGCCATTTCTTGCTGTCCAGATATTGTTACTTCTGTCCTTATTTATTGTACTGGGTAGGCTTATATTTCTTTAGTGATTGGCTTGTTCGAGTGAGTTATAGAACGTTGACGCCTTCTAGATTTGGCTGCTACCTGAGTGAGCGTCAGGCACCCCATTTGGGAAACGGAGCTGGTGGCCCCTACTTTTAGGCTATGAGGTGGATGAGGGAGAGCCCGGAAGTGAGGGGTCGGACCAGGGCCTGGCATTCAGCCAAGGGCTCTCTTGCCCTCTTGTTTCCCCTTCTCAGTTCTCCAGCTTTTCACAGCTTCTCCCCATAAAACTTGCTTCTGCAGGTACCAGCCCCGTGTAGCAGTCAGTCGTGTAGGATTGTGAGTAGTGAGCAAAGTAATGCAAATAAGTACTTAATGAATGGCACGTGTTATTAGGTGAAAGTGCTTTGTGAGAAGACGAAACAATTTGAGTGAAAACTTATGTTCCTCAGCAGTTAACAGAAATAGCAGAAGTGCTGTGCTTTAATGTCTCATTTCACAAAGCAACTTGTCCTTTGAGCCGGAGAGTGATCTGGAGCTCGTTTCTCAGCCCCACTTCCCTGTCACTGTGTCCCTTTCGTGGCACGTGGATCCAGTCTGGTTTTGTATCTGTTTCTGTTAAGCAGTGTGTTCCATGGGAACGGAGGGTTTGCCTTGGGAGAGGAAGCGTAATCTTAATTTCCCTTTGGGCTTTCTTTGACTTGGCCCAGGAGCATCTGCTGTGTGGATCTCGGTTTCCCTCGATGCTCGGCAGTTTTCACTTTTAAGGGTGGTGCCTTTGCCTGCCCTTTCCAAGGTTCTTTAGTCCTGAGAACTTAATTAATTCACGGTGTTCCATAAATGCTCTAATCCATTGCATGAATAGATGCTTGGAAAAATCCTTGCTCATAGAAGTGAGAAATTATTTAAGACAGTTAAAAAATGCATAATTTAGAACCATAAAAAGAGAGTACACCATGGGAAAACTGGGCAGCTACATGTAAAAGAATGAAATTAGAACATTTTCTCACGCTGTATACAAAAGTAGACTCAATGGATTAAGGACCTACATGTAAGACTGGAAACCATAAAACTCCTAGAAGAGAACATAGGCAGAGCACTCTTTGACACAAATCATAACAATATGTTTTGGATCTGTCTCTAAGCCAAAAGAAACAAAAGCAAAAACAAATAGGACCTAATTAATTTAAAAGCTTTTGCGTAGCAAAGAAAACCATTGACAAAATGAAAAGACAACCTACTAAATGGGAGAAAATATTTGCAAATGATATGACTGATAAGGGGTTAATATTCCAAACATACAAACAGCTCATACAATTTAATATCAAAAAACCCAAACTACCCTGTTAAAAAATGGGCAGAAGATCTGAATAGAAATTTTTCCAAGGAAGACATACAGATGACCAACGGGCACATGATAAGATGCTCATATATCATTAATCATTAGAGAAATGCAAATCAAAACCATGATGAGATATCACCCCACACCTGTCAGAATGGCTGTCATTAAGAAGACCACAAATAACAAATGTTGATGAGGCTGTGGCTAAAATGGAACCCTCATACACTGTTGGTGGGAATGTAAATTGGTGCAGCCACTGTGGAATAGTATGGAAGTTCCTCAAAAAACTAAAAATGGAACTACCACAAGACCCGGCAATTCCACTCCTGAGTACATATTCAAAGAAAATGAGAACACTAACTGAGAAAGATACATGCACTCCAATGTTCATAGCAGCATTATTTATAATAACCAAGATATGGAAGCAACCTAAGTGCTCATCAACAGATGAATGAAGAATATATATATATATGTATATGCACGCGCACACACTCACACACACACACACACACACACACAATGGCATACTACTCAGCCATAAAAAAGGATGAAAATTTGCCATTTGAAACAACATGGATGGTCCTGGAGGGATATGATGCTTAGTGAAATAAGTCAGAGAAAGACAAATACTGTATGTTATCCCTTATATGTGGAATCTAAAATATACAACAAACTGCTGAATATAACAAAACAGAAAAAGGCTCACTGATATAGAGGACAAACTAGTGGTTACCTGTTGGGAGAGGGAAGAGGGGCGGGGAAAAAGGGGTATGGGATAATGAGGTATAAACTACTATGTATAAAATAAGGTACAAGGATATATTGTACAGCACAGGGAATTATTGGCATTATTTTGTAATAACTTTGAAGGGAATATAATCTATATAAATACTGAATCACTATGCTGTATACCTGAAACTAATATATTATAAATCAATTATACTTCAATTTAAAAAAGATAGAAAAAAAGTCCACTACACTCTTTATAGGTCTAGTAGTCATTCAGTAAGCATTAGTAGTAAGCATTTTGATTATTTGATGGATTTTCTCCTTTGGCGTCCTTAGCAGCTTACATGGGTGATTAGCCTAGTAGCTTGATTGGCACCTCTGTGCTGGAAAAGGTGAGAAGCTTGGGGGAGACTGTGATTGCATCTAAAATGACTAAGGTGTAAGGTCACTGAATATTGGAGAAGGTGACAATTTAGAGATTATCTTGTCCAGGAGGGCCCATGGTGAGCGGTGAAGACCAGCCTGTCTGCAGTCTGGTCCCACGTCTGCCACTTTACTAGCTGGGTGACCGTGGGAAAATTGACTTAATCTCTTTGCCTTGGTTTCCTCATCTGTAAAAGGGGTCAATAATAGTATCCACCTAACGGTGGAGGTGAGGATTAAATAAATTAGTATTTGCACAGCTCATAGAACAGTGCCCACTCTCCTCTAGAAAGGGCTACATAAGTGTTGGTTAAATTAAAATAATAACATATTTTTCCATATTCTGTGAATGAGAAGCTTAAAATCCAGGAAAGTTAATTTTACTGTATACTCAAACACTTCAAAAATTAGGATTAGAACCTGATGGACAATCTGATGGATGGTATCTAAATCTTTTCCCTTCCAGCAACCCATGGCAAAATGTGCTATTCATCATCATTCATTTTATTAATGGACAACATTGTTTAATTAAATACCTTATTTTTTAACCAGGCTGACATTTAAATTCTTCTTTTTTCACAAGGGGTTTCCCTCTTTTATTATGTTCTTTTCTTTTCCTTGACATTTCATTATTTTAATTAATAATTAATTCTAGGGGAAGTGTTCCAGAAGGCGATGCCCTTCATACCTCTGTTGTATTCTATTGTATCCTTTGGCCTGTAATAATATTGCCTAGTGTATTTCTCGAATAATATTCAAATGGTGAGAGAATTTCACAGTCTATTCTTTAATGGTTTGATAGAAATTGCTTTCCTTTTCCCACCCTGAAGGGAAGCCCTGTCATTTATGATTCATTGGTTTTGGGAAGCTTTAGGAAATGCCTTTTTTTCCCCTAAACGTTGTATGAAATACTATCGTTACTCACTCCAGAATAGATGTCAGTAGAATGTTACACAGGATGTAGGACACATTTCAATGTTGCCATTTATTTTAAAAAATATTCATTTATTTATTTGGCCACGTTGGGTCTCCGTTGCGGCGCTCGGGCTCTAGAGCGCAGGGCTTAGTTGCCCCACGGCACGTGGGATCTTCGTTCCCGGACCAGGGATTGAACCCAGGACCTTGGCAGTGAAAGCGCCAAGTCCTAACCACTGGACCGCCAGGGAATTCCCTGCCAAATTATTTTCTTAAAGCTGCATAGTTTCACCTTGTCTTAAAAACCACAGTGGCTCACCCTGGTCCATCAGATGCACCTCCTGTGGCTTTTTGGCCCTATTATTTCAGGCCGACTGAAACCTGCATCGCACCCACCTTTCTGCTTTTCACTATTTTCTCACCTCTGTTGGTCTGTATCCACCATGTGCACAGCTCCTGGCACTGCGTGGACACTTCCTTACTGAATGCAAAAGGAAACTCCAGCAAGCCTGTGTATATTTTCCATAGGTTTCGTTTCCATCTGCCCTCAGGGCTACTTAAAACAGCCTTTTCCCAAGGACTGGGCGACTTCCTCGGCATTCTCTGTAGCTTTTAAAATTCACATACTACCTATTGTCAGAAATAAATACGTTGCCTTCAACAGTTATCACTGAGTACCTGCTTTCTACTGCTGGAGAGATGATAGGTCCCATAAAGACGAACCGTATGATGCCATGTTCCTGCTTTGTGTGCTGCGTAGTGCTAAGCGTAGTCGCTGAATTATTACAGGTCCTTAAAAATGCTTGTGAATGGCGATGATCCCAATTACTGTGACATTTCAATGACAGTATACTTTAAACAGTCTGTTATTTTCAAGGATGTTGAGTAAGCAGATCCAGTAATAGACTGCAGCCTCCTTATGGGTCAGACAGGGCTTAGGTGCTTTCCACAGGTATTTGGAAAGGCTGACCAGTGTCAGTTGGTGACAAAGAGAGAGGCCTTTCCGTCGTGAGTGGATGAGAGTGCTGCTGTGTGTCAAGTAGAGCGAGCTTGACCACAGCCTAGGAAATGCAGCCTCTGGTTCCACTGCAGCGCTGATGTTCTGTGGGAACCGAGAGACGCCGCCAGCTGGTTTCTTATCTTCCAGAAGACCACCTTTCTCCTTCCATTTTATTTACCCAGGCCTTTTAATTAGAGGAGAGAATGGAGGGGGAGTTAAAATTTAATTTTGTACCCTCAGAATCACGGAGAGATGGACATGATGAAAATGTGAATCATTGGAGATTTTTTTTTCTGGTTTCCTGTTTTTTTATTTCTATTGGAGTGAAAGCGCCTTCTCTTCCCAATACCTTTCACTCCTGACTCCATCCTGCATGTTTTTGTCCTTGCCTGTTTCATGGAGGACATAGGTTCTACCAAATCAGCGAAAAGGCAAACAAAAGCGTTGTCTTAAGTCGTTTTTAGAACAAGGTTGGAAGACAAATGAAAATGTCCTGGGAAAAGGAATGCCACTTTTTCTTGCCAAGAGCTGTTGAAAGAATCAGTCTGGTGCGTGTGTGAAACGTGGTTTTTTTCCTCGGTGAAGGTGTCGAGTAAGTGCTTGATTTGTGTCAGGTGGATTTACTTACCTCAGCTGATCCTCATGGGGACCCTTGGACGTAAGAGGCAGCGGTCTCGGGCTGGAGCTTGAGCTAGGAGCTGCTGGGGGGCTTGTTAAAACCCAGATGCGGGCCCACCCTCCCTGATTCAGCCGGCCTGCGCGGGGGCGGAGAATTTGCATTTCTAATGAGCTCCCAGGTGGTACTGATGCGGCTCGTTTGCAGCTACAGTTTAAGAAGCCCTGCAGGCAGTGGTCAGTTTTCTCTGCGTCTTCTAGGAGGATGGCTCTGCAGTGGAGACGTGACTGCCTGAAGTTCTCATAGCCCCCGAGTCGGGCGGGCCCTCGCACTATGACAGGAGGAACATGTCATGCTCCCAGGTAATGCAGCCAGGCCCCGCCCCCCCCACTGCCCCTCTGGGCTTGGAATTGAGCTCGCAGTGCAGGAAAAGAGGAGAAAGACCTGGAAAGCAAGTGGAATATAAGCCCAATGCGAGCAAAATGCCAGGGAGAAGAAAGTAAGGCTTCCCTCCCCCAGCCCCAAAGAGTAGATCAGGGAAGGCTTTCTAGAGTCGGAGACACTAGAGCCGGTAAAGAGGATATTTTAGGAGGAAGAAGCAACAGCAGCCGCCACAACATAGGAAAATGCAGCCACGCTGAACAGTTTGTTTACAGGGAGAGAAAACGGGGCAGGTCATTGAAATGCGCGGCTGGGAATTTTCACGTTTATGTTGTTATTGATTAGACTCAGGTTTTTGAGTAGAAGGTGTGGGTAAAACTAGACTTTGGAAATAACCTCTGCGAGTGAGAGACTCGCTCTTCTGCTCTGAGTTGTCCTTGAAGTACTTCGCAGAGATTTGTTAGGGGGATTTAAGATAGCCTAGTTAATTTTTTCCCCACTAGGGTTGGAGAGGAAAGACAGTGAAGAAATATTCTTTATCAGGTTTCCACAGTTCAGTTCTCTTTTCCGTGGTGGGTGAAATGGGGCACCCAACTTCCCAAGAGTTGATATCCTGGTCCCCCTTCTCCCCAATGATCCAGCGGGCCTGACAAACCCTCGCCTGTTTGAAGTGTCTGGTTGATGTAAAACAGGTGATCTGCAGTCGCTCCTTCTGCTCACAGACTTTTTTGAAAGAAGTAAATCTATCCGCCCGGATAGCTGTTTTTGAACTTTCTCAAAACCCCTTATCTAAGTCTTGTGAAAGGCCAGCCGTGGCCGCCTGTGTCCTGGAGCAGCTGCTGGGCCGCGCGCCTTTCTGGGGCGTCTCCCCCTCCCTGGCCTGTGGCTCCCCGGGGACAGGAGCACAAGGTGGCTTTGTCACCTGGCACCTAAGCTGGAGTGAACAGGCACTGGTGGAGGTTACACATGCTTTGCCCTTTGCCCTCCTGGGAGTCTCACGTGGTCAGTCATTGTCCCCGCCCGCCCCCCCCCCCCCCCCAAACTGGCAAACGCCAGCCCCTCCACCGTCAGCGAGAGGCCCTGGGCGCTCCGGCGGCTCTAGGACCCAGCCCCGTAGCTTCCTACAGATCTACCTCTTGGGCTGCTGCTTCTGTAAATTATTCACTTCCTATGAATTTTTCTCAACCTGGAATTTTTCAGTGGCTTACGTTTAAAACTGGAAGGAAGACCTCTTGCCAACCTTCTGCTCGTCAGCCTGTTTTGAACGATAATTGTCACCCTTGTTTACTGTGATTTCATCTTAGTTGATTTCATGCTTTAAAGGGGACGGGGTGGATAGCAGGCATCTGTCCTTTTAGAAAAATGAAAATTTTAAAATTGTCTTAATTTTTGTCTGAATGGTACAAAATATTAAAGGTTCCCAAAAGTGAGCAGTGGAAAGCACCTCTCAGCCTCCTCATCGCTGTCTGCAGCCATGTCTCGAGCCAGCTCTCCTCCCTCTGCCCTTCCAAGAATATTCATGTGTGTGTCCACTTACATATCGTATATTTAATGTATAATTTACATATCATACCTTTGGCCTGTTTTCCGTTCAAAGGATTTTAGTAAATTTACAGACTTGTGTGACCATCACCACAATCTAGTTTTGGAACGTTTCTATCACCTCCAAAAAGATCTCTATCCCTCAGGCCCTTTGCCGTCAGTCACAGCTGCTACCCCGACCCAAAGCAACAACTTTCTGTCTCTCTAGATTTGCTTTGTCTCGATATTTTCATATAAGTAGGCTCCTATGCCATGGAGTCGTTTGCCTCAGGCTTCTTTCACTTGGCAAAATGTTTTGGGGGCTCATCCACGTTGCACCGTGTATCTGCATTTCATTTCCTTTTAATGACGAGTAATAATATTCCCTCCTATGGATATACCACATTTTGTTTACCCACTGGGTGATGAACATTCGGATTATTTCCACTTGTTGACTATTTTTAGCTCTAAACATCTCCATACACACAGTCTTTGTGAAGACATACATTCTCCTCTCTCTTGGGGAGATACCTAGGAGTGTAATAGCTCAGTCACCAGGGGAACCCAGTTGCTGGGTTGTATGCTAAATTTATGATTAACTTTTAAGAAACTTCCCCAATATTATCCAAAGTCTGCACCTTTTTGTATTCCCACCAGCCATCAGCAATGTATGAGAAATTCCATTTTTTTCCCATTCTCGGTAACACTTGTTACTGTCCATTATAGTGGGTGTGGAATATTATCTCATTGTGGATGTAATTTGCATTTCCTAGTGAGGGACAGTGGTGAACATATTTTCATGTGCTTATTAACCACTTGTATATCTCTGGAGATTTAAATTCTCTTTTTATTATCAGTTTTAAAACATATGGGAACAGTTAACTTAAGGCCTCTCACCATCTCAACTCCTTCCCCTGCCAATTTTTTAATTATTTCTACATTGTCAGGAATTATAATATTCTGCAGCTATGACAGTGATTTTAGCCTTCCTCTTACAGTATAAATGGATTTAAAGTTTACCAATAATTGTTTTTCCTTGTTTTACCACTTAGCCTCTTGTTTTGCTGTTTATCCTTTAGTAGCTTCTCCCAGAAGGGCTTGAGTTCTTGACTATTTTAAATGTTTCAATGAAAATTCAGCTAGATTCTGATTCTTTTATTTCTTGGAAGATAGTTTGGTCAGTTAAACATTGAACGTGTGTTATCGAATGCAAGTTTGTGTGCCCAACACACAGTAAGGCCAAATAAACTGAAACGTCAGAGTTTGTAGCAGAGAAAGGTTTATTGCAGGGCCGAGCAAGGAGAATGGGTGGCTCATGCCCCCAAACCCCCAAACTTCCCAAAGGGTTTCAGCAAAGCACTTTTAAAGGCCAGATGAGGGAGGAGGGTAGCAGGGTATGTGATCATCTTGTGCACAATTCTCTGATTGGTTAATGGTGAGGTAACAGGGTGGTTAACTTTATCAGTCCTTAGGCACCACTAGGTCTGGGGGCCACTCACCAAGTAGTTAATTCCTTCCATTTGTTGGTGGTTTTTAGCAACTGAAAAACTCAGCAAAGATGCCTGAGATACTATTATCTGGGTACTTCACAGAAGAGCTACAGAAGAGGATATGGGGGAGTAGTCTGTCCCAGGCAGGCCCCATAGGGTCCTGCTCGGTTACAAATGTTGCTGTGGAGTCTGAACTTTTATCCCCTCCTTTGTTTTTTTTGAACTGCTTGCGTTGATGCCCAAATAATTCCTTCTTAATTTTTGAAGATGAGTGATGACACAGGAAACTTCCAGGTGTTCATCATTTTAGTTATTTCTGGGATATGATATGTTCATTTATTATGGAGAATCTTTTATTCCTGAAATGTCTTCCTGAATTATACCTTAAAATGTTTTTCTTGTTCCATTGAGGTTTTTTTTTTTTTTTTCGTTTAGGGACGCCTATTATGGGTGTGTTGGATTTCTTTGTTTTCCATATTTATCATTTTTCTGTTCTAAATCTTTTGCTTGCTTTTCTCCATCTTTCCCCTCCAGACTCTCATATTTTCACCAGTGTGTATTTCCTTTTAGCTGCTTCCATTTGATGATTGTTAAAGCAGCCCAGACGGACGAAGACAAAGTACCATAAACAGGAAAACAACAAATTTATTTCTCACAGTCCTGGAGGCTGGAGAATCCAAGATCAAGGGCCAGTGGACTTGGTGTCTAGACCCACTTCCTGGTTCATAGATGGCAATCTTGTGGTATTACTTTTCCTCACGTGGTGGAAGGGACAAGAGAGTTATCTGGATGCTTTTCATAAGGACACTAATCCCATTCAGGAGGGCTCCACCCTCACCATCCAATCACCTCTGGAAGGCCCTGCCTCCAAATACCATCACATTCGGGATTAAGTTTCAGTGTATGAATTTGGGGGTGACACAAACATTCATTCTATAGTAGTGACTTTGTTTTTGGCTGTGCCACATGGCATGTGGGATCTTAGTTCCGCAACCAGAGATTGAACCCATGCCCCCTGCAGTGGAAGTGTGGAGTCTTAACCACTGGACCTCCAGGGAAGTCCCAGTAGTGATGTTTTTATTCATTCTTTTTTTTTCACCCTGAGGTCTGCCCTCATGCTTTATTTCCTTCTCATGCTTCCCTGAACTCTTGTAAATCCTCTTCTGTTTTTGTAGATAGAATCAGTTATTTCTTTGTTTTGTTAATTTATGACAGTGTGGGCAAAATTTTCATCTGTTGCATATAACATTGCTTTGGTGGGTGTTTTTCATCTGTCATTCATTTTCATTTTCCTCTTTTTGCAGCATCTTTGTAAAGGTCCTTTTTTGTTATTAGATGAATTCTTTATGAACTAGCTATTTACAGGAGCTTCACGTGAGCAGGAGACAGGGCCATGTCCCATGCCAGTGGGGATTCTTGTGACCTGAGGTTGTGTGTGTGTGTGTGTGTAATCCTTTCAACCCTTATTTTTCTCTAGCTTGCTGAGACTGGTTGTGTTCCTAGTGGGGTCTCTCTTTTTCACTTTGCCTCGGCACCAGACTGCTTCCTGCTAATATGTCTTACCTGTGTGGTTTCTCATTCAATTTGACCTTTCCTGCTTCCTGATTTCTCCCACCACACTGCATCCAGGGAAGCTCTTAGTGCTACCTGCGTGTCTGTTGCCCTTCTTTTCAGAAAGTTATTGCTGGATATCCTGCTTATTTGGGGAGCATGGCTCTGGCAGGCATGGGCTCTCCAAGAATTTTCCTTCTCTGTCTGACCTTCGCTGCAGTTTGCCAACTCTTCCTCATGTTTCGTGGTTCAAAGCTACAGATGTGTTCCAGGTTCCTCTGAGATGGAGTTAGCATTTTTGTGTGTGTTTTCCTTATTGCTTTTGCGTGAATTCCAAGAGGAAGTCTTTAAGCCAAGAGACTATAACAAGACAATTCTAGTTTTTTATCTTTTCTTTGCCAGTTAAAGTTTGCACTGCTTTTTTGTTGTAGTCATTATTTCCTTTTTAACCAACTTTTCACATAGAGCTAAAGAAGAAGGTAGTTTCACAAACAGCTCTTTACTTTTAGGTCTGGAATGATCATGTTAGTAGTAACATGGTACAAGGAAAGAAATATTAATCTTTTTTACCTTGACTCTTTCTTAAGGAATTCAGAAGTTGGAGGAAGTGATGGAGGTAAAGTTGGAATAGAGCATGGATTGCTATTTATACACAGGAGGCTTTTAGGTTTGTTAGGTATGTGATGTAGAAGGCTGTGTTTTATTACTGGATTCACCAATTTTGCTATCCAGCATCGGTTATGGTTACCCATTCATGACTTGACAGCGTTCCTCAGATATTCCCTTGACATTCTTAGGCTGCTCCGCTCAAAACTCTTGGCTGGATTTATGTTGGAGTTAAACAGCACTTTCCGTGAACAGTAACAATCTGCCTGCAAGTATAAAAACAAAAAGTGTGACATGCTTTGTTGAAATGTTAATATCCAGAAGTAGAACAAATATAGGCGTGAGATCATTTGAAGACTAAAAAGAGATAAAGGAAGTTAAGGTACCAGATGTCTGTTAATCACCGGCTCAATTTAATTTTTAAGTGCCCAGCTGTTAAAAATCACAGTGTTCTTCTGGGGATCTTGGGCCAGCGTGGAGAGAAAGGGTTCCATTTCGAGGATGAGAGCCTTGCTCTTTGCTTAGGTAGGACAAAGAGAAAATGAGTTTAGAGCACCTTTAAGGTGGGGTGACGTGAGAGAATAAACCCTGACCTCCCTGCCGTCGGCTCCCTGGATGGGCATCAGAGCCACAGCCCGGACCTACCCCTCTCAACTCAGAGCGAGAAGAGGCCAAGTGGTCAGGCCCAGCATCAGTGATTGAGGACAGGGCCTGTCCATGCTGGTGGAGTGCGGGGAACAGAAGGTGGGGTTGGAGGCGAGCAGTGGAGGATGTTTACAGAGGCAGGGAGGGATCAACACCAAAGTAGGAATGAGTGCAAAGAGGAGGCTGGCAATGGGGAAGGCAAACTGGACTGATGTCAAAGCTTTCTTTAGCGCTTGTGTTTATTTTTAACCATGAGACCATGAATAGAAAACATATAGGGGAATAATTCTGCCTGGTTTGTGAAGATTATTTTAAACACAGTGATGCCATAGTTAATTAGATCTATACCAGCCACATATGATTCATTGAACAAATGTAGGTGATCTGTTTTTCACTTCGGTGTAAAGCATTGTAGATGAGCGAAGTCTAGTTGTGTCTTAAGACCAAGAGACGATTAAGCAAAAGATAATCACATAATCGAACAGATTGGAATTAGGTTCTTAAAAAAAAAACTTATTTGGGGGAGAAATCAGAAAGGTACTTACTTGTATAGCAGACCTGTGAAATCATAGATGGACATTCAAGAAAGGAGTAGTAGTTCTCAAAAGGCTGGTCCTTAACTAGCATGGTGACACAGAAGTCCAATCGCAAAGGATTGCATAGGGACGAAAAATAATCTCTTACAGACGTTGGTGGAAAGTTGGTGGGGAAAATGAGTGTGGGAGAAATAAGTAGTAAATGGTGTTTCCTGGGTGGTGGTCAGGCCCTCTCCCTTTTCAGTCGAAGGGTGTGTCTTTTCAGGCCAGGGTGGTTTGATCCAATGACCCATCTTATCGAGGTGACTCCATAGTTTCTACTCTACTGACCTCAGGGCCAGCCCTCTGTGTCACAGGGAGAATGTTCGAGGTTTCACTGAGAGGAAGGGGAGGTTCCCATATGGAATTCGGTGGGAAACTTCTGGGAAGGAACCTGACTGACCCTTCAGGAGAAGGAAGAGCCTTGGTCAAGAAGAACCTACACAATGAGGCTGACAAACTGGATGTTTTTTCCTGAAGCAAAGAGCTGAAGGGTGGCTCCTAAGATGCAGCCCTGAGGTCTATACCTCACACCACAGGTGACCCTTGAGTGCCCCTTCTGTGACTTTCTTTGTCACTGAGACAAAGGGTCATTCTTTCTCTGCCTCTTCTCCCTCGGCCCTTGTGTGAATTTACTGCCATAACAAAGTCCCACAGGCTGGGTGTCTTAACAGAGGTTTATTTTCTCACAGTTCTGGAGGTCGGAAGTTTAGATCAAGGTGTTGGCAGGGTTGGTTTCTCCTGAGGCATCTCTCCTCGGCTTGCAGATGGCCACCTTCTCCCTGTGTCCTCACATGGCTTTTCCTCTGTGCATGCCTGGTGTCTCTGTGTGTGTGCAAATTTGCTCCTCTTATAAGGACACCAGTCAGATTGGATTAGGGCCCATCTTAATCACTGTTTTAAATTGGTCACCTCTTTTAAGACCCTGTCTCCAAATGCCGTCACATTCTGAGTTACATGGGGTTAGTGCTCCAAGGTAAGAATTTGGGGGGGACACAGTTCAGTCCATAACAACCCCCATGGCTGGGCATGTTTGTTCTTTTTGCTTTTTCATTGCCCTGTCTCCCCCCCACCCCTTTCACATTCACCCTCACCCTGGCTTTCACTTCTACAGCGAGATGGACTCTGAACCCAAAGCCCAAATCCAGCTCCACCTCCCCCACAGCCTGCTGGATATCCTTTTAAAGCCTTCAGTGTGTCCCCAGTCACACACACACCTTCCCCTCCCACTTCTTCACTTCTGCCCTGATTTAAAACTTTCTGGTCACTGTTATACTTTAATCTCCTTCTTCTCAGTAGCTAACCATTTACAACACCGGGTTAATTTTTCCATAAAAGTGGGTTTTATAGCATCATCTTTTTATTTCCGTCGCCACTGTTCAAGCTGATCCCCTCGAACTCAAATTGTTGCCTTAGCTCTGTAACTGGACTCCCCCAGCCCCTGCCAGCCCGTCTCTTTTTCTGGCACATTAGTATAGATCATCTTCACATTCATTTTTCTCAAGTTCTACTTTCGTTGTGTCATTATTCTTATTCAGTGACTCCCTACAGGGTGAAGACCATCTCTCTCAGCTAGGCCTTTGATGTCCTTTGTGGTCTGATTCCAACCTAGTTTCCAAATGCATCTTGAACTCTGCAGCATTGATTCTCAGTTGTCTTCCTAAATGCCACCTGATTTCTGTCCCATAGCTTTCTTGATGCTGTTCTACTTCCCTGGAATTCCTTCTCCTTGTGTGTTCCTGTCTCCTTCCAAGCATTACCCAACATTTGAGACTCAGTGGAGTTCAGTTCCTACCTTCTGCATGATGGAGAAGATAACTTTGTCAATACTGTAATATGTAGAATGGTTTCCTGGGAGAGGGGGAACGACTGCGGGAGGGTGGCAGCAAAAAAATTAATTAGGAGGAAAAGAAGAACTCGAGAGAAAAGACCCTACCTGACGTCACCTGGGTTTGTGTGAGCGTGTGTTTCGTTTCCTCAACCAGATTATAAACTCGGGAGCTACAAGATCCGTTTTATCTATTTATCTCGATAACGCCCACATTACTTGGTATGTTCCATGATCCATAAAAGGTAAACTAATGGATGTTAATGATATGCGTTAGGCACTGCTCATTATCTTCCCAGCAGACCGCAAGTGTGTGAAAAATGGTGCCTAGCTCATGGTAGACCCTAACTAAGAATACGTAGAACACAACTGAATCTAGCGTATTAAGAGCTGACTGTAAAACTAGAAAAGGATAAACTATGTAAACGTATGCAGAAGGATGGGGCTTCCCTGGTGGCACAGTGGTTGAGGGTCAGCCTGCCGATGCAGGGGACACGGGTCCGTGCCCCGGTTCGGGAAGATCCCACATGCCGCGGAACGGCTGGGCCCGTGAGCCATGGCCACTGAGCCTGCACGTCCGGAGCCTGTGCTCCGCAGCGGGAGGGGCCACGACAGTGAGAGGCCCGCGTACTGCAAAAAAAAAAAAAAAAAGTATGCAGAAGGATAAAATATGCACAAATATTTGCATGCCTTGAGTGGCTAAAGGTGACGCTGTGTGTGAATGAGCCGAACACTTACCAGCTCGTGTGATTCCTGCGCGGGGGGTGGGAACTGGCCATCTTGTGCTTCGGGGACGTGGCCACAGTGACCGGCAGAAGGCGACCAATGTTACTAAGGTGGTCTCAGTGAGTCTCCTGATGTATTTTTCTTCTCTCTGCTTCCTGCAGGCATCATATAATCTGCTCTCATCATGGGAGAAATAGAGCAGAGGCCAACTCCAGGATCGAGACTGGGGGCAGCGGAGAATTCGGGGATCAGTACCTTGGAACATGGACAGAAGCCTCCCCCGACGCCTTCAGGAAAACTCATGTCCGTCAGAATCCAGATGCTGGATGACACCCAGGAGGCCTTTGAAGTTCCGGTAAGTCGGGGGCAGCCTTCGGCACGGGGAGGCTCGTGTCATTCCTGCGTTTCGGTGACGCGAGGTGGCAGGTCTGTGTGTTCAGCGGCTCCCTGCCCACCCTCGCCGTCCTCCTCTGGAGCGTCTGGTTCCGAGCTGTCAGTTTTTGGATTTATGCGCGGACCGCGCCCAGTGATATCAGTGGGTGTGTCATTTGAATTTTACTCTGATTTTCCATATTCCAGTAGATATCTGTGTGTACATGCCTATGTATGTATTACTTAGATATTTGAATTGGAGGGAACTGTGGTCTGCGTCTCCGTTTAATTTGCTCGTTACAAGCAGTTCCTCTCAACGTCGATGCATGTGTGTGAGCACTCCGTTTCCCTAGGTTACTGGCAGGAAAGTTCCGAGAAAACCATCAAAGACCTGAATGGGTGTTCCGACATCAGAGAAGTTGCCGAGCATGTTTGTGGGTGGGGAGTCGGGGTGCAGAAGAACCCTGATCCCAGCCCCCAGTGTGGCAGCCCTAGAAGGGAAGAGGCCCCATCCCAGGGGCGGACCAGAGTGGGGTGTCCAGGAGCCGGGCAGAGAAGGAGGAACGGCAGCCTTGGCCTTGTCCATCAGCTAGAGCTGCATGCCCCCGTGGTTCTGGTGTCTTCCTCAGAGCCCCTGCCTCATGGCCCCTTGCCCTCTCTCATCCTTCTCTCCAGCCTCCTCCTGAAATCCGACCACTGCTAGCGGTTCGGGAACCACCACCAGTTAGTTATGTGCAGATGCAGGGTTTGTTCCCGTGGCAGGGAGAGTGCGGACGTGTGTGTCCACCTCTGTAGAACTCTGACTGCAGTCTCCTCAAGAATGAATTAGCATCCAGAGAATTCACAGCGCACTCTGCCTGTTTTCTGTGTTCTCCCTTGGGTACTACACCCACATCTCACATGGCTTGTGTGTGGGGGGAGGAAGGAAGTAACTCTTGAATTCCAAACAGCCAAACTGTAAGCGAACTTTGGGAACATAACCCGTTTTTAAAGTGGAGACGATCCATCAATTATTCCCGATGGCTAGAGCAACTAAAACTTAACAGTTGGCATTCACGTCTGCATCTCATCGTTTAATGGTTTATGTAATATGATTCACTAAGTCATATTCATTTCAAAGAATGTTGTTCAGAGGGTGTGAATTACCATTAAGTGTCTCAGGGAAGCTAAACCTCAGAAAAGCTGCGTTTAAACCTGCCAATGTATTGCACGTTGCAGACCACCTTCGTATCTTTCTAATTTACTTGTTGTGGAATTCCTGTCTCTTTAAGGACTTGAACTTCTTCATATTCTGAGGCACAAAGCCGTTGCTAATCTGCTGAAATTGTAAAAATAGATTGAGGGGCACACCTGCCAGCCTGGTAGAGTCCGGCCTTCTGCAACATGTCCCAGCCTCCTCTCCTCCCCGCGCCGCACCCCACATCCCTCCCGCACCCTGCCTCCTTTCTCTTCATTGCCAGACTGGTTTGGTGAGGTATTTCATTTCAGTGTTTCCTCTTTGGTACTGCTAAGGACTTCTGAGCCCAAGTCTCTAGCAACGCATTCTTTTTTTTTTTTCTTTTTTTATCATCTTTATTGGAGTATAATTGCTTTACAACGGTGTGTTAGTTTCTGCTTTATAACAAAGTGAATCAGCTATACATGTACATATGTTCCCATATCTCCTCCCTCTTGCGTCTCCCTCCCACCCTCCCTATCCCACCCTTCTAGGTGGTCACAGAGCACCGAGCTGATCTCCCTGTGCTACGTGGCTGCTTCCCACTAGCTATCTTATTTTACGTTTGGTAGTGTATATATGTCCATGCCACTCTCTCACTTCATCCCAGCTTACCCTTCCCCCTCCCCACGTCCTCAAGTCCATTCTCTAGTAGGTCTGTGTCTTTATTCCCATCTTACCCCTAGGTACTTCATGACCTTTTTTTTCCTTAGATTCCATATATGTGTGTTAGCATACAGTATTTGTTTTTCTCTTTCTGACTTACTTCACTCTGTATGAGACTTTAGGTCCGTCCACCTCACTACAAATAACTCAATTTCATTTCTTTTTATGGCTGAGTAATATTCCATTGTATATATGTGCCACATCTTCTTGATCCATTCATCCGATGATGGACACTTAGGTTGCTTCCATGTCCTGGCTATTGTAAATAGAGCTGCAATGAACATTTTGGTACATGACTGTTTTTGAATTATGGTTTTCTCAGGGTATATGCCCAGTAGTGGGATTGCTGGGTCATATGGTATTTCTATTTTTAGTTTTTTAAGGAACCTCCATACTGTTCTCCATAGTGGCTGTATCAATTTACATTGGTGTTCCCGTGTGTGGTTTGGACCGAGGGCCAGCAAATGCTGCTGTTGTGTGCATGAGCTACAGGAAGCATTGTACTGTATTCACTTGCAGTTCTTGTTTCCCTGAACCAAAGGATGTCAAAACTCTGGTCCTAGCTACTACTTAGCTAGGAACTATATAGGAACTCCCTGCCTAAGAAATAGGAATAGAAGTGTGTTTGCGTCTTTTAAAAAAGATTTTACTTGATAATTTCTGTTGTCTGTGCTTTGCATTTGTAACTCCTCTGCCTGGAAGGTTTCTCATACCACCCCCTTCCCACATAAACTCCTGTGCATCCTTAGAGGTCCTGTCTGTTTTACCCAGATGCCAACTTCTGGAGGCAGTGGCTGTTTTCTTCCCCCATTTCAGACTTCTTTGCTCATACATCTGTCAGGGTGGAGCTGGACCCCTGAGATTCAAATCCCAGCTTCATCTACTGACACATTAATCACCTTGGGCAAGGTACTTAATCTCTCTGTATCTCAGTTTTCTCCTCTGTAAAATGAGGCTAATCAAAAACCCTACCTCATTTTATGAGAATAAAAGAGTTGATACAAATAAAGGAACAGCTCTTGGCACATACTAAGAGCTTGGACCATAATATGATTAGTGGTACCAGTGGGCATTTGCCGCTTCACTGTTGGCTTCTCGGGGCTGGGACCTTACCTTATTGTCTCATCCCCAGCACCTTGCACAGCGCCTGGCATGTACTAGGTGCTCATTAAGTGTTTGCTGACTGAATATTAGGAGTAGACTGAATCTTACAAGTAGAATTAATGCTATTGTTAGTTTTTCACATGCCTCATCCATTCATGTTTAATTTTTATTTCTGGCGTTGAGTCAGAATGTTCCTTCGCAACCCATGGGCAACAGATGTTTTCCATAACTGCCTGTAGAAAGGCAGCAATCAGCATTTTTATTGACTAAGCTGATTCTAAATTACTACCTTGTGGTCTTTAAGAACAGAATCAGCCAGGTCTCTGCACAGCTGGGAAGCATCAGGCTGGCTGTGGTGACTCAGCCGCTGTGCTTGGGATTGGAGTGGAGGGACACAGGATCACAAGAGACCCAGCTCCCCATAAGTGCTTTAAACCTTGCTCCAGAACTTTCTGCTGGGGATTCATCAAGGCCAAGTGTCTGAGCCTGGAAGTGTCCCCTTAGCCCACACGTGCTCCCTCCTCAGGTTGGGCACCCCACAAGGATGGGTCCTCCTCGTTAATTCACATTCATCACACACACGAGCAGGCACTTGGCCAGAAGTCGTTACAGTTTCCCTTGGGGGACATTCTTCCATGAACCACAGCTTTCCTTGGGGGATTGAGTTTCCTGGGCCTTTCCTAAGACTTTTGTTTTAGAGGATGGACGAAGGCCAAGTCATCATTTAAAAATGCATGTTCCCTAAACACTTCCTGGCACAGATAACCACACCAGTCTTCATCATTTCTTACAGCCCTGAATGAGGTCTTATTAAAGAGTTGAATCCTTTGAAAAGCGTGAGCAGTGAGCATCAGACTTCTCTACGCCATGGCTAGTTCTACCGTCACCTTTGCTCTTGAACTTGGACGGTCTTTTTAGCTATTTCCTCTACAGCGTTGAAAGTTCAAAAGTAATATTTATAGGAAATTCTTACGGGGCGTTTTATCATCTTTATGTGGAAAAGGCTGTGCGGATAAGCCCCAGCCTGTGGTTTGTGATATATGCAGCCTTCCCTTCCAACCAGAGATGATAAATCGAGGTGACTTGTGTGGGTCTGAAAGGGTTAAATGACTCCCTCTACTCCCACCCCCCTGGAAGGTTCCTGAGAAGGTTTGATGTGTCCTGTCCTCACTCATGACCCCGCTGGTAAACAAATGCTGTTCCTGCTGACGTTTGTAGGGTGAACAGATGGCGCCTTCCCCAAGTGTTTATTCAGTTTATGTGTTTTCATTAGCAAGGCCACCCTAGCAAGAGTGGAGAAGAGCAGAGGAAATCAAACGGAGCCACGTTCTGTTGCTTTTGAGCGGCCCTGGTGAAAACGCTTGGGAGAGATGCTCACAGGTGATGCGAAGACGCCTGGCCTTTGTTGCGTAGTGAGCGGGCGTGGCCTGGTGCAGGTGCGGAGTGCTCCGTGTCAGCCACAGCCATCCCGGGGAGTAACAATCATCGCGCCCTGTGTTTGTGTCTTGTCGGTTGCTTTACTCAGAAGCCTTTGCAGCTCCCAGCTGCCTGAGGATAAAGTATGGATTTCTTCGTCTGGGGAGGCTGGGAGAGAGCTGGGGCCTTCCTGGAGGGCCCGCTGCAGATGGCTGAGCTGTTATTCGTTGTGATTCCCCACTGCTGTCCTCGGTTGGTTCATCCTGTGCGTTAGCATCTCAAGCCAGAAAATTCTCTTACCTGTTCACGTGCTTATTTTTGGCCTCCCGCAGGTAGAGTGGGACCTCTGTGGAGGCACGGCCTCTTTTGTTCTTGTTTGTCATCAGATTCTATACCTCAGCAGTGCCTGGACCCAGCCGATGCCATAACCTGTGACCGACGGCCCACACCTCTGTTCAATCATTTGCCTCTCGCAAGTGGTGAAAGGTGGCTGGCGCCGTCATCTCTGTAAGATGAGGGAACACTTGGGGAGTGCTTCGAGTCACTTCATCACATTTGCACAGTTGGGATAGGACTGGGATTGGAACCGCCTTCCCCGACCCCGAGCTGCCGCATCTTGTAAGATCTGTGGGCTTCCACTGTCTTGCCCAATTGCATCTTTTCAAACTTGCCTCCAAGCCTCCCAGACGGGAGGCACCACAGCCTCATCTTGGGGCTGCTCTGGTTCTTTTTCCATTTCTAAACACCGGCCAACATCCACTAACAAATTTATCAAGATCACCTCAACCGTCCAAGCCCCCCCCCGGAACTCTTGCTGGGGGCCATCTCTCTCTTCTTATAGTACTTGCTATGTGTACCTCTAATTAGACTTTGAGTCACAGGCTTTAATCTTGCTTCTCTCCCTAATTAGTTCCCTTATAAACCCTGCTGTGACTTGGTTTCCTTATTTGCAAAATGAGGTGTTTGGTCCAGATGATACTACAGGCTTTTTTTTCTCCCTTTCTTTTTTTGGAAGTCAGCACCTTGTGTTGACATCTTTGTTGATGAATTACCTTTTCATGACTGTATTTGTTAATCCCCCAGGCAGATGGTAAACTCTTTCAGAAAAGGGATTTTTAATCTTAAAAAAACCACAAAATTCTAAAAGGCTCCTCAGAGATAGTAGTTACTGTGTAACTAGTAAGTGCTCAAAGCAGTGTGGTCGGGGTGAATAAGCGGATGGTATACAATATGTTGCTTACGGAGCATCAGGCAACGTTAGGATTTTGTGTGTGTGTGTTGGTGGGAGGTGGGGTAACTTACCTACATCTCACTAAACTAAATTGGGCCAAACTTTACGCCACTTGAAAATTGTAGGTAGAAGATGGAAAGAAATCAGATATTTTCTGGACAACTCATTATTAGCAGGAAGCAAACAAATTTGTTGAAAACAAACATCTAAAACTTTTAAGAAAAATGATTAGGTTGCACGTCATAATAAAAGACTGCAAAGGGTTTTTTTATTTAAGGAGGGCAAAACTGCCTGTGTTATCTCAGACCTAATTTGGAGTCTCACACGGTCAGCCCATAAATGATTAAACATTTATTTATAAATGTTTGTTTATTATAAACATTGTAAACATTATTTCATTTTCTTACATTTTGAAATGAAGCAGTCGTTTAATTTCTTTAATTTTCACTGAAGCCTGGGCTTGACGTCAGTCGAGGGCTTGTTCCTCCAAGTGCTTTGTGGTTCTGCAAAAGGTCGTAAATGGTTAGAGAATTTGAAACTGTCTTCATAGGCTTGCGCTCAGAAAAAAGGACGTAGCAGAAGTTTGTCTTTTTAAAAAGCTCTGCGTGTCCTTTTGGGGACCCCCCCAGTTTACATCGGGAAAAGCTGAGGCTGATGGCTTGGAGCTGGCCTTGTGTCACTCACAGCCACTGTGTCTACAGAAACGCATGGTCCTTTTCTGACTTTGTCTTATGTTGAATGATTTTGTTCCCTTTTTAATTTCTATTTCAGCCATCTTAGAGACGATGCCTTTTTGGATAAGCCACTAAATGTCTTGGTTTTTTTTTTCTCCCCAAAGAGGTGGAATGTACATTTAACCAAGATCTTGGGGGGAAATATATCTTCCTTTGTAATACGTGCTCTGCTTCTCGGTTCCCCTGGAATCGCAAGTCCCTGGCAGTGGGGTTATTCCTTGCAGTTGATTGGATTATATGATCTTAGAAGGCAGGTGTGCATTCAGGGGTCCTTTTATTTGTTTTTCTTTTGCGTAAAATGCACTAAGAGGTGATGGTGGTGATACCGAGACCTAAATAAAATTTAATTGACTATTTAAACCAGAAGGGAGATGTGTGTGCCCAGAGCTCCGTTAACTGCCCCTTAAGCAGCTGCAGTTTGAACCAGAATGAGGGGAAGGAATTTCACAAGTTCACTCAGCTTTTTAAAAATGAGTCCATATTTCTTTCCCCTTATCAGTGTTGTTTTTGGCTCCTATTATTAGCAGAGTTTCTGAAAGAGTATTCATGTCCACTCCGCGTTGCATGGTCCTTTCTGTGTTTTATTTAACTTGAATGATAAATGGTCCGTCTGGGTCTGGTCTCATGATGTTAAATTTAAGGGCTATTTTAATAGATAAAAAAATTTTTTTTCATAATTCATTTCAGTGGAATACTGTTAGCCTTCCTTTCTAGTTCCTTAGAAGCAGAGAGTAGAACTTAAATGTTGGCCCGAAATGTTTGTGTGCCCCTTTCAACTCCACCGTAGACCCTTGATCAAAGTCATTTCTGAGGCTCTGACGTGATGGCAGGAATTCTGTAACAGCTGTTTGCTATTTTCTCCCTGAAAAGTCTCTCAGTAGAAACTAATAAATAAAAGGAATAAACTGTAATTGAGAATGTCTGTATCAGACATTAAAGTGGGCCAGTATTCTGGGGAAACGTAGGGAGTTTGAGAAGCTGCTTTTTTCCTCCCCTCTTTATTTATTTATTTATTTATTTATTTTGCGGTGCGCGGGCCTCTCACTGTTGTGGCCTCTCCCGTTGCGGAGCACAGGCTCCGGACGCGCAGGCTCAGTGGCCATGGCTCACGGGCCCAGCCCCTCCGCAGCATGTGGGATCCTCCCGGACCGGGGTACGAACCCGTGTCCCCTGCATCGGCAGGCGGGCTCTCAACCACTGCGCCACCAGGGAAACCCCCTCCCCTCTTTTAAGTGGAGATAATAAATTGTCTGAATTATAAAAACAGAGTGGTTAAAGGGGAAAGTCTAGGGCCGCGCATCCGGGCTTCAAGGCTTACTAGCTGGGTGGCTCTGGGTGAGAAGATGACCACTCTCAACCCACGTCCTCGTCTCCGAATCCAGGGAACACGTACTTCACGGGGCTGAGGTGAAGCTCACGTGAAATACCTTCTGAGAAAACACCTCGCAGAGTCCTGGATGCGATTAGTTTCTCCTTAAAAGCTAGTCTTTTTTTCTTCCTTTCACACTAAGCTTTGCTCTCCTTCTTGTTCATTAGCAGAATTGAGACTGTGCTTGCATTGTAGAGCTCTTGGACAGGTGAAATGGAAAAGAAGCCTATGAAAACACTTTAAAATTTAAAACTAGCATACTTGTCAAGTGGACTAATTCTCTTTTTTTACCCACCCCCCAGCTTTCTATATAGTCTCGTGTGAGTCTTTGCTGAGATAGAGATGAGGAGCCCAGGTGGCTTTCGAAGGTCTGTAAGAAGGGAGTGCCACCTGGACAGGTGTGATGAAGTCTCAGCTTCTCACCAGCACAGTCACTCCCTTTTTCCGACGTGTCTGTAGCTCCTCGGAGCTTCAGTTCCCTTAGCTTTAACATCGAGGGGGTGTTCGTGTAGCTTAAACATTTTATGTGCATGTCAGCTTTGCTGAATTCTTGGTCTCCTTCATTTACTTAGTCCAAAGCCTCTGTTTTCCTAGAGTCAGGATTTTCCTAGGAGAACCTCTCATCCCTCTGGCCCAGGTTGGCTGTAGGATTTCAAGGTGGTGGACGGAGGGTTTCAGGACCCTCTAGGACGGGTCTTCTCTGCTGGCTCCTTTGAAGGAAGTATTTAGCTGGCTAGATACCCCTGTGTTTGAATGTGAATGTGAAACATATTAACATACAAATCAGACTGATGTTTAAATGATCTGCTATTTTATTTTTTATGATTCGCTTATTTGCTGTCTTTCCTGAATTCGAACATTGGAGTTGGAAATCATAGCTTTAACTCCTAAGAAATATATTGGAATGATTTAATCAGTTTGGGATCTGTAGAGAAAATGATCGTGTGAAAGCAATACTAAAAGTCAAACTTGATAACTGTGAGCCAGGAGCCTTATAGGTTTCTCCTTCCTCATTTATATAAACAGGAAGCTAGACTTGATACCCACAATAGAATTCCAGAGCGCTGGTATTATTTTATGGAATGTGATCTTGCAAACACGATATGAGTCCCACGAATATTTATGGACACGCACGGCAAGGTGTTGCTGATAAGAAAATGAACAAAAATAATGGCTACCCTTTAAGAAAACCCTTGCTGTGTGCCGGACTTTTTGCTACATCTGTACTTAACGTTCTTTCACTTATGGCTGATCAGTGAATCTATGAGGTCGGCATGAATGACCCCAGTGAGGCGTAGAGGGCAGAAAGGGCTTGATCTAGGTCGTAGAGCCAGGGTCCTGGCCCAGCCCCTCTCTATACTTAAGCCCCGCTCTCCCCATGCCATTAGATGGGCTTCAGGGCCTTAGGGAGCCCATAGAGAGTCCAACAACCTACCACATCAGTCGTGCTGGTCCGTGAGACAGATGCCAGTGATAGATACTCTTTAGTGGGTAGGATGGGTTAAGAGGGCTGAGCCTGCAGGAGGAAAGACCAGTGACACACGGTGGTGACTGTTAAGGGCCCCAGATGGGATGCTGGGGAGGTGACAGACGCAGGAGAAGGGAAGGAGGTGGAATTGAGAGGACTTGCAGCGTGTGGGAGGGCAGCACCCAAAGAGTGGGGAGCACAGACCTTACGTTTACACCTGGGTGGCTCTGTGCTGCCACGGAGGACTGGGACATCGACTGGCCTTTCTGTGACAACTGTTGTACCGGAAATGATGCCTTCCTTTAGTTGCCGTGAAAGGCGCGTTGCTAATTTGCTGGTGAAAGGCACTGCCTCGTTTATAATCACAAAGAAGAATCTGTGATTCTATAAATGAACCTCTGAGATTCACAGTGATTACGTAGATTGTACAAACTGGAAGTATCAAATGGTGGTTGATTGCTTGCTTTCCACTTACATTAGGAAGATTATATTTACTCTGCGTTTCAATTTCCTTGTCATCCAGAAGCAACTCTGTGCAACTTGCCGCAAGTAAGTGAGGGCCAGACTGGGAAAGCGTTGACACCCAGTGCCTTTAGACGACGTTCAGAATCCTTAGGAATGGGGGTGTTACCTGTCCTTTAATTCTGATGCCATTTACTGATGAGGCGAACTGATCAAGTGTGTTTGGCTGTCACGTCATCTTCCATGGTCATTTGTCAGAACGTGTTTCCGCAAACAGAACTCAAATGCTCCCATTACCTTCGATCTAGATATAAGGCTGAGTGTCTAAAGCATTGAAAAGCGAGACCCAAGAGCCCTTGTGGAGTTATTAGGGTGTCAAGACAGTGCCTTTTTCACAGTTACAATCTGTGTTGGTTTCTTAGGGCCGCCGCGACGCGGTACCACAAACTGGGCAGGTTCAACGACAGAAATCCATTCTCTCTGAGTTCTGAAGGCCCGAAGTCCAAGACCAAGGTGTTGGCAGGATTGGATCCTTCTGAGGGAGAATCTGTTCCGTGGTGCTCTCCTAGCTTCTGGGGATTTGCTGGCAGTCTCTGGGGTGCCCTGCATCTCTGCATCCATCTTTACGTGGCCTTTTCCCTATCTGGGTGTCTGTCTCCAAATATACCCTTTTTATTGGGTTGGCCAAAACGTTCGTTCGGGTTTTTCCTGAGATGTTATGGAAGAACCTGAACGAAATCTTTGGCCAGCCCAATGTAAAGAGAGTGGCCATACAGGATTAGGGCCCACCCTACTGACCTCATTTAAACTTGATGACCTCTGTAAAGATCCTATTTCCAAAGAAGGTCACGTTCTGAAGTACAGGGGTTTAGCGCTTCAGCCTGTGAGTTGGAGGGGGCCCCAGTTCAGCTCATAGCAAAAGCGTATTTAAACAGTGGGGAAACGAAGGGGAAAGAACGTCGGTATTACCCTGAGCCTCGAGACGGCTTTCGCTTAACACACGCCTTTTAAAAATAAAACACTGCAGTCTTTGTTCTCCCTGAACATTTTGTAGGAAGATTTCCTTCTTGGTATATTTTTTAAAAACACAGTTAAAGCTCATTGTATGTAAGGCTGTCTGATGTATAACCCAAAGCATTCCTCAGTTCCTGATTCCAAGTATGTATCCCTGAACGAGGAACAGCAGAAACGGGGAATAAAAGGCATGCATGACTGATCTTCCTAGGTTCCGGGGGACACTTGAATGGGATAGATGTCCAGTAATAAGTATCTGGAAACGTTTTTATGGAGGTCCATGCCCCTGTGTTGGTGCTGTTTTTTCAGTGTTGGCATTGAGTGGGTTTTCCGAATCCTAGCTGAGCTGCCTCTCCGTATTGTCCCCTCCCATCACATCTGCCCTTCAACTTCGCAGGACCCTCCCCTCCCTCGACCCTCTTCTCCCAGGGCACCCAGATTCTCCCTTGCTTTGCTGTGATTCTGGGGCGGCTGCCGTTCCTTTCTCCTCTGCTGCTACCCAAGGCAGTTAAGAGTGGTTGGAAAAATGTATCACAACAGAGGTTGTTGCCACTGTAAATTTACAAAACTCAGATCTTCCCTGGTCCTCAGAGCATCCCGGTGACTGTGCCAGAGTGCCCCACTGCTTTCCTGGTTCCCACGGTGGCTGTTATAGACCTTCCCAGTCCCTTCCAGTTAGCTTTCGCATTCCTGCGGCTACACAAGCTTAGTCTAAAGGGGCAAGAAGAGGGAGTGGGTCTCAAGCGGGTCACGCTGTGGCCACGCAGGAGGGCCCGGCCAGCGGCAGCGATGGCCGTTGCCAGGGCCAGGAGGGAACCCGAGGAGGGGTGGTGGACCACCCGTACCCTGTCGGCGTCGCCTGTCCCTGAACCGGAGGCCCGCAAATGAGGAGCCTAAGGTGAGCGGTCTGTAGAGGCCGGCTGGTGGGGCCGTGAGACAAGGGCCAGGGCACCCCATCTCTTGGGAGATGCCCAGGACTTACACCTCACAGAGGAAGTTGAGGCCACCAGGCATGGGCTCCCAAGTTCCTGTCTCCTAAAACTTAGGCTCGTCTCTCTTCCCCTGCCTTTGTCTCCATCCTTGCAGCCTCTCCTCTGACCCTCCAACCTTCATTCCGTCTCACGCAGGACACTGCTTCCCATGGCAGGCGCCAACAAAAATGCCTTCTATTCACATATAAGTTCTGTCATTCATGGGCATGCTTTTATTTAATTTATAGACAATTTAATACTAGAATCCAGATGATTTAAAAAAAGACAGGGTGGTGCAGTAGTTATAGCATATACTGAATCTGTGAGTGGAAACAAAACTTAGATACTGCTGTCGGCCATCTATCATGCCTTTGCCCGATTTAGATATTTTTGTAAGCACCACGGTGACATATTTTATTACAGCTGTTAAATGGAATGTCTAGTTTCGTAATAAGCACCAAAGAGTGCTCCTTCCCTTTATTAACTGGGTTTCAGGTGTGTTGAACAGCTCACCCATGCAGGTAGGTTGCATTGGGGGTGATCAGAGGTCCTGTTTGCTGACCACGTGATGAGGTGCCTGGACTCACCCTGCTCAGGGCTCTCCTGGTTTAAGCTCTCACCCATTATTCACAGCACAGAGGAAAACCTTCATTCCAAGCAAACTCTTGGTGTTGGCTACCTGTGAACTTTCCGAATCCCTAATGACAAAGTTAACCTGTCTTTCCCCGCCCCCTTCGCCCCTTCCTTTCCTTTCCAAGGGCAGTTTCTCTAAGATGGGCTTCCTCTTTTTTTTTTTTTTTTTTTTTGGCGGTACGCGGGCCTCTCACTGTTGCGGCCTCTCCCGTTGCGGAGCACAGGCTCCGGACGCGCAGGCTCAGCAGCCATGGCTCATGGGCCCAGCCGCTCTGCGGCATGTGGGATCTTCCCGGACCGGGGCACGAACCCGTGTCCCCTGCATTGGCAGGCGGACTCTCGACCACTGCGCCACCAGGGAAGCCCCGATGGGCTTCCTCTTTTAGTGCCCACGGCTGCCTTCTCTTTTGAAGCTCCTGAAAGGTACATGGCAGCCTTAGTGAATAAAGTTTTAATTTTCTCTAGAAAACTGGTTCAGCAGAATCCAAGCCATTTCCAGCAGCCCATAGGCACCCTGCCAACCCGGGGCTGTTTAGAGAGAGATTTATGTGGGTACAAGTCGCAATGCTTAGCTTCCAAACTTATTTTTGCCCTCTGCTTGGCTCCAAAAATGCTTGACCAAGGGGCCTGGACAGTTGGTTTTGTTTTTGGTCACTGTTTCATGGTACACAAAGTACTAGATGAAACTAAGCTCTTTTTCTCTGTGCCCTGTACCCATGTGAACCCTGGAGCCGATCAGCGATGTTTCAGAGTCCTACTGGCAACACTTTGTACAGTGGCATTGAAGCGATGCTTTAGTGGTCCATTTTCCTAGGCTACTCCATCACTCAGCAATGCAGTTTGACATCTGGTGAGATATAATGTATCAGTTTGCAAGGGCTGCTGTAACATAGTACCAGGGAGGGGGCAGCTTAAACAACAGAAATTGATTGACTCACAGCTTTGGAGGCTGGAAGTCTGAGACTGAGGTGTGGGCAGGGTTGGTTCCTTCTGAGGCTGTGAGGGAGAATCTTTTCCATGCCTCCCTGCTAGCTTCTGGCGGGTTGCTGGCCATCTTTGGTGTTCTTTGGCTTGTCGATATATCTCTACCAGTCTGTGTCATCATCTTCACCTGGCCGTCTCCTTCTGTGTGTTTGCCCTAGTTTCTCCCTTTTATAAGGCCACAGTCATACTGGTTTAGGGCCCACCCCAGTGACCCCATCGTAACTCGATCAGTTGCAAAGACCCATCTTCCAAGTAAGGTCACTGGCTACTGGGTGGGAGGGTAGAGCAGTTAGGACTCCGGCATGTGAACTTTGGGGAGATCCAGTCCAGCCTGTACATACAGCAGTTTTCATTGTCTGGCTTTTTTCTGAAACATCATTTGAGAAATGGGTGGGCCGTTTGCTGCTGTGACTTCTAGATGTGCAACTTGCGCACCCAGTTTTCTGCTCTGGTTCCTTTGGGTCGCGATGGAGAATGGGGCATTTCCCTAATAGGTGGAGGAGAGCTTTATCACATAAAACTCCCTTAAATCACGTGCATGCATGATTAAAATGGGAACTGTAGTCTGGGCCGTCATATTAGATGGGAAATCTTGGCTGTTTCAATCAAGCGAACTGTAGGAGTGGGTTGGTTTGAAGTAATTTTCCTTCCTTCTCCAGCATTTTTTTGTGAATCAGCGACGGGAGAGTGCTGACTTGAAAGTCACTGCGTAGTATCTCCCAACATCACTCACTCTGATTCTGGGAAATAGCCATTCTTTTGATGTATTGGTCTAGGTTGAAAAAATAAGCCTTCACTGCTCTCCCAGCATCCTCTGTCTTGGAGCAGTTATGCCAAAGAGCATTACTAATCATTAGAGAAATGCAAATCAAAACCACCATGAGAGGGCTTCCCTGGTGGCGCAATGGTTGAGAGTCCGCCTGCCGATGCAGGGGACACGGGTTTGTGCCCCGGTCCGGGAGGATCCCACATGCTGCGGAGCGGCTGGGCCCGTGAGCCATGGCCGCTGAGCCTGCGTGTCCGGAGCCTGTGCTCTGCAACAGGAGAGGCCACAACAGTGAGAGGCCCATGTACCAAAAAAAAAAAAAAAAAAAAAAACACCACCATGAGATATTACCTCACACCCATTAGTATGGTTGCTACACACACACACACACACACACACACACACACACACACACACGGAATACAACAACTATTCAGGATGCGAGGAAATTGAAACCCTTGTGCCTTGTTGGTGGGAATGTAAAGTGACAGCCACTATGGAAAAGATTACGGCGTTTCCTCAAAAAATGAAACGTTAGAATTACCATGTGATCCAGCAATTCCACTTCTGAGTATATACCCCAAATTAATGAGAGCAGGATCTTGAAGAGATATTTGAACCCCTGTCTTTAAGTAGTGTTATTCACAATAGCCAGGAGGTGGAAGCAACCCAAATGTGCATTGATGGATGAATGGATAATATATGGTGTATACATACTGTGGAACATTATTCAGTCTGAAAAGGGAGGAAATCCTGTCAAATGCTACAATATAGATGAGCATTGAGGACATTATGTTAAGTGAACTAAGCCAGTCACAAAAAAGACAAATACTGTATGAATCTACTTCCGTGAGGTCCCAGGAGTCATCAAATTCATAGAGACTGAAAGTAGAATGGTGATTGCCAGTGGCTGGGGAGAGGGGTGGGAATGGAGAGTTGTTGCTTAATGGCAACATAGTTTTAGTTTTGCAAGACGAAAAATTTCTGGGGACCTATGTGAGTATACTTAACACTACTGAACACTTAAAAATGGTTAAGATAGAAAATTTTGTGTTTTTTTAACCATATATTTTTTGAATTGGAAACTAGTTAAGATAACCACAATTGATATTAGCCTTTGAGAAAACTAGTCTAGACCTTCATTTCCATGTACTGTGCTTCAGTTGAATCCTGACAGTGTATCAGGCAGGTGTCAGGGGATATGGAAGTCGATTCATCTGTGGCTAAAAAGACTTGGAGGAAGGAAAAAACTCATTCCAATAAACTAAAATGCTAGCTTATAAGTACTGTGACCTCATTTCTCTGATGACTGATGAAGACACTTTGAAGCATCCATGGTAACATTTGTTTCACTAGCATTCACAGCGTCGTTTGGTGTTGGTGTTTATCTTCTGTTTGTATATCATTAGTTATCGTTTTATGGCTCATGCCTGCCAGAGAGACGGTAAATTCCTTTAAAGCTGGGGCGGGGTTCTCTGTGACCTCCACAGCAGCTAGTGAGTTTCCTGCACATATGAGGGGTAAACAGTTAATAGACCTTTTCTGTTCATTGACCCACTTGTGGTACCTTCAGCAAATCCCTGTATCCTAAGGGTCAGTTCACCTCCCGTGGCGTGATTTGCTGGGTCTTAGGCTAACGATTGATTGAGAACACTTTGCAAAGACAAAATTTCAGAATGATACTCAAGTTACCAAAGGTGTTATGCATCCTTTATTTTCTAGCTCTTTCTATGTGAGTTGACGAGTTGAATAATAAGATTCTCACAACCTCAGAAACTGAATCTTTTAATATTGCACACAAAACATATATTTAAGGCAGCAAGCCACGTAGCATCTTCTTGCTGCACTTGGCACGCAGATCTGCAATTAAATACTGTTTTTGAGTAACGGATGACGTTCTAAGCACAGAGCTGCCAAGACATACCATTTGGACCTTGTTCTAATTAATTCCCTGCAAATGATAAATTTTCTATTCTTTGCCCTTCTGCCCACATTTGCTCCTCCTTTGTGGAGCTTCATCTGACAGTGAAGATGGAACAAGTCATAGTGGTATTTATTCTGCTTGTGTTGCAGCGTTTAGAAATTTGTAGTCAGGAAATCGATACAAGAAGTTTTAAATTTTTGTCCCCAAAGTAGAGCATTTGGGTAAATTCTCCTGTCACGAAATCCTTTCTACTTGTATTTTATTCACAGCTTGAGGCCTCTGAATGACCACGCGAAATACCATTAACTGACGGCAGCAACAGGGCATGTAGCGTAATCTCAGAAGTGTTTTCCTTTGAGGGTAAGGCCACAGCACAGCATATGATAGAAGGGGGATGCTGGCAACACTGTGGAAAGCCCTGGGACTTGAAGTATCTCACCTGGGTTACTAGGCCTCATTTATCTCTACTGTATTGCCCATTTTAGGTTAGAGAAGTGGAAAAAGGAAAAGTAGATTGAATATATTGTTTTAGTATATGAGCGTTTTAAGGAATTACTCAGAAAGCATTATTTAAAAGCCAGGTTGTGATGGTCTAATGACATTTCCTAGCAGGTTGTGTGACAGTTACTGGTCATGCCCAGGAGTGTGGGTGTGGGTTCTTTGTGACCTCCACAGGGTCACGAGATCAGTGAGTCATTGCCTCTTATGTGCCTTAGAGAACTGGGTAACCGCCCCCCCCCCCCCCCGCCACTGGCTCCCAAAAAAAGAGATTTGGGCATCATTGAGAAAATTGTCATTATCCGTGAAGCTGTCATCATAGCTTATTTTAACAATTGCTTGTTAACATGATGACTTTGAACATTAGAGGTTTAGGCATCTTTGAACAGATGAAGGGATTCAGTGAAAACCAGAGAAACAATTTGATCTTTAAAAGAAATTAACCCTCAAACCCTTTAAGTCCCTTAATACTTAGCCCTAAAGCAATCTGTGCGCGTTGTAGAAAATTGAGAAGATGCATGAAAACTTAAAAAAAAAAAAAAAAAATCCAACCTTGGGTATTCCCTGGCGGTCCAGTGGTTAGGACTCAGCACTTTCACTGCCGTGGCCCTGGGTTCAATCCCTGGTCAGGGAACTAAGATCCTGCAAGCTGCAGCCAAAAAAAAAATCATCCAACCAGACGACAGTGTTAATATTCTATGGCATTTCCTACAGTTGTTTTATATCTTCTCAATTAAAAGTCTTTGGGTTGTAAGCAACAGAATGATCGATTCTGGCTAATGACAGTCAAGCAGGGGGCTTACTGAAAGGTCACTGGGGCAGCTCCCCATGGCTAGAAAGCAGGGACGTGAGTTCTCGCAAGCCAGGCCACTGCCTCATTTGTCTTTTACAATATCTTTTTTTTTTTGCGGTACATGGGCCTCTCACTGTTGTGGCCTCTCTCGTTGCGGAGCACAGGCTCTGGACGCGCAGGCTCAGCGGCCATGGCTCACGGGCCCAGCCGCTCCGTGGCATGTGGGATCTTCCCGGACCGGGGCACGAACCCGTGTCCCCTCCATCGGCAGGCGGACTCTCAACCACTGCGCCACCAGGGAAGCCCTAGAGTGGAGTTTTTGATAGTATTGTCTGATTTTCCCAGGAGATGTTCATGATAGTTTCCCCATCTACAGTAGATCAAGTGAGGACCCCATGAAGGCCTTCCATGGTGTGTATTGTCATTTAGGAACTCAGATATTCAAGGGTCCCCGTTTGCAGGTGTGCATGACCTCCTAGGCCCGGTGCCTGCAGGTTTTGTGGTTCTAAGTGATCAGTGTTGCTTTGGGTTTAACTCTCTGGCCCAATAGTTAGGCTTTTCTTACATGGTATAGAGGGTTGAGGGCATTGGTAAAGCGTCCCATTCAGCCCATCTTACATTTCTGTTGATACAAAGTTCATTGTTGAAATAAAGTGGTGATTTAGCTTTACGAGGGGGCAGTGTTCATAAATGACGTCTTCTTCCTCTCCTGAGTTCTGAACCAACTGAGAAAGAGGCATGCTGCCCACCACTGATCACAGCATCAGCCTGATGTTGATAGACGCCAGACTTAGGTGCTGGCCACCTGTTAACTGTGTCCTGAATTGGACTGACTCACCACCCAGTTACTGGCACACAGACAGGGGAACCGCAGTCTCCCAGGGTGAGTACCGCCCAGAGTGCGTGTTCTCTGACGGTGGGCAGAACTGACCAAAGAGGGGAAAGGGTTGAGCCAAGAAGGCCCATCTCCTGCCCCCAAGGTCACCCATCTGATAGATAAAATTCCCCCACCCCGAACCCCAGGAAGGGAGCGAGTAGGGGGTGGGGGGAGAGGCCAGCCAAAGTCTCTGCTTAGGGAGAACCATGGTAAGGAAGTTGCGTTTACGTGTTATTACAAGTACTGTGGGAAGGCTCTATATATGTGAAGAAGTTTGACTTCTTAGGAGGAAACTGAAAAGCTCTGGGGCCCACTCACTACTCAGTTCCATTAGGAAGCTGTGAATTCCTAAGGAATATTTTCATTTCTTTTCAAACTTCAAAAATTGTGGTCGGGGAATGACATGGGATTCCAGTCGTTTGTACTATTAACTCATTTGGTATCTTCTGCCAGTGCTCAAACCTCAGATGTTACTATGATTTTCCTCTCCAAGTGCCCTGCTTATCTCAGGAGGGTTCTGTCAATTCCAAAGGACTCTTCTTATATTCCCTTTTCAAGTCAGAAATTGCAAAGTTGGAAGAGAGTTATCATCCCACATCTTCACTTGGTGTGTGTAAATATGTCTACATGAAACTCTGAGGATTTCTTCCCCACTGAGGGAAAAGTTGACGTTTGCAGCCCAGGTGTTAATTGACTAAGCTCATCTGTTAAAGCACTAGGCCCAGTTTATAGCCAGTGTTCAAAGGACAGATACTTTCTATATTATTAAAAATATATAATGTTACAATATGATATAACTCAAAACCTAACATAGATAATATGGGAAAATATAGTAAGAAAAGTATCCATTTTACTAATGAATACAGGAACAGTTATAAATAAAATAATTTTTTTTTTTTTTTTGCGGTACGTGGGCCTCTCACTGTTGTGCCCTCTCCCGTTGCGGAGCACAGGCTCCGGATGCGCAGGCTCAGCGGCCGTGGCTCATGGGCCCAGCCGCTCTGTGGCACGTGGGATCTTCCCGGACCGGGGCACGAACCCGTGTCCCCTGCATCGGCAGGCGGACTCTCAACCACTGCGCCACCAGGGAAGCCCCAAATTTATTTTAATTTAATGAATAAATTAAAGCCAGGTAGGGTATTTTTTAAAACGTCAGCCCAACTAAGGTTTATTCCATGAATGCAAGGATGGTTCAACATTAGGGAGTCTTTCAAAATAATAAATAAAGAAAAAACACCCTTAGGTTTTAAAATGTCTCTAGTTGTTTGTAGCCATGATTTTTAATATCTGATTAAAATAGAAGTAGATAGAAATTACCTAAATATGATGAAGAATGATTATCAAAAGCCAGCAACATTCAATTAAATGATAAAATAGTATAGCTATTCCCATTAAAATACATGATTGCCCTCTCTCACCACTATTATTTAATAATATTTTAAAGGTGTTAACTTATACAGTGAGAAGTTGAAGAGATTGGGAAAAAAGTGAAATTATTTTTTGTTTTCAGAGATTATCATCATATACTTAAAAACCCAAGATAATCCTTTAAGTACTTTTGAAATTAAGTGGATTTGGATGACTTAAATATAGAAACCAATAGCTTTTTTTCCATCCTTGGAATAACAACTTAGAGATGGGAAAAAGTTCAAAATTGTAAGACTAAAAAAATACTCAAATAAGTTTAAGTAGGAGGGAACATGCTTGATAGGAAGAAAAATGTAAAACTTTACAGGACTTAAAACAAGATCAAAATAGTGAAAGAACAGGCCATACTCCTGGATGGGAAGATGGCATCATGAAACGCTAGTCCCCTCTGAAGCCATTTACACCTGTTAGACCCTGTCAGTCAGAGCACTGCTCTTCTTTGGGGAATGGGGAAGCAGGCAAAATGATTTTAAGTTCCTGTGGGAGAAGAAATGTTTAAGAATCATAAGACATTTTTGAAATATGTAAAATGGGCCTTGCTGTTTCAGTTGTTAGAATTTTGGAGCCACTATAATTAAAACAGCAGGTACTGGCACAGAAATAGAATCAAGAGCCTGAGTACATCTGGGAAATTATATATGGTAAAAGTGCATTTAAATTGGTGGGAAAAGAGTGGTTTATTTATTAATAAATGGTGCTGGTTGACTTAGCTATAGATTTGGAAGAAAAAATTAATTTTTTCATCTGATACCGGATACAAGGAAATCTTTGAGATGGATTAAAGGTCTAGCTCTAAACATAAAAATAAACAAGACGTTAGGAAGACATTTGGTAAACCATTTATATAGCTTTGGGGTTATACAGGAAACTCTGAGACCATAAGGAAAAAGATGAGTAACATATACCTAGTCATTCACTCATTCCACTTGCTTTTCCTGCTAAAGATACACCAGCTTCAACGTAGTTTGTCCACACACCCCAGGGTGATTTTCAGCTAGGACACATTGATATGGCCTAATCAATGTAAATATAAATTTTTCATAAACTCTGCTTTTAATGTCAGTAAAACAATTCACTGAGGATACTGTAGATGCTTGGGAAAATTGAAGTTGCTATATTAGTCCTATAATTACTGAAATTTCATTAATAACTGTGAAATTGCAGCTAAACCTTGGAGCCAGTCAAGTAGATGGTGGATTTTTTTTGTTTGTTTGTTTGTTTTTTGCGGTACGCGGGCCTCTCACCGCCGTGGCCTCTCCCGTTGCGGAGCACAGGCTCCGGACGCGCAGGCGCAGCGGCCACGGCCCACGGGCCCAGCTGCTCCGCAGCATGTGGCATCCTCCCGGACCGGGGCACGAACCCGCGTCCCCTGCATCGGCAGACGGACCCCCAACCACTGCGCCACCAGGGAAGCCCAGATGGTGGATTTTTTGACTTAAGAACTAATGTTTTTGTCTTCCCACCTCCTCACAGGTATCCTGGGTACCTCGCTGCATTTCCTGTCCTTCCTGGTACAGTAGACCAGAGCTTTTTGTAGTCAGAGCATCCTCTGCCTCTGGTGACCTTAATTTACACAATAGACTGAACAGTTTCCTAGGATGGTCTTTGTCTAGCCTGACTTTAAATTCTGTCTATTCTTGCAACCTACTTTGCCAGTGTTGTGCATCAACAGTCTAGTTCCAGACGGTGGTTCTGATGAAAGAAGGAGAATTCGTATCTGTCCATTTATTTGCACTGAAATGTCTTATTGGATATTTACAGTGGTCCGAGGGTGGGGATGAGTGCGTAAAGACAGAGGAGGGGGTGGGGGCTGGAGTAGGCTGAGCAGAGGAAATGTGTCTGGTAATATTTATTTACCCCCAGTAATTCTCAGAATCGTGAAAACACTCTCAGAAAAGTATGCATGTATGTACACATATACACACACACATTCATTTTGTGCCGTATTTGAAAATGTAAGCCCTCATCACTTGGGTCCTTAAAACCAACGAGCAGTTGTATTTTCAGTTACCCGGATTCTGTGTAGACGTCTCAAGGAATGTTACTTCAGGGAGGGATGGGGACTGAAGGAGCAGTCAGGACACGTACTTCTTGGTTTGAGAGAGATGCACACGAGGGACTCTCAATCTGGTTTTAATATCTCTGGTTTCCAGGGTTCTCAAAGGCGTTGGCTCATTTCTACATCGGAGGAAAACGTCACCTCTGGGTTGGTCTCTGGAACAGAGCTCAGGGGCCCCACTTTAGGGCGCAGGCCCCCGGTGCCCCCTACCCCGTCTGCCATTCCCTCCCTTCCCCGTTCCTTTCAGGATAGCGCTGCTCCCTGTCTGACATCTCTGAAGCAGCATCCGCCTGCAGAGGCCAGAGGACCACGGAAAGTCCCTGTGGTGGCTGCTGACTCCGGGTCCTCGGAGGTGTTTCTTTACGTAGCTTCTGCCCCGTAGGTCATGTTCGGCAGCGTGTCCCCAGTTCGCACTGCACCTCGTCACTGACACTCTTCCTTCTGTGAGCTGAGCGTACTTGTTGTCAGCTACCTGAGAAATGAATTTTCTCCACATTAGTTATTTTTCTTTCACCTTTCCTCCCCTGCTGCTTTTCTGGGGTTTGGGCTCCTTTTCTTTCTTTCTTTCTTTTTTTAAAATATTTAGTTATTTATTTGGTTGCACCGGGTCTTAGTTGCGGGAGACGGGCTCCTTAGTTGTGGTTCGCCAGCTCCTTCGTTGCAGCACATGGGCTCCTTAGCTGTGGCAGGCAGGCTCCTTAGTTGTGGCATGCAAACTCTTAGTTGCGGCATGCATGTGGGATCTAGTTCCCTGACCAGGGGTTGAACCCAGGCCCCCTGCATTGGGAGCGTGGAGTCTTATCCACGGTGCCACCAGGGAAGTCCCTCCTTTTCTGTTTCTAACAAAGGAAGTCATTGGAAGAGAAGGCCATCTTCACAGAAGACACAGCCTACTCATTTATTTCCCTCACCTTCCTTACTGCAATCCCACCCCCCAGGGCCAAGGGTGAGACCCAGGGTGCAGAGTGATGGCACACAACGTGTTTCAAGGCACAGACTGAGGAGAGCGGGGGCCGCGGGTACCAAGTCTCGAAGGCATCGTGTCCAGTTCGTCTGTGTTTCGGGATGATGATGGAGGCGGACCCACTGCCGGGGGACGCTGTGGCATCTCTTTGCCTCCCGAGCTTCCGGGGTAGCCAGCACCGGTCTGTGTGGGGTGGGGGAGGAACCCTGTTGGGCAAAGTCAGGACATGGAATTGGTAACAGCCTGAGCCCAACTCTTCTGTAGTTAGCCCTGGGGGGATACAGGAAAGGTTAAGCCTGGGCTCTGAAGGGTTTTTCTGGCCATTAAGTAATTAAGCTCTTTGGCCTTTAAGAACACCCCAGTGTGGTAAATAATAAGAATCTAGAGGTCTCGTCCTCTGTGTAGAAATGGGGGTGCTGCAAGGAGACGGCAGATACCTCGGGACTCGGAGTCTCACTGAACCTGACTTTCTCCCACCTCTGAGGGGAATGGCTAGGTTGGGACTCTCATGATTGATCCTGTATGCTCTCTCCTCTGCTCCTCTGTCCTCCCTCAGGTCCTTTGCACTTGGGGACAGAAACACTCAGGCCAGCTGGTCTGAGGACTGCCGGTGATGGTGTCTCCGTCTATGGGTGAGGGCCGTCCTGCTCTGGACCCCGTTCCGCTGGCGGCTCTCGGGGCCCTGACCAGCTCTTAGGGTTCCCCTGTTCTCTTTGTCTGGAGGCTCCGCTTTCTGGCCAGATGAGCGGTGCAGCTCAAAAGATTATTTTAAAGTTGTATCTAGTATTGTAGTAGTTTTCAGTGGTAGGGTTTGTTCAGGGTGGCTGGTGTGAAGTACGCTGGGAAGTGAAATTCAGCATTTCTTTGGAATGACTTAGAGCAGCAGCAACAAGGAAACAAAAAGTTGTTCTGTGAAGTGGACGAGGACACTGTGTGCACGCGTTCTGTCCCCACAGGTGTGTATGTTAGCTGTTGGACCTTCAGAGAAGGAAGTATTCTTTTTTCTCATGTACCTAAATACCTGTTTCTTAACGGCGTTAGAATTTATTTTCCCATAGCTTCCACATTTGGCTTTGGAGACCTTAAAATTTTTGTCAAGCTGCCATTCGCAGTGATTTTTCACGACTTGGGTTTTCCACTCACGCGATCACAGAGGCTGACAAGTCCCGAGATCTGCAGGGTGAGTTTAGCAAGCTGGAAACCCAGGAGAGGTGATGGTGTAGCCCCAGTCTGAGGGTTGGCAGGCTTGATACGCAGGAGGAGCTGATGTTTCCATTTGAGGCTGACGTCAGGAAAAACGCCGATGCCCCCATCCGAAGGCAGTCAGGCACGGGGAATTTCCTCTTCTTTGCGGGGAGGCAGACTTTTTGTTCTGTTCAGGCCCTCAACTGATTGAGCGAGGCCCACCCACGTTAGGGAGGGCAAACCTGCTTTACTCAGCCTACCATTTAAATGTTAATCTTATTTTAAAACATCCTCACGGGCACATCTAGAATAATGTGTTACCAAATATCTGGGCACTCCATTGCCCAGAAAGTTGATACATGAAATTAACCATCACATTGTCCAAGTCCAAAGAACCCCTCTGTTCTTTCTGCTGTAGTGTGCCACTTTTTTTCAAAACAGCCTGGCTTTCGATCTCCTGGACAGTTGAACTACATACAAAAAATAGAGAGCGTCTAAGGCAGTGGTACTCAAACTTTGATCCATGCACCGACAGCACCTGGGTTACCGGGAGCTGGTTAGAAAGAAATGCAGATTCTTGGGCTCCATTCCAGACCCATAGGATCAGAATCTGTGTAGGTGGGGCCCGGGAATCTGTTTTCAGAAGTTCTCCAGGAGGTGTTTCTGCGGGCTCTACTTTGGGAAACTCTGATGCAAGGAACATATTTTGCGTTTTCATAAAAAATATGTATATATATACGAGTTTAAAATTAGCAGCCGTTATCCTTACTGAAAAGTTTTGTAATCTGTTATTACTCAAAGGTTTTTTAAGGGCATGGGGGGAGTACTGATACTCACACAATGGACAGTTTTCTCCTACAATAAAAGCTCATTAATTTGGATTTCACTGATTTGCAAGTTTTAATTCTGACACGGCATCCACTAATGTTTATGTTTGGATTGTGTAGTAGAAAGATTTGCTAAATGCTAAGCAAATTAACTGAGTAAATGATGTTGCTTTGAAAATAATGGCCTCAGCAATAAAAGGTAGATTTTTTGTCAGTGCCTCTGTTTCTCAGAGTTTTGTCGTTAGATCTATTGGGTATAGTTCGAAATGGTAAAAGCACGTGTACTCTTGTCCTTTGGGAAATTCAGTCATTCCTATTCTTGAATTTTCACCCAGTGGCTGATTCTTCTAATTCTGCCTTTCTCCTCAGAGAACGATGCAAGTATGCCTAAGTGTCACATCTAAAAGACAGGCCAGAGTATGTTTAAAATCAAATGTTTAACTCTTCTTCCTTGTTTTGGGATCTGTAGATGGAAAAGAGGCTGCTCAGCTTACAAATTGGTAGAATGAGATTGGTACTATGGTACCAATAGTACCAAATTGGTACTATGAGATAGATTCGTTATTAGCATTCTGACTTTTTCCTATCTATGCCAATTTGCTGATTTAAAAAACAAAAACCACTTGCTGAAATCTCAAATATTTTTAAATGCTCAAAGAGCAAACATAGCACTTCAGTGTCATGGAATACTAAACATCTAGAAAAAAATCTTCACATTTAATTAATAATGCTTTGCCTAGTGAAACCTGAAGAAGTGAAATTGTATTAGTTATGACTGGAATAATGTGAAAAATTTCACAGAGTATTTTTTTGCATAAAGTTAAACCTGAAATACGTTGCTTTTACGTTAGGAATGTTGACAGGGAATGAAGAAAGGAATGAGAATAGAAGTAGCCAAAGATGTAGCTCAAGGATTGTGTAGTATGTCTTTGAAAGTATATCTGTAACAAAACAGCCTCATTTGGAGACAGAAAATTGACTGGGAAGTTCCACTAAGCCCATCTGTGCATATCTGACCAAAATGCTCTGAAACATTTCCAACTTCTCTACTTTCCTTTAATATTTTTTTAAAAAACCTGGATTTATAATAATGCCTTTCCTGAGCCAAGGAGTAGTCACATCTTTCAACTCTAATGACATGAAACAAAAGAAGTTGTATTATTTTATTGAGAGGATAGGTAAACATACGTAACTATCAGTAGATTTCCTCCCACGCCCGTCATTGAGTAATAAAAAAATAGATCATACATTTTTGGGTCTGTCTTAACTTTGATGGCAATAACAGTGCTCTCGGTAGATTTTTGTCTTGGTTTCAGAGTGGGAGGGGGAGATGGGTTTGGGGGCTGAAGTATTTAGGGAGAAGTTATGTTTATTTGTGTCCTGGAATGAGCCATTGTCCATAAATATAGAAACTTTCTTGTTGATACTAATTGATTGGTTTCTGACCTGATCGTTGATTTCTGTGTGATCTTAGTGTTTTGTCATAGCCATCATACAATTCTGAATACAATCTAATAATACTGGATAGTTCTGAGGCGGTGTTATGAAGCACGTGCTGAGTACGTTGGTTTACAGAAACCCCCTAAATGAACTTATCACTATTGTGCATGTTTTTAGTAATTGGGTTTGTTTGTTTTTAATGGTTGGGCTCTGTGGAACCATGTCTGTTTGTGGTTGCTGAGTGTGCTGGCACCTTGATCTTGGACTTCTCAGCGTCCAGAACGGTGAGAAATCTCTGTTGTCTGGGTTGAAGCCACCCAGTCTGTAGTATTTTGTTATGGCAGCCTGAGCAGACTAATACAGTACATGAACAGAATCACACTTTTAAAATTAGCTTACTGCCTAATAACAACAACAACGATAATAGCAGTGCACACTTACAGAGCCAGGTACTGTCTTAATCTCTCAGGGAGGTACCATTATTATTCCCATTTTACAGACATAAAGGATCTGGTACCCAGAGGTTAAGTAACTTGCTCAAGGCCACACAACTGGCAATGGATGGAATCACTTAGCTCGGGTCCCTGACGGTGTTCTTCACCTGTGGGCTCGCTCAGCCCTGTAGCGTAGCTGTTCAGGACTTCGCACCCCCCAGTGTCGGCATCAATTCAATGAAGACTTCCCCGTGCAGAGCCCCACCAAGCCACATTCATAGGCATGAACCTCACTGCACTACCCAGCCTGTCGGCCCTGTGGAGTCCGGTGTAATATTCTAATAGAAATGAAAAGTCCTAAAACAGCCACCAGTGATTTGAGAGGCACTATCTGAGGAGAAATTCTGCTAAAGCAATTTGTATGTAACTTTTAAAATAATTAATTAATTTTTATTTTTGGCTGCGTTGGGTCTTTGTTGCTGCACGCGGGCTTTCTCTAGTTGCGGCGAGCGGGGGCTACTCTTCGTTGCGGTGCGCGGGCTTCTCACTGCAGTGGTTTCTCTTGTTGCAGAGCATGGGCTCTAGGCGCGCAGGCTTCAGGAGTTGTGGCACGTGGGCTCAGTAGTTATGGCTCGCGGGCTCTAGAGCGCAGGCTCAGTAGTTGTGGCACACGGGCTTAGTTGCTCCGCGGCATGTGGGATCTTCCCAGACCAGGGCTCAAATCCGTGTCCCCTGCATTGGCAGGTGGATTCTTAACCACTGCGCCACCAGGGAAGCCCTGTATGTAACCTTTTGATTATGCCTGATATTTCTAATATAAAGGGACTCCGGAGAATGTAGTAAAGGGAGCTAAACCAGTGCTAGAGAGAGAGGGGAGGGTCCTCTCTCCGTAGCCTGTGGATGCTGGACCTGCGCCCACAGTTGGAAGACAGAACACAGACGGCAGCTTTGAACCAGGTGGAGTGTTTTTCCAGCCCTCCCCTCCCCCACTTTAAAAAATAATTTAGAAATTTTCCAGTGGTGGCCAAAAAACCCCACATCATATGGAATTTACCATCATAACCGTTTTTCAGTGTAGAGGTCAGTAGTGTTAAGTATATTCCTGTTGTTGTGTAGCCAAGTTCCAGAACTTTTTCATCTTGCAAACTGAAAATGAGCAGTAACCGCTGTTCCCTCTTCCTCAAGTCCCTGCCAACCATCAAGGCCCAGTGCTTTAAACTGCTTTTCTACTGTAATTCACAAAGCGTACAGTTCACTCATTTATGCACCACAATCAATTTCTGAATATTTTCGTCACCTCCAAAAGGATTCTCACACCTGTTAGCAGTCCCTCTTCCCCGGAGACCCTGACAACCACTAACCCACTTTCTGTCTCTCTAGATTTGCCTCTTCTGGCACGATTCATATAAATGGAATCATATGGTTTGTGGCCTTTCATGACTGGCTTCACAAAAGCCTTAACAAAAAAAAAAAACCATTAACTCATTGTGTAACTGAAGAAAGAAAAGTTGGCTTAACCGTAACTCTCAATCCGATGCCATTTTTTTCCTTCAGAAAAAATCTTAATTTGTAGCCAGGAACAGCAGACTTTGCTAGGATGTCAAGACCTCCATCTAAGTGTCACTTGCCTGAAGACTTAAGAAGAAGAAATAGCCTTCCAAACAGATTTAATTAAAACCGTACACAGTCATAAATCTAGTCACATTGTACCTGGTCCAAGACTTACTAAACTGGAACAGAAAATACATAAACGTTGCCAACATCTCCTCCGCACATTCTAAAATAATACTTGGACGTGCAGAGCAGGTAACAGAGAAAGCGTGCTTTGCCTTTGTTATTTTAGGGGGAGAACCCACTTCTTGTCTGGGAAGGACGGGTTGGATCTTCCCTTTTAATCCTCATAGAGAATTGTACCTCCTTATGGATTAGTACATCCTCAGCCTGTTTCAGCGTATTTCTGAAGCCTTTCTGCAGCTATGGGAAAATAATTAACACGAGAATTCAGTACACTAGCACACTTCAGCTGTTCACCGTCTATCAAGAAGGGACCCCAAAGGGAATACATACCTGTTTCTTGCACATGTCTCTTCTTCAGCTGCCTGCTCTGGACAGGCCCTGGCAGTGTCTCTCTCTTCTCTACATCATAAAAACCAGAACCCTGGGTGCCCCAGGTTTAGCAAAGGCCGTCTGGGCAAGAGGTGCCATTGCCCCGTTTACTGTTTCTGATCCATGCTCTCTGGATCCAAGTTTCTTCACTTTCTTGCAGCAGTGCATTGACAAAGGTGTTGTTTCTCTTTCATCCATCACTTTTTAGTTATTTGAGATGATTTCTGTACCGTGGAAGAGTTTTAGGTGTTTTAGGGAGAGGCAACATCATCAGAGCCAAAGGGCTGGGCCTCCAGCGAGGAGAGGGCTGAGCTCAGGGTTTGGCAGAGCCGTTTGGGAATCCTTGCAGACTCCATGCTGGAGAGGAGGAACAGTGGGACTGGGTCCAGAGGGTGTGGCCTGCAGCTGGGGGGCCTGGGGGTGCAGGGGAGAGGAGGATGCTCGGGCTTCTGTCTGGGCCCCTGGCTGGTTGATGGTGTTGATCATTCTGTCTGGGGGGTCGGGGGGTGACAGAGGAGGAGAGCAAGGTCGTTTTGAGTTAAGGTGAAATGGCACGAGGGAAGGAGGTTAGCGGACTCTGCAGCTCCAAGCCCGACACTGCATCCGGAGTCCCGGGCATGTGGCAGGGGTGCTGGTCTGTGCTGGGCCCCAGCTTCTCCAGGAAGAGAGTGAGCAGGTCCGTTCCTGCTCCTGGGGGAAGGAAGCAGGGTGAGCCCAGGGTCGCCGCGGACAGGGCTCCTTATCAGGGAAGAGGAGACTCTTCCCCCTCAGACAGAATGGGGAAGTGACAGGGAGATGCTGGGAGGGAAGTCAGCCAAGGTGGGGAAGGGAACAGGAGGGAGGCCTGAGCGAGGTGGAGGCCTGGACCATCTCTCCATCCTGGGGTGGGCCTGCCATTGACTCAGGGCTCCGAGGCACTTGGGCCATCCTGGTGCCTTCTGAGCGGGAGTTTAATAACGGGGCAGGTGCATGTTTTGTGGGGCCTTCCTTTAAAAAATGAGCACAAAAATATGGATAAAAACTTAGGGCTGAGGCTTTGGGAGGGTCCGCGAGTGACCACCAGAAGCTCAAGCTGCTTCCTTGTGAATCTGGCTCCTGGCCGTCACCTGGGGGGTGTTCTGAGCGGAGCAGGAGAAAACGGGGGTACATTTCGTCTGCCGCAGCGTGAGAGAAGAAGGAAGATGCAGGGAACTGCTGGGGCAAACAAGAAAAGCAAATTGATGCGTTCTTGGTGTTTGGCTGGCTGACAGGTGAACAAAATTATAAGTGATGGCACTCAATCTTTTGTTAGTGGATTCTCTGAGTGTTTGGTGGAAAATGAAAACATTCGAGCTGAGGTGAAAAGAAGAGGTCATTTTTTTTTTTAACATCTTTATTGGAGTATAACTGCTTTACAATGGTGTGTTAGTTTCTGCTTTATAACAAAGTGAATCAGTTATACATATACATATGTTCCCATATCTCTTCCCTCTTGCGTCTCCCTCCCTCCCACCCTCCCTATCCCACCCCTTCAGGTGGTCACAAAGCACTGAGCTGATCTCCCTGTGCTATGCGGCTGCTCCCCACGAGCTATCTACCTTACATTTGGTAGTGTATATATGTCCATGACTCTGAGAATAGGTCATTTGATAGGAAGTCTTGGGGTGGGTGGCGATTGGAGTGGTGGTCACATGGAGGTGAGCCGTGGTCACGAGGCTGTCGTGTGGGGTGATCTCATCTCACTAGAATGACCATTTTCATTACTGAAATACAGAATCACCCTCCTGACAGATATTACCCCGGAGAGTGAGAGTTGCTTTTGTAAATCTTTCCAGTCTGTACCTCGTTCATAGTGAAGATTTTAGGATGGGAAGAGTAGGGCAGAATGAAAAGAATTTGGTATAATTGGGAAACTCAGTATTCCTTTAAGTCAGGCGTTGAGTTTTATCCTTTGACTTATCGTGAGTTACAGGATATAAATCTCACGTCTTAGATACCAAGGCAGGACTCTAGAAGATAGATCAGTAGAAAGAAATGGGAAGACAAGATCCCTGCCCCAGTGAAGATTCTAATCCAACACACACCCACACGCCACAGTTGAAAAGTTGGAGTGTAAAAATGTGGACACGTATAAATGACTAGAGAATGGTATAAGCTAAATTCATGAGTGCTGACGGAATGCAAAATCTGGTGGTGTGAAGAGTTGAGGTTTAGGGTGGATTTCTGTTATAGATAAGCCCGAAGTGAAGTTTTAAGGAAGGCTGTAGACAAGTGGGCAAAGTTCCTGGGCTCTCAGCGTGAGTCCTGGCAGGAAGGAGCCCGGCGTGCTTCCAGGGAGAGGCGTACCGTGTGCGGGAGGGGGCCGGAAGGACCCCTTGGAGATTGCCTAGCAGGGAAGTGTTGAGCAGTTGTGATGGATGAGGCCCTTAACACAGCAGTTTGTTGTGTTGGACGGACTTGACAGGCTGCACGTAAATGGGAGGGAACCCCTTTGGCGGGGGGTGGGGGGTGGGGAGGTGGTGTATTCCATACAGCTGTATGAAAAAATGTAAGCCTCTGTTCCGCTCTTTGCCGTACAGTGTGTTTATTTTCCTGTTGTAGGTGAGAGATGTAGCAATGTCGTGCACTGACAGGCTCTGTCTAAAGTCATTTTGTGTTAAAACATGACCTGTTTTTGGCCTGGACCACCCTGAAATTTCTGTTTCAGATCTGTTCAAGAAACATATTTCTTTAATACATAAATATTTCCAGTGTTCTCTCCTTCCCCAAGGCAACAGAGAAAATGAGTGTCGACTACCTGTACTGAAACTGGTTTTCCAGATGTTCTGGTCTGGAACAGTACTAAACATTGGGTAGCTGAATAGGAAACTTAATTCAGAGGGGGTCGCTTTTCATGTTCAAGAGGGTTTTTAAAAATCTGGATTTCTCTTAGTGAACATAATTTCAGTGTGTATATAATATTATATGTAATATATATACACACACAAAAATAGATGTTGCTTCAATTTAAGGTCAATAGCTACAGCATAATTAATCGCAGACTGTTCAGTTTTATTGACGAAGTAGACTATTTCTACTCAGAGATAGTGGAAACACCTAGGGAAATACGTATGTGCGTATATAATAGTATTTCCTTTGTTTCTTTCAAAGATGGAATGGATATTGAAAAGCACAGTAACAAAAAACGCTATTCAAGAATATTTTGTAATGTATGAAAGCTTGTAAAAGGCTAATTTTATCTTTAATCGTATAAATATATTTCAGAAGAGATTCAGATTTTAATATTTGTATGTTGTCTATGAATTTCATTAAGAAGTCAGGGCTTCCCTGGTGGCGCAGTGGTTAAGAATCCGCCTGCCAGTGCAGGGGACACGGGTTCGAGCCCTGGTCCGGGAAGATTCCCACATGCCGCAGAGCAACTAAGCCCGTGCGCCACAACCACAGAGCCTGTGCTCTAGAGCCTGTGAGCCACAACTACTGAGCCCATGCACCACAACTCCTGAAGTCTGCGCGCCTAGAGCCCGTGCTCCGCAACAAGAGAAGCCACTGCAATGAGAAGCCCGCGCACCGCAATGAAGAGTAGCCCCCGCTCGCCGCAACTAGAGAAAGCCTGTGCGCAGCAATGAGGACCCAACGCATCAAAAAAAAAAATAAATAAATAAATTAAAAAAAAAATAAACAGTCTCCTGCAAAGAATATCATGATAAGATTCCTTTAGGGCAACTTGAACTTGATTAAAATTTCAGAGGCCGGGCTTCCCTGATGGCGCAGCGGTTGAGAGTCCGCCTGCCGATGCAGGGGACACGGGTTCGTGCCCCGATCCGGGAAGATCCCACATGCCGCAGAGTGGCTGGGCCCGTGAGCCATGGCTGCTGAGCCTGCGCGTCCGGAGCCTGCGCTCCACAACGGGAGAGGCCACAAAAGTGAGAGGCCCGGGTACCGCAAAAAAAAATTTTTAAATTTCAGAGGCCTTTTATTAATTAAATATATTCACATAACTTACTAGAGAATTTTGCATACTTTTAAAGTAGAATAGAATTGGGTACAGAATTTATGATGGAAATACAGTAACCCCACATTTCCAGCTGATTGTTTGTTGTCAGGTTAGTTTTTCCCGGCAAGTGTTCTTTCAGGAGAAGTAGTAGCGTGTGTTCTCCTTCCAGGGGTGCTGTGCTGCTCCGTCCCATCCCCCCTCCAAGTGCTTGATCCCCTTGGGTTGTTTTGTGGTTCTTAGGCGCCCAGGCACTCAACCACCATTTGCACGTCATTGCAAACTTTGGAGAGGGCTGCCTTGTCACTCATCTGAACGAAAGGCTCTATTTCTTGCTTAAATTGGGCTTGAAGTAGGAACTTAGGGGGAGCAATCACTGCGTTGAGTTAGGACTCAAAGTCCTCTTTCGTTTTTCATTGAAAGAAAATGGTCGGCCAAGGCTGGAGTTACATTAAAATGATATGAACACATCTGAGTACCAAATAAAAGCTATCTTTCTGCCGGGCAGGTGTCGACGGAGACGTGCTCTCATGTAGTAAAGCCCCCTTACAGTGGGGCCAGCGCATTCACAGCTGGGCGCTGGGGGAGGGGGCAGGGGCTGGGCGCTCTCCCCCAGATTTGGATCCTCTCAGATGGAAGGGAGGAGGACTTCCCGCTGTGGCTTGTTTGATTCCAGGGAAACAGTCCCTTCTCTTCCAGCCATAAATTAGACCAAAGAGAGGAATGTCGTTTATTGCTAGTGCTGAAGTTAAAAACTATCTCCCTTTCCCAAGTGGTCCCTTAATTAGATTCATTAGTTTTAAAATGTTAATTGAAACTGCTGCTTTCAATTCCTGAAAGGTTTTAAATGTAAAAGGAACACCTCAGTTACCATGTTACTGTGTTCTGAGAAATCTACCGTGATTTTTGCCTAAGTTTTTTTTTGAAATTTAAATAATGGATTATTCATTGTAAAGCCTTCTAGAAAGACTCATAAAACCAAATACCTACTTTAATTCATATCTGCCTTATCAGTTTCTAGATAAGCATGTTGTAGGATGTTTATATAAGGACAGTTAATTTTGATGAGAGGACAAATTTTCAGCTCCTGGGTTTAATTTAATGTTTCCTATGAGAGTCATAGCACCTAAATAATAGGAAGAGATGGTTTAATTGAAACAGATGAGAAACATGTTTCATAGATGTTTTCTACTTGTATAAACGCAAAGCTTTATTTTTAAAAGCCCTCTCCAGTTTCCTTCCTGGAGTTAAATAAATGATTAAGCCTGAACTAGTTGGAATAGCAGATGTTTATTTCATTACTAATACTTGTGCAATCGTTTGGGGTTGATAGAAACAGTTCTTTAAAAGAAAGATTTAGCTGGTAATTACAGAGGTAGTGTATGTGATTATCTGGCAGTAACAATTTCAAATAACACAGAATATACAGGGATCTGTCTCATTCCTCTTCTGACTTTTGAAATGAATTCTTAATTGTCATGGATAGATCAGAAGAATAAGCTTGGTCTTCTCATTCTTATAACTTTTTTTTTTTAAACATCTTTATTGGAGTATAATTGCTTTACAATGGTGTGTTAGTTTCTGCTTTATAACAAAGTGAATCAGCTATACATACACACAAATCCCCATATCTCTTCCCCCTTGCGTCTCCCTCCCTCCCACCCTATCCCACCCCTCTGAGTGGTCACAAAGCACCGAGCTGATCTCCCTGTGCTGTGCTGTGCGGCTGCTTCCCACTAGCTATTTTACGTTTGGTAGTACATTCTCATAACTTAAAAAAAATGAGATTCTTTAGTTTTTGTCCAGGAAAGGCGACTAATTTTTGTTGTTTTTAGATAATTCTCAAAAGTAAGGTGTGTGTGTGTGTGTGTGTGTGTGTGTGTGTGTTTACATACTTTATTCCCTCCCTCTCTCCCTCTCCTTCCCTGGGGATAACTTCAAAAGCTCAAAGTCCTTAGTCTCAGATACCGAAACAATGCTCTAAGTGGGGCATTTAGAAAAGTTTAATTTTAACCAGGTACTTGAACTGCAAACAGCCAGAATGACATCACTTAAGAATCCAGCACTTCAGTGAATAGAGGCTTTGTCAGTGCTTTCTAGCCAGCGCACTGAAATGGAATATTAATTGTTAGGTTAAAGAATCCAGCTGTTCATGGAACCTGTGAGTCCTGCCTGGGCACTTTCTGCATAGAACTCAGAGCCAGGGCTTCCGTGTCCTGCACACCTGCCTTCTCAAGGGGACAGCCTTTTCTTTGCACACCCGAGGCAGGAGGCGTGCCGTCTGCTGCCCGTGTCAGTGGTGTGTAGCCTTCCACGCATCTGGCTGACCCCAGGTCGGCCCCCCTTTGGTCCCCACATGATTTATTTAACTGATCTTTAAGGAAGTTACATGGCCAGGCTAGGTCACTAACATGGACACCCTAATTCTGGGTGTGATTGGCATGGGCTGTCCCTACCCACCACCCCGCGGTATGGGGCATCCTGGCAGAACGGGTGGCCACACGAGATGCCCAGAGCAGCTAGAGCCAACGTAGAGTGACAGCAGGAAAAGGAAGAGAGAAGCTCAGGGTTCTGTTGGAATCAGAAGCAGCAGAAAAACCTTCCCCTAAGGTAGAGCAAAGGTCAGGTTGGCATGGGCTGTCACTACGCACCACCTCACACCCAACTTGACAAAGGATTAAAGGTAGCTACCCAGAGAGTAGATAATGTAAATTGGGAATAGGTTAAAAAAAAAAAAAAAACAAAGCAAAGGGAGACCAAGGTAAGAGGTAAAGTGGATCCGAGAAGGAGGCCTGTTCACAGAACGAAGCCCACCAGGCCCCAAGGGTGAGGCACGAGCTTTCCAGCAGTTGTTGTTGTGACGCGCTGCGTCCCCTGGGCACTTGATCCGCAGATTGTATAAGAACAAACCAGTTCTCAGGAGACACATGAATTTTGATACTAGGACCAAACACGAAGCTCCCCAAGGGTCCTTATGAAGGCAGCAGCATGTAGTATAATAACCAGCATCCTTAACATCTTCATTATCACAGAGGCAGGTCCCTTGGAGTAATTTCTCCAAATAGGCCAGTGGTCACACCCAACCTAATAAACAGGCGTCTGTAGTGGTGGGAAATGTGCCAGTCACACCTCTGTCTAACATCTAGCTTGGGTGAAGTGTAGATTGTATTGTATCTAGAAGGGTAACAAACCAGTCCTGTTTGGAACATTCTGTGAGCTTTGAGCTCTTTCCACTGCATTTGAGTGCAGTGAGGCTCAGTAGTGGACTCGAGGAGGAGAGGATGGAGAGGTACGTGAGGGGACACCTGCAGAGCAGGCAGCGTCTCCCTTGGGGTGCATGGCTCACTGAAGGCAGTATTTTATTAAGGCCATAGAAGCCATAGGCTGCCCTTTTGTAGGATGGAATAGTGTTAGGAAAAGAAACGTCTGGTGTATTTTGAATCATAACAAATATTTCAGAATCATTCTGGATGTCATATGTTAAAATTGTATGTGCTTGTTGCACTGCAGTCAATCCCCGTTGTACGCAGATTCCAGTGTTGTGAATTCTCTCACTCCTCAAGTTCACCTGTAACCCCCATATCACTGCTTGTGGTGCTCTCCAGGTCGTTCATGGGCGCGCACAGAGCAGGGAAGGATTTGAGTTGCCAGCTGAGTTTGAATAAGGCAACAGAGTCTGCCTTCTTGTCTCAGCTCTCACCGTAAACGGGGGTCTGTCGAGTGCCACGTTTTTCACATTTCTGTGCTTTCTGTTGGCCATTTTGTTGTTTAAAACGGTCCCCAGGTGAAGATCACTCTCTTGTTCCTAGATCCAAGTAGGTGTGGTGTCCTATGGAGAAAAATGTGTGTGTTGGGGAAGCTTCATGCAGGCGTGAGTTATACTGTTGTTAGCCACGAGTTTAATATTAATGAATCAACAGTGTATATTAAATATGGTGTCTTTAAAAGGAAAACATAAAGTTATGCGTTGATCAGTTGATAAAAAACGTTGTGACCAGAGGCTTGTAGGAACCTAACCCTATATTTTCTGTAGGAGCAATGGTTCAGTGTCCCCTAATTCAGCAGTAACTTTGTAGAACATAAATACAGCAAAGAATGAGAATCAGCTGTGTTTCAATTAAATGAACACCCAAGTTAAGTGATAACTGCTTTTTGTGTCACAGCTTTCAAATACTAATAATCAGACGCATAGGAATTTCCAAGTCTCTTTTATGAATATGGGCACAAATCAGGGGATGCTTTGATTGAACAATTTTACTGTTACAACTTCACCTTCGGAAATAGGCAAGCGTAACGCTTCCTTGTTAATGTATTAGGGACTCTGTGAGAAATGGACATTTTTTTTGAATTTTATTTTTTTATACAACAGGTTCTTATTAGTTATCTTTTATACATATTAGTGTATACATGTCAATCCCAGTCTCCCAGTTCAGCCCACCACTGCCCCCCCCCTTTCCCTCCTTGGTGTCCATACGTTTGTTCTCTACATCTGTGGAAATTGACATTTTTGATGGTGTGGTATTTCTTTTACCTGCCGTGGTAAGAACATAAACATTTGTAATACGAGACCCTTTTGACAAGGGTCATTCTTTGACCCCTTTATTTAGGGAAGAGGACTTCTGCGTTTTTGCTCAAGGAATACGGCATTAAAAAGAACTTGGGGTCTAATCACTCTTTATCCTACGGCGAGAGTGGTATTTTAATAGGAGAAATCTTGTGTTTCCTCCCATGTTCTCCACCCAAGTTACGGTCCTTTGATGAGACCTAAATTGTTTGACTGTTGAAATGATTGATGCCACACAGGGCTGCATCTCAGGGATGCATGAAGGCATGAAGATAACCAGATGAATGTCTACAAGAGAAAGATCATAGGAGCCCTGTGTTTATGCCTTTCTTTGACCGTTAGAGAAGGAAGAGACCAGAGAAACCCTGGAGCCAGGACCATTTCTTAGTGACGGTTTCTAGTGGTGGTGTTTAAAAAATGAAATTCCAGTGGGAAATGAACACTCTGGTTACCCACTCCTGTCCTTTTAGTGACATACATGATGTTCGACAGCTCCTGCCCAGATTTCCTTTGGAAATCTTCAAAATTAAGGGTTTATAGGCTATGTTGACCTTTTAGAAAACCTAATTTTTGGTGATTATAAGTTTTCGAGCCCTTGAGCCTCAGATATGGCCGTGTGCTTGATAAGAGAGAGAAGAGTTTGTGTTTTTTGTGTTTTAAATAATATATTACTTGAAATTTATTTATGAGATTTACCAGTGGTTTCCAAACATGGGGGCTGTCCATTGACTTAATGGAAAAACTTTGGCACTTTGGGGGAAAAAAAAAAATGGTGTTAAACCAAAATCAGAACTGAGTTTGTCACTCTTTAAAATGTCATCTCGGGGCTTCCCTGGTGGTGCGGTGGTTGAGAGTCCGCCTGCCGATGCAGGGGACGCGGGTTCGTGCCCCCCGGTCCGGGAAGATCCCACCTGCCGCGGAGCAGCTGGGCCCGTGAGCCATGGCCGCTGAGCCTGCACGTCCGGAGCCTGGGCTCCGCAGCGGGAGAGGCCACAACAGTGAGAGGCCCGCGTACCGCAAAAAAAAAAAAAAGAAATGTCATCTCAAGTCACATCAAAGCTATTATGGTAAAATCTGACCCTATATATGTTTTGGATGCTTTAGATTCTAAAGAAACGTTCTGTAATGCCAATTTTGGGGGTTTGTACGTGATTTGCTTTTTTTCTTATGTAATCTGTTAAAAACTTTAAATTGTGAAACATGGCATATTTGCAAATGAGGCTATAAAATGCGGACGTATAGCTTAACGAATAACAACATGAAAATCCAAGTTAAAAATACAGCCCTCCCAGTACGGCCCCTCCCTCGCGCCTTCACCCTCCCTCCGCGCAGAAGTAATCTCAGCCTGAATTTCATGATCATCATTCCTTTGCTTCTCTTTAGGGTTTGGCACACGTGTGTAATTCTAAACAATAGCATGTTTGATTTCTAAATTGCTTGTTCAACCTCTGCCTTCCCACTTAACTCTGAGAAGAGGAGCTGTGTGGGTTGTGGTCTTTGATCTGTTCCTAGCCTCAAGCATGGCCCTTAGCACATAGCAGGGACTTAATCGGTGTTTATGGATTAAATGAATGAATAAAGATGTTTATTCTTGTAAAAATAGCAGTTTCTGATTTCTGACTAAGATGCATAAATGTGCGTTTGAATAACCATAAAAGAAAGGTAGGTAATATCGAAAGTTGTTATTGGAATATGAATTTACATGGATGGCTGTCAGAACTGGAAGGCTGGTCCCATGTGCCCATGTACAAGCTAGAAAAGTGAGGCTCAAACAGATGAGTGCTTCACTGCAGGTCATTTAGCTAATGGTGGCCACAGTGGGGCCAGAATTTGCATCTCCTCCTCCTGGTCCAGGATTCTGTCAACTGGACCCTGGGGCACTCTTACAGTGGTTTTGTTCAAGAGGGGAATGGCTTTCTTCAACTTAACAGGAAGTCCTCCTTGGGGAGGGAGGTGGACAGACAACTACAGAAATCCCTCAAATTCACACATGAGCATTATTAATGTAATAAGATTCCTGATCAACTAAGAAAACAGACTAGATTGGGATGGTCATACAGTTAATTGTGTATGTATTTTAATAATGTTAATAGTTTGTACAACAGAAAAATGGGAAAGTTACGAGTGACTTTATTGTCAGATGAATTTTTCAATATACTTGCTGGAACATAATTTTGGTCTCTCCAAAGTTCTTGATTATTCAGTGTGAGAATGACAAGGCTAAGGGAAAATCAGCGCATGCGGTATCACTCGGTAACTTCAGATGTCAGATATGGCCCTTATCCAGTTAACATCCAGACGGTGTTTAGTAGACTCCGTATAAGGTTCGTGACCTGAGTTTTTGTTTATTTTCGAAAAGATAGCATTTGCCAAGAGTAGGGTCTGGGTTTTGGTATTTGGAGACTCTCCCGAACCCTCAGGCACGCACACCTTATACACGCGTGGTGATGATATTGTCATGTTACTTTGACATGAACCCAAAGACAAGCCATTGGTGCCCAGCAGATGGACAAGAGAGCTGTGATGGCAGACAGGCTGGCCGGACTCCTTGGGTACCACAGAATGCTCAGTACTTCCGTGTTCATAGGCTCCTTTAGAATGTGCCCTCCAAAAATACCAGCCGCCTCTGTACTTTGTACTTTCAACACTCTGAAGACTTTTAACCTTCATACCAGCCCACTTAGTTGCCTATGCTTTCTAAGGGTCTGAGATCGTGTGTAAGGAAGTGTCCAGTACTGGTCTTTAGGAAAAGTTATCTATTAAGCCCACTCTCACATTCAAGTCCATGACTCCGTGAGCGCTGGTGATAGTTTATACTTCAGAGGAAACTCTAACTGCCTCCGAGTCTCGGTATTATTTTTAGAACTCTTCCAAATAGTTTGACACCAACATTTTCCAACTTGATTTTGGCAAGCATGGACCCCTGAGATTTTAAAGTAGCTCTTATCAAAATAAAACCAGTTACTTGGTTATGAGTAGGTAGAATTCCAAAGGTTGGCACGGACGCTGCAAGTGTGGGGTGTGATGAATTAAGAGCTGTATGTTGATTTAGGCTGCGACAAAAGCGATCTGTTCTGCAAAGCAAGTTTTTTCCGCAAAGAAATGTGTGACGTTTCTAAGCTTTGAAAAGGGTGCTTAGGGAGATGAAGATAATTTGAAGCATTAAGGAATGTTGTTCAATGTTTATTGGCAGTGGCCCTCCGTTGAGCCTTTTAGCCTCCATGACCGGGTGATTATGGTGGTGACAATGATGCTGATGTGGTGATAGTGATGGGGATGATGGTGATGGTGATGATGGAAGCATCGGGAGGTACTGTTGACTGAGCATGGCTGCAGGGGACTTCTGGGGTGCTGTCTCAGGAAGTGACCATAGCAACCCTCTTGAGTTGCATATTGCAATCTGATTTAGCGATGAAAAAACTGAGATTCATATCAAAGATATGACATTAGCCAAAAACGGAATTCAAATCCTGCTTCCCCCACTTTTTAACTGTGACCTGGGTTTTGCCATTTGTAAAATGAGGGTAACAGTACCCATCTTAAAGGACGGTTGTGAGGATTAAATGACATAATGTATGTTGTGATGACATGGAGCTTTCCAAGTGCTCAGTCTGTGTAGCCCGCTGCTGGCGCTGCTGTCTCTGCCCAAGGTCACTTGCCTGGGAAATGTTGGGCTCAGTATCAAACCCAGGTGTGCGTTGCTTGTACCCTTTTCATGGTCCTGCGTCAGTTTACAGCCAGTTTTCCAGTAAACTGGGCCATGCGGTCAGTTTTAGGTTTGCTGTAATAAACAGGCAGAATTCCTTTGTTCGAGGTCAGCGTTCGTCGTCGTGTATGTGGGAGCACGCGTGCACACTTAGAATTTGGAACAAATTGATCCTCAGTTTTGTCTCCTTCACAACACAAAATGGGGCGTATCAGATGGTTATGAACATCTTTGAAAATAGCACTCTATACTTTTTGTCCAAGTGGTCATTGCGTTAGGGGGACCCCTGAGCTTCCGGGCAAAGTGATGGTATGAGTGGGCGTCTCTGAAAAGCACTGTGTCCTCCCTCTCCCCAAACAGCCATCGCGTAATGACACGCTAATACGTGCCATTATTGGTGTTTGTGTCATCTGAGCACTTTGGGTTTGAAGTGAGTGTTCGAACCTTAGCTCCACTCTTAATAACTGTGTGATTCTGAACAAGTGTCTTTACTTTGGGGAGTCTCAGTTACATCAGCTGTAAAATGTGGATGAGAATAATGTCTGTCTATTTTTGAGTTAGCAGTAGTGCCTGCAAAGGGACTAGGGAGCATGTGTGACATGATGAGACAATTCTGGGCACCTAATAGGTGCTCAATAAAAAGGAGGTGTTCTGTCTCGGTGCTTGAACTTGAAGCTCTTGTCAGAATTTTGTCTGTTGTATTTGTCTTAAACCTATTAATGAGCCATGTATTCTTCTGCCTGCGTTGCTCTAAATGCAGAATGAGATTTAAGCCAAATAAGCTAAATGCATAACAGTTTAGCTCTGGTCAGCTGTTCATACATTCAGATCCAGCCTCAGCATAAATAGCCTTACCATGAATTCACAAGAAATTGCTGAGTGTTCAGGATCTTAGGCTCACTGCTGGGATTAATTTTTTTTGTTTTTCCAACGGACAGTCTAGAGAATATCCATGATGCTGTAAATGAAAACATATGTGAGGGTAACGGATGGCAAGGGGGAAATGGGAAAAGTAACCACTGGATTTTCAGGAACCACTTCATGGAGAAGAGCTGCTGGCCTGGCCACAATTGGGGCAAAGAAAAAGATACATTTAGTACAGAGCTCCTTTTATGGCATTCTCTTTTTCAAAAAGATTGTTTTGCATTGAAAAGCAGAGGAAGGCATCTTTATCTCTAGAAGAAACTTTTTGAAACAATGAATTTCCCAAACCAGAGGGTTTAGCTTAATTTGAGCGTATAGGAGGAAGCAGGCATGGGGAGTCCCTTTTCCAACCTCCCTTGGCCACCCCAAGTAAGCTTAATTAATGGACAGGACATAAGAGCAAAATGAGAAAATATTGTTGGTTCTGCAGGTTTCTTACAAATGCAAAAGTGGTTGCTGTGTAATCATAAAACCCACTGATTTGCTGATACCTTAAAATACGAAACAGTGCTCTTTTTAATTGCACTTACTTTCACGGGTTGGTTTTGAAAAATATTGGTAATGAGAATAAGATGGAAATGTGTATTTTGTTTATTGCTCCTTTTACAGTTCTACATAGTAAATTTCTTTCAGAGTTCGTAAAGGGTGATATCATATCTTCAACTTAATTTTAAAAAACAGTCCCCTTCGAAAAACCTGATTCCCAGCTCATGACTATTCATGGTCTTTGTAGATTTCATAAACCGCGTGTCAGGCAGAGACCGTGGGAGAAAGGTCTCCTATTATAACTGCGGGGAAAGGGTGTGGAGCTGGGAACATTTAGTGGGAAACGTAGGTTTGATGATGTTTGAGCATCATCTGGCCTCCGTCTCACCACCCCCCAAATCCAGAACCATCTATGTGAGTGTTAGAAGCATCACCAAAACTTAAAGCAACAACCCTTTTGGAGGGCAGTTCGGCAGCAGGTCAGCGATCTGAAAAATGTGCCTAGCTTTGCTCTACAGATGCTAGGAAGTGCTCTTACAGAGTTAGTAGAAGGAAATAGTCCAGCGAAAGATGTTTGTGAAAAGGATGTTAATAATAAAATAAAACTTTATGTCCACTTCAGTGATTTTTTTATTTGTACACAGAATTCTACATAACTATTGAAATGTTGATAAGGATTTTTATTGCCAGTAAAATCGAATACCTATATTACGCTGTATTTTAAGTAATGAATCAGTATTTGAAATCTGAGGGAGGTTTTTCTGGTATTATGTTATTCATTCTGAATTTGTGACACTAAGGGAGCTCTGGGACATGCATGCGTGGTAGAGACAGAAGGGAGAAGGGTGTTTGCCAGTGACTCGGGGGGATGGGGAGTCATTGCTTAGTGGATGCATAGGTGCAGTTTTGCAGGACGAGAAAAGTTCTGGAGCTGAATGGGGATGATGGTTGCACAACGGTGAGGATGCACTTAATATGCCACTGAGCTGTCCACAGAAAAATGGGGAATTTTATTGTACCACAGTAAAATTAATTGTGTAATTGTACCACAATTCTTAAAAAAGGAAATGAAATAATAAAAAGAATGATGAATAATAATTTTTTAAACGTATGTGTGGGCATCACTCACCCATGGAAAGTTCAGCTTTCGGAAGGAAACTTTAGGTTTCAATTATAAACATTTTAGTGTGCATCTCTCAGAAGATCAGGTTTTTTCCCAACCTCATTACTATGCCATTATCATACCTAAAATTCTTAAGAAAAATTCCTGAACACCACTGAATGCAAAGTGAAAACTTTTTGACTAAAAAAATACAATATTTTTTTAGTCTTATATTCCTCAAGCTTTTTCAGAGATGGAATCATCTGTGTGTTTAGAGAACCACTGGCCTTGGCAATGTCAGTGCTCTGGAAGCTTTTGGACATGGTAGGATTTTATGAAAGGGGAGGGAGAGAGTAATAGGATTTTCTAATCTTTCTTGCTGACCCTGGCTAATCATGTCAAAATAAAAATACACATTTTTTGGGTCCTCTTCTGTTTTCCATCACCTTCTCATCCTCTACTGCCATTTTCCTGCTCTTTGTACATCTGTTCAAATCCCCCTTTAAGAAGAAAAGCCGTAATTGATGTGTGGCTACACTGAAGGTATCCAAGCTAGAACTTTTGACCTATCAGATAACTGAGCTTTTACTCATTATTGACCTAATGAACAGGACCTGATAAGAGCGGGTTGTGAAGCCCTCCCTGTCTCACTATGCATTTTCCTTTAAAAACTGTTAATGATAGTTGGAGTTTATACAGTCACTAGCCAGAATGGTTCCGTGTCAGGACGCATCGGTATATCTTGAAGGTGCGGCAGACCACGTGAGCATCCTGCTTACTTATTTGTCAGCTCCAACAGGTATCGTTTAATTTGAGAAGGTCAAGTTTCCAAGAGTACAGGTTAAAGTGGAAAACCTGAATAGTTGCAAAGATGGTAAGAAAGGAAGAAAACCAGAGGCCATCACCAGCTGTCTGCTGGGTCTCTCTCGTTCTCTGCCAGGGATGTAGTTTCTTGCCCTCATGCAGAAGTGGGAAATTCTAAATCAAGCAACCGAGGAATGCTGCCATCTGGTAGGATTCTTCACATGTATTTGTGATTTCATTTATTAACTAACTCAAGAATTTAAGATGTTCTTGATTTCTCGTTTTCTTTCTTTTTAATCAGGAAGCATTTGCTGCTGTGTAACAAGTCTCAGATATGTATTTGGGGGGCTAAAGTGCAGCCCATCTTCTTGCCCACCTGCCCCCCCGCCGTTTTGGGCCTCCCCCAGACTCAGCACGAGGGACCAGAGGTTTGTACCCCCAAGGTTGCCAGCCACTGACCGCTCAGACCACCCTCTTCACCTCGCTTCACAGTGTTTGATTATAAAAATGGCAGCATTACATTTAAAAAATTAATATTCCAGAAAGGTTTCTTGAAAACTTGACCTTTTGCACACTTTATAAAGAGAAGAAAAGAGAAGGGAGAGTTCTTGGTATAAGTGAGATGGAGCTTGGCTTAAGCTTCAGACCAAAGATGACGATTAGATGGAGGGGAGGTTGCCTGGGGAATGTTCCAGGGGCCATAGAAATGGGAAATTTAAACACCTGGAAAGAGCGTCTGTGTACGCGCATGTGTGTCTCTGTGTATATGCGTGTGTATGTATGTGTGTTGAGAAGAGCTGTGTGTCCTCCAACCAGTTACCTCTGAGCCTCAGTTCTGACGCTCATAAAACAAGGGAATTGGAATCACTGATCCTTCAAGGTTCTGTCCTGCTTTTAACCCTTTGGGTTCTGGACCATATTAGATGTATAAACTCCTGCACCTGCTAGATAGACAGCCCATTTCAAGGACAGTTCCAGAAGACCCACTCCTTACATTAAATGCAATTTAAAAAAACATTAACCAAGCTCCATAACACATTTTTTTGTTAAACTTCACTATTCACTTGTATTCTGAGCACCTTATTTGCCTGCTTCAGGGAGGGGACATTTCTTACTTTTAATAAAATTATGAGTTTCTTCTGCCACCAAAAGAATTTTTGTGCGCCTGCTGTTAGCCGGTTGAATAAATTACAGGGCTTCTTTCCTTATTCCTTTTCTTATTTATGACTTTGGATACTAACTAGTTGCCACCAGTGGTTCAGGACACAGTGGGGAAGGCAAAATATATTCTTCTTTTGTGTGTTATTTACTCATCACTCATCTGCCTAAAATATGTAAAACTTGTCTTATATTTCAGGATGCTCTTCATCATGTTAGAATTCCTGAATCATGTGTTAGAACTTGTCTTACATTTCAAGACGCTCTTGACCATGTGTTGCCTATTGATGGGTGAAACATTGCATCATTTAAAATGTTTCTCTGCTCTTTTTCATCTGTTCCATTTAAAAATAACAATACAAGGTTCCACCAGCTTTGCCGTCTCCCTCCATGTTGAGTTCAGCCATTGCAAATATTCCCTGCTTCCCACATAAACTATGCAGACATCTGAAAGAGCAAGGTTATGGGACCCAGAGGTCTGGAACCCACCCCAGCTCAAGTCTGAGCCAGAGAAAGCAAAACATGAGAGTTAACCTCCAGCTCGCCCACAGTGCTTGTTTTATTTAAAACCGCCTGGTTCCCTCCCTCTCCACCTGCCTTTTAGGCCCTTGTTCTTGGAATCCCTGAGGCTTCAGCTAGAACTGCTTTTCCATGTTTTCCCGAGGCAATGAGTTCTAACACGAAAACTATATTCTGGCTTTAATCACCTTGTTCTGCCAAAAAGCTGACCAGTGTTTGAAATTCAGTTCTCATCTGCTCCTTGCCAGGTTTACCAGCCTGAGAGCAGCGTTAAACGGGGCCGCAGACGGTATGCAGAGGCCTGGGAGTGATCCCAGAGCCCCTTGGTGGCCGGAGAGAGTCAAGGCCACGGTGTGAATCAGTTCGACACAGAGTCAGGAGGAGAGACTTCACATTTAACTCCTGCGCTGTTGGAGGCCTTTATAAGGGTGTCTTAGACTCAGGGAAAGACAGGTGTGGCGAGGGAGAGTGGGATTCTGAGATCCCTACCAGTATGGTGGACAGTCAGTGTTGCTGGAGTGTGGGTGGTCTCATGCCTTTTTAAAAAAATGTATTGAAGTATAGTTGATTGACAATGTTGTGTTAATCTCTGCTCTACAGCAAAGTGACTCAGTTATACGTACATATACATTCTTTTTCATATTCTTTTCTATTCTGGTTTATCACAGGATATTGAATATAGTTCCCTGTGCTCTACAGGAGGACCTTGTTTATCCCTTCCTCTATATAATAGTTTGCATCTGCTGATTCCCAACTCCCAATCCATCCCTCCCCTCTTACCTTAGTTTTATAGGTGAGGCCTGAGGCGGAGGGAGAGGGGATACTTTGCTCAGGGTCCCAGGGAAGCGCTGGGGATTTGTTGAGAACTGGCCCATCCTTGCGGCGGTGGGTGAGGGGGGTGGAATGCCTGCCTTCCAGAAAGAAATCCCGGGGTCTGTCTGCCTTCCCCTCCAGCTCGGCTCGTGTGTAACCTTTTGTTCCATGCCCTCATCATCACCTCTGCTCTGCTTTGACCAGACTGCATTCCTCCTCATAGATTTAAATCAGCTCCCATAAATCTTTGTGACTTTGTGCTTTTTTCTTTTTTTTTTCTTTTTTGCCCTGGAGCTTTGCTTTTGGCTTTGAACAGAATGGGGACGGGTGGAAAAATCGTGTGTGGGAAGGAGTTCATGGTGTTGTAGGAAGAGCATTTATTGATGTTTGGAAAAATATCAGTTTGTGATATAGATGCTGTCTTTCTGATGCATGACATGCTTGTGTAGGAGTTGGGGGGAAGGTAGAAAAGGAAGCAACACATGGTTTGCATTTCTCTGTGTGGATGATTCTTTGAACAGCCCTCCTTGTGCTAATTTTGCTTCCTCTAGGTCGATACCATGTTATTCTTATTTGCCAACGGTTCCTCTTCCTCCAGCCTCCAAATGTGTCATGCACAACACACTTGGCTTATTTTAGCGACACTTAAGCAGCTGGATGGCAGCTTATAAATATGATTTGCCTCCGGGTTGGGTTAGGCAATCAAGTGTTTTTCCACTGAAGATCATGGAAAGCTGAGTTCATGGAAGAGACGAGCAAAGCTCTCCAGTTAAAATCGAAATGAAAAGATTTCTACTCAATACTCTGTAATGACCTATATGGGAAAAGAATTTTAAAAAGAGTGGATATGTGTATATGTATAACTGATTCACTTTGCTGTGCAGCAGAAACTAACACAGCATTGTGAATCAACTATACGCCAATAAAATTTTTTTTAAAATAATATAAAACGAAAAGAGAGAAATGAAAGGATTGAATTATAGTTTTCATGGAAACTGGTCATTCCAGGCATATGTTTGAGGAATTCGTGCATTTTGTATTCAGGTAAACTGGTTGCATTACTAGCATTGAGTTAGTGTGTTAAAATGGCATTAGTTGCATATGAATTTTAGTTGAAAAGTTTTTCAAGAGGTAAAATTGGAACGATAGAGGATAAGGAATAGTCAATACTCTGTCATGTCCAAGGTTAATCTACCAGATCATTCAATTGCTGTTCATTAGCGTGTAGAGGTATTGGGTGTTTTCTGGAGAACCCAAGTATTACCGTGGTGTAGTACAAACATTGATAGATTTTGAAACATTCATAATGGGAGGCATTCACCAAGTCTTCTTACCAAGTGTCTCAGCCACTTTTACTGTTACTTTCCTAGTTATAGTTCATCTTAAACATTATTTTTATTTACAATGTTTATATCCCAAGAGAATCTCTGGCCATCTCCCAAGAAGACAGATAACAAGGATAGTTATTACTGAATTGGTTTTCCAGAGAAAAATTGGAAACAGCTTAAACATCCATTAATAGGCTAGATAAATAGAAGATGGTTTATTTAAACCAATACTATGCCAGCCAGACTTAAGGGAGTAAGCCACACTTACAGAAAGAAATCAACATAGGTTGATTGCAAGAACATATTGTTGAGTGGCACAGGGTATGGTTTAATTTATTTAAAAAAATTATATATAGCAACAGTTCCCTGCATTTCTATAGATGGGGATGCGAATGTATGTGTGTGTAAAATAGATCGGAAAGATACATAAAATACAGGATAGTGATCAATTCCTCAGATAGGAAGATGGAATGGGAATAATTTTATCCATAGTGTTTTTTTCCTATTATTTATAAAAAAGACCTGAAACAAATGTGACGAAATTTTATTTGTCATTTCTGGGCGGTTGGATATATACTCTTTTATCATTATTTTCACTTGACCCTATTTTAAGATCTGTTCCCCCCGAATAAAAAATTCTACACCCGTTATTCAGAAGTCATAAACTACTGAACAATAAAGAAGGAAATAAAGATCTCTCGTGATCTCATATAAAAGTACATAACTTTAATACATATTTCTTTGGCAAGTGCTCCTTGAAGGACTTTTTTTCTAAGGAATAGCTTAGTCTGTGTGCAGAAATCTAGCCTCATAGATGCCTGACAGTGTGGTTGAGTAAATCATGGCATGGCTGTAAAGCATTACGTGATATTTATCATCTTAGAATTGATCTCATGTTTGATTATGAATCAGAACCTTTTATACTGTGCCATTCTTCTGTTGGTTTTCCTTTTCCCATTTCTTTTCAGGTTTTTCCCCCAACTTTTTATTCGTTATTCCTACACGCTTTGGAAATACAGTGACTTTTGTTATCAGCATTATTGCATCCTTGATTCTAACTTTTGAGTTAGACACTGATTCACCAGTGACCTTGGGGAAATCACCTCCCCTTTGTCCTTCCATAAGTCACCATTCGTGGAGCTGGCCCTGGATGGGAGGACCCACAGAGCCTGAAGAGGCTTTGGTCTGCCTGCCTCTGTCCTGGTTTCCTTATCTCCGAAATGAAACTAATAATTCCTGCCTGGTGTCCTGCAAGCAGTTTAGGGAGCACTTGGGGAGATGCCCTAGGCACCTACACACCTGGGCAAAAGGCAGCTTCCATCTTTCTCTCCTGTTTTCCCCTCCAGTAAAAAAAGGTCCATCTCTGCTTCCCTAGATACCTTAGCTGGTGCGCTAGGCCGGGGCCTCTCTTTCATGCTCTCCCCTACTTTCCTAGCCCCATCTTGAAAACTATTCCCCTTCTAAACCTTGCTCACACACTATCTCATTTGGGAAATCCGTGCCACCGCTGTGTCTAAGATGTGCTTTGTTCTTTTTTTTTTTAATTTTTTATTTATTTATTTTTTTGGCTGCGTTGGGTCTTCGTTTCTGTACGAGGGCTTTCTCTAGCTGCTGCGAGCGGGGGCCGCTCTTCCATCGCGGTGCGCGGGCCTCTCACTGTCGCGGCCTCTCTTGTTGCGGAGCACAGGCTCCAGACGCGCAGGCTCAGTGGCCATGGCTCACGGGCCTAGTTGCTCCGTGGCATGTGGAATCTTCCCAGACCAGGACTTGAACCTGTGTCCCCTGCATTGGCAGGCAGATTCTCAACCACTGCGCCAGCAGGGAAGCCCTGTGCTTTGTTCTTGAACCTTATAACAGTATTGTTACTGCTCGCTTCCATAGCACCACACCTGCCAGACCTGAGTGCATTAAAGGCAAGGTGCTGGTCTTAGTTAATGTTATAACCCTACTAGGTGCCAAGACGGGGGCCCTGGCACATACCAGATGCTCAGAAAGTGTGGAAATGAGCTGACTTCAAGGCATCCAGCAGGACTGTTGTCCTTTGAAAAGCATACAGTGCTAAGCATGTGAAAGGTGGTATCACTGGATGTATCTGAATGTGGGCGTGTCCAGGTGTTACGCTGGGCAACAGAACGTGATCTTTTTGTATTAGCAGTGCTGGTCACAGCATGGCGCACATGCACACGCACATGCCTCCTAGTGAATGTATATAAGTCTAGTGAATTCACATCCAGCTGTTTAGGTGCCTAAAGAGGTGATTTCAACTTTGCTTCTCTGGGCTACACCCAGCTCTTAATGCTGCATTCCAAAGGTGTTTATTTCGACCTTATTTTCAACAACACGTGAGTACTGGACATCTGTTCGGCTCGAGGTTCTGGGTCCTGTGGGGCTTGAGGGGGGCAGCCCCGAGCTCACAGTCTGATGGCAGAGGCAGATGTAAACGTTAGCTCCGTGTGAAAAGCCGAACCTCAGACGGTAGCTGTGCCGGGTTGGTTTTCTCTGTGGCGTGTTGTGAAGTTCTCTGCCCCGCCAGAATCATCCCTTGATCCCCAGGAGTGACGTTAATCATTCTACGTGACAGGAGAAAATAAGCTAAAAGCTGCCACATGACTTTTAAGTGCTCTTTTCCATTTTTTTCCCCCCGATGTGACTGACTAATGAGAGCAAAATTGGTGTCAAGGGGCATGGAATTAATAGATGCCATTTGCACCAACCCATTCCTTTATTGATAAGGAAAGCGAGACCTAAGGAAGATGAGTAAGCAGAGGGTTGGCGTTCCATCTAAAAGGGTTTTCCAGCACACTTTAGCAATGATTGTCACATTAATGGACCCCTTTTCTGTTGAATCTGAAACAGGAGGGAACGGGTCAGGGCACAACCTTCGAAAGAATGACATAGCCATAGGACATGAAAAAAACTGGTCAGAACCAACTAGGTCCAAGATGGCGGAATACGACTTCCGGTAACCTTGAGCCTCACTATACGCTCATTGTCATACATTAGCTGCTAAATGCCACACCCACCAGCGCCCCGACAGTTCTGAGGCCAACCATAAAAGGCCAAAAGGTGGGCGGTGGCCCAATACCTGGAAATCTCTGTCCCTTCCCCGAAATAAGTGGAAGAATCCTCCACTCATTAGCCGGTGAAATTACCCAGCCCATAAAAACTAACCACGCCATGTTTCGGGTCTCTCTCGCCTTCTGAGATGGGCCACACTCTGTCTGTGGAGTGTGTTTCCCTCTGAATAAATCCACTTCTTACCTATCACTTTGTCTCTCACTGAATTCTTTCTGAGACAAGACATCAGGAACCTTAGATTGACCGGGAAGAAATCCATCTGAAAGGCAGCAGGACAGAGGGGGAAGCCTTAATTTTGGTGTCAAAGATTTGGGCTCAGATCCAGTTCGGCCAGTGCGGGCTGTGTGGTCCTGGGCAGGTTTGCTGTCTGGGCCTCATTGTTCTTCTCTGTACAGTGGGATTAACAACAGCAACTTTGTCCTGTGAAGGAAATAAGGTACAAGAGGCACCAGGGCCCAGAACACTGCCCTCCACACCAAATTAACACATCAGCCCTGGGGCTTCGCTGGTGGCGCAGTGGTTGAGAGTCCGCCTGCCGATGCAGGGAACGCGGGTTCGTGCCCCGGTCCGGGAAGATCCCACATGCTGCGGAGCAGCCGGGCCCGTGAGCCATGGCCGCTGAGCCTGCGCGTCCGGAGCCTGTGCTCCGCAACGGGAGAGGCCGCAGCAGTGAGAGGCCCGTGTACCACAAAAAAACCCAAAAATAACCCCATCAGCCCTTTTTAATGTAGTTTGAACGTTAACACAGAGTGTACCCATTCACTTACCTGGAGGAGGAGCCGGAGCCTAGGTGAGTCACTCTTTGGAACCACTTTTGGAAAGTTTTCTGAAGTCACAGATTTCAAACCAGCTTGTAAAATGTCCAGATATTACATGAAGATCAAAAAGTGAAGGCGATTCCAAGATACTCTTAACTGTTAATAATTGAAAACTAGAAAATGTTGGAGAGGCACAGGGAAAGGGGTTTTTTATATATATATATATATATTTATACCATGGCGTTCAACAAATTAATATCATAGAGAAAAACTCTGCATAACAGCGCGTTTTAGCCGCAGGCTCATTTCCACACAAGGGCCACTGTGTTTTTCCTTAGAGAAAGCCTCGCACTCCAGCCTCCTGGCATCGCAGGGTAGACTGAGTCGTCCTTGGGGCTTGGCTTCGACGTCCCAGATGCTGCTTTGAGACAGCTTGGCCTTCCTGCCTCCATCTGGCTATTGGTGTGGACGTGGGGAGTGTAGACTTTGTAAATACAGATCGTTCTCCCCTTGGTGATGACGTAAATGCTTTCCAAGCCTGGCCGCCGTGCCCCAGGCTTTTAGCTCAGACCTGTATCGGCTTGACTCCAAGTCCTCGGTTGGGCCGGCCCCTTCCCGTGCCGGGATGCTTGTCGAGCATCATAAAGGGCCTACGGTGGCTCCTGGGGAGCCTTACTCAAATCCGTTTTTCTGGCTGTGGGAAAGGATTCCAGTTCATTAGGCTCACACAGGCTGCAGGGATGTTCCTCTGTTCACAAGCCCTCAGGCAAGGTCAACAGAGCTATGACAGGAATCCAAGCAATGTCTGTGCCCTCACAACAAAGGACTTCGGGACTCTGGTTCACTCACTGCGGCCTGTGTTGGGAGCCGGTATCTAGTGATTGCTGACTGCTGTTTTCCTGTCTCTTCTGCTTAACCTGCTGGACACCTCACACCCCATTTCAAAATGAAATGGAGAAGCGAGATTACAGAAGGGTTTGTAGATTACAGACTACAGCTCATAGGCAGATCCCACCCACCAGCTAGGAACGGTTCTGATTTTTTTTAACTTAAAAAAATTTAAATTGCAAAATAGACATACCGTAAAATCAATCATGTTAAATAACTGTGTTTAAGTGCAGCATTCAGTCGTGTTGAGTATATTTGCATTGTTGGGCAGCCAATCTCCAGAACCTTTTCATGTCGCAAAACTGCATCTCTGTGCCCTTTTGCATTTTTTTTTTTTTTTGGCGGTACGCGGGCCTCTCACTGTTGTGGCCTCTCCCGTTGCGGAGCACAGGCTCCGGACGCGCAGGCTCAGCGGCCATGGCTCACGGACCTAGCCGCTCCGCGGCATGTGGGATCTTCCCGGACCGGGGCACAAACCCGTGTCCCCTGCATCGGCAGGCGGACTCTTGCCACGGATCCAGCTATACTGCTTGTAATCAAAAGGCTTTGAGAAACAGGTAATTTTATAGACGGGGAAGTACATCATCCTTATTGCGAGGTAAACCTAGGTTATTTTTCAATGGCACATTTCACATTTGAGCACCAGGGAAACCTGTAGTAAGCCGTAATACCCCTTTCCCAGTTGATCAGGGTCCATCACCGGACTCTGTGGAGACTGAGTTGTTGATGTATCTTGAACAGCACGTAACTGGTAAATCGGACAAAATGTGCTTTGTGCTTATTTTTCAAGAACTCTCGTAGACCGCCCTGAATTCTCAGTGTAGGCAACACTAGGTTGCACATCTGGTTTTCCATACGTATGTAAATGGGCTTTGCCTTGTCTGGGTTTTTAAACTCTTCATGAATTATAATACCTCAGTATATTTTTCTTGGAATCATCCACTTTGTTAAATGTTCACCGTACTGACGGCACTCCCCTCCTAGATGCTGGCGGTATGTGGGATCTCTAGAGTTCCTTTGTGTTTACAGCTGTGTACATGGGAAACTGATGAGTTCACAGAATACCAGCTTCATGATGGCCTAAGAAAACCTCCTGGGGAATGATGAGGGGTTGTGAATATTGTCATGATCTGTATCAGTTGTATAGCCCACATATGAGTATTGTCATGATCTAGATCAGGTATATAGCCAACTTTCTTATTTGATGAGAATGGTTTTCTTGGTCTGAGAATTGGGACAACTCAAAAACTGAAACTGGGGCTTCCCTGGTGGCGCAGTGGTTGAGAGTCCGCCTGCCGATGCAGGGGACACGGGTTTGTGCCCCGGTCCGGGAAGATCCCACATGCTGTGGAGCGGCTGGGCCCGTGAGCCATGGCCGCTGAGCCTGCGCGTCCGGAGCCTGTGCTCCGCCACAACAGTGAGAGGCCCGCGTACCGCAAAAAAACCCAAAAACCAAAAAACTGAAACTGAATGTGTTTTTTAGTCTTTCTTTCTTTTTTTTTCTTTTTAAATTAGGGGGCCATTCATTCGAGGCAGTGTATGGAGATAGTGTGGTGATCTGCAGAAAGCAGTGGCCTGAGATCAGAAGGGCCAGTCAATGTAAGAATCTAGAAGCTAATCTCTTTATGAGTAATCGTGGGCCATAATTTCCTCATAGTTTCACGAAGTAAGAAAAGAGAGGTCAAAATTGTTCAAGCTCTTTTCATGAGTATTATTATAAAGTTTGCTGTTGTCACCGTGATTTCCCATATCAGGATGACAGAAAGTTGAAAATGGCCTACTTCAAATTACTCAAGGAGATGGAGGAACTGTTTCTTTCATTCATGGATATTTGAGAATCTGCTGTGGTTTAGACACTGTGCTAGTTGTTGGGGAAACAGCGCTCAACAAAAGAGACCTGGGATCTACCCCCGTGAAACCTAGAGTTTGGAAGAAATAATACATTCTACAAACAGTTACACAGGTGACTACAGTTTTTCAAATACAGGTGACAGCAGTGAAGGAACCATTTGGTGTCATTTGCTAAATGCTCCACTTAACAGTTTGCCGAGTCAGCCTTGTCAGCCTAAGATGAGCTAATCCTGTGGACACATCTTACATCGATGAGTGCCTCTCTTACACTAAGGAATATAAATGATTTTTAAAGCACCCCAAAGTAGCCCTCTGTGCACTTGCGAAAAAGCCCAACAGTCATTACGGAGAATGATTTTAATTAAAAGATGAGAGGAATTTTTGTGTGTGTGTGTGTGGTACGCGGGCCTCTCACTGTTGTGGCCTCTCCTGTTGCGGAGCACAGGCTCGGGACACGCAGGCTCAGTGGCCATGGCTCATGGGCCCAGCCACTCCGCGGCATGTGGGATCTTCCCGGACCGGCGCACAAACCCGTGTCCCCTGCATCGGCAGGTGGACTCTCAACCACTGCGCCACCAGGGAAGCCCAAGATAAGAGGAAATTTTAACTTGGGGATCAACTTGTGACATGCACGCCCTTCATTTTTTCCCCTGAATTCCATTCTTGACCGTCCTTTGTGTTTGGAAGCTTAAGTGGTCTTTATATTTCAGTCTCCAGGGGCCCGATATTAAAGGTGCAAATATGTGGTAAGAACGTCAATGAATAGGCTGCAGTTCTGCCAACTGTATAACCTTTGGTAGTGGCTGCTGGGAGTGTCTTACCCAGAATGGTTTGGAGTTGGAGTTGGAGTTTGGGATCAAAGGCACTGTGCTAGGTTTGTGCTGTCTGCTGCTGAGATGGCCCAAGGCCGTGATAAGAGCTCTAATCAGCTCACATTTCAAAGATAATTAGTGAGGATTATAAAGCCTGGGCTGAAGAGCCATGGGGGCAGAAAGAAGACACTGGCTGGGCGAAGAGAGGGCATCAGACACAAATGTTTTCAATTTTGTGTAGAGCTAGGAAGGCCCGGGCCACACTTGAGCTATGCAAGGGCCGTGGGCCTAGTCTAATTTTTTGGCCCACAATAGTGTCTGACCCAATAGGCATTCAATAAGTAGTTGTCAGTTAATGTTGAATAAAATCGTAAAGTTTGTTGCTTACATAGCTCCTGTGAGGTAGCGAATGCTATTTTGTGTGTAGGGAAATTGAAATTCAGAAACCACACTGACTAAACTTTGTGAAGGCTGTTTCTGACCTCCAGGAAGGGAGCGCAAGGTCAAACCGTTAGAGGGACCCGCAGAACAGGGATGTGAACGTAGGTTTATCTCCTGACATAGACCATCTTCTTTGTACTACAAAAGGACAGGCGAGAATGATGTGGGCAAGTGATAGATTTTAGCCACTTATAATCAGTCTCTTTGCTTGAAAAGGGACAAAGCCTATGCCAAAGCATAAAAAAAAAAGAGTTTTCGAGGTGTGTCTGTTAACCTCAGTTGCTTCCGTGGAGGCGTGGACCCAAGGATGTTTCCGTTCGGTGTGAACAGTTTCCACTAATGTACATGCGTTTGCTTCTGTGTCTGGGATTCTTCTTTCTCTTTATCCGATGGCATCCCTAATAGGTGTAGTCATTTTGTCAGTGTGATCTCTATAGGGAAGAATTTTAAAGATTTGAAAAATGATAAATGAGGATACAAGGTATCCCCAAGATATTCGGGCAAATTCTTTGGTGCTTTCTGGGGGGCACACAGACACACCCGGCTTAGAAAACACATGCTGACTGGTCAGGTTTCTCTTTGAAATGCAGAGCTTCACAGACTCCTCACTGACCTCAGGTTTCCCTTTCCCTGAGCAGGAGGAGAGACGGGGAGGAAAAGGATCGTTTCTTTTTTTTTTTTTTTATTTTTATGTTTTAAATTTTGGGGGGCAGTGATTGTTTCTTATTAATTCATCACTTCTAGGGAAGGAGCTTGTCTCAAAAGTTTTGCTTAAAAAACTCTATTAGCATAGAAATAGTCTTTAAAAAATTCTTTTCTCCTACTCCCACCCACCCATCCTTACTCTATAAGATCAGAGGAACCGTGGATGGTCCCATTGAGGGGATTCAGTCTAAACATCAAACACTTGAAAGGTTATTACTCATCACCTTCCGTGCCGGTCTGGACCATTCAGAATCTTACAGGTCAGAAGAAAGGTACCAGTATCATTCAGATAAGTGAAAACCTTCTTTAAAATAGTAGGGTTTAGGAATTCCCTGGCGGTTCAGTGGTTAGAGCTCTGCACTTTATCACTGCCAAGGGCTCGGGTTCAATCCCTGGTCGGGGAACTAAGATCCTGTAAGCCGTGTGGCAGCGGCCAAAAAAGAAAAAGAAAGAAAGAAAAAGGAAAATTAGGGTTTTATTTGCACATCAGGTAACTTTACTATTCCGATTAATTCATTCCTCTTACAAGATTTTTCATTTAGGTCAGATAGTAGATACTTGGCCATAAAGCCAAGTTAGTTTGTTAGTTCCCAAGTAATATGATTTCATGGAAAAGTAAACTTCAGCCACATCAAACTATCTTCATCTTGCTAACCTTGAGTGAGTCAGTGAATGAGCTCACGATACACGATACACGATACACGCTGAGTTCATCTGGCACGTATCTTTCCAAAGGAACACTATGGCTGTACGAAGGTCGAAGGTCGTGTGGTTCTGCAGTAAGTGCACGCCTTAACCTAATCTCTAATGTCAACAGTTTTATAAACAACACTAACAAGTGGATTCAGGTTCTTGTCATACAGAAGTAGACTAAGGGCTTCTCTGGTGGCACAGCGGTTAGGAGAATCTGCCTGCCAGTGCAGGGGACACAGGTTCGAGCCCTGGTCTGGGAGGATCCCACATGGCGCGGAGCAACTAAGCCCATGCTCCACAACTACTGAGCCTGCGCTCTAGAGCCTACGAGCCACAACTGTGTGAGCCCGCACGCTTAGAGCCCGTGCTCAGCAACAAGAGAGGCCACCGCGGTGAGAAGCCCGTGCACCGCAACGAAGAGTAGCCCCCGCTCGCCGCAACTAGAGAAAGCCCGCGTGCAGCAACGAAGACCCAACTCAGCCAAAAATAAATAAAATAGATTTATTAAAAAAAAAAAAGACTAAACACACTCCACTATTTTAAAAATATTTTTATTAAAAAAATCTGTTTTTTTAAATTTTTGACTGCGTCATGCGACTTGCAGGAGCTTAGTTCCCCAACCAGGGATTGAACCCAGGCCCCGACAGTGAGCATACCGAGTCCTAACCACTGGACCGCCAGGGAATTCCCACACTCCAGTGTTTATGCACGAAATAAATGATTTTGCTTCCACAGAAAATGGGCGTGTGAGTATTTTTAGAGAGATAAATGAGACGGCGACAGCCGTGAGTTGACCGTCCCTGAGGTTGGGTGATAACTTGGTATATGTTTTAAAATACTCTGTAATCAAAAAAATTTAATGGCTTTAGCTGTGTTTCCCTGACAGCAAAAATCGGACAGGTTTTTAGGGAGGAAAATGCTTGCCTGAGCAGAGTAATTCGTAACATTTTTAGGTTTTGAAAGGAAATTGCCTCCTCTCCCTTTCCTTTTTTTTGTATCTGAAACTGAGCTGAACTATGGTGACAGTTAATATAAAATGTCCCACTTTGCCGGCGAGTGGTTGGCAATGGTGGCTGGTCAGTTTCAAGCCTGAGACGAGGAGAAGGCCTCAGCCTGGCGAATGGCTGATGTCTAACCTCCTGGTCGCTTTCTGAGCAGGAGGCGGTGTGATTTGTGCAGTGTTCAGCTGAGAAACATAAAACACTCTTTCATGCATGGGTCTCTCAACGCATCGTAGAAGTGTTTTCATTGAGAAGCTGCAGAGGTTCCAATCTGCACGTTAAGCTAACAAAGAGGTAAAGGAACCGGGGGGTTGTAAACGTCAGGTGTCCTCAGCGATGCTGGCAGTCACTTCTTCCTTTCTCTGAGTCCTGCAGGCCAGTGGAGCCCACTTTGTTTGATGTTGGCTGCTCTGGGTAACAGTCTGAGAGGCTCACAATGGCGGTCCGGCCAGCCTGATGGCCCCGTGCCTGTCACCAGTGTTGTTAAGCGTTACTGGAGGCTAGAGCGCTGTGTTCAGCCCTCCCTCTATTACTGTGGTTGATGGAATGGGGACCCAAATGCCAAGGACGAGATCGGTTTCTAGATTATTGAGTTTTTTAGAGTCTCTGAAAAAGACTGCTAGAGGAGCATCAGAGCCCGCTGATTTTTGCCTGGGGTGTCCAGGATGTGTAACCAGCGCTGTAGAACAGGAATTCCCATTTCATAGAGCCGTTGACTCACACGTGACAGCGTTAAGTGTGGCAGAGGGAAAGGCAGAATATGAGATGATACGTTGTATACATACGACATCTGCAAAAGCTGTATGAGGATGTTAACGCCAGTAAACAAAATCGAAGACCTGAACAGATTCCTGAGTCCAGGTATCCCCTGATTTCTGAAGGGTCGTGTTAGGCCACTTCGCTTTTACCAAAGACCTACATTAGAACCTCTTTTCGCTAATCAAGAGATCAAAACTCTAACCAAAACGTGGGATACTCTTCACTTTATGACATTTCCATTTATGAAAGGCTTCCTAGGAACACGCTCTTTTGGGATAGTGGGGAAACTTCCTGTAATGTAGTTGTGTTCGTGTAAAGGAAATAGGGGCAACTTTTTTTTTCTTGTTTAAAATTGTCTTTCATGTTAGGTTGTTTTTGCAGTTGGTGTTTTGTTTTGTTTTGTTTTGTTTACAAAAGAACTAAAATAAGTTGGCTTTCTGGTATTCACAAAGTTCCAAAAATGGAATTTTCCGATGCAACGGTTTAAATAGTGGTTAGGTTCCATGATGTCATTGAAGAGGATTTAGGGTCTCCCCGTGTCTTTCCCGAGACCTGAATGACGCCTCCCAAACCCCGTGCAGGGGGAGGGGTGCCCGCTGCTGCTCTTTGACACCCACACGGGCTATATTTCCAGCAAGGCAGACTCGGCCGGGGGTAAGAGGAAGGTTGGAAGAGAGGGGAGATTCCGGTAGCTGTTCGCATGTAGGATTCTTTGCTAGTCTGTCCTTAATTTTAAGATGGTCTGTCTTTTTTTTTTTTTTTTTTTTTTTTGTGGTACGCAGGCCTCTCACTATTGTGGCCTCTCCCGTTGCGGAGCACAGGCTCCAGATGCGCAGGCTCAGCGGCCATGGCTCACGGGCCCAGCCGCTCTGCGGCATGTGGGATCTTCCCGGACCTGGGCACGAACTCGTGTCCCCTGCATCGGCAGGCGGACTCTCAACCACTGTGCCACCAGGGAAGCCCTGTCATTTTGTTTTGATGGCAAAACCCGATGGATATAAAAGCCTCAACATCATAAATACTACTTTTGTTGTTGTTGTTGTTCAAAGTGATTTGTGAAATCAAATCAGGGTATGTTCCCAGACCATATCTGGGCTCTTGGATTTCCTTTAGAAAGAAAGATTTTAATTTATTCATCTTGCATAAAAAGATTATCCGTAACCACATAAATTGGTTCCATTTGTTCAGCAAGCAGTTTCTGAGTGCTGATTACGGCCCATGTTCTGTGAGGGGGTGGGAGGTGGTGGGACTACGGAGCTGCGTGAAGGTTTGTCTTGAGCACCTCCCGGCTGCAGCCTTGGGGATAGGTTCCTGTACTGGTGGCAAGACTTCAGCCGGATTCAGTGCAGTGAATCTGATTTCCTTGGGCTTATTTTGGGCACAAGGCTGCTGTTTCAATTTTCCGAGCAACGAGGCGTTTGGTTCACCCAATGCAGGGGTTCTCTTATCTTGTCTGCTTCTTAGAATCCCCTAGGAATCTTGTAACACACACATATGCACCAGAAATTCAGTTGGTCAGGAGGGGGCCTGGGCATTAGAATTTTTCAAGAGCCTCCTAGGTGATTCTGACGTGCAGCCAGGGTTAAAATCCAGTGACTTGGTCTATAATTGGATGTTCTTTTAAATTGAGCTTAAGGAAAATATTGTGACTTTTAAGAAGGGCTGTGTTTTCTCCCACGGGTCCATAATGAGGCTTTAATGTGAGACGAAGGGAAAGCTTTGTCTAATCCACATCGTCGTTTCCAACTCTGTCTACATGTTGGCAGCTCCTCAGGGGCTCTTAAAAAGTACGAGGGCTTGCTCCCACCTCCCGCCCGCAGCCCGCTGTGATGGGCATGCCTGGTGCTCTGTGTGTGTGTGCCGACAGATGACCTGTGTGCAGACAGCTTGAGATCCAGTGCTTTGTCCCACCCTCACAGTATAGTATAGCTATTTGAACATTAAGAGCACATATTTATTGACATAACTACTACTATCTGTCAATAAACCTATGTTAAAACCCACAGGACTTGTTAGATCTAACAATTCCTAAATGTACTTTCAGCAATTCCTCAATTCTGGTTTTAAACCCTTTGGTTTTATGGACCGTATCGTGAATTTAAAAACATGAACTGGGAACGTTGTGGAAGGCTTTTTGACACCCACCACAACTAGGCTGCAGTGTTGCTCTTATCATTTTAATGTTGTGTATCCACATGGGCGGCATGGGAAATGAATAGTAAGTTTAGATACGCACAATGGAAAAAATGCTAGCAAACGGTATCACCGTTTGAAATTTATTGCTTCAGTTAAGGTTCTTTGAATATTTTATATCTTCAAGAGAATGTCGAAGCAGTGTTTATTTTTTGTTTTCCACACTGATTCTCTTCACTGAGGACATTGAGATAATCTGGGATGGTGAAGTGGAATTTCTATCTTTTTATTAATAAAATTCAACGTGTCCACCGCTCGCACGTGCTGTTGAAACAAATGCCACACAGTGTGAATTTTATAGCGCTGCTGACAGTAGGAAGGAAGTGTCCTGCGTCTGTGCCACTTTGGGAAGCCACACGTGTGACTCTTAATAAACTGTAATGGAAAAGAATAAGAAGAAAGAAGATAGTTGCATACTATGTATGTATAACTGAGTCCCTTTGCTGTCCGCATGAAACTCGCACAACCTTGTAAATCAGCTACATTATTTAAAAAGAAAGTGACTCTTGAGACTGAGAAGCTGAATTTCTCTTTTTATTTCATTCTAATTAATTTCTAATTAATTTATGTTTGCTGCAGCCGCGCGTGGCTGGTGGCTTCCAAGTGGGCAGAGCAGGTTCTGAGGCTTGTTCCTCGCAGCTCGAGAAGGCGTGTGGCTGAGGTGGGGGCAGGGACAGCTGTCCCCTGAGGGAGGCCGTCCTTCCCGTGGATGGCACGGCCCCCGCCACCCCCGGCTTTGGCACTGTTGCCCGTCGAGGCTTGGGTAGGGATGAGCGATCTCTAGAAAGCAGGCAGGCTGGAGGGGATGGCCCATGGGCTTGAGACAGAGGCCACGGGGAGGAGTTGTGACCTTGCCCTGCCTCGGGTCTCACCCCGACCGCATCCTCAGAGGGCCCGTCTGATGCCCTTAGTGCCTTTCTTGGGGGTTCTCAACCTTCCCTTTGCCCTGGCTCCTTCCCTGGAGGACGGAACCATTGTCACATCAGTGTCCCCGCCCCCTGACTCTCTGCCCCTTGATGCCTGCCCTCGCCCTTCTTCCCTCAGCATCTTGCCTCCCTTCTTCCCCACCCCGTCCTCACTTCCGTCACCGCTGCCCTAAGGAAACGAGCTCCTTCACGTGCCTCAGGGGCTTTCGGGGTCCCGTCTCTCTCCAGCGTCACCTCCACCAGCCCCAGAATCACCACAGTGAAAACTTAAACTCTTTGGGGGCCCACCAGCTCCCAGCCTTGGCGTGTACACAGCCTGAACCCAGCTCGGCCACGGTTCATCCAGGCTCACTCCTTCTTGTGTTGGCTGAGATGCCCCTTCCTGCAGGAAGCCCTCCTGACCCATCCAGGGACCCGTCCTGGATACCCCCAGTCCCTGGTACTCCTTTCTGTTTCTGTCCCCAAGCTGGGCGGCGCCTGGCAGGACACGGAGCCACAGCCTGGCCTGTGACCATGTTTGGTGAATGAGTGACACGGACCAGTTAATCATTCCACCCAACCCTGAGGTGGTTTCTGTGCCCGTGGCTTTAAATCCTCAGTTTGATAAGTTAATGATTCTTTTTACAGAAAATTGTACTGCCTGGACTTTAGTTACTGATTGCTCAATTTCATTGGCTTGGTTCATATTTTTCGTTTTACAGAAACACGTTATTCGTACTCAGGGCACTATTCACCCACTCACTTAGGGCCCATCGTACATTATTCATATACTATAGATGGCTGGATTCCCACTAAAAAAAGGAAAAATACAGATAGGCTTGGCTTTGTTATGAGTGACTTTTTAAAGGACTTCATGTAATACTGTTTAAAAAATTTTTGTGGATAATTATTATAAACCATAAAAGCAGAAACGAGGACATTTACAGTGATGGGTAACAGGTGATAAAAACAAATCATTTGTTTTAGAAAGAGTTTTCAGAGGAATGACTTCTTATTGGCCGCAGTCTGTTCCCCAGCCTCCTCTCGCGTGAGCTGAGTGCACGGTCTGTTCCCTGGCTTGCATCTCCTTGCTGCCCTACATTCAGGTATAGTCCGCATTCACTCCGTGTTCCCACCTGCCCACAACACCAGCCCAAGGAAGTCACTGAACGCAGATCACCAACATGCAGTAAGCACTCGCTAATTTTAGCGGGAAAAAGTTAAATAGCGCCAACTGCAAACAGAAAATTTGCTCCCTGGTCACCATTAAAGATAAGGCTTTGGCATTTGAAAATTTATGGCAGAGGCGTTCCTGAGCTGTTAATGAGCTGTGCAGCTCTCTGATTATTATAAGAATTAGCTGTAAATCTAATTCTGGCTAATAGTAAATTAACCAGTTCGTTTTATGTTCATTGGAATTTGGACTTTAGGTGTTTGGAGGCCACACTTCTGGCCTCCTCAGCTTCTTTTAGCACAAGGAAAATTCTGATGGGGACAGGGGTGGGAGGAGGCGGTAGGTGAACCTCTGAACGCTTCACTTGGCAGAAATCCTCCGCCCCGCAGTCCTGTACTTTGCTCTTTAGTTCCCCATTCGAAACGTGATTAACTCAGTTAACTTGCAGAGGCTTAGTTATTGTTCCTCCTACAGAGAAAACTGGAAGCTTATAAATCGGGAGATTGGGCAGAGAATAGATAGCTGATGCTCTGACTTTGAAGAAGTAAACAGTAACTCAAAAACAGGCACAGATTTTTAGAATACTACAATCAGAATAGTAGTAATGATGATAACGAATGTTCAATAAAAAGTTTAAAATTCAATTCTTTAAGAGCTCAAGGAATTATAAACATTTGGAAATGACTTCTATCAAAGAGGATTAAAAGAGATTTGATCTTAAAAGGGAAGTTCTAGAAAATTCTCTCCTGTTGAATGCTTTATTTTTTGACATTGCTGTATATGAGATGTCATTGTACTGTCTCTCTTAGAAGATGCATTTCACTAAAATTATGTTAAGTATGCACATGTTATTATGCATTTCTCTGTATAATGAACGGCTTTCTGTGCACTTGAGAGAATTCGTCTTTCTATACTTTAAAAAGGATCATTTTTCTTGATTAAACTGGATAACTACATAAATGCCGTAATCTGTGTATGTGCTTTGGTGAATGAAAATGGCTTTCCTGTATTTTGACTTAGTTTGAAATTTTCATAAGGAAAGTGAGGATGTCTTTATTCATTCCCAGGAGAAAACCAAAGGGAACTTGGATCGGAAGCTATTATGCAAAATGAATGTCAAGAAAGGCTAAAATTACTTGGGGTTTTGACCTATCCTCGAGCTCCTCAGAACGTAGAATGAAGCAAGCATTCCTGTTGGAAAATGTTAGGCGTGGTGATTACGACCTTGGTATGTCCTCTAACTGCCTGAGGAACCAACAGAGTTGACTGAGGTGTTGGTTAATCACCCAGAAGACCTTGTAGGAAAGGCGAGAGAATGTAGAAGCGGCCACAGAACTGGACAGAATCCAGGTCATGTGTCGTGACAGTGGCCAAGCCTGAGGTTTGTTATGGGATTCTAAGACATTGTTTTGTTTTTTTATCTTAATTATTATTATTTTTTTGGATAATAAACCTGATTTTATCAGCCAGTTCAGTGTAATTTTTCTAGATATTCGCTCCTACTTTGGAGAAATAAAACTAAAGATTTGTGCTTTTGCATAATTGATACACCTTTAACTGAAAATTGGCTCCATTATGGTTAGTCTGTGTATCTCTGAAGATGAAGACTAATTAATTAGCTTGTTTTTTTTTTTTTAACATCTTTATTGGGGTATAATTGCTTTACAATGGTGTGTTAGTTTCTGCTTTATAACAAAGTGAATCAGTCATACATAAACATATGTTCCTATATGTCTTCCCTCTTGCGTCTCCCTCCCTAATTAGCTTGTTCATAAAACACACTGCCCCAAATATGGGTTTTTGCTGACTGTCCCTAAGGATTTACACCTTCCTTAATAAAATCCTAAAATTTTCAAGGTTAGAATTTCGTGTTTGGATGGGCCGCTGGCAAAGAAGTTAGGCTGTGTCTTCGAAGGCTACGCTGTCCAAGATGGCAGCTGTAGCTGGCTTTTTAAATTGAATTATAATTTAAATATTAAGTCCTCATTCCTGCCAGTCATGTTTCAAGTTCTCAGTTGTCACATATGGCTAGGGGCTACCGTACTGGACAGTGCAGATTTATGTAGAACGTTCCCATCATTGCAGAGAGCACTGTTGGTCAGCACTTGGGTATCCATTGTCACCACCTCTCCTCTGTGTATAAATGTCTTTAAAAGTCAGAGATGATGCATACACCATAGTTTTCCCTACCTGTGCGCTGCCCTAGCTCTGCTATCACCTCCCAGTAGAACCTAGGCAGTGAAACATTTCATAAGAAGTGTGCATATGTGAGAAATGAGCTAGAAATTGATCTCCTAGGACTAGGTGGCTAAGTTGGCTTCAGCAGACACAAGCGTACTTGGAAAAATGGTAATAACTCTTTACAGTCTCAGTAATTGGTTGCATGAATTGCTACAATCTCAGTAATTGGCTGAATGGATTGCCCTTGTTAGTCTCCTGATTATACTAGGGATTTCTAGACTTTCCAGAACTATGAATCCCAGTTATCCAGATTGCTGACTCCTTTCTTCCTCACTGTCTTTTTTCCGGTTATATCTGCAAGTGAAGCTTGGTCCCATAATGAACTGAGGAAGGTTAATTTTTAATATTCCGAGGCTCTTCGTGTGCCTCAGGGTGATTTGTGCGTGAGATTAAAACCAGGCACGGGAACTGCTTTCTCATCACCAGCTCTTGGCTACTGGCTCTCCTCCAGCCAAAGCACACATCTTGCTAATGCTCAGAGTACCCATTCCCTGTCGGATAGATGGGAAAACTTTACTCCCGTAACAGAAATGAGTCCCCTGGACCTGAAAGCCACGTGGGATCTGTCTGACATGGTCTGACTCGTGATCTGATTGCAGAACAAAAGATTTTGAAAGGTACCTCCGTGATGCTACTTTCCAAAACGTGCCAGTGTTCTTGTTGTAGCATCCAAAGAGTACTGCTCGCGGACGTGATTCCATTCAAGAGTAGGCGATCCCGTTGGTAACAGTGTACATTTTCCCTTGTCAGACTTAACCAAGCTGTTTTAATTTTGAAGGGGAAAAAAAAGGTACACATTTAAAATTTTTTTTCTAAATTTGTTCTATTGTGAGATTTTCCGTCCGCCAGCTTGGAGACTATCTCACTTGCAAGGAGTTAACAAGATTGGAAGAAAACAGATGAATGTAAATTTTCTGGTCATGAATCTCAGCTGCATTTCCTTTTCTCCTGGATCAGCTATTCATTTATTTCATTCAGAATTTTCTGAGTGTTTTCGCTTCTCAAATAGGCTCTGGGAAGATGCATGGCTGCTTGGTGATGTCACTGGCAGTCTGAGAAAGCCAGGTGCGCGCCAGACATGAAAACATGCTCATTATCTTTCCTATAATCTGCCCCCTTGTTCTCGCAGAAACACAAACCCTCCCTGGATCCTAGTTGTACTGAAAAGAGTCATCCTCCTCCTTTTTACATCTGACATCGGGGTAATTTTGTTATGCGTATTTGTTCTCAATTGCTTTTTAACCCAATAGCCAGCAGTCAAACCGCAGTCTTCCTTGCGGACATAATCTAGTTGATGCTTTGGCTAGTGGCAGCCTTCAAAGTTGAAAATGAGATGCTTATAGCAGATAGCTCGGTGAGACCAGTCGTTGCTTTCCCAGGATGGTTTGTGGTAATAATAGTGAACTCGATGGGAGTCGTCGTTTGGCACAGAAACCATCCCAGTGTTCTCAACATCTAGACTGAAGCCTCTCTCCCGGATACTGTGTCCTCACTGGTGGCCTCCCGGCCCTTCAGTGGCCACCTGTGTTGACTGCAGGCCACATCTCCCTCTGTATGTAAGCAGACCCGAGTCTGACTTGGTCTCTCCCCCTGGCTGCTCCTTAGGTACCAGATACTCCCAGCTCAGTGTGTCTGAAACGAAATATACTCTCCCTTACTTGTCCCTGGTACTTTGTTCTTGAATCTTTTAAAATCACTGGCCCTTACACCCAGCCTCACCCACCAAACCAAGAGGCATCTTTGAATTTTCCCACGACCAGGCTTAGAGCAGTCCTGTGACTGCCTGGTCTTTCTTCCTCCCTTAAATATCCCCCTTTCAACCCTCCCTGCCCCAACACCACTCACTGATTGATTGATTGATTGATTGATTGATTGATCCATTCAATGTCTACCCGACGCCCGCTCCGTCTCAGGAACTTTATTAGAAAATAGAACACGTGGGTGAACAAAACAGGCTCAATCTCTGCCCTCAGGGAGCTTACGGTTTACCGGGGAGGACAGATGTTCAACTAGTATGTAGCCCAATCAAGGAGGATGAGAATGTTACAGCTGCGTTCATGCATATCTGGGCATGTCATTCTTCAGTGGTTTTTCTTCATCTTTGGGATAAAACCCAAACTCCTTAGCCTGTACACAAGGCCCTTCATGAACCTACTGGGATCGACTGATACGCGTACAGATCCCCCCAGCTCACTGTGCTTCCTGGGGTTCATGTCTGTGCTTCTTTGTCATGTCTTGGCCCCTGGTTTCTTGAGCAAACTTCAGTGTGACCTCAAGCACTGTTACTTCTTGTGAGCCTTTCCTGATTTCGTATGTGTTTCTCCTTTGTGCTCCCATAGCTTCCCTGTACCCCCTCATTGATCATTTCACCTGCAGAATCTTTAATTTTCTCCTCCAGTAGATTCTGAGACCCTTGAGGGTGGAAATGATGTCTTCGATCATTTTATCCTTAGAATCTAATCACTGTTACTTCTTGTGAGCCTTTCCTGATTTCGTATGTGTTTCTCCTTTGTGCTCCCATAGCTTCCCTGTACCCCCTCATTGATCATTTCACCTGCAGAATCTTTAATTTTCTCCTCCAGTAGATTCTGAGACCCTTGAGGGTGGAAATGATGTCTTCGATCATTTTATCCTTAGAATCTAACATGACATCTGGCATATCACAGGTGCTTGATAAGTCTGACGGTAAGAGCTGCCTACCAATGGCATCATTGTTCTGATGGGGTTAGTAACACCTGGTTTCCACAAGTGTTCGGGCAGACGTGTAAACCCCTTTCAGAGATTCGACGACTGAGATTTCTGTGTTCAGTGGTATATTAGCCTACCTGCCATTTAAATTCTCCGATTCTGAGTTGTTTTCCATTGCATAATTATTTTTACCAAGCTCCCAAATGTCTTAATTGGGACCATAATACGTTAGGAATTCTATTTCTGGGTATTGTAGGAATTGCTGTCTTAGTGCTTTTTTCTGTGTATGAGCCGTTTGACTCAGTGGGATGACTCATTAATGTTTGTGATCCTGTGTACTCAAATGTTCAGGATCAGCTGTCGGCTACCACTGGAATTGATCCCATGGACCATAAGAATGTACTTTATGCCATAATTGTCCTATGCCAGGAATCAGGAGAGCACGATGCATCCAGTGGCAGATGGGAACCACATGCCTGGCCTGATATATGCACATGTGGGCAAGTAAATCCAATCGTGTCTTTCTTTCTCCAAAGAAAGAATTAACTTTAACGTTACTTTGGCGAATGCAGAATATTGAAATTAAATTAAGCACAACGTAGGAAATTCTAAGAGGTTTTCCTCTCAGAAAATGGAAAGCAATTTCATTCCTACCAAGTGCAAATCCGGCTGCACGTATGGTTCTAAGATCACATATTAATACTTAGCTCCAGTAATACCAGAGTGTGATGCTGAGAGAAATACAGCGGTTCCCAACAGTAGATGACAGGCATTTATTTGAACTATCCTCATGCAGTAAACGGTCTGTAAAATGTTGGGTTAACTATTAATTTTCAGTTGGTCAGCACCTATCCCATCCAGTGACATTCTTCAAGCTTTTATTAGGTGTAGGTCTTCTGCAAAGCACCGAGGTCAACAGTGAATGGGACAGAAAACCCCTGCTCTCAAGGAGACCACTGTCCAGATAAAGAGATGCTCTGAGCACAGTGATTTCCATGTGGCTGTTGGCCTGACCTGTGCTGTATGCCTTTGTCTTCTGCAGAACTCTAGAGGAAGGCCCACTGTCCTGGAGGTAAAGTCGTTTAGATTAATCCGGAGGGGATAAGCAGATGCTCTCGCTGAGGGCCTGGCATCTGGGACTGTCAGCATCTATTACTGAAGGGACCCGATGAGATGGAGTTAAAATTAGCCCGAGCAGAAAGAGCATGGGGACCATCAATGGGATGCTGACTGCTGTCCTGAAAATAAATGGGGAAAACGTCACTACGTGGTCAAGTTTCTCAAAAAACTGAAAGCAGCCATGTCTCCCATGACATCTCACTTGCCTTAGAGTCCACTCAACCTAAGGCTTTTTGGGGATAGGTTACCTGTGGTTGGCCCCCAGCTCTGGACTGGCGTCTTCATTGCTCAGCAGACATTCAGTTGAGGCCCCTGCCATGTTCCTGGCCCTGGGTGTGGACAGGTGACCCGAAAGGACAAGTCCACTCTCTTCATGGGGTTTACAGCCTTCTGGGGGGGAATAGCGTTGCAAGCAGGCCTAGAGGAGTCCACAGCCCCTTGCTTGTGACAGAGAAGGGAATTCAGTGCGTGTTGAATAGGCTTCCTGGCACAAGGGTGTCTGACACACTCACACGTGCATGCCTTACTACTTACGACCCTTTGATGTAGACATGTGTAGTGGATCTATCCGTTTTTAAGGGGAGAGGACAATCCAGGACCCCCGGACCTTACGTTTAGGGGATTCCATCGTTGTTACACAGATGGGGGTGGGGGGGTGAAGCCAGAGTCCCACCTCTGGCCAGAGCAGCCCGGTGGGCAGTTGGCCCCCTCCCCTCTGAGAACTCAAGGGAGAGTCTCAGAGAAAGAACTAGTTGAGGATTTAGTGAACCTAAATTTGAGTCCAGGTCTAGAACCATATTGTTTTAAATTCATTCGCTTTGTATCAATAAAATAGTGATTTTATGATCCGTAACCTATTTGAGTCATCCTCCTGATGTGTGAACTCTGCTTTGTGAAGGCGAAAGCAAAATACTCGAGAGAAAAGTCACAGATATTTATTGCGCACCTACTGTGTGCTAGGTAGGGCCTGGGGAAATAGTGGTGACCCAAGCAGACAACACCCCTGTCCCCATGGAACCTATATTCCAATAGAGAAAGGACCAAATATTGGGTTGGCCAAAAGGTTCGTTCGGTTTTAGGTACAAATAAGACATTTTTCCTTTTCACCAAGAACTTTATTGAACAACGTATTCATTAACCGAACAAACTTCGCAGCCAACCCAATACATCATGCGCCAGTGGTACTAAGCGCTAAGAAGAAAGAGCAAGGCAGAAAAGAGAGAGTGTGTGGTAGAATGTGTATTCATGTATATGTGACCATATTTTATTTAGAATTTGTCAGGGAAGCCCGTCAGACGAAGTGACATTTAGCAGAGACGCATGGGAATTGAGAGAACAAGTCCTGCATTTAGGGGGTGAAAGTCATTTCAGAGAGACAGAAGAGGACGTGCAAAGGTCCTGAGGCAGGAACGTGGTCACTGCATTTGAGGAACAGCAAGCCAACAACAGCAGCTGGAATACAACGAGCAGGGGATGGAATGGCAGGGAGTGAGATGCCCAGAAAAATAACAGGGGGTCTGGCCAGCCAGGATAAGGAGTACAGATTTTATTCTGAGTGACGCAATCTGGCCTGACCTTGTACAGGGCCCACACCAGCTTCCGAGTGGAGCAGGCAGCAGTGGCTGGATGAGGGGGCCAGTTAGAGAGTGGCTGGGGTCACCCAGGAGACACCTGTGGTGGTGGTTAGTGGTTGGGTCCTGGGTGTATTTCGAAGGTAGAGCTGGTGGGGTTTGCTGAGGAATTGGATGTTAGGTGTGAGAAAAAGGAGTTGAGGATGACTTCTCGGGTTTAGCCTGAGCAGTTGGCAAAATGGAGTCACCAGTTTTGAAAAGAGGTAGACCAAGGAGTGGGCGCGTGGAGAAGGACGTTGGTCCCGGAATTTTACCTATTTTCTTTGCTTGATACAAGAGTAACTTCATTTGAAAGGACGTACATCTCTGAAAGTGTAGGTAAATATTATCATTGCCTAATTTTCGGGATTCTTTGGGCCTGTGAGGTTGGTCTTAGCATCCCATCACCGGCAGGGGTCTCTGAGCCTACAACGTGTTGAGTTCAGCACAGCTTGTATGGGTGGATTCCACGCTTGTACAGCAACTCTCATGGTGGGCAAGTTTCTGCCAGTGGACACTTTTCACACCAGCCCACGTGTTTCTCACGCTCAGCAAGATTCTGTACCCCGATACGGGGTGTAATCCCCTTGGACCTCCCACCTGCCAGGTTACCCCTCCTCCCAGCTGTCTCTCCCCACCCCCCATGCCACCCTCAATATCAAGGTGAGTCCCTTTTATCCACCACTTGATTTCTCCCACTTGTCGGCGGAGGGGGTGACTGGGCACTGCTTCTAGGTCTCAACTCTTTGGTGCTCAGTGACCCTGCCACCTCTGTCTTGGTCCTTCCGGGCACAGTCTGTGCAAACGCTCCAAGTGGACACAGTTTGGCCCAGTTATTCGGTGGCATTTTCTCCGAGAGAGATCGCCTTTGCAAGCGTCGAGACAGAGCCCTGCTTGAGGAAAGCTGTGGAGAGAACAACAGCTTCTTATGTTCTTCAGTTTGCTCTGCAGAGAGGTTCTTGTAAACGCGGGTGGGTGGACGCTGGAAAGGCTTTTCCAGGAGTGGGAAGCAAATGCAAGTCTCCTCCTCTGCTGGGCCCTTTCTGTTGACATTTCCTGCTCCTGCAGCAAGCGCCGTGTGTACCTGGAGTGTGTGCTCGTGGGAGCGTCCTCAGCCCCCTGGTGTATCCTGCACGCTGCGGATCATTTAAAAAGTGCCCGTTTATCACACGGGTGGGGGGAGGAAGACTCACTGAATTCAGCATAGAGCATCAATATTTTTAACTAGATGCCTCAAGTTTGAATTGGCTCCCGTTTTCCCATTAAACTGACTTTGAGCATTTTCTTAAATTAGAGAAGTGGAGCCTCTAAGTGATAGAAGATGCGAGTCAGTACTTGGTAGGAAAGCCATGGGGGAAAATGAATTTGCCAAAAACATGTTGCTAAATAAAGGAATAACAAATGTATCTCACGGTCTGGAAGCACACCATCCAGTCCAGAAGCCACTAACCACACGTGACTGCTTCAGTTGAAAGGAAATCTGATTGAAGATACAGTCGCACTGGCCATCTTCAAGGGCTCAGTAGCCGTTTGTGGCTCGTGGCTACTGTACCAGCTCAGATACGGACCATCTTCCTCATTGGAGAACATTGTATTGGACAATGCTGGTTTACAATGTAAAACGAGGACCATCTGCAATAAATTGTCATACGTTTTACTTGTTGTCTGAATCCACCTGAGGCCTGAGGGGAGGAAGGTGTTGAGAGCCGTGAAGAAAATCTCCACTCTTGTAAAATGGTGTGATCTTGGTGTCGGTGCAAGTGCTTGGTGAGGACTCTCTTTTTTAACATCTTTATTGGAGTATAATTGCTTTACGATGGTGTGTTAGTTTCTGCTGTATAACAGAGTGAATCTGCTATACATATGGGGATACGTCTATCCCCATATCTCCTCCCTCTTGCATCTCACTTCCACCTTCCCTACCCCACCCCTCTAGGTGGTCACAAAGCACCGAGCTGATCTCTCTGTGCTACACGGCTGCTTCCCACTAGCTATCTGTTTTACGTTTGGTAGTGTATATATGTCAGTGCCACGCTCTCACTTCATCCCAGCTTAACCTTCCCCCTTCCCATGTCCTCAAGTCCATTCTCTACGTCTGCGTCTTTATTCCTGTCCTGCATCTAGGTTCTTCATAACCTTTTTTTTTCAGATTCCATATATATGTGCTAGCATATGGTATTTGTTTTTCTCTTTCTGACTTACTTCACTCTGTATGACAGACTCTGGGTCCATCCACCTCACTACAAATAACTCAATTTCACTTCTTTTTATGGCTGAGTAATATTCCATTGTATATATGTGCCACATCTTCTTTATCCATTCATCTGTCGATGGACACTTAGCTTGCTTCCATGTCCTGACTATTGTAAGTAGAGCTGCAGTGAACATTGTGGTACATGACTCTTTTTGAATTATGGTCTTCTCAGGGTATATGCCCAGTAGTGGAATTGCTGGGTCATATGGTAGTTCTATTTTTAGTTTTTTAAGGACCCTCCACACTGTTCTCCATAGTGGCTGTATCCATTTACATTCCTACCAACAGTGCAAGAGGGTTCCCTTTTCTCCACACCCTCTCCAGCATTTATTGTTTGGAGGTTTTTTGATGATGGCCATTCTGACTGGTGTGAGGTGATACCTCATTGTAGTTTTGATTTGCATTTCTCTAATGATTAGTGATGTTGAGCATTCTTTCATGTGTTTGTTGGCAGTCTGTGTATCTTCCTTGGAGAAATGTCTCTTTAGGTCTTCTGCCCATTTTTGGATTGGAGTGTTTGTTTTTTTGATATTGAGCTGCATGAGCCGCTTGTAAATTTTGGAGATTAATTGTTAGTTGCTTCATTTGCATATATGTTCTCCCATTCTGAAGGACTCATTTTCTCGTCCTTCGGTCTGGACCTCTGTCTTGCCGGTAACCCTGGTTGAGGACAGTGAGAGGTTACCCACGTAGGTCCCGTGCTCAATTCTCTGCAAGACACTTCAATAGAAATATAACCTGTTTTAGTAAGAAAGCAATGGGATAGTTTAAATCTGTGGGGTCATAGGATGTAGGAAGGAAGGTAGAAGCAGAGGTGAAGGGAATCTTTAAAATCCCACGTGTATCGTGTTATCTGACTCTTGAGAAGAGCTAACCAGAGGAGAGATCTTTTCTTGACTGGGTTGTGTATCGCTGACATATTACTGCGCTGTGTATCGGTGACGTTTAAACAGAACGAGTTGTTTTCTTCCTTAGTGTGAAGAGCAGGCGAAGGGTGGTTATCGTGCTGTGGCTGAGGCCAGGCCTGCTGGATAAATATTGACTAAGCTGCCTGGGCCTGTAGAGCAGGACGAGGTTGGGGGTGCCGGGGAGTGGGGAGCATTCCCTTCATAGCAGAGTTGCCTCAAGCGTCTGCTGCCTGATGTCTCCAGAGCCTGAAGGGCACACTCCAGAGGAGGTGACTCCAGGCCACCCGCCAGAGGGTAGTGTGATTTCCAAGTCGGGACCATTAAGGAAGTGGGACCCTTCCCTGCGGTGCCCACTTCCGTGCCTCGGGTGACGCCAGCGCCCCGGGAGAACTTCCAGGTGTGATGCCGCCCACCCACAGAGAGGTCTGGAAGCACCTCCAAGTGACGCAAGGAAACAGGCAGTACAACGTGAAATGCCGTCAGTGTAAGTAACTGAAATGTCTCCGTTCACAGCTTATCAAGCATGTGTGTTGAATGAGGCCGGGGGATTTGTGATGACAGACAGTGATGGGAGGAGCCTGGAGGAGGGCAGAGCAAGGGTTGATCAGGGCAGCCTGGGAAGGTTCTCTGGCCAGAGCGGGGACTGCCAGCCTGCTGGCCACATGGCAGAGGGGCCGCAGGGCCTAGATTCGCTAAGACGGCCACTGTGTTACCCAAATCTTTCTGCTGGTGATCACTAGTGAGTCAGCAAATCTTTTGATCATGGCTGGGTTTCCAGATGTCTTTTGGACTATGAGATAAGTGGGATGATCCCTCAAGATACGCTGGTCTTGTTGGCCTATATTCTTTCCAAAGTAAGTATATTTATACGCAGAGAAATCCGTCTTGCGAAACTTCTGTCGGCTTGAGCCGTTTCCCCCAGATTTGATCGTTCTCAACATGCTGATCATTTTTCCTTTCTGAAAGGACAGAGTAAGCACATACGTTCACCTGCATCATTTTGGCTCCAGGGTTGCTTTGCTTAACTCTCACCTGACCCTTGGCGTCTTCCTCAATGAGAGCTGTGGGAGCACAGCTCTGTGACACTCACATCATGCTTGTCATGAGCACCAGGAAAGCAACACACTTCAAAAGCAACGAACTCGGGCTTCCCTGGTGGTGCAGTGGCTGAGAGTCCGCCTGCCGATGCAGTGGACGCGGGTTCGTGCCCCGGTCCAAGAAGATCCCACATGCCGCGGAGTGGCTGGGCCCGTGAGCCATGGCCGCTGAGCCTGCACGTCTGGAGCCTGTGCTCTGCAATGGGAGAGGCCCGCATACCACAAAAAAAAAAAAAAAAAAAAAAAAAGGCAACGAACTCAAAGAAGGCAAATTATTGGATGGCTTGAAAGAGTCAACCATCACTTATCGTGCATTCAACAAATACAGATAAATATTGTAATACTTTTAAAGGGCTTTTAAAAATTTATTTATTTATTTTTGGCTGCGTTGGGTCTTCGTTGCTGCGCGCGGGCTTTCTCTAGTTGCAGCGAGCGGGGGCTACTCTTCGTTGCGGTGCACGGGCTTCTCACTGCAGTGGCTTCTCTCGTTGCGGAGCACGGGCTCTAGGCGCGCGGGCTTCAATAGTTGTGGCACGTGGGCTCAGTAGTTGTGGCTTGTGGGCTTCAGTAATTGTGGCACATGGGCTTTAGTAGTTGTGGCTCGTGGGCTCTAGAGCACAGGTTCAGTAGTTGTGGTGCACAGGCTTAGTTGCTTCGCGGCATGTGGGATCTTCCCGGACTGGGGCTCGAACCCGTGTCCCCTGCATTGGCAGGCAGATTCTTAACCACTGCCACCAGGGAAAGCCCTGTAATACTTTTATAAACTTTATTTGTATCATACCATGCAGTTGCGTTGTTCTAGATGTTATATTAATTTAAAAAAAAAAAGCTTTTAAGATAAAGGCAGTACCGTCACCACCTACTTCTCTGTGTGAGTCAGAGAAGGTCCTAATGAAATAGGTGCAAACCCTGCCCTTGGCATGAAGGTAAGTCCATGGAATTACTTTGGGAGAGAATGTGTTCAAAGATTAGTACCAAAGGCTGTTTTGAGATTGAGGGTTTTTTTCCTTGTTTCTTCTTCCTCTTTAGGCAGGAGTGAAAAGCATTTTATTCTTCCCCCAATTTTACATCCACCAACGTGTTTTTTTGCAAGTCCTCTTCTCCTTTTCTAAAAGGCTGTCTTGTTAGTTTAAATGAATGGAATCAATGTCTTGGGTCCTCGCCTGATATAAATTGGTATCCTTTTGAAGTAACCCTAGTGAGTGGTTCTTTTCAAAAGTGGTATTAAATCATACATAGGGCAGGGATCATAAATTGATTTTGATTCCATTGCCAAGTCCAGCTGATTCACGGTGGCTGCCGGAGCAGCGTGTTGAAAGAGAGTGGGCAGCTCCGCTGAGTGGTGGCTTGTTGGATGCGGGAAGGATGAAGGGGCAGTAGACGTAACCCAGGTTTGCCGACCTTGCTACCTGGGGAGAGGCAGCCATTTAGATTTATGGAGGTTTGTGGGGTTACTACCTCTGTTTCACCTGGTCTGCTTATAAACTGCAGGTTTGTCCACAAGATGATCTTTGAAAGCACTGAGGCTCTTCAGATAAACCTCACCTCCCAGCTCACCCTCTCTGCCCCCGTATCATGCTGGCTGGTGAATCAGGTCATGAAGCCTCTTTGACTTCTTGATCTTGTTCAGTAAAGCATCATGGTCTTAAAGACCGCTGCAGGGAATAAAGAGACTTTCAGAATTGTTTTTTTACCCAGTCCAAAAACACATGATCCAGAAACAAAGGTCAGTTCCGATGTGTTAACATGCGTGTTAATTAGGACATTATGCATATCAAATAACAAATGCTAAAATGCTGTATGCTGTAATGAAGATTGGGGTATGGCTGTATATGTTGTTCTAGGAGCCTTTTCTCCCCACCCTTAAAACAAAATTTCTTTTGTATTCTTAAAATTTATGTACAAAATTATAGGGAAATCGTTGCTGCATTCAAAGGTCAAGAAAGAGCCCTGAGCGTGGAAGCCCTTAGGCGCCTGCTTAACCTCTAGCCCAGGGCTTGTGTACACCAACTGCACGGTAGACTTGCCTGGGGAGCTTTTCAAAAAGAATACTGATGCCCAGGTCCCACACCAGGTAACTGAGTCAAAGTCTTTGGGGTTGGGACCCGAGCATCAGTACACTTAAAAAAGCTCCCCACGGGGGCTTAATACACATCTTGCTTTGAGAACAGCTGCTCTAGCAGATCTGGGTCTTTGGCCTCCATGTCTTCAAAACCCCCATTATCACCTGCAGGGAAGACCCTCCTTGATTTGGCCCATCTACTTCTCCAGCCCCCTCCCCCATCACTCCCTTGAATCGGCAGGCTCCAGGCACACCTGGCACAGGCCCGTTCTCGCCTCTCTCCCTTTGTATTCACACGGTTCTTTTTGCCCTGATTGCTGTTTCCCCAGTCTCCTCCCATTCCAGCTCTCTGCACAAAATTGCTTTCCCTCTAAGAATCAGATTCAGCGCTCCTTCCCTTGCAAAAACGCCCCTCCCTCCCCAAGACAGGCTTGGCACTCTTGTCCTACGTTTCCGTGGCTATTGGAAGACAGGGACCACCCCCCCCCACCCCTGCTTTCATGTGTGTCCTCCACACCCAGCACAGCCTGCGTTCAGAAGGCATTTGCTAATGGATGCGTGGATTGGCGATGATACCGCCTCTCCTTCTGAGGTCCGAGCCGTGCTAAAGTGCTGTGAACTGTAAAGCGTTTTACACACGTAAAGCGGTTACTGCTCATTATTCGTTTTGGTCTTTAAATGACAGCAAATGGACATTCATTTGCCACCGATCTGTAGACTCCACTCTTCAAGTCAGGGTGCGGGAAGTTGTGCTTTATTCATTGTTTAGAATACAGTCGCTGGCCCTCCAGGTAGATGCGGCAGGAAGGACAGGATGTGGGGTGCCCCTACGCAGTCCCTGCAAAGTGCAGCTCAGCTCAGTCGGAGCCAATTAGATGTGTTTGCCTCAGGCAGCATCTCTGTGATTCCCAAACCCTGTCCAAATAACCGAGCCGTGAACTTTATTATGTGGACTTACGTCTCTCAGAGCCATCTGTGAGCGTGGTCCTGTGAAGCAATTATGTTGCAGGTGTGCAATAGAAATGAAGTAACGGCTTAATTATTTGGTGAAGCAGCAGGCGTTTGGGACCGGAGACTGACCGCACTAGCTTCCCAGGGTTTTTTCTTCATGCTATCTTGTTCCTTGGAATTTTAACACAACCTAGAGAGAGAATTATTCGGACTACAGCCAGCTGTCTGTACAATAATCTTAAGAAGTCAGCTTGTTCCATATTTAAATCCTAAGACAGTCTGCATGGTTCTTTTATTACTGCTGTGGGGGAGGGGCTACGGGCGGGGATGTGTTTATGAATTACCAGAAATGTAAGCACAATCTGGGTATGTGTGTATATTTGGGGGAAGGAGGCCTCTTCTTCATCAGATTCTCAGAGGGGTCCTGTGGGGCCCCCAACCCCACGCCTCCAAAAGAAATGAGAGGCTCAAATGTTGATTTATGTTTCTTTGAAGTCGTCCCTTGTGTCTGAGCGTTAAAGGTAGAGCTCGAATGAGTTCCTTGTCCTTTTCTACGACACAGAAGTAGATCTGTCAGAAGCCTGTTGCTTTCTCAGTTATCCATTCTCCTGTTATCTTGTTTGCCGCCGTCCTGTGCCTTTAGCATTTCTGACGAGTAAAAGACAAAGAGGTGGAAAATGCAATGAACCTCCTTAGCAGGATGTCAGGAAAAAGGGTGACCCAGGCTGTCCCTGTAAGGCCACGCGGGACTGTGATGGGAGGGCCTCCCAGCCCCAGAGCTGTGTTACACGGTGGCCCCAGGTGTACCCCGCCTTTTCGAGCACCTGTCACATACCAGGCGCTTTGTATCTACTTTAACTTCTGGCGCTCACATCAGCATTTTGAAGGAGGCTTGGTTATCCACCTCTTACCAAAGAAAAGTGAAGCAGCAGTGACTCATGTTTAAACATCCTGCAGCGTGGCGACAGTTGCCATCATGCATTAAGGGGACTGCCCTGGGGTGATCCCACACCTGCACAGAGATACTATACACTTTTGTCAAATTTAACTGACTGACCTAGAAAACACAGTTCCAGAGCAGTAGACTCAACCTCTCATCGACCTGCACCTTGTGTTTCTTTTTGTACCATTAGCTGGTATGAAAGATTTGGTTAGGGTGTGACCGTCAGCTTCATTCTTTTTGGGGTACCTACGGTTTTCAATTATTTTGAGTTGGTTCTGCCAGCTGTTCCCAGGAATACAGCAAATTCCTCGTTTTGTTTTTATCTGTGTGTTTATGCTGTTGACCCTTCACTCAGAATCTTTTCCTCATGAGACGTTTATTAATTCGCTGGTTGTGTGTCTCAGTGAGAACTTTCAGACGTTGTGCTTGGTGAGACCACCACTTGGTAGGTGGGTTGGGTTGCCGCCATCTGGCTGGAGGGGTGGGATGGGAAAACGGGGCTTCCGCCGGGAGTGCAGTGCGCAGGCCCAGGCATGACCCCACAATTCACGACTTCAGAAAGCACCGATTCTATTTTGTTTGTTTGTTTGTTTAAATTAATTGATTTTAATTCTGAGTAAGAAAGGAATACCTGTTCCTGTCTTTAAAAAAAAAAAAAAATTGAACCCAAAGCAAGTAAAAAGAAGGAAAAGAAATTCTACTATGCATAGTTGACCATTATAAAAGCTTGGGGTCCATTTTTCCCTGCACAGGACATCCTGTTAATATCGACCTTTGCTAAAAGCAGCCTCTTCTCTTCACACCATCTCTGCCATGCATTGAGAATGAGACTGTTACCAGCCAAAAGACCTGAAAGCATGCCCTGACCAGCTCCATTCGGAAGCTGGATCCCAGCAGGTGAAGTGGATGAATTTGTAAGGGCTACCTGTGGAAGGCAGGATTTTGACATTATGTGCTCACAGGAGTTCTCTCCCTGCAGGTTCTACAGAAACTTCAGGAGCCTAGAGGGTTGTGTGTAGAGTTATGCCCCTGAGGGGACAGCATAATTGCTACAGAAGGAAAGATGTTAATAAAGATATGGTCCTGCCCCAAAGAATTACATTAAAGTCCTAACGCCAGTAATTGACTTGGAAACCGGAATTCACAAATTTTAAGAACTCTATACAGAAGTTCCTTGCTCCCTCCATCCCACCCTCCCTTCCTTGCTTTCTGTGAGCAGCCTTAGCAAGAAATGTAATTCTTTAATCATTTTATTTGAGAGCTTAAGGAAAACAAATAGTAACAAAAAGTTGTTTGATGGAGCAGTGTGGCTGTAAAACGTGACCACATGTACCAAAAAATGTGTCCCGAAATCATTCCCACTTTAATAACCAGTGCATTTGATTCTGCCTCTTTATTATTTTTAAGTAGTTCTTTGTCTGTATGTCTTTGCTGGTTTTCTGCTTCCCAGATTATGGGCTGCTGCAGGTATATAACGCTAATCAGTTGGGACTAAAATGCTACAGGAGCACTGAAAATTCCCTCTTTTCTTCTGAGCTCACCTTTGAATAGCGTCTAATGTTTCCCCCAAATAATCTTTTAAGAACGTATTGATAAAACTCCCTCTAGGTCCCCAGAGTATGGCAGGAACCCCACCAAATGCAGATTTTGCCCACACCCATGCCCTGAGGGCACCGTGTCTAGATTAAGATATTTATTTAGGCAAAGAGGAAACAGGTCTTAGATTAGCAGGTGGTGGTGCAAGGGGAGAGCAGTCCCTGCTGCCATGCTGGTTTGGTGATGTCTTCAGGCTTTCCTGTAAGTCACTTGGTGATCGTGGGGAACGTATTCTTAGGGTCCTAGGCCACTATGGCATGTGTGGGTCCTATGGCTCTCCAGATTTGGTAGTAATTAGCCAAACCACATCATTATATTATTATTATTATTTTGGCCTCGCCTCATGGCTTTCAGGATCTTAGTTTCCCCGACCAGGGATCGAACCCACGCCCTTCGCAGTGAAAGAGAGGAATCCAAACCGCTGGACTGCCTGGGAATTCCCTCTTTTTTTTTTTTTTGTGGTACGCGGGCCTCTCACTGTTGTGGCCTCTCCCGTTGCGGAGCACAGGCTCTGGACGCACAGGCTCAGCGGCCATGGCTCACGGGCCCAGCTGCTCCGCGGCATGTGGGATCCTCCCGGACCGAGGCCCGAACCCGCGTCCCCTGCATCGGCAGGCGGACTCTCAACCACTGCGCCATGAGGGAAGCTCTTCCCTCTTATTTTTAACAGTGTGTTCTTTGAATGGCAGTGAAGGGAGATGGGCAGATGCTTGGGGTCCCTTTTGTTAGAGCATCCAGGATGTGTGTGCATTCAATTCTTTTTTGAGTGGGTTGAAATTTTACACTACATAAAAGTAATTTTTTTAAACATATACAAAATAGATTCTATAAATGTTCCCTGTTTTTGTGTTCTGACAGTGCCCTCTTTTGCCTGTTGGCCTCATCAGATCTGCCATCTCAGCAGCTGGGGAAGCCGCTCTCCCTCACCCCACCCCCACCCCGCCTTGTCCCCGTGTGGCCAGCTCTCTTTGTTCCCTCTGTACTTTTTCTTTTTTTAAATAAAGAGGAGAGAGCAGCATTCTTAATACTATTCTATTTACCAAACAGTGGTTTTGAATATGTACGATGCTCTTAATATTCAGTCATTTCTTTGAAAAAAAGACTTCTCCTAAAATGATGGCCTGCTCGGGTACCCTGGTTTCTGGTTTCTGTGCTGCCACTAAGTAGGGGCTCAGCCACCTTAACTCCTTAACTCAGACTCCATCAACTCTTCCTAAATGGTAGGGCCTTGGCTTTGGTGATCTCCAGGGTCTCTCCAACCCTGAAACTGATGATTCTGTAGTTGGTCTTAGACCAGTGGTCCTTGACTGGGGGCCATTTGGTAATGTCTGAAGACTGTTTTGGTTGTCTTCTAAGGGCATTTAGTGGGTACAGGCCAGGGATGCTGCAATCATCCTACAGTACACAGGACAGCCCCCTGCAGCAAAGAATTATCTACCTAAAGTGTCATTCGTGCCAAGATTGGAGAATCCCCACGCGGAGGAGGTTGGGGAGGTGCAGTGGCCTGGCTGCTACCTTCTCAGTGCCTTTCTTCTCTCCTTTCTCTGGTTTGTGTGCCACCTTCACTGTTCATTGACCGTCTGCAGGTTCTCCAGGTGACGCGATGGAGGAGCTTCTTCTGGGGTAAGTCTGATGGGCCCAATTCAAGGAGACAGAGCTTCTATTGTGTGTGGCTGCTGGCGAGTGTGAGAAACCCAGAGTCACCACGGACACGGAGGTGTCAGTTTTCTAAGCCACATTAAAAATATGTGGTTCATTTTCTTCTCTCATTTAGAGTTTTCCTGGCAGTAACTTCGAAACTTGGCGTTTGTTTACTTTTCCGTATTTCCAGTACATTCCTGGGACTTGGACTGTTCAAAGCTTAGCGTTTTCAAGACTGTAGTGTATCATTTAATTTTCCTAGGGGCTAATGCCTGAAGAAGAGGCATTTCAACAAAATCAATTAACGGGACTGTAGAAACCTTTTGGCAGGCTTTTTTTTTTGGTGTGGGTGGGGAACAAGCCGAGAACTGGTGGTGCCTTGAAAACACACGGAGGAATTCTTAACCCGCTTAAGGACCAAATGTTTTTATTGTTCCTTTAGTAAAGCGCACATGCAGTCAGTGGCATATGGCTCAGGCCTCTTTAAAAAGCAGAAACTGAAAACTGCCTCTGAGCAAAAGCCAGGGCCAGGGCGGGGAGGTTGCCCAGAGCAACCTAGTGAATTAGGGTGACCGGATTTCACAAACAAAACAGATCAGCCTGGCTATAGCCACGAACACTCGCAGACAAACGTTCTTTTCCCTAAGGAAGCCAGATTCCTTTTAAGGAAAACATATTGGAGACACACCTCAATATTGACCCCATATGAGAAGCAGGGAGCCGAAAGGAACTTTCCATGCTTTGGGTTCAGCTGCCACAGTTTTTTCTGGCACACGAGCAGGGGCCGGCCAGTTAGCTATGACTCTACTCTTTGATGGAAAGCCATAATCACACCTCCAGAAAAACAGGGAGAGTACAGTTAAAGAAACGCATTCATGCCACTTCTGTAGACTCCTGTGAGTACCAGGTGCCAGTCGATGCTTGTTATTCTGTCTGTAGCCGGGAATTAACTTGTACCTCACCGTCAACCCTCCACTTCCTAGTTGCTGCATGTGTGATCCCCACTCCGCCACCTTTTTTTTAAACCACGGCAGCCGTGAATCACCAAAGACCATCGCTTTCTCTTTCCTGGAGCTACTACTCCCCGACCACGGGCAGATCTAGTTTGCCAAACCTTATCCTTGAGGGGCACGGTGAGGCAAGCACCACCTTCTCCCCCGTTTTCCAGATAGATAGAGAACAGGTAAGGTGCAGAGTAATGAAGAACTTCTGCTAGATCTCATTAGGGCGAAAATCTAACAGTTAGTTCTCAGTCACGGGATAACATCCCTCCTCTCTTCCCTCCTCTTTGGAGAATGAGGGGAGCCTTGTAGCCAGGTTGATATTGACCAGGGGTGGAGGCAGGTGAAGTCAGATCTGCAGCTGGGGGTGCTTTGAAATCGAGGGTGATGGAGAGTTAGGCAAGGGATAAGCCCACCTGAGTCAATGAGAGAAGAGGTGTCAGGCCCTGGTGTGGGGAGCCCCTGGGACGAGAACTAGCTGGGGTGCCTGTGTGGTATCTACTCCAAGTCTGGAGGTGACCAGTTGGCCTGATGGAGTTTTCAGGTTCCCTTGGACTTGCTCTCTGGGTAGCAGGCTCTTGACTGTAAAGGGAATCTCAGTAAAATTTACTTTGATGGGGCATTTGCAACATGTGTGAACGTCAGAAAGCATTATGCTATGTGAAGGAAGCCAGGTCTGCATGACTACGTGTTGAAGTGAGTTTATATATGTACCACGTCGTCTTTATCCATTCATCTGGATAAACATGATAGGCATTTAGGTTGCTTCCGTGTCTCGGCTATTGTAAATAGTGCTGCAAGGAGCACCGGCATGCATATCTTTTCGAATTATAGTTTTGTCTGGATATATGCCCAGCAGTGGGATTGCAGGATCATACGGTAGCTCTATTTTTTTGTTTTTTGAGGAACCTCCATACTGTTCTCCATAGTGGCTGCGCCAGTTTACATTCCCACCAACAGTGGAGGAGGGTTCCCTTTTCTCCACACCCTCTCCAGCATTTGTTATTCGTGGTGGTTAAACGTTATAGAATGTAGATTATACTTCAGCGAAACTGTTCGATTTTTTACTTCGATTGGATTTTGTTTGGGGGCTGGTGGGAGAAGCTGAGTACCAACGAAAAGATTTCTATGGAATGGGCTTGGTACCCATTACATTAATTCCGATTTGGGGAAACGTGTACAAATGATGCTCTTACCGTTGGAACTTTTAAGCAAAGTCCTAATCTGAACTTGCCCCCCTCAGCTTTAGTAAGCAGACCTTGTATAATCCTCATTTCATCTTCTGAAATGCTGGACATAAAAGGACTCATAGTTTATATGTACAGGACGTACTCACTAATTTGGATATTTGAACTTAGTCCAAATGAGTAACAGCTATATGTATAGAAGGAGTGAAGTGTTATCGATTCTCAGCCTTGGGAAGAACTTTAAAGGTTAAGAGCTAGTGTATATACGTCCATGCCTCTCTCTCGCTTTGTCACAGCTCACCCTTCCCCCTCCCCACATCCTCAAGTCCGTTCTCTAGTAGGTTTGTGTCTTTATATATACACTACCAAACGTAAGGTAGATAGCTAGTGGGAAGCAGCCGCATAGCACAGGGAGATCAGCTCGGTGCTTTGTGGCCGCCCGGAGAGGTGGGATAGGGAGGGTGGGAAGGAGGGAGACGCAAGAGGGAAGAGATATGGGAACATACGTATATGTATAACTGATTCACTTTGTTATAAAGCAGAAACTAACACACCATTGTAAAGCAATTATACCCCAATAAAGATGTTAAAAAAGAAAAAAGGTTAAGAGCTAGAGGATAGACATGGTGAAAAATAGCAGACGATTAAGAAATACAAAGGCTCTGGAGTGTGTTTGACTAGCAGATTGAAAGACCTCAGAGTTCATGTGTGCCCCTTCCGTTAGAAAGTTCCATTCCTTCAGAGTTCACTCATTATTTGGCCGTAGCGGTGGTCTGAGTTTAATTGCAAGTCACCTTTTCCTTTGGTGTTTAGGAAATTCTGTACCTAATGCTACTCCCATGTTTATTTGGGGAGATGCTGTGACTATTAGCAAGGCTGCTGAGAGTCGATTCAGGTCTGGTGAAAACAGATGCAGGCTCTGCTTCCCCTACCCGCACCGTTGGCTTTGTCTCCGTTTGCAGCTAGTGGGGCCCGAGCCCCTTTCTGGAAGCTTCTCTTACTCTGCTGGCCTTGACTGTGGAGGCCAACAACATTACAGGTAGTGGGAGACGACTTTCTCACTGCTTCATTGAAGGCTTACGTTTTTACCCATATTCACCAGGAGTTTTTTTTTTTTTTAAACTATGATTTTTATCTAAGGGCCAGGTAGGCAAAATAATTATCTTCAAATGAGTGTAGATTATAAAAGGCTTTTAAAGTGACTTACACGACTTGGTTCATTCATTCATTCAGTCAGTCAACAAACGTATTTTGCTGGGTGATGGGGTCCAGAAAGATGACTGAGTTCCTGCCTTGAGAGAGCTCCAGGCTGGTGGGGGGGAGAGCTGTGGGGTGGTAGAGGGTCGGAGCCCAGAGACATAGAAACGAGAGCGGCCGTGTGTGATGGTTTTCGGACAGGTGATGTGTAGACTTCTGCCAGGCTGGCAGGCGCCATGATTTTATTGGTAGCCCCTTCGCAGACTCAACGGATGACCCAAGAAATGGGTTGTGACACTGACGCTCATCTTACAAGTGGGAAGGCCTGCATTTACCTCTGTGTTCACACTGCTCCCTGCCCCTTTTCTAAGTACTAAAAAGTCATGACCTCAGCAGGCCTGGCCATAAATTCATGTATTCACAGGTCAGTGTATTTACTTCTCAGTTAGCCAGTTGGAACATAGCATTCATATCTTTCAACTGAAATTTCCAAAATAAAAGACCACCTACCACAAAGAAATGTACTCTGCTTTTCCCTTAGCTCCTTTAAGCCTTGCCTCTCTGGCCAGCCTATATTTTTTATGTTGAGTAGTGAACTCTATAGCATGACCATATTTTTTGTAAGAGAGAGAAGTCAACGTTTGCTATTCTTTCTAAAGAAAAGAAGGTAGGTGCTCAGTAAGAATTTTTTAATATGTCCTTTTTCCCCTAGGAAAAACCTTTCTTCATCCACTAATGTTGTGGATCATGTGTATTGATTGGGGGGATTTAATCCTAGTACTGGCCACCATGTGGGTACTTGTCGCATGCCAGGCGAGGTGCCGGTTGCTTTAAACATGTAAACGTGTCCCCTCTATCCTTCCCTAGAGTCTATATGGAAGTAGGTGTATCCTCATATCACAGAGGAGGAAACGTGGGCTTCGAAGGGTTAAGTAACTTGGCCAAAGTCACAAGCTAGTAGCAGAGCCAGAATTTTAAATTACAGTTGCTCTGTGACCTCTGAAACTTTGCATCGAGACATTAAAAACCCTATCCCTGTTTGTTATAAATGTATAGGGAAATGAAACAAACAGTAAAACTCATACGTATTTAGCACGCCGTAATTTAAGGCATTAGAAACATTGAGAATTTTAAAACGTATCAAGAGTAGTTTGAACAGTGCTTGCCTCCTCCTTGCCCTGTAGTTTAGGGCACGACACCAAGTGAGCATCTTTGCTCTGCCTTCGTCCGTTGTCATATTCCTTTCTTAATGTTGGCATCAGCTTCCAACATTTCATTTTATCCTTTGTGCTTTCAATGTCATATCTCCGAGAATTTCTTTCACGTGAAGCTTTTCTCCACTCTCACTTCCTAGGACATCTTCACCCTCTTCATCACAGCACCTTCCTCAGTTATGCCCAGAAATTCACCTTCACTGGGTTTCTCTGGCGGCATCATTAGAGTCTTGTTACATGGCGGCAGCGTCGACGTTCTTGTGGTCCAGCTGTTGCCTTAACGTCATGTATGTTCCCTTCACATTTTGCTTCGTGTTTTATGTTCCCTTCTTTGCTGCACTTTCCTCTCTGTTTGTCAGCCCCCTCTTCAGTGATCCATTTTTTTGTGAAATGTTATGTGGCTTTATCACCGGAAGACGAGGACCTCACCCAGCCACAGGCTTTGCTGTCTGTGGGCACTGAGTGGGCGTGACCTATCGCCTAGAAACCGAAAGAGGTGATATGATTGGTCATTTATCAAAACGTGCATCTGTTCTTGATGGGGTGATTTGTGGACGGAAGGGCTAGCGGCCAGGCTGTACTTGACGCCGTTATTCACAGTTAAATACACCGTGATGACTGACATTCGAATCATGTTATCGGGAGCCTGGTGATGTTTCACTGGACTGTGTACTAGCACGCAGAGCTGATATTCTCAAAAATGTGGGGAAAGGGGAAATTGCCTGACCACCTCTTCTTTTACTTAGAAGAAGCGGGGAGGGGTTAGCAAGTTCTCAGCTTCCACTGTATCCCTGTGCTGGATGCTCACATGTTCCGTTTTATCGGAAAGAAAAATGAGGCCGAGAGGTTAGTCACTTGCTTGAATACAAAGTGGAAGACTTAATTCAAACCCAGATCTTTCTCGTTCCAAAACCCATCCATGCTCTTTACACTAGACCACTCTTTGGGAAAGAAACCAAATGTAGTGATGGGGAAAAGAGGGAAGCCAACATTTTCACTAAATAGTGGGCTTGGGCTATGTCCTTCCAAGATGCCACACCTGTTCCTGATGGCCCCTCAACCCTTTAAAACTGTCCCTGTGTTACAGAGGAATAAGCAGTGCACAACTCAGCGAAGCCTTGAGACTAACCTAGTCACACAGCTGGTTAATCACGAAGAGTTAAACGTCACAAAAGAGTCAGAGTCCCGTCCTCCCTCAGGCAACCAACATGCCGTTTCATTGGGTTTATTCTACAGTTTAATTCTTCATTTATGAACTGGGGTTCAACAGATTAGAAAGCTGGAAAAAGCCAAGGTTTAGGGTTTTACATGTAAACATTGAATTTTTTTTTTCATCCAAAAGCAGTTTGAGCTGATATGAAATTGTTGATTTTTGCCTTAGGCTGGGAATTTTACAAAACCTATTAGAAATTGAATTTGAACACCTCACACAGATCATGTTATGGATGGAATTTGTAGAACTAATTCTAGTGAAAGGAAGTGTCCTTTCCCACTGAGACCCGTCCCCTGCCCCGGGTCTGTTGGTGTCTCCCTGGACCTCTGACGTCTGCTCCATCTCATGGACCGTCTCCTCTATCCCTGGTGTCCGGCAGTGTGGATGTGCCTGAGGCTCTGTCCTGACCGCTCTTCCCTTGCCCACGGGCCTCACGTCGAGAGATCCCACACCAGACACACAGCAAGACAACGTCATTTTCTTCACACCCACTTTCCTTCGAGGTCACGTGAAGTCACAGGTCCTACTAAGAGAACATTTCTCACGCCTGGGTCCTCATTGATCTGGTGCTGGTGTTCTGTTTAGTTCTTTACAGCCGAAGTGATGGAAGTGATGAGGCCTGTTTTCCTTATGTGTTTTGTCTTTTCCCCTCTGCTGTTACCAGTCCCTCTGCCAGGGCTTCTAAATCCCAAACTTGATAATGCTCTGCTCTTGCAAAACACCCCTCAGTGAGTTTTCATTGCTCACAGGTCGAAGGTCCAGTTACTTAGCAGGGCATCCAAGACCCTTTATAGGTGAGATCCTAGTCTAACTTCCTGCCCCCATCTTGCATCCTCCCTGTTGTCTGGGGGGAAGATTCTGCAAGTTCCTGCTTCTCAACCTTTGCGTGCTCTTCCCTTTGCCTTGGGCCGGCCTCCCTCCACTCCCTGGGACAGATTCCAAGGTTTCCTGGGCTCTGAGACCCACAGAATTCGTCACAACCTCCCCCGCGCTGTGGCGCCATAGCACAGACATCCCTTGAGTGTAGCATGTAACACATGTGGCTTTGTTTACGTGGCTTTTCCCAAAGGATCGTGTACAATCCTTATTGGAGACAATAACTGTCTATTGGAGACAATAACTGTCTATTGGAGACAATAACTATTGGAGACAATAACTGTCATATCTACATCAGTCATATAGCGGGTGTGGGGTAAATATTTATTCAGTGAGTAGATTCCAAGACCACTGCTCTTTTGGTGCTCACCGGGGCACGTTAGTCCTAGAGCGCCAGGTTATGAAGACGGCCTTAGTTGGTCCAGCAGCTGATAGCTATGACTTAGAGAGATGGACAGATCTGGTGCCCTGTGAGATGGCGCACTGGGTCAGTGGGGAGGGAAAGGTGGTGGATAAAGATAGAAGATAGGGGAATTCACTGGTTGTCCAGCGGTTAGGACTCCGTGCTTTTAGTGCCGAGGACCCGGGTTCAATTCCTCGTCGGGGAACTAAGATTCCGCAAGCCGCACGGCAGCCACACATTGCCAGGGAGCTGTAGAAATGTGGCCCATCCAAACTGAGATGGGCTTCAAGTGTAAAAATACACACTGATTTGGAAGACTTAGTACAAAAAAAAAAGTAAAATAACTCAGTTTCAAAGTATTGATTATATGTTAAAATAATATTTTGGATATATTGGATTACATAAACTATATTATGATTAATTTCATCAATTTTTTTTACTTAAAAAAATATTGCTACTAGAAAAATTTAGATTTCATTTGTGACTCACACTCTGTTTCTCTTGGACCTGTGGTCTGGAGAGAAGCTGTAGGAAGTGAAAGGGACAGGAACAAGGTGAGAGGCCAAGAGCAAATGGTTAAAAACGAATCAGAGGTGGAAAGAAAGGAGAGGGGCTGCCACACTGGGCACAACAAGGAACGGCGGACACTGTGAAAAGTGCAAAGGAAGACAGAAAACACAGCACAGACGCTGATGGTGGGATAAGTGACGGGGAACACAGCCCGTGCAGGCAACCCCTTACCTGAAACAGGCAAACTTAGGTTCAGACAATAGGTGAAAACTTGCATTGTCTCCCCCTTGATAGGAAGTCTTCCCTGTTGACTGCAGCATAATTAGAGAAGGAAGCAAGCAAAAAGGAGAAAACACATTCACCACCCATAATTCTAGTCTCCAGAATTAGTCCCCTTAAACCTTGGTCCTTTACTGTCTTCCAGACCTTTCTGTGTTTGTGTGCCTTTCGGTATGGTTTCTATGCAAATGGGACCATTCTTTGGATACACTTTTCATAATCTGCTTTTTTGTCTCCTTTAATAGATCGAATATTTTCCCACAGTAGCCTTAACTTTAAGACCATTATTGCTGAGTACAGAAAATAGAGACAGCGAATGCCATTTCCACAGTGCGGCACTCAGAGCACCCCCTTCCCGGGTGTCCTCTTTTGGGACGACAGCAGCTTTGAGCGACCTAGACCTGGGTCCATAGACTCCTGAGAGGCAGGTTGCCTCTGTGCCTCCCTGGAATCGCCCAGTTAGTGGCATTTCCTAAATTCCACTGTTTAAACCCTTCTTTCTTCAAAACATCATAGCTGTAGCTCAGAGTAAATCTGAATACCAGTGATTCAGGATGAAGCAAACACTCGTCATTACATGCAGCCGTCCACACGTCTAGGTGCAGCTGCCTTAAAGCGGCCCAGAGCACATCATGTCGAGGAATCTGAAGCTAAAACAAATTTTTAAAATTTCTATTCTTAATGGAATTTTAAAGTTACAAGTGCATAGATTCTATATCATGGAGGTTATAGCCCGACATTTGAAGGTGGGGTGGATTTCAGCTACAAGTGGGAAAACTTTGTAGATTTGGGGCGATGGGAAGAAATGTTGCCTGCAAGGGCTCTGTGTGGACCAGTGGCTCAACTGGTGATGGCGAAGAGGGTCATCACGTAGATTTGTTTTAAACAGTAACTTTATCTCCCAAGAAATAAGGTATTTAAAAAAAATTTTAATTGAAGTATAGTTGATTTACAATGCTGCGTTCGTTTCTGGTGTATGCAAAGTGATTCAGTTATACATATACATATAGAGTATTTTTTAAGTACACTGGAATTGCTTGTTGAGATTTGTTTTAAATTTTGCATTTGAGAAGAATCTTAGTTTAGCCTTCTTCCTGCTCACCCCTTTTGCAAAGGAGTCAGAGGTGTCCCTGGGGACCGGGGTCAGCCCACCCCTTTTCCCAGTTACCGGGGAGGGAGAGGTGAAAGGGTGAGGACCTGCATCCCCAGAAATTGTCAGGGTTCTGGGAGTGGGAAGAGGGTTCCATCTGGAGGGCCCTGGAAGGAAGGGGAGGTAGTTAGGATCTGGTGATGATGATCAGTGACAGTTGTAGTGAAAGCTGAAACAGTACCGCTCACCAACCAGCAACGGCAACAGCACCGGGTGTTGAGCTTCCGCTGTGGGCCTGGTACACCTGTTACACGTGAGAGAGTCACCTTTTAACAAACCAGCAAAGGGAATTTGTATGATCCTCATTTAACAGACAAGGAAACTGGAGCCCAGAAAGATCAATGCCATATCAAGGTCATGGCCGAGGAGCAGCTGAGTGAGATTTTATGCCAGGTTTTCTCACTTGGAAAGGAATGTTATTGGCAAAGTGCCAGCAGATCTGAAGCCCCACCCCCACCCCACCCCTCAAACCCCCGTTTGCTTTTTGAATTTTGGCCTTTAAAATGTTTAGCGTGTTTTAGTTCCATGACAAGCTCTCTTAACCTTTTTCTGCCAGCTGAGAGCAAGGAAAAGTGACAGATGGCAAATCAGGGGTGTGTGTGTGTGTGTATGTGTGTGTACTGGTAAAGTGTGTGTATGTGTGTGTGTACTGGTAAAGTGTGTGTGTGTGTCTGTGTGTGTGTGTCTATGTGTGTGTCTGTGTGTGTGTCTGTGTGTGTGTGTCTGTATGTGTGTGTGTGTGTCTGTGTGTCTATGTGTGTGTGTCTGTGTGTGTGTGTGTGTGTACTGGTAAAGTGGTAGCTTTTAAAATGAAATTCTGGCGTTTTGGTAGGTGACCCTTTTCTACTTTAAAAATCTTCTCTTTCTAAGAGAAATTTTATACGTAGCTCTCAACTCCCGGAGAGAACTTGTACATTTTTGTTGTTGTTTTGTTTTTTTGAGAACTTGTGCTTTAAAAATTAAACTTTGATGGGCAGGACTGGCCTTCTGTAATGACAGGTTTGCCTTGCTTGCAAATTCAGGTCTTTTGTAAGACGGTCTTTGCTAAATTGCCAAGGTTCATGTTTGCTCTCCAAATTATAAAGATTAGAGATGGAGAAAAGGTAGATTTCTTCCAGCATTTTAGTTCTGATTTTGATGATGTGTGAAGATATTTTGGAATGCTTTTTTTTCACTCGAAAAGAGGTTCACATAACTCAGTGGAATAATTCAGTTATTCCCAGCTGTAGCAGGGTTGGGCTTTCGTTTGTTTGTTTGTTTTGTTTTGTTTTTTGTAGGAGGATTTGGAGGATGGGGATGTTATTTATGAGAAGAAAATTTAGAAAACAAAACAAGCATCTCTTGCGTAAGAGCAAGAGTAAATGTTGACACAGAACAGAGCTGGTCGCTGTTCTTGGGTTACGTACTCTAGGGTCTGACCAGCACTGGGGCTCTTTCTACCTTCTCTCTCAGCCAATGTCACCAGCTTACTTGATATATTTACACTGTTGTTACTGACTTTATCTCAGACATAATTTGGATAAATAGGTCAGAAAGAGGAATGGGCAGAATTTCTCATGGGCTGTTCAGGGAGGTTGGTTGAATTGTGCCTCCCCCCCGCCCCCGAAGGCATGTCCTAACCCCTGGTACCTGTGAATGTGACCCTGTTTGGGAAAAGGGTCTTTGCAGAGGTAATTAAGATGAGAGCTCAGATGAGGTCACACCAGAGTAGGATGGGTCCTTGATCCAATATGACTGGTGTCCTTACAAGAAGAGAAGAGACACACGAGGGAAAGCCCAGTAAAGACAGAAGCAGAGATTGGAGTGATGTGTCTACAAGCCAAGGAATGCCAGGGACTGCCAATCAGCACCAGAAGCCAGGGAGAGAAGCCTGGACCAGATTCTCCCCAGAGCCTTCTGTGGGAACCAGCTCTGCTCACACCTGATTTCTGGCCTCCTGAATTGTGAGAGAAAAAGCTTGTTGTTTTAAGCCACCCAGCTTCTGGTCCTTTGTCACAACAGCCCCAGGAAACTAATACACAAACTTCCCACGTCAGGCTGCTGCGGGCACTTATTTATACCTAACAGCCCTCACACCCCCAGTTGAAAGAGTTTCGCTCTGTCATACTAACCCTGCAGCATGAATCTAGTGTTGTGGTGGTGACAAAGGGGGAAGTGGCCTTCAGAAGAGAAATGTAGAAGAATTAGCCTAGTATAGCATCGGGAACAGGTAAAAGACAAAGAACCAATCAGCCTCCCTCTTATGGCCGCTGATACTAGCCCATCCCCTCCTGCAACCAAAGGTCCTGTGCTTTTTTCACTTTTAGAAAAGGGTGTACTTCAGGAAAAACCACCTTGAAAGTCATCAGGGTCTAAACAAAGACTGGACTTGGGACTGGAGTGTCACATTCTGGTGACGCTTCCTCCCCTTTGCCCTGAGATTCCCCCCCAGCCCCCAGGTACCAGCCTCCTCAAACTACGGTGTCCGTGTGTATGGTGGACCAGTCTGGATCCCCCCTCTCCCGCCCGCCGTGGGGTGAGAAGGCCGTGTGCGTGTGGAGCTGCGAGAGGCGAGTACACGTGGGGTTGAACCCAACTCATGCCCTCCGTGTGCGATGTAGAAGCAGCTGTGAAACTCACATTTTCTTCGTCAACAAAGTAGAAGGAGCGAACACTTTCCCAAGAGCCTGCTATACACCTGGGACTCTGCTGGGCACCAAAACGTACTACTTTATTTAATCTTTCAAAACATTTCAAAAAAAAATAAAAACACTTCAGAGCAAGTGATTTATCGCAGTGCTTCCGATGTGACCTAATAATAATTAAAATTTCCCCCCAGTGATTCCTACCTCTCGGGGGTACTGTTAGGATAGACAGGGTAAGGTATATAAGGTACAAACAGACCTCGGTGATACTGTGGGTTCAGTTGCAGACCAGACCACCATAATAAAGCAAAGATCGCAGTAAAGCAAGTCACATGAACGTTTCTCGTTTTCCAGTGCCTGTAAAAGTTGTATTTACACTATACTGTAGTCTGTTGAGTGTGCAATAGCATCATGTCTAAAAAAATAATTTTAAAAGACTCTATTGCTAAAAAATGCTAACCATCATCTAAGCCTTCAGCAGGTTTTAATCATTTTGCTGGTGGAGGGTTTGAAATATTTCGAGAGTTACCAAAATGTGACACAGAGACACGAAGTGAGCAAATTCTGTTAGAAAATGGTGCCGATAGGCTTGTTCGATGCAGAGTTGCCACAGATGTTCAGTTGGTAAAAAAAAAAAAAAAAAACACCTCAGTATCGCAAAGCACAAAAGGGAGAAATGCAACGAAACGAGGTCTGCCCACACCTGGTGCAATTTGCATCATTCAGTAGGCGCTCAGTACATGTTGGTTTTCTTTTCTTTAATCAATCAAAGAATCAAATAAGAGAAGGTAAGGGACAGTGCTGTCTAAATGGTATTTATTATTTTCTTCAAAGTACTGTTGTTAATTTTACAGTTTTGAGACAGCTCAAAAAAGGGGGAAAAAGTCTGTGGTGGAATCCTATGTCCTTTGACGTGGCAGCAGTAACGAAATCCACATAGAGTGTGGTGTTTCCGGGGGCCACCCGGCCACTTCTGGGGAAGGAGGTTGATCAGGTTAGGGAAGAGAGTGCAGCAGACCATCCGCACATACTGTGTTTATGTGTTGCTGAGAGGAACTTTTCTTTCCTGGGGACTCAGATTGGAGGCAGCAGATGGTTTACAGATTTGGAGCCAGGAGTCTGGAAGAGGACCAGGGTGACGTGGGGGAGAGGGGCCTGGGGCAGAGCGGCAGATGGACGGAAGGGAGTGGAGGGCCGCTTGGGCTCTGCCATGCGCCTCTTTGGACCTTTTCAGATGGCTGCACTGTAACAGTTGATCGCAAATTAAGGATGAAATGTTTTAAGCAAAGATGTTCTATTAATACCGCTGGTACAGGGTCAAGCGCTTGTCTGATCCAAGTCCGTGAATTTCACAACTCATGTTACTTACCTGTGCCCGTTGGTTCCCCACTCCAAAGGGAGTTTCAGGGCATAAATGTGAGAATACGCAGCCTTATATAAAAGGGCCTGTTCTTTAGAAGAGTAAGGCTGTGTTCGGGAGACCAAGATGAACACAGGCAGTGGTACAAGTCAGTGACACATGTCCACGCTCTTTTCCTCCCTTCCCCTCATGATGTTACCGGGAAGCAAAGATGTAAAGGTTGTTCTTAATGTCTGAGTCACTACCACTACGAGAATTCACTGATGGTTTTCTGAGCTTTAGTTCAGCGGATGAGCAGTCAGGGAGTAAGAAATGTCGAGCTGATCTTGGTTTCAAGTCTGAGTCATAATTATTATCCTCAAAATAGTGCTTAAAGCTTTGTTTTTCAGCACCTAATTATCATTAATAATCTTAGATAGTTTCAGATATTTAGCAAATTCAGGCCTATCCCGCCTACAGATAGTACAGCCAACACTTTCCAACTATAAAAATAAATGCAGTTTTATGTAATGGGTGTGGGGAGCGCGGGGGAGCCCGTGACGGGAGACAGTTTCGGGTGGGTGATACGGCTCCGCCGGCCGTGATTGAATTCCCGTCTGTGTCAGTGTTCGGCGGGGGTCTGTTCTCTCATTCAGGATTTATGTCAGTCCCTGTCTGAGCGATGTGCTCCGTTGCCTGCACAGTTGCATGAATAGGAGACGGTCCTGTTGGGTGGATGAATTTTGGAAAGGTGCGCTCTCTAGGCAGAGACAGTAGCCCCTCGTCACCTGCTTGGGGGCATATGTCGCCTCCAGTTAAGCAGCTCAGTGCCTTCCTGCAGACTTGACTCTGCTCCGGGACCAAGGCAAGAGTATCAGTATCTTATCTGCTCCATCCTGATGGTCCTGCACCTAGGATTGTGCTGTGCCCTGGGGCAAGCTTGGTATTCCTGTGTCCGGGGGCCACCCCTAGACCTTTTTATTTCGGTCTAGTTTGTATGAGGTTTCCTTCCTGTCCTTTGGATCCCCTCTCAGCAGAGAGGGCTACCCCCCCTCCCCGGGCTGGGACCAGCTGTCCCAAACTCCCATACCCCCTACCTGGCCTCTGACTGTCATCCTGCTTCTGAAGCAGATGGGCTTCCTGAAAGAGCAGCTGTAACACCGTTGACGGGCACTAACACCCACCCATGGCGCCTTGCTGTGAGCCACTGCTAATTGTTAACTTTAAAAATAAGGGTTGTGAGCCCCTGTTTATTCTTCATGAGAACACTGCTCGGTAGGTGCTTTCATCATCCCCAAGTTCACAGATGAGGCAACGAAGGCACAGAGAGGTTGAAGAACTTGCCCAAGGTCACACAGCGCGCACCTGGCGGACCCTGTGCTCTGACAGCCGTGACAGACGCTCTTCCCGCCCAGGCTCCTGGTGCTGTACCCCGTCTCCACACAGGGCCCGGAGTGCCCTCCTCCACACGTGAGACCATCACCCCCGAGGGTGCCGCCGGCCCCGAGCAGCCCCACATTTGCACAGTCACATTCCTCTCGTTTGGGGGCCTCCCAAGCCAGATGCACCTCATCCTTCTTCTTTTCCCACTAGAGCACCTTTGAGTGGCAGTTGGCTTCGTTGCCAAGGCCATCTGTTAACAGAGCTAAAATTCCATTCATAACAAGCTGATTCCAAAAGACCACATTTCAAGCATGTTTATAATTTAACCCAATGATTATATTACTGGGAAACTTAGGTGAAGTGGGTCTCGTCCCCTAAAGTGGCATTTGGGTGGCCACTGATGTGATGTAGGGAGAGATCAGGTAAGACCTGACGTTTGAGTGTGTGTGATTCGCAGGTTCGTTGTAAAGAGTCAACTCCTGCTCGGAAGCAACCAGTGGAAAGTCAATAGATGTGTTCTTTCCATCCTGCTTTTGTTATCTGTTCTTGGTAGATTGGTAAACCTGGGAAGGAAAACCTCTAAGGCTAATTCTAAACATGCCCCCACCGTTAACAGTTTTTGCATCAGACACTCTGAGGGTACGTGTAGGGCTTCCTCTCGATTCTCAGCTGTACCAGGTGCAGGAAGCTTCTGTCTGCTGCCAGTTCCCACGCTCTTGTCCTGACATCACCTCGGAAAGATGGCTGCTTATTTTGACCAAAGCTAAGCATAAAGGAAATCTAGAGGGTGAGAGAGATTTGTACGTGAAACCCCACCTCGAATGGTCTGTACTGTTGCTTAGAACTGGAGGCATCCGCTCCATAAACGTACCATTTGGAAACGGAAATTTTGTTCTTGAGACACAATTTCGCTACCTTAAATTCTAACGCCCCTTTCGGCTATAAAGGTGGTTGTTGCGTTTTCTACTCACCTGATTTCCAAAGATGGTCAAGATGGAATTGGAGTTGTCTGTGGATCCCCTCTATCTTTGGGGATAAGTGGCTTTCTTGATCAGTTCCAGCTGCCATTACAAAATACCACAAACTAGGTGGCTTAAACAATGGAAATGTGTCTTCTCACTGTTCTGAAGGTTAGGAGGTCCAAGATCAAGGTGCTGGCTGATTCGGTTCCTGATGAGATCTCTCTTCCTGGCTTGTAGAGGGCCACCTTCTCCCCGTCGTCACCTGGGGGGTGGGGTGGTGTTGGGGGGAGAGAGCGAGAGCTCTCTGGTGGCTCCTCTTATAAGGACACTAATCCTCTCAGATCAGGGCCCCACCATTCTGACCTCACTGAACCTTAATTATTTCCTTACCCCAAACTCAGCCACATGGGGGTTTAGGGCTTCAACATGTAGGAATTTTGAAGGGACACACAATTCTGTCTGTCATCTCATATACTCATGGAGAAGATGAGACCCAGGGCAAGAAACCAGGAGGTAGCCAGACCACCCTGTGTTTCCCCAGCATCTGCCGGTTGAAGGTGGCTCTTGCTTTCCTGGGCTTCTTGCCCCCTTCCCTGATTGGTCTTGCGTTCTCCCGGGTGGTGAGGTGAGCTGGGGAGACCTGGACTGGTACCCGGGCTGCTGCCGCTGCCCCACTAAACAGCCCACGTTTTCTTCCATTTCTTTTGCCCTCTGTCCTGTTCCCCCAGAGTTCCCTGCCCTGCTTCCAGTTCCAGGCAGTGGGTGACGGGGTTGCCATTGCTTGTCTGTGCATTCTGTGGCTTTTGCATATGGAAAGTGTGCGTGGGTGTGTGAAATTCATACATCTGTGTAATATATAAAATAGGTCTTCAGATGTACATATATTACACCCTTTGGAGTTTAGTTTTTAAACAATTAGTAAATACTAGGAAGAGAAGAATACAATCCATTATGGAAAATCAAGAAAAGGTTTAGAGTCCTCACTTATTTCTCTGCTTTATGTATAAATTTATATATAAACACACAGTGGAGTGTGTTTAAAAGAATTTACAAACTCAAGTATAACTTGATAAGATCAAATTAGTTTTATTTCTCAAACAGCTTGTTATAATCCACTATTGTAGAATATTTTTATTTTTTTGTTTTACATCTTCATTGGAGTGTAATTGCTTTACAATGGTGTGTTAGTTTCTGCTTTATAACAAAGTGAATCAGCTATACATATACATATATCCCCATGTCCCCTCCCTCTTGCGTCTCCCTCCCACCCTCCCTATCCCACCCCTCTAGGTGGTCACAAAACACTGAGCTGATCTCCCTGTGCTATGCGGCTGCTTTAGAATATTTTAAAAATTTCAGCTTTATTGGGGTATAATTGACATACAAAATTATACGATTTTCAAAGTGTACATCTTGGTGATTTGATACATGTATATACGAAAGGATTCTCCCCATCTAGTTAATTAACACATCCGTTGTCTCACATTTATCTTTGTGTGTGGGTGAGAACATTTAAGTTCTGCTCTCTCAGCAAATTTCAATTTTATACAATACAGCGTTAACTGTAGTCACCATGTTACCTGTTAGATCCTCAGATCTTACTCATAACCGGAAGTTTATACCCTTTTACCAACTTCTCCCTATTTTACCCATCCCCCGGCACTTGGCAACCACCATTCCACTCTCTGTTTCTATGAGTTTGACTTTTTCTCTTTTTTTAAGATTACACATATAAGTGATACCACACAGTATTTGTCTTTCTCTGCCTGGCTTATTTCACTTAGCATAATATTCTAGAATATTTTTAATATAAATACAAGTCTCGTCTTTATTTTTTGAAATCTGGACACCTGTATTCACTGAAAAAGCCATTCTTTTCTTGAAATCAGTTGGAAAAAAATTAAAGGTGTTTTTCAGAATTACTTAGGACACCTGAGGCTATAATCAAAAGAAGACTTAAGGGCTTCCCTGGTGGCGCAGTGGGTGGGAGTCCGCCTGCCGATGCAGGGGGCGCGGGTTCGTGCCCTGGTCCAGGAGGATCCTGCATGCCGCGGGGTGGCTGGGCCCGTGAGCCTTGGCCGCTGAGCCTGCACGTCCGGAGCCTGTGCTCCGCAACGGGAGAGGCTGCAGCGGTGGGAGGACCGCATACAGCAAAAAACAACAACAACAACAACAACAAAAAAAGAAAACTTAAGTAGAAAATGGAAATTGATTCTCAGGCTACGAGGGCATCTCAGACACCAGGTTGGGAATGCAGTTGAGGACTGTGATGTTATCCAATCTTGGTCTGGGGGCCAGACACACTCTCTCTTTCCCTCGTGGGCCTACCTTCTTCCTTCTATCTGCAGACCTGCATTCCCAGCTTCCCCAGGCTTCGTGGAAGGTGGAAGATGCCCATCCTGGGATGTGAGCCCAGAATCACAGCCCCGCCCCTAGGAGACATGCAAGGTCATTTTCTCAGCTGCCTTTCCCAGTTCCTGAAAAGGCGCAAAGGCGCTCTGATTGGCCCGGGTGTGCTCAGGACTCTGTCTCCCCATGCCCGCTCCTACCCCCCGCCCCCCCAAACAGTCTGGATGTGCACCTCTTGCTGCCTGATTTCTGTTTGTCTGATAATAGTTTTGCCCAACTTGCTGGTTACATGTACCCATCCTAAGCCTCATCTTTAGAAGATTAGAATGAAAGGCGAGGGGTAACAGGGATGCACTTCTCTTATCCCGACAGCTGATGGCACAGTGTCTGATGGGTTGCTCAGGTGGGTTCTTAAGTCAGCTAACAATGAGCAGATTCAGCTTGCTCTCTCTGGGTGTCCACGGGATACCTTAGACTGTTAGATAAACCTCAGGATTTGTTGGAATTTGAATTGCAAATGAAACTGTCTTAAAGCAGGCATTTAGTCGGAACTTCTCCAACAATGACCTTTGAAAAAATGTGGGCCTTGTTCTCGTCCCCCCCTTTTTTTTTTTTGCAAATTCATAACATTAATTTTCTTTTTCTTTTTTTGTATTCCATATATTTTATTCATTGCTCTAAATGCATTATTCTATTTAATTCTTGTAAGCCAAGAAGGTAGGCTGGTCAATATTTTATCCTTTTGCCTGCACAGTTCCATATACATATGTATTTTTTTTTTACTGTAGTTGATTTACAATATTGTGTTAGTTTCAGGTGTACAGCTTCAGATTCTTTTTCATTGTAGGTTATTATGAGATACTGAATATAGTTCCCTGTGCTGTACAGTAAATCCTTGTTGTTTGCTTTATATATAGTGGTGTGTATTAATCTCATATTCCTAATTTATCCCTCCGCCTTCCCATTCCCCTTTAGTAACCATAAATTTGTTCTATGTCTGCGAGTGTTTCTGTTTTGTAAATAAGTTGATTTGTATTATTTTTTAGATTCCACATATAAATAATATCATATAATATTTGTCTTTCTCTGTCTGACTTACTTCACTTAGTATGATAAATCTAGGTCCATCCATGTTGCTGCAAATGGCAGTATTTTATTCTTTTTTGTGGCTGAGTAATATTCCACTACCACATCTTCTTTATCCATTCCTCTGTCGGTGGACATTTAGGTTGCTTCCATGTGTGGCTATTGTAAATAGTGCTGCTGTGAACATTGGGGTGCATGTATCTTTTTGAATTAGAGTTTTCATCTTTTCTGGGTATATGCCCAGGAGTGGGACTGCTGGATCATATGGTAGTTCTATTTTTAGTTTTCTAAGGAACCTCCAGACTGTTTTCCATAGTGGCTACCTGCACCAATTGACATTCCTACCAACAGTGTAGGGGGGTTCCCTTTTCTCCACACCGTCTCCAGCATTTATTATTTGTAGACTTTTTAATGATGGCCATTCTGACCAGTGTGAGGTCGTAACTCATCGTAGTTTTGAGCCACATTTCTCTAATTACTAGAAATTTCATTTCTAGTAGTTAGTGATGTAGAGCATCTTTTCATGCCCCTGTTGGCCATCTTTATGTCTTTTTAGGAGAAATGTCTATTTAGGTCTTCTGCCCATTTTCTGATTGGGTTGTTTGGTTTTTATTGATACTGAGTTGTATGAACTGGCTGTATATTTTGGAAGTTCAGCCATTGTCAGTCACATTGTTTGCAAATATTTTCTCCCAGTCTGTAGGTTGTGTTTTCATTTTGGTTATTGGTTTCCTTTGCTATGCAAAATCTTATAAGTTTGACTTGGTCCCATCTGTTTATTTTTGATTTTATTTCTTCTGCTTTGGGAGACTGCTCTAAGAAGGTATTACTACAATTTATGTCCGATTATGTTTTGCCTGTGTTCTCTTCTAGGAGTTTTATGGTGTCACATCTTATATTTAAGTCTTTAAGCCATTTTGAGTTAATTTTTGTGTAGGGTATGGGCAAGTGTTCTAACTTCATCGATTTACATCTGGCTGTTCAGCTTTCCCAACGCCACTTGCTGAAGAAACTGTCTTCTCTTTTTTATTCTTGGCATTTTTATTCTTGGCTCTTTTTTATTCTTGGCTTTTTTATTCTTGGCTTTTTATATTCTTGGCTCCTTTGTTGAAGATTAATTGCCTGTACGTGTGTGGGTTTGTTTCCGGGCTCTCTATTCTGTGCCATTGAGCCACATGTCTGTTTTTGTGCCAATATGACACTGTTTTGATTACTGTAGCTTTGTAGTATTGTCTAAAGTCTGGGAGGGCTATGTCTCCAGGTTTGTTCTTTTTTTTTTTTAATTAATTGATTTATTTTTATTTTTTTGCGGTATGTGGGCCTCTCACTGTTGTGGCCTCTCCTGTTGCAGAGCACAGGCTCCGTACGCGCAGGCTCAGTGGCCATGGCCCACGGGCCCAGCTGCTCCACGGCATGTGGGATCCTCCTGGACCGGGGCACAAACCCATGTCCCCTGCATCGGCAGGCGGACTCTCAACCACTGCGCCACCAGGGAAGCCCTAATGGATTGATTTATTATTTATTTTTGGCTGCATTGGGTCTTTGTTGCTGCGCGCAGCTTCCTCCACCTGTGGTGAGCGGTGGCTTCTCTTGTTGTGGAGCACGGGCTCTAGGCATGTGGGCTTCGGTAGTTTTGGCTCGTGGGCTCTAGAGCGCAGGCTCAGTAGTTGTGGCACACGGGTTTAATTCCTCCACGGCATGTGGGATCTTCCTGGACCAGGGCTCGAACCCGTGTCCGCTGCATTGGCAGGAGGATTCTTAACCACTGCGCCACCAGGGAAGCTTTCCAGGTTTGTTCTTTTTCCTCAGAATTATGTTGGCAATTGTAGGTTTCAGTTTGTTGTAGTAGCCATCTTGCACAAGAGGCAGCCAAAACCAGCCAAGAGAAAACACGCACGTGCACACACACTCACACACACACATCATCCATACCACACACAATAATGTCAGCAACACACAGAACTGCATTACAGAAATGGGTGTATTTATCTCATTTGTAGTCATCTGTGGTGAAAGAAAGCATTTGTTGCTTATAATCCGTAAGATGATCAGTATATGAACACCTTTGAGGGGTTTGATTTTTGGGATGGGCGTTGGGAGCAATTGACATACACCTGTTTCATAAAAGGTTTTAGATTTGTTCTTACAGTTTTCATTAGTAAGTTTAAGCAGGTGTGCCCAAGTAGCGGAATCAGATTTTATTTTAAATGTGGTTCACATCATCTCTATCACGAGAAATTCATTGACTCATAATGAGTTTTTAAGTTTTTTTCTTGCTGTGTTTCTTGCTGGGTTTGAAGATGTGGTTATTTAAGATAGTCTTTTTTCCCATTTGAGACTTCCATTATTGTATCAATAATAGATGTACTGAATTTATGCCTGTGAAATATTTTCTAGCCTCTTTCTAACCCATGAAAATATTACATACTTGTTTTGATCTACATGTCTATCTATTTCTGTTTTGTTCCATTTTAAAGGAAAATTCTTGAAGGCCATCTTTGAAGATTTCTCTAATTGGCACTCTTTTTTTTGGCATGTCTCTGGTTATTTTTACTTTTAAAGGAGACTAGAAAAACAGATCTTCAAATAAAAATTTTCTAGTTTATTTTGCTGCTCTGTAGATAACAAAAAATTTAGATTCTTATTATTTGTAGTTAACTTTATTCAGTCTTTAGAGGCAATTAACAATGTCCCTCTTTTTCTAGAATAATTCAGAGAATATTTGTAAAACCTCATAATTTTGTCTTCCTGTTGAGTGTCAACAGTGTGATTTTTTTTTTTTTAGCCTTTAAGGATGTTAACTTCAGAGTGATTAAATACTTAAGAACCAGAATAGAATTTAGTCATCTTTGTATTTATAACTAATATACATTCTGAGATGCATCACAGCTGAACTATGTCTAAAGAATTGCATATAATGGACTTCCCTGGTGGTCCAGTAGTTAAGACTCCGCCCTTCCAGTGAAGGGGGCACAGGTTCCATCCGTGGTCAGGGAACTAAGATCCCACATGCCATACAGTGCCACCAATTAAAAAAAAAAAAGAATTGCACATAAGTCAGAGTTGTGTCACTTGATTAATATGTTCAGCGTACTAGGAAAATTTTCCCTTGAGGTCTGTGACTTAAGGGTTAAAATAATCCTTTATTTCATCTATGAATTTGAATTTTGGTATAGTCTTGGTTTCTAAGGTGTTTTCTCAGTTCCGCTGGCTCTTAGTTTTCTTTGTGTTCCAGTTTGTGGCTTGGAAGGAATAAAAGGTCAAGTTGCTTGCAGACTTTCTCGCCCAGCCTTTCTCGAAGGAAATCCCATTTTCATGAGGAAATCTTGCTACATCTCATCCAGCCTATGTATTTTGGCAGTAGAGACAAGGAAAGCACAGTGCTTACTGCTCCTTATGTAAGATTTATTATGTAATGGGTAACCTGGGCATTCAGAGTTTTCACATTTAATTTACAACTGTCTGCAGATTGTAACCAAGCTGAACTTCATGATTCATTCGTGAGTCTGAATAGCTTGATGGAATAAATGATTTGACATTTTCCGGAAAGAGTCCACATTTTGATATGTTGCCTTTACAGACCTCTTTTTCTAATGTCTACAAAAGAAAATAGATTGTTTACTACCATCAGAAAAGATATGGAGCCCTCACTGGTCTTTTTTTTTTGCGATACGAGGGCCTCTCACTGTTGTGGCCTCTCTCGTTGCGGAGCACAGGCTCTGGACGCGCAGGCTCAGCGGCCATGGCTCACGGGCCCAGCCGCTCCGTGGCATGTGGGATCTTCCCGGACCGGGGCACGAACCCGCGTCCCCTGCATCGGCAGGCGGACTCTCAACCACTGCGCCACCAGGGAAGCCCACTGGTCTATTTTTTTGTGGTCAAAACGTGTTGAGCAAACCTTGCATGTGTTTTGAGCATCTTCCACAGCCTGTACCTTCACAGCCATTCTTTTCCCAAACTCCTTTCCTTTTTCCCCTTTGGGCCAGGAAGACCCCTGGAAGCATCAGGTCCTGATGGGCCAGACCACCTTCCAGGGCTTGTCAGGCTCTGTGCTTCTGCCTTTCACCAGTGAAGACTTTTCCACCTATTGGCCTCTGTGACGCTTGACTGCTTTCGTCGTACCAATCATGGAGGGCATCGTGGGGTTCTTTTTGTTGAGACATTACCAAAGTAATTGAAATTTCTTAGCTGAACTGGATAGAGAAAGTGAAGTAGGTGCTGTTAAAGCAATTGGAGACACTTTGTTGGGAACCATTGAGAACTAATGAAGGTGTCCCAGCCTGATGGGCAAATAACTTGGAAGGAACATTTGTGAAAATAAAAAGAAGGAGAAGAATTGCTGGCTACCAAGTGGCGGTTATTATTACGGAATAATAAACAGCACTATCTTGAAACCTCATTATGTTACGGGGCTTCCTTTGGTATGTGATGACACGTAGGGCAATCCTGTATGTTTCCTATTTCTATGCTCTAGACATTCTTGAAGCACGTGGTTTTTACTATTTTTGCATGCCAAGCAGCGGGTACTTCAGTAGAAGGTCAGCACTGGGGAGTGGTCCTTCCACCCTTCTGTCCATGTTTCAGAACTCATCTTACCAGGAGATCGAGTTTGCATAACACGGCAGAGGGTGAACCGGTCCTCCCCTGGCTGGTGCTCATTCGTCCCTGGTCTGGGAGGGATGTTGGCAGAAACCCACCAAGGCAACAGGGAGAATCTACATACAGGACGGAATCAGCGTTCTGGTGGCTATCCAGACGATATCCCTCGAGCAGGCGGTGTGTGGGCCTAGCGTGGCAGATCGCTGTTCTAAACTATTGCAGGTTAATATTGCATGCAGAAACCTGACTGGAGGAGTAAGAATCCGGGACTTAGATGTTTGCCGAATTTTAGGAGCATAGAGTTAGGTCAGTCATAAAAATAAATGAATTCTATCAAGTTAAAACGGTAACTTTTAGGGACTTCTCTGGCGGTCCAGTGGTTAAGACTTCGCCTTCCAACGCAGGAGTGGGGTGCGGGTTCGATCTCCGGTCAGGGAGCTAAGATTCCACATGCCTCCTGACCACAAAACCAAAACAGATAACAGAAGCAATATTGTAACAAATTCAATAAAAACTTTAAAAAGAAGGTCCATATCAAAAAAAAAAAAATCTTAAAAAAAAAACCAAACAGTAAGTTTTAAAAACATTATTATAGTATAAAACTCATACAGAAACATGCCCAGATCAGAAGGTGAACAACTCAGTTGTCCTTCACCCAGATCAAGTAATAGACGTTCAACCCCCCCAAAGTCTCTCTTGGTCATTGCTTCCCCCACCCAGGATAGCTACTATCCTGATTTTTAACACTGTAGATTAGTATGGCAAATGGATTCATGACCCATGGAATCAACTACAGTCATCCCTTGTTATCCTCAGGGGATTGGTTTCAGGATTCCCACCCCCCCACCCCTCCCAGATACCAAAATCCACAGATGGTCAAGTCCCTTATATAAAGTGGTGGGATACAGTCAGCTTTCCGTATCCGCCGTTAGTTGAATGTGCAGAAACCCATGGATACGGAGGCCCAACGGCGTGTGTTCTTCTGTGTGAATCCTTTCATTGGACATCGTGTGTGAGAGATTCATCCGTGGTGTTACTGCAGCCACAGTGTATGCGTTCTTATTGCTGGAATGAGCGCCACAATGTGTTTATTCTTCCTCCTGATGATGGATTGTTTCTGATTTGGGGCTGTTACACAATGTCTTTTGCTGAATACATAAATATATATACTGACTTCCCTCTCATTTTATGAAACTGCTGGGTCTCTGCATACACTCAGCTGAGAAACTGCCCGGCAGTTTCCCAGAGGAGTGGCACTCACTTCCTTTCCCAGGAGTTCTGGCGGCTCCACGTCCTCACCAACATTTAGTATTGTCTGTCTTTCTCCTAATAGATTTTCAAAGATGTTTTTACTTGTGGTAAAATACGTGTAACCTAAAACTTACCACTTAACCCTTTTGAAGTTCACTGTTAAGTACATTCATGTTGCTGTGCAGCCAATCCCTAGAACTTTTTCATCCCGTGAAACTGAAATACATCTGTGAGCAACCAAAGGACTTGACATCAGGGGAAATGCCTTGAGGAGTTCATCATACTAGAAACTTAGTGACTTCTTTGGGATGGTGACTAAAATGACCGTGATTAATCACAGTACTTTTTTTCTTTCAACTGGGAAATGTCGAAGGGATTTCTTCTCTCCATAAACGCAATTCATTTGATAGTCTCCTTTCTTTTCCCTCGGCGCCAAAATTGGATCCAATTTATGGGAAATCCCAAATTGTAGGCCTCCCCCTCCTTCACTCCTTTCAGTACTCATCCTACTAATCTTTAGATTTTTTTTGGATGTCTTTTTAATATCATGTGTTTTCAATTCTGTCCCTTCTTAAACAGACTTAACTAACGTTTTGTGGAACTTCCCACCCCCCCCCCCAAAAAAAGTGGCACATTTCAAGTTTCCTTTAAATTGTAATGATGACATGGTTTTATTTAGTTGGGGAGGGGGTGATGTGTGGAAGAGAGTGTGGAAAGATCTTGAGTTTTGGATGCTGGGGGAAGAATTGGCACAGTGGTGGACCTGGACAGACAGCCTCTACCAGCTGCAATAGGAAACGAGCTGTCTTCTACAAAATAAATATTTATTTGAGATACAGATTGCCAGTTCCTCTGTAAATTTTGCTGTGCAAATCGTTTGTGGGCACATACACGCACACCCACACGTGCATGCAGGTTACCGTTAATTAATGGATCTGTTTCGTTCCTTCTGGGTTGCTTGCAGCATATTGTGTCAAGTGATTTTCTGTTTCCCCACTGGATCCCAGTGTGTCTTTGTATCTGGTGGTACCTGAGCTTCTCTAGATACAGAATATCCTGCCTCGTATTATCTCTTATAACTGTAACCTTTCTTTAAAAAAGAAAAAAAAAAAAAGCTAACCATGGGCCCACCCAGGAGTAAGAAAAGAATTAGAAGGCAAGAGGGAGGACTACTACTATCTGGGATTTGGGGAGAAGAAGGCGCCACGAGGCAGGAAGAGCAACCTTCTTCCTGAAGCTGGCATCTTCTGTCCCATCCCATTTATAGTTAGACCCTGTTGGAGGTGGCAGCTCATTGCTTTCCAAGACAAACTGTTATGCAGTTGAATACTTTTATTTTAGGATATTGATTCTCTCTAAGCTAAAAATCTCCTTTCCTGTAAGTTTTTACTTTCCCTTTCCCGTAGTCTTGGAGCCCCAGCCTGTCCTGTTTCTCTGGCTGGAGCGACAGCCCGGCTCTCCATTATCAGCCACAGGGTTGGCTGCTCTTGAGTTTGGAGTCAGCTGCGTCCACAGTATTTGTTGTTGGAACGGTCCCGGGTTTGCCGTTCTTAGGAAGCGGAGAACTAGGTGTTGTAAATTTTGCTAACGTTAAATTTCCTTTGCTGGTTTCTGTTTTCTGCTACCTGCTAAACCTCCGTGTCCCGTACCTCTCTTCCTGAATCCTTCCATACCTCAGAGGTCACCTCTCTGCAGAAAGACAAGAGCAGACGTATTCTCCATGGATGGTCATATTCCCAATGATATGGGTAAAGTTCTCCTCCCACTATTCTTCTTTCAAATGTAAAATTTGTTTTGATATAGTACCCAGAGGTCTTAGTTTGGTCTGCTGTAACAGATACAATAGACTGGCTGGCTTATAAACACTAGGAATTTATGCCTCACAGTTCTGGAGGCTGGGAAGTCCAAGATCAAGGTGCTGGCCGATTGGGTGTCTGCTGAGAACCCAGCCTTGGTTTCTAGATGGCTGTCTTCTCCCTGTGTCCTCACACAGAGGAAGGGACAAGAGAACTCTTGGGGATCTCGCTTAAAAGGGCACTAATCCCATTCATGAGGGCTCCACCTCACATTGGGGATTAGGTTTCAACATATGAACTTTGGGAGGACACATACATTCAGTCTTTGGCACCAGCGGGGCTGAGTTTATGCATCTGATGTTGTAGTAGGAGAAATTATTTCTTTCCTGTATTTCAACAGCCATCTTCCCATGAGTACTGAAACAATACTTCTAGAAATATATACTTACCTTTTTTTAACAATATCATTAGATCCATCTTTACACTCAGCTTATTATTGATTTGATTAATAAAACCATTGACCTTTGTTCCTTGTTCTCTCTCGTATGTAGTGTTCTTGGTATTTGGGTAATCATACGATGTTCCTAAAAATGAAGGCTCCTGCTTGCCTCGTTGGCTTGCTGATCAAATTCAGGTTAGGCTGGTCATTTTTGGAGTGAACAGTCTCGTTAGCACTCTGCCAGCTTCTTCATTCGTGAATTGTTGCAGACTTCTGGGTGGAGGGTTACAAGCTGAGATCCAGGGGAAATGCAGGGCCTACCTATCTTGCTAATGCATCTTGTACCTGTGAAGGCAAAATCAGGTTCCCTAATTCAGAATTACACGTGGGTCAAAAGTCATTGATAAATCAGAGAGGTACCCTCTTGAACACACACTCAGAAGATCTTTCAAGAGCATTTATCTTACTATTTATCGCGTTTCCAGTTTGGTCTTGCTAGAGCTGTCCTACAGAAAGAATTTGTAGCTGGGGAGTTGCTACAGCACAGCGTGTTGTTTAGAGTTAATGTCTTATGTGTTAAAAAAAAAAAAAAAAGAAAAAACTGGAACCACCAAGTCTGAAAGCTGCACTTTGTTCCCAATACCCTGAAACAGCCACCGGGCATTCCAGCAGAGAAAACAAAGCTTGTTTTATCGCTGCTCTTCATAGGTTTGCCTGACAGGCTTGGAGGCACATGGAGCTGAAACGGAGCTGTTAATGATATAATAAATGCTTTTGAAATTTTTCCATCGGGTAATCCATCAGTAGATTTGACTGTTTTGAAAAATGAATGAAAATCAAACAGAAAGGCGCATATGGCTCACTCTGCTTGGTAATGAATAAACATATGCCAAAGAACATTCAAGTGCATGTGTGTTGCCTGCCTGTAGTGTGTTACTTATGCTTTATACTTTTGTTCCATGCAGTTAATTAAACCAGGCTGGCCTATAGTGTACTTAAAAAAAGAAAGATTTGTTTTCACAGGCTCAGACTTGGCGATTTAGTCTTCCTTGCTTTCTTTTCTGTTTTCAAATTGTGGTTAAAAACACATAACATTTCCCACCTTACCCATTTTTAAGTGTGCACTTTTGGTAGTATTAAGTATATTCCCATGCTTGTAAAACACCTCTCCAGAACTTTTTCCATCTGCAAATCTGAAACTCTACCCCCTTTCCCCCTGATAACCACCATTCTACTTTCTATGAATTTGTTCCCTGCTTTCTTTTCCAAATATATTCATTTCTGAGTCTTCTCTCCTGCTTAGGTTCAATTTGGGCCAATCATGCCTTTTAAGGAAGAGAGACCAATCCATAATTTTCGCAGAGGTTTCGTAAAATAGAGCGCCAGCATACCCCCGTGAGTATGTGGGGCTCTAATTAGCATTTCTTTTGGCATCACTGTTTAAAATTTGTTAAAGTCATCTTGCATGATGAACTAAGAAATTAGGCGGTGAAAGGCCGATCCAAGCTTTTAAAAACTAGACCTTTTTCTGGCCTCTCTCCACCAGAATTGAATCTTAAGTACCCAATTTCTAGGCAAACTTGTGAACTCTATTTCTTATCAGGGTGTATTTAATTTTCAACAGGTGACAGACTGTCTCAAAAACATGCTTATTGCCCCCCCCCGGTATTTTAGTTTAATTTGGCTTTAGCACTAATGTAATTGTTTGTAAATTTGGACAGAATGCATTTAACAAGTCCACTCCATTGATAGAATGCCGTCACCCTGAATAACCCAAAATTGCGGGGAACACACTGAGTTTTCAGTTGCGTGCGTCCCTTGCCGTTTGTCACCACTGCAGGTGAATGTTTCGAATGCTATTGAACCACAGAGGACTGTTTTTAAAGGTAGTTCTTATTGCTTGCTTTTGTTTTTCAGAAACATCTGTATGTTTCAAACATGGCTTTTCTCTCAGTGGTGATATTGGGAGACCGTAGGCTGCCCACGTTACTGAATTAGAATTCGGCAGGATTTTGTATAAAAGACATGATCTATACCTGTGCTTTTTATTATATATCTTACATTTATTTGCCTTTTATTTTCCCGCCACTGAACTCTGAATAGTGGTGATGGTACAGAAAATTGAAGTATCACTAAAGTGCTGATTGCTGGGATGTTCTACCTTTTTTATTATTTATTTATTTTTTTGTGGTACACGGGCCTCTCACTGTTGTGGCCTCTCCCGTTGCGGAGCACAGGCTCTGGACGCGCAGGCTCAGCAGCCATGGCTCACGGGCCCAGCCGCTCCGTGGCATGTGGGATCTTCCCGGACCGGGGCACGAACCCGCGTCCCCCGCATCGGCAGGCGGACTCTCAACCACTGCGCCACCAGGGAAGCCCTGTTCTACCTTATAAAAAAAAATTTTTTTTAACTTTTTATTTTATATTGGGGTATAGCTGATTAACAACGTTGTGATAGTTTCAGGTGCACAGCAAAGCGACTCAGCCATACATATACATGTATCCATTTGCCCCCAAACTCCCCTCCCATCCAGGCTGCCACATAACATTAGGCAGAGTTCCCTGTGCTGTACAGTAGGTCCTTGTTGATTATCCATCTTAAATATAGCAGAGTGCACATATAGATCCCAAACTCCCTAAGTATCCTTTCCCCCCACCCTGCCCCATAACCGTAAGTTCGTTCTCTAAGTCTATGAGTCTATTTCTGTTTTGTAGATGAGTTCATTTTTATCATTTCTTTTTAGATTCCACATATAAGGGATATCATACAGTTTCTTTTTCTCGGTCTGACTTACTTCATTCGTATGACCATCTCTGGGTCCATCCATGTTGCTGCAAATGGCATTATTTCATTCTTTTTAATGGCTGAGTAATATTCCGTTGTATATATGTACCACATCTTCTTTATCCATTCCTCTGTCAATGGACATTTAGGTTGCTTCCGTGTCTTGGCTGTTGTAAACAGTGCTGCAGTGAACATTGGGGTGCACGTATCCTTTCGGACCATGTTTTTCTCCATATGTATACGCCCAGGAGTTAGCACATCCTGTTGTTAACTCATACCAGCTCTCAGGTGTTGGCTCGGTGCAGGCCCCCTGTGACAAAACCTTGTTTAAAAGTAGAATATCCCATAAACAGGGTTTTGTCACAGGGGGCTTGCACTGAGCCAACACCTGAGAGCTGGTATGAGTTAACGACAGGATGTGCTAAGTCCAAGGCATCTTTCTCTTTACCAAATTTTGAAATAATCACACACAAGAGCAAACTAGTGAACCAGTTCAAAAGGAAACTGAAATTCCAGACACCCCAGAAGCACTGCATCAGGAATTGTCAGCACATTGGTGTAGTTGCTGAATAGCACTGAAAAGCACACAAACCCTCCTTTCCTTTCACATATATAGTATATTCACAAAAGCCACCTGAAGGATAAGGCAGAGAGGCCCCATGGCCAATTACTGTTTGTGATGTGACGGTTTCACTGTGCAGTACAGTCTTCCCATAGGTGTTTCTGTCCCTGGTGACTGTTACATGACTTGATTTGTTGCACATCGTGCCCAGTTTGACATATGTTTCCCGATCCATAGAATGTCGTCTTTCATTTTCTCATTTTCCTTTTAACATTTCCCCTAAGGTTGGCCTTTCATGAGTGGCTTCCATGTATGGCTTTTGGAAGATGTCAACTCTTTGGGCAACAGTTTCTTGCAATAAAAGTATATTCTCAAATTGGCATAAGAATCTAGACTCCAGTTTAGTGTTGTTTTTGTTAAGGACTGTGCTATTATAGTCTTCGTGAGAATTGTGGTTTTAAAATGGTTTCATTCATTCATCCATCCGTTCAGCAAATCTTTACCAGCACCCTCAGTGTATCATGCTGTTCTAGTGAACAAAACAGACAGAGATTCGTATGCAGAGCGTGCATTCTACCAGAGAGAGACTACCATGTATGAGGAACATTATGGGGAATTCCCTGGCGGTCCAGTGGTTAGGGCTCCGCGCTTCCACTGCAGGGGGCATGGGTTCGATCCTTAGTTGGGGAACTAAGATCCCACGTGCCATGGCGTGGCCAAAAAAAAAAAGGAAACATTATGAAGAGGTGCACTGTTTTGGGTGCTAGAGAATTATAACTGAAAGGGAAAAATGAAAGAAATAGACCAGAATAAGAGGATGGAGGTGTGGGGATAAATTGTAGTTTTAAGTAGCGTGCTTAAGGTCAGCCCCATTGAGAAGCTGACATTTGTGCAAAGACTCCAAAGAGGTGAGGGAATTATCAGCGAGGATTTCTGGGGAGAGAGCCTTCCAGGCAGAGGGAGCAGTCAGTGCAAAGGCCCTGAGGCTGGTGTGTACCTGATATGCTGAGAATGGCTGGATCAGAGTGAGTAAGGGGTGGGGGGAAGCAGTTGGATATGCCATCAGACGCGGGTGACAGGGTGACATGGTGATGCGGGGGTGGAGCAAGCCCCCTGGGACCTTGATTTCCATTGTAAGAACTCTGGCTTTTACTCTTGAGTTTTGAGCAGAGGAGTGACAACATCTAATTTAGTAGATGAACTGTTGCTGATAGAACTGACTTGAGAAGCTATTTGGGAATTATTTATGTCATAAGTCAGATGGTAACCATAAGTGACAGAAGTCAAAAGCAGAGGAGAAATACAAGGGAATTGTCCTGAAAAAAAGTGTCAACAAGGTATTCAAACTGGTGAATTCGAGAAGGATGCCATAAAAGAGTAAGCTGCATGGTTTCCAAGTTCTCATGTGCCACGAACGTGTGTGAGGATCAGAATTGTTTCAGGGGGCGCGGGTTCCTTTTCCAAACTCTTCATGCTTTGGAGACTCTCTAGGGATGCATGGGGTTAGCGGAGATGGACGATTTGACGTCTCCAGGTGAGCCTGATGTTCAGAGGGCCCTCCGAATCATTGCTGTACTGCAGTTAGTTCCTTAATTAAATCCTGGCTGGTGGTCAGCGTTCCTTTCTGTTGAGTTTATAAGAACTTAAAGAATCCGTGTGTAAACCGTGCAGAACGATCCTGTGTGTCAGTGCTGTGGTTTATGGACACTCAAGGAGCTTGTTGTCTGATACTTAAAAGTGCATTCTTTTCAGGCTTTCAGTCCTTCTAACAGACGGGTCGTATTTGGGGATGTGCCTTCCGTACTTTTGTTGTATACTTATCTGTAAGTTTCTTTTGCCGAATTCTAGGGTCTATGTGCTTGTATTTCGTCTTATTCTAGCAGCTTGCTGGCAGGAAAGGACTGTTATCAACAGTGAATACATCCAGTTTTTTATCGCTTTTTAGTGCTTTCCTAGTTTGTTCATCATACAGTCTGTTTCCCACCCACCCCACTTCCTCTAATATCAACGGATCTTGATTCCCCGTCCCTTATCAGAAGATACTGGAATATAAGAGCAAATATAAACTTTATTTCATGGTGGTTAAAGTGTAGTGAGGCTTAAAGATGCTTAAGGGGGAGTTTACGTAGCTACCAAAAGTTGGAAATAACTTGGAAAAAGTTTCCACTAAAAATGAAGCATAATGGTTGACTAAGATTTCTTGAGTCTCTGCTAAACTCGGGCCCTGGTGCTTGGCACTTGGTGTGTATTTCCCTCATTTACTTCTCCCAGACACCTCAGTAGGGGATATCACCATTCCATTGCTCAGAAGAGAAAATCAGTGCCCAGTCTGGGCAACATAGCCTGGCATGGAAGTTAGAACCTGAGGACGCCAGAACCCGTGTCTTCCCGCTGTGCCGCTCTCAAATGTAATCTCACACGTTTTTATACATATAGTAAGTAATGGTTTCGTCCACTGGAAATGCCTCAAATGTTAGGTTCCCCTCTGTCTTTATGATGAAAATACCCTGTATGGTACTTGACTTTTTCTTACCCCTCACCTCTGAATTTACCAGTTCCTTCCAGACTGTCAGTATTTGGGAATATTTTTTCCTTTTTTTTTTTCTTTTATTGTGGTAAAACACACCTAAAATAAAGGTATAAAATTTACCATCTTTAGCATTTTTAAGCATACGGTTCAGTGGCAATAAATACATTCACAGTGTTGTGCGTCCATCCCCACCATCCAGCTCCAGGCCTCTCTTCATTTTCCCAAACTGAGCTCTGTCCCCACCTGACTCCCTGCCCCTGGGAACCACCATTCTACTTCTGTCTCTTTTAGATATGCATCTTGTATTTTTGTTCTGTACTTACTTGTTTCTTTTCCCTAAGTCTCGAGCTTCTGGGCTTCCATCCATCTGAGCTTGCCAGTTTTTCAAAGGAAGAGAAGTCCTAACTCTGCCTAAAGCTCTGACCTCCTTGCAAATACATGAACGTATATTTATGGGCTGGAGCCCACCCCACCCTGAGAAGTGCATGAAAAAAGATGGAAAAATAATAGTATTTGTTTGGGAAGTTTTCTGGGGACTCCAGAAACGAGGATTCTTAAAGGATCTGACAAGCTATGTTTTCACCCTTTGATTTACGTATTTTTAATTTAAAAGCCTTCTGCATAAGAAATAATTTTAAAATCCCTTTTCAGGATGGGGAAAACGTGCTCATTCTCCCTACTAATTGAAAAATGTTAAAAAATGTTTTCTGTTGAAAGTGTCTGTAAACATGTAAAATGATTTTTCTTTCGCTTAATGTCCTTAGAGGTTCTCCAAGAGCCTTGGAGATTGGTTCTGAGGAAGGTCGTGTTTCTGAGACATGACCGAAGAGCTCACGTGCACGTGAAGAATGCGAACCGGGAACCCCGGGTGTCGCTCGCTGGGTTTTACAAAGGCTTCACCTTTCTATTCAAATGTTAAGCTAAATTCAACAAAATATCTGCTTTTCTTCTTCCTTTGGGATAATAATTTTGGAGGGCAAGGTATGATATTAGGTGTATTTTCAGAAAGTTCAGGCTCAGGGACCTGAATGCACTTTTGAGGTTTAATTAGACCACAGAGTCCAGAGAAAAAAGTGCCAAAGTAAATAGACATAAGAAAGAGGAGAGCATGTTTCTGTTGCTGGAAAGGGTGCTCTGCTTCCCCTGAGCCGTCCGAATCTGGTTTATGCTTGCCTTATTCATTATCTGCGGGATACTTTATTCCCTGTCTAATGGATATTTAAAGGAACAAAGTGTCAAGCAAGATTTTTTTAATTTCAGTAAATCTTGGACTTCTTTTTTTCATCTACTTCTAATCGTGATCAAAAGCCAATGAATGTGTCAAGGTCAAGAGCAGACAAACCCTGCACTATGAATAACCAAATTCTCTATAAACATTTTTGGTTTTTTGTTCACATATTACAGGTTTGCAGGAAATCAATAGAAACCTTCTACCATGTCTGCGCGCACGCGCGCGTGCGCGCGCGCACACACACACACACACACAGTCTTGGAACGAAGGAAGATGGACAGTTCTGTACTAATGACACTGTGGTTCTAATGTAACTAAATTACAGCAAAGGAGCTGAAAGGATCCATTCTCTTTGCGGCCCGGAGTCGGGACTCTGAAATCCAATCTGAAGTGTGTTTAATGAGTGTTCTGAACGCTGGGGCTCAGTGTGGAGGGAACAAGGAGCACAGTGTGTCCCCCACCCCAGACACCGTGGCCACCCCTGGAGCCGCAGCGCTGAGGAAGAATTGCTGCGTTTGTGCACTCGGTAGATGGGCAGGCCTCAACATTTAGCTACTTTCCCCCGGAATGAAAGACTTGTCCCGGCTCCCCAGACTTTGGTTTTATAGTTGTAGTTCCTGTTCTTACTCTGCTTGGCATCTCACAGCAATGGCGATCACAGTATTTGCAGCCAGGGCTGCTACTGGGTCCACCGTTGGGCTTTGAGTCATTTTCCTCCTCCCCCTCGTCCCCCTCGTCCTCCTTCTCCCCTTCTCATCGTCATCGTCATCGTCATCATCATCGTCATCATCATCATCATCATCATCATAGCTAATACCCAGTAGAGTTTGCTGAGTTCTGGGTACCGTCCTTAGGCTTACTGTATGCTGAGTTGTTTAATCTTCACTACATCCTATGAGGTGTTTCAGTCCTGCTCCCATTGTACAGAAGTGGAAGCTGAGGCCCAAAGAGTAACTCATCCCAGGTCACGCTGCCATGGAGTGGAGGTGGGGAATTTGCAAGAAGACAGGTGCCTCCAGAGTTTGTGTTCTTAATTATATTATACTGCCTCTCTAAGACCCCCAGGGGCCGGAGACACAGCTGGAGAAACATCTCCCACATTTCCGCTGTTCCATTTCTTGGTTAACTAAGGAGTCCTGCTTTTGCAGCAGGTCACGACTGGTTTATATGACACTCACCCTGGCCTGCAGGGGCTGTGCCGTACTACGGTCACACCTTCCATATATATCAGACCGTATGTCCTACCGACCGGCTTTGGTGCCCCCAAGTTACAGCAGTTGCAAATGTCAGCCTCTTCCCTTGGTTTTCCCAGCAAGTTTTCTCCAGGACAGTTTGCATCATCAAAATTAGGGGTGGAAGTCTTGAAGGAGATAAGAGGGAAAATAGACTCTGAGGCTGCCAGTTAGGAGCAGATTCTCTGAAGCCGAGTTTGAATCCCAGCTCCACAGCGAGTGTCACCTTGGCGCCAAGCCTGGAGTGTCCTCGGGGTGCAGCTTAGGTGTGTTGTGGGTGTGCAGATGTACCGGTCCCTCCGCCCCCAGGGCAGCTGCATCTTAGACATGATTATTGATGTCCCGTAACTGGATTTGGTTGGGACTCTGTACTGGCTTCCAGTGTGCTGTCTGGAAGTCCTGAGCCATTCTGATTCACTAGCCTTTGCTTTTCTCTCTCATAACTTTTAGAATCTTCTTTTTTTTCCTTGTGTTCCCAAACTTCCCAATAATTTGCATTGAAATGGATCGTGCTCATTCCATGAGATACTCTCTGGCCCTTTTTCAATCTTGAAAGTCATACTCCTCAGTTCTGGAAATTTCCTTATATTATGCTTGCATAATTCCCCTTCCCCTTGGGTCTCTCTGTGTAGGGGTCCCATGATTCAGATGCTGAGCCTTTCTAAATGTCTCCCGTCCTCCCCTCCCCGCTGCCACGCTTTGGTCGCCTGGTGTAGGTTCTAGGAGAGTTTTCCACTGTATCTTTAAACTCTCACAGTGACATTTTAATTTCTGCCGTGCTATTTTTCATTTCGAAGAGCTCTTTCTTGTTAACCAAATATTCCTTTTTATAACCTCCTGGGGTTATGTTAGTTATAAACTCGGAGCTATATGAGGATACAAATTACAATGTTTTTAAAAGTTGTTCACTCTGCCCTGGCTTATCGGAAGTACTTGGCGTCTCCCGTTGCTGACCTTTTGGGTAGTTCTGTGGAATTTGACTGCTTCCTTATTGCTGCCTCTCTTCTCCTCTGTAATTAGACTGCAGTTTTCTCCTCTGTCATCTTCTAGAATTTGGGGGAAATCTCTTACCCGCTGTCTCTTCTCTCGTTTTCTCGGTTTCCTATGAATTTATTCCTTTTTTCATTCTTTTACTGTTTCTTTTAAGCAGGGTTTCTGGGTACCGTGGAGATGAGCTGCGTGTATTCAGTCTGCCATCTTTAGCCACAAGTGTCACCTTCTTAATCATTTATATTAAGCCCAGTCTGCAGTGGCCTTGTGCTAAAATTTCTAAGAAAAAGGTGTATTTATGGACGGATCGGTGAGTTCCTGTGAGATTCCTCCAGTTGTATTCTTGGATCTCTGTTTAACTCGCAGCTGCTGACTACGTGCTCAGGGGTCAGGAAGGGGGAACTCTGGACGGAGGGCTGGTTGGTGGGAGGCTGCGTGAGCTGGGGGACTTCCCAGCCTGGACCCTGCCCCTCCCCCATCGGGGTGGAAGGGTCCAAAAGAGACTTAGGGTGTAAAAAGAACTTTGTAGAATACTGCTCATATCTAGAGCAGCAACAGTAAAAAGAGGGACACCTTTTAACGATAAGCAGGAAAAGTCAGTTATCTCCTATCATGAGTGTACTACTTACTGAGTTTATTTGGTTTTTCCAGTTAGAGAAATTTTCAAGGCCAGAATGTTTATGTTATCCCCAATCCATTTATCACGTTATTATTTCATTATAATCTCTTCGTTCGAAAGGAACAGAGCAGGACGTGACGGCGTCGTCCCCGCCCCCACGTGGCTGAGAGGTGGGTAACAGCACTGCGGAAGGTGGCGGTATGAGTTTGCTAGGGCTCTGCTGTAACAAAGTACCACAAACTGGTGACTTGAAACATCAGAAATTTATTCTCTCACAGTGCTGGAGGCTGGAAGTTCAAAGTCAAGGTACCAGCAGGACCATACTCCCTCTGAGACCCTGGGTGAATCCCTTCCTTGCCCCTTCCAGCTGCTGGTGGGGACCATCCATCCTTGGCGTTCCTTGGCTCACAGCCACGTCACTTGTCTCTGCCTCTGTCATCGCATGGCCTTCTCCCTGTGTGTCTCTGTCTTCACACCATCTTATAAGGACACCACTCCTTTGGGGTTAGTGCCCACCCTAATGACCTCATCTTCACTTGATCACATCTGCAAAGACCCTGTTTCCAAATAAGATCACATTCACAGGGACCAGGAGTTAGGACTTCATGTCTTTTTGAGACACAGTTCAGCCCGTGACAGTGGGTTCGGTATTTTTTGCTACGGTTGCGTCTCAAGCTTGAAGTTATCCCGAAATGGAGATTGGAGCCAGAGACCGCCAAGTGCACCGGCTCTGCCTGGTGGGGGTCCACGTGTCGACATGACTGGCACCTGGCTCTCAAAGCAGAGTCTTTGCAGCATCCACTGGGAGCTTGTTAGAAATGCAGATTCTTGGGCCTCCCCCCAGCCCTCCCGAATCAGCATCTGTAGCTTATCAAGGTCTGCAGGTGATCGATGGGCACACAAATCAGAGAAGCACTGCTCCGAATCGCCTCCAGCAGAATTCTAGGACAGAATAAGCATACCTGGCTATGGGCTCTGTCCCTGGGGACATGGTCACACACACACACACACACACACACACACACACACACACACACACACAGATGTGGTAGCCAGGCTTTCCATCCCATGACGTTGCGGAGACATGCCTTTGGGGTTGGGAAATGGGACATCCTCCTCGATGTCAGCCCATTCCCCTGCCCTTAATTTTATAAACTAACATTTCCCCATCACAGTAGAAGCAACAGTGTAGAGAACTTGTGTTACGTGCCAGGGTCTTTGCTAAATACTTCGCGGTCAGAGTTGTATTTAATCCTCACATTGATCCTAAGGGGTCGACAGTATCTCCAGTCCTTTTCTGGCTCCACCTACTATAGACTGAATTGTGTCCCCACTCCCCCAGATTTCTATGTTGACACCCCGACTCCAAGTGTGGCTGTATTTGGAATAAAGAAGTAAGGTCAATGAGGTCATAAGGGTGTAGCCCTGATCCGATAGGATTAGTGTCCTTATAAGAAAAGACACTAGAGTGCATGTGCGTGCTCTCTCTCTCTCTCTCTCTCTCTCTCTCTCTCTCTTTCTCTTTCTCTCTTTCTCATAGCACTTACCATACCTTCTAAGTTAGCTGCTTTATTCTCTCACCTCTGACTCAGCGAGAGATACTTGTATTGATTTCCATTCCCTTAGCCCCTAGCACAGTGCCTGCATGTGGCTACTCACTTGACAAATGTACCTCAGGCTCCGTAAGCCATCATGGTTATTAATACTTCTACCCACCTGGTCAGAAACCCCCAAAGGGCCAGGAGGAAATCTGCCATGTTAACGACACCCGTGGTGAGGGTTAGTGGGTTATGGAAATTTGAACAATATTCTAATAGGTATTAACGGGAGGAAAAAGGGGCTGAGGCCTTTGAGAGAAGCCATTCCCTTCTGCTGTAGAGGAGCATGCCCTGGTTGTCTTGGTTACCTTAATCCCAAAGGAGAGAAAAACAAAATACTTCCAGAAACAGCTCTCTGAAACCTCAGCTGATGCATATTTTGTAAAGTTGGTCAAATGTTATCTTTATCGATTTCTGTCTATCAGATTATTTCAGCAAGGCAGATTTTAGCTGTATCACGTAGGGTGACTCCTTTGTTCAGACCCTTTGAGGAGGTGGGGAGAGGGTGTAGAAGACACCCCCAACCCAGAAAGAATTGTCTTTATTCTTTTAGAGGAAAAAGAAAATACTTCCTCATAAAACTTGATGTAATAGAAATAACCTGAAGGCATAGACATATTTTAGAGGCACAATAAACCAAAAGGACTTTGATTCGCAGTTTTTAATAGCTTGAAGCCCTGTGTGAATGTTCATACTATTTATTATTCAGTACTTAGTTGCCAGACACTCCCCAAGAATGTAAACCTCCTCCTAAAATTTAATTTTATAGGATTCCGTGAAAAGCCTCTTCAAAATGGAGAAAGCAGCGGGGATGCACAGTGAGCATTCAGCCACCTTATTTGTGCACTAGATTAAACTTCAGATGTCTCTTGGAGCATAATTTAAAGTAGCCAGTAAGAAAAAAGTGACAAAAATTTGCTTATGTGGTTTCACTAATCACCGGTTTGTTCTCCAAAATATGACATATGATTACTATTTGGTTTCTTCACTTCTGGACTATTTTAATCAAGACTGGCCATGTGCGGGGTCAGCCAGACTCTTAGTTTCTTAGAGGGTGTGGGAGTCTCAGAGATCTGCCCCCCTCAGCCCCAGTACAAACACTTGGGGACAATTTGAAAAACATTCATCATGAGGTCCCTTTCATGTTAAACCATTTCTAACAGATATAGGTTTTCAGATGAAGCCTAAGTGATTTGTTTTTCCTTCCTCGTGTATGATAATTTTTGCAGCCATAAGTGTGTGTGTGTGTGTGTGTGTGTGTGTCTTAAAGTAAGTTACTCTTTGAGAAAGTACGTTTACAGATGAATTTTCCTGAGCGTCTCCTCTTTGTGTTCTGCCAGCCTAGTCTACGGTGTTGCCATCTTTCCCCACATCCAGACTTTATTGACTCATTTATAGGTTTGTTTTAGCAACAAAGGGCTGGTGGCTTTGTAGCTGTTGAACCCCATCATCTGTCTCGTGCAAAGCCTGCCCCAGGTGCATAATTTGTGGTTACTTCTAACGATGTTCATATCATGCCTTTTTCTTCACCAGACACGTAAAAGAACCTTTTGTGCTGAGAAACATTAACAGCCCTTTAGCGCACACATGGATATCACTCATTCTCCCCGTGTGATACGGCTCTTCACAGACGCTCAACTTGAGCTGGGTCCTACCCCTCAGTGTTTCTCGAAGATCTAATGTAAAGGAAGTGGACTCTTGATTTTCTTGTTCTTAAAAATAGTTTAAACAGATTCTATTGTGAATAACTCTCTTCAGTCATTTGTATGTAGATGTGAATGCCATCCTCAGTTACTTTTTTTTTTTTTGGTCTTTTTTTCTGCATTTTTAAATTTTGGTAAAATGAACACAACAAAAGATTTACCATTTTAGCCATTTTTAAGTGTACAATTCAGTGGTATTAAGTACATTCACAGGGTTGTGCAACCATTGCTACCATCCATTTTATATCCTGTGGTGTGAATTTTGAGCAGAATTGCTTTTAATGTGAAGTTCAAAAAATTCATTGGAGGCAAGTGTAAAGAAACGATGCTGTGGAATGAGTGAATCCACTGCTGGAAAGAAAGAGGGGATAATTTTTCTTAAAGAATGTGGATAAAACTCTTCCTGCTTCCCTTCTCTGAGATGCTTTCTCTGAAGCGGAATTCAGCCCTGGGTGCATGGATTAAACCCAGACATTTCTACACCAACCCCTAAAAGAAAGGGAAACAGTGTCCCTGAACTTTGGCATCGTGAAGTCTGTCTAGGAACATTTTAGGCCATAGCTGCCTGGTATACCTTGGGAAGTTAATGCCGTGTCCGTTTACCCATGAAATTGTCATCTAGTGACTGCATTTCAACCCTTATAAATACTTTCTAGTAATTCTACATGCTGGCTTTCCTTATACCCCTGAAGATAGCCAGTGTTCACAGGACAGTTCATATAATGCATTAAAGGCATCTATTTTACAGATGAATTTTAGGAACTATATAATATCGTTCAAACTCTAACTTCTCCCTATATAAAAATTGGGGTCCCATTGAAAAGTCATTTTTGCATCAAAGATTTGTACAAAATAATAAATTTTAAGGAAAATTTTAAGACTTGGGACCAGGCTTATATATTAACTAGATTCCAAGCATCTATTTCCAGCCTCTTATTATTACCAAGATATGCTCAGTGTGGTCACAAAAATCTCTGCTGACTCAGTAAAGGACCTGATTCAGAGGGTAACTCTACCTCTCCTCGGGGTGTTCCATGAAGTGCTTAGTTGAACATCATTCCATAAAGGCATCCATTGTATGTTGATTTTTTACTTGTTTAGACTTCCAGCGTTGAATTGTAGAGTCTCATTTCCCAGCCTCTGTAAATCTAGATGAAGTTATCAAATTCACTTAGTTCCAGGAATTCTCTGGGAGACGTGAGTGCTTGCCAGCTGGTCAGATAATTGGTGGTTCAGTTTGTAACAAATAGGAAATGTCAAGAATGGTGAGAAAGAAGAATTGTGAAACTGGAATGTGGTCTTCTCTTAAAAAGATGTTATGATGGGGCTTCCCTGGTGGCGCAGTGGTTGAGAGTCCGCCTGCCGATGTGGGGGACGCGGGTTCGTGCCCTGGTCCGGGAGGATCCCACATGCCGCGGAGCGGCTGGGCCCGTGGGCCATGGCCGCTGAGCCTGTGCTACGCAGCGGGAGAGGCCACGGCGGTGAGAGGCCTGCGTACCGCAAAAAAAAAAAAAAAAAAAAAGATCTTATGATACAGGAATTCTTCCACAACTTCTTAGCACCTGGCCCATTTCTATCATGTTCTTACTAGCTAGCCTCTGTAGATTTTACTGGCCAGAGAAGAGGACCTCGAACAAGTAGCCATGCCTAAGTTATTCATACAGTTCTATGGAGGCAGGTGTGAAGAATTGAACTCAAGACCCCCCGTGAGCCTGGCTGGTGAATTCTCAAGTGCTCTCAGCATGACCGAGGGTGCGTTGCTTTGAGAAAGAAGTGGGAAATAAGATTGGTGACCAGTAATCTGTTCAGCTGTTAACACTGGATAAACATAGGGGTGTGTGGGCTGGGGTAGTCGGGGGGGGGAATACTTTTGACAGACAAGGACGGGGTTTACACACCATTACATGTTAGTTCTGCCATCAGGGCGAGTGAAACGACTCTCCTGGTGACCCTTGGACCGGGCATTCAAAGTCTAGAGCCTGGTGAGTTTGGGATTATCCATGGAGACTACCGCATGCCCTTAGATAACTGAATATCTTCTGGATTTCAACCATGAGGAATATGGGAGCACAAAGTGGTGTCTGTTTAAAAAAAAGAAAGATGCTTTATGGCTGGACACAGAAGCATCTTTGCTGGCCCCTCAGGTCACGCTATTGGGTGGCCTAATGGATGTGCCCATCATTGTACTTGTCAGGCTCTGACTGCTACTGCCAATTAGTCTCCTGGGTTACTAATTGGCTCCTAAATTGCTCTGCTCTTAGCAGAGGGGAAGTGAAAGTATAAAACCAGTAACTGGAGACAACACTGCCTTGAAACATTTTTCTTGCAGCGTTTGATCTGTGTGGTGAAATTGGATCCATTTTGCAAGTGGGTGTTAGGAATCTACCAGATAGTGAAGAGAAACCAAGGCATAGGATTCTAAGCTCTTTAGGGTAGAAAGTGGGTTCATATATATCATCTTCCCTTTCTACCCTAAAGAGCTTAGAATCCTATGCCTTGGTTTCTCTTCACTATCTGGTAGATTCCTAACACCCACTTGCAAAATGGATCCAATTTCACCACACAGATCAAACGCTGCAAGAAAAATGTTTCAAGGCAGTGTTGTCTCCAGTTACTGGTTTTATAGATTCAGGGTATAGAAAATACATATTTCAGCAGACATTGAGGGACTGCCAGGGGCTGCGCTAGCCAATAGGAATAGAAAGGTGAACAGGTAGCCCAGAGTTTCATTGGGGAGACAGACTCATAGATGTTTAACTACAGAGAATACAGTGGAATGAGTAATTGTATTCATTTGTTCATTCATTTCAACAAGACTGGTTGGCATTTAGGCATCGTGGGTAAGGCGATTAATAACCTATGGCCTAAAAAAATAAGTAACCTATGGCCTTTACCCTCAGTTCCTATGAAGTCTAGATGAGAGTTTATGCAAAGTCTAGAGAAGAAAGCCGTACATTCTGCCACATTTGGCCGGGGGTGGAGGGGGAGGCAAGAGGAACAGGGACAGGCTTTCAGCTGCCACAAAAAGGGCATGGGATCATGAGCTGAAAAGTTACAGAAATGCACACAAATGTTAATAGCAGCTTTATTCACAATTGCCCAAACTTGGGCAACCGAGATGTCCTTCAGCAAGTGAATGGGTAAACAAACTGTGGTCCATCCACACAGTGGTATATTATTCATCCATAAAAAGAATGGAGGAAACTTCAATGCATACTGCTAAGTGAAAGAAGCCAATCTGAAAAGGCAACATTCTATATAATTCCAACTACATGACATTCTAGAAGAGGCAAAACTGGAGAGACAATAAAACGATCAGTGGTTGCCAGGAGTCTGGGGGGTGGTGAGCGCGGACGAAGGGAGCACAGGGGATGTTTAGGCTGGTGAAACTCTCTTGTGTGATCCGGTTATGGGGGCTCTGTGATAGTATGCACTTGTTGACATCCGTAGAACGATACAGCACAAAGAGCGAATCCCAGCGTAAAGTATGGACTTCGGATGGTGATGATGTATCAGTATTGGCTCAACGATTGTAACCAATGTACCATACTAACCCAAGATGTCAGTAAGTGGGGCCCTGGGTGTGGTGGGGAGAGGTGCGTGAGAACTCTCCCCACGTACTTCCTGCTCAATTTTCTGTAAACCGAAAACTGCTATAAAAAAATAAAGTGTTATTTCTGTAATTTATTAAGTATTTACAGTGGTGTGTTGAGTTCTGCTGTACAGCAAAGAGATTCAGTTGTACACATATATACATTCTTTTTCATATTCTTTTCCACTGTGATTGATCACCCGGTACTGAGTATGGTTCCCTGTGCGATGCCGTAGGACCTTGTCGTTCATCCATTGTGTATATGAGTCTGCATCTGCTGATCCCAAACTCCCAATCCATCACTCCTCCACCCCCCTCCCCCCAGCAGCCACAGGTTTGCTCTCTCTGTCTGTGAGTCTGTTTCACAGATAAGTTCATTTGTCGCATATTTTAGATTCCACATATAAGTGATATCATATGGCATTTGCCTGTTATTTTTAAGGGGGGTAGTGCCTGGCCTTGGGGTAGGGAGAAGATGGCAGAGGTCAGCACCTAAGTGTGAGGGCAGCATGAGAAGGGCATCGGTGGTGGGCACGGGGCCGGTGACCAGGGTGTAGTGGCGGTGCTTGGTGGCGAGCGGTTACAGACTCGGGCATGAAGAGGCTTCCTGTAGTGGGAGCCGCGGTGTGCGTCCCCAGCTGCCTGTCTCAGAGGGCGTAACTCCCGCTGTTTCTGTTCCCAGCAAAGAGCCCCGGGGAAAGTGCTGCTGGATGCGGTGTGCAGCCACCTGAACCTCGTGGAAGGAGATTATTTTGGCCTCGAGTTTCCCGACCACAAGAAGATCACGGTAGGTGACGTCCATGGGATGTTGCTGTTTTACTGTCTGTTCGACTTGGGGGAGGGAAATAATTGGGACCTTCCTTGGCCATACGGAAATGTACAACAGAAAAGGTACCCAGAAAGCCCTTGTTAATCTGTTTTTGTGTGCATATGATTAGCAAGTTCAAAGAGAATACACAGTGCAGGCTGTCCCCCCTCCCCATCTCCCTCCACCTCTCCCTCTAAGAACCTCCATCACCAGTGTCTTGTGTATCCTTCTGATCAGAGTCTGTGTATATGTGTACACAAACACGTAATTTTTGTTTATACTGGGGTATAGTTGATTAACAATGTTGTGTTAGTTGCATTTATTTTATTTTTATTTTATATTTGGGTATAGTTAACAATGTTGTGTTTCAACAGACACATTTTTTTTTTTTTTTTTTTTTTGCGGTACACGGGCCTCTCACTGCCGTGGCCTCTCTCGTTGCGGAGCACAGGCTCCGGATGCGCAGGCTCAGCGGCCATGGCTCACGGGCCCAGCCGCTCCGCGGCATGCCGGGGCACGAACCTGTGTCCCCCGCATCGGTAGGCGGACTCTCAACCACTGCGCCACCAGGGAAGCCCAACAGACACATATTTTTGAAATACGATAATGTGAGGAAATAATACACAGTGCCCTGTACTCCACCCACACACCGTTCATATATCCTGGACATCTTTCCTCTTCAGCACATAGAATCCGCTTCCTTCCTTTTCACAGTTTCATGCTGTTCTGCTGAATGGATGTGCCGTAACTTACAAGCCTGGCTGTAAAGGGTGGGATGCTTAGGTTGTACTGAATCATGTGCTTTTACAAATGGTGCTCCAGTGAACATACTGATACGTTCATGTTTGCGTTCATGGTCAGGGGTTTCTCTCAGTAGTTCGGATCCACAGGCATGGAAGTTGCATCATCCGTGGGTTTGAGCATCTTAAAGTTTGCTAGATATGTCATGTCGTTCTTTGAAAAGGTCTCACTGATTTGAGCCCCACATTTAGAACATAGAGCACCGTTCTTTTTTCTCTTTTGGCCGATGGTACTTTCTTAAGGCTGTATCCTAGTCTACCTCTTATGAGACACCCTGTTAGGGTGTAAGTTCATGGACTGCATTTCTATTCCGTGCACACTGAGTGCCTGGAACTTTTGCTGGCCCCTGCACTGGGGATCCAACAGGAGTGAGATGGAGAGAATGTATAATCCAGGTGGGGCATCGGACTGAGTCAGTGGCCAGTTCAGGACATGTGGCAGGTGGTCCACTGGAGCCCGGGGGCGTTGGGCAGTGGGAGCAACAAACAGCATTTGTGTTCAGGAAATCCTTCACAGATACTGCGAGACAGAGTCCTATGAGGCCAGGAGGAGTTGAGCTGATAAAATGTTCTAGGAAGAGGGGCACCAGATGCCCAAAGACCAGACAGTAAGTGGGCTATTCAGAAACCTGCAGAGAAGGCTGAAGTTTAGAGGTGAGGGAGCAGGGCTCTGCTGATGGAGGTGAGAGAGAGAACCGGAGCCAGGTCTATACGGAAGGGCTTTCTGCCCCATTGCTATCTAGTAGAAACGGAAGATGAACCACTCACTTAATTTCAAGTTTTCTAGCAGTTATGTTCAAAAAGTTTTTAAAAAGTGAAACTAATTTAATAGCCTGTTTAATTTGATTTAACACATTTAAAATCATTATCATTTCAACATGTAATCAGTCTGAAAACCTACGAATAACAGATTTTACACTTTTTTCCTGCTACGTCTTTGAATCTGATATGTATGTGACACTCACAGCCAGACCACCTGTATCTCAGGTGCTCAGTGGTCACGTGTAGCTAGCGGCCCTTGTGTGGGACAGCACAGTTCTGCACCGAGCTAATGTGTTTAGGAAGCTGGTAATGCATTTTAAAGGGAGCGTGGGGGGAATTCCCTGGTGGCCCAGTGGTTAGGACATGGGCTTTCACTGCCATGGACCTGGGTTCAAGCCCTGGTTGGGGAGCTAAGCTCCCACAAGCCGCGTGCGAGGCACAGCCATAAATAAATAAATAATGAAATGAATAAAAAATAAAGGGAGTGTGATATGGTCTGATTTATGGCTTAGAAAGACAACTGTAGCCAGATTGGAATTGGACGAGAGTCAGGAGAGCTGTTTGGGGTTCATGGTATCGGGCTGGAGATGGTGCTGGCTGGGACTGATGCAGAGTCTGGGAATGACTGGCGGGAACTGAGCCTGCACCTGAAGACGTGCACAAATCGTGTTTTCGAGACATACATCTAACCTCTAAGCCCTCTTTGCTGTTTTCTAGTGCTTATGTTAGCTCGAAGCTGCCCTGACTCCCTGTCCTCTTTCTGATGTGGCAGACGACCGCAGAAGGGCCACATCTAATTCCACATTCATTTATGCATCGAGCGATTATTTTGTGCCAGTGCCGCGTCCTGCATCACACTTCATACGGCCGAAGACACCTGATATGAAGGGACAGCTAGCAAGTAACAGTTACTGTTTGCAGTCATTAGACGAGCCTGCTTAGGAAGGTTGACAAGGAAATAAACAATTATCATACAGTGTAGCCAGGTCAGTGGACCATTGTTTCATAAACTTGTTTTATGTTAAAATAATGATTCTCAAGACACTTGAAGATTTGTTCTCTCATTATTTCTAGCAACGCTGCCTGTATAAGTCAGGGTCCCAACGGCTTTCCTGACTCCAGTCTTGTCCTGTTCCGATCCTGCTGGAGTTTCTTTTCTCAACCGTAAATTAGCAGTGGTGAGGGTACCAAGACTGAGAATCGTTCCGCATCTGGGTCAACCAGTTAGCTAATGGCAGAGCTAGGATTCTAACCCCATTCTTCTGACCTCAAGTTCAGTGCCTTTTGTGTTGACCTTGGGTGCTTCTCTTTTGCGAGTGTTTACAGACCTATTAATCTTTCAGGGTACCTCCAGGGCTGACTTGTTTCAAGTTTTATCAGGCTTCATTTTTGTGATTTCACCGTTTCCTTATCATATTGTTTAGGAATGTGTTCAACTGAAAAATTCCCTAAACCCATTAATGATAACTAAAAGAAAGAGATAATTGTTGCAAATAAAGGCCACTACCTGAGTGCTCACCATGCACCAGGCTGCTCTAGTTCCTGTGGACACAACAGCAAACATGGCCCATATTCTAAAGCAGGGATCAGCAAACTTTAGTCAAGGGCCAGATAGTGAATATTAGAATAGACGTTTCATGCCAGAGAGTCTCTACTCCAGCTTTCAGTTCTACCCTTGTAGTGTAAATGAATCGGCATGGATTTGTTCCAGTAAAACTTTATTTATAAAATAGGAAGCTGTAGTTTGCCAACACGTGCTCTAGGAAGTAATAGCTCTGTTCAAGGCATCATAATAGGTTTATGTACACTGTTTTGTTTATTCCGGTTCCTTTATTCTAGTCCATTATACCTCCTTTTTCTGATAAGGAAGCTAAGGCTTAAAGAGTAAGTCCTTTTCAACAAGGCAGACAGCTGAGCAGTGATAGATCCAGGATTCAAGTTCAGATCTTTCTAAATGCTCTTGGTCACCATCCTGCTCTGACCGTGTCTCTGTATTTTGCTCTATGTCAATTTCACATCGCAACCTGAAAGCTAATTTCATGTAATTTTCAAAATAGGTTGTTTTAACAAAATTGATCTGTGGTATTAGATGGGATGGTGCAAATGGGTACAAGGAAGGCTTCTGGGGTCCTGGCCATGTTCTTTTTCTTGATCTCAGTGCTTGCTCTATGGGTGCAATCAGTTTGTAAAATTTCAGTGAGCCATACACTTGTAACACGTACACTTGTAATGTGTGTACACACACACACACACACACACACACACACACACACACATCTTCAATAAAAGTTTACCCCCAAAATGCAGTGAACTAAAAGCACACAGGAACAGAAATCATGACCAGAAAGCACCCAGAGGCTGGCTGATGGAATCTGTTTTGGAAGAACCTAGGACGAGTCTTGATTGGATGAACTGAGGGAAAGCCACTCACGTGTGAGACTAGTGAACACTAGCTGCATTTCACCTCTGCTCTCAGATAAACTTGCTTGAAGATTTAAGATTTACATCATAGGGTTTTTGTCTGCTTCCCAGATTCTGTCAGTGCTGACTTCCTAGCTGGCTGTTGTATCATAGTGGTGGGTCGGACTGCCAGCCCCCAAACCCCTGCTTTGCCTCTTAGCAGCGGGGTGACTGGGGCAGGTTGCTGGCCTTCCAGTGTCTCACTTTGCCTGAAGGTAAAATGGGGACAATGGTGCCCATCTCGTGGGGTTTTTGAAAAGATCAAACACAGTATCTGTCAGCATGTAGCCCAGGGTCTGGGAACTATGTATGTAGTGTTCAGAAAGTATTAGTTATGGAAACTATCATCATCATTTTCATCATTACAGTTTTTTGTGGTCAAACACAGATAACATGAAATTTATCATCTTAACCATTTTCAAGTAAGTCTGTAGCAGTACAGTGGTGTTAACTGTATTCATTGTTGTGCAGTAGGTCTCTAGAACATTTTCATCATGTAAAACTGAAACTCCATACCCATTAAACAACAGCTTCCTTTCCTCTTCCCCAGCCCCTGGTAGCTACCATTCTACTTTCTGTTTCTATGAGTTCGACCACTTTGGATACCTCGTATAAGTGGCATCATACATTATTTGTTGTTTTCGGTCTGGCTTATTTCACTTAGTGTAATGTCCTCAAGGTCCATCCGTGTTGGAGCATGTGTCAGAATGTATTTTTTTTCTCTTAATATTTATTTTTGGCTGCATTGGCTCTTGGTTGCCAGGCTCCGGCTTCCTCTAGTTGTGGCGAGCGGGGGCTACTCTTCGTTGTGGTGTGCGGGCTTCTCATTGTGGTGGCTTCTCTTGTTGCAGAGCACAGGCTCTAGGTGTGAGGGCTTCAGTAGTTGTGGCTCGCGGGCTCTAGAGCGCAGGCTCAGTAGTTGTGGCGCACGGGCTTAGGTTGCTCCGTGGCATGTGGGATCTTCCAGGACCAGAGCTCGAACCCGTGTCCCCTGCATTGGCAGGTGGATTCTTAACCACTGCGCCACCAGGGAGGTCCAAGAAAGGCTGAATAATACTGCATTGTGTGGATAGACCACATTTTGCTCACCCACTCATCTGTTGATGGACGTTGAGGTTGCTTCCCCCTTGCTTGTTGTGAATAATGCTGCAATGACGTGTTGTCGTTATTATTTTTAATACTACTGTTGTGATTATCACCTCTGCCAGGCTTCTTTTGGGAGGCTGCTCACATATCTGACAAACCAGCAGGAAGCATGGTTACTCTCAAAATGCCCAGACATGGGCTGTCACAACTGGTTTTGCCCATTTATCTCTACGTAATACACAGGAAGCTAGTTGTTCCCCCAAGATCCCCAGCGTGCAAGGTTGTGGACCTTTGTCCCTGGATGGTAAGTTCAGGCAACTCGCACTGCAGCTCAGCCTTTCACCCCTTTCTCATCACTTCTATCACGTAAATAGCCCATGTCAGAGCATTCTTTATAGTAAGGGTTTGAAAAAGCTTAAGGGGAGAATGAGTGCTTTCCCTGGTCTAAGATGTGTTTCTCAAGATTGGAAATAAACTAGTGATAATTAGTAAGTAATCAATTGTGCTCTACCCTCAATTAGACTTGTCCCATGGCTTGTCAATTAATAGAGTTGATTGCTGTGTTTACATGCAAGTCGGGCACGTGTTGTCCTTGAGTCCAGGCAGCTGCCCCGTGGGATTGCCCCACAGAAGTAGAAAAGTCCTTTAATCGGCTTTTTTTTTTTCATTGATTTGCCTTCCCATGGCAGAGACGCTATTATTGATCTTAGGAATCAAGACCCTTAACATGCCAGCTAATGGGTACCTAGAGTCTGAAGGCTGGTGAAAGGCCAGAGAGATGTTGGGTTGCCATTGGGGTGGATGCAGAGAGCTCACTGTTCTTGGGCTTCTACTGTGTTCCGTGGACTCTGCTATAAACTTAACTTCACATCGTTCGTTCTTCACAGCAGGGGTCGGCAGAAAGAGCCAGTGAGTAAACAATGTTAGGCTTTGCAACCCATACCGTCTCTGTTGCAACTGCCCAGCTCTGCCACTTCAGGGCAAGGCAGCCGTAGATAATGTAAATAAATGATTGTGCTTGGGTTCCGGTAAAACTTTAGTTATGGGCGTGGACGTTTGAATTTCGTAGAGTTTTCACACGTCATGAAATAATATGGCTACTTTTGATTTTTTTTTCCCCCAACCACTTAAAATCCTGTCTTTGCTCTTTGCGCTGTAGCAAAACAGGTCATAGGCTGGATTTGGCCCATAGGCCTTTGTTTACCAGTCTCTGCTTTATAACATTTCTCCGAGGTAGGTACTTTATTATCCATGTTTTACAGTGAGCAAATTCAGTATGAACTGCATAACCAGGTTTATTACCATGAGTCACACACAGACCCGTCGCAGGCGATGCAAGTTCTCTCTGCTTCACTGGGCTGCCTTTCCTCACATCTCCCCATCTCAAAGAGCTGCGCACACCTGGCCAGCAGAGGTGGTTGTATATGTAAGATTTATCTCGTGGACCTGTTGGGGAGAGTGGGGACAGCTCTGTGTTACGGCCTGTAAACCTCTGTTTAAACATTTGCTTTGTCATTTGGCAACTGGGTAGATTCTGAACTTCTTTGATTTTGTACTTTATCTGAAAAAATTGGGATTAATAAATGACTATTTTACAAGGTTATCATGAGGATTAATTCAGATACTTTGCAGTGTTGACCCCAGCAGGCTTCCCGGCATAGCAGTCAGTCAGCTATCTGCTGTATTTTATTCTTGCATTCTGCCTCGGAAACCAGTGAGGCTGGCCTGCCAATATTTCATGAAAGCTACAATGCTCGGTGATCTGATAAACAATTCTGGTTTTGTATAAATAAATACTGGTAAAGGGACTTCCCTGGTGGTGCAGTGGTTAAGAATCTGCCTGCCAATGCAGGGGACACGGGTTCGAGCTGTGGTCCGGGAAGATCCCACATGCCACGGAGCAACTAAGCTAGTGCGCCACAACTACTGAGCCTGTGTGCCACAACTAAGCCCACGTGCCTAGAGCCCGTGCTCTGCAACAAGAGAAGCCACAGCAATGAGAAGTGCACACGCAGCAACGAAGAGTAGCTCCTGCTCACCGCAGCTAGAGAAAGCTCACGGGCAGCAACTAAGACCCAACACAGCCAAAAATAAATAAATAAATAAATTAAATAAATTAAAAAAAATACAGGTAAAGCTCAGGAAGAAAACTGGCATCTTTTCATTCATTTTATAATCTTCTTTATGCCAGGAAAAAAGTTTTACCCTTGACAGGTGTCTTAGCTTAGGCTGCCATAACAAAATACCATAGAGTAGGTGGCTTGAACAACAGATGTTTCATTTCTTTCAGTATTGGAGTCCAAGATCAGGGTATCAGCGTGATCAGATTCTGGTGAGGATTCTTTTTCTGGCTTGTAGACGGCCACCTTCTCACTGTGTCTCAGAGCAGAGAGAGAGAGACATCTCTTTCTCTTCTTATAAGGCTGCGGTCCTGTTAGCTCAGGGCCCCACCCATATGACATCATTAACCTTAATTACCTTCTAAAGACCCTGTCTCTAGATACAGTCACATTGGGGGTCAAGGCTTCAACACAGGAATTTGAGGGACACAGTTCAGTCCACAGCAGCAAGCATGCTTTCTAGGAGCCTTGAGGTCATAGAACGTACACCTACCTGGGATGACAGACATCACTAACTGGTGGTTTCCCAGCCCCTCTGGGGTCAGACAGGCCTCCTTCGTCTATGCTTAGTTGCAGGCTTCTGACTTTGCTTCTTCCTGGGGGCCTGTGGACATCTGAGACCAGGAGGGGCTCTTTGTGGAACATGCCAGGTGTGAAGGGTGAAGAGCACTGCAGACCCAAGGACAGAGGAAAGTTTGGGAAGCCAGCAGAGGTGGGGTGGTGGAGCCGCCCGGTCACCACACAGAGCAGCGCCATGGTTCGGCCTGACAGTGGCTGCGGTGACAGGGCAGGTCCCAGAGAGTCCGGGGAAAGGCAGCTCGCTGGAAAAATATGGCTACGGGTAATATTCTATTTCTTAAGCTGGAAGGAAGCTATATGGGGTTTCGTTTGTTGTCAGTTTGTTTTTTAATTAATAGACTTCGGTTTTTAGAGCAGCTTTAGGTTTACAGAAAAAATGAGCAGAACGTAAAGAGAGAAGAGAGGTCCCCTATGCTGTCTCCCCATGCACAGTGCCCCATCCTTAACGCCATACATTACTGTGATGCTGTGTTACAATCGATGAGCGAGTATTACTACATTATCATTACAGTTCCAAGTTCAAATTAGGGTTCCTTCTTTGCGTTGTACATTCTATAAGTTTTGACAAATGTATAATGACATATATCCACCATTACAATACCAACAAGAGTAGTTTCACTGCCCTGAAAATCCCCACTCCACCTCTCTCCCCTCTGAGCCCCTGAGAACCACCGATCTTTTCCTTCAGCATTTTCTTATTTTCTGTGTTCTTGATGTTTCAGCATTTGAGGCCTTGTTGACTGAGGAGAGACTGCCCTTCCCAGGACTAGCCAGTTCTTAGACATAGCAAATGCTTCCCCTGCCGGCATACCTCCCATATGGAAATGAACCAGTCCAGAGGCCATACTCTGAACCACCTCTTCTATCTCGCTCTTACACTGCAGGAGACAGAATTCCTCTGCCTTAATCATCCCAGGGCCGGTGTCAGACACCTAGAGATGGCCCTACACCCCAGAGGCCACTAAGATGACTCAAGCTAGCCAATCCTAAGCTGCTTACCCTGACTCACCTTGTCTTTTCCCATGGAAACCACGGTAAAGCCTCCTTCCCATGCGTTGTCCTCACCCTTTCTGCCTCCTGGCGGACCGTGGTGCTTCCCCGCATGGCCCTGCATGGTGTGGCATGCCCCCCTCCTCCTGGGAACCATACGTGACAAACCATCTTTTCAGTGGTTGTAACAAACCATCTTTTCAATGGCAGCTGTCTCCTAACCTGTTGGCTCCACCATATGTGACTAATGAAGGCTACATCTTAAAACAATTTGGTTTAAAAAAATATCTGGAAATAGGTTTCTAAAATGGATAGTCTTGAGAAGGTAGAAGTGGAATCATAGTTTTTGGATCTTCCCAAACCCAGGACCCACATAAAAACAGCTACTTAACAACATCAAAAACCCGTGGACAACATTTATGGCAAAACTAGGTGTCAGAGTGTAAGCCCTAGATCCCAAAGTACAAGCAGTCGGAGATAAAACGTCAGCCAGACACAAGGTCTGCTCTCAGAGTCTGTACGGGAGGAAACAGAGGGGAGCAGCAGGGCATCTGATGGAATGGAGAAGAGAACCCCCAAAGAGCCACTAGAAATCCCAGGGGGACAGTTTGAGAAGAACAGTGGAAGCTGAGAGGCCTGACGGTGCTGGAACATTCCAGCTCCAGTGAGCAGTAACTGACCTTCTGGGACAGGACACCACTTAGGAGAAACTATGGCGAATGGGAGTGAAATTGAGCCAGGGGAGGACAATAGAGAGGAATAATAGAGAAGGGGAGGGAAACAGAGGCAGGAAATCTCGGAAAGCAATCCACCGTGTTTTTTAACACTGCCCAAAATTAATAGAAGAGGAAGCTCTGGGAAGGTAGGAAAGCTACCATGAACCATACTTTCTTCTCAGAAGGTTAGGAAACAGTTTGCACATAAAAATGAGTAACAGAAAGGTATCACAGTCATGATATTAAAAAACAAATAGGGGCTTCCCTGGTGGCGCAGGGGTTGAGAGTCCACCTGCCGATGCAGGGGACACGGGTTCATGCCCCGGTCTGGGAAGATCCCACATGCCGCGGAGCAGCTAGGCTCGTGAGCCATGGCCGCTGAGCCTGCGGGTCCGGAGCCTGTGCTCCACAACGGGAGAGGCCACAACAGTGAGAAGCCTGCGTACCACACACACACACAAAAAAACAAAAAAAACAAATACCAGAAAACCAAAAACTTAAGTGTGTTCCTCCCAACATACCATGTATGGCCTTGCCAAAGGGACCAGTTGGATCCAGCTGGCAAATTGTACTCAGTAAGGAGGATAGAAGAGCGTGTTGAATGGCACCATGAGTGTGCAGTCTGCAAAATCCAGACTCAGAAATTACTCAGATAAACTATAAGGAAGAGAGAGGGATGGAGGAAGAAACTATAGGTGAAAAGATACTTGAAGGACGTAACATTTTTGAAAATAAGGAAGACTAAAAGATGCACCACTTTGTGAAATAAAACATCAAGAAATGTTCGTGGTTACTGTAAAAACCTAGGTAGTGGTTACTTTTAGAGGGAGGGGGCTGGTTTTAGGATAAGATGGCTGACAGAGTTCTGTTTCTTGACTTGGTTAATGGATACAAGGGTATTTGCCATTTAATAATTTGCCAATTAATAAAGCTGTACGTTTGTTTTCAGTAGTTTTAAGCATCTGTGTGTTCTTTTAAATTAGACAGTTTTAGACGGGAGAAAAAAAGAAAATTAAAACAGAAGGAGCGGGACTTCCCTGGTGGTGCAGTGGTTAAGAATCTGCCTGCCAATGCAGGGGACACAGGTTTGAGCACTGGTCCGGGAGGATCCCACATGCCGCGGAGCAACTAAGCCCGTGCGCCATAACTACTGAGCCTGCGCTCTAGAGCCTGCAAGCCACAACTGCTGAGCCCGTGTGCCACAACTGCTGAAGGCTGCGTGCCCTAGAGCCCGTGCTCCACAACAAGAGAAGCCACGGCAATGAGAAGCCCGCGCGCCGCAACGAAGAGTAGCCTCCACTCCCCGCAACTAGAGAAAGTCCACGTGCAGCAACAAAGACCCAATGCAGCCAAAAATAAATAAATTTAAAAAAATTTAAAAAGATGATATAAACAACAAACAAAAAAAAAACAGAAGAAGCAAACTATAGATTAAAGGGGGGGAAATCCAATTAAGTCACCAGAATACCCATGTGAAATCCTTTGAACTGAAATTTTCAAAGCTAATGCAAATTAAACAAATGATTTTAAATTAGTTAGAACCGAGTAATTGATTGTTATAAGTACCATGCCTGAAGTCTGCTGCTGAGCCCTTCTTAAAAAATAAAGGTTCCCAAAGGTTAAAATTTCCCTGGAGGCAAAGGCCCCCTGAAGCCCCAGGCATTGCATTATAATATTAAGTTCTAGTTTTATTCCAAAACTTTCCTTTGCATACATCTGGGATATCAGACACTGCCTAATGCGTTTAATGCGCTAATGCATAAAGATGGCCCTCTTTATACATTTCATTTCATACTTCGGTTTACAGATCTATCTTTAATTCCTTTTTATTTAGAGCTTTCCTTGTAAATGAATAAAAACGTACCCTCAATTTTTCAGTTCAAATTTTATTCATGCATTCCTTCAGCAGTCAATTTTTTGTTGTTTTGTTTTTGTTAACGGGGGGTGGTGGTGGTGGTGTAGGGGATGAAGCTAGATTAAGAGAGACTTAATGGACATAATCAGATATGAAGCATGGTCCTGGATTGGAGGTTAGTTTTGACAGATCACAGTAAGGACATTCTTTATTCACATGAAGGAATTTGAATAGAGTGTGATTATTTGGTGAGAAGAAAAGTTTACAGAATAGAAAGATAGAAATCATTGACTAAAAAGCAAAAAGTAGGTTATAAACAATATGACCTCATTTGGGTTTTTAAAAAGTGTATGTATGTTTATATCCACACACATCGCTCTTCAAAAAAAAATGTGGAAGGGATATACATGAAGGTACTGGGTCTTAAAGCACACTCCCCAGGCCAGCAAGCAGCGTCAGCATCACCTGAGCAGTGCAGAGTCTCAGGTCCTCACCCAGATGAGGAAGTCCAGGAGCAGAGCCCCCCCATAGTATATGTTTTAACAAGCTCTTAGGGTGAATGTGATACAAGCTCAGTTCTGAGAACAACTTCATTAAAGTGTTAACCATGATCTCTTGGTGGTGGACAATTTTTTAAATTTTGCTTTTGTGAATTTTCTAATTTTCTAGCTTGCATATAGATGAATTCTATACCGATAGATTATTTTTAAATTAAAAGGTTTTTAGTAGCATCCCACAAATTTTAGTTTATTGTGTTTTCACTTTCAGTTTAAAATACTTTCTAATTTCCCCTTGGTTTCTCCTTTGACTCATGTTTATTTTGTTTCCAAATATAAGGATTTTTCCAGTTCTTTCTGTGTTTGAGTTTTAATTTAATTCTGTGGTTGCTGGAGAATATAGTTTGTATGACATGAGGACTTTTAAATAATTTACTGATATCTCTTTAATGGCCCAGAATATGGTTTATTTTGGTATATGTTTTATGTGTACTTGAATGCTCATTCTGTGGGTGGGACAGAGCATTCCATCTGTGGCAGTTAGATCATGTTGGTTGATAGTGCTGTTCAAATCATCTGCATCCTTAGTGAATTCTGTCTATATGTTCTGTTAGTTATCGAGTGAGAGGTATTAAAGTCTCCAACCATAATTGTGGATTTGTCTATTTCTCCTTGCAGTTTGATCAGTTTTTGCTTCATGTACTTTGAAGTTCTGTTATTAAGTATATAAATACTTCAGATTTTTATATCCTCTTAATTGACTCCTTTGTCATAAGAAGTTATGAAAATAGGGAAGATTAAACGCGGGTGTATAAAGTGTATTTGTGAAATAAATACACGTGATAGTCTTCTCATGTCTACTTGGATACTAATTTAATCATTTCAGTTTTTGAAAAAATTATTAATGTTAGCATGCTATGCCTTTTTCCATCCCTTTCCTTTTAACCAATTTATGTCTTTATATGTGCAGTCTGATTCTTGTAGTCAGCATAGAGTTGGGTCTTGCCTTTTGATCAAATCTGGCAATCCTTTTTAATTGGGAATGTTTAGATTGTTTACATTTAATACGATTATTGGTATCATTAAAACTGGTCATCTTACTACTATATATAAAATAGATAACTAATAAGAACCTACTATATAGCACAGGGAACTCGAGTCAATACTCTGTAATGACCTATATGGGAAAATAATCTAAAAAAAGAGTGTATATATGTATATGTATTACCGATTCACTTTGCTGTACAGCAGAAACTAACACAACATTGTTAATCAACTATACTCCAATAAAAATTAATTTAAAAATTAAAAAGTAAAATAAAAAATCTTTTTATAGGAAAACAAAAAAGTTAAATTGGTCGTCTTGCTGTTTGTTTTCTATTTGTCTTATCCGTCTTTGTTCCTTTTTCCTGTCTGCCTTTTGAGTAATTGAATATTTTTTGATGATTTCATGTTACTTTCCTTGTTGGTTTATTAGCTATAGCTCTTTGATTTGTAACTCGAGTGGTTGCTTTGAGGTTTATAATGTCCATCTTCAACTTAACACAGCCTGCCTTCAAGTGATATTATTCCTCTTCACATACAGTATAAACCTTATTTCCATTTTTCCACTTTTTGACCTTTTTGCTGTTGTTATTGTTTTTTAACATAAGTTATGAACCCCACATTACATTGTTGTTACTTTTGTTTGCCAGTCAGTTATCTTTTTTTAATTGAAGTACATTTGATTACCAGTCAGTTATCTCCTACAGAGACTTAAATAATAAAAAATTCTTAAAATATATATTAACCATACAGTTGCCGTTTTGGTGTTCCTCATTCCTTTGTGTAGACACAGATTTCCATCTGATATCACTTTCTTCCTGCTCGGAGAGGTCTTCCTTTAACGTAGCTTATTATGTGGTTCTGCTGGTGGTGAATTCTCTGAGCTTTCATGTTTGGAAATGTTTTTATTTTGCCTTCCTTTTTGAAAGATGTTTTTTGCCTGGTGTAAAATTCTAAGATGTTTTGAGTATGTTAAAAATCTTGCACCATTGCATTCTCACATTGTTTCTGGCAAGAAATCTACTGTCATCTTTATCTTTGTTACTTTATATATAATGTCTCTCTCTGCTCTGGCTGAGTTTTAAGATTTTTTTCTCTATCATTGTTTTTGATAATTTGATTGGGATGCACTTCCATGCAGTTTTCTTCATGTTTCTTATGCTTGGAGTTTGCTGAGATTCTTGGATCTGTGGACTTAGAGTTTTTGTTAAATTTTGAAAACTTATAGCCATTATTTCTTCTAATATTTTTCCATTTCTTTCCCCCACCCCTGCCACCTCCTCTCCTTCAGGACTCCAATTACATGCATATTAGGCTGCCTAAAGTTACTCTATAGTTCTCTAATGCTCTGTTAATTTTTTGGTAATTTTTCTTTCTGTGTTTGATTTTGGATGGTTTCTATTGCTAGTTCTTCAAGTTCAGTAGTATTTCTTCTGCAGTGTTTCATTTGCTGTTAATTGCATCCAGCGTGTGTGTGTGTGTGCGCGCGCGTGCGTGTGTATGTTTGTATCACACTCTGTAGTTTTCATCTCCAGAAATTTAGTTTAGGTCTCCTTAAAATCTTCCATATCTCAACCTTTTGAACATAGAGAATACAGTTATAATAACTGTCTTCATATCCTTTTTACTAATTCTAACATCTGTGTCAATTCTAGGTCCCATTTGATTGTTTTTTTTTGGGGGGGGCGTTGCTTTTTTTGTTTTGGGGTTTTTTTGGTCTAATTATGGGTCATGTTTTCCTGCTTTGTATGCCTGGTGATTTTTTCTTTTAATTGGATGTAAGATATTGTGAATTTTACCTTGTTGAGTGCTGGGTAGTTTTGTATTCCTGTAAATGTTATTGAGTTTGCGGGGGGGGCGGGATGCATGTAAGTTATTTGGAAACAATTTAGTCCTTTCAGATCTGGCTTTTAAGACTTGTTAGGGTAGGACTGGTGTGGTGTGCAGTCCGGGGTGAATTATTCCGTACTCCTAAGGGATGACCCTTCAGTACTCTACCCAGTGCGCATGAGTCATGAGGTCTTCCCATCTGGCTGGTGAGAATAGGTAGTATTCCTGCAGGCCTGTAACCTCTAATGCTTCTGTGTTTTGTTTGTTTGTTCTTTAATTTTTTGTCCCATCTTGGCTACTTTCCTCACAAGCACACGTTGATCAGTACTCTGTTGCCTACTCGAGGGTAACCCTCTGTACTCTCCTAAATGCCTTCTACTTTCCTGTGAACTCTCTCTACCTTGCTCCCCTGCACTCTCAGCCCCGTCTGTTCAACTCATGGATTTTGCCAGGTTCTGCCTATATTCTTTCTCTCTGCACCATAACCTGAAAACTTGCTCAGGGCAGAGGCTGGTGTAGTCATAGAGGTCATGATTTTAGTTTCCTGTCTCTCAGGGATCCCTGTTTCTCATTGGTGTCACAGATCTTCAGATCTGTCATGTGTCTTTCCTTTTCTTTTCTTTCTTCCTTTCTTCCTTCTTTTGTTGTTTCATGTAGGAAGATAAATCTAGTCTGTTTGTTACTCTATTTTGACCAGAACTAGAAATCTCTAAAAATTAATAGGTTTTAAAAAAAAAGCCACACTTAACATATCTTATAAATATACCCATATGTAAAATTAATAAAGTAATTAAGATCAATATGAAAAATTACATTCAAACGAACCATTACAAACAAAAATTCAAAGTAAAGTCATTTCTTGTAGGAGCCAGCCTGCAGAAAAATTCGTTTGTTGCAGTGAGTTCTAGACACTGGATAGTTTTTTGTATCATATTTTACCTGGTTCCTATATATCTTACAGTTGATGATGAAATAGTTCTGCTGTGTGCAGTTTTGACTTCGAAATAAGAAGAAAGATGAACTTTTGTTGAGTCTTTTTAGAGGAGCAGCATATTATGTTGCAGAAAAAGCACAGGTGTGGAGTCAGATGGACTTGAAGTGGAATCCCAGCCGTTTGACCTTGGGCAACTTCAGTAAGCTCTCTGAGCTTGGCTTCCTTCGTGTGTTGTTGTGAATATTAAATGAGAGTGTATAAAGCACCTATCCAATGCCTGGCACACAGTAGGTGCTCAGGAAATGGACTCTTCGCTGTCCCCCTGCCCGATGTCATGTAAGTGACTCTCTTTTAATAAGACCCTTTCCAAAATACCTCAGATATTTTAGCTGCCTACAAAATCCAACTGAATTGTCACTCACCAAATAATAGGGGAAAAAGATGTTTAGGAAAAGAATATAAAGGCTTCGGGGACAGCGATCCCTCTTGCTTTGCCTTTGATGCCTAGGCGTTAAAGCCTTTCTTCTCGAAGAGTATTTCAGTGCAGAAAACACACTCCAAAAGGGGAAGGTAACATTTAACAGGGTATCAGAGGAAAATAGGGAGGCTGACTGAAATGGAGGCAAGCAGGGGAAGATGGGGCTGAAAAGCTGTGTTGAAACTAAATTGTGGAAGATAGGTGTCATGAGCTGAATTGTGGCCCCCGAAAATGTGTATGTTGAAGCTGTGACGCCCAGCACCTCAGAATGTGGCGGTCCTTGAAGACAGGGCCTTGAGAGGGGTGATTAAGTTAAAATGGGGCTGGGGGAGTGGGCCCTAGTCCAGTCTGAACAGTATCATTTTAAGAAGAGGAAACTGGGAGATACCCAGGGGACATGAGAGCCTGTGTGCACAGAGAGGAGACCTTGTGAGGACACAGCCAGCAGGCGGTCGTCTGCAAGTCAATGAGAGAGGCCTCAGGAGAAACCAAACCTGGGACACCTTCCGCCTCCAGAACTGGGAGGAAGTCGATTTCTGTTGTTTAAGCCACCCAGTCTGTGGTACTTTGTTATGACAGCTTGAGCAGACTCTTACTTATAGGCCTTCAAATCCCAGCAGGGGGAGTTCCTTGATTCCGTGAGTCCTCCTGACTAGGTGTGGCATTTCTAGAAGCCCATTCGTTTTAACCACATCCCTCTACAGTCAGGTAATGTGGATCTGTAGCCGTGCTCTGGAGACCGGCAGCATGATTTTAGTAAGAACAGGAATGTGTGGCTTGGTTGAAGGAGTTGCGGGGGTGAGGTTAGAGATGGACGATTACAGTTGTGACCCTCCAGAGATCCGTTGGCAGGAAAAGAAAGTTTATGGTGCTTTTGTTGCCTTTTTCATTCATCTGGAACTTGTTTCTGTTCTGCTTAGGTTGAATGAAGAAGTGATTTGTCTAGGAATGACCTAGACGAACTTCAGCCCTTTAGTCGAGCAGCAACCCTGTTTTTCTTCCTGCTCCCTCCAGCTCATCCTTTTTTAGTGGTTTAAGTCCTTAGCGTGCAAGGCCTTTCCTCTCAGCTCTGCAAATATCAATCTGACTGGTAAATGGAGAGGGTCTTGTGGGCCCCGCTTTCCCACCCAGGCCAGTTTAGCTGTGATGTAACCGATGCCATGGGGCGTTATTGCCGTAAAACTCTACTAGACAGGCGAATTCAGGCCAGTGTGATGTTCCCAGGCCTTCATGGTTTAAAACCACATGCTCGGTTGGCTCAAATTGGTGCTTGTATTTGATGAATTCCACAGAAATGCCAAAAGCAGAAGAGAGATGTTTTAAAACAATTCATAAAATTGGCTGCTGTGTTGCCAGAGCATATCTGTTTGGTCCTGAGTGGTTTGCAGAAGTTTAGGCAGATTCTGTGGCAGAATTGGCAACGGTGGAAGACCTCAGAGGTGGTTCCCCTGAGGCAGGCTTGGAGGCCGACAGAGCACAGGCTGGCAGGCTCACGAGTGGACGCTCAGTAGCTACAGGAAATCCCTCTAGAGTTCTTCAGTTAATTCTCTCGCACGCAAACACAACTGTGTCAACTCTTCTCCACTCGCCCACATCCTTCAACCCTCAGATTTTACAGGGGTAAACGGTTGGTGTCAAAGAGGAACTGTCTTATCTTCCCGGCACAGAAGTGTAAACTGACGTACATCTACCATTAGCCTTTCTGCTCCCTCCCTGCCGCCACTGGAAAAGCTCTTCCTTCTGTCCCCAGTGCCCTATGTTTTAGAGCTATCTTTCCACACCATCCCAGGTGTCTTAGGATATTGTTATCTTCTTACTCATACTCTCAAGCCCTCCCTCCGCCTTTTTTTTTTTTTTTTTTTTTTTTTTGGGCCACAGCACGTGGCATGCGGGATCCTAGTTCCCTGACCAGGGATTGAACCCCTGCTCTCTGCAGTGAAGTACAAATTCTTAACCACTGGACCGCCAGGGAAGTCCCAACCCCTTCCCTTTTTAAGCACCCCCAGGTCCTTCCTGTGGAAGACAAGCAAATCAATAGTACTTTTATTATTTTTATTTTTTTTTTTTTTGCGGTACGCGGGCCTCTCACTGTTGTGGCCTCTCCCGTTGCAGAGCACAGGCTCCGGACGCGCAGGCCCAGCGGCCATGGCTCATGGGCCCAGCCACTCCGCGGCACGTGGGATCCTCCCGGACCGGGGCACGAACCCGTGTCCCCTGCATCGGCAGGCGGACTCTCAACCACTGCGCCACCAGGGAAGCCCCAACAGTACCTTTATTTGATTCTTCCCCCTCCTCCACACACCCGTTCTCTGGCCTCTTCCTTCACAGCCAAGCTTCTTGGAAAAGCTGTTCATCCTTCCTGTCTCCTCGCCGTCCACTAGACTTTCAGGCCCCTCTCCAGGTCCACTGACCAGCAGATACTCTAGCTCTCATCTTGTTTGATCTTTCAACAGCTCTTGATGTTCTTCCTTCTGGAAACACTGTCTTCCTGTGGCTACCGTGACATGACTCTCTCCTTACGTTCCTTCTGTCTTTGTCTGCTCCCGTCGGCCGTTCTAAGGTAGACGCGTCATCAGTGCTGATGCATTTCATCCTCTGGGCTCCACGAGGCCGTCTTGTCCTCATGGATTCACAGTGCTGGCAGCCTCTAAATGTGAGATCTCCCGCCCAGGCTTCTCTGAGCTTTGGATGAGTGTGTCCCACCATTTTCATACTGTTTCTTCCTCATGAAATCCAAGGGCACCTCCTAAAATGAAAGTGTCTAGAACCCCTCCGTCCTGGCCCTCTTCCAGTACTCCCTGTCTCTGATTGGCAGCGGCATCCATCCAGATGCCTATGGCAGAAATCTCAGTGTCATCATTCTGGTTATTGTCTCCTTCTCGGCCACCACATCTAGCCCATCGGTAAATCCCACTGGATTTTACCTGTTACATTTTTCTTTTCTTTCTTTCTTTTTTTAAAAATATTTATTTATTTTATTTATTTATTTTTGGCTGCGTTTGGTCTTCATTGTTGCACACGGGCTCTCTCTAGTTGTGTCAAGCAGGGGCTACTCTTCATTGCGGTGTGCGGGCTTCTCACTGCGGTGGCTTCTCTTGTTGCAGAGCCCGGGCTCTAGGCGTGCAGGCTCTAGAGCAGAGGCTCAGTAGTTGTGGCACACGGGCTTTGTTGCTCCGCAGCATGTGGGATCTTCCCGGACCAGGGCTCGAACCCGTGTCCCCTGCATTAGCAGGCGGATTCTTAACCACTGCGCCACCAGGGAAGTCCATGTTACATTTTTCTTGATTCCACCTAATTTTCCCCAACTCTGCTTCTGCCCTCCTGGTCCAAAACACCATCCTCTCTTGCCTGGACGACTGCAGCAGATAACCTGCGTCTGTTCTGACCCCCTCTTTCTGTTCTCACACTGCCAGCGTAATCCTTTCAAAGTGCAAATCTGATCGTATCAGCCCCATATTTAAAATTCTTCCCAGTGTTCTCAGGATAACGATGAAGTGTCTTAACGTGGCCTCTGTAGGGTCTGGCCCCTTCCTGACCCACCAACCTTGTTCTGCTGTCATGTTGGTCTCCCCTAATGTTAAGTCACCTGGACAGGTGTTTTTACTGCATGTCTTCCTAGCTTCTTCTCACCTCTCTTGAGATTTCAGCACAATGTCACCTTCAGGGAAGGCTTCCTCCTGCCTCTCCCGCACCTGTAACTGGATCAAACCTCTCTGTCCTGACACTCAGAGTCTTCTGGGACACCCCCTTGTTTCCTTTGTCTCAGGTACTTCTTTACTTGTCTTGGGAAGGTTTTGTTTCCTGTCTTTCTCACTAGACCGTATGCTCCATGAAGCAGGCACCATGATTGGTCTCCCATCCTTGTATTCCCAGAACCCAGCAGAGTGACACAGTGATGTGTTGTTGAATGAATAAATGGGTTTGAAGAACAGGGTTTGAGTCCCAGCTCTGGGCAGCTGTGGTCTGAATCCCACTTTTCTCATCTGTCAAATGGAGATATTTTTGCCATCGTTTAGGATTCTTGGGAGGAAGATAGTTCATCTCACAAACGACGATCGTTGTTTTGAATGATCATTCTCTCTCATTTTAAGGCTGAGTCTTATGAATGCGACAGTGGAGATGATCCTAAGTCAACTAATGCCTTTATTGTTTTTCTCATATAACAGAGTGGCAGGGGACGGGGAATATAGAAATGAGAATTTCATTAGAAAATCATATTTATTTGAAACGGTGGTGGGGAAGATGAACCTGAATAAATAGACACTTACATTTTTTTACTTTTAGTTTTTTCATCATGAGAATTCTGAGTGATCATTGAAGGTAATTTGGATGATCTAGAAAAAGGCAGAAGAAAAGAAATCACCCATCTTCCCACCTCCCAAACACATTTTCCCACACTCTCAAATAGTTCATCAGAAGTCAAGTTACGGGATGAAAGAGTTTAGATAATTATTCCCTAATTGGTCTCCAGAAACGTTGTGCCAGTTCATACATGCACCGGTAGCGTAGGGCAGTGTCCACTTCCTGGCACCCTTGCCACGTCTGGGTTTATGAAATACAGACATGCACTGCATACAGGCATATCTAGATGCGTATTTAATGGGTGGAAATGGTATTTGATTAAATTTGCATTTGTAGTGCAAGTTACTCCTGAACTTGGACATTCTCTTGTTAGCCATCGGCATTTTTTCTTCACCAATTACCTGTTATTCTTTGCATAATTTTCTTTAGGAGTGTTTCTCTTTTTCATATTTACTTATAAAACCCTCTTTACATTAAGCCCATTAACTTTTTAAAAATCATATATGCAAATGTGAGCTTCAGTAGAACCCTTTCACGTGATCACAAGTTCAAGGGTTAACTTATACTTTATTAATGACAACTGGTTTCTCTCTTCTTTTAAAATTTTGCCGCTTGAATTGCATGCTAAGGAGAATGTGTGTGAAAAGAGTCTGGACTTTGAAGTTGGACAAACCTGATTTCAGTCCTAGCTCTGCCACATTCTAGCTGAGGGCCTGGGACAAATTATTGAGCCTCTCCAAGTCTCAGATTTCTCTCCTGACTAACAGGAATCCTCTCGCCTTGCTTTGAGAGGTAAATAGCTTATGGATGGAGCCGTGTGCAAAAGTGTGTTCTATAAATATTCACTCCCTTTCCGTACCCCTCAAAGATGTGCTGTTCTGTACGTACATCTGTGTACATGGATTTTGTTTCACTAAGGAGCACGCGTATTTTACTCCATTTATAGCCGGATGTGCAATCACGCGTTAATATTTACTGAATAGCTAACTGTGATCAAAGTACCAGCGAGAATAGAAAAATTCTTAGTGAACCGTGCACTATTTGCATCTAGGAGAGATTTTTAATTTTCAAGCTCAGGGATAATATTAGCAAGTTCGGATCCGTTCCATAAACATGGGAGACAATGTAAGTTATGGCATTCTGGAGGGGAAAAAAAGGCACAGACCGCTTCAAATCCTCAAAAATATTTTGATTTTAAACAGCTCCTAGTGGAGTCTCAAAATACTTGCACTCTCTCATTGAGAATTGATGTCTCAGTCTGTTCTCTTTTCCTTTGTAGGTGTGGCTGGATCTCTTAAAACCTATTGTCAAGCAGATTAGAAGTAAGTATAACCCCCCCCCCCACCGCCTGTTTAACAGGGATGTCAAATATAAAGCCAGACGTCTTCCTCGTCTAGGCGTCGTCTGCCCTGTGGTGTCAAGCACTGGGGCCATACTTTCTTTTTTTACCCCGTGATTGCGTTTCAGCATCCACTAATCCACGTACTATTAAATGTATCTTCTGCAATTTTAACATATAACAATTCGGTAATCAAAACTTGGAAAACAAATGTCATTTTAATTAAGACTAAAGCAGGCTCTTGAGGCCCAGAGCAGTTGAGCTCGTCCAGTCCGTGCTCATGTTTCTTACTGTCACTTTGGAAGAGGGAAGGTGGAACCATTTATTCATAAAATTGCTATGAGGTTTTCTGTGCTGCCTTTTCAAAGCCTGTGAGATCAGAATGCAAGTGGTGTTTGGAAAAATAAGGTGCGCAAAAGTGTGTGAGTGTGTGTGTGTGTGTGAGTGTGTGAGTGTGTGTGTGTGTGAGTGTGTGTGAGTGTGAGTGTGTGTGTGTGAGTGTGTGAGTGTGTGTGAGTGTGTGTGTGAGTGTGTGTGTGTGTGAGAGTGTGTGTGTGTGTGTGTGTGTGTGTGTGTGTGTGTGATTGGCAAGCAGGACAGAAGGGAGTCTGCCTTGCATTTAGACCATGTTGTCGAAGGAGAGATAAAGGAGGGTCTAGGAGAGAAGTAAGGAAAGGGAACACTTGCTTTTTCCCTCCCTTCTCATTATGTGTCAGCACCAGACCATCCTCCCCTCTCTCTGCTGTGAGGTCAAGTTAAGAGACAAGCTCTCTTCTCCAGTTCATCCCAAATTGTCCCTCACTGCAGCCAGAGACCAGGCAAGAGACTGAGGATGGTAACAAAACTGCATTCCTTTAGTTGAACAATCACACAATACCTCTTGGGGTCGGTTTTATGTCTGATTAAGAAACCCCACCAGTGCAATGGTTAAGAATCCGCCTGCCAGTGTAAGGGACACGGGTTCGGGCCCTGGTCCAGGAAGATCCCACATGCCGCGGAGCAGCTAGGCCTGTGCGCCGCAACTACTGAGCCTGTGCTCTAGAGCCTGTGAGCCACAACTACTGAAGCCCGTGCAACTAGAGCCGTGCTCCGCAACACGAGAAGCCACCGCAGTGAGAAGCCCGCGCACCACCACGAAGACCCAACACAGCCAAAAATAAATAAACTAAGTTTATTTAAAGAAAAGAAACCCCACCAGGCTACTTACAGCAATTTATGTGGCTGTAATAAACAGGCACACTGTGTTGAGTGGCCCTTACGCAGTTGAAATTGATATTGATCTTCTATCATTTAAATTAAGCAATCGTTAATGCAGAAGACGAAACAGCCGTTGTTCAGCGTTTATTGGGTGGCTGGCCTAGGACTAAGTGTGGAGGACACATTGCTGTGAGAAGCCGCCAGGCCTGAAGGCTGGAGGAAGCACAGCATCTAAAATGATGACATTTGTTCCCTCAGTAACCCGCGATGGGAGCTGCTGATGGTGGAAAAGTGTCAGACCCAGGACAGCGGCTGTGGTTTGGTTTAGCACCGGAGCAGAGGCTCTCCTTTTCATCTCTGTGGGCTATGACTCGCCCCGTGTGACAAAGCTGTCATTTTGCATTAGTGCTAGCATCTTCCTAGCTTCGGGTTTTCTAAGGATCCAAGTAGCCTCATTTAATTCCCCATCTGTGAAAATTGCTGGGAAGAATGAGCTAGACCTTCCCATCTTCCCCATTTTGTTCTTGCTATTTTGTGATCCAGAATTGACACGCGAGGATTTCTGTTAATTTTTAGAATGTTCAGCGGGAAGAGGCCCGGCTTCTCTTGGTTTCAGTGTTCCTGTGCCTTGTTTTTTTTCCTCCTAATTTTGTACGTATTGCCAACATCTTCATCTTATGATACATCATTTGGGGTTTTTTCCCCTAAATTTGAGTGTGTTATAAAAATTAAAGTACAACATCTTTTGTGATGGTGAAAGGTAGAGCAAAAAAGACATTTCTTACTTTTATACAACTGCTGTTAAAATTTGGATTTCATCATAATACCTTGCATTTCATAGAACATAAACTTTTGCTGTTAGTCCAAATGGCAGAACCTGTAAGATTGCTTTTGTATCGTGGCTTATACAGCAAAATAAACTCTGACTCAGGTTACAAATTATTATTCTATAATCTATTTGATGTTCTGTTTGAATTCTGGAAAGTTACCTGTCTCATTCCCAGTCTTACCCTGCCCACCCCCTCCCAGATCTGCTTCCTAATTTCGTTGGAACTTATCGATAAGATGGTGTATGAGACACTTAGTAAGGGCTTTGACTGACTGTGATGAACACAGTAGCTGCTGTACCTTGGAGAGAGTTAGAAATAATAAATTACGTAACTGATTTACCTTTTCGTTATCTCTTCCTTAAGCTGTCTAAAGCCTGTATTTGGACTGAAGCAGACAGATAAATTTTTGAAGACACATGCGTGCTTTTAAAATCTGGGTACAATTTACGTTCTCCAGGGGAAAAGTTTGATGCCTCAATGTAATGCGCCTGTCACAGTATTTTTAAAAACCGGGTATCTGGCACTTTCCTGGGGGTCCAGTAGTTGAGACTCCGTGCTTCCAACGCAGTGGGCGTGGGTTCCATCCCAGGTCGGGGAACTAAGATCCTACATGCCGTGCGGTGTGGCCAAAAAATATAATTAAAAAAAAACCCAAACAGGTGTCTGTCTCCCCACAATACGAAAATGCAAATTAGTAACCAGCATAACCAGCTATTAAGTGACTTGGATGTTGGCAGAAGTGCTCTGGGCAGCTCGGAGTAAGACTTATTATTGGTTTCTAATATACCCTCTTACATCTTTAATGGCATTTGAAAGACAAATCAATAAATGCTTTACTGCTTTTTCCCCCCTTTCTAGGGCCAAAGCATGTCGTTGTTAAGTTTGTGGTGAAATTCTTTCCACCTGACCACACACAGCTCCAAGAAGAACTCACAAGGTTAGTGGTTTGGAAACTGGGTATTTATTGCTGTGGAGCAGAGAGAGTGAATGTTCTAAGTCAACTGATGAAACATTTTCCCAGTGTTTCCTTGACCAGCATCTGATCTGTGCTTGACAGTTTAACCTTCCTCCCTCCCAGCTGTGTGTACAAACATGGGAAGAAAGAAAGTACCACAGTTTCCCTGAAAGCTGGTTTCTCGAAGGCTGTGCTATGAAGTATCTGGGCTTATAATCTGTTACTGTCGTATTTCCCCCTCTTATACCTGTCACGTCACAAGACAGTTTTGGGAAATGAATCTCTTCTGTGAAACGAAGATGTGAACTCAGTTTCTCTCTGTTGCTGCAGTGGGTGAATCGACATAAACTGTACGTCAGTTTCTTTGAAGGTGTGGCCAAGTGGGAGGAGTGTGGCCAAGCCCTGCCCCTGGTAACTGTGTGACCAGCTGGTTACCAAACGCCCCTGCACCTCTGTTAATTCCCGTGTCAACGCGACCGTAGTGCTTGCTTGGCCAGCGTGGTGTTGAGGATGAGTACTCGTATGCATAGAGTGCCCGGAACCCAGCAGGGATGCTATGAGTGACAGCCTCCATCATCCTCATCACCATCACCCGCATCTTCATCCCTGCTACTATCCATTTTATAATTGACAGCAAGACACGTGGTATTCCAAAAGAGAGCAGAGCCTGGTGGGAACATGCGAAGATAAAACGCCTCCCTTTCAGGACTACACTGCACTAGTCTGACCAGCCAGATTCCTGCCGCACATGCCTTTCCAGCTTCAGCTGTTCAAGATGAGGGCTGTCACATCTTTCTTGTCCCTCTGGGTTGAGAGCCCAGTATTTTGGGTGGTTGAGTTTGTTAAATGGTTCGTCATTTATCAAAGAGATGAAAACATTCGGTCAACAGTATTGATGGAGTATACGTGGTGTGCAAGCCTTGTTCCAGGAACGGGGAGCATAGTGGTGAAGAGACCGGCCTGACTTTCACGGGAACAGACACGATGATTAAATAAACAAGAAAAATATCAGATAATGCTAAGAGCCTTTAGGTAATGGGAGTAGATGATGTGATAGAAGGTGACGGGTGATGACTTTACAGTGCTTGGTCTGGGATGCTTGGGCTGAGAAAGCGACAAGGATCTGTCAGTCATTTTCAGAGGAAGAGCTCTCCAGGGAGAAGGCACGGTTAGGCAGTGCCCAAGGCAGAAACACGCTCCAGACGTTCAGTCACCTAAAAGAGGGCTCTCATGGCAGGAACATTGAGGGTGAAGTGCACTGAGGCGGGGCAGAGGCCCGATATACGTAGTGTTGAGAGACTGGTTGCCAGAGATACCGAGGGGAGGATGACAGGAAGAGATGGCAGTCACCCAGGCCAAGATGATGGCGGCAACGGAGGCGGTAGGAGTGGAAATGGAGAAAACACGTGAATTTGGAGCACGTGCTGGAGGCGGGGTCGATTTGAATTTGTGACGGGCTGTGGGTGGAGGCTGAGGGAAGGAGAAGGGATGCTTAAGATTTTGACTTAAGCAGCAACTAGATGGATGGGTGACGACTAGAATGCGAAGGGGTGGAGGGAAGTAGAGGACTGGGGAGGGTGGAGAGTCAAGGGTTTGGTTCTGCCAGCTCATGTTTGAGGTCCCTGCTGGACATCCCGGGGTTGCGTCAGGAGGGGCACCAGGTACACGAACGTGCGATTCCAGAAAGAGAGGAAGGCAAAGACTCTTCCCATGGCTTCGCAGTGTTCTGAATGAGTCACCGTTGATAGTTTACCTCCACTTTCACCCCTCGAATGAAGCAGCTAAGTGGCCAGGAGCTGCAGAGGCCGTCAGCCTTCTGGGAACCACATGCCTCGGCTAGGGCGCTTCCCGTGGAGAAGGGGCAGCTGGGGCCGCCACCTGAGTTCCAAGCTGCCGACACCAGTAGCATCTTCGTGCCGTGTCCTTATCGGGGCTGCCGTGTCTCAGCTTCCGGGGCTGGTTTTCCCGTTGTTGAAAGTATGTTGCTCGAAGCTCAGAATATTGAAATGAATCTGAAGGCCAGTCCAGCCGTTGGTCAGCAGCGTGCCTTTTCCTCCCGCGTTTCACTGGGCCGTCATCCTGCTTAGGAAGTCGGCGGCGTGAAGTACCACTGCCCCCCAACCCCAGTCCTGTCTCCCCATTCTACTTTGCAATGAGTTTTGCACCTTTTCAGTTTTTGTGAATCATCATCTCTAGAGATGTGTGATTTTCTACCATTCTGGTCCTCGTTATAAAATTCCAGACAGCTGTGAGCGTCACGCCGTGTGTGTGCGCCTGGTATTTTGCCAGCTGTTCCGACCGATCTGATCAATTCCTCAAGTGACACAAGCTCAGCTTGGACGTAGCAGGTTTGGGGGTTTGTTGTCGCTGTTTTCTGGCTCCCAGTGTTAACTGACATTTTGGACATCTTTTCCGAGGAGAGAACTCCTTTGGCTCTGGGGTGATAAAATTGGTAGGAAGTTTAGAAGGTCCCCGTTGCTTTCCGCTTTGTCACAAGGTATGCCGGGAAGGCGACTTCCCAGATCCAAAGTGGTGTTCTCCCACACTCTCAAATTCCTATTCAAGCAGAAATTTAAGGATGGGACCATTGAGATGCCAGGCAGTTTTCTATGGCAGATGGTGAAGGAGGGAGCCTTTGGGAGAAGCCCTATATGGACACCACTTCATAGGCGAAGGAGGCGCAGACACGAGTGAGACAGACAGAAACGGGCCCGCAGTTCAGCGACTTTAAGGGACTGGAGCTGCAGCTGATTCTTCGGGCCTCCAGGAATAGCTTTCGGCTTCCCATTTATATAGATCGAAGATTAAATTGCACTTTGCTGTTAAACAAGAAGCTGAATTCCTTTCTATTTATTGAACTACCCTCTCACTGGAGCTCTTGTCCTACTGACACCAGGGCTCAGGCATCTAGAAGGAGAAAAGTACTGACTCCCAGATGCAAGTTTAAAACCGCTTGGGGGAGGGGTCTTTGGAAAAGAAGTTAGCAGGCTTGCTTCTGGCAGAGCTCAGAATCACTTGGCTGTGCTGGTGAGGTCAGACGTACTCCACTACTCTCCGAGCATCGCATCTGACGTGGGATCCAGTTTCTACTTGGCTGTGTTCTTAAAGGTGCAGGGGACCTATCAGAATTTGCTGTTCTGCGGGGCCTGCTGCAGTGTTGCCCTTTGGCTGCCAGAGACGTCGTACTGTACACTGAATAAGGAAAGAAAGACGAAGAGCTCCCGGGTGAAATAAATTGAAACAGGCGTGTTTAAACCATGGCATCAAGATGGGTGTGATTTCCTCCCCTGTGGTCCCTGGAAGTGACAGCCCTCTGATTGGCCCTGCTGCTGTCATCGCCTCCCTCCTCACATCCCATCCTTCCTCCAAGGAGCGTTGATTCCGTTTTGAGCCCTTCATGTGAATTTGATTGGAGCTGCTTCAGTTTAGAATGCAAAAGGTGCTGCGGAATTTCTAAAGTTAGCCCTGCAGCTAGCGTGCGGGACTTACAGCTGTCTTTACGAGAAGATGAGACGGTACCCAGGAAGGTCCTTCTCAGATTACAAGGGCCTTAGCACAAGTCAGCATAATCAGGGAGTGACAAAGTCTTCCTGCAGTTGGCAACGGGGCGCTCGTCCTCTGTCTAAATAGGTGAGCTCTCGGAACCCAGCGCCGTGTCGCCACCCACAGGAGACCCTCCCCAGAGGCCCCGAAGCCTGTCGCCATGACCCTGAGTCTGTCCCTGGACACAGCATCCTGTGTTTGAACTGGTAGCTGTTACCATATTTGGAACATCATGCTTTTAAAATATACGTTCTTCCTACTTAGGTAAAAACTAACCACACAGATAAGAATTAGAGCCTGTCGTTCTATGTGTCGGCTTCAAGAAACAATAACCACTGCCTAATCCAGAGATACGGTTTGTGCCACATCTTCCCATATAAACCTATGTGCTGATGTTGTGGTTACTTTATATGCTCTGCCATTCTCTACTTTGACTTTCCAAGGAGAGAGACAGAGACAGAGAGAGAAAAGAAAGTGAATGAATGAATGAATAAACATTACATTGGGGGGGTGGATAAAGGTCAGCTGTTGTCAACTAGTGGATCTGTGGGTGTTTTTTTGTTTTGTTTTTTTTCTGGTTACAGAATGCCTCTGTAGTTCTTTAGTTCTTAATCATGGAATTTCCTAAACGACTTAAAGGGGATTCATTTTTCTTTTATTTAAAAAAAAAATTGCTAACATATACTGAATGTTTTCATTCTGGTCACTATGCTTTCCATGTATTATCTCATTTAATTCTTAAGGCCACCTCTATGGTTAGTCGTGTTAAAAGCCCTTTCTTTGGGCTTCCCTGGTGGTGCAGTGGTTGAGAATCTGCCTGCTAATGCAGGGGACACGGGTTCGAGCTCTGGTCTGGGAGGATCCCACATGCCGCAGAGAAACTAGGCCCGTGAGCCACAACTACTGAGCCTGCGCGTCTGGAGCCTGTGCTCCGCAACAAGAGAGGCCGCGATAGTGAGAGGCCCACGCACCGCGATGAAGAGTGGCCCCCGCTTGCCACAACTAGAGAAAGCCCTCGCACAGAAACGAAGACCCAACACAGCAAAAATTAATTAATTAATAAACTCCTACCCGCAACATCTTCTTAAAAAAAAAAAAAGCCCTTTTTTTAAAAAACAAAAAGAACCCTTTGTTATTACAAAAGTAGCCAATGTACAGTGTAGAAAGTTAGAGTATACAGGTGAAGGAGACCAAGAAGATAAAAGCACTGTGTTCTTGCTGCCTAGAGCTGAGTGTTGTTAACACATCAGTGAGGGAGCCTTTCTGATTTTTCCTGTGCATATACATGTACTGTTCATCTCATCTGGTACCCTGGCCGTACTCAAATGTCCCCCTTTGTTCCCCAGATGTCATTTATATCTGCCCATCTAACGTGAAATTCACTGTAGGACCACATTCCATCTGGTTGTTATGCCCTTTGGACCTCTTAATCTAGCAGAGTCCCTTTTTTTTTTTCTCTTCGTGATACCATCTTGTTGAAGAAACTGAACCGGTCATACTATAAAATAGCCTACCCGGGACTTCCCTGGTGGCACAGTGGTTGAGAGTCCGCCTGCCGACGCAGGGGACACGGGTTCATGCCCCGGTCCGGGAAGATCCCACGTGCCACGGGGCGGCTGGGCCCGTGAGCCATAGCCGCTGAGCCTGCGTGTCCGGAGCCTGTGCTCCGCAGCGGGAGAGGCCGCAACAGTGAGAGGCCCGCGTACCTCAAAAAAAAAAAACAAAAAAAAAAGCTACCTGCTAAATTTGTCTGGTTGCCTCCTGTTTAGCTTATTCCTCTGTCTTCTGTATTTCCTGCCAACTAGACCTTAGTTCTAAGGGATACAAGTTGAACATTCTTGGCTAGAATCCCATCCTAAGTGATGTCGTGTGTTCCCTGTTTCATTAGCGATGCTGAGATTGATCACTGAGTTAAGGGTGGTGACATTCTGACCTTTCCATTGTGAAGGAAAGTCATATGACTTTGTATGCAAATGTCCAAACTCCTAAGTGGTTTTTATACTGATTAACAATCCTTGCCAAGTCAGTCATTTCTTTAGAGGTGTGGGATGAGGGTTTTATAATTATGTTATTTTTGCTGTGTTATTTGTCGGTGTTCTTCTGTAACGTAGAACTTTGCCCCGTCTACTTAGATTGTCTGTATATCCTGAAATACCCTTCCTGCTGGAGAGGCAGATTACATGCCCAAGTTTTTGCCTTGGGTTACCAGTTTCCTAAAAAAGAATTTCTTGAATAGACTCCTCAAATGGTGATACATTCTACTTTTTCTGCTTTCTATTTTTATGACTATTACAATGGACTCATAAAGTTTTATTAGTTCCATGTGTTTCAGTTCACTTTAATCATTCTTTATTGCTACTCAAGTTGTCACAACTTTGGCCAGTGGCCGCCCCTTCAAGGTTTTTTTTTTTTCCCCCTTTTAATATAACCCATTTATATTTGCAAGCTGCCTTGCTCTCTGGCATAACTAGATCTTCCAGGCTTGCTTTGTACCTTCCTCTGCCCCACACCTGGAACCTACCATTTCTGCAAGGTCCTACCTCTGTATCCTTCTCATGGGTAGTTGTGTGAGAGCCAGAATCTGGTTGCTAAGGGTTGCTGCCGAAGTCACGCTCCTTCTAGACAGTGGGCAAATCTAGCAAATATCTTTCTAAAAATCTGGGCTTCCCTGGTGGCGCAGTGGTTGAGAGTCCGCCTGCTGATGCAGGGGACGCGGGTTCGTGCCCCGGTCCGGGAAGATTCCATGTGCCGCGGAGCGGCTGCGCCCGTGAGCCATGGCCGCTGAGCCTGCGCGTCCGGAGCCTGTGCTCCGCAACGGGAGAGGCCATAACAGTGAGAGGCCCGCATACCGAAAGAAAAAAAAAATCTATGCGTTCATATTGATATTCTCAAATCGATTTTAACATCACACTGTTTTTACTTAATTTCTTTGATTTATACTTTTTTCTTCCACCAAACATGTTACTTGCTTTATTCTACTTCATAAAGAAAAGAATTTTTAAATAAATTGATTTTTAAAGATCTGGCAACTGAGGCTTGTGGAAGAAGCTGAGTGACTTATTACACCACAAAAAAAGACACTCTTGTGGGGCTTCCCTGGTGGCACAGTGGTTGGGAGTCCGCCTGCCGATGCAGAGGACGCGGGTTAGTGCCCCGGTCCGGGAAGATCCCACATGCCGCGGAGTGGCTAGGCCCTTGAGCCATGGCCGCTGAGCCTGCGCATCCGGAGCCTGTGCTCCCGAAAAAAAGACACTCTTGTGTTTCCAGTTCCATTGGCAAGGCTCTTCCTAACCATGATAGCCTACTGTTATTGTCTGAGCCATACAGCCATTTTTTTTAGTATATTTGACTGATCTGTGAAAAAATTTTAAATGTGTCTATACTCTGCAAAAATAGGGTGGTAAGTTATAGTCTTAATTACTTATGGCTGTATCTCTCCATATAAAATGAAATGCATTACTCATTGTGTGGAAAGATTGCAGCATATGTCTCCCGGTGCTTGAAGGGAGGTGTGAATAGTTACACTGCAGCCAGTAGCACCAGGAATTCATCCTTCCTGTGCAGACTTTCTTGTTCTTCGGCTTATATTTCTTTAGGTCCTCACTGTGTGGGCAAGTTGCCAGTGAGCAAAGTGAGGCTGACTTTGTTGCCAAACCTCCCCGCCCTCTTGCTTGACACCCATCTCTATGTGTCTGACGCCCGTCTCTCTTCGTATTCGCAGGTACCTGTTTGCTCTGCAGGTGAAGCAGGACCTGGCTCAAGGCAGGCTGACGTGTAGTGACACCAGCGCTGCCCTCTTGGTCTCACACATTGTGCAATGTAAGTTCCGTTGGTTTCCTTCAGAAATCATGTGGGAAATAACACAGTGATCTGCCTGGTGGGGAGAAAACTGACATCCACTGAAAGCAATAATGTCTTTGTCTTACACTGCTATTAGCATGAAACCCAAGGGGTGGAAAACAGTCCTCCTAACTTTGTGTATATGGACTCCCCCACCGAACGCTGACCCGGGAATTTTGTGTTCTGGTGTTTGTCTCCTCTTTCTAAGGACTACGCGTTTGTTGAAAACTCAGTTGACTCAAAGGAGAAGCTTGGATACACGGTGGCAAAGTAGACTAAACTCGTTCTGTCCTGTTCTTGCATTTAATATTCATCATCGAATATGGCCCATTAGCCTTCAGACATAAAACTGTCAAAGATTTCCCTTCTTGTATTCTGCTCGAGAGTTCAGTAAACCAAGACACATGAAACTGGACGGAACCCAAGTGATGCTTGAAGCTACATCTTTTAACTTTCTTCCTCTAGACAAAGGATAAGTTAGATTGTGCTCATTCGAAGGCTTCCTGACGACTCACCTGGGCATTTTTTTTGTCTTGGTCAAGGCAGAAGTTACTTGAAATGGAATATACACATTATGTTTCAGGAAGGAAATTATGTATATAGACGAAGGTCAACATCTAAAAGCACTAGTATAAAAAAAATTGTGCTAGCATATCATTCTGAAATTTCCATTGTATACAGAGTAGTCCCATATAATCAGCCCCGTCCTGTCCAGATAACTGCCCAGTTAACAAGCTTTCCACAGGTTTGTAGGAAGGGTCACTCCCAGTAGTCAACAAATTACCTTAGTCCAAAATGATGAGGTGTTTCTAGAGACCATGCTTATCTTCTTTTTTGTGCAATGCCATTGTTGAATATCTGCCAGACTTAGTAGATGGATGTTTTCTTATTCATTTGAAAACATGATGTGAGAAAGAAAAGACAGGCCGAAAAGAAAAAAGTAGGTAAACTTTGTAAACTTTACTATGTTCCAGCTCTGTGTATATTATCTCATTTAATTCTTATAACAACCCTGTGAGCTCAGTACTGTTATCCCCATTTTAAAATGAGGAAGCTCTGACACAGAAAGTTACATAACTTTTGTCTTTCCCGTGTTTGATCTTCTCTCTTCTTACAGTGACAGTGGACAGAGGAGGGCTTTGAATCAGGCAGACCTCGTTTCTGTTAGTTGGTTGTTCACCCTGGCAAGTTACTAACCCGCCAGCCTCTCTTTCCTTTGGAACAGGGGGATAATAGAATCTGTTTCATAACAGATGAAATGATAGCATCAATATTCAGCATATGTTAGGTGTGCGATAAATATACCCTCCTTTCTTTATCCTCACTCACCTAGGGCCCTCCCTTTCCAAACAATGGGAAATTTCGACATAAAGCTTCCTTGCTGGAATAGCAACTTCAGCAAAGGTCTCTGACCCTGGGCCTTTGGTGAGAGAAGAGATTTAGTCGGCTATTCCTGATGCCATTCAGTCTTGTAGCCCCTTCCTCCTAAGGCCCTTCCTTTTTAAAGAAAGAGTGAATCTTCCTTTTTAAACATGCACACACGGGAAGTGGAGGGTCACGGGAATCCAGAAAACCATGTGCTTGGTCTGACGGACCCCTCACCCCCAGACACCAACAAGGGGCTCAAAATCCCCTGAGAATCTTGAGTTCTCCAAAGGAAATGAAATAGGTGGGTTCAGAAGTATCTCTGCTGTTTCTATACTCTGTGATGCGCAGTCGCGTGACACGCTGTTTCTATAATCTCATACTTAAAAAGCCCCATTTCTGTATTTTTAAGCATTCCTGTACCTTCTGTCATGGAAGGAGGAATTTCACAGAGTCCTCTGTGAATAGTGTGTTCATTTAAATTATTGGTAGTTATTGACGTCCTCAGTAAGGTAGGAGAGGTCAGCTCATCTCCCTCCTGCAGAAGCGATGTTAATGCTGATGGAAAATTATCTCTAGTGAGCTATATTTTCATCTCCTCTGTATCTATACACGCAATCTGATTTTTAAAAAAATTTTCCTCCCTTTCATTTGAATTCATGGAGTCATCTTTCACATAGTCTAATTGTTTTCGTTGGTTCCTCTGTTACTGGCCTTAGGTATCCCCTGTATATATTTCAGACTTTTAATACTCTCTAGTTGATTATGAATAGACCAAGTGGGACAAGCTGGTGAAGAGAAGAATCAAACACTCTTTGGACCTGACGTAACAGAGGAGGCATGGTGGGGCTAGATTTCTGCAGGTTGTGTGTGCGTCCATTCTGAGGATTGTACCTGGCAGAACAAGTTTGTGCAAACACATCCTCATGAGACTTCTCACAGAATTTGGGGGACGGGGTGGTGGTCTTCTTATTTTTTTTGCCAAGAGTACACTGCTAAGGAATTTAGTATATACATCAGCTAATACGACACCTTTAATTAAAAATAGTCATATCTTGCACATTACAGTGCTCAGACTCTCCAGACATAAGGGGGTGCCTACTTCCATGTTTCCAAGAAGAGAGCATGTGGGAGAAAGTGGATGTCACAGTCGTGTTGCCCTTGCATTTTGGGAGTTGAAAAGCAAGTGACTCCGAGGAAAAGACAGTTTAGGCATATTGACCCTGATGCCAGAGGAAAAACTGGAATTCTTAGCTCGTTCATATTGAATTATGGAAAAGGCTCTGTTATAAAATCCATATATGTTAAGAAACCCAAACTTAAAACTCGTAAGAAATTTAGGATTTAGGTGAGTCCCCTCTCCCTCCCACCATACGCAGTCCGTCTTCATTATTTGCAGATGTCATGTTTGCAAATTCACCCGCTCTCTGAAATTTATTTGTAAGCCCAGAATCAACTGTGAGTGCTTTCACGGTTACTCGCAGACATGCGCAAGAAGGTAAAAAATTGGAGTCGCCCCTCCCTCACCTCCCCAGTGGAGGTCGGAGGAGGTGATGCTCTGCCTCCTGGTTTCAGCTGTCATACTGGAAACAAGTGTCCTTTTTGTGATCTCTTTGGAGCCACGCTTTTTGCATTTCTGTGCTTTTCGTTGATTTCCCTGTTTTAAATGGCCCCCAAGCATCGTTGCTGAAGTGCTGTGTAGTGTTCCTAAGTGCAGGAAGGTTTCGATGTGCCTCACGGAGAAAGTAAACACAGGTGTTTACGGGTGTAGATAAGCTGCTTTCAGACGTGCATTACAGTGCTGTTGGCCCTGGGTCCAGCGTTAACGAATCAGCAGGGTACATAAAGTAGGATGTCTTTCAACAGAAAACAAGGTTAGCTGGTGAAAATGTTTCCAGAGTCTCGCGGGAACCTAACCCTGTATTTCCCCTGGGAATGATGGTTTAGTCTTCACTAATTCGACGTGCGTGGGGACTTGATACAACAGCACTACTGTGAAGAATGAGATGAACTGTGCTTGCTTGAGGCCAGATAGGAGGAAGTGCAGAAAAGACAGTGTCACCATCGCCGTGGCAAACCAGTGAGGAGGATGGCAGTATGGCCACTCCTGCCCAGTTTCCTGTGATGGAGGGTGGCAGCTTTACTCAGGGAAGGTGAAATTTGTTGACAAAGTGCAACTAGGAAATGATGTTATTGATTTGCCACGGCAGTGAGAAGCTAGTGGGTGACTGATTCTTCCAGTGGCCCAGCTGGTGCCAAGCAAATATTCTCAGTGGCTGTGATTTATAGCAACATAGAGGCCACATCCTGCATGATTACTGGGGTGCATTGCCCAAAGTGTGACAAGCTGCTTCACGTGACAGAGTGAAAATTAGGCTTCATGGCAACGGTTTACTTACTTTTATTATAAACAGTTGGACTCTGGTCGTTTTATTAAGCTTGTTACACAGACTATATGATAAAGGCATGCTGCTACATCTGTATTAAATTGCTGTAAACTGAGCTGGAGCTAGTGTTAAGGTACAATTATTAATTTAAAGCGCTATCCTTTAGTTTTCCAGATTAGAGCAATTTGGGGACTTGAGAAAATTATGCATCCACTTCCTTGTAGACTAAAAATTTGTGAGAATTTGCGATCTGATCTGTCATTTCTGACAACACAACTACACAAAATTTAAGACACTTGAATTTATGTTTACCAAATTAGATTATGTACGTTTACCCCTAGTTATAATCGTCTTTACATGATAAAGCATTTGGGATTTGCACTAGTAATTGCTATACGTGTGTCTCCAAAGTTGATTTTGTCAAGCCCTGAAATTCTGGGGCTTATTTAGAAGTTAGAAGGCCTTCATCCACGTAACTGGAATGTACTGCCTGAAGTAGACGTGAACCCCTAGTTGGGGTGGGGAGGAGAGAGACAAACCAGGAACACGGATGGCTAGAGATGGATGATTCTGAAGTTTTCTTTCCAACTGGTAGAGATGAGAAAAAGCGAAATTGTCGTCTTACGTTGGCACGGTTGTTAAATATGCCCTTCCAGCCACCGCTTCTCACATCTAGCCCTTAGGATACCTACCGGCTGGGATTGCCTTGTGTCGTCTGCTAGTTTTTCTGGTTTGCTACTTGGGGAACAGTCCACTGGGAGTACAACAAATTGTGAAGTATTAATCATATGTGGCTGGTTTTTCTTTCTCTCTTTCTCTGTAGCTGAGATTGGGGATTTTGATGAAGCATCGGACAGAGAGCATTTAGCAAAAAATAAGTACATACCTCAGCAAGATGCACTAGAAGACAAAATTGTGGAATTTCACCATAACCACATGTAAGTCTCCTTCGTTGCTTCCTACTTGCTTTGAGCTCTTTCTCTCTGTCCTTCGACATACGTGGATACACACACACACACACACACACACACACACACACACACGTGACTTATTGGGAGGAAATGTACAAAGGGTGAGGGAGGAGAGCACAGAGGCTCAGTGAGTGTTGTTTCTTATCCTGGACTATTGGTAACACAGGTTACCCACTCAAGACCAGACCTCTGGGCTCCTTGCTTGCTTTCCTGTGAGACCAGAGTAACACTGGAATTTAGGACACCCCGTGCTTTGGAGTAAAAGGAAGAGTATAAGACCAAGTAGCAGGAAATCAGGAAGAGGACATGATAACTAGGGACAGTATAAGAATATTGTGAAAATGGAGAACCTTTGTGCCATGTCCATTCTGGTTTTCTGTTTTGATCAATAAAATATTTTCAAAGCCTTCTCTGCTCCTTTTGTTTTCGTTGTTGTCTTTCAAGGAAGGCACTTGAGTCTTGGTGATAGTGGCCTTGACAGTGTTGAACTTTGCAAGTTTAGGGCTATTGTAAGTGACTGGAAACTTGTTTCAACATGGTCGTGTTTTGCTTTTATATGACCTTAAAGGAAACTCTTTGAGATTCCAAAAAACTGGCCGAGTTTGAGATAGACTTTTGGGGGTTTTGTGTTACACAAGCAATAGAGCTTTTGTTCCAGTTGCTCAACTTCGGATTATAATGAATGGGAGGCCGGGTGTCATCCGATCGGGTAGCCCCATTGTTGGTGATGAAATGCCTTTTTCTTTCCGAAGAGAAGATGCTTAATCTTGAATTCATAGACACGGAGAATTCAAATCTCCTGGCCTTTCTCCTGAATTTTTGTTTTGTCAGTGGACAAACACCCGCAGAATCGGATTTCCAGCTCCTGGAGATTGCCCGCAGGCTGGAGATGTACGGCGTCCGATTGCACCCAGCTAAGGACCGGGAAGGCACTAAGATCAACCTGGCTGTGGCCAACACGGGGATTCTAGTGTTTCAGGTAAGAGCGTTTAGAACCAGCTCGGTTCCCTTGGTGTTGCAGAGATAAGAGTTGGCCCTTCAACTCTGATTCCAAGTTGGGTGGTCCAGGCTAAGACCTCTGAGAGTTATTTTTAGGTGAACAGGGAAAAACAAACCTCATCTCAGGGTTTCCTGTTTCTGTCCGGACCCTCAGACTTGCAGATTTCATTTCCTTTGCTTTGCTCTGGTTGGGGAATCCAAGACTGCAGGTTTGTTTGCAGGTATTGACTTTGTAGGATCATAGAAATCCCTATCTCTCTGTTGACCTAACTTTGAACATAGTATAATGGAATCAAGATTTCAGATCCCCAATATAAACACCTTTTTCACACTTGCCCATGATAGTCATCTGATTTTTTTAACCTAATTTGGGTTTTTTTTTTTTAACCTGATTTGGGTTTTACCTAAGTTAGCTTGTTTGTGGTTTCACATTTACCTAACTTAGAAGATGTAGCAGTTTTACAAATTCACAGAAGCTATGTCCGTGTCCTGCTGTAATTTTGCAGCTACGCACATACTGCTCCTGGACCCTTACCTGTGTCTTACATGAGGACATAGCACTCTGCGCTCTGAAGCGTGTGCACCCTTGATCACGCTGCCGCTGTACCGCCATTGATTGAGGCATCTCTTTTTCTTGACAATTTCATTGAAGTATCACTGACATGCAATTAAGTGCACACATGTAAAGCATGCTGTTCTTAAATACGTATAAGTTCTTAAATATGTATATCCTGTGAAACCGTCAGTGAAATCAAGACAGTGAACATATTCATCACCCCAAAGGTTTCCTCAAGACTTCTTTCTTTTTTTGTATTGAAGTCGTTGGTTCACAATATAATATTAGTTTCAGGTACATGACATAGTGATTGAATAGTTTATAGGTTATACTCCATTTAAAGTTGTTATAAAATATTGCCTAGTAATAAACTATAATGGAAAAGAATTTTTTAAAGACTATAGATGTTTACATATATATATATAATATATATAACAGAATCATTTTGCTGTACACCTGAAACTTACCCAGTATTGTAAATCAACTATACTTCAATTAAAAAAAAATGATACCTAATTTAAAAAAGAATATGTATATATATATATATATATGTGTATATATATATATATATATATATAGCCTAGATTCCCTGTGCTGTACAATATATCCCTCAAGGCTTTCTCTTTTAAACAAAAGTGCTTTGGTTTCAAAGGGGTATGAAGAAAGCATCTGACCCTATTTCATCTCATGAAATAGGGTCAGGTTTCACCCAGTTTTGAAGGTGTAAATAGGTACATGACCTAAAACTCTTTTTTTGAGCTTTGCCAGATTGGGTTACATTTCCCCCTTCGTATTTTACCAAAGTAACCCCAGTGATTCTTTGCTCCTGTATCAGATGTTTATGACGGACAGTAATTACCAAAGGGTTCGTGTCCCGAGAGAAGTTGAAGTTGGGTTTCCTATGGGACACTAGGAAGTGACATTTTGTGAGCAGCGTGGTATTTGAGGAGGTGACTGTTCCTAATACCCACTGACCTGCAGAAATAACCTAGGCGTCCCTGATGAGAAAAACAACAGTGAAACAATGTGGTTGTCAGTCCTACCATTCCACTTCAAAGTTAAAACCCTTAAACATTTCTAAAGATCATAGTCGGGGGAAGAGGTGCCTCACAATTGAATTAATTTGCTTGGATTGTGTTTGAGACACTTGAAGTGTTGAGAATTGTTCCGTAATGTCATCATATACAAGGACTGTATCTTGAAGTTAATCTTCTTGCCTGTGCCTAATTGCTTCATTCTAACCAATTTAAACGAATGGTTCTGGTGTTCAAACGGGCTCGAGGAATTCTAATTTCAGTTGAGAGGACGGCACAGATAGGAGCTGGTATCTGGCGACTCCCCACTGTGTCTCCCCCACTCCCGCCTGGCGATCAAAGATGAGATGTGTGCGTCCCTCCCGGAGACTGTTCTCTGGCCTCAGAGACACACGGAGGGTGGGGTCTCCCCTCCCCGGCCCTGCTTGTGCTGTTGGAAGCAGAGCAGTGTGGACAGAGCAGGTGATCGCTAACCGCTGTGTTGCTTCTGTGGCTATAACAACAGCTGCTGGTTAAGGCACATGCCCGGGAATCTCATTCTGCTGCGGTGACCATGTGATTTCGAGCAAATTAAAATCCAGCCATGCTGCAGTTTCCACAGGTGTAGAATGAAGATAATAAATCCAGCTCCCTGGGTTCCGTGTAAGGCTTCACAAGATAAGGGCTGTAGAGGACTTGGGACAGTGCCTGGCGCTCGGCCCGTGATGGTCGCCAGTAGTTGTGGTGGTTGTCATGGTGTTTATTTTTATTTATCTTTCTCTGTATCAGCCCCTCGGCCAGCCTCTTCTCTCCCTGGAGGCAGACTTAATTTGAAGGCCAGATCATGTAATTAGTGAGAAACAATGATCCAGGAAGGGAATGGGGGTCATCCCTCAGTCGCAGAGCCCGGGAATTCTCCAGCAAGAGGCATTCTTAGGAGGGGGAGAACGTCAGCCCTCCTTTCAGCTCCCCGTGAGCAGAGCAAACCGACTTGCATGTTGCTTGTCATTCATTTCCCGGCTCACCGGCCGATACCTTTGTTCCCAGGGTTTTACGAAGATCAATGCCTTCAACTGGGCAAAGGTGCGGAAGCTGAGCTTCAAGAGGAAGCGCTTTCTCGTCAAGCTCCGCCCAGATGTGAACGTAAGTGCCTCTCGGAAAAGAGGGGGAGACCAGTGAGCCCCCTCGGGGCGGGGCAGGTCCCGCTAGGGCTCAGGTGGAACCCACGGCCGGCAGCTCTCCAGGTGTCTGCCAGTCTGTACTGTGTATCCAGACGCTCGGTCCCTCCGCAGCTGTCCTCAGCAGTGGACAGAGGGCACAGATGTGTGCCCAGGGAGGGGTCACTTCCCTGTGCACCTACGGGCCGCCCCCTCCTGTGCAGCTGCCGTGTCTCCAGCCTCGGCCACCTCGACAGCCCGGTCAGCATCCTGCCGTGCTCCAGGTCTGTCCCTCCCCACCCAGGGGCGGTCCTGCTGTAGTCCCCAGCCCATGACGGCGCACTCTCACGAGCTGACCCGGCCCCTCCCCTAGCACACTTCCCTCCCTCTAAAGATGTCGCTCACGTGGCGCCAGGTCAGAGAAGGAAGAAAGCGTCTTCTCCATCTGCCATAAAACTAGGGATGGATGGGCGCCAGGGTGCTGATGTCCCCAACCAGAACTGGACTGCTTTCTCCCACGGGGGTAAAAAAAGATTATAAACGGCAGTCTAGGTTTATAGTCATTTGGTTACATTATGGATGAAATAGGTTTTTATGGCCTGATTTGGGAAGCAGTCACCCACTGGAAGTTGTTTTCTACGAGAACACACGTTTTGAGTCCAGAAGACTGGGTACTGCAGCACGACTCGTCTGTAAGTTGAGGCTGCACTACCGAGAACTGTGAGATTCTCCCCAAATGGCTGGAACCGCTGAGAATGTTAAGGGCTGTGGTAACATGTGTTTATATAATACGGTCACTTAAATTGAGAACATTCAGTCTGGAAGTAGAAAATTACCGTATCCCCTTTCCCAAATCAAAGGACATGAATTTTTCAGCCTTGGGTGATACTTCAGTGCTCCAGAAAAAATGTTCATTTCCTGTATGGTCCCTGGGGCCACCTGGAGGCTGAGCCATATGCTTTTTGATGGAGAAAACGCTTAAGCACAATATTCAAAGTTGGCATGAACCATGGGGGAGAAAACAGAAGGAAGAAATGTGTTTCAGTTATTTTAAGGGGGCAGAAGAGGCATTTCAGTGCTTGGATATTTTTTCACGAAGGGAATGGAAGCCAAGTAAACAGCATTTGTTTATGATTTCTGTCAGAGGGAATGTTGTAACTTCTGCTGAGTATCCCCATTTTCTGTGTGTTCCTCTAAGGAATTAAGTGGGGAAGAAAATGGTTGAACGATGATGACTGTATTTCGTCATGAGGAACAAATGTGTTTTACTAAATAGGTGGATTTATGGTCATGCTATAATAAAATACACAATTGAAATTTTACTGGACAAATTTGTTTTCTGCCCCCTTTCCCGTACTGTAACTGAACGTCTCTGGGTAATGGAAAAAACCAAAGTGTTATTTTCTCTTTCTAGAGCTCATACCAGGATACCTTGGAATTCCTAATGGCCAGTCGGGACTTCTGCAAATCCTTCTGGAAAATCTGTGTTGAACATCATGCCTTTTTTAGACTTTTTGAAGAGCCCAAACCGAAGCCAAAGCCTGTTCTGTTTAGCCGAGGGTCATCGTTTCGGTTCAGGTAAGGATTCTGCTTCACATCTCTCCGTCTGCCATGTGGTCATTTTCCCCAAGACTTTCCTCGGGAAAGCTGGCTTGCAAGAGCTTTGGCTGATGGCATGTTTGCCGGGTCATCGCAAAAGGCTCCTGGCAGCCCCTTGCTGTGTTCGGTTTGAACGTTAGGTAGCCACTAGGCAGTCTCCCCAGCCACAGACAATGCCTAGAGGAACTCTTCTAATTCAGAAAGGATTTCCTTTCTCTGTAGAAGCAAAAGCACCTTGTTAACACCTGCTGTAGCTTCACCGAATGCTCTGTAGACCTGCCCATCACTGGTTCAATTTCTCACTCATTCTTTCAACCAGTCTTCGAGTGTCTACTGCATGTCAGATTCTGCTCTAGGTGTTGGGGGTACACTGTGAACAGAGCTATCCCTGCCTTCATGAAGTGTACAGGCTCTTGGGATGGTTGCTTAATAATCAAACACAGAATCGTTAAGTTGTTGAGTTCACTGAACTTTTTCTGTCGTGTGTAAGGGAAATATCAGGAGACAGAATGGACGCAAAAGCACAGTTTCTCTTGGGACTGCCTTCATCCCGGGCTAGCCGAGAAAACTCCCGCGTCTCCCAGCTGTGGGAGGGAGGCAGGATGGTGGAGGGCTGTGCTGAGTGTGAAATGAGAACGCCTTGCTGTCTTCTCCGCCCCCTCTCGTGGTCTTCATTTTAGTGGCCGGACTCAGAAGCAGGTTCTCGACTATGTGAAAGAAGGAGGACATAAGAAGGTGCAGTTTGAAAGGTAAGAGAAACGTCAGTGCCACTTGCGGTTTGAGAGGAGTCGTTCTCTGCAGGCAGTGGTGCTCTAAGCGGCTAAGCATCGCTCCCCCCAGGCCCGGTGAGCTAGAGAATCGCTGCCGCCCGGTCAGTCTCGGCCGGTTCAGTGTTAGGAACAGCTGAGGCCCGGGGGACACTGAACTCCAGGGTGAAAGGAAGCCAGCAGAGGGCAGGGATGCAAGAGGAACGCGAGCTGACAGAGGGGGTAAAGCGCTGTAAAAACCTACTCACCGGTGAGTCCTTAAATATTTGGGGATTTGAATTGGAAGTATTTCTATACACTTTTTTTTTTTAATTGGAAAAATTGCAAACCCTTTTCTTTAGTTTTTTTTTTAAATTAATTTTTATTGGAGTGTAGTTGATTTACAATGTTGTGTTAGTTTCAGGTGCACAGCAAAGTGAATCAGTTATACACATATCCACTCTTTTTAGATTCTATTCCCGTATAGGTCATTACAGAGTACTGAGGAGAGTTCTCTAAACTCTTAAATTCAGTAACGTTTGATTGAAGAGAAACAGGATTTATTGCTGTTGTTAGCAAATGCTGATAGCTCTTATTGTATGCCAGGCACTGTTCCAAGCCCTTTAGACATAGGAACTCATGGAGTCTTCATACCTGCTCTGTGAGGTCCGTGCTATTTTATTTCCTTTTTAAAGATGGAGACATGGCAGCTCAGAGATGTTGAGTAACTCGCCCAGGTCTCAGAGCTGGTAAGTGGGCCCTGGTCATCCAACTCCAGAGCTCACTGCCCTTCAGCACTGCTCTGCCCAGAGGGACTAAAAGAAAAGGGTACAGGGGTGAAGGGATGGTGCGCCAATGACTGTTCAGTTGCAAGTGTTTGTTTTAATGGTTTTCTTTTTTCAGTTTAACACATTTAAAAATTACAATAAAGCACAGAGGATACAGCAAACACCCGTGTTCATAGTACTTAGAATTAACTAGTCACATTTTAACTTTGGTTTCTAGGATTTTATTTCTTCTTCCCTTATTTGCAGCTATTGTGGTTACAGATGTAGTGAAAACCCCCTTTAACCAACAGCCTTCGTTACTTCCCTCCTTCCCTCCCCAGAGGCAACAACTACCTAATTCCTGTTACTTCTATTAGAAATATTCATGCACCCAAAAAGAACAGGCAGAACTGCTCTGGGGGTGTCCTTTTTCATTTATATAATCAGTATTACATTGTACGTAATCATGCGTCTTGCTTTTTAAAGCTGCCCTGATTTTGAGATCTATCTTAAGCGTTTTATGGTATTGTGAAAGTGTTACCTTTCAGGTGTCTGATTCCCTGTTGAGAAACGTTCAGGTTGTTTGGTGTTTTGTTTTGCTTTTGCTGAAGCAAATGTGCTGCCTTGACCATCCTTGTATATCTCTCCTGACGGAGGTCTGGGGTCGTTTTTCCCTCCCTGTACATAGAAATGTAATGTTCAGAAGGTTATCTGTATGCTTATCTAGATGTAGCGAAGCAAACCCCATCATTTTCCCGGACAATCCACGATTAATCTTTTGGGGATCGTATAAGAAGGGGTCTGCCTCTCTCTGACTCAGAATGTGCGTGCTCAGGAGCCTTGGTGTGTTATTTTGGAGTATTTTAAAGAAAAGCTGGATGGACATTGGAATTTAATCTCTATATTTATGTGGTTTCATGTGTTTGAGTACCTGAAAAGTTTCTCATGCTTGTCCCCTGGGAAGCTGGGGACCGACACACTAAGGGAAGGAAAAGATTAAAGGGAAGATGTTGGTGGCATTAAAAACCAGTTTCTTCTACTGTGGAGTCTATAAATTCATTCCTGGGGCAGGGCCTTTTCTCTGAACTGAGTGCTGTGAAGGAGTGGCTCATTAGTGGCAGAAGCCTCTGTTGTAGAACTGATCTAGAAAATCATTACCCGGAACACACCAATCGATTTCGTATTGTTAGGCCAGGGCTTGCAATCAGAGCGTGCTCGGGCCCAGCCGGCTTCTCCCTCCCAATGACGTTTCCCGTAACTAGAGAGTTAGCGTTCAGTGGTAGTACTCCCGACCGGCTGGACCACTGCAGTGGGAGCTGGGAATGCTGAGAACGTTTTCAAGGCTGAAGCAACCCCCGAATCCTACGAGTGATACAGAAAGGGTGACTGGGTCTGTCTCCAGGGAGCATTTATCCAGACTCCTTCGGGTGCCTTCACTACTGGGGAATGCCTCATGCCGTTATTTTTCATGTGAAACCAATGGAAAAAAACCCAATTCACCTAACTTTAGTTCTCTCGTGTGATTTCTCCCAGGAAACACAGCAAGATTCACTCCATCAGAAGCCTTGCTACGCAGCCTGCAGAGCCGAACTCAGAAGTGCCAAAACAAGTCAGTGATGGTGATAGTCACTCTTATAGCTGTTTTCCACCAGACGTCCTCTGCTGGGGACTGGCTTTCCTAGTCTGCTTTGTTGTTCTTCATCCTTCCATTTCGGGGTGTTTTCTGGAGGAGGCTCTAGCTGTGTGCCCTGGCTCTGACCAGACACGGGCTCTGTGCTTCTCGCCCTGGCCCGTATCCTTTCCCCTTCTCCCTCCCATGCCCTGGCCCCAGGGAAGTTTGCTCTATTGGCCTGAACTCAGCTTAGGGCTGGAACCATCCAGGGCCAGAGCTGAGCCCACCCTCCAGCTAAACGGCTGCGCTTGTGTGAAGAGATCGGGATTTAGCTCGGGGGTGACGGGTGTAGCTCCCCTCGGCTGCCAAGGTCAGAACCTTGCGCTGGCGCAGGACCGGACGGTGCGTTCCCAGGGCTCGTGTTACAGAGCGGCGACCACAGCTGGCAGCGAGACACAGCACCGCTCTCGCTCTGAGGGTGGCCAGGGCTCGTTTTCCCTGGAGTTGGTCTCTGGATGAGCTCTCAGGGTTTTCTCTACAAGAGAATGAGAACTTTGTTGGGAAAGAACATGAAGGCAGTCTCCCTGTGCGAATCCAGAGAGCCTGTAAGCTGCCCGTCCTGCCCTTAGGCATCGAAACAAAGACGTTTTTGTCATTTGTCTGAAATCCGTGTCAGCTCGCCTTTGGAGGTCCACGGTGCCTTTCCTCCTCCGCCTGCCCCCACCCCCTCAGGAAGTCAGTCCCCTGTGGGCCGGAAGGACCATCTTCTTCCATAGAAACTTGGGACGCCCAAGAGGAGACTGCCGGTCCCGGAAAGCAGAGGCACTGCCTCACCTGTGCTGCCGGGGACCCCGCGCTGTCGGCTTCCACACCCTGAGAAAACGTTCTGGATGCTGACCAGACAGCCTCAGGAGTGCCCGATTCCTGACAGGGTGCTTTGTTCTAACACCGGGGAGGGCAGGCCTTCTTTGGCGATCCTTGGCCACTCGATGCTTCAGGAGATGCCGTTAGGTTGGACTCCGCGTCTCTGTCTCTTCCAGCCGTGGTGTAACCTCTCCCTTTTCTCTTTGTCTCCCTCCCCCTTCTCTCGCGCACCCCCGCCCCACCCAGGCTCAGCAGAGCGCCAGCCTTACCTTCGGAGAAGGTGCCGCATCCCCGGGCGGCCAGAGCTGCCAGCCGGGAAGGGACCCGCCCGCTTCGGCCGATGAGCGCGGGCCACAGCGCAACCCCACTCCGCAGAGGAGCCCGGCGGGGAGCACGAAGGCAGACGGGGCTGGCAGGGCGGAGACGGAGGAAGAGGAGGAGGTCGCTAAGGACAGGACCCAGCAGAGTAGACCTCGGCCCCCGCAGCCAAGCACAGGTCCAGCATCCAGGGCTGCCCAAGGCAGCAACACTTCCATTCCTTTCATTGACTGCAGTGACGTAGACAGTGAATACGACCTCCTCAGGGAACAAGCGTCCCGGTCACGGTCCCAAACAAATGACAACTATGAGGGTGATTTGACCAGTGGTGTTTATCTGCTGTCCAGGGATGAGAGGCAAATAGAGGCTAGGCGCAGGGCTTCCCTTCACTCTGCGAAGTCCTCCCGGCCTCCTTCCAGAGAATTCCGCGATGATGATTCAGCAGACATCACCTTTGACATGAGTGGGAGCCCCAGACTCCCAAGACATAGCTCTCTGATAGATGAGATGTTCAGGGCCTCAGGCGGTCACAGTCCCCTGGCCACCCCCTTGTCTCCCAGCAGCGGAAGTTCAAGTCCAAGTATGAGTTGGGACAGGACCGGGTCCCAAGGCTATGTTTCCGAAAACGCACATGACTATAGAGAGAGAAGTGTGGGAGGAGATCCTCTCCCAAGCCAGGGTCCTCGTGATGAAGACGGTTCCCCCGTCTTACAAAGGCCCCACTTAAGGAATCTGAGATATAATAAGTCAGAGACAGATCCACTCATTCTTAGCCAGGTAGCATCAAGCCCGAAGGCAGGGGATAGGTTTGATGGCCATGGAAAGGGCGGCCCGGCCGGCCCGGCCGCTTCGGAAGGTAGGACGCTGGCTAATGGTACACCTCTCGTGGGTCCGACCTCGAGGATCCCCATGGCGCAGTCAGCGTGTGCCCCTGGCAAGGCAGCCCAGCTGGCACCCCTGCAAATAACCGAGGGCTCCACCAGCAGTGGGACTGAATCCAGTGATTCAGACTCTGAACTGGCCAGCCCCCTGAGCCAGCCCCTCGTGTTTGGTAACCCAGCTGTGCTGAGTTCCCCCTCCGGCGTGAGGAGAAAGAAGTCCTTGGGTGGCCTGCCTTTGAATGAGGACGGAGAGGAGTATGAGTGAGGAGACCAGAGGGCGGGTCTTCAAGGGCTGGAAACCTGGAGTTATGCGTCCAGGGTTTCCCTGGAGATGCTCTGTCCTAGTGGCTTGTTAATTTCTAATCGACCTTTGTTAGAGGAGGTTTTAGGGCAGGCACATGCTTGGGTAGGGCACGCCTGGCTTCTCAGATCTTTCAGAAGGACAGAGTTTCACACATCACGACAAGTTACCAAGAGCTTGTTTCTCTTTCTGGCTGAAGGCTAGGAAGACATCCTTTGTCATGAATCTGATCATGTGTATAGTGTACTGTATTTCCGTGGAAATTTTCTGTGTATCTTCAGTTGTGTACACAGATCACCCTCCCATCTGGTTGATTATTGGGACGAAAGTATCACTGAGATCCCAGGAAAGGTGTGGGTTTTACTTTGAACCCCTTCTCTAAAAGAAGGGCTGCTTTGCTGCGCCTCATAAAGCGAGGAATTGACAAAACTCAAGGCCAAAGGTCAGTCGGCTGCTAGTTGAAATGAAGTGTTGTTGAAATATTAGTTAATAAGACTAGGGAATATTTTAATTGGAAGCATTTGGGATGATTCTTTGCAGACTTCCTGTGAAATGATATAAATCTTCCTGAACTGGAATCGATATGAGATTGCTGGTTTGGTTTGGGTTTGCTTTCATGGGTCCAACGTTAGTTATGGTTGAAGAAGGTGTTGAAGAACCCTGGCCGTCAGAGCCTCTTGGTGAAACACAGAGATGCTGCTGAATAACGATGCAGGGTAGGTACTGTTGGCGCCAGGAGGTTAGCAAACTCAAGGTTTCGCCTCTGAGTAGTGCGCAGTACCGAGAAGGGCTGTTTCCCGGTCTCGTTGCCCTTGGTGGAGTTTTACGCACGTTCTTAACGCTCACACGCTCAGGAACAGTGTCTTCTGGCTGCTTCTCTGTGAAGAAAAAAGAAAGTAGAAGCAGTGAGAGGTTTGGTTTCTTTTTAAATCTTACCATCTACACCAGTGCCTTTCACCCAGCGTTTCTGCATTTCAGATGGAAAAGCCTGGTTGGAACTTGCATTGCTTCTCAGCCTTAGCTGCACTTTGGAATCACCTGGGACATTTAAAAAATTGGTATTACCTGAGCCCTGACCCTAGAAATTTGGATCAAATTGGTCTGGAGTGCCCCTTGGGGTCCCCAGATGGCTCTGCTAGGCTGCCAGGGTCATTTCTGAGCCAGACACTGTTGCCTTCTAGAATCTAGCGGAATGTGATGGAAGCGTCAGCTGAAATGTTGGCTTGCTTGCCGAGTAAGAAGAGCATCACCAATGAAATGCTTTTCTTCATGCCTGCTCTTTGGTACTTTTTAGTCTTTGGTACTTTTTTTAAAAAAAGATAAATTGTAGAATAAAAATTTTAGATCCTGAGTAACTACAGAATTATTGAAAAGAGTTGTAGTGATGATTCAGCCCTAAGGTGCCGCCACGCGAGTGGCCTTATTAAAACTCATCATGTGGCTTTGTCACGGGCAAGAACTAAGCAAGTTTAGGGAAACAGTAGAATTTGGCCACAGTGTTGAATAAGCAGAAATATTGACAGACCCTGTGGTTCACACGTGACGCTCTGTCCACATGAATGTCGAGAAGTTGATTTTAAAGATTCTGAAAACTTAATCCATTTTTACGCACATTTTTGCTTTATCTTCCTGATCATTTGATTCAGTGCATGGTTGATGAATCAAGTTGATTATCGGATAGCTTGAAAGATGTTCACTGAAGTAGTCTGTTCATCTTTTGCTTTATTTAGATTTACATGTTTAACAGAGTCACAGAATTTTGAAGCCAGAAGGGACCTTGGAGGTCACCTAGGTTAAACCTTTATTTATGGATGAGAAACCTTGTTCTGACGAAGGGAAGAGACTTCCCGTAGTCCTACAGCCGTTGCATGACAAATCTAAAACCAGAACCTTGGCCTCTGGGCTTCAGTGTTTTACTCTGTGTGACAGCTAGATGCACTAGGACCTTTTGAGTTCAGTATTTTATATTTTGTGACTCTTGTATGGATTAATAATTAAAATCATATGGAGATCAGGAATCATGTAGACTTAGGTTATTACAGTCCATATTAGGTAGGAAGAACTACTGCTTTTTATATTGTGGGGTTTTTGCAGTTATAGCCCATTTTTGCCTATTCTGTTTTGAGCTTAGAGAAAGGTGTCAATTTGCTATATAAAAAAGTAGTCAAACGTGAGTTAAGCAGAGTCCCATGTGGAATCTGTGGTTTATTTGTGAAGGTGGTGTGTTCAAATGAGTTTTCTTTTTACCTCTAATCATACAGCAGTCTGATCATGAAATATGAATGAGCAGAAGGTATTAACTTAGCTGGCTTAGAATGTGAATCATCAGATGTAAACCCCCAAAGCAAAACATAGTCCAGTAATTATTTTGTTTTGCTTTTTCCCCGAAGAGATGATTTTTTATCCAAAGTGTTTCAAAAGCAACTGATCAACGGTGATGTACCCAGTTCTATATTGACGAGATTTTCTGCTTTTAGGGTCACTGGTAGAGTTTTTCTCCGCTTTGGTTTTGTACCAGCCAAGCAACTCAGTTTCTGCTTCTCAGTCAGTCTTTGTGAGGGTGGCAATTCTGATGTGATTAACAGTGCTTAAAAGAAAGGGGGTGTGGGGGTGGGGAAAGGTGTGTAGTTTTTTCAAAAGCCACCTATTCTGACGTGCTGGGAATATTCACTCATTGCCTCTGGGAGAGCTTTCCCTGCACTAGTAAAGAGAGCTGCTGAGTGAGTAAACCTAAACATTCTTTGAGTCTGAAGGTAGAGCCAGTCCACTGAGGTGAGGAGGTCAGAGAAAGCCAGCAGGCTGCATGCCACCCCCAGCGCCCCACACCTTCCATGCCTTCTGCCTGCTGTGAGACTCTGGTCCCCAAGTCCTTCCCTGGCCTCTGGAATCTCACTGTGTGGTTTAAGAAGGGCAGGCACATGCCTGAAGTTGAACTAAGTGCAGGAAGATCAGAGATGGGGTTGGGTGTGACCAATAGGCAGCAGAGATTAGAGACCTGTGAATTCTTTCAGACTTCCAAAGGGTTTCCCAAGACCTGTCAGAGCCAGTTTTTCTAAGGCAACAGCTAGTGTAGGGGTCGCCTGCATCAATAAGGAAGCCAAGTCTTCAGATAGCGGCTGCTCCTGTGCAATGATGTCTTAAAGCCTTGGGTGGAAGACAAACCAAATATAGAAACAGAAATCTTCAAGCCACTCAGGGCGACTCTGGGGCCTGCGCACATGAATATCTTTTGTTAGATAGTATTTCAAAACGTGTAAATTATACATTCTTTAGTGACTGATTTTTGTTGCTGCTTGTTCGGGCAGCATAAAAATGCAAGAAATTCTCGTAAAGAACTGCATTTAATGAGTTCCAGAACTTACAGTGGATTGCCCCAGCTCCTTGACCAGTCATCTGTATGCCAGGATGCTATTTTATTAGACAGGCATTTAGTTAAAGGAAGTCTGGGAGCCAGATTCTTCTCCACATATGTGATTCGTATTTGGAAATTTCTCACAGATTTATCTCACCAAATGGTGCTTCTGTGGCCGGCACTTAAAAATGTGAATAATTTCCATTTGATGCTCCAGAACTTCTTTGAAGATTCAAACCAAGTAATGCTTTAAAATATATATATATACACACACACACACACACACACACACACACTAGGACTGCAAACCCAAAATACAGCATGAGCCTCTTGAAATTTCCACCAAGTATACGAGATCCAGCCTGTCCTCAGCTGAATCAGAAACCCCACTTGCGTCTTCGCTGTGGAGTCAGTTTGATTGTGTTGGCAAGCAGTTCCTAAAAGAAGCAGCAATTAAAATATTAAGCTGCCATTTTAAATTTTGTTAAAGCTGTTGTGAATGTGCATCACCTCCCATTTTCATAGCTTTAACCAGTGTTCATAGGGTTTTAATCCACATGTTCCACTTGAAATGCTCTTCCCTATTTCAACACAGTATGGGTTTGGTGCAATTGAAGTCATCAGTGAGTGATTGGGCTACAGGTAGGCCCAGCCTTAAATTAAGAAACTTGGGGTCCCCTTCATTACTAGGTTTATTTTGAGTTTATTTGCTTCTGTCTTGATCACTCTTCTTTGCCTAGGCCCTCATTTTCATTAACCAGAATTTAAAGCTGTCTGAGCTGCATCCCCAAGAAAGGCTCTTTTTTCCTGGATCTTCTCCTTTGTAGTCTATAAACATTCCTCCTCTGATGAGCTTAATTACTCTAAGGCTGGCCTTCCTCTAGTTTCATGGGGATGAGTCTACCGTTGACTCTTGGACAACACGGGTGTGAATGGCACAGGTCCACTTACGCACAGATTCCAAGTACCACACAATCCAAGGTTGGTGTAATCCGCAGATGCGGAAGTGTAGATACACACAGAGGGCCGACTATGAGTCATGCATGGATTTTCCACTGCTCGGAGGGTCTGCACCCCTGACCCCCGTGTTGTCCAAGGGTCCACTGTATTGCTGCCAATTTTACAAAGCAAACTGCAGAAGAGTCTTTCAATGCAGTCTTTGCAATAGAGAAAGTTTCTTTGAACCCGAAAGAGGTGAACATGTCAAAATAACCTGTTGCTGGCAGCTCTCTGAGGTTACACTCAGCCGTGTTAGCCAAGTTCATAAGAACATACGGAAGGAAAGGTACTAGCGGATGAACTTCTGCAAGAAGGAAGTGATTAAAGAACTGGAGTCTGGCGACATTTAAAGAATTTACTGGCGCTGCTTTTTCCTCGTTAGTCTAATTCCATCTGTTTCTGTTTAGTTGAATGAAATGTAATACAGGGAAATGGGGTCTCTAGTGTACACTGTGCGTACCTCTGACACCAGTTGCTAGTTGTTAAAATGAAGCCACGACGTTTAGATCAAAATAAGCATGCCACTTAATGTAGCAGCTCTCTTTTTATTAAAAAAAATAATAATGAAAAACAAAAAATACCCATGATGGTTTGGGCTAAGGTTGTAGGCATCAAAGATCAAAAGTGACCTGGTTGCCACCTGTTTGGAATACATACTTGGAAAAGAGCTATTTATTGTTTCCTGTGTAACCTAGGGATTTTTAAGTATTTCCTCTATAAACAAAAGTTGCAAATGCTGATTTGTGTGTCAGATACATATTTGGGAGGAGGTGAGTAGAGTTGTGAAAAACAGGTCTTGCTTCATGAAGTTCAGAACATGTCACTCCAGAAAACACAGATGAAACTTCCAGCGTGGGGGATTTTTTTTTTTTTTTCCCCAATCAAAGCAGTTAAACACCCTGGTGGAAGCTAAGGTAGAATTAGTGAATCTTTTTTAAAGCTTTAGAAATTGAAGAGACTCTGATTCGTTGATCGTTTCAGCGCAGATGGACTGAATGATGCCCACGTCACAGCGTAGCCTTGGAAGCAGCCTCTGGCGATCTCCTTGGCCTCTGGTGTTCGGTTATAACTTCTGGTGGAAGGCATCTCCTTGGCGTCTTCGTGTGGGTTCTAGATCAGCTTGCTCTGATATGTCTTAGGGTGGTTTGGTATTTGAAAGTAGGGAGGATTGAACATCAACTGTTGACAGAGGGTATCTGATCTAAGTCTGTAGTTGAGAGCTGGTGTGAAAGGTTAGCTTCAAGGCAGGTGTCGTTAATGCAGTCATGGACATGGTACTGAGAATTACGTGAGCTTGTTGCTAGGGGTCAGGTGCAGGAACTTCAGAATATTGAAGAATAGAAGTTGGAAATCACTGCAAAATGCAACATAAACCAAGAGTACTAAGGCGGGAGCAAGGACCATTGTGTGTGGGGGGGGTCGGGGGAGTCTATAACAAAGCATCGGACAGTAATTAACTCTACGTTTGAGTAAGAGGTAGAGGTGTTAGTGGTACCAGGAGTTTGGAGGCAGTCCTGCTTTATTATAAATTGGGGTTGTTAACTGACTCTCAAATAGGAAACAGTAGAAGGGTCATTTTGGGGCCTCTGATGGGCCTGTCAGTATTCCCAGATGACCTTTCTGGCTCATGAAACTGGGCCAACAATTGCTTTGTCCTGGGCCTTGCAGTTCCTTTGTAAGAAGGAAAGCATTTGTCACTCTGCCCGCAGAGATTTATAGAAAGACCAAAGACAGGCTTTCCTTAGTCAAGAACACACACCCCGCTGCTCTCTACACACGCACCTGAATGGCCAGTGGATTCAGTCCCTTACCCTCACCTCCTTTCTGCCTGGAAGGTTGCTGTGAAAACCTGACTAACCCAATCTCACAAGCTTGGCCTGCGTTATTAATCCAGTTCCCTTCTGTTCTCTCTGTGTGTACATTTAATATTTTATTAAAAATTTCTAATACGCTGAATTAATTTTACAACAGACAAGGCTGGGGACTTCATTCTCATTTTTGTCATTTGTTTAATAAATTTGAGAAAACATTTTTCTGTTGTGCCGTGGTATGCACTGTGTGGTCAGCATGTACCTATCTAAGAGAAAACTTTTTTTTTTTTTCAGCGTTCTGTCTTTTATCCTCAAAGCATGGTGTACCTTCTCTTCCCTGCATTGTTGGAGCACTGTCTGATGTCTTTTTTTTTTTTTTTTTAACATGACTGAATACCAGTTTGTACTTGGAACACCTGTTTCTTCTAGAATGCAATGATGCTGCATCACTAAACAGCAAGCCTTGTCACGGAGGCATCCTGAGCCTCATGCTCGGTGGTACCATATTTCACTAAAGGTGGGGAAATGGAAGATGAACGGAAGACTTCACTTTTCTGATTCCATCTTCTCCAGGCCTGCACTTTGTGCTGTGTGGCGGTGGGGATGGTCCTTGGAAGGGAGCCAGGATCTCTGTAGGGCGGGGCAGGGCTCATGGAAACAGAGAGCATCTGTGGCAGCAGCTTACGTGGGCGGAGCTCAGACAGCTAACCAGGGGACTGGCTCCCTATGTTGAATGACACCATCTATTCCAATGGGGATGGCAGACGTTCCACAGCTTATAAGCGAATTTGGCTGTGTATGTGTGCTTTGTTGGGGAGCGGGGATAGGTAGCAATGCAGAGAAGACCTCTCTAGCTCAGCCCAGGTGGCCCCTCGTGGCCAGTGAGCTGTTTGTGGTTTGCTGTCTACCCAGAATGTAGGCTCCCACAGATGCTGTCTGGTTCTACCTCCTCTCCACGGCTGGGAGTGCAGTAGTTCACGAAAGCATGGATTTATTCCACCGGGAAGGTGGCTGGTTTCTCCAGTAACAATGAGCTTGGCGATTCTTTAAGCATGGAAGGCCAAACTCATGTAACGATGTATGCACGGGATTAATAGCTTTTGTTCATCTCCACTGAAGAGGCTTTTACTTGTCCTAACAGGTATCTTGCTGTAAAAACTGTCAATTGTAACCGTTCTTTCCGACCGATGGCCGAAGCTTTGTCCCGAGTACAAGATGGTGTTTTCCGTTGGTGTGAAGCACCATGTCCCCCACAGCCCAGACACTGCCAGCACCACCACCGTGTTCATACGTAGGAGAATTCTCCTTTATCTTTTCCCCATAAACGAGAACAAGCTAGTGCATTCGCTGTCATTTTCCCATTAGCAGCATTTCTCTTTATTTTCCTGCAAGTTGCATTTCTGTTGCTTTTCTGAATTGCTTGATGATGAACAGTAATGATGTTTAGCTGCTTGTAAAACTTTTCTTCAAGGAACTTGGTCTAAGAAGCCCGTACCTTACGCACAACCACCTAAGTTATCGAGAAGAAGGCCACCCTGCTATGATTGGTAATCCTATAACCTGGTTTTTCTTGTGGAATCTTGTAACTTCAATGAAACATTGTCAGCCCTTTTTTTTTTTTTTCTCTCACATATTCCATTGGGGTGGGACCCAGCTTAGTTATCAGACTAGAGTGAATCCTGCCTGGTCTGGAGGCTTCTCCTGAGTCAATACAGTACTGACCTTTTTTTTTGTTGGTAACTGGCTTTCAAATGCAGACCATCTCCAGAGAGGGTTTGTCTTCTCTTTTAGAGGGAGATTGTGGATGTAAAAAGAGGCTTTTTAAAAATAAATGCAAACCTGCCTCTGTAATGTATTTCCTACGTGTGCCTTTGAAGCATATTCTGGGTACATAGAGTTACAATCTCCTATATTTTAGAAGCAAACGGCAGGAGACAAATCACAATAGATGAGTGGCATCTATCTTTTTAAATAACTGTACTTTTTATAATTTTGAAAAGAGGACTTGAGAAAGCAATCAGCAGTCTCATTTTCATCTGTATTCTCATTCTCAGATATTTTCATATTTACCAAATCTATGGATTACTATTTTTAAAGTTGTCAGGTTTTCTGGTTCCCTCAACAGGAAAAATAACACTTATCTAATTAAAAATGAGGATTCCCAATTTATTTGACTAGTTTAAAACAGGACAGGTACAACTAAGTATTTGAAATGCCATTTTCATTACTGGAGAAACAGATTAGAGAGTTCTCTTTCCCCAGGCTTGTGTGAGTTTGTTCTTAAGCCTTTTAGTATAGTCAGAGGAAGTAGGTGGTCACTAGGCGGCTTGTACCCAGTCCCAAGCTCGGAAGGCAGGCGTGAGTTTGGCTTCTCGATCATAAACCATGTTCCCACTGTTTTATGTGCCTCTGGTGGAGGGCTGGTCAAGAGATGCTCCAGTCTGGGTGGGGCTGCAAATCCAACTTCCCCTGTGCAGCCAGAGAGAAGAATTATGAATGTATATTACATTAAAAACATAGAGCAGCTAACCCAGTTTCTGGACTGGGTGATAAATTGAAATCCATGCATATTGCAGTGCTAATTTGAAGTTCCATACTTGTTTGTGCCATGAGAATGTGTACATTTGAAAGGATATTTTTTAAAGCAGTTACCAGAAATGCCCCCCTCGAGAGTAGCATTAGTGAAGGCATGTTTAATCCGGGGGAGTGACATAAACTCAGCCCTGTTGGTACAGATTAAGGGTGGACGCGGGGACATGGAGATCTGGGGGTGGCGAAGGGAGGCGTGTCATGAAATTATTTGGTAGAGGTGAGGGACTTGAAAGTCGTTAACCAGACGTATAACTGAATGCCGAAAAACCTGCAGGGCAATTTCTAAAAATAGGAAAAGATTCTTTTAAGAATCAAAAAGCTTCCAGACTTAGGGCGGTAACTGATCTTTTTCTAATCTCTTCAGACTTTTTTCCACCTCTTGCCTTAATATCCAGGTGGTTTCTTAGAAGATTCTCTCCCCGCCCCAAGTTATTTACCTAGAGCCCCTTGCTGAAAGAAATTCCTTTGTGTCAATTTGCCACAGAGGAGGAAAATGATAAAAATTGCCAGGCGTTAATCAGTCCATGGAGTAGCCGTGAACACCCGTCACCATTTCTCCTCATTGCCCAGGGCTGCGTCTTCAAGGCAGGGAACAGACTGTGTGATGGGAGCAGCTTTTTAAGGTTGCAGAAACCTGGCAGAGTCATTTGATCTAACATCGCCATGTTTGTTGGCTTTTATTGTCAAATGGACGACTTCAGTGAAAATTGGTCACATGTAGCTCTAGTAACTGTGACCTTAGTTACCCTTCACACTTGCCCGAGGGCAGGCCCTGCGTGGACACCACTTTGTACAGACCCTCGTCATACACTGGCTCCAAGTCGAAAGAGAACTTTAGTTACTCACCAAGCTGCCAATTCTACTGATTACTCTCGTCAGCATATTCCATTGATTGTTGAATGGTAAATGAGCCACCGATTTTTGTTTGGGACACATGTCATCTATGAATTTTCGAAGCCCTGAGGAGTTTCTCTTGCCAGGGGAGGAAGGAGGCTATTCTCCATGGATGTGGCTCAGACTGGTAAATGGAACCTCAGAGTCTGGGACCTTTCCCTTCCTTAGCATTGCTGATAGATTTCTAGAACAGGCTGCTTGGTCTTTATTGATTTATTGGTCTTACTATTTAAATACACTCATCGCCTTGGCCTTCTTGGGCCCTGTTAGTAGACACAAAGCCCGTTGAAGTCGCCTCTCAGGAAATGGAAATGGGCTACCCTAATTTGGTCATCCTCCAAGGTTGTGTATTGCACGTGTAACGTCGGTGTCACACACACCTTTAGGCCACGTGAGTGAGAACGTAGCTGAACCCAGAACTGCCCCGGACTCTACATAGGGACATCGGTTGTCGTCAGGTTCACTCTCGGTGTCCCGCTTTCTGAATCCTGTCTCCAGTGTGCTCCAGTGGGGTGTCTTCTAGATTGCTATCTTCTTTGCAGTGTGTCCTGCCTTCTTGGCAGGGTGACACCTCTCCCGGAGCCCTGGTCTGTTAGCTCACCCTTCTGGCCCGCTAGGTCTACCAAACTGAAGTGTCCCCAGGGAAATGCACAAGGGCAACTGTCGACCTTTGGAGGGTGGACATGGTTGCACTCGAGTGTGTTTCCCCTTATTTTCTCCCTCGCCATGTGGCACTTGCTTTTTTATCTGCTGCTGGATGCCGTCCAGGGACTAATCAGTACTGTTTCCCCACCTGAACGCCTCCTTCAAGCTAGCCTTCTAACTGCTTTTTGTTCACGGCTCCAACTCTTTCAATGAGGAGGCGAACGCTTTTTCTGTCCCACGTCACTGCAGATTCAAGGCCCGGCATGTTCTCACTTACACTGCCTCACCTGGTCTCATACGTAGTGTGAGAGCTGAAGGTAAGCCCCCATGCTTTGCCAGATGATGGTGGACAAATAAAAGGTGACCCTCCAATAGCAACTCACAAATGCATGAAATGTTTTGATCTCCAGACAGACTGCCAGAATTTCTCTTTTCTAATTCCTCTTTGTAGTGATAACATTTTTCTTTTTGTGATTCTTTTTTTTTTAAGAGAATAGTGTAGTACCTTGAATCAATTGCAGTTATGATTGTTGTCACTATTTCTATTTGACAAGTTCCAATTCTCTCGAAATGATTGTATTCGGTTGTGCACTAGTGTCAATAAAATTGACATTTGTGAAGCAATTTCTGGCCTTTTTCTCCGGGTTTTACTGGGTCTGGTGGTGTGTGGGGTGATTGCGTCTTTGTCTCACATCAGGACTTTGTTTTAATGATGTCTACGAAAACGCAAGGAACTTAAACGGAGGGATTATTTTTTAATGCGAACTTCTGGAATCTGACTTTACCTGACATGTTCTAATCTTGTTCTTCAGGGATGATTGTACTGACCAGCAGTCAGTGGGCAGGATGTCTGCTTTCCGTTGCTTTTGTGGGCATGGTGGCTTTTCACCCGTGTGTAGGTGACACAGCTAGCTGGTCAACCTGGGACCGGGTGGGGGCTGGTGGCGGCTTCTGCAAGGTTCATTCATACTGGGATCAAGTTCATTACCCAACTCCGTCAGCTTCATTCGAGGCTGCCCTGTCTTGTGATTTCCGAGTGAATATGAATGAATCCAGAGAGAAAGGACAGAGGTCCAGAAAATGGGGGGATTCCTGGAAAACCGCACTTCCCCTTTCCTTCCGAGATCCTCGATAACTGTGCTGAGTAGCCATGAGCATGAACCTGTATATTGGAAAATGGAGAAAGCGTTTATGTCGTCTTTCCCTATGATGGTAACTGACAGGACTGCAGGCTACTGGAACGTTGTTTACCCTGATCCTAGTTTTTGCAGATCTGCTTTAGAATTATAAAACTGTTGGGCAAGACACTTAGTTTAGAAGTAGATTTTGAAACATCTCATTTTATTAGTAGTTTCAAAAAGTTGAGGTATCGGTATTGGCAAAATTCTGTTGGCACAGAGTTTCATGTGTACATCATCTCATTTGGCTGACTCGGGTAATTATACATTTTCCTGTTATGTACTGTGGTATCCTTCTCAGAGGAATGATTAATTTCCTATCATTTTTTGACTCATAAAGGGGAATTATGATAATGTAATGACCTCCAGCTTTGCATTTTTAAATGATCACCTTTGCTGTAATTGTGATACTAGTGTTTCTGTCCCAAACAGTGAGAGAGACATGGAGTGACATCACCAGGTATAACAAGCTCGCTTCTGTTCTTCGTAGAATGGGGAGGTGGCTGCTTTCCCTTTCTCTACCTGTGGCCCGTTGTTCCAAGATGTAGTCTGTCCTGGGTGTCCCAAGTCCTTTAGTCTTCTATTAGAATAGCTCTATTTTCTGGTCACTTCCCACGTCTCCTTGTGATATAGACACTGTCTTTCTTGAGTAATTCTTAGAAGCTAAGGCAGTAGTTAGGAGATGAAGATCCTATTTGCAGATACACGATGCTTTTAAACTATTGTAATTATGCTCTAAGCAGAGTTCACCTTATCATTAATGACATAACTGTGTTCCACTGAATAGTATCTTTAGGATTAAGGCAGCTGCAACTTAGGGAAAAAACTAGAAAATCACGAAGGGCATCATAAGTGCGCCATATGGTAGTCAAGATTCTATAGGTTTGATTAGGTGAAAATTGTAAGTGGACGCCAGGTCCCAGAAGGAATTACTTTTTTTTTTTCTTTTCTTTAATACTTCTCATCCCCAAACAGGCTCCCTGACTGGCAGCCCTCACCTTTCAGAGCTGTCCATCAACTCGCAGGGAGGAGCTGCGCCCACCAGCACCGTCCTGTCACCCAACCTGAGCCCCGACACCAAGCAGGCCTCCCCCTTGGTCAGCCCGTTGCTGAACGACCAGGCGGGCCCTCGGACTGACGACGAGGACGACGGCCGGAGAAAGGTGTGGGGATGGCAGGCGCTCGCCTGTTGATCTTTTGTTGTCATTTCCAGTAACACACATAACGTAAAATTTACCATGTGAACCATTCTTAAGCACACCGTTCAGTGACATTCAGTGCACACATAAAATTTACCATGTGAACCATTCTTAAGCACACCGTTCAGTGACATTCAGTGCACACATAAAATTTACCATGTGAACCATTCTTAAGCACACCGTTCAGTGACATTCAGTGCACACATAAAATTTACCATGTGAACCATTCTTAAGCACACCGTTCAGTGACATTCAGTGCACTCACAGTGTTGTGTGACCATCATCACTATTTCCAGAACTCGGTCATCCTTCGAACAAACTCCATGCACGTTGAGCATTACCTCCCCACGCCCAGCCTCTGGAAACCACCGTTCTGCTTTCTGTCTCTGTGAACTGACTACCCTAGGCATTAACCTCGTATAAGTGGAATCATACAGTGTCTGTCCCTTTGTAATTGGTTTATGTCCTTTAGCATAATTGTCCTCCAGGTGTATCCATGTTGGTAGCGCATGTCAGAATGTCCTTCCTCTTTTAGGTTGACTAGTATTCCATTGTATGGAGACACCACATTTTGTGTATTCTTCCATCCATTGATGGACAGCTGGGTTGTTTCCTCCTCTTGTCTATTTCGTCTTAATGTGCTGGGAGCGTGGGTATACAAGTATCTGTTCTCATCTCTGCTTTGTGTGTATCCCCAGAGGTGGAATCGGTTGGACTCTTGTGGGAAGCAAGATGGTTAACAACAAGGGATTTCCTTTTAATTGTTGGTTAAAGAGAAGCAAAACCAGTGGCAGACCTGCTCTAGGGCAGTGCTGCCTGCCCGCCTAACCAATGGGCTGTAGCTGCTGTAACCCTCGTCCCTTTGGATCAGTACCCTTCGTGGTCCCACGAACAATGTAACTTCCATTTCCTGAAAGTCAGTAGCACCAGCCCAGACGCCCAGGACAAAGGCTGCTGTGCTTTCTGTTTCATTCATTTCCTTGAAGCCTGCACCACTCCATTATCCTAAGTAATTAGCTTTTCAGGTGCCCAGTATTGAATGAATAGTCCTCAGTGGCAGCTAACACACTCGTCGAGGCCTTTCACTGCGGGTGGTATTTACATGGAAGGAAACATTCCTAGGCAGTTTTCTCATCATAGAAATCCATTTTCTATCCTAGTTCCTCTCACACCAAAAAAGGAGAATAGATGAGAGTTTATTTAGCCTTGATACCAGTCAACCAAAGATCGTAAGTTAGCAGCGTATCACTGTAGTTAGGACTTGCTTATAATCAGGACATGCTTAGAGACTGTAGGCTCAAATGATTATGTCTTCTTTCTTTTAATGGATTTTGCAGAGATTTCCAACTGACAAAGCGTACTTCATCGCTAAGGAAGTCTCCACCACTGAGAGAACGTATCTGAAGGATCTCGAAGTCATCACTTCGGTATGTGTAGCGTTTCCCCTAAAGCCTTAGATGACATAATTTATCTTGCCTATACTCAGCTTTAGGAGACAAGCTGGATCTAATTAAATGTCGGGTTCTCTGACTCCAATTAAAAGAATTTTGGTTCTGGGTTGTAGAAATTAGGCAGTAATAGTATGTTTAATTTGGAATATGCTCTAAAAAGCTTTTATAACTGTGATCTTTAAGTGCAAAGGAAGGAAGTTTCTAAAGTGGAGAAATGTAAAATGAAACGTTTTACTGTCTGCCTGCACCGGTGGAGAACATTGCATGTTTTGCCCTTTATGTTTGCTTGGTGGAGACCTCAGAGGCGAAGTAGAAGCCTTGTTTTAGCTTTGCCAATAAATTGAGCCATGTCAGCAAAATCTACCCGAAAGGCTGCCTTTTATTAATCAGTCCTGTTCAGTCTTGGAAACAAATTCAAAGCATGGCAGATGACTTCACGATCCTGGATTCTGGGAAGGAGCCTAGCCCACTGGAGGTCAGTTGGAATCGCTGGGTTTCTGTGCCTCTAGGGCAGCTGTGGTGACCTGGGCAGGTGCTCAGCAGTCATTGTGGGACCCACCTGGACTTCAGGTCAGCGAGATGAGTCATGTGTGTGAAGGCAGAGGCTTCACCTCTCTGGTTCAGCCATCTTCCTGCTCAGCATTTCAGCGAAGGAGCAGAGATGGAAGTTTCTCAAGGACTAAACCAGAGGGCGTGAAGTGGTATAACTCGGCGATGACCGAGTGAGCTGGCCGTAATGGAAGTTTTGATTTCAGTATCTGCCCACTTCAGAGATTTGTCCCGACTTCCACAGTCAATTGGTAACAAACTTCAGGAAGCGGTAACGAAGAGATGGGTACTTCTTACCCCACCTAATGAAAGGAGGGAGAGCAGTAAAGCTTGAAAGCCCTTGGTGCTCTTGAAATTCTACAGACGCGGCAGGAAAGCCCTTTAGCCTCCACGCGTGGTGGGCTGCAGCGTTACGTCTGAAGAGTTGCAGACCTTCATCCTTCACCTTAACGCCTCTAAGAGTGTCCTCTTTTTATTCCCAGTGGTTTCAGAGCACAGTAAGCAAAGAGGACTCCATGCCCGAAACCTTGAAAAGTCTCATTTTCCCGAATTTTGAACCTTTGCACAAATTTCATACAAATTTTCTCAAGGAAATTGAGCAACGACTCGCCCTGTGGTGAGTACAATCCCATGTTCTGTCTCCCATCACCAACTCTTTCTTTCTGTTTCTCACGTTATTTTTATGTCGTTCCTTATAAGCAGCACCCGTGAGCTAAGATAGAGCGAGAAGCTGGCTTCAGACAAGCCAGGCTTACAGGATTTCCTGTTAAAGCTACATGTGCTAGAGCTCATCCTGGATTCTTTTTCCCTTTGGCTTACAGTTCTTCAAAATGCATGTTTTCTGATGATAATTAAATGAATACCACAGAATACAGTAATTTCTTCTGGAAGGATGATGAGGGTTATAAAGGGTAGAGGCAACAGAGGGACTTGTAGGGGTGTTGGTAACATTTTACTGGTGCTTTTTGCTTTATAGTCATTTAAGTATTATACGTCTCACGTAGCTTTCAGTATTATATTTCATGGTGTTTATAAAGAAAAATAAGAGCCCCATACACCACACACACACACATACACTTTTACCTTGAATCCCACTGCTAGGAATTTATCTTAAGGGTACATTCTAATATGTGAAATGACAAATGGCAAAGAGAGCCGTGGCAGAATTAAAAGATTGGAACTGATCTAAGTATCCAGGAAGAGCAGGCTGGCTAAAAATAATGTTAAGTCTGTTTATTAAATACCATATAAAAGATTGATATGTGAGTGCAAAAATTCAGGAAAAATTGTCTGTACTATAGAATGCAAAGTCTGATGTACCCTTGGCCTAAAGTGGAGTCTTTTATAGAAAATTCTTTTTCTAAAAATTATTTATTTGGTTGCGCCGGGCCTTAGTTGCAGCTCGTGGGCTCCTTAGTTGCAGCACGTGGGCTTCTTAGTTCGGCTCCAGGGCTCCCTAGTTGCGGCTCACCGGCTCCTTAGTTGCAGCAGGTGGGCTCCTTAGTTGTGGCATGCAAACTCTTAGTTGTGGCACTAAGAGTGTGGGATCTAGTTGCCTGACCAGGGATTGAACCCAGGCCCCCTGCATTGGGAGCACGGTGTCTCATCCACTGCACCACCAGGGACGTACCCTATAGAAAATTCTTATGGGGTTTTTTTTTAAAAAGACGTGTGTAGAAACATGAGGAGTTGTCTATCTACTAAACACACATTTGAAAAATGCCAGGAGATGATAGCAGACATTTTCTGCTATGTTTCGGGTGGAAATGGAACCCACTGTTTACTGTATCCATCCTCACTACAGGTGAGTTTGGTTCAGAGTGGTCTCGTGGGTGTTCAGTGACTGTTAGGGCCTGCAGGAGCCCTGGACGAGGTGGTCCTGCCCCAGGTGATTCCAAGCACGAGATTCAGGCACCAGTTAACAGGTTCGCAGAGCTGCTCCCTGTGTTGGGAAGCAGATGTGCTCAGACGTCTGACTTTGTATGTTTTTTATACCTGGAGATAATTCAAGTGCAGCTCTCTTTGCTGTGATAGAAGGAAGTAGGAGACTTCACTCAGATGCCCCCGGGAGGGGAGCACAGCCAGGATGGAGAAAGAGCAGGTAGAAAATCAGCTTAACTGAAGATGGGGAAAGACTGAAAATGCCAGTTTAGAGTCTGTGCTATGAATGCAAGAGAAATACCACTTTTTGAAATTAAAAAAAAAAATTCTACGAAATCTAACTTTACCTTCCCAAAATTTACTGGAAGCCTTTCGATTGTGTTCTGCCATATCGTCTCCTCATTCATACAAAGTTGAATGATGCTTTCATAATGGAGTCAAAGACCTTCCAGCTCTGGAGAAACCAATTAACAGTTCATTTTCTGGCCAGTGAGATGTGTATTAATATAGTCTTCCTATAGGCTCAGAGCATCTTGAGATGGTATCACTAGAGCAGTTTTGGTCCACATGGCAGTTGATTTAAATAAGGTTGGGGACAGCTTCCCGGGTGGCGTAGTGGTTAAGAATCCGCCTGCCAATGCAGGGGACACGGGTTCAAGCCCTGGTCCGGGAAGATCCCACATGCCGCGGAGCAACTAAGCCCACGTGCCACAGCTACTGAGCCTGCGCTCTAGGGCCCGTGTGCCACAGCTGCTGAGCCCACGTGCCACGGCTGCTGAAGCCCGCGCGCCTAGAGCCTGTGCTCCGCAACAAGAGAAGCCATCGCAATGAGAAGCCCGCGCACCGCAACGAAGAGTAGCCCCCACAACTAGAGAAAGCCCGCGCGCAGCAACGCAGACCCAGTGCAGCCAAAAATAAATAAACAAGTAAATTTTTAAAAATAAAATAAATGAATAAGACTGGGGCGGTCACACACAGGAGATGTCCTCCGCCGGCAGCACCCTGGCAGCCCAGCATGGGGGCTTGCGCTAGCTGCTGCTGTCACTGGCAGAACAGCCGTTTCTTTGGTTCTTGTCCTCTCAAGGGAAAGAATTCAGACGAGAGGCATAGAGCAGTTTTAAGTAGCAAGAGTTTTGTTAAAGCAAAAGTATGCTCCTGAGAAAGGACAAGCGTGGGCTGTCTGGAAACCAGAAGCAGTCCCATAGTGGGGATAGGGTTGGGTTTTTTAGAGCAGTGGTCCCTCCCTGTGTCCTGCGTCATCTGACTGACAAGTTGATGGACAGCTTTAGGTTATATTACTTCTCCCTTAGTGCGCAGGTGCTTACCCATAAGCACCGAAGTGAAACACGGTGTGGGGGGGCGGGGGGAGGAACAAAAACTGCAATGCTAATTTATTATAATTACAGCATAACGAACCCCGCCCTGTTACTCTGAGTCACCTTTTGGGTCTTGGTGCGCCTGCACCAACCTGTTCTGGCAGTTCTATCTTGCTTGGTCCTGATACGGCTGGAAACTTAGCGGTGGTCCTTCACCACAAGAGGGAGGACCTCTGGGCATGTTCTGATCACCAGTGTCCAGATGGGGGAGGGAAAGATGATCCCCATCCAGGACGGGGCAGGGACCTGCTCGTGTCTGACTACCTAGCACTGCCACCAGAGAACTTGGGAGAGCTGTATGAAACATTTCATTCTAGGAATGACGCCATGCTCTTGGACTTACCTGTGACCATAGATCTTAAGCCCTTATCTGTGAAAAGATATCCAATGGCTTAAAAAGCACCTGCTGTCATTTATTTCCCATAGAATTTTCAGTAGCATATCGTTCAGAGATCTACAATTTTATTCATGTTTTCCATGAAGATACCAGAAGCTCAAAGCTAAAGAGAGAGCAGATCGTCCATACGCAGCTCAGTTGACTTGACCTTCAGTAGCCTTACAACAGTGGACCCACACCAAACTGATGAGAGTCAGTTATTGGGAGTCGTTGTAAAAGCCTGCCGTTAAGTTCAGCTGATCAGTTCCTCAAGGGCATGATGAGGAAGACCTGGCTCGGCAGGGACTCGGGGCAAAAGGTTGAGTGTGAATGAGTTTAGTGTGAGCCAATAGAATAACAGAGAGAGATCAGCGTCTGTCGGATCTGTAGCTCTCGATATCGGCTGCTCATTAAGATCACCTAGAACCTTTAAAAAAAAAATCTTGATAACCAGGCAGAGCTCCAGACGGTTGTATCAGAATCTCTTGAGAGGTGGGCCCTAAGCATCAGTAGTTCCTAAAGCTTCCCAGGTGATTATTCCAACGTGCAGCCAAGGTCAAGAACCTCTTCCGTAGACTCTGCCTCATTAGAAGGAGACCAGAGCATGGGAAAGGATTGCCCCTTGAAACTTGAAGGCTCTGAGCCCCGTCAGAATACCGTACCCGATTCGGAGTTTCACGTTTGAGATGGGATAAGAGTAGAATGCATTCCATTTTTTAAAAATTGTTGCAAGTATGGGCATTTGGCCTAAAAGGGAGAAGATTCTGGAAACTAGGATGGCCCTTCTCAGGCTGGTTGTATGAAAGAGGGGCGTCGGCATCCTCTTCATTGTACCAGAGGACAACATTTAAACAAAGGAGTGACTTTCCAAAGAGGCGCCTTGTGTCCGAGTGTAGAAAAGGGTTTCCTCACAGTAAGTGCGGCTTGGTGATGAGAGGCTGCCCTATGAGGTAATGAGCTCCTCTGCCTCGGGGTTTCTTGAGCTGAGGTTGCCCATTTCCAGAAGGTACTTATCTATTGGGCGAAACCCCAAAGCTGGCAGGGCATCAGGGTCACCTGAGGTTGATGGGCCAGGGAAGTTTTGAAAAAATACAGACTGCCAGGCCCCACCTGGCCCTCCTTAATTAGAACATTGGGGTCAGACCCAGAAATTTGCATTTTAAATTGCTTCTTGAGATGACCGTGATGAACGACTTTTCTGAAACAACTGTTGTAGACTGCCTGTGACACACTGGAGATTCTCTGATTCCTTGGTTTGCATTTGGCACATAACTCTGGTTTCTTCTATGAGCAGTGACTGAATGAGTGAATGAATGAGGGCATGCGTGAGCCAGGTGGGTGGGGGAGTGAGCTGGTGAGCGTCAGGCTTCGCCCGCTGGGGACTCGCGGTCTCAGAGGAGGAGGCAGGCTTGTGGGGCAAGGAAGGCCAGGCCCTCTCGTGGATGAGCGGGCCATGTCCAGTGTGGGCAGAGGGCGTCACTGGCCAGTTCTGTCTTGGAGGACACGTGGGCCATTAATGCCCACGCAGAAGAGGCAAGCCATGAGCAAATATGTTCAATGAGAAGAATGGATCACATGGAGTTTATTAAGAAAGGAGTTTGCTCCGGGTTACTGACTGACAGACTCGTGTGTGTGTGTGTGTGTGCGTGTGCGTGCGTGTGTGTGTGTGTGTGTATTGATACTCTGCGATGGGAGACGTGGCCTGGCTCACATGGCGTGGGATGGCTGTGCCTGCGTCCTCCATCACGCCACCTGAGGTCCACATCCAGCTGTCTGTGGCCTTGCACGGCCTCGTTTCCTCACCTGTAAGGTGTGGGGTGCAGTCTCCACAGGGCCATCACACCAACTAAATGGGACAGTGTCTGTAAAGGGCTTGATGTCCTGTCCCACACAGAAAAAGGTGGGGAAGACGGACCATTTTTTATGTTTTTAATATTTTTTATCCATTTTTTAAAATTGTTTCTTACCCATTCACTCATTTATTCATTTTGGCTGCCCCAGATCTTAGTTGCAGCGTGCGGACTCTTAGTTGCGGTATGCAGCATCTAGTTCCCCGACCAGGGATCGAACCCAGGCCCCCTGCATTGGGAGCGTGGAGTCTTACCCACTGGACCACCAGGGAAGTCCCCAGACCCTTTTTTAATGTAAACTTCTATAAATCGAAATCTTAGATTTAGAGAAAAGTTGCCATGAGGATAGAATTTCTGCACACTCCTCTCCCCTACCCTCCTACTGACGTCAACTTCTTACATCACTGGGCACGTTCGTCAAAACTAAGGAACCAGTGTTGGTTCTATTAAAAAGCGAAATTTGAGTGAGTAAATTTTAAAGGTCTGATTGGCTTTTTTAGACGATTCATGAACGGGCAGCCTTCCATCTAGCTAGTAGAGAGGAGCTCCGAGGAGCTCCAGGAGGGGAACGGTCATGAAAGGCAAAACAAGGAATAAAAACCATTATTTCGGACGTAGGTAACCTACCTGGGGGACAGAAGGGGTCTGTGTGGCAGGTGACCTCATCTTCGTTTGGGAATTGAGAGGGCCCACATGCCAGATGACCTCATTGGTGCTGACCGGAAAATTCCTGACTGACTGGCGAGGATTACATTCCTGGGGGAGGTTGTAACTGCAGTTAGGTTAGGTATTAGGTCTTGGTTTTAGCCCAAGTAACTCCACTTTGGACCTGCCCTTTCTCTCTTAACACTACATTATTATCCACTAAACTCCAGACTTTATTCAGTAATAATGTTTTTAATTATTGTTAATAGAAGTCTAAAGTTTACAGCGCACCTCAGGGTCCCCCAGATTTGGGGCTTAAATATCACAGCCACCATGCCTTTCTTTGCAGGCCTAAGTTAGGTTGTCATATACTTCCATCAGCAGTGGCAAATCATAGGGCAGAAAAATTACCAGGAAGTTTTCCCAAATGATTCGACCGGACCCCAGCTGAGTAAACACACCTGCCCCTGTCCAAATGGTGCGTGCTCCTAAGTCAACACACCTGAGAAGAGGCTGGACCCTTTCGTTCTAGCCCAAGCCCAAGTTGCCCTGTTTCTTCAAAAACAAGGAAACAGAACAGGTTTGGTGACTTCTGAAAACATGCAGAACGCTTTTCCTTTTGAAAGCAAGGACGTTTTACTCAGTTGTTCAAATGCATTCAGAGAAAGCCACTAAAGGTCTTTGGTCTTTGGGCAGGAACCCCAGATTCCAGCCCTGAAATGACTGACAGGTGCTGAGGACAAACTGGCCAAGTCGTTCCCCAGAGATGGATGCAGACCTGCCCTGGAACAGTGCGTCTTGGTGGTTCTGCCGGGGACGGAACTCGGCTGACAGCTGGCGGGGAGCTGGGACCCAAGGAGGGGCATGCAAGGAGGCACTCGGCGTTGGCTGTGGGCACACAGCTTCGAAGAAGGATCAGCTGGGTTTCTTTTTTTAGAAGAACCTTGAGGTAGCGTCGTCGCTTGGTAGGAGAACAGAAGTTCAGGCAAGAGGGCTGGAAAGACCCCCATGTGGAAATTCACCAAGTCTCAGGGCTCGTGGGACAAAGGGGAAGCTAAGGGGAAGTCCCTGGAGCTTTGAGCCTGGCTGACTGGGAGGATGGTCGTGAAATTAAGAGCAACATGGAAGAAGAAAAGGGAAAAAGCAAGTAAAGTGGAGGGAAGAGGGGCTTGCACATCAATTTCGAGGGGTCAGTAATGAAGCCGTACAGGCAGCTGGAAACGCCAGTCTCCGACTTGGGAAAGAAATCAGACACAGTGGTGTAGATGTGGAAATTATCCACAAGAAGAATCAGATCTTTAAGGAAGAGAATGTTGAGACAAAAGAGAGCCAGGGAGGGCTTCCCTGGTGGCGCAGTGGTTGAGAGTCCGCCTGCCGATGCAGGGGACACGGGTTCGTGCCCCGGTCCGGGAAGATCCCACATGCCGCGGAGCGGCTGGGCCCGTGAGCCATGGCCGCTGAGCCTGCGCATCCGGAGCCTGTGCTCCGCAACGGGAGAGGCCACAACAGTGCGGGGCCCGCGTACCGCAAAAAAAAAAAAAAAAAAAAAGAGCCAGGGACAGAATCTTGTTGAATACACTTTGGAGGGCACCTTTCTATAATCATGGCTTATGGCAGAGCAAGAGCCAGCAAAGGAAGCTGGAGAAGCCACCAGAGATTTGAAGAAAGAATGAGAGGGCGGGGGTGGAGGGTGCCAGAGGGGAGCGTGGTTTGGAGAGTGAGGCCCAGGGGGCAGAGATGGTTTGAGGCTCCCCAGGGTGCAGGTGCTGCCTCAGGATGCTGGGGGCTTCTGTGGGGAGGAGAGATGGGACGGTGTCCACGAGGGATCGGGTGTGCACGCAGAGCGGAAAGGAGGCTCCTCTTCCGGGGCTGTGGCAGTCTTGCAGGCTGCGATGAGCTTCCCTGGCGGAGTGGTTCTGTCTCACCGTGGCCGAGCTTGAAGTGGAGTGGAGATGACTGAATGGGTGAGAAGATCGTTTGTATCCGCCCCCAAAAGTGGAACATCTTTACATAAAGAAGCACCAGTGAACCGTCATAGAACAAAAGTGAATAGAATATTTTTCTTATCATCCTACCAGCTCTGGGTATCATTGAGAGAAAAACGTAGGGATTCCTCAAAAAAGTCAGTACAGAATTACCATGTGATCCAGGAGTTCCACTCTTAGGTATCTACTCAAAAGATTTGAAAGAAAGAACTCAAAACAGATAACTCATGCATCCGTGTTCGTAATAGCATTATTCACAATAGCCAAAAGGTAGAAACAACCTGATGGCCATTGACATGTGAATGGATAAACCCAATGTGGTCGATCTATGCGATGGAATATTATTCAGCCTTTAGAAGGAAGGACAGTCTGACACCTGCTACGACGTGGATGAACCTTAAAGGCATTATACTAAGTGAAGTAAAAGCCAGGACAAATACTACATGATTCCAATTCTGGGAAGCACCTAGAGTGGTCAATTCATGGAGATGGAAAAGAGAATGGTGGCTGCCAGGGGCTGGGTAGAGGGAAATGGGGAGTTAGTGTTCAGGGGATATGGAATCTCAGTTTGGAAAGATGAAAAAGTTCTAGAGAAGCCTGGTGCTGGTGGTTGCACCGCAATGTGACTGTACTTGGTGCCACTGAACTGTACACCTAAAAAATAGTTTTGAAGGGAAATGCTAGGTTATATATATATAGCCACAACTTTTTCAAAATAGCAAAAGGAAAGTCACAGGGAATCCAGGGCAGGATAAGACCAGAGCCTTCAAAACAGTGCCTTGCACATGAGGGCCACCACGCCTGTGGGTTCTCTGTGGGCACTGCCAAGTGCTTCCCTGAATTAACTTACTGGAACCTCACGGAGGGTGGCAGGTGCGTCTGCTGATTGAATTGCCTCCATTCTGACCCAGTCAGCCTTCGCAGCCAGGCCTGGATGGGTTAAATTGAACATAAGACCTCCGTTTAAAGCTAAAATGGTACCTAAGCTGAGAGCTCAGCTCTTGTCATCTTACTGATTCAGAACGCTGTTGAGGGTGGGTGGGGCTTACCTGTCCAGGTGCCTTTCATCTGAAGGCGGACCTCGCAGTGCCAAGTCTCGCTTCTCGGCATCTTCCTCATCCTTGGAGGCTCTTTTCATCTCCCATTATAGTTTCCGTTCGTGGCCCCACAGCTCTGTGAGGTCCATGGGCTTTATTTTAAACAGGTAGGGAAGTAAAAACGGGCTTTTTTACCTTTCTTAAGTGACCCTGTGAGGGGTGTGGTGAGCGATCATCCCAGCTGGTCAGGTGCTGTGCTTTGATTCTGAGGTGGAGACCTTTGATGTTAATTAACACACTGCCTTCTCTGACCTGTGTTTGAACTTGGGATCATCATGGGAAATGCAGAAAGGAGCCCTGTGACCGGACAGCCTGTTGTCATGAGCCTGTACGCCTGAGGGTCCTGTAAGCAGGGTGTGCAGAGACCCTGTTCTTCTTACCAGCCCCTGGGGGCTGCAGTGGCCACCACTCCCAAAGGCAGCTAGCTCGCCCTTCCGTCAGAGCAGTTTCGCACAGCATCCTCTCTCGAGAGGGGTAGCATCCTCTTGTGGTTGAGGCAGGAGCACGAGCCTGTACCACACACGTGCGCATGCCTCCCCCCGCTTTCAACCCAGAGAAACACACGTGCACATGCCTCCCCCTCCCCTCCCTTGAACCCGGAGAGTCTGCCCCCCACGCTTCATCTCTGGATCACCGAGGATGGACCGGACCCTGGCCACCATGCTTTGGAGAGGTCGCCAGTGGCTGCTGGTTCCTGCCACACCGTGCACCACTGGCTGGCTTTGCCCCTGCAGGTAGTTTATGTGAAATGAACGCTTTGGTTCCCCCCAAAGTTGATGTTGATGGACCGTTTCCCACATCCACATAAGGAAAGGCTCTGATTTCTATGATATTTTGTTGTTGCCCAAGATCAAAATATTTGTAAAGGTTGACTGCGGAGAACGCCTGTAATTGTCTCACGGAGTAATCATTCGCGCCCCACACGCTTTCTTCATGGCTGGATAATTCTTACGGGCGGCGGGCTCCTGTCTTCGCCATGGTGCACTTAGTGCTGGCAATGACAGCTTTACTCTTTGAGAATAAAATCAGCTGCGGTGCCTTGTCTCTTGGAACGTTCTTGTCTGATGTGGAATCCCACTGCCTCGCAGCCTTGACGTGCTCCCAGCATTCCAGCCGTCGTGAGTTTTTGTCATGAGCAGGAAGTTAGGGTGATGACCCCTCATGTCAGGAATCCTGAGTCACTCTTGAATCCAGCAAAGTCGATTAACTGCATTGATTTTTCCACCTGTAAAATTGACTTAGCCCGGTTCAGACGCCGTGATTCCTCCCTCCCTCCTTCCCCGCTAACCTCCGGCTCTCCTCCTCTGACTTCCCGAGACAGTTACTGGTCGCCCGCCCCTCACGGTTCACCTGGAAGCTCAGCTGCTGACGCGCACGTCTTAGCATCTGCCGAGACGGTCGTCTCCTCGGGGGAGGCGGGGGAGCTATTCCTGTGTCCCTTAGACTAGGGTGGAACTCGGGTGGTATTTGCCTGTCTGAACACATGTATGACTTCTCGTTGGTAAACTGCATCACAGCTCTTGCTAAGACTCATTTTTTGTTGTGGTTTTAAATCCTTTTATGCCTCATCTTCCCCACGGATTCTGAGACAGTTCACAAACGGAAAACAATGTAAGACAAGGATAAACGAGGACATCTAAAGCTGCACTGTCCCGTGCGGTCGCCACTAGCCACTTGGAGCGGTTTGTTTAAAATAATTTAAATTAAAAATTCAGTTTCTCGGTAACACGAGTCACATCTCAAGGGCTATGAGTCCCATGCGGCTGGTGGCTACGTATTGGACAGCAGACATGAAAGACATTTCCATCATCACAGAAAGTACTTTTTCACAGCATTGGGAGGTACAAACTATGGGGTGTAAGATAGGCTACAGGGATGTATTGTATAACACGGGGAATATAGCCAAATGTTTTGTAATAACTGTAAATGGAGTGTAAGCTTTAAAAGTCGTATTTAAACACAAAAGAATGAATAGTACTCATGACACCAAACACAAGGACCACCACACAGTAGGTGCTCAAAATACAAATCAAATTCCTGAAAATGGCTTGGTTTCCTCCGGGGTAGATCTTGTAGGTTATTAAATTTGTCTGTTGTTATGTTTCAAAGACCCGAAGCAGAAGGAGGCCTGACGGATGAGGATGGGCAGTGCTCTTACACTTAGAAAACCAGTATTCACAGTGCAGTGTTTGTGGCATAATATTAATAATAAACTTCCATTAGTGAGCACTTGTTACATGCAGACTCTTCAGGTACCTTATACCATTGCCAGGTTGGCATTATGAGTCAAACTAGAATGACCACTCTGCTTTTCCCACTTGATCTTCAGAATCAGGGGTTGGCAAACTACAGCCTGTGGCCAGATCTGCTCTGCCCCCTGTGTGTGTTAATAAAGTTTTATTTAGAACACAGCTGTGCCCGTCCTTTTCCCTGTCGTCTGCGGCTGCTTTGGTGCGCCATCAGCAGAGTTGAGTAGTTGGGACAGAGCTCGGATGGCCTGCAAAGCCTACAGTACTTACTCTCTGGCTCTTTACAGAAGCAGCTTGCCGATTCTTGGTGAAAAAGAATTTCCCCGGGTGTAGGTGTTGTTTTTCCCATTTTATGACTGGGAAAATGAGGCTCAGAGAGGTCAGACACCTTGCTCATGGCCACACAGCTCTTAAGTGACAGAGGCATGACTTGGACTTAGGTCTGAGCTGACCCGTCGTTGGCGTCTTTGAAGCTGTGTTGTCGAAGCACAGGGTTTTAAACACCTGGAAGGGGGCTGGGACAGCGTCTGCCATGACTCCTCATTCTTCAGAGGAGAGCTTGAGAGCACGGCCCGCCCTTGGCCACATGGCAGAAGCCGGCAGAGCCCCATTCAGCACCCTGGTCTCCAGAATTGTGTCCTTCCTTCCCGCTCTGGCTCCGGGAGATCAGCACCGCTGACCCTTCTGCCCCGAGCACTCTCCAGTGGTATTTGTCCTCCTCTCGAAAGTGGCAGGAAGCTCGTGGCATCTGGTCAACGCTCGCCCTATGGTGACTTTGTCTGCAGAAGTATCGCCTTTGGGTCTAGAGTCTGAGAAGATGGATTTGAATTTTTTCTAATTCTAGAGTTTTTACGGCAAGATGGTCACTTTTGTTTGTTCAGCAAATATTTACTGTGGAAAAAAAAAAATATATTTACTGTGCCCTTACTGTGTATTAGGCACCGTTCTCAGCGTTCAGTGAACCAAACAGGCCACAGTTCCCGTGCTTTGAGAGCTCGTGTTCCAGTTACATCTCTCCCTGTGCCCTGCACCGAGGAGGCAGCCAGCAGCAGCTGAAAAGACCTGGAAGCAGAGCCCGGGCAGAGCTCCAGAGCTCCTGTTCTGTTTTCTACTCATGCCAAGAGACCATTGGGCATCTGACCCTTTTCCAGAACCGAAACCGTCAGTATTCTAGAGGTGTTAAAAAAAAAAAAAAAGGACCATAGATATGTAAAGTCAAACACCTTGCACGTCTACAGTATCTTTCAAAGCATTTTCCCTTAAATTGTCTCCTTTGACAATCCAAACAGGATGGTGGGCCTACCCCCATCTCTATGCCTATGGAAAATAAGGCTCTGAAAGGGAAGTGCCTTGCCAGAAGTTGTTCAGTGTAAAGTTAGGGAGGACCACACCCCACTTCTTTTTTTTTATATAGATTTACTTTATAACTTGTTTTTATTTTTTGACTGCGTTGGGTCTTCATTGCTGCGTGCAGGCTTTCTCTAGTTGCGGCGAGCGGGGGTACTCTTTTTTTTTTTTTTTTTTTTTTTGCGGTACGCGGGCCTCTTACTGTTGTGGTCTCTCCTGTTGCGGAGCACAGGCTCCGGACGCGCAGGTTCAGCGACCATGGCTCATGGGCCCAGCCGCTCCGTGGCACATGGGATCTTCCCGGACCGGGGCACGAACCCACGTCCCCTGCATCAGCAGGAGGACTCTCAACCACTGCGCCACCAGGGAAGCCCAGCGGGCTACTCTTCGTTGCGGTGCACGGGCTTCTCATTGCAGTGGCTTCTCTTGTTGCGGAGCATGGGCTCTAGGCACGCCGGATTCAGTAGTTGTGGCACGTGGGCTTCAGTAGTTGTGGCTCACGAGCTCTAGAGCGCAGGCTCAGCAGTTGTGGCGCACAGGCTGAGTTGCTCTGCGGCGTGTGGGATCTTCCCGGGCCAGGGCTCGAACCCGTGTCCCCTGCATTGGCAGGCGGATTCTTAACCACTGCGCCACCAGGGAAGCCCCACACCCCACTTCTCACTTTCCCTGGAGCCCGTGAACCAGGAGGCAGAAGCAGTAGCTGTTAGCTTATTCGCTGGTGTTCTGTCTAGAGCAGTGCTCTCCAGTGGAACTGTGGTGATGGAGATACTCTGTCCGCATTGTTCAATGCAACAGCCATTAGCCACCTGCGACTCTTGAGCCCTTGAAATAGGGCTCGTGTGCCTGAGAAATTGAATTTTTAAATTTTATTTTAAGTAAAGTTAAAATTTAAATAACCATATGTGGATGCTGTATTGGACAGCACAGTTTTGGAGATGTAAAGGGGAGGAACTCTGAGTGGAAGACAGACAGTGGACGCAGTCTGCCTTTCGCATTAGGACCGAATGCCCCACCATCCACTTTCTTAGAAATCAGAGTCATTGATTTAAAACACAAGACTCCAAGGCGGTTCTCTGACCCCTCCGCTCCCTGCTTCAGGCAGATCAGGGCTACTTCTCTTGTGTAAAAGCTTTTGTTTGAAGAAGATTTTCATTGGTTTTAAAAAGAAGACTGTGCAAAAAGGCTTTAAAATCATTACTCTCAAAATAAGCAGTGAAACTCACTGGAGACAAGGCAGCGTGATCTACCTGGAAAACAGCTTGGAAGAAATACACAGTGGAAGGAAGTTAGAACAAGATACGGATCATGGGTGTACCGTGGGGGGGGGGGGGACGTGTGTACACTTTTTTTTTATATAAATTTATTTAAAATTTAAAATTTCATCTTTGTTTCAAAGGCAAGAAAGACACTGTGATCTTCCCACTATATTCTGCCCTGACTCAGCTTCCCACTGTCTGCCTAGGGTTCCGGGGACAGCAGTGGTTGGTGACTGTTTCCTTTTAACACATGAGTAAAATTGCCTGTTCTCAGGCGTAGGCAGGAGTTATTTTTCTTGGATTATCTGCTGTATTCCTGACGGTTATCAGTCCACTGGGCTTTAAGAGCAAGCTACTTTTTTTAGAAAAACAAATGACTTTTCCAGTTGCCTGAATCGCAGGTGGGTTTCTGCTGGGAAACACTTGAGGGCACTCGCCAGGTGCTTATGAGTTTGAAACGGCCTTTCTGTTGTGCTGCGTTTTAATACGTGGCCGTTAACAGTACTGAACCCGGGTCTCATCTGGGTGCTGTCAGGCCTGCCTATGAGTGGGCTGTAACTTGTGCCTCTTATTAAGCAGGACCTGGTGTTAAACCTCAGGAGAAGAAACCCCGCCCCCCCATAGCTTTAAGCAACCCAGTAGTGTAACTGAAGGCGGAGAGCATGAGGCTGCCGTGTCCCACCTGCACTGAAGGACAGGATGGATCCCTTACCTGTCACTGCTGGAGAGAAACCGTGTACCCGGGCCCAGTGGGGACACCTCTCGCGCAAATGCCTTCCCCACAAGTGGGGATGTGAATTAATGTTCACATTAATGGGATTTTCCTCTCCAGGGATTTCAAAGGATATTGAAAGTCATCAAAGAATATTGAAATCCACAACTATTAATTACATGCGGCTAATATAAATAGATACACACGCATATCAAAATCTGTTCCTTTGGCTAATTTGTTGGCTTTTTGAACCCAGTCACCCTCCCTACCTTACATTTTAATGGAAAATTTGTCTTTACTCATTTGCTCATTTACATATTATTCTTTTATTTACATAGATACACAAGCACACACAATCACAGCCTTTTTTTTTTTCCCATTGAGAATCGTAGGAGCCACAAGGAACAGGAAGAATCAGGGCATGATGTGTGTTTTGCAAATGAGGCCTAAAACGTCACAAAGTTCAATCTGTCTTCCTGGGGTCCGCGAGCACCCCGACACAGCGCCGGGTTGGAAAAGTCAGCCTTCCCACTCCAGGCTGCGTGGTTTGCTTTCATGTTTTAATCTGATGAGATGGTTCTTTGTTCTGGGTGGGAGGGCAGGGCCAGACTTCGGTCTGCCTGTTGCTGAGCTGCTGACCGGCTCACGTAGTGGTCGATGAAATGTTTACGGAGGGTTGGGAAGACTCAGATTCCGTGTAAGGGTGTGTGTATGTGTGTGTTCAGCCTTGTGCTGAGATAACGTGTCGTTGCTCCCGGGAGCACATTAATCGTGGTGCCCAGGTCAGAATGTAGCATCTGGAAGGCTTCTTGGTACATGGGTTTCCAAAGCAAAATTGTCAAAAGAATTTTCAGCTGCGTTGCCGCGTGGTTAATTACCCAGACAACAAGTGTGTGTCCCCATCTTCCAAACAAGGGCTCTTTTCTTGTGAGGTTAACATCCAGAGGCTTTTCCGGAAGAGATATAATTACTTTTTCATGTTCTCCACAGTAAAGTGACCTTTTGTGTTTTTGGATGCGCCGCACGGCATGTGGGGTCTTACTTCCCCAACCAGGGATCGAATCTGCGCCCCCTGCCTTGGAAGTGCAGAGGCCTAAACCACTGGACCGCCGGGGAGTCCCTAAAGTGACCTTTTAGCTCTTTACAGTAAAGCCAGTGCTTTGGACTTGTGGATTTGCTGGCATTAACATGTAGAGGAAGTGTAAAACACGACGGTAATTCTGTACAGGGCAGCAAGAGCATCAGGTCTCGTCCCCTTTCCCGTGGGCTGATTCCACGTTCTGGAACCAAGCGGGGCTGGTACTTGCCGTGTGCTGCAATGGGGAGGGGACAGGAAGGGGGCTGAGCTGCCTATGCCGGTTGCATGAACTTCCCGGGCCCCAGCCTGTTGTCACCACATGGCCTAGAGCTGCCCCCCCTCGGTGGATTGACATAAGGGTGTTCCCTGCGCACAGGGGACCAGTGATGCTATCCCGGAGAAATTTCTAAAATGAAAGTAAAGACGCTGAAGACTTAGAGAAACAGATAAGGTTCTGCTGACCGGCCGATGCAGGAAGGAAGGTCTCTTTGCGTCTGGGGTTTTAACATCAGCACGTTTTCTTTTAATAAATAGCTGGCGAAGAAGAAAGGAAGCGAAGTCAATAAAGTTTGGCCTAAACATCTCCATCGTGACTCGATTAACAGCCATGTGCCAAAAACCCAGAGATGCTACAACCCTGTGGCTGACGGGCTGGAATAATACTTGATCGCGAGCTGAGGGTTGTCTCGGGGGGAAGGCTGGTCCCCATCAGACGCCTGAGCATTCTCCGCTGAGCCCATTCTGGGGGAGAATGTGACCCCGATAGCTGAGGATCAGGGAGGCGGACCAGTGTGGATAACCGAAGCTCGTAGCTTGAGGCTGACGCAGGGCAGCCACTCCATTAAGGAAGGAAGTGGAGGAAAAGATGGGGTTTTGGCAGCAACTAACTGTGCAGAATCCCTTGAGTTTGAGATGCCTGTGGGTCACTCATGCAGTTCCCTCTCGAAGGTATGAAATAATTACCCAGGTTATCGAGGCATAGATTTGGCATCGTGAATTGAAACCATGGGGAATAGAAGGGCTTGCTTAGGGAGAAGTAGAAAGCAAAGAGAGAAGATAACCAGGGCTGGATTCCCAACACAGAGACATCTTAGGAGTGGCCTGAAGAGCAGCAGAGCTTGGCAAAGAGGACTGAAGATCTGACCAAGATAGAAACCAGGGGCTGGAGACAGAGGCTTCCAGAAGCCGGAGAACAGAGTGCCAGGACTTTGGGCGCAGCTACGCAAGAGAGAGTGACCAGGAGCAGAAGTGACAATACGTGCTTGCTTCCGGTGGATTAGGTTAAGGCTAAACTTGCACAGAACCAATTCAGGGAGTGGTGAGGGGAGAATCCATATTTTAATTAGAGGAGACATGAATGGTAATTAAAGCCATCAGCCAACTTGTTTGTTTTGGCAGCTAAGAGGAAGCAGAAGGATTAAGGGATTCTGCGTTGCGGTGGAAGAGAATGCAATAGGTAAAGAAAGCCAGCCCTAGGGGAGACGTAGAAGACCCTGGCAGGGGCTGGGAGCATCATGGGTACCCTCAATTCCTTTTATTTTATTATTTTTTTAAAAAAATTATTTTTATTTATGGCTGTGTTGGGTCTTCGTTGCTGCACGCGGGCTTTCTCTAGTTGCGGCGAGCGGGGGCTACTCTTCGTTGCCGTGTGCGGGCTTCTCATTGCCGTGGCTTCTCTTGTTGCGGAGCACGGGCTGTAGGCACATGGGCTTCAGTAGTTGTGGCACGTGGGGTCAATAGTTGTGGCTCGCGGGGTCTAGAGCGCAGGCTCAGTAGTGTGGCGCACGGACTTAGTTGCTCCGCGGCATGTGGGATCTTCCTGGACCAGGGCTCGAACCCGTGTCCCCTGCATCGGCAGGCGGATTCTTAACCACTGCACCACCAGGGAAGTCTGTTCCTTTTATTTTAGAGAAACTTTAATTCCCTACTGGGTCTGGGTGCCCGTCTCCCCTGTGATGTAATTCACAGCGTACGCTCAGTTAGAACCAGTGGAATATATGGTGTTGTCACTGTCTGGTTGGGGGTGGAGCTGGGAGCTAGGGGAGGAGCCAGCCCCCCTGTTCCGATGGGCCCTGACTATTCTACCCCCGGGCTGCTGCTTTAAGTGCCTTCCTCCCTGCCTTCCTCTCCCCATCCTGAGAGCCCTGCTGCATCGGAGGTTGAGCTGGCAGTTCCGGGAAGCTCCAGATGCCGAGAGGGGGTCGCTGCTCCCGGTGCTGGAGGCGTAGGGCGGTGGCGTCTCTGGGTGTAGATCATCACCCTCCGCACTCGGGCTGCAGGTGTTTTATTCCGCTCCGAGTACCTTTCACTTCCGTGCCCAGATTTTTACCTTTTTTCAGTCTGATTCTTCCTTTGCCTTTGAGTTGGCTCTGGCTCTCCTGAACAGTTGGTTTGAAGATATCAGCCAGGTTTGTCGTTGAAAATCATGTTGTTTTTTTTGTTTGTTTGCGGTACGCGGGCCTCTCACTGTTGCGGCCTCTCCCGTTGCGGAGCACAGGCTCCGGACGCGCAGGCTCATAGGCCATAGCTCACGGGTCCAGCCACTCCGCGGCATGTGGGATCTTCCCGGACCGGGGCACGAACCCGTGTCCCCTGCATCGGCAGGCGGACTCTCAACCACTGCGCCACTAGGGAAGCCCGAAAATCATGTTTTAATTTTCTCTGGGAAATTCAGCGGGTAAACTGGCAGATGTGCACGGCTATTGCGGTTAGAGGTTGTATGGGCTGGGCTCCTGGGCTCAGGTACAAGCTCCCACCTCGTGACCACTGACATTAGACACGTTGCTTCCTTTCTTTGTGCCTCAGTATTTAGCTGTTTAATGGGGGTGATGGTGGTACCTGGTCACAGTGCTGCCACGAGGATTCAATGATGTAATGCACTCAGCACTGTAACCAGTACTCAGTAATCACCAGCTACCATTATTATTATTATTTTTCTCACTGCCGTTCAAGCCCCTGGATTATCAACATCAGATACAGCCTGGAGCCAGAGAGATACAAATATATACCCAAATGCTCTGTTAAAAGTGCCCCTATCCACATACCCTGAGAAAACCATAATTCAAAACGATACATGTACCACAATGTTCATTGCAGCACTATTTACAATAGCCAGGACATGGAAGCAACATAAATGCCCATCAACAGATGAATGGATAAAGAAAGCGTGGCACATATATACAACGAAATATTACTCAGCCATAAAAAGGAACGAAATTGAGTTACTTGTAGTGAGGGGGATGGACCTAGAGTCTGTCATACAGAGTGAAGTAAGTCAGAAAGAGAAAAATAACGTATCCTAACGCACATTTTTGGAATCTAAAAAAACGGTACTGATGAACCTAGTGGCAGGAATAAAGACACAGACGTAGAGAATGGACTCGGGGACACAAGGGGGTGAAGGGGAAGTTGGGATGAAGTGAGAGAGTGGCACGAACATATATACACTACCAAATGTAAAACAGATAGCTAGTGGGAAGCAGCTGCATAGCACAGGGAGATCAGCTCAGCGCTTTGTGACCGCCTGGAGGGGTGGGATAGGGAAGGAGGGAGGGAGACCCAAGAGGGAGGGGTTATGGGGATACATGTATACATATGGCTGATTCACCTTGTTGTACAGTAACAAATAGAAACTAACACAACACTGTAAAGCAGTTATACTCCAGTAAAGGTAAAAAAAAACAACAAAAAAAGTGCCCACACCTTTGTCATCCACCACCCAGGGTATCTAGGGGACCCCTGACCTGTCTCTGAACCTGGGACTCCCATCTTGCCCTCTTCTGGGTCATTCTCCCCATACCTACCCCCGTGCATGGGTCTCCTGCACTTCCTCAATTACATTTTTCTCTTCCCAAGGGCTTTTCACACAGCCCTTTGTCTGTATCAGACTAAGGGCTCTTGAGAGCCGAAACCTTGATGTTGAGGCTAAGTCTTGCTTCTTACAAGTGTCTGTTAGTCACAATCTGTAAGGAAGAATCAGTGTCATGAGCTTGTTACTGCAAGTCATCTCCACGCTCTTCTAATGCTGAGAAAATCACCCAAGTGGGGATGGGAAAAGGAATGTAAAATGAGACCAAATTAAAATGAAAAGAAAATGGCTCTTCCGTATCTCTTTCAAAGCACAGGTGGAATTCTTTGCAGAATGGGGTAATTTCAGAGCCTCCTTCTGGCACTAACGTTCTGTGACACACACAGAAGGGAGAGGTACAAATAGGTGATTGGAAAGGAAGACATAAATGTTGATACTTTGTCATCTGGGGCTGGCACACTTTCCGGTCATGTTTTCACTGCTAACACTGTGGTTTCCAATGCTTTGCTCGCAGGGAAGGCCGCTCGAATGCTCACATCAGAGGAGATTACCAAAGAATTGGAGATGTGTTGCTGAAGAACATTCAGGGCATGAAGGTGAGCTGCTCGGGGATTTGGGAGAGAGAGTTCCCCAGGGAGAGTAACGCTGAGGCTGCCAGAGGCCTTGTTTGTGATCCTGGCCCGTGAGCACGTGGCCTGATTCGAGTCTGCATGGAGCACAGCCCCGGGGGAAACTCTTCCGTCTCCTCTAGGTAGTTGTATTTGGAAGCATAAAGAAAGACCCAGCCACTTTGGGGGAAGCACTTTCAGTGCTTTTCCTCTTCCAGAGCTCTGTGTCGCAACCAAAACACCGGGTATTTTCTGTGACTAAGTCATTCGAAACTTGTTTTTAAAAATTATGTAGACAAAACATTGGTTGACTGAGCATTTCACTTTTAGTCAGTTGTTTTGACTTCTTGCGGTGTGACAAAGATATTGGATTCGGAGCTGTGTCGGAATTCCAGTCAATTCTGTGGCTTTCAGTTGGTTTATAAGGTGAATATATTTTTAACCATCCAGCAGTATCTACAATGATCCAAAAGAGCGAAAGTCTCCCCAGAGAAGTCAGTACACAGTGAACCAATATTCTGCCTCGTGTTTGAAATCTGCCCCACCTCTTACATGTGGAATTTTCATTTTTGCCTTTTCATTTTAATCCATGAATCATTCCTTTAATATGGAATGTTTTAATTCACATAATTTATCTTTTGAATACAAATACATCTATATTTGCATTTTAAAGCAATCTTTCTATATCTCAACCACCCACAGAGCCTTCCTAATAACCTTAACTAATGACTAAGAGCAAGCTTGTAACCCCCCAAAGAGGGCGGGTTGCTTGTACTGCCACCGTGCAGCCCATCCAGCCATCCGTCTGTGTGTCCACCCACAGGCCATGCATACTAGCTGAGCACCTATAACGTCTAAGGCACTCATAGAATAAAAGTTATTGTTAAGGTTTGAATTAACTCCTAAGAATCTAAGTTGTTCGTGTTCGACTTGTTCCTCTTAGAATCGTGTCTCCTGAGATAGGACAGTGGAGGCAGAGGAACGGGGCAAGGGGATGCAGAAAAGAGAGGATCTGAAACTACGAGGGGTTTCCTCTTGCTCTTAACAAGTTCCAGATATTATTTAACAGACCTGGAGCCTATTGCTCGCGTTTTCCTGGTGTTCAAAAAGCAACACTCCCCGCTTTGGGCTGTATCAGAGAGAGGCCACGGAAGCCAGCAGGACTGCAGAATCCTATATGAAAAAAAGCGAAGAGTCATCTGAAGTGTTCCATGACACTAGTATTTTTAATGCCCTAAGTAAGGTGGATATACAAAACTCAGATGGAACAGTAACAGACATCTTTTCACTTTCCATGGTGTTTATTATTATTTTATTTTTTAGAGCAATTTTCGGTTTACAGAAAAATTGAGCAGAAAACTCACACGGAGGTTCCATATTCTCGACACACACACACACACACACACACACACACACACACACACACACACACACACACACACACACACACACACACACACACACACACACACACACACACACACACACACACACACAGTCTCTGTCCCCTAGTATTAACATCTTGCCCTGGTGTGGGGTAGTTGTTACAACCGATGAGCCAGTATTGATATATTATTATTAACTAGATCCATAGTTGACATTCGGGTTCACTCTTCGTGTCTTACATTCCATGGGTTTCGCTAAGGGCGTAACGTCACTAACCCACCGTGACAGCATCACACAGGACAGTGTCACTGCCCTAAAAACCCTCCGTGCTCCACCCGTCATCCCTTCCCTCCCCCAGCCCCTGCAGACCACTCATCTTTTACCGTCTCCATAGTCTTTTCCAGAATGTTATATAGTTGGACTCACCCAGTGTAGCCTTTTCAGACTGGCTTTTCTCGCTTGATAAAAATAGCCTTTTTTCTCTCTTCTATAACACGTTTCTGTTACTGTTGTACTTCCTGACTCTCCTCATAGGAAGCTCTCCCCACGTTCTGCACTTTTTTTCTTGGCCCAGTTTGGTTTTTACCTTTTCTCATGGTGCTGCCTTCTGCCTGCCTGGGATGGGGGCTCTTAGCTGAGGCTTGGGCTCCTCCATGGACCTCGGGGCAGTGGCAGACACCTGCCAGCTCGGTCCCCGCCCCCTTGGGACAGCCCCAGAGTTCTCCTGTTTGCCATCTCCCCTCGTGTCCCTCTGGCGGAAGGGTGCCCTACGGTAGACATCCGTCCTCCTCTCTGGTCACCTAGCACCTAAGCCCTCCTAAAAATAGACCTGATTTCCACCCAGAGCAATTCTTTCCCCGTCAGTCTAGTGAGCTGGCATTTTTGCACGTAGTCGGCTAACCCTCGGCTGTGCTAGCGTTTTAATTATTGTGCCAGTGCCACCAGCATTTATAGCATGAACTCTGCAGGCAGAATAGAAATAGATGGAGAGGCTCGGAGAGCCGCTGGCAGCCTTTTGGAGAAATTGGGTCGTTTTTTTATTGTGGTTGTTATTGTCGGTTTTAAAGAATTTTTATGAAGGGTGGAGGGGAACAGCAGAAGGTTCTGGACATGTAGAAGCCCAGGTTGGCACTTTTGTCCAGAATGCTTCGGGTGTCTTGCAGTGTCTTTCCCGCTCATCCCCCCACCTGTGCGTTTACCTGCACATGTTCAGGGGCTCAGCAGGGATGCTGACATCGACCCTGCAGCTGTCCCCAGACTCTCCGCACGGGACCGAGGGAGCCGGCCAGGGGCTCCAATCCCTGCCTAAAAGTCAGAGGCTATCCAGATGATGATCTCTAGCCCGGGCTGTGAACTTTCAACTGGAAACATCTGCCCAGATGCCCAAAGGCATTTCACAGTCCACGCAGGCCAAGGAGCCCTCGCCTTTTACCTGGACCCCTCCCCTGCCGGTCAGGCTGTGACCCTCCCTCCCGGGCCCTGTCTTCCTGAGCTTCTACCGCCTGCCCCCTCTCCTCCTTCACCCTCCCGCTTCCCTCCCATCGCCTCTCAGTTCTCTTTCCCAGCTGACTCACCAGCTGCCTCTCGTCCACCCGTCCTCCCCAACCACCATTGATATCGTAGACCGACTAGGCTTCAAACCCACCTGGTCTCTCTGTGGTTTAGAGAATACAGTCCAAGCTCTAAACCTGACCGAGGAAGCCTTCCCTAGATGATCTTTCACCTTCCACCTCCCGTCCTTCACATTCTACTCTGTGCTCCAATGACCTTGACTCCACCTCTCCAGGCACTCGGGGCCTTGCAAGACCCCTTTCTGAGCGGGGTGCATGCATTGGTTCGTTTGCTCATTAATGCATGCAGGCAGCAGACATCTGTGGAGCACCTATGGTGTATATCAGGCCCCAAGGATGTAGTGACAGGACAGACGCCCTCTCTCAAATAAGGGAGTTCACGTGTGAAAACACTGCATAGAGCTACACGCACGCACACCCATGCCACATACTTACATGTGCACATGCACACACACACGTGAGGGCGGGTATAACTGGCAGAATTCAAATAAACTCTGGTTTGTCCCAGTGTCAACGTCCTGGTTGGGATATTGTGCTGTAGTTAGGCAAGATGTGAGCGTTAGGGGAAGCCGGCTGAAGGGTACGTAGGACCCCGCCCCCCGTACTTGTCTTTGCAACTTCCTATGAATCTATATATGTTTTTTTAAAGTCACAAAATAAAGTCAGCAGGGAGACCACGTGATAAAGGCTAAGATGGACAATAAGCCCAGGAGGAAAGAGAGAGCAGGGAAGGCCCCAGAGCTGACCCTGAAGGACGGAGGTGGGGGGGGCTGAGGGGGGCGTGTCTTAGGAGCAGAGTGCCCTGTGCCAAGGTTCTGGGTGCCAGGGCCTGGCACATTCAAGGGCAGGTTGTTCAATGGGTGTCCAGAGCGAGTAGCAAGAGGTCATGATGGAGAGGCAGAAGGGGTTACATGCTAAGGGCCCCGTGTGCCCTAACGACAACTCTGGAGTTTGTCCTGAGAGGGTGGACGTTCTTGTCGCATTCCAAGCAAGAGACGATGTGCCCATTTGCATTGGTGTAAGTTCCTTTTGGTGGCACTCGAAAGTCAGGTGTCAGGAGTGGAGACAGAGACCCCGATGGAGACACCATTGCAGTGGCCAACACAAGGGCAGTGACCATGGGGTGAAGCCAGGAACAGGCTTGCTGTTTTTAGGAGGTAGAGTTGGCGGGACTTGGTGAAGGCTTCAGAAAATGAGGGGATCTGGAATCTTATCCAGGTTTTCTGTCCTGAGTAGGCGGTTGGTGACGGCACCCATCCTGGGGTTAGAGGATCACGGGGCAGCCTCAGTTGCCGCAGGGGGTATCGGGTTGGTGTCTGGACTCACTGCGGTTCCCGCTCTTTGCGGAGCGTGGGAATGGAGGTGCTGGGATGGGGAATCCACATATGGGAGTTAGCAGCACACGGGTAGTGAGCCCACCTCTGGGAAATACTGATGGGGTAAGACGTGAGGACGACAGCTGCGTGGGGAGTCAATTCCTCCTGAACGCTCTGTCAAGCTTCTTGCCCCGCGTCTGTCTCCACCACCACCTGTTCAAGGAGAGCGATATTCAACAGCACTTGTTAACGACGGTAGAGCAGACTTTATTCAGGGCCGTTGCCGTAGGTATGGGGACACTGCAGTGGGATTTTACAGTGGGAGAGAGGGATTGGCCTCAGCTCCAAGTGCACCGGGGGCAAGTGGGGATCTACAGCCAAGGAGCAGGGCGGGACTCAGAGGATGGGAAATTTCTGTGACGAAACATCACAGTCGTGAGGCGGGGACTCTGGCTGGACCGACTTAACAGGATTCTTTGCCGAAGACAAGTGGGGTGCTCAGACATCACCTGAGGACGGCGGGGGATGCAGACCCCAATGTCAAGGGTGACCAGGTATCCAGGGTGGAGGGTCCTGGCTGAACTGACTTAGCCGGGTTCTCACCAAAACGGGATTGTACAAGGAAGGGCACAGGCTGGCCTGGGAGAAGCTTCAGGAGGCTGACAAAAGTTTGCTCAGGCAAAGGATCTCAGTCAGACCCCAGTAGAGAAGGACTGAGTCTCATTCCCATCCGCTCCCCGGAATCCAGCAGAGCAGGATATGCTCAATTATTACATGAGCAAATTGGGGGGGAGTTAAACAGAAATATGTAGTTTTAACTATATGACGTTTATTCAGTGGCCCTGGCCTATTTGTCGTTTTTTGATGTTTAGGAGAAAACCCCAAGCCCCCTGGAGGAGCTCCCATTGTTCTATTTCCCCTCCGTTTTGCCGGTCTTCTTTTAAAAGGACATGTATACCTCTAATGTTATATATACATCTCAAATATTTTATAATCCCTGCGTATTTTAAACTGCGCAATGCTTTAATAGAGCGTTTTATTCCATCCTGAGAAGTTAAATAGTGAAATATTAAAAACATGAAATTAAGTAAATGGAATGAAGTAATGAAAGCGAAGGTGATCTCTTTTGAGTGTTAAAATGGGTGGACCATGTGGCTGAGCAGGACTCCGCCCCTCCCCCTCCCCCTCCCCCCTTTTGTCTCCCCGGCTCCCTGCCCCACCCGCTCCCGTGTCTCGCCCACCAGCAACTGGCGGCGCATCTGTGGAAGCACAGCGAGGCTCTGGAGGCGCTGGAGACCGGCATCCGGGGCTCCCGGCGGCTGGAGAGCTTGTGCCGAGACTTCGAGCTGCAGAAGGTGTGCTACCTGTCGCTCAACACCTTCCTCCTGCGCCCGCTGCACCGGCTTATGCACTACAAGCAGGTCCTGGAGCGGCTGTGCAAGCACCACCCGCCCAGCCACACCGACTTCAGGGACTGCCGAGGTGAGTGCTTGGGGGGGCGGGGTGTCTCGGGGATACTGTGTCCCAACAGGGGCAGATGCGCTTTTTAGGACCTGGTCAAATATTTTCTGTCCCCTTTTGGTCTTTCACGTAAAGAAGGCGGTAGTGATCACCATGGCTTCTCTTTTCCATCCCCTCTTGCATGCATTTTCTCCTTCCATCCTGCCTGGTTTAGTGCACAGAACCCTGGAGAAGCTCCACTTAGAGTCAGCCCCTTACAGGAAGCTTTCCTCTACCTCCATGGTGGAAACTCATCACCTCCCCTTGGATGGGCCACAGAAAACGGCTGGTAATAAACACTGTTCCTCATTGCTGTGGGGCGTTTTTAAGGTCCCCCAATAAGCATTTCACCTGTGTTAACTCTCAGTCTTAACGAGAAGCCTATGAGACAGTGGTGAGCTCATTTTACATATGGGGGCTACTGAGACCAGAGAAGTTAAGGAACCTGCCCAGAGTCACACAGCTGGAAAGTAAAGGACATGTAGCCTAAACCCAGAACCCATGTTCTCGACCATCCTACCCTCCCTACTGGCTCATGATGATATTACTCACTGTTCCTCGCTCAGCACCTGGGCCAGGTACTCTGCCAGGTATCTTTCTTACGCTAACACCTTTAATCCTTTAACAACCCCATGAGAGAACTGTTGTTATCCCATTTTATAGATAAGAATACTGAGGCTCAGAGGGGGTGAAGGACTTGTGAGTGTCACTCAGCTGGCAAGAGAGCAGAGCTGGCATTCCAGACCATGCTTTTCCCACTGGGCCACGCGTCGTCTTTCTGAACCTGTGTCCTCTGCCTCGCGTTGCATGTGGTCTGTTACTGTCCACGCTCCCTGGCTTGGACCTGCAGCCCCTTGGGGGCCAGGCCCTGAGGCCTGTTGCTGGGCCCCCTGCACTCTGCAGCCAGTCCATGCACAGAATGCACCCTCCGCAGGTGGCTCTTGACAGATAACAGGAATTCGCACACCCAGTAGTATGTCAAGACCAGTGTCTGTTGCCTAAAGTATTATAAACTCAATCTTAGTTTTTAGAAAGACAACCAAAGAAAAGATGTGTCAGAGTAGTTAAGACATGGGCAGCTCACGGAAGGGCAACAGAAATGGCTCAAGGCGCAGTTTTGGCTTGCTTTAGTTGGCAGCAGTCTTTGAAACAGACCATGCTGCCCCCTGCCTTGTGCCTTAGTATATTCTGTTCCTTCTGCTGGGACTCCTTGCCACCACCTCCTAGTCCTTTCCCTGGCACAGTCCTCTTTTAAGGCTTAATCTGTGCCTCACCCTCAAGGCTGGGTGACCCTCCCCACCCCCCATCTGCCTTGTCCTGCCATATTGGCAGTCCCGCTTGGCTGTGCCTGGGTGAGATGACCTAGGGCCCTTCCCAGCTCCCAGGACTCAGACCTGCGTAGATCTCTTACCCGTGAGGGCGAGGGAGAGGGACGTGAGGGCGAGGGAGAGGGATGTCTCTAGTTTTGCACGTGCTATTCTCAGGCCACCTTGCCTAGTTTTGCATTTTACTATTATGCTAAACAGTCTCTATTGAGAAAAGTCTGTTCTTCACAATTAAATGGCAAAAATGTCTGTTCCCTAAGCTGAAAACGTAAGGTGGCATCATTGTAGAAAGACTGTAGAAAGGCAAATCGAGGAATATCTGAACGTAGATTTCCTGAACGTGAGGGATGCAGAGAACCAAGAGCTGTTCTGGAATGCGTCTGGGGCCAGGCTGCCGTCCGTTTTCCTCTTAGAGCTTCTGCGCGCCCACCGCACTAAACATTCAGTGCCCGGGAATTGTTTGTTGGACTAAATCGGCTGGTCATGTCTAAAGACGGAGCAAGCTCTGGGTTTGTCACTATGGCTGAGACAAGAAGCATTCTGTGATAAGAAGCCAGGAAGCATTTCGTTTGCATCCCCAGGGAGACGGCCAAAAACAAGGAATGCTTCCTGCCGCAGTTGAGGTGCTGGGGGCGGGGGGGAGGCGGTGTTTACTGTCCTGAAGATCGAAGTTCAGTGGACAAATGTTTGTTGCTTTCCCTTGACAAACAGACCAAAAGGCTCAGCTACCATGGATGTGCCTGCCACCCAAACCCGTGCTAACAGGGCACCAGCTCCTTTTCCATATTGGATGCCCGTCGGTATAGGGGAGACGTGCCCACATTGGAAAATTTAGTTTGCAGCTGTTCTTTACAACCATTTTATAAACACTATAAATGTCTGCAGAAGGAAGAACCGGGGTGTGTTGGAATGTTCATTACCCAAAAGTGCTGCACTACCAGTTAGACCCTTTGCCAGAAAGATCCCTCCTTTGCCCTAGATTTTTCTGTGGCTTTTCTGTGCTCTCTCTGCTCTGTTCTTTCCTGGTAACAGGGAAGGGAGGGAAATCTCTGCCCCGGGACAGAATTCCAGGCACTCTTATTCCCTTGCTGCTGCCCCTTTATGCCAACAAGTGATTCTAACTGAAGGACAGCTGTACACCACCAAGCTTGAAGGGGGCATTGATATTTTCAAGATGGCTTTGGGGAAACTAAAGCAAAGCCAATCGATACATAAAGTAAATCCCTCAAGTTTTATTATTGAGAATTAGCAGTGTCTTCCCTAGAAGCATGGCTTTGTTATAGTTCAGCTACAGGAGGATATTACCCTGGAGAACTGATCTTAAAGATATTGGGGGAAAAATGACCCACGTCTGCCATGAATGCTGCAGCTTTTGTGTCCGTTTCCTTCCTTAGCTGCTTTGGCAGAGATCACGGAAATGGTGGCCCAGCTTCACGGTACGATGATCAAGATGGAGAATTTCCAGAAGCTGCATGAACTCAAGAAAGATTTGATTGGCGTTGACAATCTTGTGATTCCAGGAAGGGTAAGCAGCTGTGCTCTCCGTATGCTTTGGAGGTAAAGCCAGAAAGACAACATTTAAATGACTTACATTTGAACCTTTTGAATATGGACACTCCCAAGTTAAAATATCCTCCTTCTGAAGTGGCTTCCTTCCCCCCTGGGGGACAATTGGGAAAATGCCTTGAACATTACAGTGTCAATTCAAAAATTCTGTGTTAGAAGGAGATCAGTCAATCCTTCCACCTCATATGCTGCTTTCTCTCCTTACTGGTTGATCCGCTCATTTTTCCCCACCATATTCTGAGCAGATTTGAGATTGCTCATTTTATTTTTTTAAATTTAGGTAAATAAAAACAAGATAAAAAGAAAATTTTTAAGAATTGGGTAAAATGGCGATAGAAAGCAGAGAAAACGCTAGTGCATGAAAGCAGGCAATAAATTCCCATGTAAGAAAAGTATTTTTTTAAAGATGCAATTTACAGGGACTTCCCTGGTGGTCCAGTGGTTAAGGCTTTCACTGCAGTGCTTTCACTGCAGGGGACACAGGTTCGATCCCTGGTTGGGGAACTGAGATCCCACATGCCATGTGTTGTGCCCGCCCCCCAAAAAGATGCAGTTTGCATAATGTAATTTGAATTTGGAATTAAAATAACATTTTAGCCAGAACATGATTCTGGGAGGGATGCAAGTTCCCTTATGCTATTAACCTTGACTTGCCCATGTGCATGACATGTAGGTCATTCACAATAAAATAGGGCCTCGCTGTCCAAACACACTCTCTCCACGCCAGTGGGCATTTGAAAAATACAGGGTAGCCTGCCTTTTTCCAGTTCTCTTCCTAGGAAGCAGTCATTGACCAGGAATTAATACTGGGTAGTCGCTGTGCCTCGCCCCATCTCTCTGTGGGAATTTTTTCCACTAGTCCCCTATCTTGAACCTCATCCAGGTTCAGGAGGGAATTTTAGCCTCTTTGATCTGCCTTAATGTGCAGACACGTATCCCGTGGGTCAGGGGCTTCTAGTTTTATCTGACAGGTAGCCTCCCTGGAAACTTTAAATCTGTGTAACTCAGAGAAGAAAAGGGAACATCCCTCATCTTTTGGGTATTTGGGTCTTTCTGTTGGGAATCCTAATTACAAAGCTGACCAGATACCAGTTATAAAATGTTGTCAGAAGAATTATGTGGTAAATGCTGGGTGGAAATTAAAGCTGGGATTTACTTCAGCTCTGCTGGTGAGAAAATTCTGCCGGGACTCAGTACACGACAATCACGTTTACCCATCCATGCAGAAGCCTTTAAAGCCTTGTGGAATCAATGTAATTTTCTCTTAACTTTGGATGTTATGAAATATTTAGCATATCAAGCTACATGGCAAACAGCATTTGTAAGGAACTCATTTTGAGGAATAGTTTCCACGGTGCTATGAAAAGAGCAGTGGATTGGAGTAGGTGGCCCGGGTTCAATTTCTGGCTCCACCAGAATTGGGATGGCTCACTTACTGGAACGTTCCTTCCCTTCTGTAACACGGGGGTCATACCTTCTCTGTCGTAGGTGATACGGATCAAATGAGATTTAATGTGCAAAACCAACACAATAAATACGAATTATCTTCCTCTTCCCCCACCTACACTTACCTGAAGAGACTAAGTTTATGCTTATTATAATGTCATTGAGTACCCAGCACAGCACTGTAGAAGGCACCAGACTGAGCTTTTCGTCAGATACGGGCGCTCTCACCCACCAACTGACCAGGTGATCTGGGCAAGTTCCTTACTCATTTTACTCCTCAGTTTCCTTATCTGAAAACTGGGGATGAATCTACAGGCTCACATATGCAGCTAATATAAGCACACAGCACATGTCAGGCTCACACCACGTGCTAAATAAAAGAAGGTCTTTATTATTGAGGACGCTGAGGGGCGCTGGTTCCACACTGCAGACCCACCTTAGCTGCATATTCTTATGTTCATCTGCCTGCTTCTCGGCCACTCACTGTTTCAAAGTCAGCCCTGACTGAAATGGAAAGGAGGGATCTAAGAGCCTCAGAGGGGCGAGTTCTAAGATGGGCTGTTCCACACACGGAGGCTAATTGATTCTCTTTCTTTTTTTTTAAGTCTTTATTGAATTTGTTACAATATTACTTCTGTTTTATGTTTTTGGGTTTTTTGGCCATGAGGCATGTGGGATCTTAGCTCCCCGACCAGGGATCGAACCCACACCCCCTGCATTGGAAGGAAAAGTGTTAACCACTGGACCACCAGGGAAGTACCCTGGTTTTTTGTTTGGTTTTGTTTTTTTTTTAATTTTAAATTATCGAATAACCTATTGAGTGGAAAGAAGGCTCTGACAGATTTATCTACTGGTGGAATTTGCAAAATTGAGATTTAAAGGGGAGCGGCTAATGTTCCAGCTCCCTGCGGTCTAATTCCTCACCCAGCTTTCGGGCATAATCCTGCTGCCCTCCCGCTAGGGTCAGGCTGAGATGAGGTCATGTCCTGGAAGGCAGGATTCCCACCCCGCAACCCCCGCCCCCACGCCAGAGGCCAAAGGCCCCAGCACACTCTGGCCTGAGCCAGGCCCCCAGGGTGTGTTTTCTGCCCCTAAGAGTTCTGTGCCTGAGAGTTCTTCCAGGAGGATAGTGGAGGTTCATTTGGATAAAACGCAGAGGACTGGATATTGTGAATTTCATTCCAGTAGGAAGCAGCTTGAGCTTAAGGATATTAGGAGCCTTTTCTTTTTCTCCTATTTCATGGTTTTCTTTAAAAACTAAAAAACAGTTCTGGGCAAGAGGCATTTTCCATCTCCAGCCCTGAGACGGTGATCTGAGTCCATAGCCCTTCTGCAGAAGCTCCATCTTCCCCTTCCCACATCCCTAAGATTCGTTAAGAAAACGCACATATAACAACATCGGACATGCGAGCCGGGAACAGGAGTAGACAGCACAGTGGGGTCACCACTCCTCATTCTCTGATCCCCTTCAGTGATGAGAGCATTCCCCAAACACCGTTTCTTCATACGGTACCGTTGCTGTCTGATAGCATCCATCCCATGGACCAGCAAGTATTTGTTATGTGTCACTTCGTTGATCTCCAAAATATGTCAGTTAAATCACCAGCAGATGTTGTCTTTGATTGACATTTCATAAAGGACCAAAGCAAGAGTCAGGCTGTGCAGTCTATAGAATGCAAATGAACTGGTTGAGTCCCTGTTCTTGGCTCGTTGGCTACCGAGGTCACAGGAAAACTAGGTAACAAACAGCCCCAATACTTAGTGACTGAAGACAACCTTTTAGTATATGTCACGGTTTTGTGAGTTGGGAATGGGGCAGGACTCAGCCAGGTGATTCTTCTTTCTCTAGGGCATTGACAGAGGTCCCAGCTGGGCTGACCTGGAGGGGCCAAGGCTTACACTTGGCAGACGGCTGGAGCCTGGGCTCAGCTGGGACCGTGCACCTGAGAGCCCACGAGGGGCCTCCCCAGCGTGGGTTCAGGGTGGTCTCACTGCTTAATGTGCAGTTTAGGGTTCCCAGAGCAAGTGTTCCCAGGGACAGAGCAGAGGCTGTGTGTAGTTTTATGACCCGGTCTCACAGGTCACACAGCATCACTTCCATACTCTATTTGTCAAATTGGTCACCAGTCTACCCACATCTAAGGGAAGGGGACAGAGACCAGCCTCTGTGGGAAGCATGTCAACGAACTTGCAGCTGTGTTTTAAAAGCAGCTCTGTGGACACACAGTTTGGCGGTTCCTTAATAAGTGAACCATAGAATTTCCTCATGACCCAGCAATTCCACTCCTGGCTCTATACCCAGAAGAACTGAAAATAGGTGTTCAAACAAAAACTTGAACATGCACGTCCACAGCAGCACTGTTCAGAGTAGCCAGAAGGGGAAGCAACTCAAATACCCATCAACAGCCTAAGTGGGTAAACAAGGTGTGCCCCATCCATGCAGTGGAATATTCAGCCCCAGAGAGGAACGAATTTCTGACACGTGCCACAGCATGGACGAACCTTGAAAACATTGTGCTAAGTGAAATAGGCCAGACACAAAAAGCTACATATTACATGTTGGACTTATATGAAATAGACAAATCCACAGAGACAGAAAACAGATTGGTGGTTGCCAGGTGCTGGGGAGGCGGGAACGGGGAGTGAGAAATGGGGACTGACTGCTTAATGGTTTGGGTGATGGAAAGTTCTGGACCTAGATGGTATTGATGGATGCACTAAAGGTCATGCAGGGTAAGTTTTATGTGTATTTTACCACAGTTTTGTAAATGATAGTTTTGTGGAGGGTTTCTGAAGTGGCCCTGAATCGTCTGTGCCCTCAGAAGTTTATAGTCGGGAGGGAGAGTTCCCTTCTGGCTCTTTCATCCTAGAACAGTTACTAGTTTTTGAGAACCAGATTTTAAGTCGTGGAGAAGATTCCTCTATGCACAGTTCTCTCCTGTGGCGTATCTGTCTTCCCGGTCCCCGGCTGCCACTTTGTATCCATCCAGGGGCCTTGTCCCCCGCTCGCAGCCGGAAGCCCTGAGGGCCTGGGGGTTCAGTGTAGAGTTATAGGTCCGGGTGTGAACCAGCGCACCGCACGGGCCAGCGGAGCTCCGACCGCCAGCTGCTTCTCTGGTGGAGGAGCCAAAGCTAGCCCCTACCTTGCAGGTTGCTCAGAAGGAAAGGAGCTTAGAGGCGGCACAGCACGGCGTTCAGTAAATAGGAGCTATGACGGGTACGGTTTTTAGCGTGAAAGGGACCACGATGGGCGGAAGCATCTCACATCGCGTTGAGTCTGCGCTGATGCGACTTTGCAGGCTCCGAGCCAGCTCGTGGGTGTGTTTTCTCTGCAGGAATTCATCCGTTTGGGCAGCCTCAGCAAGCTCTCCGGGAAGGGGCTCCAGCAGCGCATGTTCTTCCTGGTAAGTGGTGAGAGCTGTTTGTTCAAGGTGATCGGTGACTTGTGAGCCCGTGGAACCAGCAAGGGTCACGGCGCTGGGCCTCGGCCGCCCCAGAGGGGGTACCTGGGAGACAGGAGGAGCAGCCAGAGCTGCTCAGACTGGAGGTGTTGAGATCCACGAATTGTCCTGTCGGACTCTGAAAACGTAGTTTCTGTACTTGTTGGTTTCAAACAGAGCCCATTCGTCTCAGCCGCGCTTGTCCTTGTTCTTCTAGTTCAACGACGTCTTGCTCTACACGAGCAGGGGGCTGACGGCCTCGAATCAGTTTAAAGTTCACGGGCAGCTCCCGCTCTACGGCATGACCGTGAGTATGCGCCGTGGGCACGGGATGGGGACCGGGACCTCTGCCTCTGGGCTGCCCGCGGGGTGCAGGAGCCAGTGACAGGGGGAGGGGCTTGATAAGGAAGTGAGAGCGTCACAGGCGCTGTGAAAAACCTGGGCCTTGTTAGGGCTCCCCTAGAGGGGCCCCGGGACCTCACTCCCTGTCCTGCACCTGGGATGCACGGCTATGTTCCTTCCGGAATCAAGCGCAGAGGCAAGCTGCCGTGCCTACGTGGTGTGAACTTGCCTTTCACTGCCCGGTGCCTGGCCCCGGGGCCCTGAGAGCCCATCCTCACCGTCCACGTGGAGTGAAGACCAGGAAGCAGCCTTTCTCCCGAGATGTCCAGTGGACGGGTGTCTATATTCTGTGATCCTTGGTGGGCAGAGGCAGACAGGGCGCCAGTGTGCGCCAGTGTGTCATATCCCCACACTCTCCTCAGTGGGCGGGTAGAGGGAGGTTTATGGCTCTGATGAAAAAGTATAATGCATTTTGATCTTGCTTTCACCCTCCCGATGGGGACTTTTTTGGACTTGGTTCCGCCGAGCTGTAGTCAGTTCGGTGAACGTTTGAAAATGTACTGAGTATCCCAACCCCTACTCGGCAGTAACTTATGAACACTCGCCCCACAGATGGAGGAAAGTGAGGACGAGTGGGGCGTGCCCCACTGCCTCACCCTGCGGGGCCAGCACCAGTCCATCGTCGTGGCTGCCAGGTAACGCGGGAAGCCTGACCTTTGACCTCGGTACCCCTTCTCCCCACCGTGGCCTGGAAATACCTGACGTCCATCTGTCCTCCTCCAGTTCTCGGTCCGAGATGGAAAAGTGGGTGGAGGACATACAGATGGCCATTGACTTGGCCGAGAAAAGCAGCGGCCCCGCCCCCGAGTTCCTGGCCAGCAGCCCTCCTGACAGCAGTAAGTGTTGCACTGAAAATTGCCTTACCGATGCGCCCCATAGCCACAGTCTACGTTTGTGTTTTAAGCTAAAAATCAAGGAACTTTTTATAAAAGTTAAAAAACACAAACAAAACCCCTTAAAAGAGAATGAGCGAGCGGAGAAATCGCATCTTTTCTGGGCCAGCACTGCCGCTTGTCAGCCTCTGGGGGGCGAGGGGCGGGGAGAAAACTGTTAGAGGCTCCCTGGCAGAGGGACTGGTGGGACGCCCCTGGCCAAGCCCTCACTGCCAGTGTGACTTCCTGCTCGGTGGGTGCCCGGGACCCCCAGCCTTCCCATCCCATTCGGCTCCTGGGCGGGGTTGGGACAGGGGCCCTCCTGGCGAGCAGAGAGGAAAGCACCGCCTCCTGCTGCCCCTGCAGAGTCCCCGGAGGAGGCAGCGGGCGACCAGGAGTCGGAGGACGACCTCAGCGCCTCGCGCACCTCGTTGGAGCGCCAGGCCCCGCACCGCGGCAACACCATGGTGCACGTGTGCTGGCACCGCAACACCAGCGTCTCCATGGTGGACTTCAGCGTGGCCGTGGAGGTAGGGCAGGCGGCGGGGGGTCAGGCCACGGGCACCGGCCTTCTGAGCATGCGCGCTCTGTGGGCCGTCAGGTGCACCGGCCTTGGCGTCTGTCCGTTCCCAGGACGCCTGTGCAGTGATGGTTTTCTTTTGTTCTCTGAACCGTGCCCTCTCCTCTCGCGGAGTTAGCCACGGGGCGGGGACTGTGCGTGCCTTTATGCGTCTGTCCGCGCCGAGAGGTCCGGATGGGCAGCGCAGCCGCCGTTCTTGCTGCGCCCGGGAGTAGCCCCCGGAATCGGGTGCGGGGAGGCGGTATGGTTGGAAAGCTGCTGCCAGCCAGGGCCACAGCAGGTAGGTGTATTTCATGGAAGAACCTGCAAGAAGCCGGCTCTCGGAGCGTCCCGAAGATCTGGCTTTGGGGATGGGGGCTCTCCCCGTATTGCGACCGTGAACCTTCTAGAACTCTCCAAACCTCATTCCCTAAGCGTCCTCCAGTCCAGGTCCATAATCCCTAACCTTTCAGAAAATGCGAAGCCCAGAAAGCTCTAAAACCGTGAAGTTCTCTTCATACCCCATTGACAGCAGAACCTGACCTGACCGGTCAGGAGGCTGTTTATCGGTTTTGCGAGCGCGTCCTGTTTTATACTACAGCATCGCTGTGTTTGATTCTGGGCTACAACCCCAGACCCCACTGCCTGGGGTGTCACAGAGGACAGGCACTGGATTATCTTTCTAAAATCTGACAAATGCTGAATTCCTAAGTGTGCCTGGCCCGAAAATGTCACCTAGGAGCTTGTGAGCCACGAACAGCGGTTCGTTTGCTTTCGGAACCAACAGTGTGTTGGTTCAAATGAGCCGAACATTTTGATGGGTAGTCCATAGGGGTTCTCTGAGATTGTTTTCTGGAACTGACCTTCACAGTTCCACGGAACTGTGTTTGTCGAGTTTCCCTGCTACAGCTAATGTTCTAAAACCCATGCTTCCTCGTCAAGACATCCCCATCCTCGGGGCTGTCCCAGCGCGTGGCCGACTGGGCGTGGCCTTCCGTCTCCTGCATCCGCCCCACGGCGGGGGAGGGGGCTTTCTCTTCCCGAGGGGCTCACTGTGTTCATCCTTCCCATCACATTTCCACTGCACCTGTTGGCGAAGCTTGCCAGCCGGAGACTTCTTCCAGGGGACAGGGATCTTTCCAGCAAGGAGGGGGCAGTGGCCATCTGGAGGCAAAAAATACCTGATGACATCTCTTCTGTCCAGGCGAGGCCAGGGGAAGGGCGGGGCCGTGCGGGAGAAGTCCTCTTTGCTTCGCTTTATACTCACCTTTGCGATGTGTAGTCAGGGCTGTGGAGGTGTGGGAACTTGGTAGGCATGAACCTTCCTCCTTAACCCCTGGAGGCAGGCAGGCCATTCAAGAATGCGGCCCAGACACAGCTCCTCGAGCCCAGCTTTTCAGGGTGACAGCCTGCACTGGTGCTGTGTGCGCGCACACGCGCGTGTGTCAGTCAGCCGAGTGGTCAGCACACCAAGTGGTCAGCACGCTGCAGCCTCAGACCAAACCCTGCCCACCCCCTGCTTGGTTACAGCCCGTCAACGAAGAACAGGGTTTTCCGTTTTTGAGTGGTTACTACAACTGTCTTTGATTTTGCCCCTTGGCCCAAAAAGCCTAAAATGGTATTTGGCCCTTTGAGGAAGGGTTTGCTGAACGTTGTAGCCCACGCGAGCGAGCCCTGAGCCAGTGTGGTTTTAAGGTGGCAGCTTGGATGCTCGTGGAACTGGCGCGTCTGTCACTCTGTAAATGTCCCTTCCTTGCCCGATCCCCCGTCCCCAAGGCGTGTGGCTTCAGTCTGGTGTCCGCAGTGGGCTCCTGTGGGTGCCACATGCCCCTGGATGACCGGAGTTGGGGGAAGGGGGACAAGGGATTGGCTCCTTCCTTCTTGACGTGCTGCTTCCTTACCGTCCCCAGCACCAGATTCTCTCTTCTGGGCTCGTGCAGGTAGAAGTGAGTGAGGGGGATGTTTGGGGGCAGCGTGAAATTGAGCTGGCCTCCGTAGAAAGTCTGGGGGCACCGTCGACGTCGGGGTGCCGACGCTAGGACGGCCAGTGTGAAGCCTCGCGTAGGCCATAGGGCCAGCGGAGGTATTCAGAGGGGAAACCATCAAAGTTGTGTTGTAGAACTGGAGTTGGGAGGCGGTGGGGGCTGGGGAGAGAGGAGGGTGTCACTCAGCCGTCTGCACACAGGTGAGGACCAGGGGGATGGGGGGAACGTAACTAGGGGTGGGGACCCTCATTTCCTGCGGCTGCCGCAACACATCTGAAGCCGCTTAACAACAGAAATGTGTCCTCTCACAGTGCTGGAGGCCGTAAGTCCACGATCAAGATGTCAGCGGGGTCGGCTCCTTCTGGAGGTCCTGGTCCAGGTCTCTCTCCTGGCTTTTGGTGGTTGCCAGCCACCCTCGGTGTTCTCTTGGCTTGTGGACACATCACTCCAGTCTCTGCCTCTGTCTCACTTGGTGGGGGGGGGGGGGGGGGGTGTTCTCCCTGTGTATCTGTTGAAAAGTCCTCTTCCTATGAGGACACCAGGCATTGGGGTTAGGACCCACGGTACTCCAGTAGGACCTTATCTTGACTGTATCTGCAACGACCCTATTACAGTCATCTTCACAGGTACTGGGCCTTTGGGCATGAATATCTTCTGGGGGGACACGAATCAATCCACAACAGGGATGGAGCAGCTGGGAGCAAAGAGGCCTTCCTCCAGTCTGGGAAAGGCAGGGAATGGGCCTCAGCCGGTGCCAGATTGGGAATGTTGACCTCTCCCGTAAAGGCAGCACAGACTGGTCCGGGTTGGAGACAGACCCAAAGGTCATTTGCGTAGATAAAAGGCTCAGGCTCTTGAGAGCAGCTTAGGGGCCACGTGACCTGAGTAGGAGACTTGACGTGTATATGGGAGCGAAGCCAAGGGAGCGAGGGTTTTGGTGGGGTTGGCAACTTTGGAGGGCACGGGGGCAACGGGGAGCAAGGAGAGACCCGTAGATACAATTACTAAGAAGCATCTGGCAAAGCTGCTAAGCTGGCAAAGCTAGAAGGACTTACTCAGAACGAATACCCTGGCATGTTCCAGGAGGATTCAAGGCTGCTGGCAGAAGGTAAGGGCGTTCTCATGACCCTGCCTTGGGAAGAACACTGGCCTGGAACCTGGTTCATCAGTGAAGTGTGTAAACCACACTGTGGGTTGGACTGGCTATCGTTCCAAAGGGAAACGCATCTAAGAGAAAGGTTTTTTGGGGGCTCTGTCTGGAGGAATTTGATTTCAGTATAAAAATAAGGAAAGGAAAATGTGCTACTCTCCTTCCTCCAGAGTGAGACTTGCATGTAATCGTGTGTGCTATTGCACAAGCATCAAATCCCCACTCTGGTTGGTTGCCACCATCACCTGCTGGAACCCACCGTTCGCCTTTTCTTATGCCTTTCGCCAGTGGGTAAGTAAGTGGCAGCCAGGAGTGATGAGGGCCACAGGGGCAGCTCTGCTTCCTGTGTTCTCTCGGCCTAACACGCCGTCTCCCCCATCAGACTGCAAGCGACTCGCAGCCAGAGCCATTTAACCTCTTCTCACAGGCGCCTTACTTAAGAATGTCTCTTGGATTAAACACAGGTTACTGGAAAAGCCCCAGAGATGGAATGAGGTAGACGCAGGTGTGTGTATATGTATATTTTATTGTGGTGCGTTTGCCCGTTTCACCCCTTTGAAGTGAACGATTTAGTGGCAGTGATTATATTCACCATCCATTTCTCTCTTCGTCAAGGCTTCCTGGCAATGAGCTGCTGTCTTGTCAGGGACACAGCTGAGGCTTCTTAGGGTCCTCTGAGAGGTGACACAGGGGCTTTGGAGAGAAGGCAAGGAAGGATGCACAGGCTCTGATCTTGGCGGCCCCCCTTGGCTGCCTGTGATTTCACGGTGATGCTCTGTGCTGGCAGCTCCTGCGGGCCTCAGGAGACCATGGAGCTCCGGAGTTAAACCAGGACGCCCGGAACGCCTGTTCCCACCAGCGCAGGGTGGGGCCTGGAGGCTCCGCGCTGAAATCCAGCGTTGCGGCCAGGGCCACCAGGTGGCAGTCAGGAGCTGCTGGCTGGCGCTGGGCTCCTGCCGGCTTAGAGTTGAGGGTGATGGAGCCTTTCCCACGGATGCCCCAACAAGCACCACCCGCTGGGCAGGTCTGTCTCACCATCCCGGAGGTCACAGGTCCAGAAATCAACGTCCCTCTAAACCTGTGTGGGAGGCGGCCGCCTGGCCTCTGCCAGCTGCTGTGGGTTGCTGACCCGCCTTGGTGTTCTTGGGCTTGTAGACGCAGCACTCGCGCCTGCCTGTGGTCACAGGGGCTGCCCCGTGTCTGTCTGTCAGCCGTAGTGGATACGGGCCGCTACTCCAGGACGATCTCCGCAATTCTACATCCGATGACCCTATTTCCAAATAAGGTCACATTCTGAGATGCGGGGGGGGGGGGGGGGGAGTTGACAGGAAAATTAACCCAGGCTCACGCAGTCCCCCTCCCAGAGTGAAAGGCCGTTTTCTTAAGTCACCCCCAGGAAGCCTGCTCACAGAAGCACGGCCCTGCCGGCGGGCCCCACCGGGCTGTGACACTGAGTTGGCCTTTCCACCGGGCTCCTTACAGGCTGACTTGTCTTGTAGAATCAGCTGTCTGGGAACCTGCTGAGGAAATTCAAAAACAGCAACGGGTGGCAGAAGCTGTGGGTAGTCTTCACCAACTTCTGCCTCTTCTTCTACAAGTCGCACCAGGTATGTGCCCAGTGGGGCGGCTGGGGAAGAGCCTCCCTCCTCGGGGAGCAGGCAGCTTTCCTCTGGAAGGATGAACAGCTTGACCCCTGAGCCACCCAGGTGTCGGAGGGGGGCCCACAGCAGGCTGGGCAAGGCCACGGCCCGCAGAGACCCCACAGCTCTAAGCGAAGGCTGCCGTTATCCACTTGCCAAGGGCTGCGCGTCTGCTGGTTGGATGAGGGGAGGGGGGCGCGGGTGATGTCACCGGTGGCCGACGCGATGCATCCGGGCCTGGACCTCAGTCCAGACCAGCTGCTGCGGGCAGGTGCCACACCTGTGACTGCTCCCACCTTCTGTGCCCCCTTCCAGGACAGTCACCCCCTCGCCAGCCTGCCTCTGCTTGGGTACTCGCTCACCATTCCCTCGGAGTCTGAAGACCTCCACAAGGACTACGTGTTCAAGCTGCATTTCAAGTCCCACGTGTACTACTTCAGGGCTGAAAGCGAATACACGTTTGAAAGGTAAGTCCCCCTCCACAGGGCACCTGCAGAGAAAGGACACCCTTCTTCCGAGCAGCGGGCTTTCTCCCAAGTGCATAAGGCCTTGTAGCGGCAGCTGCCTGGGCATTGACTCCCTTCCAGAAGGGTTTTCTTGTTCTCACCCTGCTACTTGCTTAAAATGAAAGCACTTCATAAGACCTGGGCTCTGTGTGCCCAATGCGAGTACACGTCTGTTTTCACAGGAGCAAGTGGAACCATGACTTTCCCTGGGACACATCAGCCCAAAACCTGTACGCTAGTTCACACCACGTGGGGTACACTTTTCCATCTCTAACGTGTTTTTCCAGTCGATGGCTACAGTAGTTGCTTCGTCCCGTGGCCAAAAAGGCTAAGTAAGCTTCAAGTCAAAAGACCACGTAAGGAAGGAAAAAAAAATCCTAGTGCCTCTTAGTTACCTTACCAATGAGACTGGCTCCGTAGTGTGAAGGCCCAGGGCAGTGGTCTTCCTTTAGCCAAGAAGTGAAGGAGCCAGGCTCTCCCTGTGGCCACCTTCAAGTACAAATCCTGGGCCTCGCATCCTGGGGCAGGCTCTGAAAGCAGTGTCACTGCCGAATCACCACCTGGGCGAGGGGTGGTCCTTGGGCACCAGACAGGGCAGCTGCTGCCACCCCGCTGAGGGAGAAACTCTTCTCCTGAAAACCCACGAGGGTTTCCGATCAATGGGCCAGTCATCCGTGCACAAACTCACGTAAAGTTAGTTCACGGGAAACAGCACAGTGGTTTAAGACCAGGGTCGAAGCCGCCGTTGACACCCACCCCAGAGCAGCGGGGCCCTAAGCTACACTGGTTGAAAAGGGAGCCCACGGGGTAGCACTCCTCAAATTTGATCCTGGACTGGAAAACTGAGATGCCATCACTGCTGTGGCAGGGAGCACGTAGCCCTGGGATTAGGGATTTCTAAAGCCCTCTAAGCTCCACCAAGGCGGGAAGCTGGGCCACCCCAGGTCTCCTCCCCCGGGCACTCCTGACGTGGTACACCAGAGGACGCTTTGTTGTTGCAGGCAGGGGACGCTCTGCCCACTGCTTCTAGACCACAAACAGCCCCGTGTCTAGGATAGGCCGCACCCCACTGTCCTGAGAAAGACTGGCAGTGTGCGCTGCAGCCCCACGTCAGGCGCCTCTGCAGAATGAGCATGCCCCGGTCCGTGGTCCTCAGGAGTACCTGGAGGAGGCCTTAACCCCGCTCTCCTTTACCTGGAAGCTAGGAGCTCACGTGAGATCCCTCCTACTGCAAGAGCAGATTCTACGCCAGGCAGTATAAGGTCACGCTGGGGCTTTGTAAGTAACGACCGCCAGGGGTCATGAAGCTGTAACAAACAAGAAAAGCAGATTTCAGAGACACTGGCTGATAAAAAGTGGCCCCTGACGGTTATTTCACTTTCTTGTCCTAGATGGATGGAGGTGATCCGAAGTGCTACCAGTTCGGCCTCCCGTGCCCACGTTCTGAGTCACAAAGAATCTCACGTGTATTGATGGCAGGACGGGACACCTGTGTTGATTGTTTCAGCAGTGGCGACTTTCCCGGAAGACATTTTCTTTCTTCTGTATTAATGAAGCCTAGTAAAATTAACACCTGTCTGTCTGGAAAACAAAATAATACACGGTTTCACAGCGACTCTCATCTGTCTCCACAGAACCATTTTAAACCTTGTCTTCGCAGCTGTTAATTTCTCATCGGAACTGGACCGCACCCCTGCCTTCAACGCGGGTGGCGTCTCGGCCGTCGTGCCCTCGGTGGGCTGTCTTCAGCTTGTGCCGGTATTAAGCATTGTCACGGATCGAGTGCCGAATGGCATGTTTTCCCTCCCAACTGCACCTTACAGTCAGTACTAACACGTCCATGCAACCAAAAGACAGGGCAAGGGCTCTTTTTTTAAAAAAGATGATTGATAAACTTACGATTTTGATTTCTAGGCTGCTGTATTTTACAAAATGGATTTTCCATTGTTTGTCTGCGATACCCTTGGCAGTCTTCAGCAAATGAGATCATTTTCAGATTTTGAGATCATTTTCAGATTTTTTTTTTCTCACTCTTTCTACTTTTATAATGATAGCAAATTAGTAGGATTTACTTTTTTGATAAATGAGCAGTTTGCAGCATCCTGTGTTCCACTGGGGGCCGCAGGCTCCAGGGAAACGCTGGTTCCCAGACCTCCTTCTTGGCACAAGTTGACCAAATTGTTCAAGCGGTGACTATTTACAAAGCAGAGCGGGTGGTTTTCTGTTAGGAGAAGCGGGAATCCAGTGCGCTCTCCGGACTGTCGGTGCACCGAGTGCCGTATCCGATGGGAGGGTAGTAAGCTGTGGTGTCTTGCTGTATGTTTCACGAGCATGAGAACCTGTATGGCGGTGACCAGAGCCGTCTGTGCTGTGTTACGTTGTGGAGCGTGTCTGAGCTTCTCGTGGACGCAGGAGCTCTGAGTCACAGTGCTAGTCCCCTGGCTCCTGTGATCATCCCTGTATCCTACTGCAACTGTGGTTTGGAACTGCACACTCAATAGTGGTATATATATCGTGCCTGTCTTCACAAACCATTCTTTTCTCCTTTTTATACTCACCGCCCCCGCCCGCCCCTCCCCCGCCAAACCACCCCCCGGCCTGGGGTACGGACATACGACATTGCACATCCTTGATAGTCGGACAACACAGGGAACAGGGTTCCAGTAACTGCTGGGGCCCACGGGTCAAAATCCGTTCGCCTCTTCTCCATGGGGATCGAGTGGCTGCTATTCCCTTGGTATTGTTAAGCCCTTTCCTGATGCCGCCCCCAGAGGGGGCGACCCATCCAACACGGTTCCCTTCCAGTGCCCCACACCACAGCTGGGGGCCCTCACCTGAGACACCCAGGCCCACCCCGACCGGGGGGCTGTGACCGGCGTACGTGGAAACATACAAATGGACGATGAGTAGCTCGAGGTGTGTGTGAATCACTTGCCTTACGGTCTGTACAGACGGTTTTAAGTACTAACAAAAGGGAATAAAAATACCTCATGCCACAATCCAGCATCCTGAAGTTTTAAGGCAAAACCACCAACCTCGTCTCTTGTCTTTGACTGAATCTCAGGCAGGTGGGTCGGGGAGTCAGCTGGTCACTGTGGGGTGGGGTGAATGAGCTGCTGAGTCTGTTCTCTTAAGACAAACAACATTTTGATACGTATGTGATAATTTTCTCTGCTTCTTCCAACGTGGGGCCGAGAAAGCAGAACATTTCCGGAAGACTGACCATCAGAGGCTCTAGAAGACAAGGGGTTGAGGGCAAGGTGGGCAGGGAGGGGACTGGGAAGCCTTTGACCCCAGTCCCTGGGCGGCTGAGATGGCGGAATCATGAGCTTCTCCCTCCAAAAGTCACACCTGTCACTCACCTCTACAAGGCTTGGAGACAAGGTGTGGTCTCCTAAGTCAGTCTTCTGCTCCCAGCTATGATTCACACCCGTGTCCCCCTGTGACTTCAAAGAAAACCTAAGTGCAAATCATGTAGGCGATTCAGACCACTCCCAAGCTGCCGGAAACAGATGGAGTTTCAGAGACACCCGCTATCTCAGTCCTTTCTGGCTGCTGTAACAAACGTACCATCAACTGGTGGCTTATAAACAAATACCTTTCTTACAGTTTGGAGGCTGGACGTCCAAGATCAAGGTCCCGGCAGATGCAGTATCTGGTGAGGGCCCACTTCCTGGCTCACAGATGGCCACCTTCTCGCTGTGTCCTCACATGGTGGAAGGGGTGAGGGACTGCTGTGGAGTCAGGACACTAATCCCAGTCCTGAGGGCTCCACCCTCATGACCTAATCATCCCCAAAGGCTCCCACCTCCTAATGCCATCACACTGGGGCTCAGGATCTCAACATATAAATTCAGAGGTGCGGGGGACACAAACGTTGTCTACTCCCCCTCTACACACAAGACACAATTATAAAAAGAATTATTTCTGTGAACTTTATTGACCCTCGCATGATACAGACCCTGTGCTTAAGAACACACCTTGCAGCACTCTTCAGTTATTGCCGTATTTTATAGCAGAAATACACAAGCCACGTTTAAGGAGGAAAATATAAAAATGCTCATAAACAGACCTGTTTTGCCAAAAGAAACGTACAAAATGCTGCATTCAAACTAAACGCTTCAAAAGACCACTTGGAGAACAACATGTCAGATCGGGAAGGTGTGTGGCCCTCGGTTACAGCGAGACAATCACACGACTGTGACAGTGCCGAGGCCCCCAGACCACATGGGTGCAGCCAGGGCAGAAAAAGACCACTTCAAAAAGGTGTCGACAACCAGCCAGACACAGTCCCCAACCTCCAAGAGGCTGTCTGTGCTTCTGGGTGAAGCCGCCCAGCCGTCAGCAGTGTGGGCAGAGAAGCCGCTAACTGCTGGGGTTCGGCATCCAGAGGCTTCCGAGGGGCAGTCAATCTACCTTGAGTGCTGAGCTCGCGGGTCTGGCTAAATACCACCAGCGGTTTACAGGCCCGAGGCAGGTCCTCCTGTAGCTCTGGTACCTGGCCTGTCTTTTAATAAAGGACTTGAAGTGCACAAATGCTAGCCTCAAGCAGATGCCCTGATTTTTGTCTACAGAAAGTAACAAGCCAGGAGATATTGTAGGGGGAGGTGATCCACTTTCAAAAGCCTGTCAAAGCACATCTTCCCCGAGAAGCTTCATCAACAGAAGACGGTTCCAATAAACTCAGTAGAGTAATTTGCCGCTTTGCCTGGGAGACGGTGCTGTGTTGTTACCGTCCAGTGACTGCAGAGCAGCTACTAACCTCACCTCACTTAGCTGGGATCCCGTCTGCCTATCAGTGTGACCATCACTCATATTTGACATGGCGGTCAGTCAGGGTCAAGTCCTGAAACCACTGTCCATTTGCAAATCTGAAGAACTCTAGACCAGAAAGCTGCCGTCTGCTCTGGCGCTCTCAAGATCAGACAAGCAGCACACCTCGGGGAACACGGCTCCATTTCTTTGATTCTTTCTCCAGCAACGGACAAAACTGATCTTTGCCTCATGCCTCACACAGGGAAACAAACAGCTCCGTCACGCAGAATACTCTCCGAAACACAAAATGAAATATTCTCCATTTTTGTTGTTCAAGTTAACAAACTTGCACGATGGCCATTTGGTTCTGTTTCCTCTAACCAAAATATATCCCTTATAGAAATTAACCCAAATCTACCTTTAATTAAAAAATCACGACAATTTTAAGAGTTTAAAAACTAGCTCCATTCCGTTAACCAAAACAATAACCACCCCTCAGACGTCTCTAGCTCAGGCCTCTGTCCTCTCCCTGTAACATCCAGGCCACCGGGCCAGCAGATAACTGACCTTCCGTCCTCAAGTTTACCCAGTAACTTCCCTGCTTCCAAAAGCCTTTGTATTCCACCTCAAGAACTGCTACTCCAGCAAGAGATGACAACGATTCGTATCAACAAATGATAAAAAATGTCACACGTACTCAAATCAGTCAAGAACGGCGGCAAGAAGTATTTCCCGACCCAGAGACCCAGAGGTTATTAACCCCCCCTGGCAAGCCAGACGCTACCACAAGCCAAGAAAAACACAGACACCTGGCGGACAAACCAGCGGACACCATCTCCTTTAAAAAATCAACCACCTTCCCTCCAGTTCCCCGGGAAGACAGCAGTTTTACAGATCAGCAACATGCACCCGTATCTCCTCAGGACCATTTTTAAAAGTTGCACAGGGAGCTGACCTGGACATTCCACAGCTTGAATGTGGGCACTTCTTCCCAGAGCCTCATACATACATACACACACACACCACACACACACACACACACACGGCAGGTGCACTGCCCCCTCAAGAGTCACGTTCCAAGGAGAGTATGCAAAATCTGTGTTATAAAATGTATTTGTGTGAGCGTTCAGACATGTTTAGGTGGGAAAGATGATACGCAGATTTCACTACAAGGTGCAACAGAAAACCCTACTGGAAGGACGGTACAGCTGGCGCAGGACTGGCAGGGCGCGAATGAAAGTGAGACGAGAACACTTCATCGGGGAGAAATTTAAAATAATAATTTAAAGCTTCATGAGGCAAGGTATGTTCCAATTTAAAACACTAAGAAATAGTACCATCGATGAAAAAGGAAATCAACTTCTAAGTGTACCAAAAGGGTTGTAGGGCAAACAAGAGGAAAATTTGCATTTGTTGAGGTACAAATATAGGAGTGTTCCATAAGAGGGGTGTTAATTATTATTAATGGCAAACCCTGCAAATACAAAGTAAAACCCAAATCACTGGTCACATAATTCAAAATTTACATGTAATAAAGGCAAGGCAATAGACTCGAGTTACGGCCTGTCAAATATTTACCCCACTGACGGTATCTACAGAAGCACTTGGCCAGTGTGTACACAGTGATCCCTATGCACGCCAAAAGGGTTTCCTTAAAAATGACACTATATACAAATCTGTACACTGACCCACCAGAGCGGTTCTCCGTCTCCCAGGGAGGGGGAGTTATCAACGTAAAGCAGGATACCTGAGGTTTCATTTCTTCAGTCACCTTATCATAATCCCAAATATACATTTCAGGGTTTATTTTTGTTTCTAAAGACACTTTCCTTGATATGTGCACTATGGTTAGAATTAAAAACAAGAATAATAAAATAAAATAAAATACTCGCTCGCAGGAGCTGACCCTCCCCACCCCACCTGGAGACTTCATCAGGCCCTGGACAGGCAACCTCGCTGTGGGGGGGATGGCCCCCCGCGATGGTGCACCTCTTCAGCGAAGTCAGCAAAGGCTCTCGTTGACTTTTAAAAAGGAGGAGGATGAAGAAGAAAAAAAGGAAAAAAACAAAACCCAAACGCCAAAGGAATTTCAGTGGGATGAAGTTCCTCCACCACTTAGAGAGTATCTAGGAGAAAACAAAAAGAGAAGTAGAAGTAAATCAATGTCATTTCTCTAAATTAAAAACAAATTAATTTGCAAAACTTCAAGCAATAATCAAAATCCTAGTTTTTATAGACAATCCCAAGTTATAACAAATTAAGTGGTGCAAGTATCAATGGGCTAATGATTCCGTAAAGAATTCATAAAAATTAAGAAAACCATGATTCCAACGCTAAAAACTTTTCACAGATAAACAAAAAGCGAGAATGTGTTCAGCCTCCCAGGAGAGAAGAAAAAGACACGAATAGAGTAGTAAATGATACACCTTCACTTATAATCATTTTTTAAAAGTTGAAAAATCGATAATACCCAGTGACACAGTTAAGATCCCAAAGATGCAGTATCAGTGCAAGAAACCCTTTCTGGCCACACAAATAGCGGCGCTTGTTCAAGTAATCCACTTCCTAGGACGGTCTGTTAAATTTTTTGTGATTACAATAACTAGGACACAATTCTGATGTCCAACGGTAGAAAAATGGTTAATTAAGCAAGCTGAATGAACTAAGAGATGAAAAATCATAATATTTAAGCAATATGAAAAATACACCCAGGTTAAGAAGTGTACACAGAATTATACATGTCCAGTTTTACACAATTTAGTCTACATGAACACCCAAGAATATCTAAAAACTTGGGTAAGTTCATGACTTGTATACAGCAAGGGAAGGCAGCGCACCCAAAACGATGATGGTGGGATGGGCACTTTCTCCTGTTTCCAGTAATTCTGCAGCACCGTCTCACTTTGGAACACCAAAAAGGGGGACGGGTGCGCCTTGTGGCCAAGATTCCCTCAGCAGCCTCAAAACCGGGGTGGTCACCCAGCCACAGGAGACGGCTGAGGACGAGTTTAATGGGACTCGTAGCCAACATTCCAAATTAGAGCTCCTCTTTTAAGGCGTTTAAAGTACATAGCCCTCGCCCACGGAACAAATGACTAGGAAAGCACGCTTTAGCCACGGGTCCTGAGACTCACTTTTCGAGAGATGTAAATGCCCAAGTCATGGGAGGAGTTGATGCCACACAAAAGAATCTACACACTAACTCAAACTAAGATACACAAAAGCCGGTCCTTGTCGTCTCTGAGGCGACCCACTGGAGCAATGCATCCAGGAGCAAAACGGGTCTGAAGTGTCAGCGACGGCCACTGTGCTTTGGTGGCCTCTGGACAGGGGACACACGGCAAGAGCTCAGAGAGCCCAAAAGGGACCAGGCAGGGAGCCCCTGGAGCAGGTCATCTGATGGCTGAGGAGAGAGAGTCCCACGTCACAAAGGATGGAAGGACAAGAGAGAACCAGAGAGGATGGGAAGTACAATGTTAACCATAATGCAGACGGCAGGAGTTACACCTGTGTTATGTACGGTCACACCCGCCACAGTGGCTCCCAGCACCGACATCACAATAAGATGTGCCGTTTAAGTGTGAAACACACACTGACTGCAAAGACTCAGCCCTACAACGATGGTGAAAGACCTTTATACCAAAACAAGACTTTGGATGCAGTGGGTTAAGAAATAACACTATTAAAACCAACTTCACCCAAAAAAGCATACTGGAGTCCTTCAACTGCCTCCAAGTTCTCCAGCCTAAACGTGAGAGCAGGTTAGAAAGTTGGGATGTTTTCATGAGGGAGCCTGAGTTCTACAGAACAAACCTGAGGTTTTCTCTGATGTCCCACTTTAGAGGGACACTTCACAGGACAGCGGGCAGCCCCTTCATCACCACTTCCAAGTGGCAAAAGTGACCCTACATGCCCCAAACTTCTCCACCCGCCATCCAGCCGACATCTCAGAAAAGATCTGAGACGCTCCTGATTCCCATCAAGGAGCAGCCGTCCTTTAGAAAAAGCTCGCTTCCTGGACAACACACCTGGAAGGTGAATTTCAAAGCACTGATCTGCCTGGCATTTCGGGGAGAGAGAAAGGTTCGGGGGGTGTGCAGGAGAGCTCGGGTCACAGAGCTGCTGGATGGTTCACCTCCGCTCTCTCCAACACCCCCAGGTGACTGCACGTGTGCGACCTACCTCCTCCACAGGGAGGCTCCCCCAAACAAGCTTGAGGGACCGGGCAGGGGGACAGATCCGCAGCCCCACTTCCTCCTCACCCTGGAGCCCATTCCACCAGGGCCGCCGGCGGGGACAGGGCGTCCCCTGCAGGCTGCCGCGGACGGAGCGCCCAGCCACTACAACGAGGTTTCCGGCGCTGAGGCAGAGGCGAGGACCCACACAGCCCTCACATAGACCGCATCTGTGTCCGGTCTCACGGAACTCACCGAGCCCCCATCTCTGGTGTTTCTGGACACCTGGCTTTGAAGCATAAAACCAAACGGAGAGTCCGGGCTCAGGACTGCACTCCTCTGGCTGGTCACGAGGCTGCATCAGGAGAGCAGACCGGCACCCTGAAGTCATCCCATGCTTAGGCAGCAAGAGCCACCACCACGAAGCTCTGTGGTCCCTCCCCGAAGTGTCCAGGTTCACCTGGTTCGTTCGCACAGACTCCTCTAACTCAGGAGAACAGCCTTCTCTCCCTCGATTCTGCTTCCAGCCCCCGGCCCGGAAGGTACCAGGCACGGGTGGCACTCACCTCTGCAGCCGCTGCACGAGCTGGGCCACCATGGTGTCCGAGATGCCGGGGCAGGCCTCCTCCGCCAGGTAGATGGCCCCGCGCAGCTCCTCGATGGACCTCAGGTTGCCTCCACACGCCTGGCTCTTCTCCTTCAACTGAAAACACCAAAGTGAGGAACGGCGTGACTCACCCGAGCACGGGAAGCCACGTGCGTCTGTTTAAGGAGTGACACGACCCGACTGCCCCGGCCACAGGGTCAGCTCGGATCCCTCCCCTTCAGGAGGCTAAGAGCACCAGGCACAGGCCGGGCCTGAGCCCAACCCCAGTCTCTACCCTTCCCGGGAAGGAAACACACCAGCTTCTATGCACCTTTTCAGAATGTGATCGTGGCATCTGCTCCCTCTGCTTTCTTTTTCCATTTCCACCCTAGTCTTCCACCAGCAAAGCCATTTCCCGCCCACTTGGCTCTGGTGTGCGCCCCGAAGCTGTGGTGCGGGCCACGCACGCACAGCTCCCGCGGTAACCAGGCTGGTGTTGAGGCCTCCGGACAGACTGCCATTGTGGGCAGGGTGCTGCCGAAATACTCCATTTCATGTAAACAGGCAACAGCCCTAAGCCCCGGGAGGCTGATGTCCTCTCGGCACCTCTGCGCCCGCGGGAAACCACACCAGTCTGCAGGCAGCTCCCACAGTTTAAGGTCAACTCCCGTCTTTCCGGGATGCGCCCCGATACGCCAGGAGGAGGCGGAGCTGCTCGGCGCGCGACCCAGAGCCTCCAGCAGCTTCTCGGGCTGCTGGGACCACACGCCGCCACCCCGGCTTCAGGCTCACTCTACGTCCATGGCTTCTCCCCTCCCAGCTACAGGGACAGACAGAGGGACAGGACGGGCCTGGCGCTGAGGCGGGAGTGTCTGTGCCTGTTCCACTGTGTCAGTGACCGCAACGGTCAGCCTGGAGGTGGTGCTTCTGTCCATCTGGGAGCCCTGGCCCCTTAACGACTAAACACAACCGGACTTACAAGCCCCGAGTGGGCAGCCCGCCACCCGACCTCCCTCCCACTCCCCCACCCCACCCACCACCCCACCCGCTGCTGCCCGCGGCTGCCAGACGCGCCCCGTCACCACCACTGGAGGGAGCCCCTGGCCCATACTGAGGGACGTCCGGGAACGTGCTCATTTGTAACATGGGGAGACGCTCCTTAAGTAGCGAGATTGCGGAGTATTATGCAAATAATGCACACTGGACGCTCTGACCGTGAGGCTACCAAACATTAATAACAAAAACACACAGGAAAAGACGCCTGGGAGGTTGCCTTTAGGGCAGCTGAACAAAATCAAAACATTAGTACATTTAGGATTAGTTCACTAATTCTGGATAATGCCTTCAGAATGGATTTTTTTCATGTACCCAATAAGAAACAGACAGCTTCAGACAAATGAGAAAATCTATGCCCTTTTCCCCCGTTGCCCAACTATCCTAGTAAAATGCAGTCAGGGTTGCGGGAAAGCAGCGGAGTATCTGGAAAACCTGACGGGCCAACTGCCCGAAGAACCTACCAAAGAGCAAACAGGGTCCAACAGGCATCCCAGGCCAAGGCCGCAGGCAGAAAGCGACACAGAGGGGCCTCCGCCTGCCCTGTTGCTGTTCACTTTTCCACCTGAACCCAGAGTGTTCAGTGGTTTCAACCTGTCCCTTGGGCACACTGGTGAGACAGATCTGGGTCGGGGAAGGCCTGGGAGACTGAGGCCAGCCAGGAGCTCCGCCAAGGGGGAGGCACCGTGCGACTGGCGTTCAGGCCAAGCGGGGTACAGAGATGCGCCCATGGGTGGTACTTCCTTCCCACCCTGGGCCACCCACCTCAAGTCCAAGGTCCCCTGCTACAGCCTCCCTGGAGAGCTCTGGATCACCACCCAAACAGAAGGCACTAGGTGACTCACTGAACTACCTTAAAGGCAGCCTGAGCTAAGAAGGGGCACAAGAAAGTGACGGGAAGGGGTTATTTCCAACTTATCCTCCAATCAGCTACTAGCCAGGTGAACCACGTTCACCCTCATAAAACCCACCCTTGAAACACCTCCCAATGTTGTACGTATACACATACCTACAGGGGGCAGGGTCCCCTGAAAGGGCACAGGGAGGGGCCCATGTTTGCAGTGGCCGCTCGCCAGCAATCAGGGGCCCTGCTGGGTGAAGCCACTACTCTGGGGGCTCCACAGGAAACACGAGGACCCCAGGGAATCTGATGTCTCCTTAAAGTAAAAATCTGTTTTTCACATTGCCATACGTAAGTCTGTCGAGGCAAAGATGTTAGGCTGCACCCAACTAGGTTTTGTAGAAAACAGCACAACTGAAGTTAAAAATTGTCCCAGTAACATACGGACTGGGGCTGGGTTGCTGACATCCCACGTGTACGCTCCTGGCAGTGACACAGCGACAGTTCCCAGGAGGGGCTGGAAGACGGCCCCCGGGAAAGCAAGAGGCGTTCCTGGAAGGCAGGGGCCCGTCCATCCCAGCTGGCCTCCCAGAGCCAGCCAGTCTAACCCCCCAAATTTCACGGGCAACCCTGCCACAGACGGGGCAACTGCTCCCCCTTCTTCCCCTCGCACCTCCCCAAAAGTCAACTGGGCATCTTACCTCTGCAAACAGTGGAGAAATAATTGTAGATAAACACTGAGAGAAAGGCCTCTTTGGGATGTCTTTCATCTTGGGGGGCGGTGGGGGGGGAAAGAGTAATGAGAAATATTTAATACTCACATTTGCAATAATTCAGTGAACTTCAGATACACGTCTGCTGTAGCATCTGCAAAGGACTGTCCTACTGTGTTTTCACTGGACTACGGAGGGCTACAGATACCATGCCCGGTGGAGAGGCAGCAGAGCGCCAGGAAGCGGCACCCTGCGTGGACTCCGGCGATGCTGAATTGCACCGCTGAGCCACGTATGGAGAGGACCTGACTGATGAGGCCTGGGAATGGCATGCACGTCAGAGCTGGCTGCTGGAAGTGGCTGTCCTATGACGGTGCTGCCTTCTGTTTCTTCTGCAGCCTCTATCTGAGCACATAGTGACTCCCGTCTGCTTCTCAAAGCAGGATCTGTGGGGTCACCAGGGGATAGCCACTGGTCTGCACTTGCTGAAGAGAAACTACACCACTGTGCTTCAAAACGACCCTAAAACTACAGCTCTTCATTAACTTAAACAGGCACAAAACCAATTCATCAAAATTAAGTACATAGGTACCAAAAGCAATAGATTTATTTTTAAGATTCCTTAAACAAAACTCAATTCCCAAATTACAGGACCTTGATGAGTAACACCAATACGCAACACAGGCCTAGTCTCATCGAGAGAGCTGGAAAGTCGTTTCAAACACTAAACCCACCTCCCCGCTGCCCCGGGATGTGCAAGTGTCAGGAAATGCTGCTCTGGCGGCAGGGCTGCAGAGGGGCAATCAGCACCGCAGAGCGGACCAGAGTCCAGACTCGCGGGGCGGCCTCGCTGGGGAGTCAGACAGAACATCGTCTCCTGATCTGTCGATTCCCTGACAGCCAAATTCCACAACAGGCTGCACTGAGGGCCCACAAAGACCACGAAAACAGCAGGCTTCACACAAAAGCGACTCAAAAATGCTGCTGACTGATGCCAAGGGTTAGTCACTCTGCACGAGCAAACGTACCTTATTTCTTTCTAAATCCGACGGCTGCAGAGCTCCATTCTCAAGACTCTTTGGATCCTTCTCCCGGATCGTGAAGATCCAGTCCCCTGAGTCGCTGCCTCCGGATGCTTGGCCGTCTGTGTCCGTTTCCCTTAACACAGAAATGCAGGTGACCCCGTGAGTGAGGGCCAGCTCCACGGGGAGACCCCCCCATGCTCCATGCCTGCCTCCGGTCCTGTCCACTCCCCTCCAGGCCCTCCTGGGCTGCAGAAGCCGACCCTGCCTCCGACCTCACAAAGGAGACCCCGTGGGAACGCGGTTCCCATAGAGCTGCCGCACCCACACCGTCTCTCCCGTGTCTCTTCTCCTGGAGAACAGTCTCCACGGGCTCCGTCCCACCACACCTGAGCGCGCAGTCCTTCTGCTTGCTCAGCGCCGCCCCCTGCCTTCAGCCACAGGGCTTGGAGGCGTCACCTACACTCCACACTCCCACCTCCGTCTCTTACCTTCCACTCACTCCAAAATCTACCCGGCCGAGGCCCCCTGTCCCCTGCCCGCCTCTGGACCAGGAGCCGCTGTTCCCTCCTTATCATGCTGCCTGCAGGCTCAGCAGCAAATGCTACCACCGCTCACCCTCCTCCAGAGGCCCTGGACTCCTGGGGCCACACTGCGCCCAGATCTCCTCTGACCCAGCTTGCCCACAGGTTCTTCCTTCACGCTGGTGTCTCCCAGCATTAGGTCCTCGGCCTCTGGCCCTTCTCCACAAGTGGGTTCTCAGGGCTCCAGTGACCGTTCAGAATGGTGGCTCTAAACCCATACTGTCTGCCTAGATATCCCGCCTCAACACCACATCTCGACGCTGCTCTAAACTGGACACATCCTACTGGACGTCTGAACGTGTCCCACATCAAACCCAGCTTCCTGTGCCCTGGCCTCCCCAGACCAGCCTCTTCTCCAGTGCTGTCTTCTCAGTGGACCCGTGACACTGCTGAAGCCGGACCGTCCCCACCTGCGGTACCCAGACCCACGGTAAACGTCTGGACTCTCCCCGCCCGTCTCTTCAGCCCCATGCCCACCACCCTCACGGCTCAACATCAAGACCTCAGCGACGTCCTAGTCTGTGGTTCTCCCCCCTGACTCTGCAATGGAATCACATGGGAACCTTGAAAAATATTCTGGGTCTCATGCCACTGGCCTGGCACGTGGACCTGGGCCGTGGGTCAGCTCGAACTTCTGGCCGAGGTATGAAGGGGCGCAGGCGAGGATCTGACTTGCAGCACCTCCACTCCTGAACCCCCTTCACGGCTTCCCTCTTCCTTCACGCCAGAGCAGTCGGTCCCGCTCTCCCCACCTCTACAGACCCAAGCGGCTCCCAGACCTAATTCATCTCTTTAGCTAATGGATTTCCTAGATGCTTAGCTTGACACCAGTTTATAGTAACTTCCTGGCACAGAGCTTTTACGACGCCAGGCACACCAGAACACAACACAGGATCACTAATACCCTCATGTATACCTTTCTAGAAATATATGTAAAGCCATTTCACCTGATCAGTAGCATTTTAAAAGCAGGAGGTATAACGAAAGAAGAAGAAACCAGGTCTAGTTCTTTACGCACAGCTCTGTCACAGATTTTACTCAGAGAAACTCCACTGGCAACGAAAAGAGACTCAAAGACTCCCAAATATAGTCCCATACTAACACAAGAAGCACCATCAGCCTGGATTTTTTTTTTTTAAAAAAGAAAAAAGAAAAGAAAAAGGAAACCCAAAACCCACCCCAACCAAGAGATGAGAATGAACAGGCCCACATCCAGTACGGCATGGGGCTCAGACACGGCCTGGGGCTGGGGACACACCCCCGGTCACGGACGTCCCGCAGGACTCAGGCCGCGTGGACTTACGTGTCCGAGTCTTCGGAGCTGGAGTCTTCGTGGCTCTGTTCGGCCTTCCACCTCTTGTACCTGTCGATGAGCTCAGTCAGGTAGGATGTTTTCTTTGCATTGCGGATTATGAACTTGTGCTTCAGTAACTCCTTAGCGGTGGGTCTCTGGAAAACAAACCAAACGAAGCAGAGAGAAAAGGCATGAGGTCAAGTTCTCTACATTCTACTTGACTCCACCCCAAAGGACAGACTTCTGCCTCAAAACGCCCAGCAACCAAGCTGACACGTAAAGACAGAGTCCTGCTTCAAAGCTGTTTCCTTTAAGACCGAGTCAAAGAAGGTCATTTGGCTCCTGTGGGGGGGATCCCGTTCACAGTGTGGACAAGGTATCCAGTATCTAATGGGGTCCTTAACATTCTGGAGGTAACCATCTGATGAAAGCAGGAACCCCCTCCCCAGAAAAATGCATTTACAAAGAAAATGTTGCAGAGCATTTCACAGATCATCATTCAATCATCGTTGCTAACGCTGGCAAGAGAGAAAACATGTTCTGTATCACCTGGCTAACTTTCTATCTTACTGCTTGGCTCTATCCTCCCAAACAATAAGGTAAATGTTAATTGAAATCCAACTGGAAGAAAGCCAGGAGATACCCGTTCCTTGGACGCTGAAAGGGTACCCACGTTCTCTTAGTCATCAGCCTTCCCAATTCAGAAATGCTGGTCTCCCAGGTCTGCCTTTTCCCTTGTGATCGGGGTGAGGACTTCATCCAGGCTCTGGGCTCAGCACGGCCAGTGAACTCGGCCACTCGCTTTGCCCTTGAGAGTGGCAAACCCAACTATAGGGAGTATGCTTCCCAAGAAAACCACACAGCCCAAACGGGAGCGGCCGGCGGGAACACACAAATCACGCGAGTCAGACCGTGTCCCCACTTGCTCTGAATTACTAAAGCTTCCTAAACAAGAGCCAGGCTCGCTTCTCAAACGCAAGCCTGCGCAAAACCTGGGTTTTTCAGGCATTTCTCAGTCCCTGTCCACGTGTCTAATTCCGAGCATCGCATCCTCTCCTCAGGGCGTCTGGGCTAGAGGTCGGGGTGGAGATGTGTGCACTGGGCCAGCAAGCCGACACCACAAACACGCTTGTCATGGGAAGATGTGCAGGCACGTGGGTGTGTGTTCTCGGGGCTCGGAACAGACTCCTGATAACAGCGTCCCGAGCCCCACGGACACAAAGAACAGCAGCCCGCCCGGCACGATGAGTGGTGTACTCTGCATCCCCTGGAGGTTCTTAGAAAACGCTGCATTCCTCATTGAATTCCATTACCAAAACTGGTATCACATTAGAAAAGCATGGTGCTCTTGTAAAACTAACCACATATTTTTAGATAAGGGTCCGTAAGAAGGTGGGGGGCGGGTGTGGGGTGGGGGGGTTGGTTCAGAAGTTTCAGCCTGACCTTCGGCTAACCCTGCTGGAAAACTCAGAAACAAAACAAGGACGTGTGGTGCTCCATGCAACCCCAGACACATAGACAACATTTTTTTTTTTTTTTGCCGTACGCAGGCCTCTCACTGTTGTGGCCTCTCCCGTTGCGGAGCACAGGCTCCGGATGCGCAGGCTCAGCGGCCATGGCTCACGGGCCCAGCCACTCCGCGGCATGTGGGATCTTCCCGGACCGGGGCACGAACCCGTGTCCCCTGCATCGGCAGGCGGACTCTCAACCACTGCACCACCAGGGAAGCCCAGACAACTTTTTTTAAAAAGCCCTAATTCAGAGAGAAAACTAGGCTAAAGCCATGCTGCCATCACTGCCACATGGCTCTCCCAGAGTCAACTCAACAGCAAAGACAGTAAGAAGGAAAAGGGGAAAGCAAGGTGGGCGTACATTTCTATCTCATTCCTCTTTTCCTTCCTGACACATGCCCAGAAGAAACTGAAAACATTTACTTTAAATACCTATTAGCCACTGTTTTTCAGGCCAGACTTTGCAGTTACTAAAACGGCTAAATAGCCTGACCCTCCACTATAAATATTAAAAATGGATGATTCCACATATAATATTAAGGAGAACAGTCTTCAAGTTCAATGAGGTATGAGATACTAGAAAATCTGAAAGAAAATAAGTAGATTTTTCATCCTTAAAAGATAAAATAACAATAAAAAACGAATTTGCAATTCAAAGCAATTAATCACACCCATTTAGAAAAAGAAAAATAAATGAAATCACGAAGACAGCTGATAATAGTGATTAAAGAAAAATGCCAAGTAAGATGTATCCTGACCAATCAGGCCCCAGAGGAGGAGACGCCCGTTCTGATCTCAAAATACTCACAAAGCTCGGCTCCTTATTCAAACAGGCCTCCACAAACTCCTTGAGGGGTTTGCTGTAGTTTCCTTCCAGCGTCGGGGGGTTGTTCTTTGGAATGAGGAATAAAACCTTCATGGGATGCAGCTCGGAATGCGGAGGCTCCCCCTTGGCAAGCTCGATCGCCGTTATGCCCAGGGACCAGATGTCTGCCTGCAACAGCAAAGCGTTCAAAGAGACGTACTTCAGAGGAAAAGCATCTCAACGTGCTTCTAAGGTTTTGAAAAGGATACTCATTCTTGACTCAAAATAAGAAACGATATGCCTTTGGTATCATTTCAAAATAGGCAACACCCAGGCGAAAAGCTAACGCACAGAACATCTTCTGCCTCGACATGGAAGACGGCTCTTAATGATTTCTCCTCTTGCCTTTGCTGCTGGAGGTGGGAGACATCCCACGCTCATTTAGGTCCCCGAGTCAAGGGAACAGGGAACCCGAGGTGAGCGGGGAGGGCGTGTCCGGGGGCCAAAGCGTGTTTGCGAACCACCCTGTCCAGCGATGCTCAGAAGCCGGGCCTCGGACGGGGTTCAAGGCCAGCTCTCCAGCTGGTCCTGCGACCTGAGACAGAACACCCCACCTGTGGCGCCCAGCTCCCTCCTCTGTAAACTGGGACGAACGCTAAGGGTGGTCGTGCAAGATGCGTCACGTGACACCCAGGACTTAGCGAGGATGCCCACACACCCACAGAGGTAGAGGACATCAACCTGAGGCATCCCCACATGCCCATCACAGGGTTTAAGAGTGAACAATCCGCCACACAGGCTGTTTTATCGCCGTTACAGCTTAAAGTAAATCACAGGTGTCATGACTTTTTTCAGTTTGCCAACGAGTACTTCAGTTTGCCAACGTAGGGGCTTTTAGCAACACCTAAAATTAACAATAATTACCCAATATCATGTACTAATTAAATTTTCTCAACTGTTCAAAACAAGTCTTCTCACGGTCTGGTCTATCCGAATCAGGATCCAAGCAAGGCCCATGTGTTGCTCTGACTGGTAGGTCAGCTAAGGCTCTTCTAATCTAGAACTGTCCACTCCCAGTCTCCCCAGTGCCACTGGCCTAAGGGAGAAAGAGGCCCCAAATTCCAGATTCCTCTGGCTCCTTCCTGCTGCCATGCATGCATTCTTCCGGTTCCTCACTTCCGGTTGAGTGACAGGTCAGTTACATCTAGAGCCTCGGTCATGTTCATTGTCGGCAAGAATGAGGCGCCGAGCAGGGCAGCTGCTGTCCAGCTGCCCAACCCTCCTGCCCGGCCCAGGCTGTGGCCACACCTGCTCAGTGCACATGAATGGGTTCCCTGACCGTGTGCTGGGAATGAGAAGCGCTCTGGTTCGCAGGCTTTCTCACAAGCCGAAACCAAGCCACAGCAAAGAAGACAGAAGCCGAAAGTGAAGCGGGACCCCACAGGCAGGCAAAGAACGGGGCGAGGGGCACGGCCTCCTGCACTCGGCCTACACGACCTCCCTGCTCCTGTCACAGCACCGCAAAGCCATCCTACTTCCAGGCAATTACGTCAGAACCTAACACATCCCTCACTCCCAACTCCACGGCAGGGAAACGGAAAGGCTGGAACGCTGAGCAGGTTGCCCCAGGACCCAGACGTTCCCAACCTTTAACAACCTAGAGAGCGCTCACCTGCCACGTTCCCACAATCCTAGGACGTACGAGAAGTCCTAGCAACAATCTCCCCTGGGCAGCGGTTGGTGGGGACGATGCCCAGCACACCTTCTACTTCCTTCTGTTCCAGTGAAGGCGGGAATCACAGACGGCAAGCCTTGTAAACTCTTTGCACTGTTTGTACTAAAGGGATGAATCTGGAAGATCCAGTATCGGGAGTAATGTTCCTACCTTCCTTTCCTCTGCTTTACTTTACACGTGCTCTACCTTAAAAATCAGCAGAGGTGTGATGTGTTCCAGGGTCCGACCCCCAGGAGGAGGAAGCTGGGTGCAGTGAGCATCTGTAACCGTGGCGGCCGCAGGAGGACAGGAGGAAGGGCACAGGTACAAGGAGAAAGGGCGAGTTGCAAGAACAGAGGCAAAAATGACGAGTACACGACTCCTATACGGTCGCGATTCCTTTCTCAAGTCTGTGCAACTCCGCAGCTGCCTGCCTCTCTTGGATTTCATTCAACGGCTACTGTTTGCTAAGCCTGCCACTCGACAACAACCTGGCTTACGGCCATGTAGATAAGAGATGATCCCTGAGGGATGCACCTCCAGACCCCCCAGCGTCCCGTAATCACTTCAATACACTCTGTTTCTGGAAAGCCCAGCCGATGATGGTGTCCGCTAGCAGCCTATCACGGGAAACGAGCCTGTGCTCATTTCCTTCAGAGACCTGAGGGCTTGCTATCAGGCTCCGGGCCGGACAACTGACAGGCAGCAAGAATTCAAGGACCTGCACCTGCTTCCTGTCTGACAATACAGACCAACTGAAGTCGACCGATGTATAACAGCCTTCCCAGCCCCACCCATAACGCGCCTCCCAGGTCTTCAGGGAAGAGGCACAGGCACTGCTCTCACCTTCTTCCCCTGGGAGGGTCACCAGTAGAGCCACATCAAGACAAGACGTGTGTCACTCCCCCAGGCAGCCAGGCCAGGAGCCCGAGCCTCGGCCCGGCCCGCCCCCCTGAACTTCTCTTTGGATCCTCCTAAATCAGCCAGGTGCCAGGCGTGCCGCTCTCGACCTCCCGGTGCCCTGGGTCCCCTTCCTGCCCCTGGCTTAGTGCAGGGCTGTCCTCCGTCCCTGGGACTTCTGTGGGGGGCTCCCGAGAGGCCTTCCTGCCTGCAGCCTCCCTCTGTAGACGTCTCACATCCTGCTGATGAATTTGGAAACCTCGACTGGCACTGGAATAAACGGCAAGCGATTCGGCATCATGTAGCAAAACCCATAAAAATATCCACCCTCGTTGAAAGCAATTCATTCCGCTTCTAGGAATCTACCCTAAATAAATTTTATATTTAGAAAACGGTAAAGGCTGCCCAAAATATTCAACAGCAGCATTACTTATGCTAAAGCTCAGAATGACTGCGTGGCTACGGCACATTAACTTCCTGAAGTATCAAGTACTCAACAACGATGCTGACACACAGATTCAATTGTACTTACGATATGCTATCACTTCATCTACAAGATATGGCATCAGATTTAGAACATGTGTCTGGATTTTAAAATAAAAGTTATGTGGGAAAGGTCAGTCATTTTCCAAAGCAATTGAGGTGTAAGAAGAGAACTGTTTTACCACCATGTGGGAAAGATAGGAAATTTAGCTACTAAGAGAAAACAAACAGAGGTTTTCACTATGAGCCTCAGTCCAAAGTTACAAAGGCAGGTGCCCTGAACTGCAGATATTTCTCTGTGAACAGATTTTTTTTCTCCGTATGTGGTTAGTTCTGGATAGAATTCCCCTAAAAGGGACAACACAGAATTATCTGCTACCGATGAGCAACAGGGGTGAGGGGATGCGAGTGGGGTGCTACCAGGATACAACAACTCTCCAAATCCTTGCAGTACCAAGTTAAGTAAAAGTACGCTGCCTACATCTCTGCAGTCAAAATACAATGTAAGTGGCATAAAAAATTTATGTATACCAGATATTGTACAAAGAACTGCAAGAGGGGGACGTCCCTGGCAGCCCAGTGGTCGGGACTCTGCGCTTCCACTGCAGGGGGCATGGGTTCAATCCCTGGTTGGGGAACTAAGATCCTGCATGCTGCGCAGCGTGGCCAAAAAAAAAAGAAAAAAGAACCACAAGAGGAAGAGGGAAAAAAACATGGAGAACCCCAAGTAACAGTTACAACTAGTCAAAAACATACCTCATGGATTTAATAGAAACTATTTGCTTAATTAGAGGCAATATTTAGGAACACATTAGTAAGTGGCATCTAGAGGTATAAAACCATTTATGAGCAACTCCATAGCAATACACGGCCCAACCATCACTTCATGCTAGGATAAAACCTGTCATGAGTCCCCAAGCTGGATGCTTTTCCCACTCACATCCTTCCCCCACCTCCAGGGCGCATTAGCCAGGAGGTGGGTAATTCCTGGTCCTGAAGACAGACCAGGGGAGTCCATGGGCTGGCATCGGGAAAGGAGGGCCAGTCACGTGCCAGTGGGCAGGCTAGCCTTTCAGATTCCAACTGACGGCCAATCCCACTGTGTTTCCACTCATCTTTTTTTTTTCCATCAACACACCACTGTTTCCATCTTTCACCATGGTTAGACTGCAAACAGTTATTTCAGACATGACTGGACACCAAAATAACTTAGCTTGTGCTTGGGTACTAGGCCTACAGATGCTTTTCTTTTCATCTCATTTTTTCCGGTACTTTCCAGATTAAAGACTATGTGCTCCTTTTGAGACCAAAAAAAGGGAAAGTTATTTACAGGAGAATACTGACACTGGCCCCTCAGCCTCTACGGGAGTCGTTTAGTTAACAGGAAGTCTACCACGTTCTTCTCCTCAACCTACAATTCCAGCGCCAATGGCTCTCCTCTCCCCCAGTGGGCTTGGTCTGAATGTCCTTCCCTCGTCTCGGAAGGGCTGAAAAGCCTGCGTCTGTGAAGCCCTCCCCAGATCACTCCGACCTCCTCTCAGCACCCCTGCACCCCGTTCCCTGTCAGAGCGCCCGACATGCAGTGTCGCACTTGCTCACTGAAGACGTAAATCTTCAGCACAGCGCTGGGCTCAGCTACGGCAAGGACAGAAGGGATGAGTACAGAGAAGGGGACAAGGCTCTCACCCAAGTCTCCAATCCATCCACTAACACACCATCCTAATATCCTTACAAAGGAAGGGGAAAAAGATGGAGGTTCTTCGCCGAAGACCCCGGCTCCATCGTTGATCCCACAGGCTTCCCGGGGGGCAGAGCAGAGCTCACTCCTGTGGCCCCATCTCCACAGTCTGGGGACTCCTTACACTAAGCCACCCCAAGTCCCCTTAAAAATAATATGCCTCTTAAGGCATATGGGCCAACACGACTTAGACATGCTGTGCTCAGCTCAAGAGCTGAGGTCGGCATCTTCAGCCCTGGCAAACGACAAGGGGCCAAATGCACGGGTCCCAGAGACGACTGTGTCAAGCAGGGCTCTAGACGCACACACGAGACTTAAGGCCAGCACCCCCTTCAGTTCAGGGACGCGAGGATGCTGGTGAGGCAGGTACAGTCCATCCTCACCCCAACCCCACCTGCCTTTGAGAATCAGCACGTGTGCCCCAACATGGAACTGCCGAGAGCACCCTGCTTCCCCAGGGCCCCCGGGGCTGCAAGCTCTCGAGCTGTCACGCGGAGACTAGTGGGGACACTGGCCAGACAGACACGCAAGGACAGACGGGGGGACTGGAAAGAGGCCGAGTGTGTGTACCGGCAGAGCAGACGTGCCCGTCAAAGAGCGTAACCGCCCCGCCAGACGAGCCTCAGACGGGGGCAATCACTGGAAACGGGTCTTTCGTCAGGCACTGCTCCAGACAAGAGCGGCCAGCCCAGGGGCACATGCCCCCACCCTCAGGCCCCGGCCTCTGGCAGCCTTTCCTGACAGACCTCAGGACTCAGGTCCTGAGCCTTATCTGCACTTCCCACACCTCCTGCGTCAACAAACCTGGGAAGAGAATTTCACAGACATCTTCACAATGAGTTCCAGCTAAGAGCTGTTGGGTCTGATCCAAGCAAACGGAAGGACTGGCTTTTGCCATAAGCCAGAGGAAAGGGTAAGGGAGGTAAGGGTTTGCACGAAACGTGACGCGCTTTCTTAAGCTCCCCAGCCAAGCGTGCATTCCCTGTAAGTCTGCGACAGTGTCTTTTCATCTGCCTAAAAAACACCACAGCATCTACTGATCACACAGGAGCATTCTGATCTCGACAGCTCCAGGGAAAAGGTGACAAAGCGTCACGATGCCGTGGGATCGCTACGGTGCCGAGGCCACCTTCAGCAAACACCCAGAGAGGCCCTGCCCAGGAAGAAAGGCGGGGGAGGAAGGTCTCAGGCAGCCCGGACAATTCTTGAAGAAGCGTCAGGTGAGCCGTGGTGAGCAACACTGAAAAGGCAAGATCTGAATCCTGAGTCACGGGGGCCACGGTTGACCAGCTCACTGACCAGAAAGGAAAAGAAGAGAAGAATCAGCGGGGTGTAATCAGATGAGTTAAGAGACTTGGATTCTGGCCCCAGCCCTGCCAAAATCTAGACCTGAGAACTTTGATAAATGGGCCTCAGCTTAAAAAAAAGAGAAGGAACTGAACACCTAAGTTCCTGTTGAGTCTTCCAACGATACGACCCCAGGAAAAGGGACAACAGCAAAAGCTGCTGCTGACATCAGAAGTAGCTATGGCGGTAAACCCACCCCAGGGCCAAGGCGCCCACAGGCAACAGACACACCAGAGACTAGACAGCTCTGCTACCTTGAGGGCTGAAAACCTAATCGTCACTTACTGGCCATTGGCTACCAAGGCCACGAGGACGCCTATGGGAGTCACGGCCACCATTACAACTCAACAGTGAGAGGGCCGGGTCCACCTCTGCCGCGATGGACACGCACCCCAGCAACTTCCAGCACCAACGCAACAGCTCACCACACCGAGCTTAGGTCCCCAGGAAAAGCCACCCTTACGCTCCGTGTGCAATGCTTCACAAGGTGGGGATCTGCCAGGTACTGAGAAGAGTTCCACTTAAAGAGAAGAAATGGTGTTTGCCATGTCAGTGTATCTGAGTTAAATATTTGTTTGCCTAGAAATACCGGTTTAGAGAAGCCTATTCTCTGTGGCCCACGTGGAGATCTCACTGCATTCAGGCGACCGAGACAGAGCCGGTGTGGGACGCGAGAGTGAAATGAGGTCTAGGAGGCGGGGGTTCTGGGCTTTTTGAGTCTATATTAAACAGTTTTAGAAAGCTGAAGGGCAACGGGGAAGAAAGAAGACAGGAAAAACTGGGAGAGTGCATCATATGACGGGTAAAAGAGGCTGGAAAAGGGAATCACGATTTTGCCTCTTGTTGCTAAGGAGCGTCTGAGGACACGATCCCAGCAGGGGGGCATCTAAAGGCGAGGACAGGAGGGTGTGCAGCAGCCCGGAGAGCACTCTTCTGCCCAGGTGCTGGCCTTCCAGTTCTGTGCACTCTCCGTTTCTCCTGTGGGATCCTTTCTGCCCTTGCCCCTTCAATAGGGTTCAGAGTTCTGTCCAAGGCCCTCTGCCCTCCCCCACTCCTCAGGCTCCTCTGGCCCGCCAGCCAAGGCGCCGCCCTCACCTTTGAGTCGTAGGCCGACTGCTTGATGACTTCAGGCGCCATCCAAAAAGGGGTGCCCACGAAGGTGTTTCTCTTTATCTGGGTGTCTGTCAGCTGGCCCGCCACTCCAAAGTCCGCCAGCTTCACCTCTCCGTGTTCAGAGAGCAGGACGTTGGCAGCTGTAAAACAGAACCAAAGACGTCTCCTGCCGTCATCTGCTGGAGAGTTCCGCCCGCTACCATCTGGGACCAGGCACACGCGTGCCCCAGCACCATCACGTGCCCGACAAGAACAGGGACCAGGGCTGTGCTTCTGGTGAGACCCCCTCGTGGCCCGGCCCACCTACCCAGGCACGTCGAAGGCATACCCACAGGACAACGTCCCTTGAGAAGAGAAGCACGGTTCAAACTCTACAGCTTACACTCCTTCCTCACCTTGGGTATTTCAAAGGAATATAAACAAGAGGTTTTCTCACCTTTAATATCTCTATGAATTTTCTTCTCCGAATGCAAATAATCAAGTCCTTTCAGTATTTCTCTTAATATAGTAGCAATCTGGGTTTCATCTAAAGGGCCAGGTTCTAACTAACAAGAAAAAACAAGATTAAAGTTACTTAAATGATTAGATGAAAAAGTGTGAGATGACAGAACAGCCAATGTTAAATGGACGAGAATAATCAAACCTGAAATCTTCTTCACTCCCAAACAGAATTAAAACCTAATTACAAGCCCCTTTTAAAAAACTCCACAGAGAACCGGGGAACGTGACTTTGCTGGATGAGCAAAGCTGGCTAAGAATCGAAGCCGGGCCAGTGAGAAAGGCCGCGGTCAGCCTGCCACGCCTGCCGGCTGAGCTGGGACGGATGACAGTCCAGAAAGCAAAAGCCCAGCGCCTCGCAGTGCTTGCCAGGGAGGGGGCAGAGCAGCCTGGCTCTGTCCTAGCAGAGGTGACCGTTATCGCAACACAAGGGGTCAAGAAGAGAAGGCCCGGGGGCTGGCTGCTTTCTGAGGCCACCCCAGCACCGGAAGTTCTTACATCTGAATTGTAAAACTTGGGGGAAGAGAGCGGAAAAGAGCTCAATCCCTCATGACTGAATTTTTTTATGTGATATAATATATATACACACGTATGTTATGTAATAAAAACATTAGTTAGTATATTACCCCAAATGACATAATAATTGCCTGAGGATAAATATTTCAAGGAAACTCGAAGGAATTGACACTGACTCCTCACTGCTGTTAGTTATACAAAGATGTAAGGCAGACAAGTCAGGTACACACATACCCACTAAAAGAAAGAAACTCAGACAAGTTCTAGAGCTCAGTTCAAACTGGACAGTAAGCCTACCATCACCTGTACAGCAGGGAACTCAACCACCACCAATCGCATAACTACCTCAGCAAAACCACCTAACACTCCACCCAAAGAACAAACAGTGGAAGCGTCAGAGAAAGGGGCAGAATTCTAACAATATAACTTTTCATCTGAATGATGATGTTCGGTATTACGTTTTCAGACTTGACAGTGAATTCCACCATAACCCAAATTCACACACGTAAGTCAACGGGACGACACAATTCCACGATGCTCACCGAGTAGGTGTGAAAGAGACAGATTTGCTTTAAACCAAAGGGAATGGAAACCAAGACACGCCTTCTGAGGTAGCGTTCCGACGGACACGTCCATTTTCTCGGACAGACAAGTCCTGCTGTCTCAGGGCCTTCAGTGGGATGGTGGTGGTGGAACAGCTGATCGTTTCTGGGCCCAGGTTGGGGCACAGAGAACCCCCTTCTCACTTCATAACAGCACAATTGCAGCTGCCCCGCTTTCTGGTCCATCCAGCGAGCTGGTCACAGGCCCAACCTGACCTATGAAAATCCACGAAGCCCGGGAGGAAGGGGGTGTTTCTCGAAGTCGGGGCCACCTCTCTGGGACTCTGGCCCGTCTGGCAGTGGCGCCCCCGTGCTCAAGCCACTTTCTCACACTCAGAACCCGGGTGGAAGGGAGGCTCCTTGCTTTTTGTTTCACGGTGTGCTACAGACGCAGAGAAGTCACACTGACAGGTAACTAGTCCCCCAGGAAGTCCTCCAAGTCCTAACTAGGATCCCGCCTGCGACAGCCACAGACCAGGGTGGCCCACTGCACACTCTGTTCCGCGGAACCTAATTCCTCCCCAGGTTGTCTGACCCAGAGTCTTGTTCTCAAGAAACACATCGAAACGACTGTTCCTAAGCACACGATCCGGAAACCCTGCCTTGTCTGCTGGCTCCACATCTACTTCTGAGTTCACAGAGTGGGGGAATTTTAATACTCAAAATAAGGAAAATGCACTTTTCTCACAGCCTGGGGAAAAAGAGGAAGGAGGCAGAGACGCTGGCGAATTTGCTCTTATGCCCCGGGTACAGACCACAGAAGGCTAACCCCACCGTTCAAAATGCTCTCCCAGAGCGGGGCTTCCATCCCCTCCTGCAGCAGCTTTTCACCCAGGCAGACAGCCAGGAACGTCTGGCTGGACTTGGACTTACCCACCTGTGATCAAGTGTCTGGAAAGAAACGGCGGAGCAGCCTGGAGTCATCACCAAGGACAGAGAAGACTGAGGAACATGAACTGAAACATCTTCTGCTGGACCATTTGAGAGCTGGCTCTCCGACTGATATATATATATATGGTTATGCCCTTTTAAATCTGGCCTGAACACCACCCACCAATGATTCATAGGCGGGGGCAGGAAGAGAGAGACTCTATTTACAGAGCAGGGAGATCCTTCAAGGTGTCAAAATCCACTGTAAAGGGTATTCAGTTGTTCCCTAGAGCACAGAGCTCCTGGCTGGTGGGTACTCACATGCTCCACCACTAACATTCCCAAGCAGTCTCTTCATTAAGAAGACTGTGGAATCTTCAAATAATCTCTATAAAAGAAAGACTCAGAGGAAAAAAAAGATGTAGACGGCTCCTCTTCTCTGGGTGACCTCTAATTCCCCCTCCCAAACCTGTTTTCCCCTCTTCCTCTGTAACAGACTCTCGGCCTGCACACGGCCACCCAACTAGAGACCGTATCTGCCGGCCTCTGCAGCAGCAAGTCTGGCCACATGACTGAGTTCTCGCCAAAGGAATACTTGCAGAAGTGCCCCTTCCCGGTCTTGGCTTTGAAACGCCGGCAGCCAGAGAAGACAAGGACTCAAGACCACGGGAAGCCACCCGCCCCTGCAGAGCCCGGAGACCACTGAGCCCACGTGTGGGAGAGGAAGTTCCATCTCGTGTGAGACACTGTTTGGAGGCCACCACAACAGCAGCTTGGCCTGAACATAAATGAACATGTCATCTCATTTTCTAAAATTCATGTGGCATATTCATTTTTAAGTTTGTCAAATATCTCTGCCTGACTGAGTGACCAATTTATGTAGCCTAGTTCCTTCTTAATTAAGACTCCACGGTTGCCCCTTAGATTCTCCTATAATACTGACTCATCTTGTAGTCAGTGAAAAATCTTTCGGTCTCAGGCCCTCTGTTGCTATCCTCATTCCCCTTCTCCCAATTCACCTCATGCTGCTTTATTTTCCTTGTAGCACTTTCCCACATGCGATATAATCAACTGTCTGCCTCTACTTGGAAGCTCAATTCCAGAATGAAAAGAAAGCCAAAAAAAATTATCACACATGCTCACAAGGCAATCCTAGGTGAAGGAAGGCACCATCTTCCCGCCCTGGCTAAGGTGTTATTAAGACTCAATGCGGGGAATTAAACTAATGTCTCACAACCTAAGTAAAAAGGCATGAAAACTAAAATGTAGAGTGAAAAAAGCCACCAAGTCTACAGTATTTCATTACAGCAGCCCCAGTGCACGAAGAGGAAGGATGAATCTAGGGTGAGGAGAGAGCCGGCGAGATCTTCGTGCTCTGGGAAACGGCAGAGCCCTGCCCTTGAACAGGACACCGTCATCCTTCCCTCCACAGGCTTCATGTACAGGGGCTGCTCCAGAGACATACAAACATATCGGCACCGTGCCTCTTAACAGAGAGATATTAAACAAAAGCAAGGTGGGGGCTTCCCTCGTGGCGCAGTGGTTGAGAGTCCGCCTGCCGATGCAGGGGACGCAGGTTCGTGCCCCGGTCCAGGAAGATCCCACATGCCGCGGAGCGGCTGGGCCCGTGAGCCATGGCCGCTGAGCCTGCGCATCCGGAGCCTGTGCTCCGCAACAGGAGAGGCCACGACAGTGAGAGGCCTGTGTACCGCAAAACAAGAACAAAAGCAAGGTGGGATTTTTCTAAGAAATGCCCCAAATCCATATATTCAGCTACCTGGTAACAAATCTTCATACGCAACAATACTCTGGTTTTTAGAATCTTGTGTAAACATTTAATAGACACTCTCAAAATAATCTTAATAGTCTTCAACATTCACAAAACTCTTGTATCCTATTATTAAAGTGCATCTTCTTTGAGGACTGGGGTCAGGCCAACAGAAAAGGAATAAGAGATGAAGAAAGATACGACAAAGTCAGAGGGAGGGAAAGGAGAGCGCGGGGTCAGGGCTTTGCAGCTGGTTACAACAAGGTCCAATGTCCAGCTCTATCTGCTAGCTGGCACACCTAACTTCTGAGTATTTCTGTTTCTTCGAGTAAAATGAGACGATTTGGGCACATTCAAAAAGGGATGCCTGGTTCTTGTCACCAGAGCCCCTGATGCGGAAGATGGACGGCAGTTTGCCGGGACTCGCACCATATGGGATTTTAGTTAATAAGTGGAGAATTCGACACTTCCTTCCAACTGTAATGTCTAAAATTTCACAGACTTCAAAGCTCCAAAGAAAGTTACCACTAAATAAATTATTGTGGCATTAAGAATGAATAAACTAAAGCATTTAGAGACTAGAATTGCTGTTCTGAAAGACTCAATGTTGGAAAAGAGTCCCCACAAATCATTTTATACATGCCACAAATGAAATTCACTTAAGATAATAGTAAATCGAATTATACAAAATGAGGCAATTTTCTACATTTCTGTAGTATTTCCCAAAGGAGTAAAAAAAAAAAAAAAAAAGAAAAGCTCTTTGTGTCGTCATATGTATATTTACAGAAAAGCAGCAAAGGAAGTCATAAAATTTGTCCAGCTGCTTTGCTGCTTTCTCCATTTTAATACCACTGTTTATACCATATTAAATTTTTCCCCTGAACTTTCCTTTTGACCAATTGCTTTTACGGTTTATAACATTATGTGATTTTTTTTTTTAAATTGGGTACATAAGCCTTTCAGAGATACATACAGTTCTAGAGGTTCTACCTTCCCCCCAAAATACTAATTGTTACTATTACTGTGAGAGAGTAAACTCCTTTTAACCAAAGGGTATTTCTTTTCTTAGTGAATAAAAATCTGTGTCAACTGTAAACACCAAAAAACGCTAGCTTCCTTCCGCTGTGAGACCAGTGAAAACTGCAGACCTACCACCCTGACAACCGTCTAGCAAGCAGAACCCACGCTCTAACACTAAAATGATAGATCAGGCCTGACTTGGAAATCACCACTCACCCAAAAGCCCAGCTTTTACAGGACGGGCAGGGAAAGAGCGCTGATCCGTTGATTTCACCGCATAACCACGTGGGGATGAAATGTCAGGGGCTAAACAACCGTGTGAGACTTTTTTAATTTGTTTTGCACACATTGTGTCTCAAGGACGACTTAAGTAATGCCCACGATTTACTGGCTATTTCTGAGCACCTCATCAGAGGCCAACATGTAACCATGTTTTACCACAAGAGGGGAGTTACAGACTGTGACTTTGAGGTCATCCTACACCGGAGCTGCCTCTACCATGTGTGTGGGCTGGACACCTAGGTCCAGACCAGGTAGGAGACACCGCCACTGGCAGGGGTCCAGCTCCACCACAGCCACACTGGGAGCGCAGCAAGGCCTCTCTGCGTGTGCATCCGGTAAACAGAAACATGCGTTCTTGCTTGGCCCAGCGGCAGCTCCCATTTGTGAAACTGTGCCCGTCTCCTACCTCTGAAATGAAATTTTAATTTTTAAAAATTCTAGTTTTGATTAATCATAAATGAAGATGTTCCACGCATATTTTAGAAGCGAAGTTACCATCCGAAACATGAAACAATGATGGGGTACCAGCTCCACAAAAGTTAAAACCAGTTTTAGAAAATAAGAAACTGTTATTAAGTCAGACACAGCAGGCGACATCCTTCATGGCTGCTTGGAATGAATTCACTGGTTTCCCATGAAATAGCAAAGCTGTCTTCAAAAGCAGATCTATATGCAGACGTAAGCTGGGACGAACTGAGAGAGTGGCATGGACATATACACACTACCAAATGTAAAACAGCTAGCTAGTGGGAAGCAGCCGCATAGCACAGGGAGATCAGCTCGGCGCTTTGTGACCGCCTGGAGGGGTGGGATAGGGACGGTGGGAGGGAGACGCAAGAGGGAGGAGATATGGGGATATATGTATACATATAGCTGATTCACTTTGTTTTACAGCAGAAACTAACACACCACTGTAAAGCAATTAGACTCCAATAAAGATGTTAGAAAAAAAAAAGATCTATAATTTACAGTAACTTATCAGAAGCAGAAATCCCTACTATAAGGAATAGTTTGGTCCTTTTTTCATGCAACTTAAAAGGGAAACAGAAATGTAAACAGAATTATCTTTACAAGCAAGACTGACTGAGAAGACCTCTGATGCGTATTAAACATCCAGCGTGATACTTACTAGGTCCAGTGCGGAACCTCCACCAAGATATTCCATTATTATCCATAATTTAGTGTCCTACAGAAAAAACAAAAAGAGAGGCAAATTATTTCTTTTAATAAAAGCAGAAAAGATTGTTTTAAATAATCTAAGGGTATTTTGCTCTGTCATTTTGGAACTAGAAAATTTTATAAATACACAACAGCGAGAAAAGTGCATCCGAGTGAGAACTGGGTGGGAAGCCTGCACTGTGCCGGAGGGGCCCCGCACCAGACCCCCCCGGCAGTGCGCTCCACAGCTACTGCACCAGGGCTCCGAGGGGCGCGCCTGTTTTCACACCACCTCAGTGGCTGATCCTCTGGCACAGAAGGGTTTGGGAACCAGTCCCCAAGGCCAGTACCATGCACACCCATCCCGCCCTGAGCATCAGACAGGAGGCGACCGGAGCACAGCCCTGGGCCACCTCCCCCCCCACTCCCCCCACGCCTGCAGCTCTGAGATGCGCAGAGGGCAGGTGGCATGGCTGGTGCGGCCTGTCACCCACTGCCTTGCTCCGGAGCTGGGCGGCCACCCTGAAGGCCGCCGTCCCCCTGCTCCGGGATATCCAGGAGAGCAGAGAGGCCCGAGCCTTGCCCCAGTCCTCCAGCCCCCTCACCAGCCTCCGTGTCTTGCGTCTCTTCCGTCCGTCTCTCCTGAAGCCCCGCAGCGCCCATGGCTTCCAGGGTTCTTTTCAGACACAAATCCCAAACTGCTACTCCCTTGAAAGCCAACAGGCTAGCAAACACCCACCCAGCCCTCCCGGGGGATGAGGGCACACCGGTGCGGGGTCAGGAGCACACTTCCTCTGAAGCCTCTGACTGGGCGCCTGGCCGAGTGAGTGCCCGCGCCACAGCAGGCAAGCTTGAAGGCTGGGGGGGCGCGGTGACCTGCCACGGCCTGCGGTGCCCGGTCCACAGCCTCGGAGCAGGTGTGCAAGCGCCAGGCTGCTTCCCTGCTAACGCGACACTCTCGGTTGCTTTCAAGCGCATCAAAAAGAAGAAAAGCAAACAAAACCCTTCCTAGGCTCTTTGGTACCTTCAGGATGGAGCTGAGCCCGAGCTCTTCAGAGCAAGCAGGGCCCTCGCCAGGCCCCATCCTCGCTGCTCCCTGGCTCTAGCAATGCTGAAAGTTTTGCTCTTCTGGACTGAGGCGCAGTTTCCTCAATCAGGAAAACCCTCACCAGCTCCCCTCCCCCCCCTCCACTTTAGCACCTTTGGTCTGATCTTCACTTAGATTTGCTTGTCTGTGTTTCCCACCAACAGCAAGCTAAGTGGCTGGGGGCAGCGCCTGGCACGCTCAAGCCCAGGAAAGGCGGCCTGTGGCACCTGTAGCGGAGGAAGGGCAATGATGCTGACTGCGTGTTCACTTCAGGGAGGCACTCGTGCCTGCGCTACACTTGTAAAGGAAGTTTCTTTTAAAATTAAAAAAAAAATTAATTAAATTTAAAAAAAATTTAAAAAGAATTAAAAAAATTTTTTTTTAATTTTAAATAAATCCTGACATCCGGAGTCAAGTCTGTGATATTATAAAGAAACAGCCCCAAGTTTTACTGTATGTGGAACACCTTCTCAAGTCTTTAAACGCCCTTGACTCCTGATATGATGAAGACAATTCCAGTCTAGACTGGAAAAGGCACGGAAACCTTACCTGATGTGTTTGGGGTCTACCTGATAGACACAAACATTTACTCACTTAGTATTCATCCAGTCATGGGCACCAGCCTTGAGCAGGCTCCATCACCCCCTGCTCCTGCTTTCAAGAGAACTTCCTAGCAGAGAGAGCATTCTCCGGCCCTCCTTTATTTCACAGATACGCCCAAGTCTTCCCCAGGCCAGTACTTCCCGAACACCTGCTCCTGGAAAAGGTCCATGCTACTCCCTCTAGACACCCCAAAAGCACCTTGTTGGAGAGAGAGAAAGCAACTACTGCGGGGAATGGCCAACACCATTTTTGACAGCACAGGAAAGCTAAATGGTTTTTCTATAAGGAACTTGGGAGTTTACGTTTCTACTCTCATTCTCTTTTCTACGGCACCGTCTGGCCCAGCTCCCATCCCTTTTACTTTGTGGGTGTTGAGGGTGAGTTCCCTACAACGAGATCAGCTCTGGCAGGCAGGCTCCCCCACCCCGCATCTGCACCTGTGGGGAGCTGGAGCAGAGGAACAGGACACCCTGGGAAACGGTCTGTGTTGACTCGGAGGTTCAGGGTCATCTCACAGCTTCCGGAAGCAGCGAGACAGGCGACCACACCTCATCCTCCGTTCCAAAGCTCCAGCTCCCCACTACCTACTCAGGGAGCAAAACAACCCTTTACACGGCTCGCTCTCCTTTCAGGGAGTCATGACAGGGGACAGAGTGACCTGTTCTCCCGTAACCCTCAGGGGCACGTCAGCAACAGCAGAACACCTGGCAAACCAGGTGCCCCCAGCTGAAAGGCTTTATAAAGCCCGGGCCTTCACTGCACCTTCCTGGAGAGGAAGATGCAGTAAAAAAGACCAGCCTCGCTTCTCTGTTCATCCAGCTCGTTCCTGGTACCAGACAGGCCAGGGCCTGAACGCTACCCAACACGAGGTCCGCCAGATCTGGGGGGGCACTCAGGAAGACAGCACTAGGTCCTTCATTCAGGCCATTGCTTTTTAAAGACTTGGCCAGGTCCTAGGACCCAGGTGCTTTTCTCCCCAGTTCCACCAGTCTGGGAATGGAAACTGCGTCAAGAAAGGTTCCACTGGTCCCACCTCTCAGCTGAACCTGCCTTCCCACCCCACGGGGTGTGCCGCACGCCTCGGCCGCCAAGCCAGCAAGAGAGTGGGGGAAAGCCCTGGGGACGAGGGCTCAGCGGCCTCACCGGCTCTGTGCTCCCCGCAGCCGGTCCCCGTGGGGAGCTCGTCTCTAAGGCGGAGGCCAGACCTCCAACGACTGGCGAGTCACAGCTCCCAGGAGTGAGCCCCAAGCGAGGGGACAGCAGGACCTGCCGGGTCACAGAGGCGGAACCAGCTGCCTTTTAAGATGAACCGAAGGATGAGTTGGCACCGGGGCGGGGGTGGAGGGAGGGAACGAGGGGGTCAAGTGCGGCCAGCCAGCAGGTAGGGCAGGAGTGCAGCAGCAAGAACCTAACGTGGAGGGCGAGGGGAGGGCCCGAGAACCGTCCATCCTGTAGCCTGTTGCTAAACACTTCACACTTCCTCCCAGAAGTCACCGGAGGGCACCAGGGCCGGCTCTCGCTCTCACTCAGCCCTCGAGGTGTGCAGGGAAGAGGCCAGGCGCAGCAAACGGCGCCTGCGCGGCGGGGAGAGGGGCTGGACTGGGGGCGGGGCAAGGCTGGAAGGCGGGGCACAGGCGGGGCAGGCGGCCTCGCTCAAAGGGACACGGGCAATGCTCTCCACCGACAGGGAGTCCTGGGGGAAGCGGCAGAGGACGGGCTGACAAAGGTATCCACGGGTCCTTCACGCAGCGAGGGTCACTCTCCTTTCTCTTTAATGCAAAACCATCGCTGGTTTTAAAATAGCTGACAGCTTCTACCAAATTCCAGTATGAATTCTCAACTCTGTGGCTTGGCGGACCAACCCGTGCCAAGCACGGACCCACCCGCCTGCTCCTCTCACCTCCAGCTTCTCCCTGCGCCCAGCTCCAAGGCCCGCAGGCTTCTGCACAGCTGCTCCCACTGCCAGGTGTGCCGCCCGCCGGCCTCTGAGGACAGCATTCGGGGTGACCCTCTCCCTCCTCCGTGCTCCAGGCCCATGCTCTGTCCTCACTGTCCCTGCCTCAGGGAAGGCAGCCCGGCTCACCCTCCGCCCAAGACTAGCCCCACCAGCAGTGCCCTCGGTTCACCCGCCACCTCCCATTCCCACGGGTGACCCCCAGCCCAACCGGTGACCCCACTACGCCCCTGGTCACCTCCCCCAGCACTCTCCTCCACGGCTGCATTCCTCTGGACTCAAGCCTTCTCCTTCTCTAGGCTGACTCTCTCCCACGGTCCCAGCGAGTCCAAGGCTATTGGGTCTGCTTGGCTCCACCCTGTCCTGGCTAGAATTCCCCAACTCTAACCCTCAGCGGCCGGTTCCTCCTTCTGACCCAAAGGGAAGGGTACTAAGAACAAGCTCTGCCCGCCTCCCACGCCGACTGGGACAGAGATGCTGCGGACGTCATGAAAACCAGGGGCAGAGTGGAGGCCGGGTCTCAGGATGAGTGGAGTCCTGCGGTGCAGACAGGACCTGTGCCGCATCAGCTGGCCCCCGCGCAGCACCTCCGGTGCAGGACACTCATTCAACACAGCCAGAAGAGGCCTCTTAAATCTGCCACCAGTCACCATCCCAAGTAATAATTTCTACCACCCACCCCCAAAGAAGAAACATTCAGAAGGGAGTAAATGGACCGGCTCAGGAAAGTAAAGATGGGCTCTGAGGGCTGCAGGCCAAGCGCTCTCCGCGGCTCCGGCATGGTTTCTCCTCTTTGGCACCACCGGCACTTGGGGCTGGATAACCTCTGTTGCGGGGCTGCCCTGTGCATTGTAGGGTGCTGGGCAGCATCCCTGGCCTCTACCCGCTAGAGGCCAGTAGCACATCCCCAGTCCTCAGGGCCAGACACCACCCATGGCCTCTGGGGGCCAAAGTCGCCCCTGCTGAAAACCACTGAACTGCCCAGTCAATGTCCCTAAGCCTGAAGTGCTACTGCTCAGAAGTGCTGACCGGTTAATTCCCTCCTCCCCTTGGCAAAACCAGTTGTTATACCCTGCAGCCTCCAGCTAGGAGACCATCACTAACTCACTGTGTGACACCTAAGCTTGGAGTGCCTCAGCCAGAAAAAAATGGCAATAATCTGTATCCCTAACCTCACGGTTCACCCGACAAGAAAATGAGATAATGAACGTGAAAGCACTTTGCGAAGCTCGGGGTACTAATCACAGGCAGAGTGCTATTAGCCCCCTCAACAGCCTCACCCGTACGTGCCTCGAAATAACCCGGTGAAACCGAAAAAGTCCAATTAACAAGACTAAACGGCATTTCTCTGCATGGGAGTTTCTGAGCGGAATAAAATCTTGAACAATGATTCATCCACATTCTACACCAGAATGAAAAAATAATTACTGCCCTACAGGTCTTGAGGCATGAGTGTTAGAGAAGGATGGTCTGGTCAAGGGACACACGTGACCTGCTCGACCAAGTGACCAAGCACTGTCACGGCCCAGATGCAGAATCACTGCCCTCATAAAACCTGCCAAGTGAATGACGTGTGAGGTACTCTAAGGAAAATAAGAATTCTTAAAATAAGAATGATTTTAATCAGAATAATTTCATGTTTAAAAAATGACCCCAGACAATGGAAGTTACGAATGGCCTTGTAAGAGAATTTTCTCATGAGGGAAAGAAAACAGTTATTTATTTAATAACTTAAGGATTCACCACTTAAAAGGCACCAAAGTGTGTAAAGCGAGGCGTCTCCCTCTCGCCCCTGGCTCCTGGCTGTCCAGCCTCCGCGCCCACCAGCCTAGTGGCGCATCTTCCGTGACTTCACAGAAATATCTCTGCAAATACCTATCAGCTCCTTCTCCACTTCTATCCAAATGTAACGCTCTATACACTCTTCTATACCTTGCTTCTCCTTGGAGCATTCTATACTTGTCCATAAAGTAATTCCCTTTTTTTTTTTTTAAGCCGTAACTAACCCACACCCTACTGACAACACCAGGTTGCTCCCATTCTTTTGCTATCAGAACCTCGAGGATGTATCATTTGGGGAGTTGCTGGAGGCTGAGTCAAAGGAATCCACTTGAATTTAAATAGATAATGACAAATTATTCTTCAAAGCTCCATTTGTACCGCCTCCAGCAACGTGTGAGAGCTCATTTCCCTTTTCTTTGCCAATGCACCATGTCCCTTGACAATATAATCCAACTTTTTTCCAGTCATTCTTAGGAGGTGAATGAATTGTGTCCCCCTCCTAAATTCATATGCTGAAGTCCCGACCCTGAGTACCGCAAAATGGGACTGAATTTGGACACAGGGTCTTCAAAGAGGTGTAAGTTAAAATGAAGTCATTAGGGTGGCCCCTAATCCAATGTGACTGGTGTCCTCATAAGAAGAGATGAGGACACAGGCACACACAGAGGGACGACCGTGTGAAGACACAGGGAGAAGACGGCACCTCCAAGCCAAGGAGAGAGGACTCAGAGGAAGCCAGCCTGGCCGACACCTCGACCTCAGACTCCCAGACTCCGGATTTGTGAAGGAATAAACTTCTGCTGTTTAAGCCGCCGGGTCTGTGGCGCGTACGGCAGCCTGAGCAAATGACGGTCATCAACCCATTGCGGGGGGCCGGGGAGGGGGGGCGTATCTCACAGTTTGCCTTTCTCTCATTGTAAGGCTGAACATCCTTATATATTGAAGAGTCATGCATGCTTTCTTTTTTTGTGAGCCCTTATTATCCTCTGTCTGTTTTTCTATTGACCTAATATTAGGGGAAGTAACCTCCTGTAACATGAGCCACAAACACAGCATTTTCCTCACTTGTCTTTTGATTTTGCCGTTGGTAGTTTTTTGCTCGTGGAAATTAATTTAATGTACACACACAACATCAACAACAACACCGCTTACAGGCAAACCTGCCCTGCACTGCCTGGAGGTGGTGGCTGAAAGCTGGCGCTCCCCACGTTCACAACCCCCAGGGCGCTTGACAGACGTCAGACGACGGAAAGGTTAACACAAGGTGAATAAGAAAAGGGGTGGATTCTGCACCATTAACAAAGATCTTTACACCATGAGTTCTGAAATGAAGTTAAGCTCTGCTTCTGCATCTGCACGGTAAGCAAAGGCTGAGCCCAGGAGGTCTTACTAAAACAGCGGGGCGTCACAGACTTCCTTAGGAGTGTAGATTTTAAAGCAAAGGTACCTTTTTGCTGAGATGCTGTGCATGAACCCAGACTCTCGAGCCCGGGTTTGGATCCTGCCTCTGACCCGCACCAGCTCTGGGACCCTGAGACCAGGTCCGAAGCCGCCTTCAGTTTCCTATCTGCTCCTGGGACTAAAGAACACCCACCTCAGGGGCGCGCCTGGCACACAGCAGTGCCCATGAACTTGGCTATTAATAGCACACTAACTTTAGAGCGCCCCCTGTCTGAACTCAGGTCCACTGGGAGGCTTGTGAAACGTGGAGGCAGGAAACTGGTATCGAAGCCCAAACCCCACCTCGTTTTACAGTCAAAGCAACTCCCTGACATTCACGGCACCTTCCAACTGCACTCAAGGCACAGAACACGACCCCTGGCCTCAAAAAGAGCTGATTTAATTGTTCCTCTGCTCACAGATGCCAGCATTCCTTCAGTGATTCCTGCCTCCTACGCACACAGTGTCACTGGGGGGTCTGTAAAATGAGTAGGGCTCAGGCTCTTTTCCTAAATAAATCACTTTTCATAATAGAAAAGTGGGCAAATAACTACCACCAGCCAGCCTGTGGTGGGTACCACAAAGACACAAAATGCTATGGGTGTTCAGAGGAGAGGCCCGTCTCATCAATTACCTACACAACAGAACTAATGGGGAGAGAAGAAAATGAGAAGATCAATCAGAAAATCAATGGCCAATAGGCACATGAAAAGACGTTTAATGTCGCTAATTATTAGAGAAATGCAAATCAAAAGTACAATGAGGTATCACCTCACACCAGTCAGGACGGCCATCATTAAAAAGTCTACAAATAACAAATGCTGGAGAGAACATGGAGAAAGTGAACCTTCCTACACTGCTGGTGGGAATGTAAATTGGTGCAGCCACTACGGAAAACAGTATGGAGGTTCCTCAAAACCTAAAAATAGTTTCCATATGATCCAGCAATCCCCCTCTCCTGGCATATATCCAGACAAAACTATAATTCGAAAAGATCCATGCACCCCTATGTTCACAGCAGCACTACTCACAGTAGCCAACATATGGAAACAACCTTAATGTCCATCAACAGATGAATGGATAAAGAAGATATGTTACATATGTACAATGGAATACTACTCAGCCATAAAAAAGGGAATAATGCCATTTGCAGCAACATGGATGCAACTAGAGATTATCACACTAAGTGAAATAAGTCAGAAAGAGAAAGACAAATGCCATACAATTTCACTTACATGTGAAATCTAAAATATGACACAAATGAGCCTATCTATGAAACAGAAACAGACTCACAGACCTAGAGAACAGACTTGTGGTTGCCAAGGGGGAGGGGGCCGGGGCGAGTAGATGTGAGCTTTTCTGTATAGAATGGATAAACAAGGTCCTACTGTATAGCACAGAGAACTATATTCAATATCCTGTGATAAACCAGAATGGAAAAGAATATATTAAAAAAAGAATGTATATATGTATATCTAAATCACTTTGCTGCACAGCAATAATGAACAGAACACTGTAAATCAACTACACTTCAATTAAACAAATAAATTAAGAAAACAGAAAATTGAAGCAGGATAAGCATGGGGGTGGGGAATGACGACGGGGTGGGGGGGACAGCCCAGCCTTCCGCTCTTTCATGAGGCCCTAAAAGGACAACACTGGTCCAAGACAAAGTCTCTTAGTGCTGGAAACAAGCATGGAACAAGAGAAAGGCCACTACCTGCAAATACCAACTAAAATGACACTGCGCTATTAATAAAACCTGAAACGGCACAAAGAGAAACAAATCAACTGAAGATTTCTGGATCAAATCCTTAGGAAAAAATCAAAAGCATCACTACGAATTATCCAAAAATACTGGAAACACTACATACACCAAAAGCTATACAATACAACCAAAGATTTATTCAGAGGAAAACACAGTATTATACATTTTCATTACCAAGCCAAAAAAAACGGTGGGGGGGGGGGGAGAAATTTTAAGTGTTCAATATGGAAGTTAGGAAAGAAGGAAAAAAGAAGGAAACCTAAGGAAAACAAATAAAGATACATGCTAAATGGAAAAATATTAGAATGAGAAATCTATTTTATGTTTTAAATAAACTCCAGGTACTGTAATCAAGAAAAAAATAGATAACACTAATTTGTAAATATAGCAATAAAAAAATTACGGATGGAAACACTTTTAAATGCAAACAGAACAGGTCACAATGTTTTATTATAATAAGTTTAAAAATCTACAATGAGGGCTTCCCTGGTGGCGCAGTGGTTGAGAGTCCGCCTGCCGATGCAGGGGACACGGGTTCGTGCCCCGGTCTGAGAGGATCCCACGTGCCGCGGAGCGGCTGGGCCCGTGAGCCATGGCCGCTGGGCCTGCATGTCCGGAGCCTGTGCTCCGCAACGGGAGAGGCCACGGCAGTGAGAGGCCTGCGCACTGCAAAAAAAAAAAAAAAAAAAAAAAAAATCTACAATGAAATAGATGATTTCTTTGTAATGTATGAATTAAAATTTACTCAAGAAAGAAGAAACGGGTGGGGGAAGAAATGGATCAATTAACATCCTCTAAAAATATCTATATAAAGAGGAAGGAAGGAAGGAAGGAAGGATGGGAAGGAGGCAAATGATTTTGCCCTTGAATGTTTTAAAAGAACAGAATATTCTAGCAACTCTCCCGAAACACGGGACTTTTCCTGACATCGCAAGGTAACACCGACACCTGGAAAAGGTTATCATCAGTACAAGAGGAAGAGGGAGGTGCGTTTCTACGTGCCACGGATACGGTGCCTCCTGGGACAGAGGGCTGTCATCTAAAGAGAGGAGTTTCTAGAAAAGAAAAAGGTGCTTTTGGAAATGAACATTAGGTGTGAGAGTCTCCGCACATGTGAAACGTCTGCATTGTGTTTTCTACCACCCACCGCCTGCCCAGCCCCACCAGGCCTCGGGCCTGCCTGCCGGCCAGGTCTGCAGTGCTTCCCAGAGGCCTGAGCCCTCCTCTGTGTCCGCTCGCTCCATCACCATCAGAAACCTGACATGACAGGGAGAACACAGCCAGAGCTGCTGTCCTTCCAGGCCATCTCTCACCGGCCCCCACCCCCGACCACCAGTGGCCCAGTCGGCTGGGACCAGGACACTCGTGGAAGGAGGGGAGAGTAGAGTCCTCCAGGGCCTGGGGAGAGCCACACCCTCCTTCACCACAGGCTCCCTGAGGGGACAGCCCCGGGGCGCCTCGGGTCTTCCTCCTGGTGCAGCAGGTGGGGTCCCAGCCTCAGCCCGCAAGAGTGCGACACCGCAGCACCGCACGCTTCACCGAAGAGCCTCATGAGGAGTATTTCACTTGATTCTCCCGGTAATCCTGTCCGTTTAGGTGACCAGCTTCTTCCGCTTTGCAGACGCGGATACCTCGTTAGCGCGGGCAAGGGGAGCAGCTGGGGCCCGAATCCAGACTTGATGTTGAGTCAGAAACCTCAACAGCAAGAACCACAGTAACAAACATCACAGACTCCATGCGACTTCTAAAGGATTCCAGTGAGGAAAGCATGTTCTAGGGTAACTGTTCTTAACTGGTTTCCTTTCAGAGAGCAATGAACTCTCATCTTACTGCCTGAAAAAAGACATCGGTTTACAAAAGGTCTGCCTGTGACTTGCGGGATTCACACGCCCTGCTCCCTCGTGCCAAGAACAAGAACTTCTGTCCTCATGTCCTGCAACAAACTGGAAAGAGCGCTGAGCCGTCCCTAAGACGCTCTTCTCCGGGTTTACGTCACAGGCTCCTCTCTCCTGGAAGAGGCGGCCTCCTAACTGTGTGCACGTGTGTGCAACGAGTTTCAGTAATTAAGTGCCCCCACCCCAGGTGCTCCTGTCTTTTGCATCAGCACATATTCGCCACAACGGCAACAGATCTGTTAATGGGAAGTTTCTGTGCTGAATGCTGGTTAAAAACGAAGATGGATAAAAACATCTGCTTAAACGTAAAGATCCTTACAAGGTCATCAGGGAACTACACTTACAAATGACCTAAATCCGAGGGAGCAGAAAAGAAATAACAGAGAGAAGCATGGAAAGGGTGCCCTGGGAGATGAAAGAGGAGGACCTGACTTTCCCCCCTTGCTCTGTCCTCATAAAAGAGCAAACACAACAGTCAGTGATCATAAACTGCTACGTCAAACAAGTCTGCCATAATCATAAGCTAAAAATGTTCTCTTCCTAAAAGTGAAATACTGCTAATAATTACAAGATTCTCTTTCTGCCAGGTGAAGATTTTAACGGCTATTGCACAGCATATGTCAGAAATATCCACCACAAAACCATAAAACCAAAAGAAGTGACTACTGAGGGCTCAGTACTAACTCTCCGATAAAGACCCAGCCCAGAGAGATCAGACAGGACTGGCAGAGGGCAAATACGGCTGAAAAAGAAGATTTTATTGTGTTCTGCAAATTTAAGAGGTGCCTTCAGTGTTAAGATAACGTATGGAATTAGAAGATTCACGCGTAACAGATGCTGTACTTCAAATGCACGGGTGGCAAATTCATATTTATACTTTTATCTCCATCCTTCAGGGTATTTACCATACCCTAACGGTAAACAGCTCCCAAAGTAAGGGACTTCTCCTGCAACATGCCTGAATGTCCGGTGCCGGACTGTACCGAGGAGACGTTTCTGCTATCTGAACTCTCACTCCCCCCATTCCTTCCAACCTCCTGGCCACCTCACTCATCTTTATTTTCTGCACAGTTCTACCCCAGAATGAACAGTTAGATAACAGGCACATGTTCTCGATGTATAGTAAGTTCGTTAACGATGAGCTGCTGGACACAGTCAAGCTACGCTTGGATCGGACGTGCAAATCCGGGGCACCCTCCCTGAGGCAGCCCTGGGGCACAGACCTGAGACTGCCTCGGTGATATGGATACGTGTCCCCTGCCCCTACACCCGATGACATGAACCACCACCACCCCCAGCTCCATTTCTGCCTCGGTGAGGCAGACTCCATCACAGCACATAAGTGTCCACAGAGCCCCATGCAGACGCCTAGAGAAGAGCCAGCCTGAGTGCTCCGTCTGGCTCCGTGGTCGGTCAGTAATGGCCGTGACAACGTGCGGCTCCCAGACAGGGTTCAATAAAAGGGCCTGGTTCGAGCAGTCCATGTTTCCATGTTGAAGCAGATGTCCTTACTCACCCAAACGCCTGAAAGTCCTGCTGTGCTGCGTGGACCACTGAAAGAGAAGGAGTTCTTTCCCCTCACCGGGAGTGAGGCTTCTCTTTGATTACATACCAAGCACTCCTCATTACATCTAAGTAAGGTTTGTGATCTCATATATGATACTATTTTTTTTTTTAGAAATTTACTTAGAAATATAGAAGTTTTAGAAAAGAAAGCATATGGCATAATTAATCATTTTACCCGAATACATCAGCTGTGTTTAGACACGTCAGACGAAGGCTTGAATAGGCAGAAGATGTATGTTGAGACAAAAAGAACTAGAAATACAATTAATACTTATTTTAAATTATAGGCAACAGCCAGAAAACAGAGTTGAGTTTCTTTTTGGTGAAGTAAAATATTTAGCCTAACTGGAATTTTAATTCATTCAACTTTCTGGATAGAAAAGCATAAAACGGAGCGGCCAAATGTCTTCAGGGACTCCCTTCAATTACACTAGGACAGTGTGTTCGGGGGAGAGAAAGGAAGCCATGGTCCCCGCCCCCCGAAACGTCTGGACGTTCTCTATTATCTTTGGTGCCGAGCCGACCTTTTTTCTTCCCCATGATGGAAATGAAACGTATTCCCCTGTGATTTCAAAGCAAGATTTACTTGGGGATTAGTTTAGTCCACCCAAAAGTAACTTGTTTTGCTTCTACCCGCGGTCACCCTGGAGTCTGATACAAAGGGCTCCCTGTATCTTTTCTGTTTTTCCCAGAAACGCAAGGACAGATGCTTGCAAGCTAAAAATCACTCTCAGAGAAAACAGATGTTCTTTTCCCTCTCCCAGAAGTTGCAGCTGTTCCAGGTCCATGGGGAATGCGGCAGATGACTTCCAAATGGCAACGGAAGCTGGGAGGGTGGCTGTCACAGTGTGGGCACGGCGCTCCCCCAACGTGGCTGAATGACTGAGCAGATCACTGCGGGGAAACGAGGGCCCCGCTAGCCTGGGGGTGGCAGGCGGCTCACGAGAACCAAAGACACCCTTGTCTCTACACTTGGAATCAACGAGTATGATGCCCAAGACGACACAAGGCAGCAAAAGTGGAGGGAGACTGTTAAAATCCTAGCCGGAGGCACCAGGATAAAGCTTTTGTTTGTTGCTCAGAGAAAGGCAATCCTCATGGAAAAAAGCAGCCTGACTGCACCACCAGGGCAGACGGAGGCCGGGGCTCCTGCAGAGGGAAAAGCTGTCCTCGCTGAGTTGCAGGAGGCCGGACGGGCTATAGCTGCCAGTTCTTCGTGCGACCAAAGCCGGTGACTAAACAACTGAGCGCCCACGGACTCTGCGTCCCCGGCACGGGCTCTGCCCTGGGCCAGCACTGGTGCTCCCTTCTGCGTGTGGACCGACAATCTGGCCGCTCTCCACAAAATAAAAACAACAATCCAGCATCTGGGAAACTGCCGCTCAAAGGACGTTTTGAAAAGCTGCGCGTCTGATCACGTTTATGAAAACGTGCGTGAATTTCCTCCCTTTTCCGAGACTCTACCTTCTCCTATTCACGTCACTTACGTAGAAGCATAAACCCCAAACCCATTTCCTTTAGACAGTATAGAAAATTAATGGCGGCCGACAAATAGCGAACACAGAAAGTAGCAGCATGGACGCAGGGCAGATATTTGGAAGGAACTCTGAGATGAACTGTGTTTAAAAAGAACAAGCCAAAAACCTAGGAAAACAACCCAGCGGAATCACAAACAGACGGTAAAGTGGACAAATCGTATCGCTTCCTGGCACACCTCCCACTCGCCCCGCCAGGTTTTAATGTACTTAGAGTCTAACCACGTGAGGTCGAGCATTTCTAGAAGCAGCAGGCGTTTTCCAGATTCCTCTCCACTCGGGAGGCAGGTGGCCCGTTTACCTCAAATCATGAGTCGCGGTCCCTGAAGACCAGACCAGGAGAAAGAGCCGGAGGCAGAGCTCCGCGACCCGCCAGCCCCTCGGCCTCTGCCCGCGCTTCTGCGGCCCCCAGTGCCCGGGCGAAAGCCGGGGCGGGCCGCTCTGTCCTCGGTCCCGCCGGGAGAAGCCCGCAGGGCAGGCCCGGGAAGGCTTCTCCCACAGTAACCTCGGCCCCTCCGTGAGGCCAGCTGCTTGCGGGAGCGGGCTGCGCAGAGATGGGCCGACACCGGCCCCGGCGGGGACCACCCGCCTGCTGGACGGCGCGCAGGAGCCTCCAGGCCTGGGCGGCAGGGGGAGCCCCGTGGCAGGAGGCTCTGTGGGCCCCTCCTGGGCTGCCGCCCAACACCCCCGTCGGGGGCACGCTCCCAGCCCACCGCCCCTGCTCTCCTGCCGGCAGGGCCATGGGAGGGGCCGCGGGAGCCACTGGACAGGAAGGGGAGGGGAAGGAGGGACGGTAGGCAAACCACCCCCGAGAGCCGCTGGTGAAGAGCGTGCTGGTGACTCTTGTCTCCAGATTTTCCGTCTCTCAGAGACCACGGGTGATTTCACCAGGGCCTTCGACATGGTTCCCTCGAAGACAGCTTCAAACAAAGGCCTAACGTTCCTGACGTGCTCACCCCTTTAAAGCCTGAACGTGTTTCTAAGGCATCTTTGATGCGTGGCCTGCTGGGAGGGGACCCTGCACCTCGGGCATTTAAATCGGGTTGTTCACAAACACAGTCTGGCCACAGCCCCGAGATCCCCGTTCAGGGGTGGGCCGGGGCACTGGCAGGTTTTAAAGCCCCCTGCGTGTTCCGGCTCTAAGTTATTACTGCCTCTGGATTAAATAAGCACCTTCCAATCAATCCCTTCCTAATGGGAACACTTGTGACGCACGCAGACCTGGCTCACGAGAGGGAAGAAGTCCCTGCTCTGCAGGTTGAATGTGAAGCTGCCAGGGGACGTTCTAGGGGGACCGTCCCGGCAGGCGTTTCTCTAAGTGGATCTGAGGCCTAGGGAGAGTCCAGGCAAGGCACTGAGATTTGGAAGCTCGGGCAGTAGTGAAGACCCTGGACTGGATGAGTGTGCAAAAGGACAAGCAGGAAAAGGAGGCCAAGCACTAACAGTAACCAAGGAAAAGAAAGGCGAATGAGACACTAGAAATTCCCGTCAGAGGAAGGCTGTCTCGTTCCCCAGACCTGAGGGCCCATGGCTGCAGTCCACCCCAAACAAAGCGGCTTATTAACCTTCGAGTGTTCATTAAAGGAACAAAAAGTGAACCACACCCCCACCTGGGGCAGAGAAAATCTTAGAAACATCTTTGGCAAGCTTTTATGAAAAGTCAAGACAAAAAGATTTTAGGGAAATCTGGTATTAATCACCCCCCAACACCACCAAGCCCCCAACAATTTCTGTTAGGATTTTACACCTACCATAGGCTTCAGCGCTTGTATCTTTGTGTTTCCTATGAACAAGACACGCACAAATACTTTTACAGCTTATTTTCTCTCAAATCCCACAGTTTCACTCAGAAAACTATCTACTGAAAAATAAAACTGTTTAAAACATGAACATGCTATTTCAGTGATTGCCTTTTGTATCATGCTTCATGGTCCTTTGTCAATTTATCCAGTTTTTAAACCACCAACATTGAAAGGCATGCTTTTCTAAAGATGGCATACCAGCAGGAGACCCACAGAAAGCTGTTACTGGGTGCTAACTTGGCATCTCCGGACTTATGTTCTTAACCACAGTGGATGCCTTCTAAGGCTCTTCCCAAGTGCTGACAAGAGAAGCTACTTCCAGAGGGCTCCGTCTGGGGATTTTATAGAATTGAAATTTACCATGAGAGAGAGAGACACAGAGAGAAAGAAGGGTCCCACAAAGAAACAGATTTAGGAAATGCCACATACTGAACTTCCCTTCAAGGCTCAGCAGCTCTGAGAATACTGTCACGGAAACCTACTAGACCCAACGTGTCCAAACATCTCATCAGGGAGCACCTACGAACATCTTCAAGAAGGGGGCTCATCCAGAAACACTCCCTTAGCTCGAACCCACCTTCAGAGCCTTCCAGCAGGTAGAAAGCAGCTCTCCAGTCAGTGTGAGACCCTCCCCCATCCACCCCACCCCCGCCAATCCACAGAGCCCAATTATATGCCAACTATGTGATAAAAGTGAGATTCAGCCTACAGACGAAGACTGAACAGGCCCGCATACAGCGTGAAGGATACTGGTGGCAAATTGCATTATTCAGACTCATGAGATCCGTGGGATGCTCACATTTTTTGATGACACGTCTAGACTTTTACAGTCACACACCTCAACGTCCTCCAGTGCCCACACCTTTGCTTACCACACACAATGAGTAAAACATGTATATCCATGTCAGACTAGCCAAGATACTGTCTTTCTAGAAAGTCTGGTGACTCAAGTTATTGCTTCAAGTTTGAAATGAGAATACAAGAAAAAAAAAGGAGAAAGAGAGAGAAAGGGAAACTACAACAGAGGGCTCCAACGATGCTTATATCACATCATTCACACCTCTTACATGTGGTTTGAAACCCTCGAATCTCTGATTAACCAAAGTGACGAAACACAGTTCGATTTTCAGGAACCGGGGTGGGGTTCACATGCACAGCCTCGCAGGAGTCCCCGAGGTGGCCGGCCAGGAGCAGGACCTCAGGGTTAGCTGCAGAGAACCTGCACGCGCCCTCCTCCCATCCCCCGGAGGCCCCTCCTCCTACTCAGCAGCAAGAGGGTGGCGAGGGGGGGCACTGGGAACAGCCGAGAGACGCAGGGAGGGAACTAGGGCAGCAAAGAGGCGAAACCCACCTCTGTCAAATGTTTCCAGTGTACTTTTTTTTTCCTTTTTTTGGAGCAGATAACCACACTACCTCTATAACAAACTAGGAGAACTCAGCGCATGTATACAATTGTCTGCTGTGGTCGAATACAGTTCAAACTAAGTTACCTGACCTTGAACAACACTCCTCTCTGGCCCTGCGGTGAGACCAGCACACAGGAGTCGCATGTGCTGGCAGGCGCGCTACCTTGTGTGGCTTTCCCTTCCCCCTCCTTCAGTCGGGCATCTTTATTACGACAACCTCCTTGCTATCTCCCTCCTCCTGGACTCGGGCTCCGGCCACCAGAGCACTTATTCGGGGTGATAACTGCCTGGTTATGCATCTCCTTCCTTCACCAACCAAAGAAGGTCCAGGTGCAGAGCCCACACCTGCATCCCTGGCCCAAGTGAGGCGGGGCAGCAGGGCTCCGAGTGCCCAGAAGCAGGGAGGCGTGTGACACGGCAGCGGGGGGACAGCTGACGCGAGGGCCAGGGACCCTAGAACCTGGGCCTTAGCATCAAGGGAGAGGACGACCTTCGGACACAAATGAACAACACAGTCAGAACGTGCTGCTGCAGGGAGAGGCAGCGCTCAGAATCCCCAGGACCTGCTGCACACGCACAAAATCCCACTAGCAGTTTTTAAAAAGCAAACACCTGTGGGCTTGCCTGTGTGGAAAGACACTTCAAATCCCAAGTCATTAAGGGCTCACACACCTCACTGAATACGTTGGAAACATTTTCGGCTCGGTTTTCTTCAGTATGGCACAAGCGAACACTAGTTAAATGTGCTCTAGGGGGCTTCCCTGGTGGCGCAGTGGTTGAGAGTCCGCCTGCCGACGCAGGGGACGCAGGTTCGTGCCCAGGTCCGGGAAGATCCCACATGCCATGGAGCGGCTGCGCCCGTGAGCCATGGCCACTGAGCCTGCGCATCCAGAGCATGTGCTCCACAGCGGGAGAGGCCACAACAGTAAGAGGCCCGCGTACCGCAAAAAAAAAAAAAAAAAGGGCTCTAGGGGGGCCAGTCTTAAACCCAACTGCCAAAGATCCCCGTTTACCAAGAGTGCTTTTTAGAAACAAGGTAAAGATAGACACAACCCTGCACACTTGTGGTGCACGCAGGAGGGCCAAGGGACCCAATCATTTGCTCAAAGAAGACAGCAGAAAGTCAGGCGAAGAACGTGCCACTCCTGTTGACAGAGACTCCGATGGACCCGCTCTAATTTCCCCAGTGTCAAACGGAGGCAGAAACTTGATTAAAACCAGAAAAAGTAATATCAAACTTGGTTCGCTATTAAACCAAGAAGCGAAGCTAGAATTAAATTCACTTAATAACCTCCAGTTCATAACCTCCTGCTCTCACATGGAAGTTGGGTTGGTACTGGCTCCCTTATATTAAAGCTGTTGTCATTTTCGTCAGACAGTCCACGAATGAAAGAGCAAGGGACTGCAGATGGCTTAATGCACCTCTTAGAAAGTAAACACAATATGCGGGACCTGGAAAGTAAAAGAACATGTAAGAACCAGGAGATGATCCTCCCAATACTTGCCACGCTAGCCAGAGCGAGCGCAGCTCCTAAGTGTGCCTGGGAGCTCGGGAAGGAGACCCTTACAACAGTCAGAAAGATGGTCTTAACGGGTTGGAATAAGTTACCTGCCCCACCCCACCCCAAAAGTTAACAACGAAGATGTTTCCTTTCTTAAAAACATGCACAAGTTGTCATAGAGGAAATGTCCGCGGGGAGGCGCCTCCCTGTTCCTCATGACGTGAGTCACCCCCCTGCAGTGACTCCCACTGACCAGAGCTCCCAGCAGCCCCTCCACGCGGTCCCTCGTGCTCTAGAACACAGCCCTGCAAAAACCAGGCCCCCGAGACCTCGCAACCCTGCACAGCCAGCAATCCTGCAACGCCCACTGGCTCACTCCACTCGTCACTGCCAGAAGGGGAGAAGTGAGGTCCATTAGCAAAGCCAGAAAGATCACACTCGGGTTAAAACCCATTTCTCTCAGCAGCCATACCTCCCCTTCCAAAGTTTTACATTCAACAAGTATAAGTGAAACTTGACTTCCAGCACCTTTTCCCAGGGAGACAAGTGAAAATTTCTCCTCTTTTCAACCAGAAACCTAAGCTCTTAAAGACAAAAACCAAAACGACAACAAAACTTTGCTAGGAAATACACTAATATTTTCTGCTGCATCTACTCCTTGAAGAATAAAGCAATACAGCAGGAGGACACAGGCTGTGCCGGCAGCAACCAAGCCGGTCCAGGGCTGCCGTCCATTCCTAGGGAGACGAGGAGTTCCCGTCTGCCGTGCCTTCCCTGGGTCAAGATCTGGAGCAACACCTTCTAGAATCTGAGAGCTTGGTCTCTAATTTGCACACGCACCAGACTCAGGCGGAGGACCCACCACAACAGTTGACAGCAGCCCCGTCAACAATGTCCCCCCAGATCAGGCAAGAAGGGAAACAAACTCTGCAAATTTGTCCCCAAAGCAACAGCGGCTCACAGTGACCAGAGTTAAGCCCGACGTGTGGTGAACTACAGACACAGAACCACAAAGGGCCGACCGTGAGTTCACGAGCACCACCTCAGGGGAATCCCCGTCCTCATCCGGAGAAAGCGGCCACAGCTGCCTTGCACTCCACTCATTCCTAAGCCCCGTGGAAACAGGGTTACTTGTTACCTGATGTGGCGGAACCCTAGCCCTGGCTGGAAACAAGAGAGAAAGCCTCAGGGCCTCTGACACACGTGCACGAGGTGTGGATGGGGGCAAAGCTCGGGCTGACCAGGAGGGCGCACGTCTGCCTGGGCGGCACCGACAGCAGCTTACCTCCGTGGAAGTCTGTCCGTGTTGGGGGCATGTGCCCACTGTCCATCGGGCTGCCATCCCTTTGAGGAGAGGGAGACATGGATGGGAACCAAAGGATCTTCTAAAGGCAAGTTCTCACCGCAAGCTGCCCAAGGTCCCTGCGATCAAAGAAATCATCGTGGTTTTGCGGTTGGCATATTTACGCCCCTTTTCTCCTAGGGACAAGTCTGTCAGCCTCTGAATGGACCTCCGCTTTCAGAACACAAAGTGCCCGGAAATACAGCTAGCTCCACCTAGGTAAGGAATACAGGAGATGGGAGAAGGGCAAGGGGGCTTCAAGGCACACCCTGGTGCAGAACGCGAGCGTAAGAGCATTTCCTTCTCACAAAAGAGCCAGAAATCAATTGTTACTTTTAAAGAACCAACGTTTTCTACCAAATATTTCAACACAAGCAAACTCCACCTCTTCATACCCGTTCAAAAAATGTGACCAATAATGACTCCAAAATCTACACGGCACTCTATACCAGCCCTAGCTAAAACGCTTCTATACGAAGAAAAGAATGTGGGTGATTAGCTTCTATAAGCACTGGTCTATAAGCAACCTCGCCATCGGCCTAGCTCCGCTGAGTCCCAATTATAATGACAGGGAAAATTCATTAGATCGAATTGAAGCACGTAATCAGAAAGTCAATCTCACACTAAGTCAACAAAAAATCATCAAAGTCCAGGAAACTAAGTTAAATACCTAATCCAGTGTAACAAATGCTTGGTCTACTTAACAGGTTACATAAATTGCTTTTAGCAATTCAACCTGCAGTAAGCCAACCACCACCCAATGCCAAAACATCAACACTTCCCAACTAACTGCACCGCTAGCAAAGCTGTCTATATATTCTACTGCATATAGTATCAACGATTTCCTTCTTTTCAAAAAATTCCTCTTTCCTTCAAAGAAATACCTGAAGATGTTTGATACACGCCACCGCAGTAATGCGAGTAACAGAAATCAGAACACTGTTTCGTCACCTGTGCATCAGGCATACAAAGAAAGGAGGCATTTCACAGGCGACCACAGAACCATCCTCAGGTGAGGAAAAAGACAGGCGGCGCCAACAGGACAGCTGCGGGACCACAAAACCAAAGGGGGGTTCTTGGCAGAGACTGGGCGCAAGCAGAGGTGTGGGAGGGACGGGGCCGGCCCGCAGGGCTGGTGGGATGGCGGTTCTGGCCGCTGAGGCGGCTCCAGGGCCGCGAGGGAAGCCAGATGCCCGGCACCACCGGGGACTCTGCAGCATCGGCTAGGCTTCTGATCTCCGTCAGAGGGGCCACGGCTCCTGGAACAAATGCAAATTCGTGCGTCCGACACACATGAGCTACAGAGTGAACAACAGCTCTGCGTTAGAGATCGAATAAAACAATTTCCACGTGCCAGGCAAGAATTTCTCCCGTTGGACTACCTGGGAAATAAGGTGGCAGTAAGTCAAAATTCCACACTGGGACAGTACGGCCCTTTGAAGACGACATCTTCCAGCCTCAGAACCACGGCAAGCGTGACACGGTGACCCCGGGCCAGGAGCCCGCAGGTCCCCCATCGGGCTAACCTGCTCAAACTTCTGGTGGGCGCTGCACGGCTGCGTGCGAAGGGAACGCGGACGCGCGAGCCGATGCCTGATTCCACAGAACGGTGGTGGTGGACGGCGGACGCTGCAACGCCGGCCACGGCAGCCACCGAGGGCGGGACCCACGGAAGCCTCCCCGTCCAGCCCTCTCCCTTCTCGGGCCCCTGGCCCTGGGACTCTGGGAAGCCCGCGCTCCTTCCAGCCCCAAAGGAAAATCCTGCTTGGTGGGAGCCGACAAGGTGGCCTCTCCGTGCCACGGTTTTCTACTCTAGAGGACAAGAGGTGGGGGCCAGGGGCCTCCAACGCCCTTTCCCGCTCTAACAGCCTGGGACGCCAACTTCTCTGTGCACGAGAAGTGTTTCACAAAACGGCAAGCTAAGCTGAATCAGATGGATATGAACTTAAAAGATCAAGGTGTCCGATCTCTCTTTTGCAGGTAAGGACACAGCTCCGACAGCAGGCGACAAGCCACACTTCTGGCTTCACTCAGAGCCGAGACGGCATCTTCAGAGGTAGGCGGACCGTCTCCAGATCTCGAACTTGGGGTCAGAATGGCTAGAAAAGTACGGAGAAGTGACGGATACGATACAAAGCAAACCATCGCCCAGCGCCCCCCCCCCCCGCCCTTTTCTAAGTAGGCTTCATCTCCAGCTTGTTTATGATTTTTCCCAAAACCAAATCTGCAGACGTCTCCCCGCAATCCCCAAACTTTTGTTTCCTGTCAAACTGGAGCTGCATTATCCCACCAACCTACCTGGCTCAAAACGCATGGGGAAGGTACCGAAGTGGAACTTAAAACCAATGTATGAAGAAGATTTAACATTACAGTAAATTCAGAAACATAAAGAACTGTGTGCTCACCAAGGCCGTCCAAGCCACCCAGAGCCCCCCTTCTTCCCACGGCCTCCTGCCACTTACGGTACTCCTGTTTGTCTCGGACCGACCCCAGCAAAGGGAGAAACAATTCCATGTTGCCACACAGGGCCTCTCCCAGCTGCCACCTGAGAGACTCTGAGGCATCAACCCACAAGCTGTCCCTTCCCGCCGGTTGCAAAACACAAACGTCTCCTCAACTCAACACACAAGCCAGCGCACAGTGTTTTCAGCTGTCACTTTGAGCCGCGTTAGCCCTCCACCCCAGAACCCAGAGAAAGTTTAGGAGCCGAGATGCAGAACCGCCAGCCCAGAAGTGAGTCAATACTCGATGATCACCTGAACAACCAGCTAAAATGCTGTCTCAGCATCCTTCCTAACCCATGACCAGGAAAGAAGTACTGGGGAGAGAATCAGCGATGGGAACCCTGTCCAAGGCCAGGTCAGGTTCTATTTTCCTGTTCTATCTGTAAGCACCATGCAGAACTCAACAGAACAAAACCAACATGTAACGGAGGGGGACTGGACAGCTCTCAGCTAATAAAGCAACTCTCGGAGCCTCTTGGCAACAGCAACTAGAGAAGACTTTCCCTGCTCTATGAAACCAATTGTTTTTTCTTAGAAATTAGAAAGGGCACACTTTAGATCTGGCTAACTGCCATCTACTTACATCAAGACTGAAAGAGAAAAATCACATAACTATCTTCAAAATAACAGGAAAAAAGTATGTGCTCTTGTTTGTTTGTATAAAAACAAGACAAAAAAAAGTCTAACCAGGAATAGAAGCAGACTTCCTTAATGGAAAAACAAACAAACAAAAAAGAGGCCACACATGAAAATTCTATAGCAAATACCATACTTATTAAAGAAAAATTTAAGATGCATTTCTTTAAGGTCAAAAACAAGGCAGGTGTATCGCTCCCATCACTGCCAGTCGACAGTCTAGAGGTCACGGCCAAAACATAGGACGCAAGACGGTGATATGAATGGACGGGAACACAAGAAACCATCACTGTCTGTAGATGTGAACATATGCATAGAAAACTAATGAGTTCAGCAAAATTGCCAGAAACGATGTGAAAAAAAAAAAAAAAACATACTCATTCCCTTAAACTAAGTAATAACCAATCCGAAAATATATCTCTCAAAATAGCAATAAAAACTACGTGCCTAGGAACCAGCCCGATCTTCAATTTTAAGAAGATCACATAAGACAACCTAACCAGAAAAAAGGCATTCATAGTCAAGGATGGGATGACTTAAGATGTCAATTCTCCTCAAAAGTCAATGCTTAGGGACTTCCCTGGTGGTGCAGTGGTTAAGAATCCGCTTGCTAATGCAGGGGACACGGGTTCAATCCCCGGTCCTGGAAGATCCCATGTGCCGCGGAGCAACTAAGCCCACGTGCCACAACTACTGAGCCTGCGCTCTAGAGCCTCCAAGCCACAATTACTGAGCCCACGTGCCACAAGTACTGAAGCCCACGTGCCTAGAGCCCGTGCTCCGCAACAAGAGAAGCCACCACCATGAGAAGCCCACGCACCGTGACGAAGAGTAGCCCCCGCTCACCGCAGCTAGAGAAAGCCTGCGTACATCAACAAAGACCCAATGCAGCCAAAAATAAATTTAAAAAAAAAATCTTCCTGGGTTGGGACATACGGTTAAAAAAAAAAATCAATGTTTAAACTTCAGTAAGATTTTAAACAGAAAATGTACAAACTCATTTTTTGCATGTATGTGGGCAGAGGTGGAGACGGTTATCACTCCAGATATTACGACTTAAAACAAGGCCAAGGTAATAACAATTCACACACACACAGACCATGAATGATACTGGCCCAGGAAAATAAAACAGACAATCCAGAAATAGGCCTAGACACATATGAGACTTTGGTATATGATATAACATCATATGCGAGTGGGGAAAATACTGTTTTATACAATAGTGTTAGGAAACTTATCTCTACATGGAGAAAAATAAAATCCCTACTTCAAACTGTATATCAGACAGATAAAAGATCTAAATGTAAAAGGCAAAATTATAAAGCCAACAAAAGAAAAAAATTTAATATATTTTTAACCTTAGGAAACAAGTAGGTTCCTTAAACAGGATCCCAAAAGCAGAAATCAGAAGGTAAAAACGGATGGATTTAACTACATTAATATTAAGGAGTTTTTTCAACGAGACACCTTCAAGTTAAAAGCAGGATAACAGTCAGAGAAAATACTCGTGGTATCTCAAACTGATACAGAGTAACTTCAATATACTTATCAAACACTAAAATACAGGAAAGCCAATGGAAAACTAAAAAAATATGAACAAAATTCAACAGAGTAAGAAATCCCAAGGGGTAAGAATATATGAATAGACACTCACACCTACTATTAACAGAAATGCAAATAAGCATAAAAAATACTATATTGTACTTATGGGATTGGGAAAAGTTAAAAAGTTGTATATTGGGCTTCCCTGGTGGCGCAGTGGTTGAGAGTCCGCCTGCTGATGCAGCGGACACTGGTTCGTGCCCTGGTCCAGGAAGATCCCACATGCCGCGGAACGGCTGAGCCCGTGAGCCATGGCCGCTGAGCCTGCGCGTCCAGAGCCTGTGCTCCGCAGCGGGAGAGGCCACAACAGTGAGAGGCCCGCGTACCGCAAAAAAAAAAAAAGTTGTATATCAATGTCAGCAAGGAAGTAGACAATCGAGGCCCAACATCGCTAGCCATGAGGGGAATGCAAACCAAAACCACAATGAGATACCACTTCACACCCCCTAGGGTGGCCATAATCAAAGATGCCACGAGGATGTGGAGGAATTAGAACCCTCACTCACTGCTGGTGGGAATGCAAAATGATGCAGGTGCTTTGGAAAACAGCCTGGCAGTTCCTCAAAGGGTTAAACACAGGGTTACCATGTGACCCAACAATTCCACTCCTAGGCATATACCCAAGAGAAATGAAAACATGTCTACACAAAAACTTGTACACTAATGTTCATGGCAACATTATTCCATTATAATAGCCAAAAAGTGGAAACAGCCAAAATGTTCATCAACTGACGAATGGGTAAATAAAATGTAATATATCCATACAATGGAATATTATTCAGCAATAAAAAGGAATGAAGTACAGACACATGCTACAACGCGGATGAACTTTTTGAAAACATTACGCTAAGTGAAACGGGCCAGTCACAAAGGCCACCTACTGTATGATTCTGTTTACATGACATTCCAGAACAGGCAAACCTATATGGAGACAGAAAGCACCTAAGTGTTTGCCTGGGGCTGGGGAAGCTGGGAGGAAATAGGGAGTGACCAGTAACAGGCACGGGGTTTCCGCATCAGATGATGAAGATGTTCTAAAGTTCACTATGATGATGGCTACAACTCCATGAATATACTAGAAACCACTCCAACAGTGCATTTTAAGAGGATGAATTGAATGGCATGTGAATTATATCTCAATAAAGCTTTTCTTTTTAAAAAAAGGGAGAAAGAAGAACCAGCAAAAAAAACTCCCACTGCTAGTGTGAGTGTAAACGGGTGAAGCTATCCTGAACAACATGGTAGTGTAGGGGTGGGAACTGGCATATCTGGGGGGGGGCCTGCCCCAAGCCCCATCAGTTGTATTAATAAGTGTCCTACTCCAGAGTGCTGCACAAGTAAGTCATACAAAAAGATACTCAAAATCCTAAGTCATTACAGAAAATGCAAATTTAAACCCTAATGGGATACCATTACACACCTGCTAAAATGGCTAACCTGAAAAAACTGACAATACCAAGTGTTGACGGGAATGTAAACTGACACAGACACTGGAGAATTAACCAGCAGCCCTACGTCTAGGTGTTTACCCTGGGGAAATGAAAACTTACGTCCATACAAAAACTGCACGTGAATGTTAATAACATTATTCATCACTGCCAAAATACGGAGACAAACCAAGTGCCCTTCAATAGTTAATATAGTATATAATATACTATAGTATTATATACATATACACAATACATGTTATATATTGTGTATATATATACAATAGTCTATATAGTAGGTATATATTCCTACAACAATACACCATTTGCCAATAAGAAGGAACAAACATTTGAAACATGCACGGATCCCAAACACATTATGCTAACTGAAAGAAGACAGTAACAAAAGGTGTGTGATTCCACTTATATGACATTCTAGAAAAGGGAAAACCACAGGGACAGAAAACAGATCAGTGGTTGCCAGGGACTGAGGGTGTGGGGAGAGAGATGGTCAGGAGTTCTTTGGGATGTTGGGATTGTTCTGTATCCTGCATGCGCTGGTGGTTTTAAGAATCTACATATGCGTTAAAGTGTGCAGAACTGTAAGAATTATACACCTCAGAAAGTTAATTTTACTGTGCGCAAATTTTAAATAATTATGTGGGAGGAAAAAATAAACTCATACATAGTACATAAACAACATTTTATCTACTCAAGACACACATATTCAAAGACATATCAAAACGTGTCCTACAAAAGAGAAGGGTGGTAGGGATGAAGGATGAAATAATAAAAAATAATAAAACTGACCAAAACAGAAGAAGCTTACATAGATCGATGATCATGGTGCCACAAATTGAAAAATATGAAAACACAGCTCAGCTCTCCCTTATCTGATGTCCATAAATGGCAAAGGGGAAAAGAAATACAATGAGAAAATAACACTTGACTTAGCGGAACAGGCCACTTGATTGGCTGGGCGGTCGGTTCAAAGTCCAGAGGGGCTGTAGGAAGCAGAGCTGTGCTTTAGCACCAAGAGTAACACACCAGGCTTAAAACAACAACAAAAAACTGAAGATACACACGGGGTAAAAAAAAAAAAAAAAAAAGCCAGGTATCAACACCTCGCTTGTCTTTTTTTTTTCATTAATGCTACTCTAATGACCAAGGCCAAAAATGAAAAACAGATTGTTACTTCTGACCTTGGTCATCCATCAGTTTTCGAGAAAACAATGCCAACTGCTAGCCGTAAGGGCCTCCAGGTATACAGCTCCACTCCCAATGTCAAGCAACGTCCTAGGGAATATTAACTCTGCAGTAAGTGCAGCGTTCAGGGAGAATCACACTTCCCATCAAGACATCCTGCAGTGAGGGAATGTTCCCTCTCACTGTGGTGAACTGCACCCCTAGGAAAGGAGACCGGGGTTGTTTTCTACTGCTTTACTCAAGGAAGCCGAGTTTCGGATGAGCACTAGACAGAAAGCGTCATGGTCAATATCTAGGCGAACAATCCTCGCCGTTATGTTCGGAGGACTCCTCACAGCCTTTGTTCTATCTTACATCCGAACAAAGGTACCCCGGAGAAGCATGTTTTGGATCCACTACCCCCAAAATGCTGCCTGGGGTTTCTTGTGAGCCTGGCACACAAGGCTGCGCGGCTTTGAGCAAAACAAAATCACTGTCCAAGTTTGGACACATGCTACTCACAGCACTCGCAAAGCTCACACTTGCTCTGGCCACAAAAACTGCGTGGGAGTAACCAAGGTCTCTGAGACTGCTGTCTTCAATACTCTTGGGGCTACTCCAAGCACCCCCAAGGCCAGCCCTGGAAACATTGTTCCTTCTATATTCTGGGACCAAAGACCACCATCCATTCCACAAGCAGCACTGTGAGCATCTGGGCTGGTGATTCTTTGTAGCAGGACGTGTAGTGGCATCCCTGGTCGCTACGGGGTGACCTACAGGGTGCCGCCAGCACCCCAGCCCCGCCCCGTCGTGACAACTGAAAATGTCTCCAGACACGGCCACCTGTACCTTCAGTGCAGGAGGGGTACACGTGGGGCAGTCAGAAGAGGCACAGAGAGGTACCGGTACTACGTTTAGGTGGCTTGGCCCCAAAGTCACGTGCTCCTGTCACAACCCCAGATCTGCCTTCTCCATACGGCGCAGCCCGCCTTTCTCCTCTGCCCTCTACACTGGGCATCTTGACCCCGGTTCAGTGAAGCTGTGATCACCGTTCCACGTGCACGACACCATTAGTACCTGACTGTCTTCATCTCAAGGAGAATGTGCCAGGCTCTATCTTCGGGAATAGGAAAGAAGTGAATGAGACAGGACCTGTGAGCTTTTGGAAGAAGCCCTGAGGCAAAGGAGAGTCCACACACACCAGGCACATATCTCAACTCAACCGCTTCCCAAGACCAATAACCCATCTATATTCCTCACCGTGTCTAAAACCAGAGGTCAATACAAGAGCAGGATTTGCCATGGGGCGGTCAGGAGGGAGGTGAGTGAAGATAAATTCAGACAATGTACCCTAACAGATATGTTCATTATCATGTGGCTTCAGTAGTCATTCTTCTGAGCGATAACGAGATCATGAAATTATAATACAATATGCCCAAGGGAAAGAGTATAGTTTTGTCTGGTTTTTTTTGGCTATGAAGCATAAGAGGCTGATTATATTCTATTGCCCAAGCTAGGATGCTTCTGAAAGTAAAGAGTCTGCTATTTTAATAGTCATGCTGGGGCAAGAAGTGAACACAGGGGGTGGATGGTAACCTCCTGAGGAGCCCCATTCACAAAGACACCAGCCATTTATATAAATATTTTTTCACTTCTTTCCCTAAGCGTAAAATGGGTGGGACTTCTGTTTCATCAGGAACTACTACTTTCCCTTTGGGGAAGGGAGGAAAGGGGAAAAAGAGCAAATCAGAAGTCCAAAGAACATAACTTTAAAAAATTACCCCAAAATGCGTCTAATGTACATAACACACACCGTAGCAGAATCATCTGTACTTACATACAACGCTAAAACACATAAAGGGACTTTCCTGTATTCGTTTTCTGGTGAATCCAATTGGTAAAACTACCCTAAAAGTTTTTAGGAACTGAAGAAAAACTTACTCTTAAGTCAAGGATCTGAACCCACTATTAGACAACTACTCACTCAATGGACATGTTTCCTTAATAGCGAAACTACAACAAAAATGACTAGGACGAGTAAAGGTTTGATAAACACAGTTTTGTTTTGTTTTGCCTTGTACCTGATTTGCTTTGGTGAAACTGGCCTGATGTTTGAGAGTATTAAATAATTTATTATAAAAGAAAATGATAACCCTAATTTTTAGTGTGCTAATAATGTTTTTACAACTCATAAATTTTGAGTTAGTTGGCAAAATAACTTTTCCCTTAATTTAAAAAAAATTCTTAAATGAGCACTTACTAAAAATCCCCTAACATGCCAGGCACTTTACCTATCAGATCTCAATCTTTATAGTAATCCTGTAAGATAAGTATATTTATCTGCATTTTGTCCTTGAGGAAGTCCGCAGCTTGAGAAACATCCAGACAGTTAAGTAACTGTACTAGGATCCAAACTAAAATCCGGGCTTATAACTCTAAGTGAATCTCAAAGTAGAGATTCTAAGAGGCAGGCAATCTCCCCAAGACAAAAAAAAAAACCTTAAGAGCTGTGCTGCTGAATGGAATGAGTAGCTCTTGTGAATGCTGCTTAAAAAGAAATCAGGGACTTCCCTGGTGGCACAGTGGTTGAGAGTCCGCCTGCCGATGCAGGGGACATGGGTTCGTGCCCCGGTCCGGGAAGATCCCACATGCCGTGGAGAGGCTGGGCCCGTGAGCCATGGCCACTGAGCCTGTGCGTCCGGAGCCTGTGCTCCACAGCGGGAGAGGCCACAGCGGTGAGAGGCCCATGTACCGCAAAAAAAAAAAAAAGAAAGAAAGAAATCAGGCTCAGACGCCTCTATAGCACCTCACTGTCCACTGTTACAATCTTATCATGTCTTCACTGCCTAACTTAAAAACAAAACCAAAAAAGTCTCTCTCTCCCCTGCACACCACCCCACCCTCTACGGTTTCATTGTGACCTTGTAGATGGTATTTTTGCGGCAAAAAAGCTCCAGTGGTATAATGATTGGGATACGAAGGCTTCTGGTTAATATTCTAGCTGGTTTAATCTCCCCCAAATTAAACAAACTACAGCAAATGAAGTTCTTCTATGGCATGTGATAATCTTCAAGACCTTTCCGGCCCTCAGCTTCATCAATACAAACCTAAGTTTTCACCGTTGCACTATTCCCCCTCCTCCCTAAATTGTCAGTTGTTGTTTCTGTTTTTACTATTTCGGGAAGAAACATGCTACACAGCAACTCTGTAATTCGATTATAGCTACACAGTCAACACTCACGCCCCTCTCCTGATCTGCAGTAACATTCAGCATAGTTAGACCACTCAGCTATTGTTTTCAATTTCTCCTTCTGGAGTACAGGACTGACACGAAAACGTAATTATGACATCTTCTAATGCAAATCCAGCAAAGGAGAAACCAGTTTCTGCTCATTTCCTCTTTACCCAGTCTTGTTGTGTAAAAGTCCCTCAACACAGGTGAAATCCTGAGGCCCCCTCCCCCATCACCACTTAAAGAACTAAAACGACCAGCTCTGAAAGCTATGGGGAGTTTTAGAAGGGCAGTAAAAACCACACAAGGCACAGGAATTTTCAACTTTGTGTCAAAGACCCATTCATCTTACACGTCAATTTAATTTGTATCTTACTTGACAGTTTGGACCATATTGATTAAACCTCATAATGCTACCAAGATGACGGGAGAACAGCCTCTGGCTCATTACGGAGGGTCTCCCTCTGGGCCAAGGCATCTCATGCAACTTCTCTCACACCGAGAACGGGCAGAACGTCGGGTCTGGATTCTTGTCCGGCTCAACTTACGGTAGTTACTAGTACTGTTTAGCAAGAGCAGTCCACGTGTTTTCATCAAATTTGACAGAAAGGCTTAAGAAATTAGGGCAGCTTTTCATGACGGTGGTATTACTCCTGGCATTCCTGAGGCAGTTACATTTTCTGAAGGACAATCTGCCTGGTAAAATACATAAAGCACTACAGACAAAATTATCCCAGCTCTTCATCCCACCTGAGGACAGTCAGTGGAGAAAGTCGCCCCAGCGGTCACTCCACCCACCTCGTGCAGAGAAAGGGGCCTTGGGAAGGACCGTCTAGCTCAGCCCCAAGCCCGTCTGCTCTGCTGCGCAGCGCACGATTAGACGGCAGTTCCCAGACCCTCCTGGTTAGGTGCGGCCGCGTGGCCGAGCCTGGCCGGGGGTTGTGAGCAGAAACAAGGGGCCCTGTGACCTGGCCTGGGTATACGAGAGCTCCCCTCAGGGGCCTCCATTTTCGCCCCCATGCTGACTGAAGGCAGCCGAGCACACCCATGTGTGGGGTAAGGAAGGCAGAGCCGCAAGACAGAAGGAACCTAGGTTCCTGAGTAACTGCTTGGAGGAAAACCACCCATGGATCAGGGCTATGAGTGAGCGAGAAATAAACTTCTATCATATTGAGCCACTAAAAACCTAGGGTGTTTATGCCAGCAACTGACGTTAGGTTAACTACATAAATGCACTGGCCCACTACAGAACAAGGTTAGATTGACTTGGAGTGAGCAACTCAGGAAAGACAGGACATACCAGATGGAATCTCTAGATACGTACAGTCAAGGTGACACCGCATTTGGCCACAATAAAGCAATCACCTCGCCATGCAGTAAAAAAATTCCGCTGAGGAACCCAGGCTGAAGGAGACACCTGCAAACCACTGATCCTGAACTTCCGCGGCAGTCAGATATTAGCTGGTGTACGTCAGCAAGAATCTGTGAGGATCTTCCACACTTCCTTTGCCGAAACTACCATAATTCATATTAAAATCCAACATACCACATGAACCCTAACTCTGAATTCCCTATGCAACTATTCTGACGTCATTTCACAAAGGGTAACTGATACAGTAGACAGAGTTCAAGTTGAGTCTCTTCAGCTGTTGAGTTTTTCCTCAACGGAAGTTTAACATAAAGAAGACCTCTGCTTTCCCTATGGAAGTCACAGGTGCTCTCCTCTTGGATCATGGATATGACAAAGCTTACCGTGCTCCCCTCTTTGCCTGGTCAAGACCCAAGCTGCATCCTCCCCCCTCACAGTAACACTCACGGCTACCGTGGGCTACCCTCTCTCCTCCTTGCTTCCACCTCAGTGGACACGTCCTCCACTACAAGGTAATGTCAGAGATAAATGTGAATAAATAAACCCAATCAATTAAGGAAGGAAATTAACACTCCCTAAGTACCCACTACATGCCAGGTACTTTCACATACTCAGTTCTATTTAATCTTTGCAACAACGAGGTGTACACCATAATTTTCCATTTTACAAATGAGGAAGTAAAGAAGTTTTTAAAAAACTCAAAGTCCAGGACAACTGACTCCAAAACTCATTCTTCCCCTTTCAAAATGCTGCATTTTGACCTCTGACATACTGCCATTCTTTAGGCAATTGAAAAAACATAGAATTACCGTCCAATTTTTATTTCCTTTAAATATTCATTTTAGTGAATCAACAGTTCTCGAATATTCCACCCTCCCACTTACACCTTATTATTACGTTTCCACGAAATCAAAGCCTGCACCAGCCCTCTGACACCAGAACACGTGGAGGGCTACGACATGGAGAACTGAGAGGATGGACCCAGGGCAGGAAGAGGCCTAGTCCCACATTATCCAGGCGTACTGCTGCCTCCCTTAGGAAGAAGTTCTTTCTACCTGTGACGCTTCCATTTCCACAGAGAATTGTTTCAGAAATTTCTTCACCAATTCTGAAGATTTCCAAAACCCCATTTGAAAGACACGACATTTCTAAGGGCAGTGGAACGGGCATATGTCAAGGAACTTGAAACACAAGGGACAGTCTTAAACTCTTCTAGTGGTAGAGCACAACGAGTACAACACGCTTCCACGCAGGGCTGGGAAACCGTCTTTAATACGATTCTTTCCCACTTGAACTGCGTGAAGATCGAGGACAATCTGCGGTGTTGTATTATAGCTACTACTTTGTTTAAGTAATTATTTACTAACCGAGAATTCTTCAAAGTCAAATGTAGGTAAACCAGCTCACTAATCAACATTCTCAATTCTTAGCAGTTTAAAAAAAAAACAGCACTAAATTAAAACACATTTGATAACTGAAAATATCAAAAGACTAATATTCTTAGGTTGGCCTGAGTTTTTATCACAAACCACGCTAAAATTAGGCGATGAGTAGTTGTCGTTATAATAGCTTAAGAAATGCACTTCTGATGACAAAGTCTCACTCAGAAATACTTTCTTGTTTGAAAGGGAGTTTCAACATCGAGCACTTTTCACCAAAAATACATTCTACCAGTGACATTTAAGATGACAGAACCATTAGAGACAGGTTCCTTTGACTGCGAAGGTCAGAACACTTCTCCTTCCTCTGAAAACCTGCTGTGCTATTTATCAAAGTCCTTCCCGTCCGAGGCTCGCGTCTCAGTCAGGTGCTGCATGGTGGAAAACCGCGTCTGCATCTTTAAGCCTTACCTTCAGATAGGATCCATAATATTTGGTTACGTAGGGACTGTCACACTGACTCAGCACTGTGATCTCCTGCTGAATGTCCTCTATCTCATCTTCAGCCTCTTCCAGATCAATGATTTTTATGGCGACCACTTTCTGAGTCCGATTGTCAATGCCCTTGAACACCTCGCCAAAAGAGCCCTTCCCGATTTTCTCCAGTTTGGTGAAAAGCTCTTCTGGATCTGCTTTCAGGTTCTGTAGGAGAGAAGGAAAAGAAGGGAAACTTCAGTGACTCACAGGGCTGTGACTGCTTCGTCCTTGTATTGATAACATACATACCACGGTCTTTCAAGGACCGATACGTTTTCCTCACTTAAGGATCAGGCTGCGGTGACCACAGCATTCGGGACACAAAGATTTCTAAATCTCACCTGCGTGTGCACATTAGACTACGAAACACGGCAAGTGTGCAAACAAAAACAATGACCCAGCTAGATTATAAAAACTGGGGAAGGCTCCAGCTTTTGTATAATTAAAGTAAATAAATACCAGAACGCTTAGACATGCGGACTTATTGAAAAAAATCACTCTTGTCTAAGCAAAAATTCTACTTTTCTCCCCATGCTCCCCCCTCAACTCTCTTAATTCAGGTAGGTATATACTAAAACATAGGTTAACTAGTATCCTCATATAACGGGGGGGGGAAAATGTACGCCCTCACTTGTTTCAGAAGAGGCCATGTCCAACAATACACTCTCACGCATCTTCGCTTACAGCTACTGCCTTGGCCTAAGTATTTTAACCAGACCCAGGAAACAATAAGGAACGTGTTTTCTTTTGTCAGGTGAACATCATACCCTTGAAAATGGCTTCTAAAAGCTCTTAACCACCAACGTGATTAGCTGAAAAACACACACAGCCTACACTTCCTAGGCTTCAGCTGTAAGGACTCCAACACCCAGCCCAACAGCTCCCTGACCAGAGAGAAGTGTGAGCTGCTGGGTTCTCGATGGGCAGCACCTGTCAGCCCCAGGCGGGCGAGAGGGGTGACGCTGACACTTCGCAAGGAGAGCTAGGCACGCTGCACATCTCACTACGCTGAGCCGCCCACCCTCCCCTGTGAAACAGCAGGGAGGAAGAGGAGGGTTGAAGGAGGAAGGACACCAGACACGGAAGAGGGACCCACAGAACATAAGGGGTCACAGACACAGAACTACGGCAATCTGGGCGGCACTGGGTTAACCGAGCCTGTGGGCGAACCAGGCGCCCCACTAACCTGCCGTCCCAGGTGAACCCGCAGAGTGGCCAGCGGTGCTTCCGAGGAGAACTGACACCCACCAGCCCCCTTCCCACGTGAACAACGGACCCCAGTGACACAGGCGCGAACGGACACCACAGAGGCCCCGCATGAGACGGCACAGTGAACAACGTGAAAGCTCACAGGTCTCACCCATAAACGTGAGAAAAGTGAGAAATGGGGTGACCAGGAAAGGGGGACGCGAGAGGCCGCGTCCATTTCCAGCAGCTACAGCCTCTGCCGTTCTCATGCCCTTTCCCTTCTGTCCTCCCCTCCGGGGTGAGGAAGGCTGGCCCTCCTTCTCAAGGCCAATCCCAGAAGCTTCAAACCCACCTGCGCGCCCCCAGGACGCGGCTTCATCCCCGACCCCCTTCTCCACGCGCCCCTCCCGCCTGTCTCTGCCCTGGGCAACACGCTGGGGTGTCTCCCGTTGAAAAACCACCACCACCTGCTGCAGGTCGCCCTCCCCGCTCACTCCTCCCCAGCGTCTCCCCCCACAAGGTCCCCACCGTCACAGTCTGGCCCCCGCCCTGGCGGCGGATCCTCCACGAGGTCGGCCCCCCGTAGCCTGCCAGTCCCCCGGCATCTACAACGCTACTCCCCACTCGTCCTCTTCCAGTCTCCCTGCCAGAAGAGTCTTCAGGCGCAGACCCGCCCGGGCTGGCCGTCATCAAGGGCAGCCACCCCGAGGCTCCAGACTTGGCCTCCTGTCTTTCTCTCCTTCTCCCCGGGGTTTGGGACCCTGTTCCCCAAACCTGGCTACTGAAGAATCACCCGGGACACTCAGAGGCCCCCAAACACTCGCCCGGTCATAAAGGGTGGGGGGAGGAGGGGGTCGTGTAATCCATATTTTCAAAAGACCCCCACTGAACAGGCACCTTTGAAAACAAACTTCTAAATTACAGGGTATGTGGTAACTTCCAAACTGCTGGTGCAGTCCTTTGAGCTTTAACGCCCAGGATCCACTGCTTGCTGATACCTCCTCGGCCTGGACGCGGCAAGCTCCGCCTGTACGCACCGAACGTGTCATCTCTGCCTCGGAACTGGCCATCCTCCACGCACACGGCCTCCCTCACCACGCCGCACGCCACGCTGAGGGCATTCGGGAACCACATTTTACTCTCCTTTCCACCTGCGTGCCTGGGCACACCACTGACGGTCCCCAGGTGTCCCCTGAGCAGTAAGAAAACCACAGCCTCACACTGACCCAAAGAACACGCTGACTCAGGGAGACAGAGCGCCTGGGTGGGGGAACTGGTTGGAAGGGTTAAGGAAGAGGCAGTCAGAGCCACCTGAACTCCCATTAGCAGTGATTCTCAACTATCAGGCGCATGAGAATCACCTGGCGGGCTTATCAGACCCCCCCCCCCCGCCCCAGGCCTGCGGCAGTGCATCTGCGGGGGAGCCAAGTATCAGCGCCCAGGTGATGCAGGTGCTGCTAGTGTGGGGATCACGCTTTGAGAAGCACTGCTTAGCAGACCCGGGGTGGGGGGGAGAAGCGAGACAGCCCTGACTAGATGATGTGCCGCTGAAATGAGGCTTGTTTTAGGTCAGCGGACCTGACCCCCCTGCACTGACTGCCCCACCCCCATACTGAGAAAAACAGTGGTGTTCCTTTTTGGGAGTTAATTAAAACAAAGCCAACAAGAATGTGTCCAAACCCCTACCATGCCAGAGATGAGAGTGTGGGAGATTGTTACAAAAATAATGGCCAATGAATCCCGGCTGTATCCACACCCCTTCAGCACTCCTCCAACAAGAAAGGAATAGTCTTATGTCCCCATCCCTTGAATGTGGGCTGGTCTTGTCACATGCTTTAACCCACAGAAGGTGGTGACTTCTGAGCATGGGCCTCAAAGGGCTGGGGAGGCTGGGAGTGAGCGTGCGGTGGGAGGTCCATCGCAGCCACTGCATGGATCCCCGCTGAGGCCCAGGACGTGCATGCGGCCAGCCTAGGCCACCCAGCCTGAACCCCGGCACAAGAGAGCATCCTCAAGGGAGTGCCCGGCCAAAATCCCCGTCAATCCACAGAATCTGTCTTAAACCATCAAGTCCTGGTTGGTGTGTTACTGTACCCCAGCAGAGAACTGGTACAAAAAAGGATGCCAGAAGCAGGGTGCTGCCCCGGCACAGGCCCTGACAGCACAGCCGGACAGCAGAACTGCTGCGGACCATTTACTAACTGCCTCTCTGCCCCCTCTCTGAACACGATCATCTACCTCGTCTCTCCATGGGGTGTGGAGTGTGTCTTTTCAATTCACGGCTCTCTGAATCAACTGAAGCCACCCCCAAGGAGCTGCAATGCGCCCCGTCCACATCCAGCCCTGACCTGGGGCAGGCGGGCGCAGACTTGAAGGCCACTGCTGTACCCGGAGGGAAGGGCGAGACGGTTGGAGTGAAGTGTAGCCCACAGCTTGGAGGGACAGAAATCATTGGGAGCAGCAGGCCAGCCCGGACACTGTTACAACAATGGCTTTAATAAATAACCCATCCCCAAGCCCAGGCCCCTATTCAACTCTGCCTGCTGCTCCCCTTGACTCTGGGCTGGCCCTGGGGTAGACACTATGCTATTTACGAGGTTAAGCCTGAGGCCCTGCAGCTTTCACCTCCATCAACACTTAAGGAGGCCTGAGCTAGCTGCTGGAGAGGAACTGCGGAGAAGAACCCAGGCCCTAGACCCCCAGCGGGCCAACTGCAGACACGGAGAGGGGCGCCCAGCGTCCTAGCTGACCTTAGGCCAGCAGCTCTCCTGCCGACCATGGGCAGTGAGTGAGTCCAAGCGAGACCTGAGGGAAAACTCCAGGTCAACCCAAGGGTTCGTGAGAAATACTAAATCATTATTGTTTTAGGCACAAAGTTCTGGGGGGATTTGTCACCCAACAGATAACAGAATTCAATAGAGATCGCCGATCACTGCCAGACAAAAGTGTCCATTCCTGAGGGCAGGGTACAGACAGATGTTCTACACTCGGGAGAAGAGTGTTTCGTTTCAATAAATTGCCCGATTTTCCTTTTGCCGGGTCTAAAACCGCTTAGAAAACAGCTGTTTTCACTATACTGCTTTGACCATCCTCCCCAAAGCCCTTTCCCCGGCATCCACACCTGTGAAGTTAGCGCAGTTTTTCTGTCTCACATCTGCTCAAGTGTAGTGTGGCATTCCATGCTCTTGGCCACTGTGTCACCAGCTATAAACCGGAATAAAACCCGGCCCTGGATCTGCCAAGACGGTGACGGCAGGCCCTAAGCAAGCAGGGTCCTCGCCCTTCGGCAATTCTCGCGTAAGTTCATCACCATGCACTGCAACCCCGTGCAGTGTGGTAAGGAAATCAATGCCAGAGATGACCTAGTCCGCAAAGGAACGTCAAGATTCGGCTGCCAGAATCGGTTCTCCGAGGCAAGTGGATCTCCTTGGTAGGAAAGGTACCATCCTGCCAACCATCTCGAGAATTCTCTTTTCAGAAAGGTTTAAGCTGAACCAAGCACTGGTCATCATCCAAGATTAGAAAGGCCTGCCGGCCCCTCACCCCACCCATCCCACGTGCCTGAAAGGCAACGGGCTCCTCCCGGGCAGGAGTCAGGACACGCAGAGGCTCGGCCTCCTCTGGGCAGGGTAAGGCCAGGACCCTCCCCCACCATTCCCTTCTCCTAGGGCAATGAGCTGGGGGACCAGAAGGGCGGGGCTGGATGCTACCTGCACATCCCACTACTCAGGTCTGGGACCAGTCACTAAAGAACATCACTTAGATGCCCAGCGCCACCTTCTCATTCCCGCACTGAGTCAGGAGATCACGCTCTAAGGCGGGGTGTGGGGGGGGGGCGGTGTGAGTCTCATGAATACGCTCACTAACCTGTGTGACCCCACGAGCGACTCAACATCTAGGTCTGTGTTTCCTCCCCTGAGGGAAGGGCTGGAGAGAGAAAGAAATAACAGCAGCAGAAGCATCTCTCCAGATTAACTGCCACTAAGAGTGGGAATCTGGCACCCACCAGCTGCGGGACGTGTCCCGGGCACTGTCTATAAAAGAAGGCACTCAAATACTGATGTCTCTTCTCTGCTCACGTCTCTCCCATACCCTCAAAACCTTTCCCTCCTGTGTCAAGAAACAGCCCAACTTCCCATTTGGGGGAGCCTTGAGGTTCAGTGAAAGTTTTCAGGAAATGACACGCATGACACCTCGTTTTCCTACTTCCTGTGGCTTTGGCTTTTTCATCACCCTTTTCCTCATGACAGCTCCAGGCCATCTGTCTCTTTAAACTTTAGTCAGCTGAATTCTGAGCCTTTCTATACACTCACACCTCCTCTTGTTTATTTTTAATTTCAAGATTTAGAGAAGCCAGGGCATTTGTTACACTTAACCATCCTAAGGTCAGGATCCTTGAAACTGACCAAAATACGGAGAAGATGCATCCCCCTCAGTTCAGGGGGCCCAGGCACAGGTCTGCGCTGTGAAAATGCTCCCAAGCCCCTTCCCCATCAAGCCCAGGAAAGCCTTCGCTGGCTCAGGATCGCGGGAAGAGCTGAACAGCCAAGGGAACGTGCCCAGGGAACCTGGAATCCCCAGTTCCACAGACCTTTCTCACTAACCGTGATATGGAAGTTTCGGGGCCACAGGCTACCCCAAAGCCTGGCATCTCCCAGAAACAGGAAATGAACAGGCATGAGCACAGCAGAAGCAGCTGTCACAGCGCCATGCAGCACAGGGAAAGGGGCCCCAAGCCTCCAGGATTCCTGTTCCTCTGAGAAGCGGAAATCCAAGGGTGTGAGGGCCGCTCCCTTCAACTCCCCCCGCTTCCCGAGAGATGGTCCAGAGCTGCCCAGCTGGAGCTCAGGCTTCTACAATAATTCAGCCCATTTCATAATCCTTTGAGAGAATTCATTAAAATACTTCCATGATGACTTAAGTATTTTATATTTTTAAACCTGAACGGCTATTACTGTGTTCTTTTGATCACTTCTGGCAAGGAAAAATGCACCTGGCATCACTAATCAACTTTCAAAGGTCCTCAGCTTCAGACGTACCGCTCGTACGGTTGCACAGACGACACCGCTCTGGGCTGAAGCCAAGTTCCAGGAAAAGAAAAAGGAACTGTCTAGGTCTGCCGTGTTCTAATACTTGCGCCTTATCACATCAGCATTCCCGAAGCAACAGACAAGAGGGCACCGGGGTTCAGCCGGGTCTGGACTAGGTGTGGCCCCTCCCCTCTTCTGAACTTGGCAAGCATCCCCAGTGAAGCACAGAACTCTCCTCCTGGAGCTGAACTCGGCCTCAGAGCCCTGCCCTCCCCACCTGCCCGGGCAGAGGCCGGCACACAGGTGGGCACTACGGGCCGGCAGCTTACCGCAGACTTGTCCTTCTGCATCGGCCCGACTCTCCCACCCAGCCTTTCCCCGTGGTCCCGCCGTTAACAGTGTTACTGTCTTCCATTCCCAAAGCTGGAAACGCCTGCACCGCAGTTGCTTTCTTGCCCCTACCTCCCAACTGTCTCTGCATGCGGCCCCCGGCCTCCCGCCTGACCCCGCCCCGCCGGCCCTCCCTCACCCACCCGCCGCGGCCACGGCTACTCCTCCAGCTGCCCCGACCCCAGACGCCCCCGCACACTCTGCGGGCAGAAAGCGGCTTCCTCGAAGCGCGTGGTTTCCCTGCACTGCCTAAAGCAGCCGGGACAACACGCCGTCTCGAGACTGAAGTCACACACGCTCGCCGCGAAGCTGAACCGCAAAGCCCCTACCCACCTCCGATTCCTGCTGCTCTCCCCGCTTACCCTCCCATCACCCAACTTCCTAACACTGTCTCCGAGCACCCAGGGTTGCGTACCGTAATGACTCCACACGCAGTGAATTCTCCAAGCGACAGAATTGGAGGCGTGGAGAACAGACGCGTGGTTGTAGGGCGGGGCGGGGGCGACGAGTGAGAGGCAACACGGGAAGATTCCACGTGGCCGCAAACAGCTCTGCATCCCGACTGCGGTAATTCTACTCGAACTTCTTCTGCCCCAAAGAGACCGCTATTATTTCACTGTTACAGGTGAAAAGTTCCCATTTGCTGTTTCATACCCTCTCAACCCTAATGACTCCCTTGAGCAAAGGGAGCAGGGCTCCAGGGCTCCTCTTTGCCAGAGCGTGATTTTTATGCCACTGGTTGAAACGGTATTAACATTTTACAGATGATTTTCCCCCCTGAGATTATGATTACCACTTAAGAATGTATCTTATAATCTTGCCAACCTAACCCAACAAAGAAGTGAGCAGCATGGGTGCCTGCAGTCAACACCCAGGCCCCCTTAAAAAGCAAACACTGTAATCCAAACCGAACACCCAGGGGAGGCTTCCCTGGTGGCGCAGCGGTTAGGAATCCGCCTGCCAATGCAGGGGACACGGGCTCGAGCCCTGGTCCGGGAAGATCCCACACGCTGCGGAGCAACTAGGCCCGTGCGCCGCAACTATTGAGCCTGTGCTCTAGAGCCCGCGAGCCACAACTACTGAAGCCCGTGCGCCTAGAGCCCGTGCTCCGCAACAAGAGAAGCCACCGCAATGAGAAGGCCACGCACCGCAACGAAGAGTAGCCCCCGCTCGCCGCAACTAGAGAAAGCCTGCACGCAGCAACAAAGACCCAACGCAGCAACAAATAAATATAAATTTTTTTAAAACTTTAAAAAAACAAAAACCCAGCCAAAGTTCAGAGCATTACGTGGAGGAAACGAGGAAAATGCAACCACAGCTTAAACAAATTATGAGACCCAGTGTGCACCAGATGCTCTGCTCTGATTCTGCAGAGTATCATTTGGGGCAGCAGCTATACAAGCCCCGGAGAGAAAAGACACTAGAAACCGCCCCCCACCCCCAACAATAAGCTACCAAACAGAGAGATTCAATGCTGTCCTTCTGAACATTTAACTTATCTGACAAAAATTCAGGTATCTAGGCAACCATAAGCACCTGGAGTCCAAACAACACGTGTTCAGATCTCAGTTCTACCAAATTACCAGCGAGTCACTGAACCACCCAGCCTGCTTCCATACCTGTAAAACGGGGTAACACTGCTTACTTCTTAGAACGTTGAAGGGATAAAATCAGAACATAAAGAAAGCTCCTCGTGTGGTATCTGCTAAACAGTAAGTCATTAGTAAATAGAAATTTTGTTGTTGCAGTTGTTTTTTTGCGTGTGTACTTAATATTGAGCTATGCTTTCTGAAAATACTTGGTCGAGGTTGAACAGAAGCCTCTCATCTGAACTAGAAGGAGAAGTAAAACCCAGATCATGGACTCACAAACCAGCACACCCTCCACGGCACTACCTTAAAATCAGCTAAAATAACGAGGCCTTTTCTCCCGCAGGAAGGGAACAAGGAGAATTCTAGGAGGCCTGAGTGAGCATCCTCAGAAAGAGCGAAGGAAACATCTGCAAAACTCCTAAGGTACAGAGGCCACCCCTGGTGCAGGTTAAAGAAACCACTGGCCAGGGAGGCCCAAGGGCCCTGTGGCCTGGGTGGGGTTCTAACACAAGGCTCCAGAGAGGGCACTGAGCCACAGGGATGCAATGACCCCCACCCCCCACCCCCAAGTATGAGGCTCTCAGGGCTAAGAAATGATGCTAGGAGCCATAAATAAACAGAAGATTGCACCTGTGAGAACCTTCCAAGCGTTCCATAAACCTCCCTTTTTAACTTTCCTATAACGGTGACTACTAGATCCCTTAAAACAGAGAAGGAAAGAAGGCTCTACTCCATGGGCAGCCTCAGGAGAAGGGACTCAAGCTAGATGAGCACAAGGGATTTTAAATGGAAAAGGAAAAGCAGGCCCAAGCCCAGGGAGAATTACAGCAAAGAAGGCAGGATGTGAAAAGCACAGGCCTGGGGCACACAGCACACCCCATCAGCTAGTCAAGAGGACCACATGCTTCCTGTACAGAAACACATACTTTTAGTTTGTGAAAGAGGAATCCTGTTAACTGTTTCTGAGCAGAAACTTGAGCCTAAGAGATCACCTTGCAAAACAACCTGCAGAAGGTTCGAAGGCACAAGGCAGCTTCACGCTGACATCCATAAACGAGCTAGATTCGCAAAATCCTGGCCTCCCCCAGGTCACAACTTAGGTGCAGTTGGAAGCCGTGAAACTCTTTGGTCTTGGACATGGCCTGGGTGGAGTGAAGCCGTGAGAAAGATGAGCACCACTTCTGAATGCCCTCCTGAAGGAGGTGTCGTCTCCACCTTACGGTGGTTATGGGACTCGTCCAAGGACACAGCGTACCTGACAGACCCTGAAATGCAACTCAGGGCCATCTGATTCCAAAGGGCGAGCCATGTTGACGACTGCCTCCCAAGTTCTAACAGCAAAACACAATAGAAAGAGCACAAAATTAAGACGCACAAGACCTGGGATTTTCCCCTGCTGCAATGCTTTGCTGCATGACCTTGAGCAAGGTCTTAACTTCTCAGTAAAGGCAACAAGGGTGCCTGAAGTGTTTATCTACCGCACAGGTTTGTCAGAGGATCAAATCAGCCCAAGTAAGTGGGGAAAGCGAGGTGCACTGCAAACCCTCTCCCAGAGCGCAGATGGCGGCTGCGTTACCTTGCAGGGCGTGCGCTCTCAGAAAGCACATCCAAGGCCAAGCGAGGTCACCTTTAACACAGCGCTCGGCTCTGAAGACGTTTTTAGAAATCACTAAAACACTGGCCAAAACAGTTACTGAGAACGAACCACGTGTAACACAACGCAACACGGTCCTGACGAGATTAAAAGCTACTGTCATGTTAGAGTATGGCTTAACTTTACATTCCTATTTTTTTAATACAAATTATTCTTCCCATAAATATCTTTAAGCTAATTAGACGCAAATAAAATGCCCTGAAAACCTGTCTCATCGGTTTAATCTAACCATTACATTTCAAGAGGCACTCTGTACTCAAACTAAAATTGGGCAATCTGTCTAATGAAGCCTATTAACCTGGAAAGGGTTTTCTCTGATTGTTAACAAGTTTAAAGCTCATTCTTTCTCGGGGTCTTTCCCACACCTCCCCCACCTGAAAATCAAGCTGCCCTTTTTATAAAATACATGCAGGAATATACACGCACACACACACACACACACACACAGAGACACACAGACACAGAGACACACACACAGAGACACACAGACACACAGACACACACACACACACACACACAGAGACACACACACAGACACACACAGAGACACACACACACAGAGACACACACACACAGGCCAATGCGAAGTTTATAAACAAACAGAAAAAGACCCCCAACAAACCAAATACCCTTTATGGGGATCTGCCCAGAAACCCTCTAACCAGCAATCTGCACCGTCTAAAACCCATTCAACTCCGGAAGCAGCGCACAGAGAAACTTGGGGGCCCCCCGGGCGCCTCCCCGGCCTGCGAAGCCCCTTGCACACTACTGCCATCGGGGAACCGTCACGGTCATCCGTTAGCGGGCCCCCCAGATGGCCGGTGACCCCCCCCCAGCAGCCAGCCACAGCCGGACACAAACAGATGACTTGATAAGCAGGCCTCGGATCAGGACCTTCTCTCTCGCCCCCAGCGCCGCCTCGGGACCCAGGGCTCCCCCTGAGGGGCAGGAGGCGAGCTGCTACGGGCCCCTCCCCAGTCTGCCCGCACCCCTCAAAGGCACCACGGACGTGGCAGCGTCTCGGCCGGGAGGAAGAAGGAACCACCCTAGGTGTCTGCCTCTCCTCAGCCTCCCGAGAAGGGAGCAAAAGCCACTGGGACGCAGGCGCGGGGGAGAGGCTGCAGCCCGCTGGGGGCCCCGCTGGGCGCAGGGGAGGCCCCAGGGCGGGAGGTCGGCGGTGCCCAGCGGGGCTGCACACCAGCCAGGACCACCTGTGCCCCAGCCCCACTCTGGACCAGCAAACCCCGAACTCGGGGGATAGGACCCCAGCCCGAGCATTATCTAAGCCCACCCCCGAAGATTCCAACGGGCGGCCAAGGCTGACAGCAGGGGTCTGGTCTGGGAGGCCACCTGGCATGTTCACCTGCTTTTCTTCACCTGGGAAAATCACGTCGGAGCAGGGGACGTGGTGTCCCCCCCGCCCCGAAGCTCACATTTCTAGTCTCTTCCTCTCCAACCCCTTCCTCTCCTACCTTGCTGGCCAAGGACACCCATTCTCCGCCTCTAGCCCCAAGTGTTTTACGTTAACTAGTCGGCTGATTTAAGGTCTCCAAAAGGAAAACCTTTATTCGCCACATAGAGCTCTTTAAATTGCAGATGGCTCCGATCATCTCAGAACCCACAGGGTTTTCCCATCCTCAGATCGTCCTTCAGAAGAAGTCTCACTCCTAGCTAGTTGACCAGAGGTCGTTTTTAAGTGTGAGACCTAAATCCCAGGTTTACACAGAAACAGGCTTTCTTGCATATCACACCGAACCTCCTCTCACTGCGGTGGGAGCCCCTCCTGGCCTGTCTCCACGTCATCACTGCCTCTTCTAAGCAGCACTTTCAGTCTCTCACCCGCCTGCTCGCAGGTACGTGACAAATGCCCCACAATCCGGTTCAGCAAACTCATTTCCCCCATGGTATACACCTGTGTTTCAATTCACCTGAATAAATATTCTACAATGTGTGACAAAAACAGAAACCGTTAAATTTATGAATTTATGTCTACACCTACATACCCAAATAACTAGAAATTCTCCTACAACTCTTGTCCTTAGTATTCAGGGAATCCTAGTAGCAGCATCTTACTCATTTTTATGTGCATGTTTAAGGTAGAAACTGCTCTACCTAACAAGAAAATACAATTTTTAGAAAAGCATTAAAAATGAGAAAAAAGTGACTGCAACCACCCCGGTGAATCTCCTGTTTCTGGCCTCAGCATCTAATAAACACCCCCGGCCCCCATCTGCTCGTCGCCTTAGCAAACAGGTGGCCGGAGCTCTGTGGGGTCAGAGGTCAGAGAGGAGTCACCCCGGGGAAAGCACGTGCTCCGTCCGGGTGTGCGAGGTGAGGGTCCAGGCTGGAAGGCCGCCTGGGGAGGCTCTCCGCCCTCACTCACTCGGGGTCAAGCTCTCTCTCTGCACAGACTGAACAAAAGGCTCTGAGGCTCTGGCTACTATTCTGCCAACCGCCTGCCCAGCACCAGATGCTCCCAGGCCCTGCGCCGGACATTCAGCACGGTCGCCTTGTTCACACCCGCGGGAACGCGAGGCCTGACTGCAGAGCGAGCCGGGGAACCAAGGGCCCGGGGCTGCAGCTCACCCAGGGTCACAGAGCTCGGGGCAAGCCCAGCACCCTGGAGTCCCCACGTGGGGAACTGTGGCCGCCGCCAGGCTCCCACAGAGGATGGTGGGTACACTTCTCTTCAGTGAAAGTCTCCCTGGCTGGAAGATGAAGGCCTGGGCTTCCTTTGAGGTGACGAGCAGGCCCAGATGTCAGGGCAAAGGGCAAAATCAGGCTAGTTTTGCTGGGCAAACACTTGATGAAAAGTACGCGATGCATTCCAAATAAATTATATATAGCTCATTGAGAAACGGACCCTGGGACCTCCTTTATTAAAACCAAAACGCAAGTAACAGGCCAGCCATGGAAAATAGCCCGACCATACCCTACGCAAAGACGCACTGACAAACAGCAGCAGCTCCCGTTTCCAAGAGCCCCTCCACGCGAAGGCTCATGTGAGGTCCTTTGTGGACCTCATAGCTGACCCAGGAGAGAAGGACCACGGTCCTCATGACACAGCTGAGAAAGCTGAGGTGCAGAGGGCAGGTCACTTACACAAGGTCCCCCGCGGCCAGTGGCGGGGGGTTAAGCCCCACTCTGCCTGTGCATCGTGGGTCAGCCTCTAAATGGAAAGTGTGCGTAAGCTGCTGGCTTGGCAGGAGGAACCGAGGTGGCATGGCCTGCCTTGGGTTACAGCACTGGGATGCTACAAGCAGCTCGAGGAGAACAATCCGGTGCCACCTCCAATTCCCTGCAGGTCAACTCGCCTTCCTGTATGTATTTTATAAAAGCCTGCAGTAACCACAGTGAGTGTCAGGGAACAAATACATTTGGGCATCTGTATATTTCAATCAATAATCACATCTCCTTTACCTGAAAATCCTTCGGCTTTTAGAGGCATTGGGGAAAATGGCTGGAATAGAAAAGCTAGGGACAAGGCTGATTTGTCACAAACAGGAAGGCAGGCCTCCTGCTGCCCCTTGTGGGGTGCAGGGTCCACTAAGCGTCCGTTTACCCCCAGGAGGGGCGGCAAGAGGGCATGAGCTGTGTTCAGGGTTAGCCGGCCCACGTTCCACAGCAGTCCTGTGGCTCCGTGTCCACCAGGGAGACGACCGCGCCCAGGCAGCTGTGCAGTGCCGTCCCGGGAGGGCTGGGGCTGGGTAGCCAGCCTGCCCCTCTGAAGGCCCAGACAGCACACACCCTGGGCTCTGTGGGCCCAAGAGTCTCCGCTGCACATTCTTCTTCTCTCTCTTTTTTTTAAAATTTATTTTATTTTTGGCTGAGTTGGGTCTTTGTTGCTGTGCGCGGGCTTTCTCCAGTTGCGGCCAGTGGGGGCTACTCTTGCTTGCGGTGCGCGGGCTTCTCATTGCGGTGGTTTCACTTGTTGCAGAGCACGGGCTCTAGGCCCACGGGCTTCAGTAGTCGTGGCGTGCGGGCTTCAGTAGTTGTGGCTCATGGGCTCTAGAGCACAGGCTCAGTAGTTGTGGCCCACAGGCTTCAGTAGTTGTGGCTTGCGGGCTCAGTAGTGTGGCGCACGGGCTTAGTTGCTCCGCGGTATGTGGGATCCTCCTGGACCAGGGCTCAAACCCGTGTCCCCTGCATTGGCCAGCATATTCTTAACCACTGCGCCACCAGGGAAGCCCTCTCTCTTCTTTTTTAACGACCACTTGAAAATGTAAAAACCCATTCTTAGTTCATAAGCCAACCGAAACAGGCGGCTGTAGTTTGCCCATCCCCACGCTAGACCATCGAGCCGGCCAACATGCAAAACCCTGTCCGCTGCCAACCACACCAGTAACCCGGATCCCACCGAGGGAACCCAGCGCTGGCACAGGAGCCGCAGTGACGTGATGGCTCCGAAATAACCTGCCATCACAACAGGTACTTGTTTTCTGTCACCCCGCATCAATGTCACGAATCCACAGGGAATCAGCAAATTCTCACCACTTCCAGAACCTCCGTCCAGAGCATCACAGTGGACTTCAGGTTTTAGCAAAGGGAAAAGTGTTACCACCTGGGCCATCACTCTGCTTTAGGGCCACTGCTAATCCCTTCCTCAGCAGTGGCTTCTCTGCACCTTAAATTGACCTTCAGCTCCAGGGGAGAGGTGTCAGCCTATCTTATCTGCCCAGTAGGTCTCATAATCTCCCGCCTCTGTGGACCTTTTTTCTCTTCTTCCCAGTGTCTGTCTGTCTGTCTCTCTCTCTCTCTCTCACTCACACACACACACACTCACACACACTACAGGAACACTCCTTTGCTGGAATCATCGCTCTGGAGTGAGTTTCCCACAGTGGCCCACCTGCCACCTAACCTCCCAGCCTCATTATCTCTTTCCTACACGGCCCCTGGCATCCCTTCTTTCTTGCTTGCTCCTTAATTAGACCCAAACAGAGGTGAAAGAATTTCATCATTACTGAGAAAACCACAGTAAAGATATCACTTTGTTCTGCCCTCTCAAAATCTGCCAGGATTTCTGGAAGATACCATAAGGAAAACTAAAGGAGGAGACACAGGAGTCCAGGGCTGCGGTTCAGGGGGACAATTGAAAGAAATGGGTTAATAACCAACACTTACATAGAGAGTTATTCCACCAAAACAAAACAGGGAGGACAAACGGTTTCTATTATCTCAGCCTGCTGTCCACTTGGTACACCATTTTCCATTTCCATCCTGTTCACTCCAGTCGTGTCTCCCTGAAGCACACACCTTCTCCATGGGTGAGTTAAGCTGGCTCTAACACTCAAATGCCTCCCAAAGAGTAAATACTGTACTGCAACCTTTTTGTTATTAGATTGCTTTTCTCCATTTTGCCATATCTACGTAACATATCCATGTTATACTGGAAGAAGCAGTAAAATCTATGAAGACCACAATATGTTGGCCCTTCCTATATTAAACTTGCTGGAGGGATGGAAAATGGTGCAGCCACTTCAGAAAGCAGTTTGGCGATGTCTCGGAAAGATAAGCATAAAACCACCATAGGACCCGACAATCCCACTCTCAAGAGAACTGAAAACACACGCCACTCAAAGACATACACACAAATGTGTGTCGCAGCATTGCTCCGAACAGCCAAACACTGGAAACAACCTCAATGTCCATCAGCTGGCGAAAGGACAGAGCAATGTGGTGCGTCCTTACAATACAACATACCAACACAAGCTACATCATGAACCTGAGGCCAGTGACGAGTGACCACATGCTGTGTGACTCCACGGATATGAAATGCCCAGAAAAGGCAAATCGATGAAGACAAAAAGCATGAGGGACAAAAATGTTCTACACTAATTTATGGAGATGATTTTACCAGTCGGTAAAGTTACTAAAAATCACTGAGTTGTACACCTGGAAGGAGGGCATTTTATGACACGTAAAATATACTACAACAAAGCTGTTTAATTAACAGAAAGACCACACGTGGTGTATCTTCATTCCCCTGTCTCCCCAGTGGCTGCGGGATGTGCAGGAAAGGCACTGACGTCATCCGGCTCACCCTTCCTCGACACCCTAAGACTCCTGGCATGTCCTCGGTGTCCAGGGGACGCATGACTTTTGGAAAAACAAAACAAAGTTTCGTCCTCTTCCATAACTTCATGATTTACCAAAGCTCCACGTCCCGTCTGCTCTTCCACCCGATCTAGCGCCCAAACGGAACGGCCTGTAGAGGCCGCTAGCCAACGTGTCCATGAAGCTTCGAGATCAAACGTGACCCCGACACTTCAAGAGGGATCCTGACCAACTATCTGTGAAGTGCAATATTTGTTCAAAGTTTAAAAAGAACAAGTGTTTTCCTTATGTCTCCATAATAGCAAAAGAATAAAACACCTCTGGGGCTGTGAGTAGAGAAGAGCACAATCTAAGTATCAGATTTCAAACAAGTGAGGTTCGGGAAAATTATAATCTAATTTAAAATAAATTCTTAAGTGAAGGATTTGTTATTTCTGACTTAGAAGCAGCCAACTTAATAAACGCACCAGGGGAATTAAATGCTGTAAGGGAAGCTCCGACCCACCTGTGCTCTATACCATTTGTCTGTCTACCAAGTGGCACCCGACAGGAGGGCGTTTCAATAGAAATGCAGGATTTTATTTTCTAGTACTAGTACTGTACTAGTAATGAGTAAGCATGTACTGCCTGCTACATCGCACACTACCTGGAATTCACGTGGCGTGTCCCACTTAATCCCAGGTCTCAGCAATACCAGCATCTGCTGTTTAGACCTAGAAACACAACACACTTCCTCGTGTGTGTGAAGTGTCGTAGTTCAGGGTGTAGCCTTTTGAGGAGAAGGGGTTCAAAGCCTGGTCCTACCACATACTTGCTTTATGATTGTGGGCAATAACCTTTGTGCTGTGGTTTCGCAATCTTTGAAGAGGGGGAGGATTACAGGCCATTTATAACTTCTTATTTCTGATCCCAGCTTGAAGACAAGGCCTTCACAGGACTGTATCATTTTCTGGACATGGTGTCCAGCTCTCGTGAGTTACTCCCTTCCGGCACCACAGTCCACCAGCCCCAGTGCTGACCACTCTGTAAATGGGGACTGAAATAAGCAACCTTTTGGAAGGTGTGCAAACCTAAGTAAATACAGCTGAGTAAGGGCTGGTCCAGCCAAGTCCCTCCTGTCTATTAAAGGGCAAAGAACTGACAAAAACAATTCACTCATCCTTTGCACAGTCAAAAAAAAAAAAAAAAAGAAAAAAGAAAAACCTGTCTACCTGAAGGTTGGTTCCACCTTTCTCCCAGTCCTGCATTTTACTGATGGTAACTAAAACTGAGCCAGCCTTGCAGATCTGGGTTCAGCTCAGCTGGTAACACGGTAATCTCTCACACCCATCTATCACTTCCTACTTCTCAGAAAACCATCATTTAGCTGGCCTCTTAGATCCAGGAAACAATATACAAGGCAGTCCACTGACTTCACATTAAGAGGTAGATGTTAAACGTCACATGCCTGAGATTAATAAATTATCAGGCTTCCTGGCTCCTCATTTCCACCGCACCTCTCTCTATCAAATCCTCCTTTCCCGGAGGGGAGACAGTGAAACTGAGGGGAAGCAACGCAGACCCCTGGGAAAGTTGGCAAGAGAGTTTACCTTCTAAGTCTTTGTCTTTTGCTGTATTTCCCCATCCACGTGTCCAAGCATTAACACTCACGCTATGGCTGCAACAACTCAGCTGAAGTTCAGACCCCATAATTTCCAAACTCAAAACTGTTAAAATACAGCCTGACAAGAACGGGTTTGTTGTGCAGATAACAGGACAGAGAACAAAATCTGAGACCCTCCAGCCAGAGTGTAGGGGAAAGCCACCCAACCGAAGCCACCCTGGGCCTGAAAATGCCAACCCAGGGAAAGGAGCGCGAGACGGCCTCGGCACCGCTCTGCAGCAGAGCCGGTGATGCCCTCCTCCAAAGCTTCCCCCTTCACCGAGATCCCTCCACAGAGGGACCCCGCAGAGCTGAGCATCCACAAAAGGAGAACTAAACACTTGAAGGGCAGATCAGAGGAACAGCGCAACGAACTCGCTCCCAGGCTGAAGAGCGCCAGCAAGTGCGTGTGTATTTAACTGAAGCTCACGCAGCTATTCAAGTGCAGTAGCTCAGCTTGGATTCAGAGGTCAGAGTTTAGAAACCTCAACCCTCCAGAAGCAGGAAGCACAAAAAGGCCTCTAAGCACAAAAACAGCTGCCACGAATGTGGAGGCCTGAGTTAGCACGCGCTGCCCTTCACACAAGGGGGCCCTTGGCTCTCCCGCGGAACAGTCTGGTCCTCAATCAACACACTCTCAGAAAGGCCGAGGACCTGGGTTCCTAACCCACATCAGGCTGGGCAAGGGCGGGTGGGGACCCCAGAAGGGGCTCTGACTGCTGTGAGAGGTGACGTGCAGAGGAAGGAGGTCGGCGATCGGAGCAGCAGACCCTGCCACACCAGGCGGCACCCCGGGACATCACTGAGTCACGCACGACCCAGGACCCCGCCCCTGCTGAAGGGGAAATGCCAGCCAGCCCCCAGCGGGCTAAGTCTGGAAATACCGAGCTGGAATCATCAAGACGTGTCCCCAGAAAGGATTTGGTCCAGATGCACAAAGACTTCAGACCCTGCCCCACAGTTTGTCCTTAGAGCTAGCTTCTTGTCAACAGTCCTTCAATTCTCCAAACAGGTCCAGAGAGGCAACCTCTGCAGGTCCCTGCCATAAGGAAGCCGTGGCAGGTGGAACCAGGCCAGGTCAGAACAGAACCGGGGGTGGGGGGGAGCATCAGAGGCTCCATGAGCACAGGGTTCCTGCTTTCTCAGCCCACCAATGGGAATGACTCATGACTCACGCAACCTCCCGCCAACGGGCAACTGTGATCAGCAAACACTGTGGAAGGAAGCTTTAAATAGGCAGGGACTTCCCTGGTGGCGCAGTGGTTAAGAATCTGCCTGCCAATGCAGGGGACATGGGTTCGAGCCCTGGTCCGGGAGAATCCCACATGCCGAAGAGCAACTAAGCTCGTGCGCCACAACTACTGAGCCCATGTGCCACAGCTACTGAAGCCTGCGCGCCTAGAGACCGTGCTCCACAACAAGAGAAGCCACCGCGATGAGGAGGCCACGCACCGCGACGAAGAGTAGCCCCCGCTCGCCGCAACTAGAGAAAGCCCACGCGCAGCCAAAAATAAAATTTAAAAAAAAACAAACTAATAGAACTTTAAAGGCTCTCCATCAAGATGGTTTACCGCTGGACATCCAGTAAGGTCATCCACGCAGCTCTCCATCCCAGATGAACCTCCTGTTACACAAACGAAGCTGCATTTTACTCCTGGGTCCTCCTCGGTCCTACACTGAATGAGAACAGCATGCAGCAGACTGGCAAGCCTGGACGTCCTGGCTCCCATTCGAAGGAGTCAGCCCTGTCGAGGGAACCCAGGCTTCAAGATAAGTACAAGGACACTTCCAGTAAGAGGCGGCAAACGAAAGGCACATTTACGCTGCTCTCCTGTGATCCACACAGTTAATAAAATGTTAACAAAATGAAAATCAGAAAAAAAGTCCATCTACAATCAAACAAGTAGATCGCTGAGTCACCCAAAGGAAGAGCGAGCGGGGTAGAGGATGGTGGCAGGCAGGGGTGCAGGACAGAGGCACAGGGGTCCCTGCCCTGGTGCTGGGCAGCCTGCAGGACAGACGGAACTGCCCCTCCAGGACACCTGCTAAGCCAGAGGAAGCCCCACACAGGCATGCAGAGATGCCTCTCAAAGGAAAGGGACAGTGAAAAAATACAATACGCAAAAGGCAGAAGGAAAATGGTACGTCAGAGGAATTTCCAAGGGAGGGGGAAACACTTCAGACAAATATTTTTCTTGACTCGATAAAATTAAAACTGGGACTCTCATTTTTAAAAATCTCAAAAAAGGATCAACATGGTTGGAGACAAAGATAATAAAAATCATTACCAAAATAAATATCGCATTAAAAGCAGCAAAAAGTAGACAAGACACTGCTGAAAACAATGACGGAACAAAAAATCATGTAAAAATGGAAAAACTAAAAAGATAAACGGGAACACAGAAGATGCCAGATGTGGAAGCAAAGACGATTCCATATATACATATGTATTATACCTAAAAATGGATAAAAGGAAATAGCAAAAAATCTCACTTCTTCTGGTTTATCCTAAGGAAATAATTAGACGAGCGGAAAGATTCATATATTCATTGGAGATTACCATAATTTCTTTTCAAGCTGCAAATTACCTAAGCAGACATCAACTAATTACAGAAATTACCCTGCAGCCATACAATGAAATACCAAGCAGCCACTCAAAATAACGTTGATTTACTGACATGGAAAAGAATCTCAATGTTTAAGAAAGAAGAGCGCATTACAGAGCAGTACCTAGAGAATAATTCCATTTTTGTTGTGTTTGTGTGGGGCGGGGGAGGAGAAGCAAGTCATATACATTCACAGGAAAAAACTTGGGAAGGATGTACACTAAAATATTAACAGTGGTTATCTATTTTTTTTCATCTGTTTTTCTGCATTGTCCCAACTGTTTAAAATGAGCTTATTTTGCAAATTTACTAAGTAAGGCAGAACTATAGCATTTCCATTTTTAATGAACAGACACACATATATATACCAAAAGATCAACAAACGCCAGGCCTAGGTTCACGAAGGAGATTTTCAGTTTACAGTCCAGAATTCTTGGGTCAAACCATTCTGGCTACAGAAGAGCAGTTATCAGACCTCTCTGATCCATTACCCTAAACCAATCTATTACAATAAAAAAGCTAAAAGCAGCAAATGTCCTTCTATATTAGATTAAACATCCTGAATTATATTATACCAAACACTGTAATTACTGCATTACTTTTAAACAATTCTCTCCATAAGGAGAACCAATAAACAAAAGACTAAAAAAGATAAATCATCTGACAAATCTCAAGAAGACGTAACTCCTGCCATATCTGCATTTATTTTTAAACCCATGTGATTTTTTTTTCTGAAGCTAAACAGGAAACATGAAAGTTTAAAGAAATTGGGAGTTCATGGGCATTTCTCAAGAGATGGAGATGTAATTCAGCACTCCTCTTAAAATCTTTGCCATTCTAGGTTTCACTGAAGAATAAGAACAGAAATAAATTACGTTATATGAGATCGTTCCGTTTAAAAGACAGCACATTTAACTACATGTGGCTTCCCACTTGCAGGCAAAGAACAAGACAAAGACGTGACAAGACACATGATCACGAAGCCAAGGCTGAGGAGGATGCAGGGGTCCAGCTGATGAGCCGATTCACCTTCCACAACAGACCCTGATTAAGGCCCTTTTAGAGCCTGCACGTGGCACTGATCACCGTCTCCCTGAAGACACTGTTCTCCCGTCAGGTGTGTCCCCTACCAGTCCAGGCAGATCTCAAGTGGCCAGACTCATAAATGAAAAGACCCCCTCCCTTCACTGTCAAAGACCTTCCTTTCTTTCCATCATGTCACAAAACTCAAATAGCATTTGAGTAACTCATTTTAGAAGACTTTTTATTTGGGATTTTTTTTTTAATGATGAAATTATCAGACCTGTCAAAAAGCTTAGGTGATATGGACACTATAGCCATAAGGTGACCAATTCTGCCAAGAATACGGTGAACGGAGAGGCTGGCTCCCGTTCACCGGCCAATTCAAGCGCTTATCAGAGGCAGCAGAGGCCTCAGCCACCTCGGGACTGCCCGCTGTCCTGCCACCAGGCCTCCTTCCAACCAACCCGAAGATAAGCAGGCTGGCTGCTCACCTTCCCAATTATCACCCAAACGGGCCCTCTTATCTCCACTCCTACAAATGCTGGTGGCAAAACCTCCACCTGGAAAGTTAAGTCCCATTTCTCACTTCAAAAAGGGCATCGAGAACCAAGCAACACGCTCAGAAGAGCCAAGAAGATAGATTTTTCTCCACTAAAAACTGACACAGCACATTAACTCTTTGTGTTTGTCACGTGAACCCTCTCAGAGTTATTCACCCCTTCATCTCTGGGGCCCTCTAACGCTTCAGCGTTCCTTCTTCCCATACCTGTTTTAAGGCACCATTTTTTTACATTAAAAAAATTTAAAAGATGCAGATAAAAAATTTCACCAGCGTGCTGACTGTGAGTTGTTTTCCCAGTATTTGTAACGAAGACACCTCTCGTCTGCTGATTCTCGAAAGGGCATGGATGCCGCGAGGGTGGCGCAGGGGAAGGTCAGGAGGTGTCACCTTTAACTGCCAATCACCGTTTTCTCTGCAAGGCCCCCAGTTCTGTTCAGCGATCAACCCAATAACCTTGGCCTTATTACCAACTCTTTCTGACCAACTGAACAAACTGAAAGAAAGCACAACATATACAAGCAGTAACCTTTTCTAGACGTCAGCATCACAGCCTCAATCAGCCATGTGATCAAATACTCCAGTGAACCAACCCGGAGCTGTAGTTCCTATCCATACTGAACTATCTGCTGCTAAACCCTCAGGGAAGTGATGTCACTTATGGGGTTGGGTCACCAGTCCGTCCCTTCCCCCTTGAGAACTCAACTGAAACCCTAATTCTTGACTCCAGTATGTAAAGCCACTGGAGAACCTGGCATAGTGTGAAGAAAAGAACGTGGCACCTGCAGCCAGATGCGTGTGGGTTCAAATCCACCTCCTCCTACTAGTTGTTTCTCTAGGACTTGGTTTACTCATCTGTAAAAGGACAAAAAAAACGCATACATACTATAGTTTTCCTGAGAATAAAATATGAAAATTAACTTTTTAAAACTGGTACATAGGGCTTCCCTGGTGGCACAGTGGTTGAGAGTCTGCCTGCCGATGCAGGGGACACGGGTTCGTGCCCCGGTCCGGGAAGATCCCACATGCCGCGGAGCGGCTGGGCCCGTGAGCCATGGCCACTGAGCCTACGCGTCCGGAGCCTGTGCTCTGCAACGGGAGAGGCCACAACAGTGAGAGGCCCGCGTACCGCAAAAAAAAAAAAAAAAAAAAAAAAAAAAAACTGGTACATGACAAATGATCCCATGTTCCCATTACAGTCTGATCAGAAGCCTTAGCTGCATTCTTCTTCTGAGCCACAACTGCCGAGTTACATGCAGTAGTAGTTGATATGCAGACAAGTGGCACACGGTAAATTTCAGCTAATGGCTGCATGTGGATAGATAAATCATGCAAGTGTCAAGGAGCTGACCCACCTCAAGGCTTCATCCTCAAATCCCACAACTGACCACACACACCCATCACTGTTCTCCCTCATACCACATCTTTCTCTAGGAAAAACGAATGAACCACTTAATCTACTATATGACCTTCAAGGTGCATCCTTATCCAAATCGTGACCCCGGGCTAGGACCACAGTGGTCCTGATGCAGAGGCCTCTGCAATCGGGCTGCTGCTAATACAACCTCCCTGGTGACTCCATCCTGAGACCATAGGTAACACACGCTGCGAAACACAAAGGTCTCGGTGAAAAGAATTTTTTGCGCAACCTTCTGAAATACAGTCAGCGAACCGTCAGCTAAGCTCAGCAACTTCCTCCATCAGCCTAAGGCCACCCACCTCTTCCCTGCCTGCCTCCGCTCGGTGTGACCTCAGAGCAGGTTGTCACATCTTACAACTCTTTCATTTAATGACCTGACTTTTCTACAGGAATCTCACTCAGTTAACACATTCACACATTTATTTACAGTGGCTAGAGCTGTAATGCTGCAGGGTCCCCCATGACAGCCAGATTCCATCTTCCGCAAAGGGGCTTTCATCCTAACTCGTGAAACATCACTGTCAGTTGTTACCAACTAAGATAACGCTTCAGAGAAGGTAAAAGCTTGTTTCTTCTGCCTCTTTTTGTTTTTCCCCCTTAAAACAGGAGCAGCCCCCCTCCTATAGTTTTGTCTTCCGAAAAGACAAACCACCAGTAACCATCACCCGAGTCCAACTGAACTTCCTAATACCCTGGCCTCCCAGGAAGGTTCACGGCCACAGCCACCCTTTTCCTGGATGAGAGAAGCCCCAGAGCTCTTGGCTCAAAGGTAAAATCACTAATTTGCAAGTCGTTTTTGTAAAAACTATTGTTTCGTTCTAGAGGCCCAATTCTAAGTATGCAAAAGAAAACGAAACCATATATACTGTCTACTGTGCTTCAAGTGTATTCAACCCAATTTAAAAAAAAAGAAAACAAACAAACCTGTCTTCGGAATCAGGAGTGAAGATTAAGCTCAACGTTTTAAAAAGAGACATACAGAATACTGTGACCAGCCGGTAAATCTCAAGCCCACCCAGATTTCCAATCTCTCCTTATTATCTGTTCCCCAAGCACATCAGAAAGAAGCTAAGAAGCCACCTAGACCACTTCAGGGTTGATCTGGATTATCCAATCCGTGAAGGAGACACCACCTGATGGAAAGCCCCATCATATTTCCTCTTCCTTTTTCAGCACGTTTATCATACTCCAAACAAAAAGCTTTCCCATACTTTCTCTTCCCCATTATCTCAGGAAGGAGAGGGGAAGGAAAAACCGTAACCTTACTCATGTACACCAGTCACCCCAAACTTCAGCCAATTCTAGGAACAGATCTCTTCTGCCTGGAGTGCCCTTTACCCACTAGAGCCCCTTAAAGAACTTCTCAAATACACACCCACATGCCACCTCCTCCAGGAGGGCTTCCTTTCTTTCACCCACTTTTTGGTTAATATCACCCTGTACCACCAGCACTCGCCAGAGTCTGCCAGTGCCAGGCTGTAAGCACATTAAGGACAGCAGGCGCAGCTCGCCCCCTTGCCCAGCCCCGAGCACGGTGCATTAAGCACAGCAGACATCCACTAAGTCTCTGTTGGCTGAAGAATGAGCATCATGGCTCATCAGGAGTATTAAAAGCACTTAAGTGCTGGTAGAAATTGGACTGCTTAAAGGGTCTTGGTTAGAGGTTAGTGACATTTCTGATGGAACTGCTGTGAAAGGGAAGAAAAAAACATCAAATGGAATTCCCAGCCTTCCCTTCAGTTCTAAATGCAAGACGGTGAACAATCCTTTGCAATTAAGGCAACCACAGACTCCTCGCCTTCAACATTAGTTACCCCTGGGGAATAAAATCATACAGTTCTGCACTGTTTGATTTTTTTTTTTACCATTAGTTGTATACTACTTCTATAATATTTTAAATAAATTAAAATTTGTAACGGCTCAATTTTTAGAAGGAATCTTTACGAGGGGGGGCACCATGTGGTATTTTCCCTTCTTAAAATCCCCAACAGCCTCCCACAGGAACTGGAATTATGGCAAGGGACTGAGACCCTGAGGACCAAACCGAGCTCAGGATTGCAGAAGCTAAGGAGGAAAAAATGGCACATATTCACGGAACAATATTTCAGCAGAATCCAAACGACATGCTTTAAAAACACCCTCCTTTATTTTTAGGGCAGTGAAACTATTCTGCATGATACTAGAAGGGTGGACACATGTCCTTATACATTTATGAAAACCCACAGAATGCACAACAGCAGTGAACCCTAACATAAACTATGGACTTCGGGTGATAATGATGTGTCAATGGAGGGCCATCCCTCATAAAAAATATAATCTGGGGCAGGACAGTGACGGGCAGCAGAGAGTACCCGGGAAAATCTCTGCATCTTCCACTCAATTCTTTTTGTGACCCGAAACTGCTCTAAAAAATAAAGTCTATTTTTAAAAATGAGTATCTTCATTGTTCCAGTCACCCACTCCCCCAAAGAGCCCATACTTCCCCCAAACACTTAGTGCCCACTACTCTTTACAGAATTTTTAAATGGGCCATTTCACTTTAATTATTAAAATTACCTCTGGCTAAAACTGTAATAAATCAGGAGTTCTGATTTAACCTGCCAAGTTTTATAAATTGACATCTCCAGACCCCCAAGTATTCTAAAACATCGTGCTTCTTAAGAGATTAAACTGAACCAACTAGATAGATCCAACTCCAAAGTCCCCTTCTCGTTTAAAACTGGCATTTTAGGATGCTTCCACTGTACAAATATTAAAGAAAATTATTTTAATAACATAATCCCCAAACAACCCATCCCCAACACGGCTTTCATTTTTCCTGATTACTCTCCAGGGCGCACCAGGCCGGTAAGAAGCACCACAGGAACCCTAGCACCACGCATGTGGGGTAAAACGAAAGCCTGCCTGGTTTAGAGTTAACTAGAGGCTTCGACAGCAATTTTTGCCCATGTAACCAAACGCTAAGACGTCTGAACAACATCCTTGTTAAATTCTGCTACCCAGTTCATTCAAAAGTTACTTACTTCAGGCATGACATTCACTAAACTACACATTAAAGAGCGTCAGGGTCAAAATTAAGTATATACTAGGCATTTGGAACTCTGGCATATGACTTATCTAATAAAACTCCCATCACCCAAGAAACGACAAGCTGCTCTCGACTTCTGGGCAATCAGCTCATGAACTGCTCCCACTGATAACAGCCACACAGCGCCTCTCCCGGCCCATCCACCCACCCTGGGGCCAGGGGTGGAAATCCCTGATGCTGTGACAGAAGAGTTCAGAGTAGAAGGCCTCACAGCGGATAGCAACTGAAGCAGGTGGAGCACCCAGGTGCCTGTGAGATCGGGAACTTGGGCTCCTCCCTTTCCAATCACCCTCCCCACGGTGCTCACACCCGTTCTCGTATTGCTAACCACCCCCTGATGACCTGATTCATAAATCACCAGCCTCGGTCCCTAGCCTGGACTCTTCCCCCAAGCTCCAGACCCAGGCATGTAACCACCTATTCCTTTCCTCCACCTACATTCCAGGCATCTGAACAGAACTCCTTATCTGTGTAGGTTCTTCATCATCTGTGCCAATCAGTGGCCCCATGATTCATTCACCCACACACCCAGGCCAGATCCCATCTTAGGATTCCTCCTTCCCTCCATCACCCTCTTCGCCCAGCTGGCCCATTCTGCCCAGGGCTCCCTCTTGAATCCCATCCAGCCACCGATGCCTCCGTCCGGTCCCGCATCAGTGGTCTCCTACCTGAGGGACCAGCCTCTGCCCTCTCCAGTCCAAGTGCCCAACTTTCACAGCAAAATTGGTCTCATTCTGCCACTGCAAACATTCCTGGGAATTTTGCATCACCTAACAGGCTGAAGCCCAAACCAGTCAGCATTGTCCTTTATGAGCTGGTCCCCAACTACCTCTTCAACTTCATCTCTCTTGTTCTCCTTTTTCCTTAAAGTCCAGCAAAACTGAATCCCTTGCACTTTTCCAAACACTCTGTGCTATTTAATAAAAAACAAAACAAAAAAACAACTCTCACGCTTTTGAACATTCTATTGTCTGGATTCCTTCTGCCTTTTTAAATAAAAAAAGAGCTCAGGCATCATTTCCTTTATTGAGGTTCAAACTGCCACCTCACGATATAATTACTCCTTCCTCTTGTGTTTCTTCTGAGCCTTATACTTCCTTCTACAACTGCATTTATCCCAGAGAGAAGTATGTTTACACACATGCCTCTGCTCTTAGACTGTAAGCCTCCTGAACACAGGGTTATCATTTATCTTCCTAATCCCAATGCCAGCACAGTGTCCAACACATGGCAAATCCCTCTACGGCCCTCAACGTCATTCCTGTATCATGCCATCAATTTTTCACTGCCTAATATTCTACCTATTAGATATCTATTTAGATCAACACACATTCTTTCTTCCTCTAAGACTGCTACTTTTATGAACTAGTATAAATGCTTTTCCAACATCTACCTAAAATCAATTTTAAAATGAAGAATAGGAATTTTCATTGAGAACTTCTCAATGAAATGTAGCAAAGAGGGACTCACACCAGAGCTGCAGTATCAGGAAGGCATTAAAGGATGAAGAACAAAGATACTGGTGGTAACAGTGAGGCGCAGCACAGTGCAGGAGACCAATCTGAACTCAGAAATGTTGCACAGGACCAGTTCTGCACCAAGAAAAGTCAAGTCTTCCTTCTTCTCCAACTCTCTTATACTAACTAGCTTCCTGCCTTCAGAACCAGGAAGTCATAGTTCAGTTAGGCTTTTCTAAGTTAGCCTCAGCACTTAATCACCATTCATAAATTCATTTCTGTAAGAAAATGTGTGGGACTTCTAACCAACACACTTACAAGTGAAATCTGAAATGTACTTGGGAACTGCCCATAGTTTAAACTTTATTTCTGACACATGAAAACATCTGCTTCTTTTTGCATCAAACTGTATCAGTGGTGATCATGAAACTAGATTACAAATAAAAACATTAATAAATCCCTTATTAATTTTTTGTTTTATAAAATAAATGGCCACACTGACTACATCACTACCTAGTATTTCAGCTTAAAATAGCAAAGATCTTTTCGAAGTCTGACAACACGTCCTCTTTTTCTTTCACTGTACTCTTATGCGACAAGTTTCCCTTTCCATGATCACTCTTGTAAGACTTAAATAACTAAAGGCAATCAGTCACACAATAAAGAAAAAATTGCTTTAATTTGAATAAAGAAAAAAAGCAAAACGGTTCTAGAAAAATTCAGTAATGCTCTACTTTCATACTACTGCCTGTATTTCTCCTTAAGTTTTTCCATTCATCAAATATATATGGTAGAAGGGCAGCAGCAGAGGTCCACGCCCCTAAACCCAAAGTCTCCAAAAACCAAGAGTTTTTCATGACTCCCTCGGAGGGGAGGTCTAAACTGATCTGAATCCACGTGGCAGGAAAACCTGAAGTGATGCGGGGCTATTCGGAGCCCCAGTCCCCGAAGCCAGGCGCCCGTGGTTAGCACGGGCACCACCACCGCCCGCAGACCCTCGCTAACACGTGCGCCTTGGGCGGGAAGAAAACACGGTACAAGTGATATGTGTGATTTCAGTGACTACAGCCCCGTCACTCAGAACGCATCCACTATCAAATGGGTAAAAAGCACACCCATCCTCTTGGTGCGGGGAGCCAGAATGTTCATTCACAGCAGTAATTTTAAGTCACCGTATTTGCACCTGTTATTGTCCCGTGAATTTCTACATCTTCTACAACTTTTCATTAAATCAAAGACTAAAAAGAGACATGCAGGATATAAACTATTTTAAAACTGGAATGTTGATCACGTATACGAAATATTCATCTGAAGAACACAATCCAGCCAGGCAGGATTCCCTCCGTTCCACTTGTTCCATCCACCACAGAGAGAAGCCCGGAAAGGAGTGGTCCTGTGGTTCTGAATTAATGCTCACATGAACACGTGTGTACACAAGCAGAGTCTCTGTGGGCCCCCATGCACACGTAGGGTCCTCTGTTTAGGACACAACTGCTGCAGGGGCAAGGGGCCCAGCATGAATATGTAATACCCCTTGGTGAGTGTCTGGCTTACTGACGTCAGTGAGGCAATCACCTACAGACACTCATGAAATAACCACCACAGTGCTTTCCAGTAACACTGTTGTGGGAGGAGAAGGAGGGCTAATTTTTCCTTCTCCAAAGGCAAAATGAAAGCAGCAAGGTAATTCTATCTAACCAGCAGAACCAAACAGGAATGTGCTCTGACTAGAACTCCGTGTCCCAAGGATGGGGCATGCCTTACCCCAAAGAGGTGAGCCAGAAATGCCAATAAAATCATCGCAGGGCTTCCCTGGTGGCGCCGTGGTTGAGAATCCGCCTGCCGATGCAGGGGACACAGGTTCGTGCCCCGGTCCGGGAAGATCCCACATGCCGCAGAGCAGCTGGGCCTGTGAGCCATGGCCGCTGAGCCTGCGCTCCACGACGGGAGAGGCCACAACAGTAAGAGGCCCGCATACCGCAAAAAAAAAAATAAAAAAATCATCACAAGGAAATTTCGTGAAAATGGGGGACGATATTTACCATCCAATTCTGAGTGGAAAACAATGTAGGAAACAATGCCTGGAAAACAGCTCTATTCAAGTAGTGGGATTACAGACGCTTGTGCTTTAAAAACAGTTTAGTGGCGGATGGACTGAAGGGTGTTTTTCCATTTCAGCACCCATCTTCAGACCCCCACTTCACACTGTCTTTTACAAGGCTATGTGTAGACAACATGGCCAGTGTGGGGAGGGAGCTCCAACTCTGCAGGAGACAAGCACCCAGAAGCCCTCCCTCAAAGGGCCTTCGCGGCACACAGCCCCCGACTGGAACGAGAGGGATCACCGCTGCTCTGATGCATGAGGACGAATCAAGAGAGGGATCATTTTTGTGGAATTTCAAAAACCACCTTGTTTAGTGGCTGTAGCTAACATATTAAGAAATAATCTATGCAACAGACTAGGTATAAAAACATTGAGAATTTTACCATTTTAAAAAGGCTTAAGGACTTCCCTGGTGGCGCAGTAGTTAAGAATCCGCCTGCCAATGCAGGGGACACGGGTTCGAGCCCTGGTGTAGGAGGATCCCACATGCCGCGGAGCAACTAAGCCCGTGCGCCACAACTACTGAGCCTGTGCTCTAGAGCCCGCGAGCCGCAAGTACTGAGCCAGCGTGCCACAACTACTGAAGACCGCGCGCCTAGAGCCCGTGCTCTGCGATAAGAGAAGCCACCGTGATGAGAAGCCCACGCACCACAAAGAAGAGTAGCCTCCGCTCGTAGCAACTAGAGAAAGCCCGCAAGCAGCAACGAAGACCCAACGCAGCCAAAGATAAATAAATAAAAATAAATCTAAAAAAAAGAATAATTTGCAACTTAATAAATAAATAAATAAAAAGGCTTAAAAGTATTTTACTACCTTCATAACAATTAATTTTCAGAACCTTGAGGGTTTTGTTCCTTTTGGAAATATAAGAGAAATAAAAAAATAAAACATTTTAGATGCACACGCATATATGAATATTTACTTATTTTGGGAGAAAGGCTGTGAAGGCCTCCTCTCAAGAAGCATTTTGCTTCACATAAGCAGTAATTCATCCAAGAGAAAGAGAATATGTAGATCCCTGGGAAACCTGCTTTTCCATTAAAAACTATTTTAAACCATGTGATCACTTTCAACTATGACTACTTCACAGTATGGGGAAATGGAGTTCCATCCCGCAATAGCCAGGGCCACAGGTTCACGCTGCTGGCGGTAACAGCCCCAGGCCCGCTGAGGAGGGTGGCCTGAGACCTCCACCACTGTCAGGTGTACAGATCCCATCACATCCTGCCTGCTGCACAGATAAACACAGGCAGCCTGTGTCCCCAGGCCAGGAAGCGCAAGCAGTTTCACTTCATGTAAGCACTTCATTTTTTCTTAAAGAAGACAATTGGGAGGAAGGCATTCTGAATGACACAAACAGGGGTTTTTACAAACACTTCAAAGTCTTTATTAACAAAGGAAAGAGAAGATCCCAAACCTCATAACTACCTTTCCAGACACAGTCCATCCCCTAAGTCTGCTTAATACGCCATCTACCCTTATACTGGAAAAAGCCATACAGCGAACTGCAAAAAAATTACAACACACTTAAAAAAAAAAAAAAAGTCTCCCTGGGCTTCCCTGGTGGTGCAGTGGTTGAGAGTCCGCCTGCCGATGCAGGGGACACAGGTTCGTGCCCCGGTCCAGGAAGATCCCACATGCCGCGGAGCGGCTGGGCCCGTGAGCCATGGCCGCTGAGCCTGCGCGTCCGGAGCCTGTGCTCCGCAACGGGAGAGGCCACAACAGTGAGAGGCCCACGTACCGCAAAAAAAAAAACAAATCAACTATTTATACATAAAAGCACAAAATCTCTGACAACCCAAACATTAAAAAGACTATTGGTCCGCAACAGTATTCTCAGTTCAGAGACACATGTACATCTTCAGTTAAGTGCTAAGCGGAACAACTACGAGAAAAGAAAATCGATTTTGCCCCAAGGAGGCCACTCGTTTCCTAGCTGTCCCCTCCCTCCACCAGCAGGTGTTCCTCACGGGCCTAGCATCACGGGGGAGCTGGACCGACTGATGGTGGGGACCTTCCCTGAAGGTCTGCCCTTACAATCCAATAAAGAAAAAAAAAGGCAACAGAACACAAATACTAACGGCTCACCAGGGGTTACTGGGCAGAGGACTCTGGGGCAACCCTGCGGGGCAGGCAGGCTCTCCCGCGGGGCGAGGGGGTGGGCACGCAGCACACAAGAGGCCGGGTAGGAACACGAGGCCCTTAGTGCTGAGCTGGAGCTTATGTTTGGTCAGGAAGCCACCACAGGTTTTAAGCAGGGAGTGACATGATGGAAAGAGCTGAGAGACGGTCCTGGCAACGCTGTGGAGGAGCTTCAGGCTCAGGGCTTCTGTCCTGGTTCAGGGTTTTCCAAGAGAACCATGAAGGCTAGTTCTGAGAGCTGCATTTCTTGAAAAATAAGGTTCCAAAGTCAAAAAGACATGGAGCACACATCTTCCTCTGCCCCCTAACAGGTGTGCAATACATGCTACCATAGTAAAAATTCTAACAATTCTTTCAATTAAAAAGCCTATCCAATTTTCAAAGTTAGACCTGTGGTTCCAAAGTCAGGCTCTGAAATACACGCCCTGAGTCGCAAGCACTGACTTTCCATGACTTTCCACTGAGCTGCTCTTCAAATGGGCACCGCTGTATGGTGCTCCCAGGGGGAGCAACAGGGATTTAAGGATTTTTAATTTTGCAGTGCAGCGGTTCTCAAAGTGTGGTCCCTGAGGCAGCCACACACCTGGCAACTTGTTAGAAATGCAAACTCCACCAAGCCCTCCAGGTGACTGATGAGCATAAACGCTGAAATCTCAAAAGCACTGTTAGATTATAGTGTACTTTTTTCAGTTAATATTTCTGCACAGTTCAAAACAACCTGGGCAACACCTGAGTGGTAACAAACAGAAGTCAAAGGCTGCCATCCCTCCCCAAGGGCAGCATGAGGGCTCAGCAGAGACAACGATGAGAAACAGAACAGGGACCAGTCAACTCCCCCTACTCCCACAATCCTACATTCCAGGAAGTCAATTAAGAATAACACTGGGGGGCTTCCCTGGTGGCGCAGTGGTTGAGAGTCCGCCTGCCGATGCAGGGGACACAGGTTCGTGCCCAGGTCCGGGAAGATCCCACATGCCGCGGAGCGGCTGGGCCCGTGAGCCATGGCCGCTGAGCCTGCACGTCCAGAGCCTGTGCTCCGCAACGGGAGAGGCCACAACAGTGAGAGGCCCGCGTACCGCAAAAAAAAAAAAAGAATAACACTGGGACATGAACAAAGTCTTCTTCAAACGTGAAAAAACAAAATCATGGAAATAAAAGTGACCAAAATACCATGAGTGACCAGCCCTGAACTGGGCTGGTCTCAGGGAAGCTGGAGGCACAATTTGGTCATGAAGGACACAGCAGCCACGTCGGGGGCGGGGGCACTCTGGTGCAGGGAGGAAGAAAACACAAATGCCAGCACCAAGAGCCAGGGAGTCGGGGCTCTGCTCTCAGGGCGGCAGCCTTAGGCAGCCTCGGTGGAGTTTCATTAAGCCTCAGTTTTCTCATCTGTAAAACTGGTCTAACAGCCCTTCCCTCCGCAGAGGCCCCGAGGATTAGCCGAGGGCATGAGCTGCTCCTCCCTCCTCGTATTGGAAGGAGGCAGTAAAATTGAGTTCCCTTCCTACAAGGCTCCCGCTAAGGGCATCAACATGGGAGCGCCAAGGACCACTTACTTTTCCCACTTATCTATTCCGACAACACAGCGCAGCCGAAGGAAAAAGCCACCCGCCTCCTGGTAGGAACTGCTGAGGAGCTGAGCAATTCTTTGTACTTACATATATTTTTCTTTTTAAATTACCTCTCAAGAAATGTTTGGTACAATGAAAGGGCATCAAACACAGGAAAGAAATGCTCAAACAAGACCTTTCTACAGCAGGTTCTCAGTTCACCAGGAGTTCAGGTAGCAATTTAACAACTTCGAGTCAACCGCACTGAAATTGATCTTAAAGTGATGCTGGGAAACTGTACCTAAAATAGCTGCTGACCAACACCCAGTCCCCAGGTTCTGGATTACTTTCATTTCCACTCGTCTATCACTGTACGTTTCCACCTCCAAAGGTACTCTGTTCTAAGTAGGAAGCACACTCTTGGAGCCACATACCCACTAACGCGAGAGTCTGAGGAGCAACACCGAGCCACACGCGGGATTCCCAAATCCAAGGCGCCTGGTCCCCACACACGTGCAGACTGGGTCCCCCAGGGGCACCTGACCCACCCTGGCGGCGGCGCTGCCAGCTTCCCAGGAAGCCTACACTCAATCCCGGACCAAGGCTGCACCCCCAAAACATCAGTCAACTTAAGCAAATGTTCCTCCAACAAGATACCGTGGGGCACCCTGAAAACGGTTCTGTGCCCACAGAATCCCGAGACTAGAAAATGAGAGACAGAGCGGAAGAAAGCATTCAAGTCGGGGAGGCGGAGGTCACAGACAGACACATGGGAAAACGAGGGTGTGTGTACACTGCCTTTTTCTTACAGAGAGAAACCAGAAGGCATCACGTGATGAAGAGGACCGCGGCTCAGGAGTCCCTCCCCACCCCACGGACCGGGCGGTCCTGACCTTGGAATTCAAATTCTGTTCATTCATCTATAAATTGAAGAGAGTGATTTCCAGGTAGAGAGCACACGCTGAGCATAAGATCTACTTTGGTCAATCCTGAAACCCCATTGAAATCACAGTACAAAGGGGGTTTTCTTAAAAAAGGCTTTAAACCTCCACGTACCAGGAGGGGAGAGAACACCCACAGCAAGAAAATTCCAGAAGCTGGAAAGTGGGTGGAGGAAAGAAAGGTGGGGAAGATGGCAAATGCTAAGCTCGAGGCAGGGAAAGCAGAGAATCAACTGCACCCCCCCTGCCGAATCCCCAGGGAGCAGTGACTGCAAGTCCTGCAGAAGCAGTGGAACACCCAGATGGCCTACCCGCTGCCCACAGCCAGGAAGCTGACCCGTGCCTCCCCAGGAAAGGAAACTGAAAGCATGTTCTCTGCAAAGGAACATGGAGGGTTTCAGGAGCAGGAGAGAAACTACACGGGGCACTGTGCCCGCTCTCAGAGGCTTTCCTCATCCAGAGCGAGCCTCAGTGGGAGGAGGGACCACAAGCGGAGGGGACGCGGGTTTGTGCCCCGGTCCGGGAGGATCCCTCATGCCGCGGAGCGGCTGGGCCCGTCAGCCATGGCCGCTGAGCCTGCGCGTCTGGAGCCTGTGCTGCGCAACAGGAGAGGCCACAACAGTGAGAGGCCCACGTACCGCAAAAAAAAAAGCGATAAGAAACTGACATAAGCCGTTCCTCACCTCTCATGCCCACCAGAAGCGCCTACATCACTGGGGTTGAAAAAGCCCCAGTCAGGGTTCAGACTTCCAACCAGCTTGTCCCCTACTCTGAAATATGAGTGGACATTCAAGGGTGGCCTCTACCACAAAAAACAGAAACCAAAACCAACAGGGGGACAAAGGGGCTGTAGAGGAAGAGAATCTATTCCGAGGGAAAAAACAACATAACTACAATTAACATACTCAGGGAGATGAAAGCAGATATTTCAACTGAAACAAGAAAGCAACAACATTCAGAGAATCAAAAAGAGCCCTCACAATTTAAAAAAACAAGAGCAGAAATGAAATACTCTTTGGAAGAGCTGGAAGATAAAGTTGAGACAATCTCCCAGAAGGCCAAGGAGAAAAGACAAGAGATGGAAAATAGGTTTCAAAGGGTAAGAATACTTGAGGACCAGTCCAGAAGGTCCAGCATCCAAATAATAAAGGGTTTAAGAAAGAGTGAACACAGGAAATGGGAGAGGGAAGGGAATCAAAGAAACAATTCAACAAAAAGACGTGAGTTGTCTGATTAAGGACCTATGAAGTACCTGTCACAAAAAATAAAAGAAGACCCACATCATGATGAAACTTCAGATTACAAAGAAAAAATTCAGATCTTATGAAATTCAGGAAAAATGAAACAGCTTGCATGCACAGATTCCAGTATCGGTGTGGCGTTGCATTCCTCAACAGCAACACTGCAAACTAAAACACAGTGGAGCTGCTGTCACAATTCTAAGGAAATAATTTCCACCCCATGACTAAACGCCATGCCAAAATATCAATCGAGGGGAAAGGCAAAAATAAGAAACTTGCAGATACCCAAGACCTCAAAAAAACCTATCTCCCATGCACCCTATTCACAGGAAGGCCACTACAGGATATGCTCCACCAACACAGTCACGGAAACCAAGAAAGATGGCAGGAAAACAAGCCATCCCAAGAGAGCAGCCCAAGGAATCCCGAAGATGAAGGCAAAGAGGATGAGGGATGGCAGAGGGGATGCCAGCGATACAAGTTAGGAGGCTCAGAGGAAGGAGTCTCCCTCCAGAGGAGGGAAATGGACAGACAGCCTGTGTGCCTCACCTGAAATTCCCAAGAGGAGGTTTCAACAACTGGCAGCGAGTTTGGGGTTGAATAAGTTATAAGTGCTGCTACAGAGTAAATGTTTATGCCCCCTCCCCAAAATCATATGGTGAGACCCAACCCTCAATGTGATGGAGGTGATCAGGTCATGAGGGTGGAGCCCTCAGGATTGGGATTGCTGCCCTTATAAGGAGACCTCCCAGAGCACCCCCTCCCCCTTTGCCCTGTGAGAACACAGCCAGAAGCAGGCCCTCAAAAGACTCAAAATCTGCCAGAGCCTTGATCTTGGGCTTCCAAGCCTCCAAAATTGTGAGAAATGTTTGTTGTTTAAGCCACTCAGTCTACAGCATTTTGTAACAGCAGCCCAAACAGACTAAGACAATTACATTTCCAAAAAAATAAATAAATAAACTTCCAAACAAGATTTGAAAAGTAATCCTGGTTTACTCACGGCTGGCTGGGCTTAGTGTTTCCACAGTCACGTTAATGTACACACGAATCTAACTGAAGTCACCAATGTAAGTGCACTGGGCACAGGGAGGGGAGGGACACGGGAGCGGGAGCGAAGGAGGCAAGGACACGAGAACTAAATCCTCATCTTCAGGGTCCAAAGTCTACTGACAATGCCTGAAACTAGGGAAAAAAGAAACAGCGATTTTTAAATGCTCTTTGTGAACAAAGAAGTAACAACAACAACTGACAGCAAAGGGGATGGAAGGGGCTGCCTTCGGAGGGGGTGAGGGGAGGAAATGGACGCCAACGGCAAGGAACTGCTCTCTCCCAACAACCCTCACCACGTGCATAACTTTTCAAATAAAAACTAAACAAAAGTCCTAAGTAATTAATAGAAGACAAAGGATGTGGACCTCCACGGTCCTTTCAAATCTTAGGGCCAGAAAGTCTTTTTAAAAACAGGAAGAGACTTGGCGGGAAGATAAACACGGGGTACGTATTTGGTAAGCATTAATGTAAAACTCCAAAAGTTCCCACAATGTATTCAGATACCAACAGGGCTCCTTCTATTGACCAAGACCCTCCTCAACATATAACGGAAGGTCTGTAAGTGGACAGTGCCATCCCCAGGGGGGCTGCACACCAAGGGCCTTTGTAACACACAACCGGGATGCTTTATGCCTTGTCGCAAGCAAAGGTACACCTCATCTTATTTTCCCTCCTCTAAATCTTGGAAACCAGGGAGCCATTTAGGATTAGGAAACACGGCATCCCCCCAGGAGCCAGGTGCTGTAAGAGCTCTAGTTTTTCTCTTTCTCAAAGCATTGAGCTCTGAGAGTTTGAAAAGTATTGCACTGCAAAAAACGGGACTTACGGCAGGGAAACGACCAGTCGGATGACAGTGCTTGACTCTGAGTGGTAATAGAGGGGTAAGAGTCCACTTCTATTTCCTGCGCTCGTACCCGCCACAAGATTCCATTAATGATAACAATGCTGAGCCCAAGCACCAAAAAAAGCCACAGCACGACTGGGTTGGGTGTGGTCCACTTCCTGTAGGTATGGAGTTTCCCAGCAGGCAATTCTGAATCACAGGGAGAAATCACCCGAAAAGAGAGCAACGCGGCCCGAAGATCCTCAGGCTCCTGGACCCTGGCCTCAGTGTGGCTGTAAAGTACACTAGGAAGAAGCAACAACTACCAACAGGCTCATTTCTTCAGAAACGCCTCACACTGCATCTCGTACCAAAGTCCTAGAAAAACTGTTCAACTCAAAAGCTGTGTCAAGTCGCATCAAATAAGTAAACTCGGCTCCACACACCAGAAGAGTTAACTCAAAGATGACCACAAAAATGACAGAAAGGAACAAGAAAGCAACGGTGCCACTTGCCCGTAACTACCCTCCGCCGGGACACGGTGCTGCGTTAGCTGCCTAGAAAAGTCTAATCTGACCAATTTCTACTTGAAGGTCACTGGTTGTACGCGAAATACTATCAAGAACATTCCCTGATACGGGATTAGAACCAAAATGTCCTGGACTCCTCCAAGGTGTTTTCTATTTTAATCTTCTGACGACCCTCCCCCTCCCAAACTGACTTTAAGCAAAACAAATTCTTAACACTGTTAAATTTTGGTGATAGAGAAGAGGGAATATGAAGTCTTGAAATGCGTATTAAAAAAAAAAACACCTTAAATATAGGCTACTAACAATAACAGAGAATGTGTCTTCATTTTCCTTACAGCATAGAGCATGGGAAAAGGTCAAAAGCAAGGGGCGTGAAGGAGACTAATAAGGACTATAAAATGTTGGCTAAGAGTTCACATTACAAGGTTTGAGGCAACCTTGCTGAAAGGTCCACCTGCGCTGCAGGTGGACACGAGACCCTCCCACCATTTCAGCCTCCTCCTCTCGCCATCCTGGGGGCCTCTCGCCCAGAGAGCCACCGCCGCCTTCCCAGCAGCAGCCAGCGCTCCCAGCATCCTTCCACCTTGGCCCACCACGTGCCCGGAGGAAGCAGCGTCCGGACAGTGCGCCGCCCTAGGCGGCGGGGAACGCAGGCCCCCTCCCCGGCTGCCGCCCCTCCAGCTCCAGGGCCCCGGCTGGGCGCCGCGAGTCCGCCCTCGCACCCCGCGCCCTGCTCTCTGCGCACCCCTCCCCGGCTCATCTGAACCTTCTCGGGGAGAGCACCCCAGTCGGCCCTCGCTAGGCTGCTGACCTCCTGAGCACCGGCCAGGAGGAGGGTCTCACCTACACCTGCCGCGGCTGCTGGGGAAATGCGCGGCAAGGACGCGGCTCCTCGCCCAGTCCAACGCTGCACCACCACCTCACAAATACCCTGAACGTCCACAGCCGCGGAGGAAAAAGTACCAGAGCTCTTCAGGCAAGATTAAATGCAGCTGTCCTTCTGTTTGTCTTCTCCTCCCAGATTTCCAGAGCGCACAGGTTTCCCCAGGGTAAGGAAGAGCACTGGAGAAAAGTTCCCAACTCACCCAAATTGGCCATTAAACGTCTCTCTCTCTCCCCACACAGAGGGGCATTCTCAGCAAAAGGTCTCTCCAAGCAGCCAGAGAAACGCAAAGATGATGTTAATAAAGTAGAGACTTTACGTTTTCCAGCTGTTCCTGTAAACGGTCTGTACTTTCAAATATGAGAATATCTTACATGCATGACATCCTCAAAACATGCTAAACTAACTCAGGTCCTGTCATACATGTTACATATCAAATTAGTGTAATTCAGTCAGCTGTGAAATCAATTTAGTTTTGCAGCAGCTCTTTTTTTTTCTTCTTAATAAAATGCATCACACAACAGTACATCACAAGTAGTGAGGATTAGGGCTGTCTTCGGAAACGTTAACTTTCAGGTCTTGATGTAAAATATATTTCTTACACGGGTCACGGTCCAGAAAAGGTTTCAAGTGACTGATAAAATTCCGTTATAGAAACTTACAAACCAAAATCTAATTCTTTTTAAATTACAACTTATGCAACTAAAAGCTGATGGATGCTGCTGCCTCCAGCTGAAGCTGAATTAAATCGAGAGAAGCAACAAATGTTCAGTGAAGGACAGGGAGTAGTTAAATCCACAACTCAACCGAATTTCTTTATGTCTATTCGTAGTTATTACATTCAGTTCATGATTTCTATTTTTTTCCCCCATGCTAATATGAAACTGGGTGGGAGGTTTAAAAAAAAAAGAGGAAAGGCCCCTGGCAGCCTTCATGAAAAGGTTATTAAACAGGATCACTCATAACTCACTCAGATTTACAGTCATCAACCCTCACCGAGCACCCGGCACAACAGTGTTCAATAACGGTTGCTGATTGAACAAATAAAATACCGTATTTTAATTTCTTCAGCAAACCCAAGTTGGAATGAAATAAGCATTACTGTTTGCTAGAGTAATAATAAAGCAATAACACAGCATGGTGAGTAAGAGAATGGGTCTTGAGGGCAGGAAAGACCTGGTTTCCAATCACAACTTTGCCACATAAGGCACTATCTCACCTTGGTCAGTTCAGTCTCTGCTGGTTTCCACGTCTAGAAAATGGCATACATTACACCTATGCCTCAAGCAGTACCAATAAGAATCAAGAGGCATAAAAGTGATTTGCAAGACAATGAAAATGATGTTTTCACCGAAATTATGCTGTCATTCAGGTTTATTTTTTAAGCATCTTTGCCTAGGCTGCCTGAATTCACTCTGCTGTCTTTCTGAAATTTTTAAGCCAACTCCTTACGAACCCTCATCAGGAGATGAGAGACGAAAAAAGGGAGGTTATGGGATGTATCGGGACACAGCACAGGAGGGTTAGTACTTCTTTCCTCCTGTTTTAGCCTGGAGAGCAGTCGGAGGCAGGTGTGCCTTTAATTTAATCCTCAACAACAACTCTGAGGAAGGCCTCCCTGGGCAGCAACAGCTGCTGATTCAAAGTAGGAAATAAATGTGCTGGTTGTTTTCCTTTGGGAGTGGAAGGGAGAGGGAAGGAATGTTCTTCCCCAAATGGCACACTAAAAACAATCATCATACAGTGTGTAGATGCACTTAAATACAGGGATGACTCTGTCAGAAGCCACCTTCGCGACCCTAAAACTGTAACGGCTGAAAATTTGGTTGTTTCAACCCAACAAAAATTTATCAGCCTTTCCACTGAGAAAGCAAAATAAAAACAGTTCCCTTGTAACACTACCTAGGAAATACATTTGGGAGGCCCAATTATTAAAAGAAATGTACCTTCTTTTCCCACGATTTAAGAATTCCGGCCCACACTCTTGAAGAAAAAAATTAAAAGAGGAGGACAAAAGGAGTGTTGAGACTAGACACCACCTGGTGACCATCTGATACTGACTTCAGGGCACCAGCCAGCGAGGCTTTAAGTACCTTTTTAAACTGATTCGCTTTCCACAAAAGCTGAATACCTCCATGGTAAGCTCTAAGTGAGGCAAGTGCGCTAGATTACAACCTGATTAACAGCATAAGAGTCTGTCTAAAGAAAGTACCCAGCAAATGTATTTTTTAATCATTACAAGAGGCCCTTCTTGCTCTACTGGTCAGAAATAATTTTTTACCCAGTTCACCCTGCCTTCCTGTCTCTAAATTCAAACCAAAGCAGGAATTTTTAGGAAATACCAAGAAACCACATCTGATTTTTACCTAGCGGTCAGCAGAAGCTTAGGTTTTAAATGCGTGTTGAGTTTAACAGCTCTTTACGTGAGATTCAAGGACAGTTTTCTTCAAGCACCGTCAAATTATTAATGTTAACTGTTACAACATTTTTTTTTAAAGAGGTTACAATTCTGGTAACTCTGTGTTCTTATTTTTCTAGATATCAAACCTGAACAATGAAATCGAGTTTTCTTTTTCAGATTTAGAGGGAGAGAAAGAGAGAAATGCTCTCTCTTTAAGGAGGGGGCAGATTCCCGGCTCCTATGGAGTCCAGGTCCGAATACTGCATTTCTCAGCCCTCAAGAGTGGGGGGGGGGGGAAGAAAATGAGCCCGTAGAACGCTGTAAAATAAATAGTCCACTGGGATACTTGTGTTTGTTTTCTTAAAGCTCCTCTGCTCCCTTACTCGGCTAACCCGGGAGAGCCAAACTTTAAAGACATTCCCTAGCTGTACCGTCAGATTTTAATCCCAAACATTTTGCCCCCATTTACGCGCTTACAAACATTACAAATTAGCCAAGAAGGGCAATGGTTTTATCTTTCAAAGGGCTAAAAACAGTCCCCGATGGCGAAAAACCTTAAAGCATCCGTGTAAATTTGAAATTCAACTTCTCCCCCTTTACCCCACTCCAAAAAAAGTCACTGGGAGGCCAAGAGGCCACAAAGTGGCAACGGAGAGGATTTCTGGGAAGGAACTCAGCTGGATCCAATCAAGACTCCAAGCCAAAGCCCTGAGTCCCGGGATCCACACTCGAGTGCACGCTGTGCCATCGATTCCTTCTTCCAGAAGGGTTGAAGGCTCGCACTTTCCCCTCCACCTGCACCGGGAGGAAACGCGCGGAACAGACGCGCTGGAAGTGGAGCTAGCGGTGGCACCTTCCTCCACCCCGCCCTGCCTCCTCCTCCGCCCTCCGGGCCCGGGACTAGCCGTGGCGCGACCGAGGCCCTCCCCGCCCCTCAACTTTACCGCCCCCTCGCCGAGGGGAACCCGGGCCTTCACCGCCCCCCGCCCGCGCCGGGGCCCTGAGAGCGAGCCGGGCCTCCGAGGGCATTTCTCCACATCACTTCTCCCCGGGAATGGGCCGGCGCGGGGCCTGCGGCTCGGGAGGCCCCGGGGGAGAGGGAAGCGAGGAGGGCGCAGCGGCCGGCAGCCCCACATCCCCCCGCTCGACCGCCGCGACTCCCGGCCGGCGAGGGCCGCCTCCGGGCCGCGGCCCCCAGGCCCCTGCACACACGCACCCGTGTCCGCTGGGCAGGGCACCCCGGGCGCTGCCAGCACGACGCGGGAGGCCGGCGCGACCCCGGAAGGTGCAGCGTGGTGGGGGGGCCGTGTTTACACCGCCAAGTTCCCCGCTTCCGCCCCGGCCCGCGCATCCCTCCCTCCCCTCGGCGGCCCGGTCCCTGCCTACCTGCATGCCGGGCAGGCCCGACTGCACCGGGGAGTGAGCCATGGCGGTCAGGACGGCCACTTCCTGGGACGGGACGGCCGGGCCGCGGCGATCCGCGCGGGCGACGAGGCCCGCGGGCCGCGCGCAGCCCTCGGGCGGCGGGGCCGGCCGGAGCCCGAGGCCACCCCAGCCCCCGCGGGTCCCGGGCCGGGCGGCGGGCTCAGGGGCGAGCGGAGGGCCTCGTCTCCATGCACCGCACTGGGGAGGGGTTGCCAGGAGCGCGGGGTCTCCCCGCGAGCTGCCGCCGCTGCTGCTGCTACTGCTGCTGCTGCTTGGCTGGAACCTGGCGGCCTGGGCCCGAGCGCTGGCCGCCTGGAGCCGGAGTGGACGGGCACAGCCGGCCGAGCCCGCGAGCGCCGAGCCCGGAGCGCGCCCCGCCCCGGCCCGGCCCCCGCGCCCGCCCCCGCGGCCCGGCCGGGGACCCCGCCCCGCGCTTCCGGGAGGGGGAGGAGGCTCGCGGCCGCCCGGCGCCCTAGGCCGCAGCCGCCTGCGCCGCCGCCTGCGCCGCAGCCTGCCGGAGCGGGTGGAGGTCCGCGCGTCTCAGGCGGGCTGCACCGCCTCGCAGCCGCCGGGGCGGGGCGGAGCGGAGCGGGGAGGTGGACGCGCGGACGGGTGCGGGGAGGGGGCCTCAGTTGATGCGACCCCCCGGCCAGTGGAGCGCGGGGACCGGTCCGAGCCGGGGGTGGGCCACGTGCCCATCCCGCCCCCCAAGTACGGGCCGGTCGGGCGCCCAGCGGGTCTGGGCGGTGAGGGCGCTGTGAGTACCAGGTCTTACTCTACCACCTCTCTCCTGCCCTTCACGCCAGCCCACCCCTCTCCGCCTGGCCCCGGGGCAGCGGGCTCCAGGCGACCTTCCAGAGGGCAGAGCCTCGGGCAGGGGGACCTCGGGAGGGAGAGTGCCCAGCGGAGCCTCAGCCAGTGGCCGGTTCAAAACTACCGGGGCGGAGCTTCTTCGGTGTCTGGGTGAAGTTTCCAGCCAACCCAAGGAGGAAAGCCGGAGGGGAGAGGCCGAGAGCTGTTAATTCCCGGTGCTTTGGCTACTGGAAAACACCCCGCTTGGAATGCTAGGAGCTGTAAACTTAGCTAAAAAGCGAGGGGGGTTGAACCCCACCATCTCTGGGCTCCGGACCAAGGCGGGGGCGTCCACCAGCGAGAAGGGAAAATGGGTGAGGGAGGGGCAAGGAGGAAGGGAAGACAATGGAAGGAAACCGTGTCTAGACTTACCCCTGGCCCTCTCCCGCTCTTTCGGCTGCCTCCACCTTTTAGCCACCTCTCCTCCAACTGCAGAGGAAAGAAATAAGAAGGAATGAGTCAGTGCTGCCTCCAGAAAGTAGTATTTTATTTACAACGACAAACAGTGGCAGCCACTGAAGTGATCTGCTTCCCAGGTTGCTAGGACCCCGGCATCTCATTCATGCCCATGAATGCCCTCATTGCACCATGGCTGGGCGAGCTTGGACGTACAAAAATGAGCCCCTGAGAGTTCACAGACTATTGGAAAAACCTAAAAAGTCCTCCACCGAAGTAAGGAGTGTTTATTCTATGAAGTGTCACTGTATTCAGAGTGCCCTCGTGTGCTCTGGATCAGACAAGGAGCGAGGTGCTAAAACGCAATCCCTGCTTTCCCTTTGGAAATATGCATGTTTTTCCGCGGCATCCTCCAGGACACTTTCAGATACCTTCATGGTTGTCACTGGTGCACTGTCTTCACTGAGTCCTGAAGCCCTGCCACCCCCAAGTACTATGAAGAGAATATGGCAGATACAAAGTTAAAGAAAGCATGAACCCTGATCCTTAAGAGCTCACCAGCTTGTGTAAATTTTGTGTACCAAAAAAATGTGTACATAAAGAGATGGATGGCAAAACAGGCAAGAGCATGAATATTAAAAGTTCATCATCTTCAACCCAGGAATTTTACTTACAATAACATATCGTAAGGAAACAACCGAGAAGTACAGGAGAATGGATAAAAAAAGATGGGATGCGGTGATATTTATGGTCATGGGAAAACTGGGAACAGATTAAAAGTCTAACAGAGATTGTTACTTAAATGATAATATATTCATACAGTCATTTAAAATGATGTACTTCAATATTTAGTAACATGGAAAAATATTTTCATTATATATTGTTAAGGAAATGGAGGGTACAAAGCAGTATGTATAGTCTGATCTCAAGCTACTTCATCTGTATGAAGTTGTATTTAAATATATATCACATACATATATATAATTTTATGTGTAAATAAATAGAGAAAAACCTGGAACTATCTGTATATACACCAAGACTTAACAGTGTCTATCTCGAATTAAAGATGATTTTTTTAAATCAGTAGTCATCCAATAGAGACCATCATGCTAAGAGGTCTCTCCTTAGCGTCAGCCGTCAGGCCAATAACATGGCAGCAAGATGAGGAAGAAACAGGACAAGTGGACAGAAATGTCTGGGCACTGATCTAAGGCAGTACCATAGGAAACTCAAAGAACCCTTGGGCCCACTTTGCAGTAGGCTAATTTCCAATGAAGGAGCCACGGGGGGCATTGAACCATAATAATCTGGGCATAAAAAGTATTCAGAATCCCATTTTGTATCCAGAGGCTAGTAGGGCTAAGAACACGTAGGTTACCATGGGATGGGATTTATCTGGACACAGTGACTTGCATTCATTAGCTGGTCCGTTTCCCTATACCCTGTTTATCTCCTCACCACAACTAAACTTTATTTCCTCCTTTGACCATATTTATACAATTGAGCAGCATTCTCCTTGAAAGAGAAAAGAGAAAACAGGAGTTACTGGCTCCGCTCAGTCATATGCAGACGGTACCCAGTATGGCCCTGACAGTAGCCCTCTCCCTTTGTTTTAGCAGAGCAGAGATGATTGACAGGGCCTGAGCTAATGATGAGATCCTGCCCAATTGTTCATTACATTCATTCAGATAGTAACACATTTTTTGAATGCCAATTTATGTCAGACATCTACTTCAGCGCTGGGCATATAAACAACCCGAGCCTCACGTGCCTCATCCCACCCTGGGTGACATGGTCTCCCAGAATCCTAATTTCAGAATCTTACAATACCAATTGCTTAAAATTAGAGCCACGCTAGCCATGATTTCCACTAAGGAAAGAAGAGGATTATCCTCTCATCCTCTTCCTCTTGGCACTTTCCCTCCACTCTCAATGACAATTACAACAGATCATACACTACTATAATTTGAGAAGGAGAGATTTTGAGGGTCTCCATAGAGATTATGCATTTCCTGGTCTCCATGGAGATGCTCTAACCCATGGAATTATTTTCATCCTCTGACCCTCTTTGTCTTTTGTGTTGACTTAAAGACACGAATTGGGCAATGCATTGTGCTCTCACATATACTCGGGACCACAGAGGACGTTTGCATACCCCTCCAAATATAGAGCCCTTGTGTTTGACTTCCCCTAAGCCAGCTCATAGTCTCAGCAGAGCTCGAAAAGCTCGGCCGAAAACAAGAATTCAACAATCAGTCCCTTCACTTCTCCTTCTGAGTTGAAAAGATAAACACCCCCAAATGCCACTTCATAAAGAACAGCTAGACAAGTAGCACATTAGCAATTTAAATGTACAGATTAAAGAAAGGGACTTCCATTGGTGAACTTTAAAGAGAAATATGAGTAGCTTGGATAAGTAACTAACAGAAGGCTTAACAAATTTCTACACATGTTAAGCAGGTGAAGACACAAAAGAGGAAGACAGATAATTAAGACCAGCATAAAGAAGCATGTCTGGTCACAGTTGGATGACGTGACAGCGAGAAAATATATCTAAAGCCCTAGGAAAAGATCCAGCTACCATTGAAGAATGGTGCAAATGACGTATCATTCTGTGGGTGCGGGGCTCAGAGGGCAAGCCCTCACAGCAGTATCACTCTAAGTCAATCTGCCTTTGTTTCCTAGGGATGCCATTACGAAGTACCAAGGACTAGGTGACTTAAACGACAAAAATTTATTTCCTCACAGTCTTTTGGAAGCTAGAAGTCCAAGATCGAGGTGTCAGCAGGATGGGTTTCTTCTGAGGCCTCTCTCCTTGGCTTGTGGCTGGCCATTTTCTCCCTGTGTCCTCACATGGTCTTCCCTATGTGTCTGTGTATGTCTGTGTGTCTGTGTCCTGTTCTCTCCTTATAAGAACGCTCATCATATTTGATTAGGGTTCACCCTAATGACTTCAATGTTAATTACCTCTTTAAAGACTATCTCCAAATACAGTCACATTCTAAGATACTTCAGATCAAGATTTTAACATATGAATGGGGTCAGGGGACACGATTCAGCCCATAACACACCCTTCTCACTGTAAATGCATTTCTGGTCACCCACTTTAACTGGCTCCTCCAGGCTTAGCTCCATGAACAAGAATTTCCTTTTTCTTCTCCCAAGGCCTTTCTACACACTTCGCATTTCACATTTCTGCTCAGAAGCATTGCTTCATATTTCCTTGGGCGTAGTCCCTTAACTTGATCCTGCATAGAAACCAGAGCACTCATCTCCAATCACTGGACAGCTGAGAGCAGAGCTAGGTGTTTGCTTGGTAAAATATTTCTAATGAGAAGAAATCATCTGGAATACATGGCAATACCTACCAGAAAAAAAAGTTCAGTAGATTTTGCAGGGAGTTCATTAAAAGTAGTAAGCACTCATTTAAGCCAAAAGGTTGTGCTTTAATAAGGTCTGTTTTTCTTTTTAGTGCCTCCTTCACCCGTGAGTATCACTGTACCTGGAGGTACAGTTCACCAGGAGGGTTGGAGTCTGAGCCCACAGCAGACGAGGGGACTTCCTGTTGTGTGTTCCTGGCGTGACAGTTCTAGGGGCTCACAACAGGGGGGCTTAGTCTCTCCAGAAGGACTCACTGGAACAGCCTCACTAGAAAAATTCTCATGTGCAATTTTGCCTGGCAGAGAGCCAGATAACAGAGCTCGTCACCCTCTGAATAGTGGCCGCTTGACCCCGCCAATCAGCTTATAGAGGCTTCCGTATACAAAGACTCCTCAAGCGCTGTGTGTGTGTGTATTTCCCTCTCTGCCAAGGCTGGGTTTGCTTTCAGAGTATTCAGAAAGGGCATAAATGAAATCATCCCCAGAAGGGTGATGTCATTCATCCTACAGTCACGGAACTGCAGCACCAGTTCTTAAAAGCCCTTGGCCCTGTTTTCTGACACAGAAGATAAATTGTAGAAAATGATTTTAATTTTCACTTCAAGCAGATCTAGGGAATTCTGTGCTTAAGGAACATTGGATAACCACACAAAGACAAAATGTGCCTATGAGTTGCAGGCAGTGGTTGCGGGCCTTAGTTCCGAAATGCACAGAACCAAGTATACTTGGAATCCTCATGAAAATACTGGCCTTGCACTACCCTGTCATCAAGACTTTGCCGGCAAAAGGATAAGCATGTAGTCCCATACCTTGATTTTCCAGCCCAGATATATTTGCTTTCCTAAGAAGCTATGTTAGTGATACTATTAGTCAGAGATCCTTGAATAACAAGTGACAAAAATCTAGCTCAAACCTCCATAGCAAAAAGGGGAAATTTTAGCTCAGTGACGGAAATCCAAGCTTGGCTAAGTCAGGCATGGATAAGTCCAGGAGGGTGGGTTCAATGATAAAATCAGAGCTCTGTCTTTCTATGTGTCACTCCTGCTAACCTCTGCATGGCTTCATCCGCATATGAGTCCTCTCTGTGTGATGACAAGAGTCACTCTATATAGTCTTTGCAACCCCAGAAAGAGTGACTTTCTCTTACCCAGTGTCCCTAGGCCACATCTAGTGGAGGAACACAAATTAGTGCATGTGCACGTTTATTCTTGTGACCAGAGGACAAGGAGGGAGTTGAGGAAGATGGCGGAAGAGTAAGACGCGGAGATCTTCCTCCCCACAGAGGACAAGGAGACACAGAGGTGGAAGAGTCCAATCCCCAAAGCATGCAACATGGAAGGGGCAGTTTCCCAACGGAAAAAAGACTCCTGGCCTGATACATTCCAGCCCCTGACTGACCAGCATAGGCATGTACGCTGACATATACACACATACATACACTTGTGCGCACACACACATTCTTTTTTTCCATACATATAATTTCTTCTGTACTGCCCCCCAACGTGATACAGCCAACCTATGCGTATCCATCCATGTACTTACCTCTTCCCCAAAGCAGTTCAGCCCAAGTACCGTCTAGTTAGCCCATCCATTTCCTAGTCCAGACACTCTGGAGAATATGTATTCCTCTTTGTCAAGTCTAGATGTGGCTTTTCACAGCCCAGCTACATCTAAATGTTAAATCTATATCTAAATGTTAAGTTTTAAAAATAGAACTACCATATGACCCAGCAATTGCACTCCTGGGTATATATCCAAAAAAACCAAAAACACTCATTTGAAAAGACACTTGCACCCCAATGTTCATAGCAGCATATTTACAGTAGCCAAGACATAGCAACAACCTACGTGTCCATCAACAGAAGAATGGATAAAGAAGATGTGGTGTGTGTGTGTTTATATACATATATATGTATATCCACGTACACACACACACACACACACACACACACACACACAATGGAGTACTAGTCAGTCATAGAAAAAGAACGAAATTTTACCATTCACAGCAACATGGATGGACTTGGAGGGCATCATGTTCAGTGAAATAAGTCAGCCAGAAAAAGATAAATACTGTATGATGTCACATATGTGGAATCTAAAAAATACAAGAAACTAGTGAATATAACATGTAAGAAGCACACTCACAGATACAGAGAACATACTAGTGGTTACCTTTTCATTCCATTTTCTGGCCTTTTTGTACCAACAGCCTCCTAAGTGTTGGGTGGTGGCACATCAGTAAGGCAGCTGTCCATGCCCGAAGGTACTAGCCTCTGGGCAGTGCCAAGGCACCCAGAGCCCCAGACCAGGGGGCTCTGGTGAGAAGCACCCTCTTCTGTCCAGACCAGTGTGCCATGCCTACTGAGTCCAAAGTCTACACGTGATCCAGGTCCTAAATCATAAGAGGTGACAACTCAGCCAGATTCAGATCAGAATCCAGGGACAGAGGACAGTTTCAAGGCACGGGTTGGGGGGAACTGTACCCTAAATAAAATGGCACTGAGCAGACAAGAGTCCTATGCCCGCTGGGGCGGGGGGATTGGAGGTTTGCTCTGTACAGCCGCTTAATCTAGTAGCGGGGAAATCTCTTACTAAGTTCAGACCCTTCTTACAAAGGTATATGGATCAGTGGTTGGCAGACTTTTCCTGTAAAGGGCCGAATGGTCGATATTGTAGGTTTGTGGACCATACGACCTTGGTCACAGTTACTTAGTTCCACTGTTGTGTCAGCCGAGCAGCACGGATAATATGCATACAACCTAGGATGAATGTGTTCAGGGAAATGTTTACAAACGCAGCTGGCAGGCCAGATTTGTCCCCAGGGCCGTGGTCTGTTGAGCCCTGATCTGGATGAGTGACCTCGGTGAGTTGGGTGAGTGGTCAGACCACTGAATGGAGTTCAAGCAGTACAAGTTCAGGGAAGTACAGGAAGAAGGAAGAGGAAACTATAGCTACACCGCATGGCTAGATAGAGTTGAGACCAAGGAGCTATCCTGGACTACGTATTTTAAATAAGTCCATAATACTCGATTGTAGTTAAAGATAAAGGCAGGGTCCAAAATACATATATAACTGGTGAGAACACGAGGAGGCCAATTTCCATATGGAGGATTCAGGCCTTCTGGGAACATTATCAGTAAACCTTCATAATCAAAAGAGAGTCATAGAGTATCTGTGAAGAATCATGAGGTCAGAAGTAAGGTCAGGGTCCAAGTTTAGTTTCTTTCTCTTGTAATCCCAAGAGTGTTCCTGGTACGGGAAAGTAGATGAATCATATAATAAATACTTATTTGTGTCAGACACAGGTGACTTCAGAAATTAAAAATTCCATGATTTAGAAAGTGCTTAAGAATATAAGGAAACTGGCATTTACACACTGCTGGTGGAAGTGTAAACTGGTTTGATTTTCCTAGAGGGATCTTTAGTAATATAACAAAAACCTTAAAATAGTCATACTTTAAAATTTTTATTTCAAATAAAATATTTTATTTCAAGATGTTATAATTAGGGAATAATTACAACTACTTAGGAACGTGTACATGAAGATGTGCATCCTACTGCTGTTTATAATAGGGAAAAAATAGAAACAGTTGACGTGTCCAATTATGAGAGTTTGTCTAAAAAATCATGATTCACCTTAGAATGGTATACATTCTATGTAGTGATTTTAAGCTATTGTGTAAATTAACACTGACATGTTTACTAAAGCTATACATGGTTCACATAAGGATAAGTGAGAAAAGTAAGTTATAGGAATGGAGGTGTGACATAACCATTTTTCATTAGAATATAAGTAGAATTCTGCTCCTGGCAATGGCTCACTAGGTTATTTCAGAACAATCAGCCATTAAGAATGACTAGAAAAGCTAGACAAATTAATTACTAGATGAATTAATAAAGAAGACAAAAATCCCATGTGTTGGAAATTATCAGAGAACTAGCAAGGCAATTTGTAGGGCCAAGATCCAGAGGAAAGAGGAGACAAGAGAGGTGAACCTGGCATCTGGAGCTGCTTTTCTTCTTGAGGCAATGGCTAATTTGGAAGAGACAATTTAGTGGCAAAAGAGCAAAACAGAGGTTTGGCACTTACACAGGGCCAGGAGGGCAAAGTTTAGATTTCAGTGCCCTCTTAGGAAGCGAAATTCTGGCAACAATCCAGACTTTTTTTTTTTTTTTTGCGGTACGCGGGCCTCTCACTGTTGTGGCCTCTCCCGTTGCGGAGCACAGGCTCCGGACGCGCAGGCTCAGCGGCCATGGCTCACGGGCCCAGCCACTCCACGGCATGTGGGATCTTCCCAGACCGAGGCACGAACTCGTGTCCCCCGCATCGGCAGGCAGACTCTCAACCACCGCACCACCAGGGAAGCCCCAATCCAGACTTTTGATTGGGACCACAGAAGCACTACCTCCTAAGAATAAGGGTGAATCAGAAATAGCCTAAATCTCACAAGGATTAAGTCTAGCTTCAAATCAGCTCAGTAAATTAGCCTAAGATGTTCTGTCCTAGCCTTGCTCCGTGCCAGAAGTAAACATAAATCCTTTCTGAGGTAGATACCATCATTTAGAGTCTCAAACCATCTCTACATTTCTTTCATAAACAACGTATGGCCCTCAATAAAAAAAAATAACCAGGTATAGTGAAATAGAACTTATAGAATATAACTAGGCATACAAGAAGGCAAGACTTGACAGAAAACCAAGAGAAGAAATATACCAAAAAAATACTCATAGGAGCTATCTCAGTGATCAGAATGAACATTAAAATAAATATAACTAATATTGTCAAGAAATTAAATGAAAAGATGGAGAATTTTCTAGAAAACTGGAAGCTATAAAAAATAAATCAAGTAAAAAATTCTAGAAATAAAAAATATAATTGACATTTTTTTTAATTGGTGGGTTTAAAAGCTGATTAGAGGGGACTTCCCTGTTGGCACAGTGGATAAGACTCCACACTCTCAATGCAAGGGGCCCGGGTTCAATACCTGGTCAGGGAACTAGATCCCACATGCATGCCGCAACTAAGAGTTTGCATGCCACAACTAAGGAGCCCACCTGCCACATAAAATAAAAGAAAGAAAAAGAAAAAAAAATACTGACCAGTTTTTTTTTGGGGGGGTTGTTTTTGTTTTTAATTGAGTTATAATTGATGTATAAACAACCGGTTTTATTTATTAAAATTCTTCTGATCCCAAGATAAAAGAAAATGAGATTTAGATTTGGCTTAAGAATATCCTGGAACTAAAAGTAGTTAAATAGAGAAAATGATGGATTCTTCTCTCTGGGTGGCCTTTCAAAATAGAGTAAGTGTTAAGTGTGGTCTTCCCGAGGGCATGGCTGTAGACCAGAACACCTCTTAAGATTCATTTTGCATCTACGATCCTACAGTTTTCCATATAAGGAGGGAGATACATTCAAGGAACTTCTTTCATAGTGAGTTTACTTTCCACATAGTGGGCTGGTGGCTGGGAATAATATATGTAATCATGTCTTCAGGGCCTCACAGTCTATGCAGGTCATATAATTATAGATGAAATGTGATAGAGTAAATGCCATTCACTCCTCCATTAACAACTGTGAACTGTACATGCATAGGTCAGACTCTGAATAAGAGACTGGGCTATTGCAGTAAACAAAACGAAATGTATGCTCTCATGGAGTTCACATTCTAGTAAACAATTATATAACACATCAAGTGGTGATAAGTGCAGTGAAGGAAAAACAAAGCAGAGTAAGGATAAGGAATGATGGTGGAGCTCATGGTACAGAGCATCTAATTTTACATGGGCTAGATGCACAAGGAAGGCCTCTGTGTTTGAGGACACTTGGACAGACGCCTGGATGAAGTGAGGGAGTAAGTGGTCCATGTGGCTTTTGAGCAGTCCCGGAAGAGGGAGCGTGCTTGGACCATGCCTGAAGTAGCAAGGCCAGTGTGGCAGAAGCAGGATGAGTAGGCAAGAGAGAATGTAAGTGATGAAGTAGCTTGGAGCTGGTCACGTAGGGACTTGTGGTCCATGATGAGGACTTTCGAATTTGTCTTTGTGAAATGGAGAGTTTGGAACAGAGGCATGATAGGATCTGACTTAAGTTTTAAATGAGTTTCTCTGGCTTCTGAGTGGAGAATTGATGGTGAAAAGGCAATTGTGGACAAGACCATGAGAAGACTCTTGCTATTCTCTCAGCAGGACATGATAGTGGTTTGGACCACGAAGGTATTACAAGGAAAAGGGAAAAGGGATATAATTCTGGATATATTTTGAAGGCAAAGACAATAGGATGTTAAGGGAATAGACATGGAGTGCAAAAAAATAGAGGAGTCAAGAATAACTCCAAGAATTTTGGTCTGAGAAACTAGGAGATTTGAGATGCAACTTTTACTGAAACAGTGGTAGTCTTGAGAAATGCAATTGGGTTAGGGAATGGGTCTCTATGAGCAGAATCAACTCACTGTCCTTTTAATACAAAGGAGGAAGCAACTAAAAAGACTGAGTTGGGCTTTCCTGGTGGCGCAGTGGTTGAGAGTCCGCCTGCCGATGCAGGGGACGCAGGTTCGTGCCCCAGTCCGGGAGGGTCCCACATGCCACGGAGCAGCTGGGCCCATGAGCCATGGCCACTGAGCCTGCGAGTCCGGAGCCTGTGCTCCGCAACGGGAGAGGCCACAATAGTGAGAGGCCCGCGTACCACAAAAAAAAAAAAAAAAAAAAAGACTGAGTTACGCAGGTAACCCTTCAGAATGGATGGGTTTTATTTTAATAGTGTCTGCAAATTATGCATACCACAGAGAGTTTGTAACACTAATGATATCAAAAACTACTTGCTATTGATTTTCCTCAAATTTCTCTTTTCTTCATTGTTGCATTTTAATAGGGTCATAATTAATGTTCAAACCTGTAAACCATTTTAATTCATAAACATCCTTTACTACTTTCCTTAAGTATCACTCTTTCTGGAAGGTTTTCCCTTGCCTCTTCTGTTAGGGTTATGTATTCCTCCTGTAGAGTTCCACAGAACCTTAAGGATCCTTCTATCATATTCCTTACCAAATACACTGTATTATCATCATCTGTTTTTCTGTCAGATCAAACAGACAGGTCAAATCATGTTTATGCCTCAGGACTTGTAGCTGACTCGGGGCTTAGCACTCAATAAAAAATGTGGGAAAGGAGGACAGGCAGAGTGGGAAGGAAAGTGGGAAGGGTCTAGAATGTATTGTCTCTCCATCACCTGGAGATTATTTCATTGCAATAGGTCCACCTTGTTTTAATTCACTCCCGGTCCTTTGGGGCAGGTGAGATGTGGGTGTATTCTAGAAATGTCCTACTGTGGTTAAGTGGAAAATTATAACATGATAATTTCTGGAAGCATCTTACCATCTTCCCTTTGTTGCAATTGTATTAAAACTAGAATTAGAGATCAGAGCTGTCCAGTAGAACTTTCTCTAATGAGGGAAATGTTCTACATCTGTGCTGCGCAACAGGGTAGTCACTAGCTACCTATGGTATTGATTACTTGAGACGTGGCTAGTGTGACTGATGAACTGAATTTTAGATTTTATTTAATTTAATAAATTTAAATTTAAGTAGCCACATGTGGCTAGTGGCTACCATTTGGATAGAGCAGTTAATTTTGCACTTAATACTGGAAGTTGTATTTTCTAATTTTTTCACTTTACAGGTGAAGAAACTCAGCCTTAAAGAAGCTATATTATTTGCCCAACTTCCTAATTTCTTGTACCAAAACGTGTTCCTGGTATTGTCACTAGTCATTCCTAATGTGACCTTTGTGTTGAAATCTACTTCCTCCGTAGAAACTTTTAATTTTCAGATTAGCAGACCAAACAGCATTCCTTACAGACTAGTAATTAATAAAACACTTTAAAGGGAAAAAAAAAAGACCTTAAGCGCAACTATATTTAGAAAAATGTGATTTTCTCCATAAGGGATCTTAAGAAATTATTATGATTATAATAAATTACATACCGTGGCTCATCTGATGATTACTTTTCTTAAGTAGAATCATTTGTTGAAACTCAGAATTCGTTGCACATAACATTACTCCAGCGGTAAACTGAACGCCTGAACAAAGAACCCAACTTCTGAGGCTTTATAATCATCCCTGAATAATAATGAAGTGGGGACACATAACAAGTGGAAAATGACCAACCATAAAAAAAAATCATACCTACCTCCAAAAGCCCCTCTACATTCTGTACAAATATCTTGGGAACAAAGGGGTTGGAATTGCATGTGTAGGTGATGGTGGTCGGGCAGGAACCATGGAGGGCTGGGGGGAGGCGAGGAATTGTCTCTCTTCTCCTGTAATAATAAACACAATTCTTGGGGACCTTACTGTGTCCCAGGCCCCATAGCCCACAGAATGTTCTTTTCAGTAGCTTAAACTAAACTCTATATCTCTTTGGACTTTTCTTGCATATCCACCTGGCAAGTCTCTAATCCTAGATGAACCAGATGTCCATCTTCTCCCTCTGGCACCTGGGAAGCAGAGCACCTGGTGTAAATCTCACTGCGGGGTGGACTGGCTATAGACCTAAGATCACCGGTCTCAGATGGGGCCCTAGCGCTCCCTGTAGACCACCTCTGCGACTCTAGGCGGCCTTTCTTCCCACTTCTGGCCCATCGCTCTTAGCAGATGACCTCCTTGCCTGCTTCACCGAGAACAGATGCCATCAGATGAGAAATCCCTCAGTATCTCACCTCTGTGTCTACAAACCTATTGACATTGGCCCCAGTCCTCTCTTCCTGTTGCAAGAGGGGACATGCCCTTCCCCACATCTAAGTCTATTTCCTCCAGCCCTCCTCTCTTTTCAGTGACCTTATGCTATTTCTTGTTCTCTATCGATTCTACGTCATCAGTTTCTCTTTGTTCAATATGTCCCATCAGCTTTTAAACACACTCATGTCTCTTCTATTTTAAAAGATACAAAATCAACCTCCCTTTGACCCCAGGTGCTGCTCCAGCTACCATGCCAACTGTCTCTCTCCCTCCACAGACAACCTCTTGGAACTGTGTTCTACTTCCTTACCTTATCCTCCCCTCCCAGATCCCCCCAATCTGGCGTCCACCCACACCACTCAGCAGATCCCTCCGATCTGTGGACATTCCCCCTGCTCTGCAGAAGCTGCACTAAATTCGCCAATGACCGAGGCAGATGTATCTCATGGGCAATTTGAAGTCTCTCATCTTTTCATTTTAGCACCTGACATTGTTGACTATGTTGCCTTCTTGAAGCCTTCTCTTCTGTTGGCATCTGTATCATATATTCTCTTGGTTTCCTCTTACCTTTTAGGTTTCTCTTTCTTATTCTCCCCAGTGGACTCAATCTATTTCACCAAACCTTTAAATACTGGAAGCTCTCAAGGCTCAGTTCCAGGCCCCCTCATCCTCTTACTCCTCTTTGCTCCCTTGGGTCCATTATTCCATTAGTCATCCTGCTGGCTCCCAAATTTATATCTCTGGCCCTCTCTTTTTGGCTCAAGACTTGTAATTCCAACTATTCACCTGTGATTTCCATTTGGATGTTTGCCAAGGTCAAGATCTTCCCCCACAAGCTTGCTTCTCCTCCTGCGTTCTCAGCACTGACTAATCTGATCACACAAACCCACTCACTCAAAAATCCCTGGCCCTTGCATCTCCTTCTCCTGGTTAATCAGCTGGTCCCGTTATCCTATCCTCTACATTGCTTTGAAGTCCATCCATTTCCTCTGTCTTTGCTGTTACTGCCCTGCTCTAAACCCTGGCCACTCAAGTGTGGTCCATGACCAAGAGCATCCTATTCACCTGGGAGCCTGTCAGAAATGCAGCGGCTCAGGCCCCATGCCAGACCTACTGAATCCAAATGTACATTTAATAAGACCCCATGTGATTTGCATGTATATGAAATTTGAGAAGCACCTCTCTAAACCACTACAATTTCTCCACCTGACCGCGCTGCTTTGACTCTGGTCCCTCCCAACAGATTCTTCACATAGCAAAACAAATCACGTCCCTCATATACTAAAAGCCTTTTAATAGCCTCCCATTTTTCTTAGAATAAAGTGTATTCCATATAGTGTTCCTTTTATATGCTATGGTTTAAGATATTGTTTTCCTTTGTCCAACTTTCATCTTTATTGTATCTCTTTTAAGATAAGAAGTATTTGACAGCCTTATTTTTTTCAAGTACTTTAAATCAAGAAAGGTTTCATTTGATTTTGTCCTTTTTTGTATGAATACTATAGTTGCATTGCAAATGGGACTATTTCTCAGTTTATGTAGTTAGTTAATTCATGTAATAAATGCATGTAAAAAGCCCTCAAGTATTAAAGAAGTGGTTTTCTTTGCAAAATGCCATAAATTATGCTCTGAAAGCTTAAGAGAAACCCCTTTGGATAAAGGATCAAAATCCAAATGTTGTAAGTATGGAAAATAAAATTCTTTCTCGTTTTATTTTTTTATGAGGAAGACTGTACCCTGGACACGATGGCCATTTCTTTGAAAGAACATCATCTGATATACCCAAATATGTTGAAAATAGGTTCAGCACTCTGTTTCAATCCTGTGTCAAATGCCAGCGTGGACAAGTTTTTGTTGTCATAGGTAACCCACAGGCCTTTGGAAACAAGCACTACTATCGAGTCTATAAAATTCAATTTAAAAAAAACCCTTTCACTGGTTCAAACATAAAAATGGAGTTTGGGAATAGAAATATTTCATAAAGCTGTAGAATCCAATCCGAAGTATAAAATGCATTGCAGACTTTCCTCAGAAGCTCTCTATACCTTATCATTTGCAGTCAGATAAGAGATACTGCTGATACACTTTAATTAAGTTGTCTGGAATGCAGGCTGAAATCACCAGGCAGCCCACCTTTCAGGAAGCAGAGTCCAAGGTACTTCGAGGAAGACTGAAGGGGCTCCCCAGAACGTTTCTGCTTTATTCAAAGCGCTGGATAGCAATCATTGGTGGTGTTACAGGGAGGTACTGTCTTGCCTTGGAGGGCCACAAGCAAAGGCAGGATTTTCTAAAGACAACATCAGAAGGGATGACAGTGGCTTCTGCAAAGTAGGGATCAAAGAACCTGAAACTTGGGGATGGGCTTGAAAGGACAGAACTTAGGGAAGAAGGGGAGAAGAATCAAAAAAAAAAAAAAAAAAAAAACCCAAAACAGCAAAGTAAGAGAAGCCAGTTACAGAGGATAACATATTGTATGAGTCCATTTATATGAAACATTTAGAGTAGGCAAGTCCATAGAGACATAAGATTATTTGTTGCCTAGGGCTGGGAGAGAGGGATAGAGGGATTAGGGGTTGATGGCTAAGTGGTATAGGGTTTCTTTTTGGCTTAATGAAAATTCTAAAATTGGTTGTAATGATAGAATATACGAAAAGCTACTGAATTGTACACTTTATTTTTTAAATTTTCGTAACATCTTTATTGGAGTATAATTGCTTTACAATGCTGTGTTAGGTTCTGCTGTATAACGATCAGCTATATGTATACATATATCCCCATATCCCCTCCCCCTTGAGTCTCCCTCCCCCCCTTCCTATCCCACCCCTCTAGTTCATCACAAAGCATCGAGCTGATCTCCCTGTGCTATGCAGCTGCTTCCCACTAGCTATCTATTTTACATTTGGTAGTGTATATATGTCCATGCCACTCTCTCACTTCATCCCAGCTTCCCCTTCCCCCTCCCCATGTCCTCAAGTCCATTCTCTATCTCTGCATCTTTATTCCTGTCTTGCCCTTATGTTTGTACACTTTAAATGGATGAATTTTATAGTATGTGAGTCATATCTCAACAAAGCTGTTAAAAAATAAATTAAAATAAATTCTAAAAAAATACCCCCCCCAAAAAAAGATGAGGAAGAAAAAATTTAAGATATTGAGTAGAAGTAATAGGGATGATTGTTTCTTATGAAGCATATACAGCTATTTCTTGATTTTTTTTTCCAGGTTAGCTATCTACCATTGACTTCCTGCTATAAAAGATGAAGATTCCATTTCTTACATACCACCCCCCCATGCACATGTACACTTTTTCTTCCTCACCCTCCCATTAGAGCTGTACTGTAATTTTTGGTAAGATCAATATTCAGCACTGATGACTCTCAAATTTATATCTCCAACAGAGTTCTTTTTGGAGTCTGGACCATATCCAAGTGCTTACTAAACGTCTATACGTTAATATCTAGTAGGCATCTCAAACTTAATTTGTTCAAAACCGAGCTCTTGATTCCCCTCCAAAACCTGCTCCTCTTATTGCATTTTCCGTCTCAGTAAACGGCAATACCATTTTCCCAGTTGCTCAAGTCAAGAACCCCGGAGGCATCGCTGACTTCACTTTTACTCCCTCATCCCTTATCTGATCTGTCAGCAAACCCCTGTGGCTCTACCTTCAAAATATACCCAGAATCCAACACCTTCTCACCACTTCCACGGTACACCCATGTCCACCCCCATCCCCACCCAACGCCCCAGATCCAAGACACAATAGCTCTCCCTTGAATCACTGCAATGGCCTCCCAGTTAGTTTTCCCACTTCTGTCCTTGGTCTATTTTCAACAGAGTGTTCCGTTAAAAATAAAGGTCATATCATGCCTCTCCTCGGCTCCAAAGCCTCCAGTGGCTCCCCATTGCACTTCAGGAACATCAGTGGTGCTAAGATTCCTGGACCAGTAAATCCAACTGGCCCCTGGCTCATCTGTTACCCAAGCACACAAGCCTAACTCCTATTATCTCTGGTTTTCTGGAAAGTCTACAAGGTTAAACCTCCACTTAAACTATCAACCACAAAATCAACTCAGCCTTTGCCTGTTAAGTTTATAATGATCTCTATAAAGACGTTTTTCACCGTCATAAACAGGAGTCCTTGTCATTGCCCTATGCTCAGGATGAGGACTCTAGACTAGTTTTCCACCCAGTCTAAATAGCAAATCCAGCTTTAATTTCCATAGTGCGGAGAAAGGAAAAATACCCGCTCATTTTCCTAAACCATCCTCCATATATACAATCCTCTGGTTCCTTACACAAAACATTTGCTGCCTTTTCAGGGTCCTAACTTGAGGAGCAAACAAGACTTTACAGAAAGAGGCTGCGGCACATTTACCGGGGCCACCCTTGGGATACCTTAATGCCTGTTTCTTTTTGTTTGCAAATGGCTCTGCCCTTAATTAGCATGATATTGCTGATCCAGTAATTGTTCTATTAACCCACAGTAACCATCTTAATCTGTGAAATGCAAGTATGTTATCTAGGAAGTGGTGTCACCGGAAGGAACTGAGATACAGAATTTCCTTCGTGGGTTACAAAAGCAGCACTGGAAGGTTTTATAGAAAAATTGTCATAAGCTAGTTAGGAAGCATGCTTGTGAAAATAATCTTTTTTGAACCTATTTTTCTCTGATATACTGGAAGAGGATCGTGGCAAAGGCATTACCTTCTGCTGAGGCTATTAGACCCTCCTCCCTTGCCTTCCAATGAAGGAGGGTCTGTGGAGGAAACCTGCCTCCCTAGGTCTTTTTTTTTTTTTTTTAATACATTTATTTATTTATTTTTGACCGCTTTGGGTCTTCATTGCAGTGCACGGTCTTCTCATTATGGTGGCTTCTCTTGTTGCGGACCATGGGCTCTGGGTGTGCAGGCTCAGTAGTTGTGGCGCATGGGCTTAGTTGCCCTGCAGCATGTAGGATCTTCCTGGACCAGGGCTCCAACCCATGTCCCCTGCATTGGCAGGCAGATTCTTAACCACTGCACCACCAGGGAAGCCCCTCCCTAGGTCTTTTGCTGGTTAAACTACTTCTCGGTCCTGGCCCTAATTCCTATGCGTCTTTATTTATTCATTCAAGCTCTGGGAGAGTCAATCCGCTTTCCTTTCCTCTTCGAGTCTTTTACTAAGTATCTGTCTCTTCGAGTTCTTCCAACACTTACTTCAGCCTCCTCTGCTTCCCTTTTCCTTGCTGTCCACCATTCTCTTATTCACAAATATTTGCTGAACACCTACTACGCTTTCATGTGTTTACATCAGACTCCATCTCTGCCCTGGTGGAAATCACAAGGGGGAGGCAGGCAGATAGTAACCAATCAGACAACCTACATACTCACAAGAAGATGTGTGATCTTGTACTTTTCGGTATTTCGGAAGTTCAAATACATCTTAGATGTGATGAGAGAGAGAGAGAAAGATGGAGGAAGAGGAGGTAGGGGTGGGAAGAAGAGAGAAACTTTCCAGTCGCCAAGTTAGAGAACACTGCAATAGAGTCCTATTTTAATACTTTTAGTTTTTGCCTCTGCTACTTGCCTGTAGGCTTCTAAATAGTGTGCTGAAGCTGCTCTCTGATGCTGCGTTCCTCCCAAGAGCAGAGCCTGGGGCAAGAGCTTCCATGTGGACAGCTTACTTGGGGCCTGATGCCCAGGAACAGGTGTGAGGGTCTGGGCAGAGTGCAGCAGGGAAGGAGGGAGAGCGCTTTCAAGGTGCACCGTGGTTGTCACCACCACGGACCCCTGGGGTTCAGTCCTGCTGGGGCCTTCTGAGGAGCCATGTAGAACATGTCTCAGAATTGTCCGCCCATGGATAGAAGGGGGAACGTTTTTCCACCAGCTTCATATTCCCACATGCATGAGGGCCGTACTGCATGCTGGGGCAGTACCAGGTGTGCGGTGCAGCTGAGGTGAGGTGCTGTCATGTTACACTGCTCAAAGCAGGTTGCTGAAGCAGTGGTTGGAGAACGAGGTGGGCTGAGAGGAAAAGGGGGACAGAAAAAATGTCCCGTACAACTGCTATTTTTTTCTTTTTTAAATAAGAGTGTTCACAGCAGCTTTATTCACAATAGGCAAAAACTGGAAATAACCCAAAAGTCCATCTACAGGAGAATGGATAAACAAAAGGTAATATATTTGTCCGATGAAATCCTACTCAGCAACAAGAAAGAATGGAGTGCTGATATACAACAACATGGGGGACACAGACATGGCACTAAGCAAAAGAGGTTGAAAACCAAAGAATACACACTATAAGATTCTTCTTATGAAATTACAGAATAGGCAAAACTAATCTATGGGTGGGGGACCAGAACAGTGACTCTCTCTGGTGGGGTATATGGGGATTAACTGCAGAAAAGCATGAAAGAACTTTCCAGAATGATAGAAATGGTCCATATCTTGACAAAGGTATGGATTGCATGGGCTTATGCATTCATCAAAATTCATTAACTTGTACATTGAAGATGTATACATTTCATTCTGTATACATTTTACCTAAAAAAAAAATAAACTATAAAGAAATATTTAGCTAGTAGATTTACCTCTAACAGTGGTACAGGTTAGTAACGCTACCTTCGGTGTACTCAAGTCTTGAGCAAATGGATAGGATATATTTAGGATAATGAGAGTTCTGTTCTCACTGTTGGAAAAGGGGAATTATAAATATGGGCAGAGGGGAGACCAGAATGTGGCCTGTGGTTTTGGTTTGGAACTAGATGCATCAATATGACCTCATGGGTTTATATGGATAGAGATAGACCTATATATATATGTACACATACACAAGTACACACACATACACACACTTCCTAACTCTGTCTGCTCAGAGGACCTAGAAGCAATGATGCGCCAGGAATACTGAGCACATATAGAGCCCAGATCTTGGTTTCTAAATATCACTTTCTACTGAAAGGAACCAGGGCTCTTTGGAGAAATGGCTGATTCCAGGGAAAGCACAAAATGACCCCGACACATCTTCTGCGATTAAATGAGAAAGCGGCTCAAATGCTGATGGGGAGATATCAAAAGAACAGCGGGACCAAGCTGGAGTTCCCAGTGGTTAAATCTGGGGCAATTTGAGCATGGAGATAAATAAGGATTGTGATGGAAGTTAACTGTCACGGGACCCATGACAAACTAAATTGGAAATGCTGCTGCTGAAGTAACAGTAATTAATACATGAAGCAGGAATGGCAGCAACTGGAGACCATGCCCCGTTCAAGATAGTACTTACTGTTAATGCCTTGATAAATAGCATCTTCTCCCCAAACTGCAGGAATTCCAACCATCCAAGTATGCAAAGTGCTGCCAATGTGCTAAGAGCTTCAAGGCGGCCAGCCAGACTCCTGCCCAGTGCCCCAGCTTAGAATCCTGCGTCAATTCTCACCACTTCTAAACCTAGTACCAGGAACTACCTAAGTAGCAGGTATAAGTTCACAAATTCAAGGTGTGCAAAAAAAAAAAAATTCTATCTCTTCATTTTCTTTATATCAAAGTAAATCTTTCAACCCTCTGGCCTGCTAGGCTGGAAGAAAATGACATTGCCATTGTTATGAGGTCTCTCTCTTCTCTTCCCTGACCCTCAGCGGAAGGCACAAGTTCTATGTGGTGCGGGGAACAGGCAAGGTCACTCTTCTGGGCTTTTCGTCCTCTTTGTTATCTCCATTTTCTAAACCCACCACAATGAAGGCTCTGCTTCCTTGGAGCCGGGAACCCTATAGTTACGGCCCAGCCTCCCATGGCCCTCCTAAATCTCAGCACTTCCACTAGGGACAGCAGAGGACAAAGCCAAGGACTGGAAGAACTCCCTCCTGCTGCCCTGCCTTTGCCTCAAAGATGCTCCTCTGCCCACTGGTGTCTGCAAAGGAAGAGAGCATTATTTCTCTAATCACTCAGGTTTTAGGAGGATAAAGGTCTGAAGAAAAAGTGTCTTTTGAGTAATTTCGTTTTGGACACAGTAGCCCCCAACTTCCTCTGAGGCACAGTGTTAATGAGGGAGCACAAAAGCCCTGCCCACCTTGGTGGAACAGGGGAGGAGACACTGTTGGACGAGATGCCCCAGTAAATTATCCTGTCACGTAGATTACGTGTAAGTGACCCTGGGTTGTTTACAAAATTTTAAAACCTATGACTTGTGTATTAGTCACTCATAAGAATCAAGAGAGGACTTGCATTTTTAGATCACTTTAGGTTCATCGGAGGAACTTTGTGGTCCACTGACCTTTTTTCAGGATCCTGATCTGGTCCAACCTCCCATACCTGGAGGACGCACATTACAGCATCGTCACAGGGAAGTTTCCAGACATTGCTCAGACATGTCCGAGCACAGGACATAGCTGCCTCCCAGGGCAAATCATGCCGTTTCTGATTTAAAGCAACTTCTGCCTCTTTAACTTCTTTTCACTGATCCATGTTTCACCCTTTGAAGCTGCCCTGAGTTTGTCTAGCTTACTAGCAGTGGTTCCACAGACGTAATTGTAAAGTTTTTGCAGAACTTTGAGGAATAATCTGCTTGGGGCTGGAGTGTTAAACTCATTTAAAACATCTAGATCTCTTAAGTCTGTTCTCCTCTTTAAGGATTTGAAAATTTTCTCATTAAAAAAAAACAAAACAAAAAAAAAACTAGGGCTTCCCTGGTGGTGCAGTGGTTGAGAGTCCGCCTGCCGACGCCAGGGGACGCGAGTTCGTGCCCTTGTCTGGGAGGATCCCACATGCCGCGGAGCGACTATATTGAAATCAAGTAGTTCTCCTTTTTTCTTTCATTGCTTAACTTTATTCTCTTTATCTAAACAACAGAAGTTCGTAGTTTTTAAAAATAAGGAAAGGGCTTCCCTGGTGGTGCAGTGGTTGAGAGTCCGCCTGCCGATGCAGGGGACACGGGTTCGTGCCCCGGTCTGGGAAGATCCCACATGCCGCGGAGCGGCTGGGCCCGTGAGCCATGGCCGCTGAGCCTGTGCGTCCAGAGCCTGTGCTCTGCAACGGGAGAGGCCACAACAGTGAGAGGCCCGCGTACCGCCAAAAAAAAAAAAAAAAAAATAAGGAAAAAAGACAGATCAAGAGAAGTAAAATTACCCATAAACTCAACACTGAGATCTCTCTCTTTTTAATGGATACATATAGGCATAATTATATATTGACCAAGTATCCTACTGGTTGTACTGTTTTGAACTTGCTTTCTCCACTTAGCAATATGTCTTAAAAGGGCCTGTGTTCCCCACGCTAGTCATTTGTCATTATACCCCAGTCTCAAGCTGTGAGTTACCTCTTTGTTATCCTTGTTTCAAATATATCTATTTTTTAAAGCTCCTGAATATTTTGTTCTTTGGGTTCCTGTACCATTTTTTTGTTCCATAATCTTCATTGACTTGATTCTGTATACATCCTTCCATATAAACAATATCATAATCTATAAACAATACCTTATAATCTGTCCCTGTGTGTCACCCATGAACACCCTGACTTTCTTTAGATATCTTCCCATTTCTTCTTCAAAAAAGAACATCACTGGTAATTGCTTGTTCAGAATTTTGCCCTTGTTAAGCCCTCACCCCTCCTAAGCCAACTAAGCCTTTAGAGTCTCTGGCCTTGGAGTCAGGTCTATTCCTTCCCTCTGAACACTTCTGACATCTGCCTTCCTAAAATCTAGGGTACGTAGTCGACGGAGCCCAGAGCTGGGGATCCAGCACAAAGTTGGCCAGGTCCATCCTGACATTTTGAGAACTTGTTGCTCTGTCCATCCCTCCTCCTCAACACACACGTGCACGTGCGCGCGCGCGCGCACACACACACACACACACACACACACAGGCTAAGACCCTGCACTCAATGGTTGGTCTATGGACTATGCTTGGCTCCAGGACCATAGTCAGTGGGACTGGGGCGGAGATGTCTGGTTCAAACCAAGCCAGTAGATTCTCTCTCCTGGGCATATGGAATGGGAATACAGGGACTATCAGTCTCTTCCAGGCCCTTGCATGGGAAGTGGTAGGAAGCAGAGCCCGGGGGAGCCACATCTGGCCCAGATGGAGGCAGATGACATCGAACTGGTTTTCCGAGAGAGAAGAACAAAGCAGGCACAGAGAAGGAAGTGGAGATACTACAACAGACACACTGTTGCCCCTCCCAGATCCCCTTGGGTTCCTTTTACCAGCCGTGTGTGCCCACTGCCGGCCTCTGCAAGCCTCGTCCCTCACGGCCCTCACTGGTGACTTTCTGAGCATCACCCTTTGTGTCCCGGAGCCACCCCATTCATGGGGCTAGAAGCCCCTGGGTGTTTTCTGTTTCCCTCTATGCCTCCCCTCCCTCCTCTACGATCATCAACTGATCAGTGCGCAAGTACACACGTCCATTTCCATTGCTCGAGGCCCGATTTACACCCCTAAGCTTCCCTTACTAAGTTCCCCCTGGAGCATCTCACTGATACCCGAATTCTTGGCATTTGGGAAAGCCTGATGCAGAACCCATGGGAAACCAGGTAGCCAGAGAAATGGAGAGAGTGACCTCGGGCCTGAGAGATGACTAGTCCTGGTTGAGGTCCCCTGTGAGGCCCGAAGCTCTTCCCCTGAGGGTTCAGTGATCTGCTCCTGAATCTTCCACTCACTCTCCTGGTGGGTTAGGCTTGCACCAGCCAACTTCTCTGACCTGTTACCCTGAAGACCTGACTCAGGCACCCAGCACGCCCTCCCTGCTGGCGGTCACTGTGCTCCAGAGTTCCCAAGTTTTAACTTTGATCAATTATTTATTTCCACTGGTCAGCATCTCGAGGTGATATTATCAGTAAGACAAGCTTAGAATTCATCAGAGACTCTGCTTTTACTGGAAAGTGGCTTCCAGAAGAATTTCTAGATCTTTAAGTCACTCAATCACTGCTATTTTTGGCCATGCTTATGCTTGGCCAAAATTATACTTTATACCATTATACTTATTTAGTTATATAAAAGAACTAATATTTAATATATGTAAATATTTTATATACATATTTATTATATATGTGTGCCACTCTTGTCCTAGAGCAAAATTTTTTACTATAATGAACAGCTTTAAAAATATTATTTTAATGGGAAGGTCTTGTCCTTTGCCCTTTTATCCAAAAGTCTATTTATATAAATGCAAAAAAAAAAAAGAAAAGAAGCTCATGTTCCTTATTTGGTGGTTGTGTTTCTTCTACTGGAGCCTGCCTCGCAAAGATATTTTTGTTGCTGACACAGAGATTTTGTTTTTTGTTTTGTTTTCTAAGGTTCTTGACTCAAAGCCAGGGACTTTTTCGTACATCAGTTGTCAAGTTTCTCCCAGGCCGTGATGAAAAGGAATATTGCTTCACAGACTTTTCTGTCAGTAGATGAGGTGTTTCCACTGTGTGGAGAACACATTATACAATAATTGATAAATACAGAAAATCAGGCTTCACATTGTTCCTTAATGAAATAATGACGTGGACGTAAAAACCTCGATGATTCCTTATGATGCTCAAAATTGAGATATGGGAAGGAAACGTTAGCCCCACGTTGACTTGGAGAAACACAGGACTGGCCATTAGTTCCCATTCCTCGTTCAATGCTTTGCTTTTTTCCATCATCTAAAGATGGAAGGCCTTAAAAGGCCTTGTTCTTTTCCAATTTCTCCCCACACTGTTCCTTTGTTTTCAGCTGTCTTTTGTCTCCCTGATCGTTTTCCACCTTTAAACACAGATGAGCAATGCTTAGGGGCTCTAAACATCGCCATCCAGCACTGCCACAGACCCCTGCACTTGATTTGTTGAATGCTGACCGCAAGTCTGGAGGGCCCTTTGCACAGCTCCACACATAGAAAGATTTCAGTAAATGCTGGCTTAGCAGCTGGATCAAAGGAGAGATGGTGCATAGCGATCCCTCAGGAGAGGAAGGACGGACTAGGGTTCCACTCACTTAGTAATCACACATATGACTTCTTTTTTTTTTCATATTACTTCTTTTGGATCCCATTTTTAAATCTAAACCTCAGGACCCATGCCTTTCTGGAGGGCTGGGATGTTGTCATAGCCACACGTATAATAAAAGAATAACTGCTAACATTGAATGAGTACTTCATATATGACAGGCATTGTTTAATTGCCACAAAACTGAAAGAAGGAAGTAACACTGAATTACCTCATTAATTAGAATTATTAGAATTCATCAGAATTATTTCATTAATTCTTATATACTAATGATATATATAACGATACTAATAATATTGATACTACTAATAAATACAAATAAAAACTATATATGCTAATATACTATATATTAAGTATATATGTATGTAGTTTTCACTAACAACTCAGAATCCTGATGCATCTTATAACTGATGGCATTTCACAGTTAGTCTGGACCTGGCAGCAGCAATACATACTTGTCCTTGCTGTGTATACGCAGACTTGGGTCTTTGCAATTAACATTAGTATTTCAACTGAGTTGCATGCCTTGCTGGGACTATGTGAGCACAGAAAAACATGGGAATAGAGTTGGAAATGTGCTGCTGGAGAAATGATTGCACGCCTACATTTTCTTGCAAAGGCACAACTGAGGGCTTCACGGCCCTGAGAAAGGAAGATTCCCCATAGGCAGATGAAGCTGTGTCATCTTTAGCTCCTGAAATGTGCACAGAAGGACTGCCCATCACATACTGAGCAATGCAGTAGGAAATGGCAAAGCCAGGGCAGGCTGGTGTGACCCATTCCCACTCTATACAGGACTAATTTTTTAAGGCAACATGCCGAAGTTTCAATGGCAGTGTTTGCCTTTCTTAGAAGTAAACAAATAATGTATGCCTTTAATCAAAGATCTCTGAGATTTGATTACAGCTATTATCTCTATTTTACAGATATAAAAACTGAGGATTGAAGAAACTGGGTAATGTGCCCATTTCCCAGTGCTAGGAAATGATAGAGCCAGGATGCAAACCCCAGCCAGTCCCATCCTAGGTCTCACGGTCCTTAATCACAAAACTGCACCACCCCTCACAGCACTTAGCACGGTGTCTGGTAAAATAAATGTTTGTCGGTACAAACCAAACTGTTTAAAGAGGGTTTATTCTTGGTGAGAAAGATAATCAAATATGTAGAGAATGTCTCTAAACATGGGAACATCATCATTCTGGTGGAAGAAAAACTCAGAGCATAGTTGCATCCGAAGCTGTGAGCCCAGGGATGAATGGGGCTCCTCAGAGGATCACGATCTCCACGTGGTCTCCCGTCCAGATCACTGAGTGGGGAGCACCAGGGTCATGAGCCATGTGTCATGGGCCGGGGTGCATGGGCAGCAGCATGCCTGTGAACCTCTGGTCTGGAGTTTGTAGGAGCCGGCCCCCAAGAGGCTAACTTCAACCTATCAAATGAATTATTTCTGATTTTGAAACTCAAAAGTTTTATTTTAAACTTAATTGCTTTCTGATTACTAAAGTAACTCATGCCCAGAGAAAGACAAATATCATATGATATCGCATATATGTGGAATCTAAAAAAATGGTACAAATGAATCTATTTACAAAACAGAAATAGAGTCACAGATGTAGAAAACAAACTTACGGTTACCAAGGGGGAAAGGGGGAAGGGATAAATTGGGAGATTGGGATTGACATATATACACACTACTTTCTATAAAATGAAAATTAGGGCTTCCCTGGTGGCGCAGTGGTTGAGAGTCCGCCTGCCGATGCAGGGGACACGGGTTCGTGACCCAATCCGGGAAGATCCCACATGCCGGGGAGTGGCTGGGCCCGTGAGCCATGGCCGCTGACCCTGCGCGTCCGGAGCCTGTGCTCCGCAGCGGGAGAGGTCACAACAGTGAGAGGCCCGTGTACCGCAAAAAAAAAAAAAAGAAAAAAGAATCCGCCTGCCAATGCAGGGGACACGGGTTCGAGCCCTGGTCCGGGAAGATCCCACATGCCGAGGAGCAACAAAGCCTGTGCGCCACAACTACTGAGCCTGAGCTCTAGAGTCCGCAAGCCACAACTACTGAGCCCACATTCCACAACTACTGAAGCCTGCGTGCCTAGAGCCCGTGCTCCGCAACAAAAGAAGCCATGACAATGAGAAACCCGCGCGCCGCATCTAGAGAAAGCCGGCACATAGCAACGAAGACCCAACACAGGCAATAAATAAATAAATAAATTTATATATTAAAAACATAGGTAACTAACAAGAACCTACTGTATAGCACAGGGAAATCTACTCAATACTCTGTAATGACCTATATGGGAATAGAATCTAAAAAAGAGTGGATATATGTGTATGTATAACTGATTCACTTTGCTGTATAGCAGAAACTAACACAACATTGTAAATCAATTATACGCCAATAAAAATTAATTTAAAAAATGGAGATATTAATTCCTACTACGTGGAACTGTTGCAAGTATTAAATGAGATCTAATATCTGTAAGAAAAAAATAAAGTAACTCATGCCCCCCAAATTAAAAAATTCATAAGAAAACCGTGGCCACTGTGTACACTCTGGTGTACATACGTTTTCAAGTTTTGAATCAGGTGGCTTTGCAATGTTTTCTGTGGACTTAGTATATTTCATAAATACCTTCCCAGACACTAAACATCTAGAATATAGTTTTCCCTCATGCAAATATGGTCTTCTGGAAACACTTAAAACCTGTATAAAGTGGAAAAGTCCTTGAGATAAGGTTTAGTGTATACAGAGTAAGCCCTAAATAGACAATGAGATTTCCTCAGAGAGAATTTAAATGTAGCTGGTTTTTAAAAATGAAATGATGGGAAACTGTTTTCTCAGTGTCCCCTTGAGACTCTCCTTTCCTGGCCCTTCCCAAACTTCCCAAATCAAATGCTTCTTTTTTATATTTAACTATCTGAAATATGATGTATTTGTTTCATAGGGCTGAGGTAACAAAGTGCCACAAACTGGGTGGCTTCACACCACAGGAGTTTATTCTCTCACAGTCCTGGAGGCTGAAAGTCCAAACTTCAAGGTGTTGGCAGGGCTACGTTCTCTCTGAAGCCTCCAGAGGAGGACTCTTCCTTGCCTCTTCCAGCTTCTGACAGCTGCCAGAAATCCATGGCGACCCTTGCCTTGTAAAGGCATCACTCCAATGCCCGCCTCCATCTTCACATGGCCATCTGCCATGTGTCCTTCTCCTCCTTTTAAGGTCACCAGTCATGTTGGATTAGGGGCCCCACCCTACTTCAGTATGACTTCATCCTTTTTTTTTTCTTTTATTATTGTTACTTCTTATTGTGGTTAAACTATACATAACAAAAATTTACCATTTTAACCAGTTTTAGGTGTACAATTAAATAGCATTAAGTACACTTACATTGTTGCACAATCATCTGCATTATCTATTTCCAGAACTATTTCATCATCCCAGGGTGAAACTCTGTTCCCATTAAACAATAACTTCCCAGTCTCCCTCCTCTCAACCCCTGGTAACATCTATTCTACTTTCTGTCTCTATGAATTTGCATGTTTTGGGTGCTTCATATAAGTAGAGCCATGTAGTATTTGTCTGGCTTATTTCACGTGGCATAATGTTTTCGAGGTTCATTCATGTTGTAGCATGTATCAGAATCTCATTCCTTTCTAAGGTTGTATAATAATCTATTGTACGTACATTCCATATTTTGTTCATCCATTCATCTGATGATAGACATTTGGGTTGTTTCCATCTTTTGGCTATTGTGAATCATGTTGTTAGGAATACTGGTGCTCAAGTATCTGTTTGAGTCTCTGCTTTCAATTCTTTTGGGTATATTCCTAGAAGTGAAATTGCTGAATCACATGCTAATTCCACATTTAATTTTGGAGGAAACACCAAACTGTTTTCCACAGTGGCTACACCATTTTACATTCCCCCCAGCAATGCACAAGGGCTCCAATTTCTCAACAATTTCATCAACACTTGTTATTTTCCATATTCTCCGTAATAGGATACTCACATCCTAATAAACGTATGACAAGTATGACCTCATCTTAACTTTACATTTGCACAGATCCTATTTCCCAGTAAGGTCACATTCCAAGGTTCCAGGAAAGGCACGAATTTGGGGTATGTGTGTACTCTATTCAACCCTGTACGTGTGGTAAAGAGGATTTCCCATAGGCAGAGTGGGACTAAAGATTACAATTCCCAGAAATCAAACTTACTACACATAGGCTGTGATATATAACTTCGAGTTCGAATGAGGAATGATGGAGGTTAAATGAAGGAAATAAAAACTAATGTTTCCCTCGTCTTAGTGGCTGAATTGCTGCCCACTGCAGGACAAAACAGTGTTAAATTAACTGGACTGATAAATGGATTTTTATTTTGTATGCAATATATCATGGGTTTAAAATAGTAAATGACAAAACCGTTCTGAAAAAAATAATTTAGCAGATGGAAGCCAAGAGAAAGGCATTGATAGGCTAATGATCTCTTTTAATCTATAAGGTGTGTTTCTGGACGTGAGGTAACTTTAAACGCATAGCAAGAAGATGCTAATTGCCCCACCAGAGACTTTGTGTACACAGCCCCTTCGGTGACACTTGATGGGGGTACAGAACTGGGATGCTGCCTTTAGCAGACCTTGAGAAATTTCATCCCTTGGACGTGTGCTCTCACAATTTACCTTGCAGAGATTACAGATGACTTTGGTTGGATCAACGTCACTGAAGAGAGAGAGAATGCACGTTTGAGATGCTGCACGTGACACGTGGAAGCATTCCTTATTAGTTCAGGGGGACCATGTGGCCTCTTCAACCTCTTTTCCTATCTGTTGTTAACTCCTGGTGGGTAAATTTTTTTTGATACTAAAATAGTTCATCAAAATCCATAAAAAGTAAATACAATTGTCTAGTTCTAAGAGTGGAGAAATATATTCGAGTGGATTAATCAATAATGAGTGAATTAATAGGTGAATAATTAGGTAGTTAATTAGGGGCTAGGATTCTGGAATGACTGGTTGACTTTAGTCACACCCTCAGGCTCAAATCCAGTGCCCTGATCTGACACTGACCAATGGAGATAATCATGACTACTTTCCTAACCCCATACGGCATTTGGGGGAATTAAATAAAGTGACATTCTTGAGGGTTGAATCTCAGGTCCCGCTCATTCTACATCCACTGCCAGGCGCCAGCCACCTGCTCACAGGCCTTTGATGGGTATTTGCAGGTAGCTGTCTCTAGCCCAGACCTCTATGCTGAATTCAGACCCTAATCTCCAGCTGCCCGCCAACCACCTTCACTTGGCACCTAACCCCCGGCACTCACTATGTTCAGAACTGAACTCACCATCTTTCCCTATCAACCTTAGCTTCTGTCTCTGGGAATAGTAACAACAGCCCACCCACATGGCTGTTCCATGGGGAACCTGGGAGGCGCCCTTGCCTCTGCTCTGTTGCCCACCATACACCATCAGCCACTCACCAAACTCTTTTTTTTTTTTTTGCGGTACGCAGGTCTCTCACTGTTGTGGCCTTTCCCGCTTGCGGAGCACAGGCTCCGGACGCGCAGGCTCAGCGGCCACGGCTCACGGGCCTAGCCGCTCCGTGGCATGTGGGATCTTCCCGGACCGGGGCACAAACCCGTGTCCCCTGCATCGGCAGGTGGTCTCTCAACCACTGTGCCACCAGGGAAGCCCCCACTCACCAAACCCTTGACCGAGATTCTCTTCTTGACCAAACTCTACCCAGGCTCCTTTGAGCCCTCTTCTTGGCCAGGCCTCAACTTTGGCCCAGGAAGACTTGGTCAAACACTAGCATGGTTTCTAACATCTCAAGTTCGTATCCCTGGGATGACCCCAACCCCCCCTCCCCCCTTAAAGTGCCTGTCTGAGAAAACTCAAGGCTGCCCAAAGAAGTGACTGTTCCAGCCAGCGCCTGAAGATAGAGGTCCCTTCTCCCAGCCTCTGTGACAGGGAAGGAGCCTAACTTAGCAAACCCAGATGGATTCCCGTGGACCCACCCCTTTTCCTGTTTCTTGTAATGTTTCACTTCCCTGACTCTTCTCAAGCCCCTGCCAACCCCACCCTATTCTCCTTTTAAAACACCCAGTCACCTCTGCACGGATCAGAATGAAGCCCAGAACTTTCCCCTACTGCCAGTAGTTTCTGAATAAGATCTATTTTCACCACTTTAACTAATGTCCAGCTGTGTTTCTCTTTAACACTTTCTCAGTTCCTCTCAGCATCTCTTAGTTCCATCCATGTTTTTCCATCCCTTCGATTCAGTTCCGGCCACCATCGCCTCTCCCCGGATTGCTGTGGCGGCCTCCTGGCCCCCAGCCTCGCCTCATCCAACCCCCTTTCTGCACAGAGCACGTTTTATCAGCGCCCCCTCCAACACCCCTACTCAAAGCCCTCAAAGATGGCTTCCCTCAGGACACCATTCAAACTCTCTGAAATTGGCCACACAGTTAGGTAGCCTACTGACAACGAAATGAGCAAACTCATGGAGTTCAGTTGGGATGCAGAATCCTTTGGGACAGGATATCCTGCCCTTTTCCTTCCTGTCTGTGAGGGGGATTCTGACTTTGCCCCCTGTCCCTTCTCCGAGAAAACAGGCTTGGAGAACTTAAAAGACCAGCCCTAAGTCCCCCAGTCAGTGTAAAGAAGACACAAATCCAAGAGTTCTACACCCAAAACAAGTCCTTTTCTTCCACTCTGTCGCACTCACCAGCTCCCCTTTCTAGGATGCACGCTCTGCTTCTTTTGTATAAATTTCACCAACTCTACTTCCTTCTGCATTTTTACCTTTTGTGAGCAAGGGAAGTGCTTCTTCTTCTTCTGTTTTCCTGTCACAGCTTTCCCATCCTCTTCTGCCTGTTCCGTATCCAACAGAGTGAATGGATGATTTATCACTGAAAATTTATCTTCTTATTTGTTTTTGTTTTTGCAGTACGCAGGCCTCTCACTGTTGTGGCCTCTCCCGTTGCGGAGCACAGGCTCCGGACGCACAGGCTCAGTGGCCATGGCTCACGGGCCCAGCCACTCCGCGGCATGTGGGATCTTCCCGGACCGGGGCACGAACCCCTGTCCCCTGCAACGGCAGGCGGACTCTCAACCACTGTGCCACCAGGGAAGCCCTATCTTCTTATTTGAAAATACAATTGTTAACTTATTTTTTCAAACAAGTAATTTACACAAATGGCTCCCAAACGAACCAGACAGTAAGACATAGAGTGAAAATTTTGTTTCTGCTGTTACTCTCCATCTTTCTGTTCCCTCCGCTCTCTTTCCCACCAATAAGCACTTCCAGTATTTTCTTGTTTATTTTTCCAGTTTCTCTATGCAGTACAAGTACCAATTTCCATGCTTACACCCCTCACCTTTTATACAGAATGCACACACATGACACGCCATTCTGCACCTTGCTTTTTTCACTTAACAATAATATATATTGGAAATCATCCGTTATCAGGGCATAGAAAGTTCCCTCATTCTTTTTTATAACTGCAGAGCAGTGCAATAAATGGATACATTCCATGATTTATTCACTTTGTCCCCTAGTGATGGAATTCGGCTAGTTTCCATTTTTGCCTATTATAAAAAATGCTGCAAGGAATAACCTTGAATATGCTGCATTTCTCCCAGAATAAACTGTCGAGTCAAAGGAAATATTTGATAGATACTGTGAAATTTTCTAATGTACGTTACCTCCAGCAATGAATGAGAGTGCCTGGCCAGCAATTTTTGTTGAACTTTGACATTTTTGTCAATCCTATAGATAAAGAGTGGTATATCGCTGTAGTTTTAATATGCATTTTTAAAAAATAAATTTATATATTCATTTAGTTTTTGGCTGCATTGGGTCTTCACTGCTGTGCGCGGGCTTTCTCTAGTTGTGGTGAGGGAGGGCTACTCTTTGTTGTGGTATGTGGGCTTCTCATTGTGGTGGCTTCTCTTTGTTGTGGAAACAAACACAACATGGGCTGCAGTAGTTGTGGCATGCGGGCTCAGTAGTTGTGGCTCATGGGCTTAGTTGCTCTGCGGCATGTGGCATCTTCCCGGACCAGGGCTTGAACCCGTGTCCCCTGCATTGGCAGACAGATTCTTAACCACTGTGCCACCAGGGAAGTCCCTTAATTTTGCTTATGTGTAAGGGGGACCATCTATTCATATTTTTAAAGTTATTTGTATTTATTTTAATGTTAACTGTCTGTTCATATTTTTGCCCTTTCAGGAATAGTGTTTTGGTCTTGTTATTGATACCTAAGAGCTTTTTATATATTAGGGGGACTAGTGCTTTGTTTGTGATATGAGTCATGTAAATATGTTTTGTAACTTTGTCATCTGTCTTTTGAATTTGCTTATGATGTCTTTGGCCATGCAAAAGGTGATTTTCTTTTTTAAAATTAACATAAAGTACAATTGACCTTTCTTATTTGGTGTACAGTTCTACACACGTATAGATTCATGGAACCACCACCACAATCAAGATAAGAGCAGTTCCATTACCCCACAAATGTCCTGGTGCTATCTATGTGTAGCCATGCTCTCCTCAACCCTAGAAACCACTGATATGTTCTCCTTTCACTACAGTTTTTTCTTTCCAAGAATATTTTATAAATGGAATCATTCAGTATGTAGTGTGTCTCAGCATGATGCTTTTGAGATTCATCCAAGTTGTGGTTATATCCTTAGCGCGTTTCTTTTTACTGCTAAGTAGTAGCTCATTGTATGGTTGTACCACAGTTGGTTTATCCATTCACCAAGGGCATTTAGATAGTTTCCAGTTTTTGACAGTTATGCATAAAGCTATATAAACATTCATGTGAGGTTTTTGTGTGAACATATCATAAATATCTAGGAGTGGGGTTTCTGGGTTGTATGTTTGACTTTACAGGAAGCTGCAAATTGTTTTCCAGAGCGGCTGCGTTGTTTTTCATTCCCACCAGCAAAGTGGCTTCCCCTCTTCGTCAGCAATTGGTGTTGATAGTATTTGTTTGTTTGTTTTTTGTTTGGCCATGCCACGTGGCTTGCAGGATCTTAGTTCCCTGACCAGGGATCTAACTCATGCTCCCTGCAGTGGGGACCACCCAGGGAATTCCAGATAGTATTTTTTATTTCAGCCATTATAATAGGTATGTAGTGGTATCTCATTGCAGTTTTAATTTGCATTTCCCTAACGGTTTGATATTAAACATATTTTCATGTGTTTATTTCCTGCTGTCCTCTTGGGTGAAGTGTCTGTTCCAATCTGTTGCCCATTTTTTAATTAGGTTGTTGTTTTCTGCCTGTTCAGTTTAGAGAGCTCTTCATATATTCTGCATATAACCCATTGGTGGATATGTGATTTGAAAATATTTTGCCTCAGTGTGTAGCTCGTCTTCTCATTCTCTTCACAGTACCTTTGCAGACCAAAATTCTCTGTGCTTTATACAAAATTGTGTAATTTTGATGAGGTCTAATTAATCATTTTTTCTTTTGTTTATCATGCTTTTGGCATCCTAAGAATACTGCTTAAGTTCATGTAGTTCATGAAGATTTTCTCCTACGATTTCTCATTTTACATTTAGATCTATGATCCATTCTGAGTTAATTTTTATAAAAGGTGTGAGATTTAGATCCAGGCCCATTGTGTGTGTGTGTTGATGTTCAATTGCTCCAACGCTATTCACTGAAATGACTATTCTTCCTCCACTGACTTGCCTGCATCTTTCTCAGAAATCAATTGGCCATATTTGTTTGGCTCTATTTCTAGCCTCTCTGTTCTGGTCCATTGATCAATATGCCTAACCCTTGCCATACCACACTGTCTTTTTTTTTTGGCCATGTCACGCATCTTGTGGGATCTTAGTTTCCCAACCAGGGATTGAACTTGGGCACTCAGGAGTGAAAACACGGAGTCCTAACCACTGGACCACCATACCACACTGTCTTGATTACTGTAGCTCTATAGTAAGTTTTAAAAACGAGAGGTATGATTCCTCTGAATTTTTCTTTTTCAAAACCATTTTGACCATTCTTATTCCTTCACCTCTCCATATGTATTTTAGAATCAGCTTGCCTATATCTAGAAAAAAATCCTGCTGGGATTTTGATTAGAGTTATGTTAAATCTGTAGGTCAATTTGGGGAGAAATGACATTTTAATTATGTTGAGTCTTCCAGTCTATGAACTCTCCATTAATTTAGATCTCTTTCATTGCTTTCAGCATTCAAGTTTTGTAGTTTTCTGCATACAGATGCTGTACATATTTTGTAGATTTTTCATTTCATTTTGGGTAAGCTATTGTAAATAGCGTGTGTGTGTATGTGTGTATTTTTAAAATTTCAGTACGTGTTTTATTGCTAGTATGTAGAGATGATTGATTTTTATGTTGACCTTTTATTCCACAACCTATTAAACTCACTTATTATATCCAGGAGGCTTTTTTTGTTTCCTTGGGATTGTCAATGTAGACAATCATCTCATCTGTGCAGAGAAACTATTTGAATCCCTTCCCAATCTGTGTGCCCTTCCTTTCTACATTTTGCCTTATTGCACTGGCCAAGGCTTCCAGCGAGATGTTAAATAAGATGCAGAAGCTTTTGTGGGTTTTGTTTGTTTTACTGTCTGAGGCTGCATTTATCAGTCTTCTATGAAATTTGGATTTTGATTAATGATAAAAAGACTTTCCACTGAAATTATTTTATACCTCTCTTTTTTCATGCTTTTTGGAAGAAAGATGGCAGGGCAGCTGTGAGGACTAGATAATAGAGAAAAAGAGATTTAAAGAGGCATTTTTGTGGTCTATGTATTTCTTTTCATGATGTCTGAGAACTATAATAAAAGAACTTGAGTTATTTTGAAATTACTTTTTTATTGATGAACTCTTACATTTGATCACACACTACTCTTGAGACTGGACCATGTGGGTGAGAGTTCTTTAAGTGTCATATTACCAAGGATATCAAAAGCATCCACACTCAATTTTAACACGAGTCTGTTTACACTGATGCAAAGTGAGATAAAATTCCAGTGGCCTGATAAATTTAAGTAAGAATTTAAGAATGAGCAATAAACATATGAAAAAGATTCTCATTCTTATTAGACATCATGAATGCAAACTAAAGCTCTAATGTGACACTATTATAAACTCAGTGCAATGGCTAAAATGGAAAAAGACAAAAATATATGAGGATTAGTCAGAATATGGAACAATCATAATGTTCATTCATACACTGCTGTTGGAAGTGTCAATTGGTACAATCACTTTGGAAAATTTGTAATATTTACTAACTGCTGCTGTGCATCTCCCCTGACCCACCAATTATAGTCTTAGGTAGATGTCCAAGATAAATGCACACGTATGTTTGATAAAAGATATGTACAAGAATATTCACAGTAGCACTACTAGAATAGTTCCAAATTGGAAGCTATCCAACTCTCCATCAACAGTAGAAGGAACAGAGAAATTATGGCATATTCACACTGTTGTATACAAAACTATATTCATTGTGAATGAATCAACTTTAACTTCATACAGTAATGGGCTTGAATCTCACAAACTTAATGTCAAGTGAAAGAAACCAGATCCCAAAGAATACATACTGTGTGAGTCTATTTATATAAAGTTCAAAAATAAGCAAAACCGACTAATGGTGGTAGGAATCTAGATAGTAGATACCCTTGAGGGGGATAAAAAGGGGGCTGAGAGGGCTTCTGGAATTCTGATAATGTTTTGTTTCTTGACATGAGTGCTATTACATGGTTATGTTCAGTTTGTGAAAATTTACCAATTGTACAGTTATGATCTGTACATGTTCCGGTCTGTATTTATCACAGTTTTTAAAAATTCAGTGTTTTTGTTGAGTGTGGAAGCTAACAGGTGGAGTAGGATACAACTGGCATCAAAATCTAACCACATGATGCGTTATTTTTAATGTGCTATTGAATTCTGTTGGCTAATGTTTATTTAAGAATTTTACACTGTTATGCATAAGTGAAATTGGTCTATAGTTTTCTTTCTCAGTGCCATCTTTATCAAGTACTAGGTAGGATTAATGCAACACTTGCTTCATAAAATGGACTTGGAAGTTTTCCTTCTTCTTCTACGTTCTGGAATATGTTAAGTAGCACCGGGATTATCTGATCGTTAAAAGGTTGGTAGAAGATAGAACTACCCTATGAAATCTGGACCTGGTATATGTTTGAGGAGAGCTTACTTTCTATATTTCTTCACTGGTAGTCTGTCAGACAGGTGGTTTTCACTAACTGTGTTATGCTAGTTACTTAATCACCAGAAGCTTTAGTTTCTCTGTCTGAAAAAAGGGGATAATGTCAGAACCTCCTTCATATGTGAAAAACTCCTATCTGGTAAATACTAAGTGCTTGGTAAATATTAGCAGTAAGCTAGCAAACTACACAGAAAAAGTATCTTTCAGAACACAATTCATCTGCCTTGGTAATTGAAGAATCAGTAACTCCTAAATCTACTGCCTTGCTAGTAATATCTTTTCCTTGGATAATAACCAATTATGATACATACTAAAATTTTTGCTTTTTCAGTTTTCTTTACAGTTTTCAAAGCAATTTCACATAAACTATATTCATTGCTTTTACATAAGAATGGACAGAAAAGCAGTGGTTTATACTTAAGTGTTAAATTTTTTTCTGAATATAAAATTCAGAGATGCTCATCGAAAACATTTTAGACAGCTTGGAAAATAATTCTTTTTAAGTGCAAAAACTTATAATCCTAACACCAAAATCAGGTACTTCCATAATGCTGTTTTTCCTCCCAAACTTTTTTCCTGTGCATTTAAGACTCAAAGTTGTTGTAAAGCAATTATACTCCAATAAAGATGTTAAAAAAACTAAAATTAAAAAATAAAAACTATAATAAAATATTATAGAGGAAAAAAAAAGACTCAAAGTTGTGGTTCAACTTTGTATGCAATGCTGTATCCTGGTTCTTAAACTTAATATAATGACAACAACGACTTGTCATCTCCAGACCAGTCTCAGCACAGTGTTCCATCCCACAAAAAGACGTATGTGCTGGGCATGGAGACCCTTTCCTTCTACCCTATGGCCACCCCAGCAATAACGGGCAGGAGAATCTATTAAGCATTTGATTACAAGTGGTTAAAAACCTTCAAGAAATGAAATTTTAATAGATGAAAATATTCCATTCTATCATTTTTAAGTCATCCTCAATCACTGGATATTTAGTTTGTTTGCAAATATTTGCCATTATATACAAATAACAAGGCATAGTGGAAAGAAAGCAGCTTTGAGAGAGGCAGATGTGAGTTTGACTTCTGTTCCTGCCACTTACCACCTGTGTGATTTGGGGCAAGGCATTTCTCCTCTCTGGCCTTCAGTTTTCTCCTTTGTAAAATAAACACTGCAATACCCATTTCTCTGATTTGTTATGAAGATTAGGGACAATTCCACAGATAAAGCAGGTAGTGTGGCCAGCAGCCCTCACACAGAGCAGGCTCAACAAATAGTAGTTATAAACCAAAGGGGGATAGTATTATGTACAAAAATGTACTATTTCTGTATGCCAGAATTTTTAAAAATTATTTTATTTATTTTTGGCTGCATTGGGTCTTCATTGCTGCGTGCGGGCTTTCTCTAGTTGCGGCGAGCCGGGGCTACTGTTCGTTGCGGTGTGCGGGCTTCTCATTGCAGTGGCTTCTCTTGTTGCGGAGCACGGGCTCTAGGCATGTGGGCTTCAGTAGTCGTGGCATGCGGGCTCAGTAGTTGTGGCTCGCAGGCTCTAGAGTGCAGGCTCAGTAGTTGTGGTGCATGGGCTTAGTTGCTCTGCAGCATGTGGGATCTTTCCGGACCAGGGATTGAACCCTTGTCCCTGAATTGGCAGGTGGATTCTTAACCACTGCACCACCAGGGAAGCCCCAGAATTTTTGTTTAAAGATAAAATTTCCCAAGTGGGAGATTATTTGTCCAAAGGATAGAATGTTTTGTAGATCCTTAATATATACTTGGTAGGTGTTATTACTGACATCTGTCAAATTAAGAAACCAAGGCTCAGAGAAGTTAAGCAATTCAGCTAGGTTTAGGTGCTCATAAATGGTAGGGGCCAGATTAAACTTGTATTGGGAATTCCCTGGCGGTCCAGTAGTTAAGACTCAGCGCTTTTACTGCCATGGACCTGGGTTCGATCCCTGGTCAGGGAACTAAGATCCCAAACTAAGATCCCACAAGCTGAGCAACGTGGCCAAAACAACAACAACACAACAAGTTGAATAAAGCACTCTCACAATTCAAAGTAAGAAAGCAGATTAAACTCGTATTTTTATGAAACGTCACAAACCCAGAACCCTCATCCTGGCAGTGTGGGAAACTAACTCAAGCCCTTTGTGAAAATTGGCTGTACAAGCTTCCTTATAAATACTTTTGCTCTGACTGGTCCTTCCCCTCAGGAACCTTTTATGGGTGTGCAGTAGGGAAGGGGTTGCTGAAACGTCATGAGCTTCGGTCATGGCATCAGGACGCCTGGGATTTCTTCCCAGTCCTGCCACTTACTCTTCATGTTATCTTGGTGGAGTGGTCACCATATCTGGGTCACAGTTAGTTTATCTGTAAAGTGAGCACCCTGGATGACTCCTAAGGTCATTTCTGGTTTAAAGTCCCGTCATTAAAGTAGAGTGATTACGCAGCTGGGGAATCAAGACTGAAACGGTCTTCCTAGACGCCCTCTACTAAATATCACGCCACAGCTGAAATAACTGTTGCCAATGTATATGCATCGGTTTACGTTTTCTTTAAAAATATCTTCGGAGACCAAAAGAACAACTCATGTATGCCTATCCCATAAATGTCCATTAGAAGGTGGTGCTGGGAACTTGAGGGTGGGTCTACTCAGGAGTTTAGTGTGTGAGGAAGACATGTCTTTGTATAGTTGAGAACTAGAAGGAAAGTGACAGATGAACGCCTCGGACTTGGGGGATGGCCTAAGAGTAGAGTTTTTCTTTTCTTTTCAATTACTCTCAGTATTGTTCATGCAAGGCCGACATCAACAACAAAAATACTACTTTTTTTTTTTCGGTACGCGGGCCTCTCACTGTTGTGGCCTCTCCCGTTGCGGAGCACAGGCTCCAGACGCGCAGGCTCAGCGGCCATGGCTCACGGGCCCAGCCGCTCCGCGGCATGCGGGATCCTCCCGGACCGGGGCACGAACCCGTGTTCCCTGCATCGGCAGGCGGACTCCCAACCACTGCGCCACCGGGGAAGCCCCCAAAATACTACTTCTTAAGATGCTGGTGATGAATTCTGGCTTTGAGAACTTTGCTTGGAGGATTTTTTAAAAAATAAAGTCTTATTCTTTAAAAAAAAAAAATTTTTTTTTCAAGATCCTGTTTAGTTGAGTAAACATAATAGATGTGGGTAGCCTTCGGGGGTGGGGATGGCTCTGAAATTGGCCAGTACCCCAAAAGGGCAGATTTCTGTGCTTAGCATATATAACGATTGGCTGCATAAACAAATTTCTGAGATGTAGAGGCAGAGGAGCGTCAGAGCCCTCTGCTTCAGGAAGTGCGGCTTGCTCCAGCCCTGCTCTGCCTTCGGTCTTTCCCTCCGCACCCACCTGAAATTAGAGGCAGCTAGTGTCAGCTGCTTTCCCTTCCTGGCCTCTTCCCTGAGACTCTGAAAGCACAGGGTCGCTCTTACACCTGTGGCTTCCAACCAGAGGTGGTCGGCCCTCACTCCCCACTGCAGGGAATATACACCAACGTCCGAAGACACAGACATTGGACAACGACTGAAGACACTTCTTCCTTCGGTTGTCATAAACAAGGAAGATGTTTGCTACCTAGAGGGCAGAGGCCAGGGATGCCGTTAAACACCCTCCGATGCACAAACCAGCCTACCCACCGTGAAGAATGACCCAGCCCCAAATGTCTATGATGCCGAGGTGAGAAGACGTGCTTTAGGGATGAGAGAAGTGAAGATAGGCGGGGGCTTCCGGACTAGTCCCCTGTGGCAGGCTGTCATTTGCAAAGGGCACAGAAAGTAGGTAAAGGGTCATGGCCAGTCCTGCAGTTCTGCCCCAGTGACATCATCAGCCCCTGGAGATCTGGTGCCTGGAAGCTTTGCCTGGATGAAGACTGACCTCACCGGTCTGCCTAAGTGGACACAGGAGTTGGCCCTTGCCCCGACGCTGTGTCCGAGACATACATACGTTCCTACATGCTCAAGACGCCTTTGTGCCAACGCCCTTTCTGTAAAGCCTGTTTCTCACCGTAGCAAGTTTCCTGTAAAACCAGTTTCTCAAGTCTGGCAGCCAAGCCCTGACATTTCCAAATCTCCTCTTCCTTGATTATGTGAACTCAAAGGCACAAGAGGGCATGGAAGGCCCGGGACTAGGTGAAGAGGAAATCGGCCAAGAAGAGAATCTATCAGAAATGATCGGGGACTTCCCTGGTGGCGCAGTGGTTAAGAATCTGCCTGCCAATGCAGGGGACACGGGTTGGAGCCCTGGTCTGGGAAGATCCCACATGCTACGGAGCAACTAAGCCCGTGCGCCACAACTACTGAGCCTGTGCTGTAGAGACCACGAGCCACAACTACTGAGCCTGCATGCCGCAACTACTGAAGCCCACACGCCTAGAGCCCATGCTCCACAACAAAAGAAGCCACCACAATGAGAAGCCCGCGTCCCGCAAGGAAGAGTAGCCCCTGCTCGCCTCAACTAGAGAAAGCCGCGTGCAGCAACAAAGACCCAATGCAGGCAAAAATAAATTAATTAACTTATTAAAAAAAAAAAAAAGAAATGATCATAAAACCACCAAGTTGTATGAGGAAGTACAACTTAAATTGGCATAAACTCCGCCCAAAGGCTGACGATAAAACAATAGTTCCGGGAGTTTAGTTCAGAGAGTTTGGCTCGAGACCCTGAAAAGGGAAAGATGAAGGAAAAGGAATGGGTCAGAGCACCAAGAATCAGAGGAAAAGGGTTCACGGACAGGATAGAACAGTCTCGTTAGCGAAGAACGGAAACTTACTACATGACCGTGGTGTGGTGGAAATATTTCTTACAGCATCTGGCTTTAATTTTGTATTCGCTGTGCAACTCTGACCTCGACGAGGTTTTCTGAGGTCATGTTTTTCTGTCGACCAGCTAAAATGAAGACTTGCCTGTTTTTATTGTAAATTAATAAGTGAGCATTTTGGTTTTGTTGAGTCCGGCCTGTTCACCTTTGGGTGAGTCTGAATCACAGGACCCGCAATGCTAAGGATCCTGGAAACAGAGCTGGAGGCCTTGGGCGACCTTCATGGTGACAAGATGAGGGACCATCTTGCTTCCGCGGAAGTCTTTCAGTAACAAGGTATTAAAAATGGTTTTCAGCCCCCGGTTGACAACACTGACAGAGGGAAGACAGGCCACATGGCCGCTGAACCACCGGAATATTGGTCTCTCTCTCTGCCGTCAGGATCTTGTCCTCCCATCAGTCCGGCTGAGAACCTGATCTTACTAATTAACCAAGACAATAAGGGGTGGGGAAAAGGGAGGCCCTTTTAAATCCAGAGCCGTGGGACAGATGGAGCAAGCAAGTCAGTAGGCATAAAAGGTTTTTACTGCAGTAAACTCAACAGAAGGTCTTGAGAAGAAGTACGGCCAACGTGGTTAACAGAGTGAGGACCGGGGGGACCAGCCAGGCGCTGTCTCTTGGGGTCGTGCAGGGTGATCCCAGCCCTGGGCCCTCGCTCATCCTAGTCTCTTCCCTGGTGGTTCGGAGTCTTCTTCCAGATGCTCCAGCCACTGGCTTCTGGAATTTCTGCAGCCTTAAATCTCCTGCTCCAGACTCGGTCTTGGCCCAGTGGGTTGATTCTGGGTCTGCTTCTCCACCCTGGACCCTACCTTGGGTTAATCGCACACAGATGTGCCTGGACAGTTTACACAGATTCAACTGAAAGGTTCCATGAGAGGTAAATGACCGTGCCCCGCTGTGATGGAATGCTGTATTCCTGCACCCTTTATCTGAGATCGGTGCAACCACAGAAAGAATCTGAGCTGGGTCGCTAGGAAAATACACCCAGACTGTGACAAGTGAATATCAGGACCCATGGAAGCCCTGTAGAGGCCAAGTTACGGTCGTGAAGCCTTGTGTAGCAACCAGGAAAGGTGCTTGTGGTGAAACACTTCCATGAATAGGTGACATAGGATAGGAACGTGCACGATGCCACGAGGATATTTCTCAAAGACAACGCCATCAGAAGTACTTAGGTCTCCAGCCCTGCGTCTGCTGAATCAGAACATCTGAGGCTAGAGCTCAGTAGTCTGAATTTTACCCAAGTCGTCCCGGTGGTTCTTATGGACTCTCAAGAGTGAGAACCACGATGGAAAGAACTCTGTGCTTAGGACGTAGCACTGCCGCCAGGAGTTACATCAGATTTAGTGGGATTGTTGGTGGATTTTTCTCACCCCACACTTTTTGCTACTGCTACTTTATCTTTACAATGAAAAGTAAAGTATTTTACTTTTACTATGAAAAATAAAATAAAAACAAACTAAATAAAAATTTTTTAAATATATAAATAAAAAGGAGGAAAGAGGAACTGGAAGAGCCCTAGAGACAGAGACACAGGTAGGGCAGCCACCGAATAGCCCAGGTGAAAGATGACAAAGACAGGGCCAATGCAGTGCAGGTATAGAAGGAGGGGACTTTTAGACCTAGACTTAGAAAACTCGGGTTCAATTTTGTGAAATCTGAATTTAATAATTGCCCATTTTCTACATGCCTCTCACTATTCCTAGGGCTTTCCATATATTATCTCATCCAATCATCACAGAAACACTTTGAGATACATACTATTGATATTATCATCCCAACTTTTTTTTTTTTTTTTTTTGTGGTACGCGGGCCTCTCACTGTTGTGGCCTCCCCCATTGCGGAGCACAGGCTCCGGACGCGCAGGCTTAGCGGCCATGGCTCACGAGCCCAGCCGCTCCGTGGCACGTGGGATCCTCCCGGAACGGGGCACGAACCCGTGTCCCCTGCATTGGCAGGCGGACTCTCAACCACTGCGCCACCAGGGAAGCCCTATCATCCCAACTTTTCAAATGAGGAAAGTGAGAAACAGAGAGGTTAAGTAACTTGCACAAAGACACTCAGCTAGGAAGTGACAGAGCTGGTAAGTAAGTATGAATGTGCTTCATTCATTAGTCAGCTCTGTATAATGTCAGGAAGCAGCTTTTTTCTCTTTTTTTCCTTTTCCTTCTTTTTGAAGTGGCCGAGTAACCCCTTTAATCAGAAGGAAACCTTCAGATCCTTCTCCGTGACTTCAAACATTGTCTATGTCCCCGAAGGGTCACTCTTGCTGAGATCAGCACCACCTGAGACAGACTCTGAACTGGACCCGCTGGGAAAATACCATCCTCACGGTGACAAGTAAGTCTTGTCATGGGGAAGCCATGCAGAGGCTGGCATCCTCACACCACCTCTGCCATGTGGCTTGGAGGTGTTACCTGCGCTTCCCTGAACTGGCTCGTTACCGTTCGGTGTCAGGACACCTGGGCTCAAGTCCCAGCCCTGCCGCCTGCTGGCGGTGAGATCTCAGGCAACTCACTCACCCGCTAGCTTCAGCCGCAGGGGCCGCGCTGGCCGATTACTGGGCTTTGCAAAGCCCTGCAGGTGATTCCAATGTGCCACCAGCGCTAAGCACCTTTGGTTTGCCTCTCGAAGCTTTTTGTTGCTTATGTCCCTTAAAAAGGGAGTAACCACTCATAACTGAAACTTACTTCTTGAGCATTAATCAGGCATTTTCTCACTGAGCCACCAAAAAAGCCCACGAACCCAGTACTGTTTATCCCTTAGTTTGTACTTAGTTGGTGGCTAGTGGCAGAGCTGAGACCCCAACCCAAGTGGTCAGACTCCAGGCACAGTTCTTTCCACCGCCTGACATCTCTCCACCAGCAAACGGTTTCTCACACGGTTTTCTGCAGATCAACCAGGAAACTCCTAGCACAATGCCTGGCACATTAGTCAATAAGTGGAAAAACTGAATAATTAACTTGAGACAGAATTTATTCTAACCTACAACTTTCCAGGTGTCTTGGAATCCACCCCCACCCCAAAGCAAGGCAACATGTTCCTTTTCAGTGATTACTGGATGCATAAAATTCAAAATCAGGGCCCTTACTTACCCCCGGTCCTGGATTTCCAGATCAACTTTGCTCAGCCACGGTCTACACTGGGTGGTCCTTTGGGGCCACTACAATGCGGTCTGTTTTCTGGAGTCGAAGACAACAACGGCCTTCCAGCCAGGGTAGCGGGCTCCGAAGGGGTGGTGATACAATGCAGCTTGTGCTGTATCTCCTCCATCTTCGTGAGGATCTCGTTTCAGGAAATCTTTGACTGTTGTCTTTGGGTATCCAAATGACTTACGGCTGCCTTCCAGAAACCCCAGGGTTATGGTCAGGTCCTGTCAGCCCAGTGGGCCAGCTGAGGGCTGTGCATTCTCCAGGTGACAGTCTAGATCACAAGGAGGTACGTGAAGGGCCCAGCATTTCAGCAAAGCCTTCCTTAAAATCCGCATCCCACTCTCCCTGTCTATGTCAGGATCACCTGCGGGGCTTGTTAAAGCATCCAATGGCTGGGCCCCAGGCTCGGAGTTTCTGATTAAGTACAGCTGTGCATTTCGAACTAGTTCTCAGATGGTGCTAATGCTGCTTGTCTGGGGCCCACACTGGATTAGAGAGACAGCCATCATGATCGCCAGTGTCTTGTGAGGCGGATTCCTGGAGATTCCAACAATGACTCTGAGGCCACCTCATGCCTGCTCTGGCCCAGGAACTCCTCCTCTTTGGTCGCACTGAGGCTAGAGGCCCATGGGGAGGTACATGAGGCAGCCATGTTGGGCAGAGCCAGGACCAGGAGTCTAGGGACTCCAGCTTGTTGGATCAGGTGATACCCAGGGCTGAACAGGGTTGGTCTGGAGTTAAGGAAGTCTTACACGCCAGTGGTGAAGATCAAAGTCCAGAAGAAACGCAAGGCTCCAACATCAAGAAAGTCTTAAAGATGACAGCAGGGCTTCCCTGGTGGCGCAGTGGTTGAGAGTCCGCCTGCCGATGCAGGGGACACGGGTTCGTGCCCCGGTCTGGGAAGATCCCACATGCCGCGGAGCGGCTGGGCCCGTGAGCCATGGCCGCTGAGCCTGCGCGTCCGGAGCCTGTGCCCCGCAGCGGGAGAGGCCGCAACAGCGAGAGGCCCGCGTACCGCAAAAAAAAAAAAAAAAAAAAAAAAAAAGATGACAGCAGACCCAGGGGAGCATAACGTGGGGTTGTGACGTTATGGTATCCAGGGGATACCACCCTCAGGCCTGGTCCTCTGGCAGCAGGACTTGATATGCAGTGGAAAGGGAGGTGTTGGCTCTATGCTCCAACACGAAAAGCTGAGAATAAGAGTCAGAAAACTACGATGCTCCCGACTGGGGCTGAGGCAGAGGGGCTCAGAGTCCCGGGAAACAACCGTGGCAAAGCCTGTGAAAATATCTATCCACGGGATGGATGCATGCTTGTTGCCATGGGAAACGTAAAAGTAATTTTTTGTTTGATGCTCAGTAAGGCAAGACATCGATCTTGAGAAACCATTTTGGTAGGAAACGTCTGACGCCGATGGCTTTTACGCGTTGTAGACTATGAGCACAGCCTCTCTGGCTGATCTGGAGTCGGCCACTGTCTCGTATCTGCTGGTTCTGTCCCAACCCCAGGAGCCTCACCTTCGTTCACTTTGGAATCGCACTGTATTCTGCAATATGATTAAGAGCACGCAGGACGGCAAAGCTGAGGTCAGGAACGGTTAACTGTTTTCCCCGAGAACACAGCAAAGTGCTGGCAGGGCCCTGAGCCTCTCCTAAGCTCCTTCATTCATCATTCAGGCTCTCTTTGACATTTCCAGACCAAATGAGGACACACTGCTTAAAATGAGAAAAGAATATGGCCTAGCCTAGGAGTTATAATTTTTTTATTAAGAAAAAACTGTACCCTGCCTCATCATAATTAAAAAAAAATTCAACTAACTGCTCTTCAATTGGTAAGGTGTTTTATTGGAGCATCTTCATATCATTAGGCCAATGCACGTGCTCCAAAATGCACTGGCGTCGAGGTCAGAGGAGGCTCGTTTCCTTTACTGTGTGCCTCTAATGAAAAGAACAGTAGCACTGGGATGCTTAGTGGTCTCTGTTGGTTAGCACGTTTTAGTTTTGTCTTTCACGTGCTTTCTTCTAAATGGAGTTTTAATTCCATGGAACACTGTATTGGCTAAAATAAGGTGCAGTAACAGATAGGAAGTATGAAAATGAGTAAGCACAAAAATGGAACAGGAAGTGAAAAAAATTCCAGCGTGATGACTGACAGTTAGAAATGAGAAAGGCTGAGGTGACCCCCAGTGCTGATAATGGCCTTCGATGTAGTAATTATGCCAAAAAGGCTTGGAACATAATGGTAGAGACAGGGGAGTTTGATAATGCTCGACATTTCTCCTCTGAGGGATTTTTGAAAGCATTTTTCTGGATGCAAAAAAGGTCCATAAAGTGAAATTCAGTGCATTCACCAGGTTGAGTAGTCACACGGGCGTCGTTTTTAACATACTTTTTTTTTTTTTGCTGCATTGGGTCTTTGTTTTTGTGAGCAGGGGCTACTCTTCATTGCGGTGTGTGGGCTTCTCAGTGCAGCATCTTCTCTTGTTGTGGAGCACGGGCTCTAGGTGCATGGGCTTCAGCAGTTGTGGCATGCAGGCTCAGTAGTTGTGGCGCACGGGCTTAGTTGCTCCACGGCATGTGGGATCTTCCTGGACCAGGGCTTGAACCCATGTCCCCTGCACTGGCAGGCAGATGCTTAAATACTGAGCCACCAGGGAAGTCCCATGAGCATCATTTTGAGAACATTCTCAGACCAAGCGAACACGACTACTGTCACCATCCAAGGGACAGCTCTGCATCCATTTTTGGCTACATTTTGAGGACAAGATCAAATCTAAACACCCCCCTAACCCAGTGGCATCAGCACACAGATGCTTGTTGGCATTTGCTTTGTTGATTCCTTTCTTTTCATCCCAGTGCCTTAAATCTGTAAGGTCTACAGGATTTCTGTGGACAGTAACAAAAACAAAACCAAACAAACACAAGAACAATACGGGACTTAGCAAGGACATTTAGTGTCCAATCTAGTCTCTGATGGGAACAGACATTTGGGGGCCTGCTCTTGGATGTTTCTTTATAACCCCCAGAACACCCCACATGGCTGAATTAACACTCTCAAAAAATACAGGAGAATCAGTTTCCCTGAGGCTGTAGAGTAAAGGATGAAGGTTAGGGACACCTCTGAATATTTTCATGGAAAGCTAGGCCACCTCATGAAGGAAGAGCTGGAGAAAGTACATGAAACTCTATTCCATGAGGTCTAACTCACTATGTCTACTGGGAACCTGATTCATTCTTTGTTTGAAGGCAGAGGTCAGGCTGCCCATCCTCTGTATCTGATCGTTGCTATCACCAGCCGTCAGGGTACCCCAAGCGGTTGCCAAGCAGCACAGTGCTGCCCATTCTGTCAGGGTCTGTCAGAGCATTCTCCTTCCTGCCTGCAGCTGTACTGCCACTTGCCACAGTGCCTACCACTCTGCCAGGGTGACCGCCAGTGGGGCTTTTGTTTGCTTTCTAAAGGAGATGGGCCAGAGAGTCACTTCCCATGACACTCCAAAATGATGCCCACAGACCTGATGGCTTAGTAACCGGAACACCCACGTGGGGAAGGCGCTTCCAGAACACCAGCTCAGACCCCTGTCTGATCATCTCCGCCCTGGGGAGGGCAGGCTGGGATGCGATGGCAGGACCGTCGGGGAGGACGGTGTGAGGATTCTGGAAGGAAGAGCTGGCACGTGGCAAGACCTCTTTCATAAGCCTCTGCCTGTGGTGACCATGAATGTTGCTCCCAGTCGTAAAAAGCAGCTCTGGCCCCCTGGATGCATCACACAGACTTACCCTGGCAGGAGGAGAGGACACTGACCCATCACTCACTCCACTCACCCCCCGCCCTGGAAGGAGCCTTCTCTCTTCCGAGACAGGAGAAGGTGCTCTTACCTTTGTGGAAATAAACAAAGAGCAACCAAATGAGAGAAGCAGAGACTATTGATTCAGCTCCTGCTGTAGCAGGGAGTCAGCCACCGTCACTTGTGTTTGGCAGAGACTCAAGGGCAGGCAGGGCAGGGGGAGAGCTTCATAAAGGAGAGAAAGGAAGGCTCCACCTGGGCCCTGATTGGAGGCTATTGGCCTGAGGAAGCTGGGGGGGGGGGCGGGACAACTAGGAAGAGGGCCTCTATGTGATTGGTTGGGGGGCATGTTTGGCTTTCTCTGATTGGCCCCAAGTTGGAAGTGAGGATGGAAATTAGGGAAGCTGGCAGTTATTAAGCAAGTCCCGGCCATTCTGGGACAGTTGCTGGAAGGGTTATTGTTTAGCTTCCTGGGCTGGTTACTGGAGATAATGGTCTGACCTCCTACGAGTCTGACTTACCTAGCCAGCTGGCTTCCTGGGCTGTACATAAATGTCCTAACAGACCTCTCCCCCATGGTGCCCTCCATTTACATGCCCAGCTCTAAAATAACTTCTTTTCTTAATCCATATTTCTTCAGTCCTCATCTTCTTCTTCCAAAGCTCCATCCCAAGTGTGAGGTCTTGGTGGACATTTGCGAAAAGCAAACAGATTAAGGTGTGAGTGTGCCCGCAGAGCCTTCCCCGGTGATTCTGGGTATCTAAAGAGAAGACGCTGATTAAAGCTGATTCAGCTCCAACCGCTGAGAGTCCCGGGGTGGGACTCAGGGAAAGATTGCTGGCAATAAAGGAGGGGCGTGTCTTGCGGCAGGTAATCATGTCCCGTACAGTGGGAGGGCCTCTGATTTCGCTGGTTTGCCGACTGAGAGGACAGCCACAGCCCAGGGCAGGCTGCACCAGGATAAGCGAGCCAGGGATTTGGTGCCACCTGGGGTGCTGCAATTCACAGGAATCTCACCACCCACCGGGCCTCTCAGGCTGGAGATGGAATCAAAGCACGTGGGCCAACAGCAGCCGTCTCAGGACACTTCCGAAATCCCGTTCCTGTAGATTTAGGCTCCATATTTTGATGCTCACAGAGCGTGTTCTGCCCACAATTCAAAGCCCACAAGTACAAACATCAGCGGCTAAAAATCTGGGAGAGAAGCCACGGAGCGCTGGGCCTGGACCGCCTTCGTCAGGTCAGTAAGAGGATTTGTGTCTCTCTGCTTGTCCCTGACATGAAATTCATTCCTGGCGCTGTACAAAGTGTGGGGAATAGAATTAAAAACACAATCCGCTCCTAACCCTGAAAACCTCTCCACAATGATAGCAGAGAAAGAAAGCAGTTTTACTATCGATCAAGCAGGCAACCTGCTAATGAGACTGCAGACAGGAAGCGCCTCACTCTTCGGTGGCTAAGTGGGTACATCGATTACATTTGTGGGTTTCACAGTGCAGAGTCAGGTGACAATTCCGGCCCATCTCCTCCCGGGAAACTGGGAGCCAGGGCCTTATCTTCCCTGATATTACATTGCAAAGGGACTGGCTCCAGGTCCTCGAGGAAATGACCCTGAGTCTTAAGGGTGGCAAGTGGCTTCTCTGTCCAATAAAAAGATTTACATACATTTGAAAGGACAGAAAAATTCTGAAAGAAAAGGGAGAGGTTGGGGAAGGCTTTTCCCCGCCTCCTTTCAACCGAAGGAATTAAGACTCTTATTCTTAATTTATATTTGCCCTTACCAAAGCCACAAATGTCAGACAGATACTCTTTGCTCTCACTTATATATGGAATCTAAAAAATAAAACAGACGAATGTATACAACAAAACAGAGACAGACACGTATAGAGAACAAACCAGTGGTTACCAGTGGGGGTGAGGTGGGCAAGACAGGCAAGGCGGATTAAGAGACAAAAACCATCGTGTATAAAATAGATCATCAACAAGGATCTATTGTACAGCACAGGGACATACAGCCATTATTTCGTAGTAACTTGAAATGGAGTATAATCTATAAAAATATTGAATCACTTATGTTGTACACCTGACACTAATATAATACAAATCAAATATGCCTCGATTTTAAAAACCCCACACCTGGCTCAGGAGTCAGGGGCTCCTGGTTTAGAGGGACCAGGCTGGGGAGGATGGCAGGCAGAAAAACCAGCCGGGGGGGGGCGCAGTTTCCCCTTTCGGATGAGCTCCTCTCTCTCGCCCGCCCCCTGCAGCCCAAAGCGAGGGCAGCCGGCTCCACGTTCCCGGCGAAAGAAACCCTCTGGGCAAAGGAGGGATTTATGAGGGCTTCTGTCCCCCTTCCTTCTCCCCAGACAGCCTTTACCCACTCCCCGCCCCCGCCCTCCGCCATTCTCACGTTTTTATCTCCGATCCCGACTCACAAGATAAGGTTTCCATAATGGAAAATGAGAGCAAAAAACGAGCGTCAGGTGATGAGTCAAAGCCATTCAACAGCAACTTAAGAAGCCCTACTCTGAAGGCTGCCGCTTGAGCTGCAGCGGGAAGCAAAAGAGAACGGGAGCTGCCAGAACACCACAGGCGTTGCGCGCCCACGTTCTCTTTCCTTCTCTTTGCAACCTACCCGCTCTGGAAATGCGGCCCCGCCTCCCTCCTGCTTCCAGGGCTCTGGTGGAGTGAGCCTCCTGCTTTTCAAAAACTTCCCCCAGGGGCCCCAGGTGGGTTTCTAGCAAAGCTATCAGAGGTCAAAAAAGACCTCCAGTAAATCATAAGGTCAGACCCTCTGCCTTTAGCTAGGTCATGGCCAGATGTCCTCAGGCAGGGAATTTGCTGGTCTTATCTTAAATAAAATGTTGCCATTGCTGCCAGTGACTGGACATCCATTCATTGCTTCACTCATTCATTCCTTCCACGAAAATGAGTTGATGGCCAGCTTTGTGCAGGGCACTGCTCTGATGGTGTGGACGCAGGACAGATTCTGCCTGTGCGTGTTATGTTCCTACCGAGAGACAGGTATGTCGAGCTGTGGGGTCAGAGCCATCCATCCCCCAAAGAGGCTTAAGTGAGCCCCCGGCAGTCACCAGGCATGTGGTCTAATCCTGTTGTACCGCACCTTCCCGAAAAATATTTGGTAGAGAGACCAGGAAACCTTTCTCGAAAAATACCCAATAAGAGATAAGGCTGCAAGCGTGCTTAGCTCTGGCTTTCGGCCCAAATCTGATTCAGCTGTGCAATCAGGCGCACCTGTGGAAGGTCAAAGAGCCAACTTCTTTGTCTTTTCAGGCATCCTGACCTCAGGCACCCAGGTTACCATTAACTCTAATCAGCGCGCTGATGCCAGGAATACAAGGAATAAGGTTCACATTTATTGTTATCCCTGAATACTTATTCTCCAATATGAGTAAATATCTGTAACTAAGCAGGACCCCACGGGCCCTTCCTGGGACAGACCCCTCTCCCATACCCCCTGCTTCAGCCCCTCTCTGAAGTACCCAGATAATAATAGTATCTGATGCCTATTTTCTGAGTTGTTTTACAGGTGCTAAAACCACCACAAATGGAAGAAGTTAACTACTTGATGACCAGGAGCACGTAGCCCCCAGACCTAGGGCTCCTAAGGATTGATAATGTTAACCCCTGTGGCTCCGCCCTGTTACCTCACCATCAACCAATCACAGAATAGTGCACAAACTGAAATTCCCCTCCCTCACCTTCCCTTTAAAAAGGCTTCCTTGAAACCCACCGGGGAGTTTGGGTGTTTGAGCATGTGCTGCCCTGGACTCCTTGCTTGGCGCTCTGCAATAAACGCTGCACTTTCCTTCACTGCCACCTGCCGTCAGTAGATCGTTTTTACTGCGTGAGGGCAAGCGGATCCGAGTTTGGTTTGGTAACATATCGATGTGTAATAAAGCATCATTCTTAAAGCACAGCCCAGGTCTTAGTTTGCAGGATTGTTTCAGTGAACTTGCATCATTCCCATTGATCAATCTTTAAGTTCAGGCATTAAAGAATAGATAAATCTTTACCTTTGTCGCTTGCCACTGGAGAGGAATGGAAGCTTAATAACTTGGTGACAACATTATCAGCGTCAGTACCTTGCCCTGCAAGGCCAAGCCAAAGAAATCTTGCTCCCCCAACGAGTTCCGCTGAAAGCGAGTGACTAATATCGGGAAAATGTAGTTTCGTGGCCGCAAGAGAAATCGTTTCAACACTGAAATGTCAAATTTAAAAATTAACTTCTAAAATTTTTATAACATTGTAAGAATAATTAAATGCTTTTTGATGATATTTCAGATTTTTTTTTGTAACCCATGAGTTAGTCTTTGATATTTGGCTTCAGCGTCAACCAGGTACTGATTTTAACACTCAGTCACTCCTATTCAGCCAAAGTAAACATTCAGTGCACCCGTGGTCACTGAGGACACCGTCAAACTGAGTCTGCACAGTTCTAAATGGCTGGTCCTTGGGGAAGTCGGGGTGGGGCAGGGGGAGGGGTGAGTAAAGGACAATGAAGGCAAAGGTCAGAGGGTAACCAAAATGGCTGAAGGAGTTGTGACCTCAAGAGCTTGTGACAACGCTGGTCTAGCAGCTCACCCTACACTGATGCCCCTTACACTTCTGCTTTGAGACCAGTGCCCTGTTTGGTATGAGCATTTTAGCACCTGGACGCTCATCTTGTCCCCACTTCCGCTCTGAGTTCTTTTGTCCAGAGGTCCTCCAGGACTGGGACCCTGCCCTGTCTCCTAAGTCTCGAAGGTCCCCAAAGCCGGCGCTTGAAACCCTGAGCTTGGGGCTGCGCCCCTACTGCCCATTGTCGGGTTTTCCGACAAGAATGTCCCTCCACTGCACACCCCTTCCTGGGCTGAGTCCCAACTTTCTAGGATGGGCCAGTTCTGCTCCTGACTTCGCATGAGCTGAAATCCCGTAATGATGGCAGAGTTGCCATATTGTAAAGTATGAAAATGGGGCTTGATCAGAGCTTTAAGACAAAATAAACCGCAATTCAAGAAATCTTTAAAATAAACAGGTAAAGGAAGAAAAACATATCATAGGTACAGGCATTTAAAAAAATAGTTCTTGTACCAAGCCAGATAATACCTGGCTTTGAATTTATACCAATTGTATCAGTTGTGGGGAGGGAGGACCCCATGAGGACTCGTACCAGATAATTGGGGGAGGGCAAGTGGAAAGCTTACTGCTGCAACACCTTACTTCATCTTGATTATATGGCTAGAATAGTGGCATGAAGGCGCAAAAATTTTTGCCATGTAATTAAATGAATTGGAAATCCTTCTGTCTGTCTTTTCAAAGCAGGCTTATTAATATTTGATTTAAACATTTACAATGCTTATGTTTTCTTTCTTAAATTTAAACTCTTTATACTGAAAAAAATCTCAGACATCAGAAAAGTTATAAGAATAGTATAATGAACTCCATATACCCTTTACATGAATTCAACAATTTTAGCCATTTTTACACATTTTCTTTTTTGCTTTCCTGCTCTCTCTCCCTCTTCCCCCTCCTTCTCTCTTAAGAAGAGAGATATTCTCTTAACTAATTACAGTACAATTAGTCAGTCAGGAGATTTTAACAATGCCATCCTATTATCTAACCAATTTTCCATTAATATCCTTTATAGAAATTTTTTTTTGATCCAGGATCTAGTCCAGGATTACATTTTTTTTTTTTTTTAGTTTTACCGGGTCTTATTTGTGGCTCGCAGGCTCTTTAGTTGTGGCATGCGAACTCTTAGTTGTGGCATACATGTGGGATCTAGTTCCCTGACCAGGGATCAAACCCAGGTCCCCTGCATTGGGAACACGGAGTCGTAACCACTGTGCCACCAGGGAAGCCCCCTCCGTTTTAGCTGTGATTGTTTCCTTGTGATTGCAATCAGCTTTCCTCCCGATTAGAAACGGGTTGTTCGTTTTTGGCAGGATTGCCACATTGATGCTATTAGATCCTTCTCAGGGCCTTGCCTCAGGGGCATGTGATGCTGGTTCTTCCCATTATTGGTGGCCCCTCGGTTAAAGAACTGCCTTCCAGCTCCCTCCACTGCAAAGTTCCCTTTTTTTCCTTTGCAATGAATAATTTAATTGTGGGAATATGCCATTGTATTAGGGTTCTCCAGAGAAACAAAACCAATAGGATGTGTGCACGGAGGCAGAATCCCGCTTCCTCTGGGAGCCCCAGGCTTTCTCTCTACTGGTTGCATGAGGCCCGCCCACGTTGTGGAGGATAATCTGTTTTACTCAGAGACTACAGATTTCAGTGTTGACTTAGACTGGTGTTTCCCCAAATGTCTGGCACAGCCGAGCTGACACACAGAATTAACCATTACATTCCCCAAACCTTCATCTAGTGGTTTTAGCACCATTGATATTTCTAGCTTTAATCAATCATTACTATGATGGTCCAAAATGGCAATGTTCTAACTCTATCGTTCCTTCTATATTTATTGGCCTTTAAAAAATTAGAAAATTGCAAATAAAGCTAAGTTTCCCAGTAGGATGGTATATATATATAAGTATTACTTTGATGTGCACAATTCCACATAGTTTTAGGTATTTAATTTTTTAGGTATTTAAATATCTTCTTCATTTGGAATGATTCTGAGCACATTGTGACATATGGAGCCAACTTAATTTTCCCCCAGATAATTACTCTATTTCCCTAACACCATTTTTTAAAAAGTTCATGTTTTTTTCCCAGTGATTTGATATGACACCTTTATCAAATTCTAAATTCCCATATATTTGGGTCTATTTTGATCTGTATGTCCCATTCTATTTGTCTTTTCATGACCCATATCCCTGTTTTAATTATAGAAATTGTATAATACAATATCTGTTGGGAGACAGTTGTCTTTGGTCTCTTGCATTTTTGCACATCTTTTGAGCTGAAGATGCCTTTGTTCTGGGCTATCGATCAAGGATATGTGTGTAGCAAACAGCCTTGGAAGATAGAGGCAGTGTCTCCTGGAAGCAAAGGGCAGGCATGGTCCTGCCCATGATGATGTGGGCTTCCTGAACTCAGGGTCTCTTCCCCTTAATGCAACCTACCTGGCCCTCTTCATGTCACCTCTGGGAAAGGCTTGGGGAAGCCACACAGGAAAACGTTGATGATGCCGACACTTTGGATTAACTGGGGGATCTCATGTCTTCTACAAGCCTCACGCAACTGTGGTGGGGCAGCTTGGGGCTTGCAAGAAGGGTAAAATCTCCCACTCTCACCCAGTTCTTGACATTATCCTGCAGGGCAGTCCTTTCTCAATGGTCTCCTTGTTTAGGGTTTTCCTGGTATTCTTACATGTCTATCTGTTCATGTCAACTTTAGAATTAGTTAATCTAGTTCCCAAAGTTAATCAATCAAACAAAAACTTGTATTTTTACATGGAATGTTAATTTCACAAAGCCATTTAGGGAGAATCTATGACTCCATTGTTAAGGCTTCTTTTTTCTATTCTCATGATCAATCTTGTAATTCATGCCTTATCAATTTATTCTTGAACTACAGCTCTTCTTAAAATCAAATCTTGGATTTTGTCTTACACAAAAGGGGAGAAAACCCCTGTTAAGTCACAGGATGAAAAGCACTGTAGTCAAAACATGGCCTGTGGGGCTTCCCTGGTGGCACAGTGGTTAAGAATCCGCCTGCCACTGCAGGGGACACGGGTTGGAGCCCTGGTCCGGGAAGATCCCACATGCTGCAGAGCAACTAAGCCCGTGCGCCACAACTACTGAGCCCGTGCTCAAGAGCCCGCGAGCCACAAGTACTGAAGTCTGTGTGCCACAACTACTGAAGCCCGCGCACCTGGAGCCCGTGCTCCGCAACAAGAGAAGTCACCGCAATGAGAAGCCCGCACACCGCAACGAAGAGAAGCCCCTGCTCGCCGCAACTAGGGAAAGCCCATACACAGCAACAAAGACCCAACGCAGTCAAAAATAAATAAAATTAAAAAAAAAACAAACAAAAAAACATGGCCTGTCATTGAACAGGGCCTGGGCCCCATCTGTAAAATGGGTAATAGCAGAGCCCACTCCACAGGGCTGTCGTGAAAAGTAAATAAATTCATGCATGTGGGTCAGGCACCGTAAGGGCTCAATAAATGGCAGCTAGTGCTATTATAATTATTTCTTTTTTTGTAACAGTGATCTTTCATCTCATTTGGCCAAAAAAATCCCAGCTCTAGCCATTTTAATATGTGCAAATCTGTTGGTGAGGAAGCTCACGATAACTTTTACGAAATGGGAATGATTTATTCGACACCTCTCCAACATGGCTACATTAATCTGACTACATTGGTTATGATCATCTATAAATAAAATCCTCTTCCTCAAATGTATTTTTTCATTGACAAGCATGTTACATATCTTATGGAGGCCACTACTTCATCATTTTTACAATTTAATGAGAATGAAAGACTTGTGCATATGCAGAAAGGGATAGTAATGGATGGTTTTGTTCTGTATCAGAACTATTATAATTCTGAGTCCTCTGCCCTTGGAAATGTTTGGTTCATAGATTAATGTTGAGTTCAGCTGTTGTATAAAATACCTCTGTAAAAACCGGCCGTTGAGGCAGTTCAGAATTAAATAGAAAAAAATTTCATTTGTTTTTCATTTTCCGGAGATGTATAATCCAAATAACTTTATTCTCCCTTAACGACAAATTGATGCAAAATATGACAAACTTAATGCAAAACTTTGTAAAAAGTTCAATTTTGAAATAAAACAAAAACACAAACAAAAAAATCCCACAACTGAGAGAGGGCACAGCAGGCTTCAGAGTTTTTAACTGGAATTTGGTTATTTGCTTTATTCCAAGGTATAGTTTTCAATTCTCATTAGGCTATTAAAAATCCTAATTTTTATGCCATAATAAAGGTTCTGAGTGATTTCCACGATAATGTGCTACGCTTATATATATATATTTTAAGCCTAAATCTGAAATGTGACGGGAGTCCTGAGTTGTTAGGAACAGGTCCCTGGGCACAGTAACCTTTTTCAGAGGCAGGAACAAAACTGAGGCAAGGCCCGTGTGGGCCATCTGGAGCAGCCAGCTGGGATTTGAGGTGTGGCCTCCCAGCCCCAAACCAAGCCCCTTGCCCCAAGACCCATTCCAGCTGGGGAACCACGAAGCTAGTTCACATCAGCTGGTTAGGCAACCAGCCTATTGACAGTTTCTCTCAGAAGGTTCTAGCTAAAACCACATTCCCCAATTTTTTCCCAGGCATATTTTCCAGGGGCCCCTTCAGGTCCATTCTCTGCCCACCTCTACTCTGCTCTCTGCCCCGGGAGGCAGTCTACGTGAACTGCCCACCGGGCTTCCTTGCATGGGCTTCTGGTTGGGTTCAGCCAGTGGGAGGCGGGAGGAGAGGGAAGTCAGGGTATCTCTCCTCCCAGGTTGCCTTGGGTTGGCTGCATCCCTCCGTCAAGGACCATCACCCTCTCCCACGGCTGAGCTGCCCTCTCTGGGTTCCAGTACCTGCTCCCTCCCTTTGCCTCTGTCTCGTACTAGTAAGGTTTTTACCAAATCCAGGTGCTTCATCATCATGTTGGTCCCACCAGCCTCACCCACCGTCTTTCTTGCTTATGGTTTCTACAGACTCTTCTCACTTCCCCACTTCGAGGGCGCCATCTGCTTTCTGGTGGGGGCCCGTATGAGTTTCCTAGGGCTGCCATAACAAACTACCACAACTGGGTGCCTCAAAAGAGCGGAACTTTGTTCCCTTACAGTTCTAGAGTCCAGGAGTCCAAACTCAAAGTGCCCGCTGTCAGCAGGGCCATGTTCCCCCCGAAGGCTCCAGGGGAGACTCCGTTCTAGGTATTTCTCCTAGCTTCCGGCGTTGCCAGCAAGCTCGGGCATCCCTGGCTTGTGGCTGCATCACTCCAGTCTCTGCCTTCCTGATGACACGGCACTCTCCCCTCTGTGTCTCTATAGCTCTTCTCTTCCTGTAAAGACACTGGTCACATTGGATTAAGGGCCCACTCTACTCTAACTTGTTGACATCTACAAAGACCCTATTTCCAAATAAGGTCACATTCACAGGAAACAGGGGTTAGGACTTCAACGTATCTTTTTGGGGGGGACACAGTTCAGCCCACAACAGGGCCTGACTGATGTAGTGCCCCAAGGGGGCTTTTCTCTCCCTCCAAATTCTCATGCCCCCAAATCTCCTCCACTGGTCCTTCTTCCTCCCCAGCCTTCTTCAAGTTGCTCTCCTACTTGACTTCCCAATCACCTCAAACGATGTCCCCCTGAATACTCTTCTTTCTTTCCTGGTCCCATTGCCACCACCCTAGTTTTAAGGCATTCACCTCTTTTGCCCTGTCCTGGTCTCCTGACAACCTCCCCACTGCCCGGACCTGAGCTGGCTGTGCACGTGCTCTGCTAACAGTGATGAGCCAGACGTGGGTCACATGCTATGCACATACACCCAGTTGTGAGTTGAAAGTCTCTTCTCTCTCACGTGTGTACTGAAATTGACCATGACTAAGGAAGCACTGCTACTGGCATAGCCCTCCTATAACCACGAGGGGAAAATGTAATGAGAATGATGTGGATGGAGAAAAACTGAAAGAAAATGGAGGCTGAAAGAATGGAGTCACTGATGACATCGTAGAGCAGCTGGATCCACCAACCCTGCAGCCTGTCCTATCTTTGGACTTTCAATCATGTAGCCAAAACATGTCCACGTTACCTACATCTGTGTGGCTTGTGGTTTCTGTTACTTGCAGCCAAAGGCAAGTACACCACTAGAGTTTTTCCCTGTTTTTAAGTCTAAGCAGATGGAAAAGAAATTAAAAACAAATCAGAAACCAACTTCCCTGGATGCCAGGTGGCCAGATCAGAATTTGAGGCTGCCTGGTTCTTAATGTCAGGATGTCAGTGGGGATAAATAACTTCTACTCTCCCTGGGTCCTTGGATTTTCAGCCCCACCAAGTCTGTCCTGAGTGGATGCTGCAAATGGGCTTATGGCTTGAAGTTCAATGGAAGGAGAGTGGGAGCGAGCTAACCTCTGCAGGACCCGGAAGACTGCTTTGGGTTTGGGAAGAACAGGTCGGCAAACTAGACCTGGGGAGAAGGTGGCTTTTCCAGGCATCTTGAACAAGTTGCTGGAAAGAGTAGAGACAGAAAGTCTGTTCAATCAGAAGAAGGCTGCAATTATACACCCGGGTCACGGCGGTGGCGGACTTCTGGATAGAGATGTGGACTGGATAGAAATATTTACACCTACTCCCTCCTCAAACTCAGTAAATGACAGTAAGGATAGTGAAATATATTTTTTTAAATGTATCAACTCACAAGAAACTGGAGAGAAGACAACAATGTTGACAGTTTTGGAAGCTGAAAAGCAGATAGAAGAGTGGTGAGTGATTTAGCCAATTCAGAGAGCTGGATTCAAAGTTTTATAGTAAGGAAGCGATAAAATAACTCAAGTTGCACACACACCCATGCACACACTCACACCCATCTCAGGAATCGGCAGCATCAGCACCTTAGGAAGCAGGTGTGAAGGTGGAGCAACACATGGAATCTGATTGTTAAGCTCCCCTACCCCGTTCCTGCACAGCGGGGTACATCTCCCGCCCCACCTCCTCCCTGGTGGTTTAGTCTCTGGAGAGGGTAACACCAAGCATCAGGGGCTTGGGGACAGCCAGCACACATAGGACGTAAATGAAGTTTTACACACTGAATGTTAAGTTCCTCCTCCCCTGCCCCCCATTCAGAGCTCAGGACAGTCATGCTTTCACCCTCTGGTCTGGATCAGCTAAAAAAAAAATCTAAAAATGCCACCTTCTGGGTTTCTGCAATAAAATGGCTTATCCATATTTCCTTAGAGTGAAGACCATGGGTCTGTGCACAGAACTTCCCAGCAGCTTTTCAGACCCCTCCTCTTAAACATGAGCAGACAGCCAAGAATCATAAGACATTTGGGGAAAAACAACTTGGAGGGAACAGAGACTAAATAGGGGAAGAATGCTTAAAATACCCATGGGCATAGTCTAAAAGGAGAGAAGACACTGTCATCATGAAATATAAGCTGGATACCATCAAAAATAACAATTCAGATAATTAAAAAGACTCTTTGGATTAAAGCTGGTAGGAATTAAGAAAAATAAATTAGGGAATTTGGAAAATAAGTTGAGGATTTCTCAAAAGTAAAACAAAAAGAAAAAAATGTAGGAGAGAAAGGATAAGAAAATTAGAGGCTCAAGAAGGAATAACATCTAAATAATAGGAGTTCTAGAAGAGAGCAGGGGAAATGGAGGGGAGAGGATTAAAATAAAATTCATGACAATGGCCCCAAATCCAAGGACATGAGTTTCCAGATAAAAAGGGCCCACTGAGCAGCCAGCATAGTGGATAAAAATGGATCCACACCGGGCTTCCCTGGTGGCACAGTGGCTGGGAGTCCGCCTGCCGATACAGGGGACACAGGTTCGTGCCCTGGTCCGGGAAGATCCCACATGCCGCGGAGCGGCTGGGCCCGTGAGCCATGGCCGCTGGGCCTGCGCATCCGGAGCCTGTGCTCCGCGGCGGGAGAGGCCGCAGCAGTGGGAGGCCCGCGTACCGCAAAAAAAAACACAAAAAAAGGATCCACACCAACATACTTCACCATGAAATTTCAAATTACTAGAAGCCAAGAGATGATTCTACAAGCTTCTAGGGAGAAAAACGTTTTCATACAAAAGATCAATAACCAGAATGCCTTGGGCTTTTCAATAGCAACATTGAAAGCTCAAAGTCAGTGGAGGGATGCTTTCAAAGTTCCCAAGGAAAATGGCTTCCAGCTGGAATTCTACACCCAGCTAAGTGTCGATCAAATGGGAAAGTAGAATAAAAACGTTTTCAGACATTCAAGACCCTAGAAAAAATTTACCTCCCATGTTTCATTTCTCAGCAAGCTACTACAGAAAAGTGCCCCATCAGAAAAAAAAAAAAAAAAGAAGAAGAAAAAAGGAAAGAATCAAGAAAAAAGATGACATGGGATACAGAAGGTGACAGGAGGTGACAAAGCAGAGAGGTGAAGGGGACCCCAGGATACTTTTAAAAGGCTCTTTCTGGCTTCCAGATTGGAGTCCTTCAGAAGGCTCCAGAAGAAACCTCTTTTAGATGACGAAATCAATAGAACATTTAGTGTATTTGATCATACCGAGAGGATATTTACTAAACCAAGGAAGATTTGGAGGCTGAATTAGTAAAAATATATAGAAGAGTAAGCAAATTTTTAAAAGAGTAAGTAACTCCAGGGAAACCAAAGTACAGTATCTGCAGAGAAGGAAAAGCTAATCTTAGTACACTACGTAGCTTACGTGAAAACAGCACTTACATGAGCATAACAATGTGACAGTGAATATTAATCTAACTAAAGTCACTATAAAGCTGTACTGAGTGGATGGGAACACCCTCCCCCCAATACAAGTGCACATTTGCAGCCGATGTGAATGGCAGGGGGGGTGTGAGGAAGAGCTGAATTCTCATTGTCTACAGTAGGCAGTTAATATATAAAGTTGAGAACTGAGAAACCAACAAGTAGTTATATAAGCATGCCACTTGGAGATAAACCATCAGATTGTTTGCAACAGTGGTACCTCTAAGGAGTGGGGATCGGCCAGGGGAGGGAAAACGGCGGACTATTTCTCCAAACAAGTCTTGTAGAGATCTTTGCCTTTCTAGACTTTGCATGTACTGATTTGATTTTTAAAAGACTAATTAAAAAATATACTACATTAATACAGAGTATTCAAGATGGATTGGGTTCGAACAATTATTTTGACTCAGGTGGGTGTGGGTAGATTTCATGCAATCAAATCTCTAGCGAGAAGCTTACTGGGTGCCTCACCTCTACCTTGTAAAAATAAACTTGAGGTAGCAGGTGACCAGCCACTCTGCACACAATTTTGCCAAGCTATTGATTAAGGGAAGCATAATCTGAAAGCTTCACACCACCACTCACTGGAGAAGAACAAAGGAAGGGTTAGTGCAGTGCTGTTTCCTATCTCTGCTGCCCAAACCACATTGTTTAGGGTCTAGCATTCTTTGATTTATTTTTAAATTGCAGTCAGAAATTTCAAAGACCAGTCAAAAGGCTTCACAGGCACTTCATCACTGCTAAACGCCACACCTAACTGATTTTTATGCTGAAGGTGGGAAACGTCAGTTTCAACATCTACGTCCACGGCTTCTTGGCCCCAGGGTGGATTTTGCTGCCCAGTGATTGGAGGAGTGGGGTCAGGAAGGAGGATCGTCCAGAAGAGAGGCTGGCAGGGTTCCGCAGAACTCCTGGAAAGAGTTCCAGCGAATGGAGGCAAGGTTCCAAACTGCTGGTAATCTTCTCAGGGCAGAGATGGGGACCCCAACTCAGGCCAGGAAGGAATCCCATCATACTTAAGTTTGCAACAAAATGGGGTCCAAGCAGGGCAGTTGTTTGTAATATTCAAAGTTCCTCTGTGTGGAGGTGCTGATATGTCGAAGGTAAGGCACAGAGGCCTCGGCTGGCACACCTTGCTTGAGAAAATGATCTAAAAATTATACATGCTTCTGCCGGGCATTCCAGGCACCACTGGGGATGTTCTTAAGAAACTCCCAACACATTTTTTTCTCGAATCAAAGTCAACACATGTTTGCTCAATAAAACGAGCATTCTCATTTCCACAGAGGCCTTCAGCAGGGCACATGCAGATGTGAACAGAACAAGAAAACAAAGGACCCAGAGGAAGGGAGAGGATGTGAGAGGAGTTTTGCTGTTTCCGGAGACGTGACCACCAGCATCTCATTATGCTTGTTTGAACAACAGCACCGAGGAAATCCAAACCTTGCCTTGGTTAGTTTACATCTAAACATACCTGACAAGTTTATAGAAACAGAGACATGCCTGTATTTTACCTGTATCATCCTATTTCTTATGCTGGTCATCATAGCTTCTAATGACTCACGATGCTTTAGGAATTTCATTTTCCCCAGGAAAGATTCACTGCTGTTGATGGGAGATAGGGGTTCCAACTTAAAAAGTTCATAGCATTAAAGAGCTGTGCTCAGTGACCCACGTCATGCTTCCGCACACTTACTAGACCCAGAGTTGTTCCCGAAAGGCACACGTTATCGCGAATCACAGTGTTTGCGCCGTGCTTTTGCAGTTTCTATTGTGCTCTCACACGATATCGAATGCTGTGGCTTCAACCTTGGTTTCTAATAATCCCTGGCGCGTTTAGAAAACAACAGATGCCCAGGCGGCAACCCCAGAGTTCTGATTCTGGGTCTAGGGAGGCCCAGGCGTTGGGATCAGAGCCCCTCAGATGATTCTGAGGGGAGCCCGCATTGAGAACCACTGTCTGACAGCTTCTCAACACGCACAGGAGAGAACCCAAAGTCTTATCTTGGCCCCCAAGGCCCTACACGATCAGTCCGGGTCACCTCTCCCTCACCCCTTGCTCACCACACTCCAGACACGGGAGCCTCTTTGCTGTTATTAGACACACGAACCATATTCCCATCTCAGGCATCCGCCCTTGTTAGGACCCCTTCCAGAATGTTCTTCCCCATCTCGCTCCCTTACTCCATGCATGTCTCTGCTCAAATGTCACCTCTTCAGAGAGGCCCTCCTGGGCCACTCCTTCTAAAATACCAGCCTTCACCCCTTACTCTGTTTATTTTTTGTTTCATAGCATTTATCAACACCTGACACTATTATATATTTATTAGTTTACGTGGTCTGTATCAGTGCCTGGAAACCACGAGAAGCTTAATAAATATTTATTGCACAATTAAGTGAGTGGATGAGGATGTGCATTAGATAATGCACACTCTGGCTTGTAGGAAGTGCTTGATAAATGTGTTTCTTTCCCAATTCACACAAAGGCTGTTGCTTCTACCTGCTGCCTGGTGTCATCCCAAGGAACAGCGACCCCTGCTGGAATTTATACCTGAGTCCCAGATAGAATAGAGTCCACTAATGCCAGTCCCAAGAATGGAACTTCCAGAAAAAAATACGCAGTGTATGATGAGGCCTTCTGATGTGCATTCATGAAAAATTCCGAATAAGGTAGTTATGACATTTACAAAAGCCTTTTGTTGGCATGTTGTGGCAAGTTTTCCCAAGGATGTTCTCTTCTGCCATCTTGTGGCCACACTGGGGAACTTCCAGGGGAGCAGTTTGCGATGTCTTTGCTTAGTCAAAAGGAAAGTTGGGGGCTGGGCTTGCCCAGGGCCATTGGGCAAAACACCTGTGGTCATTTAACCAGGCCCTGGTGCTACCCAGGTTCTCGGGCTTCTGTTTTTTAGAAACAGGAAGCAACCGAGGTGACTGCCTCGATTGGTGGCTTCTGCTGGGGAAGAGCAGAGAGAAGCAATGGAGGGCCATTCCCTGCCCAAACTTTGTCCTCCCATTCTGACACATCCCTACATAAACTCTTCACAGCTAGACCCTGGCGATCTGGTCTGGGTACTCAATAAGTGCTTGCCAACTCCACAAGGGGAGGCTTTATCCGTTTTGTACCCTTAGTGTACTAAACTGCATTGAGGGCTTCCCTGGTGGCGCAGTGGTTAAGAATCCGCCTGCCAATGCAGGGGACAGGGGTTCGAGCCCTGGTCCGGGAAGAACCCACATGCCGTGGAGCAACTAAGCCCGTGGGCCACAACTACTGAGCCTGTGCTCTAGAGCCTGCGAGCCACAGCTACTGAGCCCACATGCTACAACTACTGAAGCCCGCGTGCCTAGAGCCCATGCTCCTCAACAAGAGAAGCTACCACAATGAGAAGCCCGTGCACCGCAACAAGGAGTAGCCCCTGCTCGCCACAACTAGAGAAAGCCCGCGCGTAGCAACGAAGACCCAATGCAGCCAAAAATAAAATAAATTTATAAAAAATAAAATAAAATAAACTGCATTGAGCACAGAGCAAGTGCTTACTAAATAATTGTTGTTGAAGGAATGAAATAATAATTGTGAGTGTTTATAGAGCACTTACTACTTGCCATGCACTATAGGAAGCCCAAGCACTGCACATACATTGTCTTCTAAATTAGGCTGACCAACTCATCCCAGTTTGCCCAGGACTGTCCTGGGAACTCCCTCAGTCCCTGACAAACAGGGACGGTTGGACCCCGTATTAGCCAGTTTGGGCTGCCTTAACAAAATGCCACAGACTCAGTGGCTTAAACAACAGGAATTAATTTTCTTACAGTTCTGGAGGCTGGAGGTCCAAGATCAAGATGCTATCAGGGTTGGTTTCTGGTGAGGCCTCTCTTGCTGGCTTGCAGACGGCTGCCTGGGGGTGGAGGGGTGAGGGAGGGAAAGAGGGGGTAGCAGTGGGGAGAGGGAGAGAGCTCTCACTTCTTCTAAGGGCACTAATTCCATCATGAGGGCTCCCTCCCTCCTGCCTGGGCTGCCTGCTGTAGGGCCTTAATACTTATTGGACACACATGGGTTGTGACTGTTAGTAGCTGAGTGGGATATATTAAGAATTCTTTGGAGGTTTGTAAGCCAAACCAAGGATCCAGGTAAGACTGATGACTCATTGAAGGTTAGTCTCACCAAGACTGAAATCCGTTGAACAGCATGGGGCAGCTGAGAATGTCATCTCTGCCCAAAGGTACAGTTTCAGGAGGGGCTCTCGGCACCTTTTGCTGGTAACTGCAGAGCTGGGAAGCCTTACACAGCGAGTTCTGTGAGAGACGGCCTGCACCTCCCTCCTCTTCCCTGTGGTGATGGGGGCAGAGACTGCTTTAGGAGCCACGTATGGAACGGAAACTGTTAAGGGAAGCACTTTCTTCATTCAGCACTTAAGGCAGGACTTGCACACAGCAAAAGCTCTTAGGGCCCCTCACTGGCCTCCGGGACCTGCCACCTTAAGAAATGCAAGGCTCTCAGGAATTCCCTGGTGATCCGGTGGTTAGGGCTCTGCGCTCTCACTGCCGAGGGCTAGGGTTCGATTCCTAGTCAGGGAACTAAAATCCCACAGGCTGCGCGGTGTGGCCAAAAATTATTTTTTAAATTAAAAGAAAAAAAACAACTGGAAAATATTAGAAAAAACAACAACAAAAAAAAAAACGTGCAAGGGTCTCTGTTTCAAGGGCACCAGAACAGCAACCTTACAGATCGGGCTCCTGCTCCTTATGAGTCTTTAAACACATCTGTGGAGCCTCCAAGTCTCCTTAGAACAAGCCAGACATTCCAGAAAATAAAAACCCTGGAGGCTCTGAGTGGTCAGAGGTCAGGAGGATTTGGGAAGGGGGGACAGACGCTCCGTGGTCAGGCTGCAGGGGCTGGAGGTGGGCTGTGTCCCCACGGACACACCTCGGAGCCCCGGGCGGCCCAGGCTCTCTCCTGTTTATCGCTTTTGATCAGGTGTGAGCTGGAGGCCCCAGACACTCAGGGCTTCTCCGGGAAGCCTGAAAGGCCTCCGACGTCACAGGATGGAGGTGAGTGGAAGGGGAACTGCTGGAGGCCTCTGGGAGGAGCAGGGAGTGGGGAGGTAGTGTTTAATGAGGGTGAAGTTTCAGTTTTGCAAGATGATAAAAGCTCTGGAGCGGCCGGTGGTGAGGGCTGCGTAGCCGAGTGGATGCTCTTAATGCCTCTGGACTCTGGAGACTTCAAAATGGTTCGCGGTGAACTTTGTCCCATGTGTTTTACCACAGTGAGAAAGGAAACCAGACAGCTTGCCCGCTGTCTGTGGCCCCTGCTGTGACTTGCTGGCCACTCCTCCTTTGTAGCCCACCCCTACCCCTGCCTCCCAAGCCGGCTGCCCCTCATGTGAGACCCTGGCCCCTGCATGGCGAGCTTCAGAGCTGAGCACCATGACCTCGGAGGCGCCAACGCCAGGACTCCCACTGGCCACGGGGGCGTGCAAAACCCAGATCCACGGGGGAGGGCGTTCCAGTGTTTCCAGAACGTCACAAGGTCTTTACAGGAGGTCCTGGATCCCTCTAAGATGGTAACTGTGTTTAATCTGTTCTGTTTCATCCTTTGAGAGCAGGGTTTACCAGCCTCTCCTCCCTACACATGGCCCCTCTTGCCCATCTAGGCCAGCCCTGGGGTGTCCACCTGGATTTCGGGTGGATCGTGCTTCTCTGAGGCCCCCCAGTGCGCCCTTTGTCCTTGTCCCTGGTACATCACTCCTGCCATCACATGTCTGCATTTGACTTCGTGAAAAAAGACAGTACAGCCTGGTGATTAGAAGAGAGGTACTTCTCCCCGCTCAGACATGCTTGGGTTCACATCCTGGCTTGGCCAACTGTTGGGTATATGGCTGTGGGCAAGTTACTTAAGCTGGTTATTCCTCAGTTCTCTCATCTCTAAAATGGGGGTAATAACACCTTCTTTATTATTGTTATAAGGATTAAATTCAGTTAATCCATACTGTCCAGTAACCATTGGCAGTGAGAGGCAGGCTGGTGTAGTGGCTGGTAGCCTGGGTTCTTAAGCCAGATGGTAGATGTGACCTTAGGCAGATTACTTGGTTTCTCTGTGCCTGTTTTCTGCTCTGTGGAATGGGAATAATAACAGGAATCTAAATTATAGGGCTATTGCAAGGACCACATGCTTGTAAACATGACACAGGAAAGTGCTTCACATGTTGTCTGCCCATATTCAGTGTCCAATAAGTGTTAACTACTTCTATTTGTCATTAAAAAAAATGAAGCTGCAGGACTTCCCTGGTGGCGCAGTGATTAAGAATCCACCTGCTAATGCAGGAGCACGGGTTTGAGCCCTGGCCCAGGAAGATCCCACATGCCGCGGAGCAACGAAGCCCTTGCACCACAACTACTGAGCCCATGTGCTGCAACTACTGAAGCCCACGCACCTAGAGCCCATGCTCCGCAACAAGAGAAGCCACCGCAATGAGAAGCCCGTGCACCGCAACAAAAAGAAGAGTACCCCCGCTCGCTGCAACTAGAGAAAGCCTGCATGCAGCAACGAAGACCCAGCACAGCCAAAAATAAATAAATTTATAAAAAAAAAAAAAAATGAAGCTGCAGAAGTAGTCCAGAATGCATGACAAAAATCTATGGCTAAAATGGTCAACAAAAATTAAACTGGAAGATGCATTTAATAAAGTAACTTTATAAAGTCTAAAATAGATGCAAAATAAATGTTAGTACCCTGAAAGAAATAAAGAACATCCACAAAATGAAAAAAAAAATTATGGAGACACGTGGAAACAAAACAAGAATAGGCCAATAAGATTCATGTGGACATTATAACCACTGTCCAAAATATTCTGCATCAAAACGTCTACAAACAATAAATGCTGGAGAGGGTGTGGAGAGAAGGAAACCCTCCTACACTGTTGGTGGGAATGTAAATTGGTGCAACCACTATGGAGAACAGTATGGAGGTTCCTCAAAACCTAAAAATACAGCTAGCATGTGATCCAGCAATCCCACTACTGGGCATACACCCTGAGAAAATCATAATTCAAAAAGAGTCATGTACCAAAATGTTCGTTGCAGCTCTATTTACAATAGCCAGGACATGGAAGCAACCTAAATGCCCATTGACAGAAGAATGGATAAAGAAGATGGTACAATGGAATATTACTCAGCCATAAAAAGAATGAAATAATGCCATGTGCAGCAACATGGATAGACCTGGAGATTATCATACTAAGTGAAGTAAGTCAGACAAAGAAAGACAAATATCATATGATATCACTTATATGTGGAATCTAAAATAATGATACAAATGAACTTATTTACAAAACAGAAACAGACTCACAGACATAGAAAACAAACTTATGGTTACCAAAGCGGAAAGGGGAGGAGGGATAAATTAGATGTTTGGGATTAACATATACACTAGTATATATAAAATACATAATCAACAGGGACTTATCGTACAGCACAGGGAACTCTATTCAGTATTCCGTAATGACCTAAATGGGAAAAGAATCTGAAAAAGAATAGATATATGTATATGTATAACTGAATTAATTTGCTGTACACCTGAAACTAACACAATATTGTAAATCACCTATACTCCAACATAAAATAAAAATTTAAAAAAACAACAAAACAAAAACCCCACAAACTATTCTGGCTTTTAGGTATAAACAATGAAATCCTGCTATGTACAACGAAAGCATTTCCATTCCAGATACTCTCCCCAACCCATGTAGGATCGTACTTCAACACTCAGCCCATGTTCAAGTCAGTGAATTATTTTGATTAAACACTGATCAGCAACTTAGAGAAAGGTGTAAAGCACAAAAAAATGGGGGCCAAGGAAAAGGCAGAAGACCAGAGGTTGTGGATCTGGCCCCATGCGTCCCCCTTGGCCACTCCTGCCCCATGACACTTACCACTGTCCAAAGTCTTTTGTCTAGAACCCCCATGGTCGCACCCGTCAGTCTTGATTACGTTTGGAAGAAATGGGAAGATTAGAGGGAAGATCACTCTGAAAACTCACCCCTGATGATCAAAGTGCCCTGATGCCCCCCGTCCCCCCTCTTATCCTTTAAAGGCCAGTGGAGGTCACATTAACACTGAGTTAATGTTTTCGTCCAACTGCAAAGCATACTCAATATTAATGTCATCGTCGATCGAGGGGCAGGTCTTCATTCAACATTTGGAAGCCTGGTGTGTGCCAGGTACCCTCAAACAGAGGATTTTAGAGACTTCACATTGTCTCGTGTTCTCTTTGTTTTGTAGGAGAGGAAAATGAGATTTGAAAGGTGAAGAGTTGCCCCGTGTTACCCAGCGGCTGTAAGAAGTGTTAGGACCAGAATATATTTTGAGAATTTAGGATGAGTTCTCTTTGGATTATTGACGAGAGTGGGGTAATGGAGCTGAGAGCTCATCACCGGGACTGTTGTTTTCCTCCATCAAAGGCATACCGTGTAAGTTAGAGGGTAGAAATGACCAGAGAGGCAAAATCCATAGTCCCTTATAGCGAGTCTTTCACACTAGACCTTGTCACCGAGGCGCATTCAAATCGCTGCTCAAGGTTCAGTCCTCAGCCTCTTCCATCTCACCCCTCATGGTCCAAGAGATTTTAAATTGTTATTTAACACAAAGAGGCCAACCACCTTCCGGAAATTAAGTGGATCACAGGATACATGCAGAGAGCTTCCGGCCCACGGAAAGCTGGAGAGTCACAACACACCGGGGGTGCGAGACAGGAGTGCAGAGGAGAGACAGCCAGACTGTTGCCAGAGCTGCTCCAGGTCTCTGCTCAAAACCTGCCAACCCCTACCTTTAGCAGGAGTGAACATAAATCTTTAAGTTAAAGGGTCCAGAGATAAGAAAGGAAGCTACAAACAAAAAAACCCAGATGGGAACTTCCCTGGTGGCGCAGTGGTTAAGAATCTGCCTCCAATGCAGGGGACAGGGGTTCGAGCCCTGGTCCGGGAAGATCCCACATGCTGCGGAGCAACTAAGCCCGTGCGCCACAACTACTGAGCCTGCACTCTAGAGCTCGCGAGCCACAACTACTGAGCCGGCGTGCCACAACTACTGAACCCCGCACACCTAGAGCCTGTGCTCCGCAACAAGAGAAGCCACCGTAATGAGAAGCCTGCGCACCGCAATGAAGACCCAACGCAGCCATAAATAAATCAATTAATTAAAAAAACAAACCCAGATGGAACCAGCTGGGACCAAGATGGTGGCCCGAATCGAATCTGACCTCCAACAGACCCTGAGTCTCATTATACAGTGATTTTACTACATTAGCATATCAAATGACACACACCTACCAAAGGCCATGACCGGACGTCAAGGACCAAAAAAGGATAAACGCGGTGGCGCTCCACTCCCTCGGAAAAAGCGCTAAAAGACTAATGCATATGCCTCCCGTCATTAGCCTCACTCCTCCTCCCTTCGTCTTGACTCTAAAATTAAATCCCTCTCACCAGGTGGGTGAGAAGTTGATCTGTGAACTTACCTCCTGTTTCTCCATTCTTTGGCCCATGAATAAAGCTTGTGCTGTGTCCATCTCAGCTTCAGTTTTGTTATTTGCCTTCTTGAACCCAGCTGGGCTAGGTCTCAAACAGGGACCATGCAACTTAATTTGGTAACGAAACTGGGGAACAGGAAAACCGTTGGAGGAAGTGGCCTGGATCCTGAATATGAAGAGCATTTTGCCAGGAGGAGTGCGTGGGCGAGGGGTGGGTAGAAAATAAGTGTCTCAAGACCTGATTTTTCTTTTGCCTTTGACTAGAAGTGAGAACCCATTGCATTCCAGGAACTAGAAGAAGTTGGTAGATCAGAGAGAAAGCTGACATATCCACAGAAGAAACAGTTAAGGAATGAGGACTTGATCCAAAGGGTAGAAAAGGTCCTCAGCAAGCTTTGATCATTACATTTGCGTTTCTCACTCTAGACTTTGTTTCTCTGTTTCATTCCGTCTCCACACTGCAATGACAAGCTTGTGCATGAAGCATCTTAGAGATCCAAGCTCCTAACCCAGGAACCAGTTTCCACATTCAGAACTGTGCACACGTCTGTCTAAGAACTGTTGCTCGTTTTTCCAAGAGTGCCAAAGCGGACTCGTTCTGAGTCTGATACCTGGGAATGGTTATATGATAAATATCTATAGGATGAATTTGGCAGGAAGTGTTCATAATATTTTGGAACGATTTTTATTCAAGTAGAAAAATGCTCACGAGTATTGAGAAAAACACTTTGAGATGGTACAAATATATGCACACGGGAAGCTCCTAGTAGAAAAGAGCAGTGTAGCCACAGATAACCCCGAGAAAAGCAGGAAACAAACTTTGATAGTTCATGTTCCTGGAATTTACTGTATGTGGGTCTTGCTTTGTTCATGCTTTTATCACCTTCTGAGGAAATTTTAATGAGCGGGCACAGCTTTTATAATCAGGAAAGGAAATGTTAAGGATTTCTTACTCTGCCCCCACCCAAATACACAGACACTTACTCTTAAGAATGAGAATTTATTTCATACCATTGAAACTCTAAAAATCATGACTTGCCTTTACCTGAGTAGTTTTTTGAGTTATACATAATTTAAAAAGAGGTAGGGACTGGAAAGACAAAACTAAAAACAGAAGGTAAAGTTACCAGTTCCTACTAGCCGGTCCTTATGGTGTACCATTCTAAAGCCTAAACAGTCACTTTTTGCCTCATTTAACATTGTTTCCATAGAGTGTTTGAATGCAAACAATATGGAACTTTGCCACCATTTCAAAAATTCAAGTTAGGCCAAAATAACTTCGTGTGTTAGGAAAGGAGTTAAATGCAGGGTATGGACTCAGTGTTGTAAAAGTATGTGTATGTGTGTGTGTATGCTTTAAATAAGACTTCTCTGAAAAACAAACAAACAAAAGGACTTCTTTTAGAGTGTTAGGTTCATTGCTGGCTGCTTAGAGAACAGCTTTCTTGGTTTGTTTCACAGTTCTGAAGTCTTCCCCATCAGCGGCCATACAACAGAGTGTCCTGCCCCCAGGGGACAGACACCTGGGCACATCCTGGGCCCAATCCGTCCTCCACTTGCTTCTTGATATTCACAGCTGTGTCTGTAAGTCGGAGTCCAACTTGGGATATGGGTTACTCTCTTCCGGGTACTTTTTCTTTTCATCCGTATCAAACTGAGCTTCAATCTCTGCTGGACTGACGTACGTATAGAATCGGGCCATGACGGCAAATATTACGCTGACGACCAGAAGCAACCCCGCAAACAGAACATACTCGGCCCACTTTGAAGGAATTGAAGTTGGAGCAAGGAAAGAAACAAAAACAATACAGGTTATGGGAATGTATATATCGCGGGTATGTTTTCTAGAGACATCCAGATCGAAGGTGTTGGAAATGAAGTTGTTAGGGGAAACTGGTAGCTACTGCCACAGATACAGAATGGCCAGCTTTTCTTGAATGCCCAATGTAACAGTCACGTTCCTGGAACGGCTCTGGAGTGCAGACACCCAGGACTTTAAGAAGATGAGACAAAATTTCCGAAAAACCCGAGTCTTAAGACAAATAGCTGGCCCCTGGAAGGATGGGGACCCAGAGCACACCAGGCAGAGTACTCTTGAGGGAAAAAGAATGTGCTGAAGTGTTCTCAGGTAAGACCCCCATGTTATCTTTCGGCAAAACGTTGAGGTCATGAGCATGCAGGATTAGCACAGGCTCTGATGGGACCTGGTGGGGGAAGTAATGAGTCTGATGGGGTAAAGGGACAGCTCCCTCATGAGGCAGAGATTCTGAGTGCTGAAGGAGAGTTCCAGAACCAGAAAAGCCCTCATTTTATTTTAATGGGAAAAATTACGACAACCTTTAGGATGGCTTTAACTTTAGGTACTGTGAAACTTTCTGGATAACACGCCTGCTTTGGGGCCACTGAGCCGCATTCACTGAGGCCAGGAAAGATGTTTCCTTTGGTAGTAAAACCATATGAGCGTGTAGGTATGTTAACCCCATCTGGTTACATCTGGTTATTTTCCAAGTAGAAATAAGAAGCATCAGCACGCACTTGGCCATAAGGCCTTTTTGTATCTGCCCTGTCTGGCTGGTCTGGCAGTTCTCCTCAGCCATTAGCCAAGAGGACCACGTGTATATACAGACAGCTAGGGAGGGTCGTCGCGATGACGATTAACAGGTGAGAAGACAGAGGTACGCGCGATCTCTGTCTGCACCAGTACCTGTTCGCTGAACGAGCCCGCTCCTGCTACGATAAGGACAATGAAGTTGCCAGCTGCCACTGTCAACAGCCACCCTGCTTGAAGCACTGACTTCATGTTGGAAGGAGCCTGAGGAAACGAAACAGAGTGAGTCCCGATGTAGACGTCAACCGCAGAGCGGAACACAGCTAACTCACCGACTCCCTTAATTAGGCCGTCTACCCCCAAAATGCACATTAAGAGTCAGGCTGGTCTAAATGCAAAAAGGATTATCACTTGGATAACAAGACATCCCAAATGCTCCTGTGGTATGAACACACAAGAATCCTTTGTTTTTCACTCTCCACATGCTTGCAAAGCTCTCATCTTAATGAAATGGACGAATCTATAGGTGAACCGATTCTGCTTCTACAGAAGAATTTTCAGACAAAGCCATCCAGCCCAACCTCTCCTTCCCCCCAAATGGAGGCTGCTCTCTGCGCTGTCACCTTGCTCTTTGGGGAGCTTCCCCGCTATGTCAGCAAAACTTCTCTTAGAACTCTTGTCACCTGTGTTACAGTCCTCTCCTTAACTAGACTGTGAGGTCATCGCAGAAAGGGATTACCCAGCTCATATTTACCATCTTTACTGCAAAACTTGAAGGTATTAGGCACGCTGGGCTTAGGACGACTGTCACTGTATTTTGATAAAATAGTTTAGAACCTAAGCTCTAATTTAGGTATCAGCAAAATGTGCCTCATTAGTCTAATAGTCACAAAAGCAATACTACTTTTTAACTTTTAAAAGCTAGGCCTTGGGCTTCCCTGGTGGCGCAGTGGTTGAGAGTCCGCCTGCCGATGCAGGGGAACATGGGTTCGTGCCTCGGTCCGGGAAGATCCCACATGCCGCGGAGCGGCTGGGCCCGTGAGCCATGGCCGCTGGGCCTGCACGTCCGGAGCCTGTGCTCCGCGACGGGAGAGGCCACAACAGTGAAAGGCCCGCGTACCGCAAAAATAAATAAATAAATAATAATAATAAATAAAATAAAAGCTAGGCCTTAATCAGTGTGTTTACTGGGAGCTACAAAGAGACCTCGAGTGAACTTTAAAAATAATGAGGACACAGACCTATGCATGAGCCTGCTATGAACAGGTTGTTTCAGAACGTGGGATCCACCGACCATCACGACCCTGGTAATGGTCGTTAATGTAGTTTTTCCTACTTAGGACCCCAAATCTCTAGCATGTGACTGGGAATTCAGATACCTATATATGGACACTCATGATGCTAAATTGTAATATTCCTTTTTTTTTTTTTTTTTTTTTTGGCCACGCCGTGTGGCTTGCAGGATCTCAGTTCCCCGACCAGGGATTGAACCTGTGCTCTCGGCAGTGAAAGCATGGAGTCCTAACCACTGGACCGCCAGGGAATTCCCTACACGGTAATATTCTTATTCCGTAAATAAGACTTGGTAATTTCTAAAACCTTGTTTGGTAGAACCTACCATAATGCTCTCTAGAATTTTTTTTACACTGTAAATACATGGCTACGCCAGCTTTTAACTAAGTCCCAGCAGCATTATTTGAAGGCAGGGTTGTAGGAGAGGGGTGTACAGAACGACAGAGAGGAAACCTGAGAATATGAGAACTCCAATCCCGTGACGGAGAAAACCACCTCGCCGCAGGTGAGGAGGAAGTACTGGGGGATTTGCAGGGCCATGCTGACTGTGTTCGGGGAAATATCTTCAACTACTATCGGTTCGAGGCAGCCGTTATCCTAAACCAGTAAGGCAAAAGCAAGAAGAAGAAATGAAAAGCGAGACTGCTTCCAGAATAAAAATTGCTCAGACAGGCAAACTGAATTTGGACCTTCAGGGTTACACCGAAGGATCTTCCAGAAAGCACACATTTTAAATGTAAATATGCAAAACTGCATTTTATCCTTGGGATGGGATGGACTTGGTAGGATTTGAAAATATGTTCACTAGCTTTTTATTCTTAAATAAGAGAGCAGATTGGAAGTCAGGTTTGTTGAAAACATTGCCAGCTCTTTGAACGAAAAGCTTCCAAGGTCCATGTTGACAGTCTATGAGGACAGTGGTCAATGTGAACGTTTAGAGCAGGTCAGTCTGTTTAATTTTATTCTAAAGGTGAACTTAAGGCAATGATAAACCACAGAATTAGTGGTGAACTGAATTAATTCTAAATTCGTTTAAAATACAGATCCTAATATCACTCTGTTAAATCATTACTATGTCCTGTTTTCAAGGACTCATATCAATAAACTTTGAGTGGAACTTCTGATTCAGTGCAATGAGTTACTAACCTTCCTTGTGATTACATAGGTATACGCACTACCAAATTCAAGGTAGGATGTTTCGAACTCATTTCCACAGTGTTGTGCAATCTCTGATGAGTTTATTGTGAAGCTCTTTCTATGAAAAGGAAGATTAATATAAATTAACGTTCTTGGTATTGAAAGTTTCAATGTATTATTTAAAGGAAAAGACTTGAAACCCTTGAACTTGGGAGCAAAGTGTCCACTACAGGTACTTACCTGCCAGAAGAGAAAAAATGATATTCGCTGGCATTGTGACTGGTGACGTTTTCATAAATTTCCTCACCCATTGTGACACTGAAGCTCTCAGCAAGAGTATTTACAAATCTGAAACAGAAAACCATCTGTCTTGTGAGTGGACTATGGAATGACTTGCTCCAGGTCACAGTATGTGTATCTGAAGTTGGGATGTGTTCCCTTTTGGAAGGAATTTAAGATGTCTGCAGAAGATTTCTACAGTATAAAGGCAGAAAGTAACTTACTCTAGGTTTGTCTTTGCTCACCTCATGAGAACACACCTAAAAGAATTTATTTAACACCGGTAAATGCCGGGAACTGTTCTAAGTACTCTCTGACTAGGAACTATTTCAGTGGTATTTTGGGATATTAAGTACAGATTGAAATAGCTGCTGATCTCCTCCCCCTCCGGAAGGCAGCCATGTCTTTGCGCTTCTTATTTCAGAAGCTTGACAGCCAAAGTGATGAAGGACCAAAAGCAGTAGCTGCCGAGTACCTAAAAGACAGCCTCCAACTGGGGCTTCTTTTACAGCGTCAGGGAAGCCCATTCATTTCCTTTACTTTAAAGAGCAGCTTCAGGCAGGGAGGGGCTCCAAGGAGTGGACAGGAAGACATGGGCCAGCCCAGCAATCAGAGACAGTTTTGAGGAATTCCCTTCAGATGGCAGAGACCTGTGTCTGCAGGTCGTGGAGTAACAGTGATCAGCACCCCACGGGAATACGGCTGGGAATGGAACACCCAGTAGGACTGGGTGCTGGGTCCCAAGGTTTCCAGTCTCTGAAACATTCCCTGTGCCCAAGCTTCAATGGGACCGTTTGAGAGTTGTTTGCCTCCAAAGGACCATATAGGTGGTGGCCGGGTGGACAGATGATTAGAGATCCCTTCCTCAAGTGTTCCAGGCTAGAGAAGACTCTGGTACTCTTGTACTGCCCCAGGGAGAAGGGGGCTACCCCAAATAAGACCAGCGGATCTCTCCTACCAGATAGGTGATTGAAGGCATACAGAAGGTTATCCAATTCAGAGAACGAGAAGTAATAACAGTATACACCTAAGTACCATAAAGAACAATTTAACTTCCACATCCCTAAAATACATGGTGATGGAATAAAATTTACGTTTTAAGGCAGGACAAGAATATGGAAACATAACATTCCCTGCTCTGTATTGAGCGCTCCCTAATATGCAGTGTGCATTATACATTAACTTGACCTCCCCAAAGGTGGGAATGCTGGCTCCACCATAAAGATCAATTTTTTTTCCCTTTCTTCTGACGTCAGCAGTGTAACTCCTTGGAAGATAACATTCTCTCCTAATTCTGTAAGGGGTTGTGGTGACCTACTGCTTGCTTTGTATGTGCAGACTTAGACTATGTGTTTTTGGTGAACCTTATGTAAAAATGTGTGTCATTTTGATGTACAATCTTTTGCCTCAAAAATGTGTATTTTGAAGTACCTTTGTGGTGTTTTTTTTTTTTTTTGGCCATGCCAGGCAGCTTGTGGGATCTTAGTTCCCTAACCAGGGATTGAACCCAAGCTCTCGGCAGTGAAAGCGTGGAGTCCTAACCACTGGACCACCAGAGAATTCCCTTGAGGTACCTTTGTATCAATGAAGTACCTTTGACTTCTAACAAGGAGAACAGTCCTCAGAGTTTTTTGAAAGACTGTCTCCTGGGTTATAATCTTTTAGATCTGCTCAAATAAAATTCTCTACTTCTCCTTTAGATAGACTATTGATTAATTTTTTTGTCAACAGTGGCCAAGTTTCATCTACTTTGTGGCAATAAGTAATATTGGTCAAATTCCAGGGACTGAGACAACATTTTTATGAAACATTTGACTTGGTGTCATTTAACAGGTGATTAAAATAGAAAACTGAACCTGATGTAGGTCAACAGGAGCCTAATAGAGTGAATATTGCTCCAAACTGTAAATGCCACTTTTATAAAAGGTTAAGATGAACCATTCAAAAGACAGACAGTGGAAACAGTATGCAATTAGGAAGTAGACCCTTGGGCCTGGGGCCTGGCTTTATATATTATAAGCCAGAAGACTGAATAAATCCTATCCTAAGGCTTGAGTACTACTGCCTGCCTGACATATGTCTCAGGGCTGGTACAAGATACCAATAAGAATGGAAATAATCTGAAAAAAAAAAAAAGCAATATCACACGTATCAGATGTGTTTTCATATACACACAGAAAATAGAAGAGGATAAACAGCAAACACATTCTGAGTGCTTCAAAAGGCATGGAAAGCGGAGGTTCCAGATCAATTGTGCTCTAAGAGCTCTGATCAGGCAAATCCTAGGGTCCACTAGGCTTCAAGCTGGCCTGACATCTTAGGAGCACCAGGATCTAAGCTACAAAGTGATCATGGGAGGAGGGATGGAGAGTGGGAACCAGCTGAGAAAACAAGATGGGACCAGTTCCTTAAAGAATAACAAGGGGGGCTTCCCTGGTGGCGCAGTGGTTGAGAGTCTGCCTGCCGATGCAGGGGACGTGGGTTCGTGCCCCGGTCCGGGAAGATCCCACGTGCTGCGGAGCGGCTGGGCCCGTGAGCCATGGCCGCTGAGCCTGCGCGTCCGGAGCCTGTGCTCCGCAACGGGAGAGGCCACAACAGTGAAAGGCCCGTGTACAGCAAAAAAAAAAAAAAAAAAAAAATTATAACGAGGGGACAGAGATATTTGTTCCTCTTCAATAAAAAATTTTTTAAAAAAAGGCTTTATGAGCTATAGTTCACATACCGCAAAATTCACCCCTTTAAAGTGTGCAATTCAGTGATTTCACTACAGCCACATGGTTGTGCAACCATCACAAGAGTCCAGTTCTCATCGCTCCAAAAAGAAACTCAATGCCCGTGAGTAGTCTCTCTCCATGCCCCTCCCCACAGTCCTTGGCAACCTCTAATCTCCTTTCTGTCTCTGTGGATTTGCCTGCCGTTTCATGTAAATGGGATCATACACCAGGAGGTCTTTGTGCCTGGCTTCCTTCACTTAGCATAATGTTTTTAAGGTGTATTCATGTGACAGCATATAGCAGTACTCCATCTCTCTTCATCACTGAATAATATTCCATTGTATGGATAGACCACATTTTGTTTATCAGTTAATGGGCATTTGAATTGTTTCTACATTTTGTCTATGGTGACTAATGCTGCTATGAACATTCATCTACAAGTTTTCGAGTGGACATATATTTCCATTTCTTGTGGGTGTATACCTAGGTGAAAAATTGCTGGGTCATCTGGTAACTCTATGTTTAACATTTTGAGAAACAGTTTTTCAAAGTGGTTGCATCAGTTTACATTCGCACCAGATGTGTATAAGGATTCCAATTTATCTGCCTCCTCACCAACACTTTTTATTACCTGTTTTTTTTTTAAATTTATTTATTAGAGCCTGGTGAATGTGAAGGGTTATCTTGTTGTTTGGATTCACATTTCCCTAATGAATAATGCTGCTGGGCATCTTTTCATGTACTTTTTGGCCAACAGTATTTGTTTTGGATAAATGTCTATTCAAATACTTTGCCCATTTAAAAAATTGGGTTATCTGTCCCTTTACTATTGAGTAGTAATAATTTTCATACATTTGGAATATAAGTCTCTCATATATGATTTGCAAATATTTTCTCTCATCCTGTGGGTTGTCTTTCACTTTGTTGATGGCATCATTTGTAGCACAAATGTTTTCAATTTTGATGAAGCCTATTAGTATTTTTGTTGTTGTTGTTTGTGCTTTTAGTTTCATATATAAGAAACCACTGCCTAATCCAAGGTCACAAAGATTCATTCCTATTTTTCTTCTAGAAATTGTATTGCTTTAGTTATATTTAGGTCTATGACCCATCGAGTTAACTTTTATATATGGGATCAGTGAGGCGGGTGTTCAACGTCAGTCCTTTGTATGTGGATTTCCAGTACCGTTTTTGGAAAACTCCACAATTTTTAAAATGAAGATATCTTTCTGAATCTACTTATGGCCAATCATGTCCCAGCTACACTCCCTCCTTAAAGGGAGTGTTTTTTCAGTATGGCAGTCGTCAAGACCAGGACTGAAATAAACTGAACTGACAGTAAATCTTAAATTGAGATTTTTAGCAACCAAGGAAGCATACAATCACATTATCTATATGAATGATTTCTGTACCACTACTGAATAAAAATATTTGTAAAATATTGTTTTTTAAAACTTTCTTCATCCTTTTTATATTTCTTTTTTGTATTACTTATGATGAACATATTAATTTGGTACAGTAGTTTATATACATTTATAATTTATAAAGGATACCATATTCATACATTGTGGGTACATGCTCAAAATATTTTTATTGAATGTGATAAAAGGTTTAAAGATCACTGCCCTCGAGAAACTTCCCACATGTGGACAAAGAAACATATGTGAATGTGGACTGTGACATTGTTTGGAAAAATGAAAATAACCTAAATTTCCTGTACAGAGGAATGGACCAAAAAAATTGTGGTATATCTACGCAATGGAATATTATACAATGGTTTAAGTGAATGGATAAGGGACACATATATGAATGTGACTAAATATTAAAATAATATTTTAATGTAATATATTTTATAATATGATTGTAGAATGACATATACACAAGACAATAACTTTTTTTTTTCTTTTTTTTTTGGCGGTACGCGGGCCTCTCACTGTTGTGGCCTCTCCCGTTGTGGAGCACAGGCTCCGGACGCGCAGGCTCAGCGGCCATGGCTCACGGGCCCAGCCGCTCCGCGGCATGTGGGATCTTCCCGGACTGGGGCACGAACCCGCGTCCCCTGCATCAGCAGGAGGACTCTCAACCACCGCGCCACCAGGGAAGCCCAACAATAACATTTTAAGTTTAAAAACATGCCAAAAACATATTGTTTATAGATACATATATATGTAGCAATATGTAATGTTAAAAAAATTCATGAGAAAGATTAGTATCAAACTCTCGACCACTTTTTGAATGAAGTATCTTGCCATTTATTTAAAAGACTGTAGTCTGTTAAGTCCTGCAGCTTCCTGATACCACATAATTAAGAGGATTCCATTTTGCTTAAGATTCTATATACTATTCCTTTAGTTCATATATTACTCAGAAGTCTGACTTCCTGAAATTTTTGAAGTTGTTCTAATTATCAGTTTGTTTCTGACGCTAGTTTTTCAGAACTTCCCTTTTTTTTAAAATGTGTCTCTTGGGCATTACTGAAATAATAAATAATAAAACCTTTGATCCATTAAGAATTTGTTGTTGCCAATAAAAAGAAAAAAGTTTCTGGTTTATCTTTCACCACATGGATGGATTGGTGGAGTTAAGTGTTGGTGACCTCATGTATCCTTCTTTTGTAAGATCTCATCAAAGACAATGAAGGAGGAGAGGGAGAGGAGTGAGGAAGGGGGAAAAGGGAAGGGGAAGGAAGAGGGGGAGGGGAAGGAAGAGGGGGAGGAGAGGAAGAGGAGGAGAAGAACGAAGCTTTAACAGCACCAGAACAAGAAAGGATACCACAATCTAAATTGTCCAAAGTTTCTAAAGTTAGGAGACTTTTTTTTTTTTTTTTGCGGTACGCGGGCCTCTCACTGTTGTGGCCTCTCCCGTTGCGGAGCACAGGTTCTGGACGCGCAGGCTCAGCGGCCATGGCTCACGGGCCCAGCTGCTCCGCGGCACGTGGGATCTTCCCGGACCGGGGCACGAACCCGTGTCCCCTGCATCGGCAGGCGGACCCTCAACCACTGCGCCACCAGGGAAGCCCGGGAGACATTTTTGACAAAATCAAAGCAATGGATTCTGAGGCACAAAGGAAATCCCAGAGGTGCTGCCAGCTCAGAATCAAATACAAAGGTCAGGAAAGGGCCAGGTGACCATTATTAGTGTACTTCCTTCCAGGTCTGCTAAGGCAGTTGTGTGTATGTGCGTGTGTGAGGGACAGAACAACAATCCAGAAGCTGGAAAAGGTATTAGGGGCTGAATTGTGTTCCCCACTTCCCAATTCATATGCGCAAGTCCTAACCCCCCAATATCTTGGAATGGGACTGTATTTGGAGACAAGGTCTTTAAAGAGGTAAAATGAAGTCATGAGGGTGGGCCTTAATCCAAGATGACTGGTGTCCTTATAAGAAGAGGAGATTAAGACACAGGCACACACAGAGGGATGACCATGTGAAGACAGAGGGAGAAGACGGCATCTACAAGCCAAGGAGAGAGACCTCAGAGGAAACCAGCCCTGCCGACACCTTGACCTCAGACGTCCAGCCTCCGGAACGGTGAGGAAGTCATTTTCTTTTTGTTTAAGCCTCCCAGTCTGTGGCACTTTGTTATGGCAGCCCTAGCAAACGAATACAGAAGGGAACAAAGAAAACGAGGGAAGGAACCAAACATTCAAAGGGCCTAGTGCAGGCAAGATGAATAAAATCACATCCAGACTTACTTTCACTGCAGAGAACTGTGAGAACACCAAGGAGAAAGGAGATAATAAAAGCGTGGGGAGAAGAAAATGAAATCAACTACAAAGACTGGCAGACGCTTTTTGTTGGGTTTTTTTTTTTTTGTCTGCACAACTAGGTACTAGATGCCAGTAGAAAAAAACCCTCCAAGGTTCTGGGAGAAAATAGCATCCAACCTTATGATGAAGTGTACGAATAGAAAAAGGCATTTTCAGGCACGCAAGGGCTTGCAATTTACCTCACAGCTTCTCTTGACAAGATAACTGAGCATATCCCACAGCAAAACAAGAAAGGTGTCCCAGAAAGATGACACGAGATCCAAGAAAGAAAGGCAGAAACCTGGGCATACGATGAAAATTCTATGAGGATAGTGGCATCACAAGGTTACAGAGCAAAGGTTCCAGTGACATCAAAGAGCATGCTGAAGGTTTCCAGAGACATGGAGCCCTGGATCTGCTCACCTTGGGGATAAAGACTTATGCTTTTGTCAATGAGAGGTCAAGTAAGTTACAGGAAAAAACAAAAGCTAGGCAAGAAAGCCTTGGTTAAATTAAGGCAATCAAGATGCAGTACCACCGAACAATTCATGGAATGTCAATGAATCTTGACATTCAGAACACTTCCCTTTGAGGATACATTTTCAAGTTTATAAAGTTACATTCTCTTCTCTTTCAGACTGATCACTCTTATTACACTACAACTAATATTTATACAGTCAAATTGTAAATCCTGTGTATTGATCTATTTTTTAGACTCCACCTAGCACATGAAATACACGGAAAAATAAATGTTAAGTATTAACAATGTGAAACATGGGCAGTAAAGAGAGATGAAGAGTACATTAATTTCTTTATATCATTAAATTAGTAGATACCACCGTAATAATATACTTATTTCTCTATTAATGTGTTCTAGTGGTAGCTAGTAAAAGCTAAAATCAGAAATTCGGTTGTAGCCACAAAGAAATGGGAATTGCAGTAAGGGTTAAGGCAAATAGGAGACCTACTCTCATTTTTCCCCAATTTATTCTTATTAAAAAAGTGTATTTATAGTAAACTGGCTTTTTTGCTATATAGTTCTATGAGTTTTAACACGTCTAGATTTATATAAACATCATCACAATCAGGATACAGACCAGTTCCATTGCCCCCAAATCTCCCTCATGCTACCGCGTAGTTAAACCTTTCCTCCACTCCTACCCATGTCAACCACTAATCTGTTCTTCATTCTTAGGGGTTTTTTTGCCACTTCCAGAATGTCATATAAATGGAATTATATAGTATGTATAACTTTTTGAGATTGGCTTCTTTGATGGCATAATGCACTTGAATTTCTTTTATATTGTTGCATGAATCAGTAGTTCGTTCCTTTTTTTTCTTGAGTAATATTCCATTGTATGGATGCAATAAAATCTGATGTCTGTTTATCCATCACCCACTGAAGGATATTTGGGTGACTTCCAATCTTTGGTGATTATAAACAGAGCTTCTATAAACATTTGAGTATAGGTTTTATGTGAGCATAAACTTGCATTTCTCTAGGATAAATATCTAGGAGTGAGATGGCTGGCTCACATGGTAAGTATCTATTTAATTTGACAAGAAATTGCCAAACCGTTTTTCAGAATGGCTGTACCATTTTGCACTTCCATTATCAATGCATTGGGAGGTCTAGTTGCTCTGTATCCTCACCAGCACTTGATATTGTCAGCTTAAAAAATTATAGCCAGCCAATAGGTGTGTCATGAAAACTCACTGTGCTTTTAATTTATATTTCCTCAATAACCAATGATGTTGAACATTTTTTCATGTGCTTACTTGTGTATCTTCTTTGGTGAAATGTCTGTTAAAATCTTCTGCTCTATTTTTTAACTGGATTATTTTATTATTGAGTTTTGAGAGTACTTTATATATTCTGGGTACAAATTCTTTGTCAGATATGTATGTGATTTGTAAATATTTTCTCCCTGCTTGTAGCTTACCTTTTCATTCTCCTAACAGTGAAATTTATAGAACAGATGTTTTTAGTTTTGAGAAAATTTATTTTTTTTCTTTTATGGATTATGCTTTTGGTGTCATATCTAAGAACTCAAGTCACAAAGATTTTGTTTCCCTATAAAAATTTAATAGTACATTTTACATGTAGGTCTGTAATCAATTTTGAGTTAATTTTCCTACATGATGTATAAGATTTGTTATATAATTTTGTATAAAATGTGAAGTTTAGGACAAATTCACTTTTTACATATGAGTGTCCAAATGTTTCAACACCATTTTTTTAAAAGAATAAACTTATTAGCCCATTGAATTGTCTTTGTACTTTTGTCAAAAGTCAGTTGACTGTACTTGGGTGGGTCTATTTCTGGATCATTACACTGACCAATTATGCTAAGTGAAATCTGCTAGATAGAGAAAGACAAATACTGTATGGTGTCACTTATATGGGGAACCGAAAAAGAAAAAGTTGAATCCATAGAAACAGAGAATAGAGTGGTAGTTGCCAAGGAAGGAGGGATGGTGAGGGGAGACTTTCAGTTTTAAGATGAATAAGTTCTAAGGATCTAAATAAAGTACAGCATGGTGACTAATTAATACTATATTGTATACTTGAAATTTGCTAAGAGATTGGATCTTAAAATTCTCATAATATAAAAAGGGTAACTTTGAGGTGATGAATATGTTAATTAACTTGATTGTGGTAAATATTTTACAGTGTATACATGTATCAAATCATCACGTTGTATACTTTAAATATATATGATTTTGTCAATTATACCTCAATAAAACTGGAAAAATCATAAACCAAAAAACCAATGCTACGATTGAGATAGGAAATGCACTAAACCTATAGATCAATTTGGGGAGGATTGACATCTTTTCTATATTAAGTTTTCTAATCAATGAAACCAACATATCTCTCCATTTATTTAGGTCTTCATTGATTTCTCATCAGCCTTTTGTAGTTTCAGCTCTCAAATCCTGTATATGTCTTATAAGATTTATAATTAGTATTTCATCACTTTTTTTTGAGCTATGGTAAAAGGTATAGTTTAAAAATTTCAGTTTCCAATCATTTATTGCTAGTATATAGAAATATGTTCGTTTTGTTGTTGGCCTTGTATCCTGTAACCTTTCTAGACTCACTTACTGATTCTATGGGCTTTTTCTGTAGAGTCCTTGGGACTTGTTGATGCAATCCTGTCTTCTGTGAGTTGGGATAGTTTTATTTCTTCCTTTCCAATCTAGATGCTTTTACTTATTTTTCTTGCCTCATGGCACTAGCATCCAGAAGGATTGTGAATAGGAGTGGAGTGGACAATCTAACCTGGTTCCTGATCTTAGGGGGAGAGCATTTAGACTTTTGCCTTTAAGTACAATGTTAGCTTGGATTTTTTTAGATGTACATTTTCAGAGTAAGGAAGTTCCCTTCAGTTCCTAGTTTGCTGAGAGTTGTTAAATGAATGGATGCTGAATTTCATCAAATGCTTTTTCTGCATCAATTGATATGATGATGTGGCTTTTCCTCTTTAGTTTATTAAGATGATGGATTTTATTTATGATTTAGAAAACATTGAACCAGGGCTTCCTTGGTGGCGCAATGGTTAAGAATCCGCCTGCCAATGCAGGGGACACGGGTTTGAGCCCTGGTCCGGGAAGATCCCACGTGCCGCGGAGCAACTAAGCCCGTAAGCCACAACTACTGAGCCTGCGCTCTAGAGCCCGTGAGCCACAACTACTGAGCCCACGTGCCACAACTACGGAAGCCCGCATGCCTAGAGCCTGTGCTCCGCAACAAGAGAAGCCACCGCAATGAGAAGCCCACGCACCGCAACGTAGAGTAGCCCCCGCTCGCCGCAACTAGAGAAAGCCCACGCGCAGCAACAAAGACCCAGTGCAGCCAAAAATAAATAAATTTAATAAATTTAATAAATAAATTAATTAATTTTTTAAAAAAACATTGAACCAGCCTTACATTCTTGGGGTAAACCACATACTCTCATTTTATATCCTTGTTATAGTTGAATTTTACTGTGGGTATACATTAGTTATGTAAGAAGCTGATATAACTTAAGTTTTAAAGAAATACACATACCTGATTCCATTTTTTCCATTTTCTGGCTTCTGGTTAAGGCCATCCTTTACCTGAGAAAGAAAACATTTTCAAATCTAACTCATCAGAATAAGTTCAGAAGGAGAGTGATGTTGGCATTTATCTTAGGAGCTAAGGGCACCATGACTACATTTGCTGGGCTCCATTCTTCAGCCCTGGTTCACCTGAAGTTAAGATGAGCCTCTACAACTTTTCATGCTTGCTTTCTAGTGGTTCCACAGAACACTGCTCTCCAAGAATTTAGGGCAAGCCACTCAACAATTCCCTAATTAAACACATTACCAAGAAGTCTTAACTCCATATCGCAGTTGTGTACAAGCTCACTTAAATTCACCTTACAGAATACGCACAACTCCTTCATTAGGTCAACTACACCTTCATAGCTTCTTTATATGCTGAATGGAATATCCAGATGCCTATATTTTGTTATGAAATCATTTTTATGCATTTCTATTGCTTTTACCTGATGTATTCACTCTTTTTTTAGAGACGGCTCTAATTTCCCAATTACTCAGTGCAAATTTTTTAAATGAATGCCATTAAAGATATCTTTGAAACTTTATCTCAAAAAGTCTCTGAGAATCCACACAGGTACTCTGTGTGACCTGTGTGCACATATACCATACCATGCCCAGAAGGTCTTTTTAAAATTTGTAAAATTACTATTAACCCTTCCCATCCACCAGTCAAACCTTTACTGGAAGTCAAATGACTGTGTCCTTGAAAAAGGAAGAATTGAGGATTATCTAATATAATACTACATGGGGAGGAAAAAAAGTCACACCACTAAAAGGCCAATAGCACAGTCTCCAATAGCACAGTCAAGAGTCAGCTGCAGGTGTCCAGCTACTTACCACTTGGTATTTGTTTGGGGCCCAGACTAGAAGGATATGGCGATGGCCCTGCTCAAAGTCTTTTACTGGAGTGGGTGGTGATCCAGTAGAAGAAATGTTTATACTTGTCAGTTTGTCTGCACTGAAAGTCATAAAATCACTCGTCTATAATGGGGGGAAAGGAATCACAGTTAATACCAGAGCCTTATTCTGCACTAACACTGTCATGCATATTATTGGCATTCCCAGGTCATGTTCATACACATCCAAAAATGCCTTGATGGGGGCTGGCATTGGTTTGTCTCAGCCCCCGCCCTAGCCCCCCCTGTGGACTCTATCCTGAAGTTGTTTAGCATTACCACAAGAATTATGATTTTCATCCAGCATTTTACTTTCATTTTAGGAAGATAAATGCTATGGAAATTATTTCTACCATTGGGCAAAGAACAGCATTGAGGAAAAGCAACAACCTGGGTGAAAATCAATACTGGGCTTTCCCAAGCATCGGGAGTCAAACATTCTTTCCTCCTTCACGATTATTAGTTCGGCAAGATCTAAGGGAGTGGTTCTCAGTGGTGGCTGACCGGGAATGTGACCAGTTAAATCAAAATTTCTGGAGTTGGGCTGCAGGCGTCAGAATTGCCAAAGCTCTCCAGACTTAAGGTTGAGAAGCTCTCATCGAGACCAATGACCAACCATACACAGTAGGGTTTTCCAGTCTCAGCACTGTTGGCATTTGGGGCAGATAATTCTTTGTTGAGGGGGCTGCATGTCAGCATCTCTGGCTTCTACATAGGAGACGCCAAAAGCACACTCCCAGTTGTGACCATTACAAATGTCTCTAGAGATTTCCAAGTGTTCCCTGTGGGGGCTGTTTTGATAGCTCCGGTGGAGAACCGCTGACCTAGAACCTTGCTATTTAAAGTGTGGTTCCACGTACCGGCAGCAGCAGTGTCACCCGACAGCTTGTAAAAATGCAGCATTTCAGACCCACTGGTCACAAATCTGCATTTTAACAAGCTCCCCAGGTGATTCACAGACACATTAAAGAGCACACTGGTCCAGAGTGAAGCCAAAATGAGATCAGAGATGAAGACATTTCACTTCTGGGCTCATCTTTGGATTTACACAAGAACCAAGAAGATCGGCTTCTCCAAATCCTATTGTGATAACTCAGGTCAGAAGAGGAAAAAGAAAGTTGCATTTCCTTCTACTTACTTGATGCATCGGGTTAAGTGTCTCTGTCTTTCCAGGAAAGGATATATTCATGCTATCATTTCCTATATTCAATACTTTAATTTGGACTTCATTTCCTTTGGGGAAGACGGGAAGAGTTTTCTGAGCAAAATAAAAGAGAATTGGCAGTGAGGTCTTCAGTGCATACCGAAGATGACCCTAACCGTGGCACCGGAGTCACTTGCCCCCTGGCCGAGGAAGGTGGACTGGCTGAGGCACACAACGTACCCACCACGAAGCCCAGGAGGCCTCCAATCCTGCACTTCATGGCGCCCACAGAAAGTGATGCTCGGACAGAACATGGAAGCAGTCAGCAAGAGGCTGCTCTCGGTCCTACCTAGCCACCTCCAGGTCAGACCTGGTCAAAGGATGCCTGATGTATGAAGCCTGATACCTGAGGGGTCAGAGTAACCGTCGCCTAAATGAAGGTTGATCTTGTTGTAGCGCCTGAGGTCTGCTCTCCCTCGTAACTCTAGAAGCTCAGACCTCAGCCCTGGACATAGTGCTCTGAATATCCCCTCCCAATGCTTGGGAGCCCCCTGCCTCTCACCCTGCTCAGGGTTTCTGCCTTTTCTCTCAAATCCCAGTGTCACTGAAGTAATCCACATCTATTTTAGCCCCACAATTCATTTCCTACTAGCATAAAGCTAGTGATGTCCAAGAGAAAGTGAGCACACCCAAGCTCAAGGCAGCATTACTGACCACAGCCAACAGGTGGAATGACCCAAATGTCCATCCACAGATAAATGGATCAACAAAATGTGCTATATCCGTATGAAAGACTATTATTCTGCCTGAAAAAGGAAGGAAATTCTGACATGTGCTACAACATGGATGAAACTTGATGACACCGTGCTCAGTGAAATAAGTCAGACACAAAAGGACAAATACTGTATGACTCCCCTTATATGAGGTATAGAGAACAGTCAAATTCAACGAGACGAAATAGAATGGTCATGGCTGGGGGCCTGGGGGGACGTAGAATGAGGAGTTGTTTAATGGGTACAAGGTTTCAGTTCTGCAAGATGAGAAGTGTTCTAGGGATTGAGGTCACAACAATACGGATGTACCTAGTGCTACCAAGCTGTACACGTAGAAATGGTTAAGACGGCAAATTTTATGTTATACGTATGTTACCACGCTTAAAAATTTAAAGAGAGAGAAGGGAGGGAGGGAGGGAGAGGGACAGAGACAGAAACAGAGAAAGAGACAGAGAAAAAGAGAGACATGGGGGTGCAGGTGTGGGAAAAGGAGGGGAGGGGAGGGGGGAGAGAGAGAGACAGAGAGAGAGATTTTACCTCTCATCTTACATACTACCTAACACCCTGTTTCTGAGAGCTGCTCTCAGACGAACAGCATTAGGAATCTAGTTCAGTCCCATTTTGAGTCCAACAGACGTGTGGATTAGCTTGGGAACTAACCATCATCAGGAATGTTAGGATACAAAAGGCATCTTCCCATGAACAATTTCCCATTACAATTTACATATTTTTGAAGGACTTTGTGAGTGCCGAACCTCTTTTAACCAGATCTCCTAGGAGTTTAAATAGCAAAAGAACAAGTTCCACAAACTTCCCTCCCCTTATAAAAACTGTATTATAAACGGAAGCCCCTGTGTAACTGCCATCTAAGTTTTCTCCTAATTGAGTGCACCTTTTTGGCCCTATTCCTGGCTGCGTCCTTTGCAATGACAAGAACCCACAGGGCGTGCTGACTGAAAGGGACTGTTTTGCCCTGCAGCGCATCGTCCACAGCCCCAGGACTTAGTTTATCAGCAAATCCCTGGCCTCCCTCATCCTCTCAGTCCTGGAGAAGGACGCTCCACCAGACCCACCAAGAAAGGCCACTGGAGAATCAGAAAGCAGCTCACCTCGATTTCCACCTGCACAATTGCAGCTGCCACAAAAGCCATGGAAGCCAGGAACATCCCAACCGTCATCTTCTTCAAGGAGCTGGCGGGACAAGCAGAAGGGTGGCTCTCAGCCAGCCGCAGGTGAGCAAGCTGACGGTAAACCCACAAGGGAAGCGCTCCTCTCCCGCCCGCCTCCCCCAGACAAAACCAACTCCCCTCCAAAACACGTGGATTCCAAGCGTCTCTCTGTCTCTTATTCATGACCAGGACTAAGGAGGATAAATGTTACAGCTTCTCATCTGCATCTGGACATTTAAATTCTAGAAACTACTTTGGACCACAGTTACTATTTCTATCATCTACACATACAAGGGAGCCTTAATGAGAGGCTTTTTCAGGGTGCCATTAATAGCACTTTTATTTTAAGGGCAAATTTTCAGAAACGTCAGCACATAGACATCTGATTCGAAAATATTTCTTTGAAAACTCCCTCACGTAGGTGGCGTCATGGGAGAGGAGCCAGACATTCTTTCTGCTGAGGCTCTGGGAGCTGAGGGAGTGCAGCCCATTTGCAAAGCCCATTTGCAAAGCTGAGGGAGTTCGGACACATGGAGTCCGAACCCCAACCCGAGGGTCACCTACGTGAAATTGAAGCCACATTTTGCGATCAGAGGATACACCACAGCATCCATGATGGGAACCAGGATAACGATCAGGATGGCATTCACGGTCTGCAGAGGAAGTGGAGAGGAGCTGTTACTGCCTCAGCGGTGGCTCTGAGCTCTGGAAGCGACTTAAATATTTTCTCTCACCTGCATCTGATCTGGCTGAATTTCAATAATTCCCTAAAAAGAGGGGGAAAATCTCATTGATAAGTTCGCACAGAGGATCAGTTGGGGGGTTGGAATGTTATGAGAGAGAAGCAAAAAGGGGGCAAAGGGGCTAAAGCAAAGGAATATGGACCAGGGGCCGTAAAATAGCTCCAGGTCCCAGACTTACAATTTTCCCATTCATAGTTGTTGCCTGCAGCGTCCACCTGGAGCCCTTAAAAACAAGTTAAGTTTACTGCGTCATCTGGGAATGTGGGTTTTAAGCGTTTTATAAGCCAGTGTGGAGTCTTTTCCAAATCAGGAATGAGGTCTGAATTGCTATGGGGTTTAAAGATGTTCTTCAGTATCAGGCTCCTCTCCCAGTTCCACTGTGATTGTAGGTAAGAAGAAACAACTTGCATTTCTGCTGTTCAGTTAACAACAAATAGTACTCCAACCACTCACAGAGAGCCTACAAAGTACTACTTTGAGATAAGCTCTCCTTCATAGAGACAGAAATGCATTTCTGAGGTTTGCTGGGAAGTTGACATCACCTGCAAGGTGAAAGCATCTTCACACCCTGAGGCTATTTTATGTTCACTGGGATCACAGTTTCAGGAACATTATTACTGTTAAGAGCCTACTGTTATGTTAAAACACAAAAACAAACAAACAAAAAACAAGAAGGGAGTATCATTGTCATTAAAGTAAATTTTAAGAAGTAAAATGGTGATATAATGCAAATGTGGAAAAAAAAAAAAAAAAGCCTATCGTTGACAGCCTAGGTTGTCCTAAAATGTAATTCCATCAAGAGAGTGATGGATTTAAACCTGGGCAGCCTACTTATATTCAACCTGTTTTGTAGTAAAAGATGATGCAGGACTGTACAAGTATATGTTATATATTCCATGGAGAACTGGATATGTGAACTTTTCAACATAATCTATCATCTCTACTAGGAGAACATCATCGAAAGTCAGGAAATATGCCACCGGCTGAGTTCTTAATACAAGCCAGTCACTGATTACTTACTATACATTCTCTCTTTTGATCCTCACAGCCTTGCCCTGGGTTATTACCCTTTCAGAAGGGTTAAGGGATTACGCCAAGTCACACAGATAAAAGGTGCTCAGTGCATTTCTAGTGCAAGCCTGATTCTAATAACCAGTTCCCGCCCAACATGCAAAACTTGTTCTTAAGATGTTGGTCTAAATTTTATACTTACAAATAAGGAGATTAATGTCTATTCTCAGTTTTTTCCAAGAGATGGTTTACCCTTTTAATAATCCCTCCTGTACAATAAAACCATACACGTGTGTAAATTTCTTCTTAAACCCCGGTTTCTAAAAGAAAGGATAGCTTATCACTTTGGCTACTGAGAGTCATGCATTGGGTTTTCTAACCCTATTTAGAAAAATTCCTAGGCACGCATCTTCCAGCTGTGGGAGAAAGAGCAGGGTGACAAGTCAATGATGTGTTCCAGCTCCTGCTCTGATTAGAATGACTTTGGCAGGCATTTCACATTTCTGGATGGTGCTTCTAGCCCAAGAATCCCGTTTCAGCGTGGAAGATATCAAGTCCCTCTCAGTCTAAATATTCTGTGTATCCCATAAAAGACAGTACAGTGCAGCTTTTACATGCTGTATCAGGAGAAAAGCTCTGAATTCTCAATTTGGCTGGCAGGAGTCCTGGATACTTGTCTTTCCCAAGGCTCCCCTACTCGACCCCGCCTACTTTTCTTCATTGTTTTGTCACAGAAATGTGGATAGAACCCTCTAGGTAATTGAAAAAAAAAGGGGGAGAAAGAAAGAAAGAAACCCTAGGTGATCGAACAGTTACCAAATAAATGAAATGTAAAAAAGGAACTGGAAGAGAACATTTTCAGGAGCTAAATACTAAGTAGGTACAGCTTGCCATGCGGTAATGCCCAAAGAATGTTTTGTTAATGAAGATGTACAGAAACACAGTTTCATATTACCTGCTGATCAAACAAGGCCCAGAACATGGGGAGAGGAATATACAGGAACATCACTCTTGTAACCATCTTAATTTGAGAGATGAGCTGCTCCTGCAGTTGGAGTGAGTGCGGGGACAAATCAGACATGACCTGTGCCAGAGCTCTCAGCCAATGCTATTTTCAGCGTAGACATATTTGCATCTAGAGACAAGCTGGGAGGTGAGTAATTGTTCCAAGAACCCTATCACAGGTTTCTTTAGAAAACCCCAAATTCCTAAGGTGTTGAAAATAAGAGTGAAAACATCTTTAGGAGGTAAATTGTTCAAATTTAAGTGTAAATTCACTAAATGTAAATCCCACCACCATCACTTAACCCTTCGATATTCAAACTAAAGTTATGTGGTCATAATGACATATAACGAACGGCAGATTATTCCACATGAATAACTATGAAGAGGTAATATTGTTTCCAGATAAATTATATCCATTGTTTCTCAAGGTCTTTTCAATATAAATAAGCACTCTCACACAGAGTCTTATTTAAAATGCTAATAAAGTTTATGAAGATACGACTGATAATTCTGTCCATGTAGCCTATTTAATAATACGCATTACGATCACTGGGGCCGTTGAGGCTGTAATTATCACTTACGTCGTATTTCTCGTTAGCCCAGTCCAGCCAATGCTCCCTCTTGGGAAATTTCTTACTCCGATGCTTAACCCTATTTTTGATGGCAAACTGAAGGAAGGAAGAACAATCAGATTTCAAAACAGAACTGATTCCTTTATCAGTGCAACACATTTCAATGAAACTCCCTTTAATGGAAGACTTACAAGAGAAGCAAAATATAAAATTGTAGATGTTAGTATAATGATGATGCTAAAGGCATGACATGCATTTATTTCAAACCTCTCACTAACTGAGAGCGTTTGAGCTGGGGTAAACGAAATCACGCTGTTACTTACTACTTTACTCTCCGGATTCTCTAGAGAGGAGCGTTCAGTAGAAATACAACACATGACACATTTGCCATTTGAGTTTTCTGGTAGCCATGTTAACAAGTAAAAGGGAAACAGGTGAAATTCATTTTAAATATATTTTATTTAACCCAACAAACCCCAAGTATGGTCTTAACATGTACTCAATGTTAAAAAATTAGTGAAAAAATTTACATTCTCTTTTCATACCAAGTCTTCAAAATCTAGGGTATACTTCACGCTTACGCCACATTTCAATTTGGATGCTAAATTTTTACCAGAAATGTTTGATCTGTATTTACACTGTCTAAAATTTATGCTTGAAAAACTAGACTTACACACCTAAGTTGTTTCAAACATATTTAAAAGCTGTCCAATAACTGAATTGAGTACTGGTTTTGAAATTTAAGAGAACCCACTACATAGAAATACGTGTATAAGAAATTACATAATTTAAATTAATTTAAGTGAAATCCAATTTAAAATTCTGTTCCCCAGTTGCACTTGCCACATTTCAAGTGTTCGATAGCCACACATGGCTAGTGGCTACCATACTGGATGGTGAAGGCCTATTATAATGTATTACAGTCACATGAAGGAGAGGGAGAACTCACTACATAGAAACAGAAGTAGAAGAAAATAAAGATTATAGTTGAACATACTTTAAAACATGGTAACACTGATCCAAAAAACATACCTACCTACCACCACCCATTACAAAATTAGAGGCTTCCAAGATTCCTTGTTTGTAAGATGCCTTTAGGAAAGCAAAGTGCATTCACAGTGATGTAACAGCAGGAGAAGGCGATGGTGATGCCAGCTGGGGACATGCATGTGACTTTGTGACTTAAAAGCAATAACTCAAAGCTACAAGGTGACTTAGGATGCTGGGAAATAACAATATCATTTTCATGACTAAATAGCTTGAAATTGTTCTTTTGGTGTTGGGGCTAAGTCATCAGTTACTTGGGAAGAAAGAACTTAGAGATCACTGGAATTGGATCATTCCTATTAGACTGGAAAAAGCTTTGTGGTGGGAATAGTTCCAATGTTAGAGGAAAGTGTAGGAGGAAAAGGGAATAGCAGCGAGGCGGGAGAATTTTTGACTTTGATAAAGTATACATGTATAGTTTAACACAATAACATCAGGAAAAGGGGAAAGTAAGTGACTAAAATTATCTTAAGGCTGCCTTTACATCCAAAAGATTACCCACACTTAAAAAAAATGAGTGACACATTACTCCCTGATTATACAATGTAGATATTCCTTTAAAAAAAAATGGGTAGCACATTTGAGAATAAAGTTATTTGACTCCATTATTTAAAAATTCCTACACTCAATATTGATTTCCTGCCTTAAAATGTGCCTGTGTGGACACATACCGTGTAGATGCACATGGAAGAAACCATATTCCGCATGTTCCTATTTGGTGAAATAGTCTTGGAAACAAGACTCCTGATGTCTGCGTAGTATGACATAGATGCACTATAAGTTAAACACTGTTCTATTTTCAGCAACTTGCTGGACTTCAATTTTTGTCATAAATTTTTTTCTAAGTATTACATACATTGATAATCTTTTCATGTGACGCTGTGTTCATTTTTAAAAGTTATTTTCTTGGCCTTAGTTCCTGCACGTAGGATTACTGACACTTTCCACACTTCAGACTCTGGATATACACTATGAAACCAGACCTCTCCATTTTTGTTTCACTGCTCCCTGACAAACATCAGATGTTGTCTATCATTTTAAGAGGTAAAGAGTCCCTTTGATTTGCTTTTCTATCACCACTGATCTTATTTTATAAGTTCAATAGCCATTTCCATCCTTCCCTTTTTGAGTTCTGTTTGTGTCCTTTTCCATTTGGTGAGTTTTATAAGAAACTTCAATTTATCAAAAAAGGAAAGAACAAGAATAAAATGTCTAAAGGAAAGTCAAAGGTTCATTGAATTTTAATTTAAAGGAGGTAGAAGGCTCTGGGGTGACTAAATGTGATTGAGAGAGAAGACTACTGAAATACTTACCCCAATACACCTGGCGACTTTAGCCATGACATTACCCTGGGGCTGGACCTTCTTGTACATTCCACTGCCAATGACAAATACAACTGGGGAGGGCAAAAGAAGATAAGTCAACAGGGAGTTTGACAGAACTATCTGTGAACTAGAATATGTGTTTTTATTTGAGTTACAACCTTGTTCTGGAGATACCGGGATTACTCATTAGTGTTGGTTTACCTCCCTCTCTCCTGGTTTCCAGAGTGCTTTTGATTCTAATGATCACAGCAGCTTCTGAGTAATATTATATTGTGTTCTCATATACGAACATTGAAGCCTAATACTATCTCCTTCCCAGAACTTGGGGCAGCTGGCAGACACTCGGTAGAGCTATTTGAGCACAAGTTCTATCCCTCTTTACAGGGATAAATGCTTTCACAAAGCAGATTAATGCATTATTCTACAAATACATAGAACACAGCTTTAATTTTCTGGCTGCAATAGCAAGAGAAAGTTTCTTCTTTTTTTTAAATCTTCAGACAAAAATAGGAACTAATCTGTTGAAACTTCTACTTAATCACATATGGCAGAATTTATTCTGTGGTCATGGTACAGAAACAGTTACCATTAACTGCATGTGCAGTTACAGTTTTATGAAAAGTTAAAAAGTTCTTTTTCAATGAGGCCATTCTTCCATGGACCTTCTTATAAAATGCATAATACTGTGAAAATAATTTAGAGGGAAAAAAAAGCCTTTCTGCAAGAGACTCTGAAAACCATAATCTCTATGCTGGGATTTCTGATTATCCAATATCACAATTCAATAATTTTAAAACATCGACGAATTGCTTGACTTCTACTTGTTTTCCCCAATTTAAGAAGACATGAAGTTTTGCCAACTCTCAAGCATATCTCCAAGTGTGTGCCTGGATTGTAGATGTTCTTTGCAGTTAAAGGAAGAGGAGTTTACTTGTATTCTCACCCAATGCTAATTTCCCTCAATCCAGACATGGAATACCCAGTTGAGTATTCCATTTGAGTTTACCTCTTTTTGTCAACCAATATTTTAATCTTTAAGCTTCTGATTAACTAATGAACTTGTTCAAGCATAGGACTGTTGCCGATAGGAACTTCTAGAGAGGATGGTAAGGCATAGGATTTGGCCTCTTCTCAAATCCATTATAAGAAAAAGCATAATCTTTGATGTAAGGATGACTCACAGGGACGAAAAGAGAATTTACCTGATGCCAATTTAACACAGCATCTGGCATAAAACAATAGTTTTTGAAAACCTATCTCTTTACCCAGAATTGAAGGAGAGAAGGCATATATAAGCCTTCTAGGGGAGAGTGGCAATATTTAAACAATTACAGAAGAAAATGGATGTTAAAAAGGGGGCGAATCCTGAGCTTTCGCCTAAGTGTAAGGATAAAGCTAAATTACTACAACATGAGCAAAAGAGATGAAAAAGGGCATACTCAATACTATTAAAAACTGGTAAAAAAAAAATCAGAGAACGTGATAGTGCTGACTGCTACCTCATCTGAGAGGGAGGAGATGCTATGAAGGCTTGAGATGGTTATTGGGTTCTGTTTCCTTCTTTTGCTTCTGTTGTAGATTGAACTGTGTTCTCCCCAAAAGATGTTGAAGTCCCTGTCCCCAGGACCTCAGAATGTTACCTCATTTGGAAATCCAATCTTTGCAGATGATGAAGTTAAGGAGAAGTCATTAGGGTGGGTCCTACTCCAAAATGACTGGTGTCCTTATCAAAAGGGGACATTTGGACACAGATGCACGCACAGGGGGAAGGCTGTGGACCGACTGAAGTTATACTGCCACAAGCCAGGGAACGATTAGAGGTAGCAGGGGAGCCTGGAAGAGATTCTTCCCTAGGGCCTTCAGAGGAAGCATGGCCCTGCTGACAGATTGATCTTGGACTTCCAGCCTCCAGAACTGTAAGACAATTAATAAATTTCTGTTGTTTAAGCTACTCAGTCTGTGACATTTTGTCATGGCAGCCCAAGGAAATGAAGACACCTACCATCTTTTAAACTGGACTATCCCTTGTAGAAAACTCTTCAGACCTCCTAAAAAGCCAATGCCAAGAACTTATGTGCAAATGACTATACACATATATTCCTCCCAGAGGGAAGACAGTCTTGTAGAAACATTTAGAGATGATACATTATGGAAAACTAGATGTTCACTGGAAATATTTAAGTGACAATTGGACCAGGTTGCCATGTCTTCAGGCAAGTTGTAGATGCGCACATGTTGATAAGAACAAAAGCTTTCAGCCATGGTTTCACCTAGTCTAGCAGATTCTATCACCTTCTTCTTAATCTGCCTAAATAGTTTCAAACCTTTAAATGTCCAACTCAGTTGATCCCCTTTCCTCTGGACTCTTTTTTGATCCTACTTTCTCTGAAACAACACGCCAACTCTACTTTCTTTGAATTCTCAGCGTATGTTTAACATGGGATAGCAATTCTTTGTATTACTTACTATTACAATTTGTTACATGAACTTTTAAAAACTGGTCACAACAATTAATATGAAGGCCTGACCTGATCACAGGACTGTAGTAATTCAACTGATTTCTACTTACTCAGAGATACAGCCATAAGGGCAGCAGGAACCCCAAACGCCAATGGGTAACAAGCTTTTTTACTGTGAATTCCACATTCTTGAACTGGGGAGAAATGACAAGATTAAAATTCAGTATGGCAATGGTAATACTCATCTATTTCCCGGTTTTGTAAATCCCTAACTGGTTCTTACATATTGTTTTCACTTAATGTTCTAGACTTATCCATTTGCCTTACTGATGTCATTGCAAGTAGACGGTCATTGCAGTAGACCGATGTCTACTACAAGGCTGAGCAAACGGCTTTGCAGTAGAAAGAGCAGGAGATGGAGGCGGGTTCTGACCTTAGCCACTAAATAGACGTCTGATACCAGCTAAGCCAAAATCAGTGGGAATCCTTATGTTCTGTGGACTGACTTACTGGGAGAGACGAAAATGACCTAGACACAATAATATGGAGAAAGTGGGACTCAGAAAGTAAAATCAAAGGGCCCTGGAAAATCAGGATTATATGTCCCTGAATTCATGCCAATTAGAAAACAATTAGATGACCCAGGGTAGGGGTCAATAAACTTTTTTGTGAACAGCCAGATAGTTAATCTTTTAGGCTGTGGACCTGTCCTAACTACTCAGCCCTGCCTTTGTAGGTGAAAGCAGCCATAGACGATACACACATGGATGGTCTTGTCCAGATCTCTGGATTTGGCCTGTGGGCCATAGTCTCCTAACTCCTGTCTGAAGATCTACTTTAGCTCTGAAATCCTAGGGTTGGTAGGGAAAAAATTAAGACTCTGGAAGGGGCAACAGAAATTACTGGAAGTCCTTTCAATGGAGTTCTGGAGCCTCCAGGAATCATCTGATCCTAAAGGGGTTTGTCTTTGTTTTTGACCAACTGTTTCACAGTTCTGCAGAGAAAGAACTTAACTAGGCAGAAAACTATAGTCATACAAATGTTTCCTGTTCGTTACTGTACAAATGATTCCTATTCACAGCAATGCAAAATAATCCCCCCATCCAGTAAAGAACCTAAATCTCTGTTAGTCAAATCCTTATTTGAACTGATTGTAGCAGCTTTCCAGTTCCCTCATCAACTAATAAGTTACATAAAATCTCTGTCATGCTGACGTTATATCTGTATGAGAGCCATGATGTTCCCTTAAAAATTATCCTATTACACATTTTCTAATTCAAACATGCACAACACATATTCTAGTAGAACCTGGAGGCGGGGGAGGTTAGGGGGTGAGAAAACATAATGTAAGAATAAAAGCTAGTACATTTTCATACAAAGCAAGTTGGAATGGGGTTTAAGTGTCATCTTCAAAGTGCTACTACAGGCAGAAATACATAAACTCCATAAATTATCTTCTTTCATAGTTTATTCTGACTCGAGGTGTGGACACCATAGTCCTGTTTTGGTCTAATTTGTCCCCAAATATTCCCTTCCATATGGGAAATTCATAAACCCTCAATGGAGTGCTGACAAGCACAAAACTGTGAGCTGATGACAGACGCTGCCCCATTCTCTTCCTTGGGGGCAGTTCTTTTAGAAATATCTGAGATGATGGGAAAGCAAAGAATAAAACCTTGCCTGCTAAATTCTTCCTGGCTCGCTGAACGTCACTGGGGAGCAAAGCTTGAAGGCAAAAATGTCAACTATGGCCCACCCGCTGTGGTTTCCAAACAGCCTCTCTTGTCTTATCTCTTACCATGAGTAAGGACTTTGCATTAATAATAAGTTAGAAAAATCGATTGCTATGCTAAGGACGGTTTAACTTCTTCAGGGGTCACTGGGATAAGGGATTCAAATAAGATTAGCAGTTAAATCTTGAAAGAAAAGTAGCTGGCATTCCAGATTTCACTGTATCCTCTAGGATGTGTGTGACAGCTGAGGCATCGTGGGAGAATTGTGGGACAGGACAAACCAACAAGGACTCAACCTTTTCACCTGACTTCTCTTCACAATTAAAAAAAGAAAAACCAAGGTCCACTTCAGATATTTTTTACCTCTGAGCATGGGAGTGATGATAGTAGACAGCAAACTTCCAGCATTAATGGCCAAATAAAAGATGGAAAAAAATCTGTTTCTTTGTTTTTCCTGTAATAAAAAAGGATAAGGTAGGGTGATTTTGGCAATACAGTAACGGATCAACTGTAGCCGATGATCTGACTTGACTTTGAACTTAGCTTTGGTCAGTGTCTTACTTTCATGTGTACTCGAACAGCCTCCAATGGAGAATACACTTTGACCATGGAATTTGATTCCTCGGTGTTTATAATCACTTACATGGTTTCTGTGGTGACGCATGCTCTCACCTGGCCCTTTTCAAACTGATCTCCACCAAATGCAGACACACAAGGCTTTATCCCTCCGGTACCCAGAGCTATCAGGGCCAGGCCAACCATGGACAGTGCCCTAGGGAAAGAGATGGGTATTGCTGAAATGTGAGATCCTTAAAATCATCGGCCTCTCTTTCCCCTAATTTCCCTAAGAGGACCAGGAACACAGAGAAGGGATTCAACCTGTATCAGAAGATAATTCAAGAAATGCAGTCTTGACAGTTGAATGAAACTTGAACTCAAGGGTCTTCAAATTCATACTTTTATCTAATAATTTACCATCTAGAAAATTTAAAGAAATGGCTTGAATTCGGAACAAAGATTTAGGTATGAAGTTCTTTTGTAGCCTTATGATTTTTAGCAAAAGAATGGGTAAGTGAAATTTTAAGCATTGTCTCTGGTACAGTCATAACAGACTAATAATAGTCATTAAAAGACATTAGAAAACATGATTTAATTGCAAAGCAGAATAGCAGGTTATGTAGTAGGATCTTAACTTGTTCACAAAGTACAGAAGACTGAAAAAAGCAGAGCAAAATGTTTATTACTATAACTTTTTATAATAAAAAAGAGATTATTTATAATAATAAAAGGGATTAAAGAGTTGGGGTTTTTTTGTTTTTTTTGTTTTTTTTTTGCGGTACACGGGCCTCTCACTGTTGTGGCCTCTCCTGTGTGGAGCACAGGCTCCGGACGCGCAGGCTCAGCGGCCATGGCTCATGGACCCAGCCGCTCCGCGGCATGTGGGATCTTCCCGGACCGGGGCACGAACCCACGTCCCCTGAATCGGCAGGCGGACTCTCAGCCACTGCGCCACCAGGGAAGCCCTAAACTTAAATTTTTTAAATTTACTTTTGTGTTTTCCAAGTTATCTGTGTTTTATCTCCTGAATTGAAGAAAAGCACTCACAGAATTTACCAACCCTCATTTTGTTAGATTTACAATAGGTTACTACAAATTTCAGGTTTTATAAGTGTTGATTCCATATCTTCTTGATTGCTAATATTGTTTTAAAATGCTAAAAAAATATTTTATGAAACAGATAAAGTCAAGGAAGATACTGCACATAGAAAGAATTCTTTAAAAAATCATGCCCATCTTCCTAGACTAACTGGCAGAAGCACCTCTTTCATCTTGCTTGCCTCTTAAAACAACTTGTGTTTGGCGGTGTCACTCTGAGCATTTTAAAGGACAACAAAAACATGGCCGGTTGAATATTATATACCGTGCACTCTCGTGAGGACTGTAGGCAGGTTTCAATACTAACCCCGTGAAATAAAATAAGTCACTAAGCTTTCTTGAGTACCTACTGCTTGCCAGGCAGTGCTCTAGGTGTTCTACCTGGATTAACGCACAGGCAGGTACTATTACAAATAAGGACAACTGGGCACAGAGGTTAAGAATCTTGCTGAAGATCAACACTAGTCAGAGGCACAGGCAGAACCTGAACCCATATGGCCTGGCGCCGAACTCCATGTTCTTAATTGATATTGTTGATTAGAAAACTGAGGTGTGGAGGAGATAAGTTGGCCTGGGTCCTACAGCTCCTCTGTGGGACTCAGATCCTGGTAATCTGAGCTGTGGATTATACCCTGCTTATACCCACTCCCCTCCACCTACACAGCTCCCTGGGGACACCACGGGTTCACATCCAGGGACCTAGCCTGGGTGGCAATCTGATTGACTAACAAACCAGAAACACAGATACTGCAGATACTAATTTGAATTTCAATAATACTTTCCCAACCCATTAGATGGTTTACTCATAGATCGAGGAATCGAAACAAAAGAACAGAAAACGAAATAAATCTTTACAACTTGTCTGCTAGGCCAGACTGCCATGAAGGGAAATTCATCTCACAGAGGAGCAGTTGTCAATAGCACTGTTCATCAAGAAAGCAGAACATAGGGCTAGAAAAAATATTTATGAAACTGAGTTACCGAAAAATGAGCAGAAATGTGGTACAAGACAGAAAATCAAAGGTACAGAGTCTTGAGGAAACCTGGGGCAATTGAGGATCAAGGTCTGTGGGAGTTCATGTCCCTCTAGGGAAGATGGAGATTAATACAAACATCCTGTGCACTGACCACGCCTCATGGGAGATGCACCCAAGACACCAAGCCTTCAAGTGAGCAATGACTCCAGACAACTGTTAGGATGGTGACATACTGAGGACCCAACTCTGAGTCAATTCAACACCTTTCTCTACACTGATGAGGGTGGAAAGCTTTCCTTACACTTATGGTGAAGGTTCAAGGAAAATGATTAAAAATTAGAGCACCAAAGGGGGGAGGGATAAATTAGGAGTTTGGGATCAGCAGATACCAACTACTATACATGAAATAGATAAACAGGGCTTCCCTGGTGGCGCAGTGGTTGAGAGTCTGCCTGCCGATGCAGGGGACGCGGGTTTGTGCCCCGGTCCGGGAAGACCCCATATGCCGCGGAGCAGCTGGGCCCGTGAGCCATGGCCGTTGGGGCTGCGTGTCCGGAGCCTGTGTTCCGCAACCGGAGAGGCCACAGCAGTGAGAGGCCCGTGTACCGCAAAAAAAGAAGAAAAAAGATAAACAACAAGGTCCTACTGTACAGCACAGAGAACTATATTCAATATCTTGTAATAAACCATAATGGAAAAGAATATGAAAAAGAATATATAAATGTATAACTGAGTCACTTTGCTGCACATCAGAAACTAACACATTGTAAATCAACTATGCTTCAATAAAAAAAATTTTTTTTTTAAATTACAGCACCAAACAAGCAACTAGTGAGAGGATGGGGTAGGGCCGCAGTTAACATCAACTCACACGTGCACAGAAATATTGTCAGGGTTTCCATCGTGGTTGAAGTCCACGAGGTCATTAATTGAGCTCACTGCAATGACTACTTGTCCAATGGTGTAGACAATGGACAGCGACACAATTGTCCTGTGTTAAAAGAGGTCAAGAGAATCCAAGTTAATTGTACAAGAGCCATACACTTCCTACGCCAGCGCGAAAAGGCCTCTGCTTCCAACTTTCAAAAGCCCAGTCGCGATTCTCCTTGTTTCTCAAACTGGGACAATTACCTGATAAACCTTTGCAAGGCAGAGCCTGCTGAAGAATTTGTTCCTCAGCATGTAAGCACTGAGCGAAGTTTTGGCTGCGAGAACCTGGGGAGGCAGAAGATCTGTTCTTTCTTTCAACTATTTGAAAGACTCAGTGTCTATTGTTACCTAGCTACTGAAATGATGACCTGTATCTTTAAATAGTCAGAGATATTTATCTTGCACCTGGTAACAATATTCGGGCAGGAGTGGTCCATTGGTTATTTTTGAATTATATTGAGTAATTTTGAGATAGTGAATATTCCTGCCTCTGCCCGTGTCATGCATTTGACCTGGAAGAGCCTTTACTTCCTTCTGTGTTAAGTCCAAGGAAATGTCCCAACGACCCGCCCCCTGCCCCCGCATCGAGCGCACTCTTGGAGCTCTTCCTGCAGGATTGGTTGAGCACCCCGTGCTTGTGGTCCAGCAGTTTGAGCCTTTCAGCAGCTGGGTTGTTTTGAGGGAGCTTTTTGTTCTCCCAGCCCTTAATTTCTCACGCGTCATTAACAACAGACGCTATCCCTCCTACTATTTCAAGATGCGACAAAGACGTTATAAGTGTTTAGAGGAGGAAAAAAAATCCTACCGATGCTACCTGCATTCACCCTGCCGAATTCTGACAATATGAGGATGAGTAGAAACAGGGCCTGGGACTCTCTCCTAAGAGTTTTACGTTCCCTGATTCTTCGTTCCCTAGCCCACCCTCCGAAACCCCAAAGCTTATCATTACTCGTTGGCTTGCTCGTTAACAAGAAACCTGCCACGACTCACTTGAACTTCCCCAGCCAGGAGTCGGCAATGAGAGCTCCGAGAATGGGCGTCAGGTAGCACAGAGCCACAAACGTGTGATAGATGGCGGTGCTCAGATTGTCGTTCCAGTGGAGGAAACTTTGAAAGTACAGAATCAGGATCGCTTTTTGCCGAGGGTGGTGGAGGACGAGAGGGCAACAAAGTTAGCAGTGGCTACAGTAACTCAAGCTCTTCACTGACGGGGGGTGGGGAGAGTGTTGAAGAGTTACCTCTCATTCCATAGTAGGAAAATCTTTCACAGAACTCATTGATCACGATGAAGAAGATGCTCACGGGATAACCAAAGCAGCTCTGACAAAGAGAAACAGTCTGCGTTTGAAACAAGCTCCTCACTGGTCCATATTCGCCAGTGAGGGCTAACGGCATGGAAAGTAGCGGATGCGTGTTTAGTAACTTATCAGAGGCACTCCGGAGGTGGAATCAAGAATTAAAAAGTTTCATTCCCTTACACTCTACATAGAGACAACAATGAAATGAAGATTTTCTTGTTTTATAGTTTTACTGTTAGTCTGAGAAAAGCTAGACAGGCAGACCTCAGAGATATTGTGGGTTTGGTTCCAGACCATCGCAATAAAGTAATAATTGCAATAAAACAAGTCATACAAAGTTTTGGGTTTCCCAGTGCATATGAAAGTTACGTTTACCTATACTGTGGTCTGTTAAGTGTGCAATAGCCTTATGCCTAAAAAAATAAGGTACATACCTTAAGTTACGAATGCTTTGCTGCTGAAAAATGCTAACCATCATCTGACAACACAGGGTTAGCACAAACCTTCAATCTATACAGAAACACAGTCTCTGGGAAGCACAATAAAACGAGGTATGCCTGTACAGAGCATTTCCTAAAGAGAAGAAATGTCACACGGGAACTCAGGAGGGTCCCCTCATTGGTGTGAGATGCATGAGGTGCATTTGTTAAGCAAATGAAGCACAGCTGTGAACATTTACGGGCAAAACAGGTTGTAAAGTTTACATCATGAAGCTACGTGGAGAAGTAGAAAGGATACTCACCGGCCGTGAGAACGTTCCTGAAAGAAAACAAAATGCCGCCGTTAGAGTCAAGTACTTAAAATGCTTTCGTCTGAGTTAAGCTCAGACCCTCCGTGTTGGTCAGGCCGTCGGGTGTGCTGTCCAGACCCTCCGGCCCCGTCCAACATCCCAGTCCCAGGCCTGGGCCGCTTCTCCGAGTCGGGCTGGGCTGGTGGCTGCATTTTCTTTCAATCACCTGCTCGGGCAACTCGCGTGTGTGGTCAGGATGGAGAGCCAGAGGCTCCGAAAATCTGCCGGAACCATTTCCTCCTTAAAAGATTTAAAAAGGCTGCCCGATGCCCACGGGATAGAATCCAAACTTCACCATCTCACAAGGTCAGAGGGTTTGGATGGGGGTTAAACAGAAAACGCTTAAGAGTGCCTGCTACACAGTGAGGTCCCACGCCCGTCCTGTTCCCCGGGCCGCCCTTCCTCCCGCCCGGCCCCGGCACACAAGGCTCCCGGGAAACGCCACGCGCACCCACCTAAAGTCCTCAACGAGACAGCGACCCCTCTGCCGGGAAGCCTCCTTTTAACGTGCCCCTTCCCTTCGCGAAGCCTCCTCTGACCTCCCCACGTCCCCGGTGTCTTTGCGTCAGAAAAGTGAATTAGAACAGGAAGAAAATGGGTGAGAATCCAAGTGAGTTGGTAAAAACTGGGTGCCGCTGACCGCCTTCGAAGTCCTAGCTGTCCCCTTGATCCCCTCTGTTCCAGCCCTGCTTTTCTGTCTCCGCTGAGTTCCGGCCGGAGCGGCCTGTAGTCTCACCTGTGCCACTGCCGATACCGACAGCCTGGCCCGCGCCAATCAGGGTCTGTCACAGGCTGTCCCAGCGCCCACCGCTCCCCGCGGCCCCTCCTCCGGCCGCACTGACGACCTTCGAGTCCCCCGCGGGGCTCTGGATCCGTGACACCACAGCAATGGTTCTCAGACCGGAGGCTGCCTCAGAGGCACCTCCAGGGCTGGGGGGGAGCAGGCTTCTGGCCCCCACGCCCAGAGCTGCTGTCCCTGTAGGCCTGGCGTGGTCCCTCGAGCTTGCATTTCTAACAAGTTCCAAGGGGATGTCGGTGCTGCTGGTCCAGGGACCACACTCGGAGAATCACACGCAGACTGTGAGGTCGAGTTGCCTGACCCATCTACGTAAGTAAGTTTTATCCCTGCCCTGTCCCCGAGCACCAGAGAGACCCGCCTGTGCCCTGTGTCCCGGGGCGGGGGCGGGGCGGGGGAGGGAACCGGACACAGAAGCCGGACGGCTCGCTGGCGCCTCCACCACGGCCCCCAGCGCCAGCTCTCGCACCTTCCCCGTTCTGGGCCTTTCCTCTCGGACCTGCCACCTTGTGTTTTCATCATGTGCAAGTCCAGGGCCCCATCCCACAAGAAACAAACTGCAGCTCTGCCTGAGGAACTCCCTTCTGGGCCTGGACCGCGTGGTCCTCCAGGGCCCCCTTCATCTCGTGGGCCGGGGTCTTCCTTCCTGAAGCCGCTCATGCTGGGCTGTGGGTATCTGCACTTCCCCAGCTCAGCACGGCCTCACACCCCACACCAGACAGTCTCCAATTCTTGCCTCATCATTTAAGAGCAGTGATGCTATTTTAGTCCTTGTCCTAAGGTGGGAAATATTAAAATTCTGGAAGGAGAGTCTTCACCACTAACAGACTGGTTTTCTCCCCAGTTAGACTTCCTTGTGGGAAGGGGCTGCTCTCAGGGGCAACATGTGAAGAATGCGGGCATGGGGTCAGATGGGTAATGGGATCTCAGTCCTGACCCCCCGTGACCCTGGGCAAGCCCACCTCCCCTGTGGACAGCCTGCCTATCAGATGAAGATAACGCCACCCACCTTCTAGGATGACTGTAAGAGTTCCACATGGGAAGCCCCAGACCAGGGCTCAATGGGTCCTTCAGTGGGAGATGCTACCACATCAGAATACTCAGCCCCTCACACGGTGCTTTTCAGAGTGGAAATCAAATGTTTGTTGAATGAATACATATTCCAAAGATCCAGCCACATCAGTCATCAAGTACCGTGTTCAGATCCTGGCTCTGCCACTTAGCAGTTCCATTTGCCCCGCTAGCCTCCTTCTGTTGGTGAGGCTGACCTGGTGGGCTTCATCGGTGTCCCCATGTCTTCCCAATCCCCATAGAGTTTGGCCAATGGGGAGCCGTCGCAGGAGGTCAGAGGGTCAGGGTGTTCCTCTCCCTGAGGCTTTGCCCAGGCCACCTCAGATGGCTGAACCCTCAAGTGTCAGCCACTGTGCCTCCGAGGTCGGCCCTCTCTCTCTCCACACGACTCTCCTTCCAGGTTTCCATCCCGGTTTTTTCCACTTCCTACAGGTGGTAGGCCGATACTCCGGGTACCTGCACCATCACTTATGGTGCCCTGCCCCCCACCCGTCTAAATGTCTTTCTGTGAATAAACACCCCTATTTTGCGAATGCCATCGGTTTCCTGCTGGGACCATCATGGACAAACAAGCCACGTTTCATCACCAGACTACATGTTGCCGTGTTTCATCACCAGAGTGGGGAGACAGCCACTCTGCTGTGAAATAAAAGGACCTGCCAGGAAGGCGCTTTTGCAAAGTTCTACAGGACCAGCCTGTTGGCAGTATTCGAAGCCTGTTTCTTTGCTCTGTCTTCTTGAGGATCTAGCAGGACCATACGACGCTCCGCCTACTTCGACTTCAGATAATGTAGCCTTACCACTGTCTCCCAAAGACCAGACAAAGCAATGAGTGTCGTCCACACAACAGCTCAGGTTGGTTCTTGCAATGGGCCTTCTAGAGAAAAGCAGGAGGAGGGTATGAAAATCCAGACTCAACAGAGATAGCCTGGAGCTTTGCTGCAATCATCTCTTCCACATGTCTCTCAGAATTTTGGTTTGCAGGGAAAGACTTCACCTGGCCAGGGTAGCACCTGTGATTTTTTGGCTAAATATTACTTAGCACCAATTATTTGCTAAATAATAATGGCAAAGGTTTTGTTTAGTTCAGACATGAATAGGGTTACAGCAAAGAGATGTTAAACCTTATTACAGCAACCGTTGCACCCAGAACTACATGATGGAAAATGAAATTCCTGAACTCCAAGTGAAAATCTGAGATTTAGTACCCACTCATCACTCGGGAAGTTTTTTCTTTTCTGAAAGCTGTGTGTTCCAAAGAACCACTTTTATTGCCGTGGGGCAGAGGTTGCTAAGCTCTTCTTTTATAGAATTCAGAGCTACTTACTGGATGTAATACTGCAGTCAGCATTTCTTAATACACCCGTGTCCTCTCAGGATTGCTGTCTGAGGAAGCTAAGTGTGGAAGGGGGGTTACGTCGAGCCTTAAGTCTGAACTCAAATTTCAACTGTCACAAGATTCTGTTTACTCTGGTAGAGTTGGGTCTATTGTTGATATCCTGATAGTAAATCTGATCGGCATATTTGAGTGGTCTGATGTTTCTAGCATCTTTCATGGGTCACTTGGTTTTAACTACTGGGTCAGAGTAAAACAGCTTAGCCAGTCCCGGCATATAGCAACCATGGAACCAATGCTGGCTCTTACTGTTATTCTAAGCATAGCAGTGCTTTTGTCTCTCTTTTGGTTAAAGAATTTAGTAAAAATAAGTGTACATTATAAACCTCTATGATTACTGACTTCTGAGGACAGCAGGAAAAACCAAGAAAGACACACTATTGCTTTCCAGTAGTTGATGGAATCTCTCCATTAAGGTGACTATTTCCTACTACTTAACGGAGCACATTCCATATTTTGAACCATTTAGGGATAGAAACCCTAACTTTAATGTTTTATTACCTAGAAACTGATAACTCCCTCAGCAACATGATGGGCGTAAAGAGTGCTTTTCTAGGATTTAGACTTGGGAAGGGAAGGAAGAGGCATCTTTGCTGGATCTAACAGAGAAGCTCGTGCCTGCATGCAGAGAGAAAAGTATTCCCTATCATCGCTGGGAGGGAAATTGAGGGAGAGATTTAAGCACTGCATCGTGTGTTGGGGATGACATTTCTTCAGTTGCATGGTGTAGGTGGCAGAACAGTGGTCCCCCGAAGATGTCCATGTCCCAATCCCCAGGGCTTGTGGGTATGTTACCCTCCACGGCAAAAGGACTTTGTAGGTGTGATTCATTCAAGGACCATTTATCCTGGATTATCTGGGTGGCCTCAGCACCATCAAAAGTGTCTTTGAAAGAGTCAAAGGAGGAGATATGAAGATAGAAGCAGAAGTTGGGGTGACAGCAATCGCTAGAAGGCCACCACGATCCAAGGTATGTGGTGACCTCTAGAAGCTGAAAGGACAAGGAAATGGATTCTGTCCCTTGAGCCTCCAGAAGGAACCAGCCCTGCCAACACCTTGCTTTTGCCCCAGTGAAGCCCACGTCAGGCTTCTGACCTCCAGAGCTTTAAGACGATAATTCTGTGTTGTTTTAAGCCACTGTTTGTGGTGATCTGTTACAGCAGCCATAGGAGACTAATTCACGTGGGTTTGCCTCAAGCTCTGTAGATGGAGATTTCATCTCTATTTACATAGATCATAAGACTCACATCTCCTAGCAAGTTTTATTTGTCAGCAACATGTCCTTTTATCACTTGTTTTCCTGAGCTACACTTTCTATCCGAGGGCTTAGGCGTCCATACGTGGCACCTGCCTTTTTGATGGGATTTGGCAGCATCTGTACTTGCTCAGCTGCCTTCTGCAGGTTTCTGACTCTTCATAACCCATCTCTAAAGTGGGGATGCTGCCCTACAGGGTGGCTACCCCAGGACTAAGGGGGTCTGAAAACGGTTTCATAAACCGGGAGTAAAACGAGTTTCCTCGATTATGGCTCTTTTAGGCTGTGCATATGCCTCACAAAGTCGGTCACAGGAGACCCCAGGGGACACAATGCTCCTGCTAGAATATACTTAGCCTCACTCTCAGCAGAAGTAGCTTCTGAGTTAAGGTGAGAACTCCTCTCACAATATTACCCCTGCAGTTAGTAAATGGAAGGACATGGGACTTTGGAATCAGCTTGGAGACAATCTTCCCAGCCATGAGGCTCTGGTCAAAACATGCAACCACTGGCCTTCCATCTCTTCATCCAGAAATGCTAACACCTTCTTTGCAGGTTGGTTAGTAAGATCGAAGCTACATTAATAAGACGAAGTTTGTTATTTACTGCATCCCATGAAGACATCTGGGTAGTGTGGATGGATGTTTGGAATGGACTGACTTTAAAATAGGGACAAGAATTTGCCATGGGGAGCCCTGGCAGGGGTGAGAGGTGGCCCTTGAAGAAAGAGGCCGTCCCCTCCAGGGTTGCTCTCATTGACCAAAATCAGAAGGTCCTTATGATGTCACCTGGGGAAATCAGGTCATGGGATGAGGAAGTTGTGGACAGAGAAAAGGCAGACTTCTCAAATACAAGCACAGTGGCAAGCACTGACTTTCAGTCAAGCTGTTTTCAAATCGGCAGCAGCATAGTGCGTGACTGTGTGAGTGGCTGCAGGCGTGAAAGGAACGTTCAAAAATTCTCCAGCGCAGCGGTTCTCCACGTGTGGTCCCTGCACCAGCAGAAGCAGCTCCTGGGAACTCCATGGAAATGCAAACTCTCAGGTCCAGCCCAGACCCATGGAATCAAAACCTCAGAGGGTGAGGCCAGCTGTCTGTGCCGGGGATACAGTTTGGGAGCCACTCGCTGCCCCAGAGCAGAGCTAGGGAGCCACACGGGAGGGGTTGGGGCGCAGGCAGGTGCTGAGCATCACTCACGTCTGGGTGATCAGCTCCTATGATGTGATTCTGGCCTCGGCTCTTCATTCCCTCTTTCTGAGCTCTGTCCTCCGTTCACCAGGACGACGGTGACAAACAAGACGCCTTGCCTCACCTTCCCGCCCCCTGCCCACCCCACTGACATGAGCGTCCCGGGTGAAGGCTCTCAGGACTGCCCTCAAACCTCGCTGGCTCTGCTACCTGCAAGGCCAGGCCTCCCCTGCGGACCTGACTTCCGTCATCTTCCACCGCAGCAGTCCAGACAGGCCTCCTACTTCTCCCTCCCTCCAGGCTCCTTCATGGCTCCCGGCAGCATTAGGGCAGTTAGCGCCTCCCCCCGCCACGCACCCATCAGTCTCCCCATCCTCTCTCCCCGCTTAGATCCCTTTAGCCTCTTTACAATCACCCCAGACACAGCGAGCTGTTCTGACTTCTGGAAAGTGTTTCAGAGCCTCACATATCATATGATCCCCCCCACCTTTTTTTCTTTTTTGAGAAAATAAAGCGTGTGCCATTTCAAAAAGAGCCCAGCAGGACATGCACCAGGCATAACTGCAGCTGAGCTGAGACTTGGTGGCGGGAGAGGCAGGGGGGCCTGGTGTTGCACCCCTGCTTTGATTTTTTTTCCAAAATTGATCAGCTTTGATCAAGAAGTGAAAGGGCTTTTCTTTCCTTCAATGGGTTTTTCCCACAGGAGTCAGGCTAGTTACAGAACAGGCTCTGCACCTGTCACCCAAGGCCCTAGTTTCCAGAGTGGCTCTTCCTGAGGCTGTTTCTTGCCTGATAGATGATTTTTTTCCTTCCTGGAATGTCTGGCCACATGTCCCACCTCAGGGTCCCTGCTCCTCCGCATGGCAGTTTTGTGTGCTTTAGAAAATTGTGATCTTTCCAGCCGGATCCTGCCTGGAAGGCGAGGCTTGCAAGTGGAGAGCGGCTTGGTGGTGCCTTCCAGCCGGGGCCCTCCTTCTGGGGCCCCCAGGATGGGCGCAGCCTGCACACCGATGGGCACAGGCCCTGCCCACCCTTCACTTGTTTTTATAGAAATAGCCTCTTTTCCACGACTACCTCCTTCCCCACTAAGAGAGAACCTATTTTTCCTTTGATACATTGACAGATAGCTACATAAACACAGAACATACTGATGTATGGTTTTCCTAAAGCCATTTACTCAAGCTCCTGGCTGTCCTGCCGGCACCGCTGCTAAAAGCAAATGCGTTATCAGGCCTTTGAGAACGAAGAATTTCAGCTAAACCCGAGGAACATGGAGCTGCTTTAGAAATCTGGGGAAGCCAGAGCTCATGGGACAGTGTAGGTTTTATGACGTGACCCTGGCACGATGCCGTGGCAGGGGCTCAGCCTGGGGCGCTGGCGACCTTGTATCCACACAGACCGAGGCGTGAGCCCAGATGCCGGGGCGTGGGGCTCTCTGTGCAGCCCCAGAGGAGACAGACGTGGGGTATGAAACCGTCCGGCTGCAGCCTGGCACTGGCTCCTCAGCCACGGGGTCCCTCACCACCGTGCTGCCGGCATCGGCCCCTGTTGTTTTGGCGTCGCCCTTCCTGCCTAGTCTTCCCTGTGGGTGCAGTGAGCTGCCTCGTGGCATCCCGAGCCGCCCAGCAGCCAGGCCTGGTCCTGTGTGTGTCCGACGGCCAGGGCTTCATCTTTCTTGAAACCTCCTTCTCTCGGCCAGGGGCCCCCTGGTCAGGGCCTTCGTTTCCTGGGGCTGCCACAGCACTGTACCATGGACAGAGAGGCTTAACACGATGGAGGTGCATCGTCTCGCAGTTCTGGAGGCTGGAAGGCTGAGACCAGGCGTGGGCAGAGCTGCTCCTCCTAAGGCTGTGAGGGAGGATCTGTTCGCTGCCTATCCCCCAGCCCCCGGTGGGTTGCTGGCCACCTCTGATGTTCTTTGGCTTGTACGAGCATCACCCGGTCTCTGCCTTCACCTTCACCTGGTCTTCTCCCCTTCGGTGCGTCTGGGTCCAAATCTCTCCTCTTACAAGGACACCAGTCACACTGGATTAGGGCCGCCTCCTCCAGCATGACCTCATCTGAACTGATTCCATCTGTGATGACCCTATTTCTACATAAAGTCACATTCTCAGGTGCTGGGGGTTAGGACTTCAGTATATGAATTCGGGGGTGACATAATTAAACCCGTAACAGTCGAGGGCATTTGTAGTACTCGACCTATTGTTGTAGGTTACAGATATCCTCCTACCTTTTAAAAAGGTTTCTACACATGACTGTCTAAAATCACAGGCTTAAGAGGCCCGTCATGACTGCTTCTGATGGTTTTATAAATCACCTACAACTTCTAGCATCTTGTTTCCATAACCACAGATGTGAATCATTGATCGCCATTCCCGTTCTCCTTCAGAAAGAAATCACCTCCAGGGGCCCCAGGACCCAACCCCCTCGGTACATGCTCAAAAGTTGTTTATGCCTCTTTTGCAGGGAAAGGGCAGCCAGGCCAGAGGGTGCGACAGAGTTAGTACGTAGTAAGGTGCTACGCAAAACAGAAAGATCCAGGGACAGGCCTGAGTTCTGCCTCCGGTGTAGGCAGATCAGTTACTCAGGGTTAAGGAAGGCAATCCTTGCTCTCCAGGGACTTCCTGTATCTCCACCTGGACATTCTTGTTTTCTAGAAGAACACCCTGTATTCTGAACTTAGAATGAGGCTGACTCTAAATGCTATGACTGCTGAGAGCGAATAAACACACATATTCTCAGGGTAAAGACAGACCTTTCCTCAGAGCTGCTCTAAAAGGAAACAGGAGAGGACGTGAGGGGAAGCGTCTCTCAGCCTCCTGGACATCACTTTCCCACCACCGCAAGTGACGCGCTCCAAGCAGGCAAGAGGAACAAGCATATTAGCGCCGGCCCTGATAATGTCGTGTGTTTCATAGGAGAAAACAATGCCAAAGGCACACAAGTGTCACTAAATTGAAAAAACAACAACAACAACAACTAAAAACCAATCTTCTGGTCTTTGGGGGAGTTTGTTTGGAGGCAATTAAGTTAGAGATCCAAAATTTTAGACACAAAGTTTTTTACTCTTAGATGTTAAATCGCGACTAGAAAAACAGCTTTCTGATCACGGTTAAGTGTGAAGTTAGGCTCCAAAACTAGGTACAGAATGCAAATTTTTTCCTCCGTTGATATTTAGGTTGTACATGCCTCATTCTTATCCTGAGAATACATGAGAATATCCATAAGAAATTTCTAGAAGTAGAACGTTGGTAAAATATTATGTGTATTTTAAATTCCGTCAGATATTACCTAACAACTCTCCATGGAAGTGTTAGGTGACTTATTTTTTCCAGTCTTATAATTTTAGAATGAACACGCACAGAAGAGACAGCTATTAAAAAAAATAAACACTATTCATAGTTAAAGACTGCCTGGAAACTTTATCCACAGATTAGTAATACAGTATCAACAGAGTCTGACCATTATTTTTAGAACTAATTTGAGGTAAATTACCCATGTCTTATGACATCACTGTGAACATTTCTGATTCACCTACTATTATACATGGGGGGGGGTGTTTACAGACCAATTCTGTTATTAATAGATTGCTGGTCAGAACTGATTAGAGCTATGACTTGAAAGTCCATCTGTCTTGCTGCAGGGAAGACACTAGTTACTAAATGTAGCACCTAAGCTGAGGATGCAGGTCATAATGGAACCATCTTTGCACGGTAAGAATATTTCCTAACTAAAGTTATGGACAAATAACACATATATCAGAGAGAATATTTTCTATTACCATGTGTACTGGGTTAAATAGTGTTCTCCCAAAACTACTGTGCTTTCCATAATCCTAGAAGGTGACCTTATGCAGATGAGAAGGTGCAGATGAGAAGAGGGAAGATGAGGTCACTCTGGAGTAGGGTGGGTTCTGAATCCCATATGACCAGTGTCCTGATGAGGAGACAGCCATACACAGAGGGAAGATGATGGCCACGTGATGATGAACGCAGAGACCGGAGTGATGTGTCCACGAGCCGAGGCATGCTGGCAACACCCGAAGCTAAGAGAAAGGCATGGGACAGATTCTCCCCTAGAGCCTTCGGAGACAGCGTGGCCCTGCTGACACCTGGATTTTGGACTTCCAGCCCCCAGCAATGTGAGAGAATACATTTCTGTGGCTTTAGACAAACTGGTTTGTGATACTTTTGTTACAGCAGCCACAGGGAACGAACACATTACAGGAGCTTCTGTGTTTTGACTAAATAAGAATAACTTTTGCTCCTCCCAGAACATTTCAGGTGTACCTCCTGCCGTGTCCTGATAGAGCTTACGATGAAACTCCGCAGATAGCAGAGGTTTTCAACGCTGACTTTGAGAACCCTGAACGGGTCTTCTTACGCGGTATACTTCGTGAGCTTTCTGGTCTTATGTCTGATCCTTGAACCAAATTTTCCTGACGGGCACATGTTCCGTTTCACACATTTCTACGTCATACCTGGGGACTCTGACCCCTCTGTGCGATGAGAGGCTCCTGGCGGCAGCCCAGTGGGAGGCCCTGGCTGGTTTCCAGTCTCGGAAGGACTAGACCCTCCTCCTCCTTCAGGAGAGTCTGCGGAAGATCCTATCCCTTCCCCTTGCCTGTGGCACCTTCCAGCTGCTGAGATGGTCCTGTAACCCTGTACTACCTGCTCACGGTAGCCACACCTGGACCGAATCTGGGTGGCAAGCAAAGGCCTGACAGCCCGTGCACATTGACCCCATGAGTTGACCCCACCGTGCTGTTTCCTCAGTGATATATTTCTGACCTTTGAAACCAGGGGACAAAGTTACAAAACAGCGAGTCCCTGGTTCTTTATGTTGCTATCCCGTGGACTTTATGAGTTCACGGTTCTCATCCATCTCCTGACAATACTGCCCTTATTCTTTCACCATCATCATGGAGGAACATGGAATGTCCTCAGAGTCCACCCTTGTTTAGATTTTCTTATCAGCTCACCTGGGACACCCACATACTTTCTCTCCTGCCAAGGATGGAATCAGGATGTAATTGTGTCCAAGAGCTGCCACCACCCAGAGAAGTGGGAAAACAGAGCTGGCTGGTAGTCCCTGCCCCATGGCTCCATTCATCTGGCTCGACCCTGGAGGACAGAGGCCTCCCTGTGAAGCAGCCTGGTAGCTCACAATCCCTCAATCTGCCTCTGTCCTTCAGTAACTCAAAGGGCAGCGGGAAAATTATTAATCAAAATCCAAGTGAACCAAAAATGGAATAATTCCACTCAGGACATTTTATAGGGGTGTGAAGGACTATGCAAACATTTACCATTAAGATGGCAAATCCTCCCACTCTGATGTGGTAAGCTGCTGCTTTCCTAACACTTTATACGGGTCTCATAATACTTTGTTCACCTCACCTATAACTCAGTGCGAGAAAATGTTGTTTACGGGCTTGCGCTCCTGCCCTTGAGGATATGAGTCTCCTCAAGGCAGGAAAGTTTTATTCCCTTATGTGGTAAAACAAACAAACAAGCAAACAAAAACTGCATAAATAGGAGATTCAGGTCAACCCCCTGCCAGCCTTAGCTGGACCACGTTGAGTCAAGGCTCCCTTTCCTAAGACTGCCTTTGTGAGCTAATTTTTAAATTCTAGCTACTAATTTGACCCAAATTTGGACAAGCCAGGGTCCAGACTACACTAGATCTTCTTGCCATGACCTCATTTTGGGGGGCACAGTAGCAACATCTGGACATGGGCAAGGGTAGAGAAAAAGAAAGTTGTCAGGTAGAGTCACTTAGGGCAGTGGTTCTCAAAGTGCGGTCCTGGGACTGGCAGCAGCAGCAGCATCTGGGAACTTGCAGATGCAAATGCTTGAGCCCTGCCCTGACCCACCAAAGCAGAGACGCTAGGGCTGCGGTCCAGGCGCGCATTAGAATGAGCCTTTGCTCAAGTGATCCCGACACATGCTGAAGCCTAAAAACCCCTGACTTAGAGTAATGTCAGCCTAAAAGGACCCAATGTCAGAAGTTCTCTCTTTTTACTGCAAGGGAGGAAGACGTTCTCCCAAGGTTGGGATGCCCAAGGCTCCCTTTGGCGTGGGGTACCCTCAGCTTCCAGCAGCACGCTTACAGCCTACAGCAGGAATGCCAGCCTCCCTGGTCCTTCGGCTGTGTTCACAGGTCTACCCAAGAGCTTCTAGAAAGAGGAGAGAATGTGGAAGGACTTTTAAAGGACCAGGTTTGAGGGAACTTCAAGGCTAGTCCCTCCTTTTATACTCAGGAAACTGACTTGAAAAACTCTTCAGAATTGCATACAAGGCCAGAAGGAAGCTGAGGGCTGGAGGGGAGGAATGTGATAAAGCGTCATCACTAAGTAAATGAACTTCTCAGGTCGGCCTGGAGGCCCTGGCATGGGGGGCAGGAAAACCGGAAGCCTCTTCCTAGAACCCGAAGCCTCGTCAACCTCCCTTTTCAGAGTCATATATGTGGCATGCGACAGGGCAGGATCTATGGTTTGCCAGGACCAAAGTGAGGGAAGGAGTTGGTGAGAACAACAACTTTGGCATATACCTTTGCTAAGCTCTGGGCTAGGGAGTCGGGTGGGGGTAACAGGACGGAAACAGAATATTCCAAATCTTCCCCAAAAGCATCCCCAGCCCTCCAAAGGTCTCAGAGGCGGCGCTCCAGTCACTGAGGTTTGCTGCCCTTCGGAGACCTAACTCCACCAGGCAGGCTGGTCCCTGCCTCCTCTGGCCCCGACTCTGATAATCACACACACCCTTTAAAGCAAAGGTCAGCAGCTATGGCACGGCACCAGATCCAGCCCCCAACCCATTTTTGTATGGCTCGTAAGCTAAGAATCGTGTCTACGTTTTAAAACAATCGAAAAACGCTTTTAAAGACTATTTTATGACACCTGCAAAGCATATAAAATTCACACTTCCGTGCCCATTGATAAAGTTTTACTGAAACACAGATTCGCCCATTTGTTTCATATTTCAAATTACAAGGGTGCACTTGAGTCGCTGCCACAGACACTGTGTGGCCCCCGGAACCAAAAATATCTACTATCTGGCCCTTTTCAAGGCAAACGCTTCTCTAAGAACTTTCCTTGCTTCTTTCCCTCCTGCTGGATTCACCAAGCTTTCCAAGTGTTCCCCTTTCAGTCACGAGGGGATCTGAAACAATCTTGGCATCATCTAAGTCACAAAGATCTGCTCTTAAGAGGGGAAGTTACTGCTACTTTTTTTAATTAAAAGACATTTCCTAATTATTTGTTTCATTTACTAACTAGACCGAGATATTGAAAATTTAGGACTTGAGTAAACATAAGACTGGTATCTGAATATAAACTTTTTGTTGCTACTCACATGCTATGCCAATCTCAGTTGCAAAACAAACAACCCCCACCCCCAAACCCTTAAGCGCCAATCTGTAAACTAGAAAGTCAGTTCACTGGGGACTATACTTCAAAAGCTAACCTTGTGTTCATCCACTGACAATCAGGCTGCCGACAGCTACCCCGATTGGAACTGTGTTAGGAAAAGTTCTAATTCGGCATGGATACCATTCAGGTATTTGGGATCTGAAAACCAAAATGAATATTTCAGAGCACCTCCCAGAAAAGTTACATAGAGTGACAAGCAAATGGTGTTTGAGGCAGGACCCAGAGCTCCAGCCCAGGAGTGGGGCTGCCTGCAAAGCTGAGCTCTGATGGGTACCGGCCCCTGACAGCCTGCACTGGAGAGGAGGCTGCAGCATCTTTCTGGAACGAGCATACTTAGCACCACTAGAAGTCCCAAGGGTGACCCACTAAATACTGCTGCTCCAGAACCACGACTCGGCATGGCACAGAGAGTCTGAGAGCCAGGTGCCCATGCACACCCGGCATTGGGCTCCTACACAGCTCAGTGCTGCCACTGAGGGTGGTATGGACATTTCTGCCTAATGGCTGAGGGAGTCAAGAGCCACAGAGCTTAGCTTACTGATGCAAGATCACAGAGGGAGCAAGTGGCAGAGCAGGAATACAAGTGCAGGCCAAAGTCAGACCGGGTTCTCTCAACCACGTGGCCACACTGTGACAGCCTGCACCCATCCATGCACAGGCTTGCAGGGAGAAGAGGGCTGCTGGTCTCTTGCAGCTCCGTTCTGCTTCTGCGTTCATTCCAGAGCTGTTTATTCGGAAGCAGGCAGGATTAAATTGTTTTCTATTTGTTCCGCCGGCACTCCATGCCTACCTGTGGAGGACCGGCTACTCTCCTCTATGCCTTCTCTTGAAGCTCGAAGACAGCGGCAGAACGTTAAATAGGGCCCCAACGGGCCAGCCCCAGTTCCTCTTGGACCAGGGCTCCCTCAGCAGCTCTGGAGTCACCTGGCCAGCCAGAGGCAAGAGAAGCGCCAGAACAGCCCCTGAGCGCCCCGCTCCCCCCTCCTGGACGGAGGCTCTGCTGGCCCTGCCATCACCAGCACGATGCAGTCTAGCTTCCAGCCCACTCTCAGCCCACAGGGTGGGAACACAGAGACCGAGGATTCACAACAGGTAGGCAGGTCAAGGTTACTGCGTTCGTTCTTCCAACCTGTGACCGGGTGCCTGGGGTCCTCTGCCTCCGCGCCCGGGGACGAGATGGGGCGGGGAGGCTGCCCGCCCTGCAAACACGCCCCAGCCTGCGAATCCCACCGCCACCCCGGGCTCCGCTGACCCCCGGTCGCTTCCCGCCACGGCGAGGTGTCCCTGATGCGCGTCTGCCCTCCCGCGGTGCCAGCGTTGCCGGCTCCGCCCGCAGGTCCGCCAGCCGCCGGCGACCGCTGGGACCTGCGTGGCAGCCCGGCCCCGCCCCTCGGCGACCCCTCCGCGGCGCCCCGACTGCGCAGCCCCTGCGCCGGGCTCCCCGCGACCCCGGCCCCGCGCGCCTACCCATGGTGGCGGCTCCGAGGGCTCCCTGCGACTGGCGAGCGAGGAGTCCAGGACGGAGGACTTTTTGCTAAGGCGTTGCTTCCTGTGACTTGGTGTGCAGGCCCTGCCCAGCACCTGTGTAGCTGGAGGCGCTCGGGCGGGGCAGCAGGGCTCCACCCTTGGAGGCGGTGGAACGGCAGAGACAGAGGTCAGAGACCCTGGAGCCCCAGCAGAGGGACACCTGTCCGTAGCCGGCACCTGGACTCCGCTGTTCAGACACCCCTGGGCCTCGGGGGCCGGCCAGAGGCATAGCGCGGGTGACAGGGGGGACCTGGGCCGGGGACGCCCCAGCTTGAGCGCGCATCTGAGCCACGGGGAAGGAGCATGAAATTCAGGGCCCTCGGCCTCAGCTGGATTTGCTGACTCAGTAGGTCGGGGTGGGGCTCGAGAATTTGCGTTTCTAACAAGTGCTAAGGTGAGGTTGACAGCTGTTGCTCAGGGGACCGCACTCTGGAAAGCACTGCCTGGGAAAGCACTACGTCTGCGCAGGGAAGCAAAAGTGGGTGGAAGGCTGCTCAGTTTAATGTGTGCGCGGTGCCCGGACTTGTGTCTTTAGGTGGAGTGTGAGTGTGGAAAGCATTTACGGAGGATTCTGCACTTCCTTTCTTTAAGAATAAAAGGGGACTTCCCCAGTGGTTAAGAATCCGCCTGCCAATGCAGGGGACATGAGTTCCATCCGTGATCAGAGAAGATCCCACATGATGCGGAGCAACTAAGCCCGTGCAACTACTACTGAGCTTGTGCCCTAGAGCCCGGGAGCCACAACTACCGAGCCCACGCGCCCAGAGCCTGTTCTCCGCAACAAGAGAAACCACCGCAATGAGAAGCCCGCGCACCGCAACGAAGAGTAGCCCCCGCTCGACGCAACTAGAGAAAGCCCACGCGCTGCAACAAAGACCCAACGCAGCCAAAAATAAATAAATAAATAAAATTGATTTAAAAAATAAATAAATCAAAATCTAATAAACACCATTATGCTATTGAAATTGTAAATGTTCACTGCAGAGTCAGGCAATAGAATATGATTACATTTTCATGGTACCTTTTCTGATTACATTTACTCCGTGGTTCCAGTGTTTCACTCCTGTGCCAAGCAGAATGTTCCAGATGTCACTGTCAAATGGATTTCTTTTCTAAGCCCCACCACTGGTTCCATTTGAGGCACGTTTTAGTTTGCCTTACGCAACTGTTGTATAGCTTTTCTTCTTCTTTTTCATAATTGCGTTTAGCTTTTTTCTTACTGCTAGAATAAGCACACGCTTTCACTTTATTCTGAAGATTATCCAACTCTCTAATCATGCTATTACATGGAAACCACTTTCTTCTAGAGGGTTCACCCTTACATCTGGCTCCCATCAGGGCTGAGTGCCCTGTGGGCTTGGGGCACAGTCCTGCTGGGACTCCCCTCCAGGGCTCTTCCCGTTAGGATTTCTGCTGTTGGATCCCATGACTCACTGACTTCCTCCCTCCTTCCTTCTCCCCTTCCTTTCCTTCCTTGGAGAACATAATCAGAAAGGGTGCTTGGCAAACACATTTTCTACCTGCCTGAAAACATCTTCATTTTGCTCTTACACCTGAATGAACTTCTTCGTTGGAATTCAATTTCCCTCAGAATTACGAAGACATGGCCTCTTGTCTTCCAGCATCAGTGTAGCTGCAGAGTTCATTTATTTTTTTCACTGTAGGTTTCCTTCTAAGTTTTTCACTCTTCTCATGAGAACGTGCCTAGAGGTGAGTTTATGGGGGTTTTTATACATCTTTATTGGAGTATAATTGCTTTACACTGTTGTGTTAGTTTCTGCTGTATAACAAAGTGAATCAGCTATATGTATACACATATCCCCATAACCCCACCTTCTTGTGTCTCCCTCCCACCCCCCCATCCCACCCCTCTAAGTGGTCACAAAGCACCGAGTTGACCTCCCTGTGCTATGCAGCTGCTTCCCACTAGCTATCGATTTTGCATTTGGTAGTGTATATATGTCCATGTCACTCTCTCACTTCGTCCCAGCTTCCCCTTCCCCCCAACCCGGGTCCTCAAGTTCATTCTCTACGTCTGTGTCTTTATTCCCGTCTTGCCCCTAGGTTCTTCAGAACCTTATTTTTTTTTTTTAGATTCCATATATATGTGTTAGCGTACGGTATTTGTTTTTCTCTTTCTGACTTACTTCACTCTGTATGACAGACTCTAGGTCCATCCACCTCATTACAAATAACTCAATTTCGTTCCTTTTTATGGCTGAGTAATATTCCATTGTATATATGTGCCACATCTTCTTTATCCATTCATCTGTCAATGGACATTTAGGTTGCTTCCATGTCCTGGCTATTGTAAATAGAGCTGTAGTGAACATTGTGGTACATGACTCTTTTTGAATTATGGTCTTCTCAGGGTATATGCCCAGTAGTGGGATTGCTGGGTCATATGGTAGTTCTATTTTTAGTTTTTTAAGGAGCCTCCAAACTGTTCTCCATAGTGGCTGCATCAATTTACATTCCCACCAACAGTGCAAGAGGGTTCCCTTTTCTCCACACCCTCTCCAGCATTTATTGTTGTAGACATTTTGATGATGGCCATTCTGACCGGCGTTACGTGATACCTCATTGTGATTTTGATTTGCATTTCTCTAATGATTAGTGATGTTGAGTATCCTTTCATATGTTTGTTGGCAATCTGTATACCTTCTTTGGAGAAATGTCTATTTAGGTCTTCTGCCCAATTTTGGATTGGGTTGGTTTTTTTCATATTGAGCTGCAAGAGCTGCTTGTATATTTTGGAGATTAATCTTTTGTCGGTTGCTTCATTTGCAAATATTTTCTCCCATTCTGAGGGTTGTCTTTTTGTCTTGTTTATGGTTTCCCTTGCTATGCAAAAGCTTTTAAGTTTCATTAGGTCCCATTTGTTTATTTTTGTTTTTATTTCCATTACTCTAGGAGGTGGGTCAAAAAGGATCTTGCTTTGATTTATTTCATAGAGTGTTCTGCCTATGTTTTCCTCTAAGAGTTTTATAAAGTCTGGCCTTACATTTAGATCTTTAATCCATTCTGAGTTTATTTTTGTGTATGGTGTTAGGAAGTGTTCTAATTTCATTCTTTTACATGTAGCTGTCCAGTTTTCCCAGCACCACTTATTGAAGAGGCTGTCTTTTATCTACTGTATATTCTTGCCTCCTTTGTCAAAAATAAGGTGACCATATGTGCATGGGTTTATCTCTGGGCTTTCTACGCTCTTCCATTGATCTATATTTCTGTTTTTGTGCCAGTACCATACTGTCTTGATTACTGTAGCTTTGTAGTATAGTCTGCAGTCAGGGAGCCTGATTCCTCCAGCTCTGTTTCTCTTTCTCAAGATTGCTTTGACTATTTGGGGTCTTTTGTGTTTCCATACAAATTGTAAAATTTTTTGTTCTAGTTCTGTGAAAAATCCCACTGATAACTTGATAGGCATTGCACTGAATCTGTAGATTGCTTTGGGTAGTAGAGTCATTTTCAACAATGTTGATTCTTCCAGTACAAAAACATGGTGTATCTCTCCATCTGTTTGTATCATCTTTAATTTCTTTTATCAGTGTCTTACAGTTTTCTGCATACAGGTCTTCCTTTGGTAGGTTTATTCCTAGGTATTTTATTCTTTTTGTTGCAATGGTAAATGGGAGTGTTTCCTTAATTTCTCTTTCAGATTTTTCATCATTAGTGTATAGGAATGCAAGAGATTTCTGTGCATTAATTTTGTATCCTGCTACTTTACCAAATTCATTGATTAGCACTAGTAGTTTTCTGGTAGCCTCTTTAGGATTCTCTATGTATAGTATCATGTCATCTGCAAACAGTGACAGCTGTACTTCTTTTCCGATTTGGATTCCTCTTATTTCTCTTTCTTCTCTGATTGCTGTGGCTAAAACTTCCCAAACTATGTTGAATAATAGTGGTGAGAGTGGGCAACCTTGCCTTGTTCCTGATCTTAGAGGAAGTGGTTTCAGTTTTTCACCATTGAGAACGATGTTGGCTGTGGGTCTGTCATATACGGCCTTTATTATGTTGAGGTAAGTTCCCTCTATGCCTACTTTCTTGAGGGTTTTTATCATAAATCGGTGTTGAATTTTGTCGAAAGCTTTCTCTGCATCTATTGAGATGATCATATAGTTTTTATCCTTCAATTTGTTAATATGGTGTATCACGTTGATTGATTTGCATATATTGAAGAATCCTTGCATTCCTGGAATAAACCCCACTTGATCATGGTGTATGACCCTTTTAATGTGCTGCTGGATTCTGTTTGTTAGTATTATTATTATTATTTTTTTTTGCGGTACGCAGGCCTCTCACTGTTGTGGCCTCTCCCATTGCGGAGCACAGGCTCCGGACGCGCAGGCTCAGCGGCCATGGCTCACGGGCGCAGCCGCTCTGTGGCATGTGGGATCTTCCCAGACCAGGGCAGGAACCCGTGTTCCCTGCATTGGCAGGCAGACTCTCAACCACTGCACCACCAGGGAAGCCCTGTTTGCTAGTATTTTGTTGAGGATTTTTGCATCTATGTTCATCAGTGATATTGGCCTGTAGTTTTCTTTTTTTGTGACATCTTTGTTCGGATTTGGTATCAGGGTGATGGTGGCCTCATAGGATGAGTTTGGGAGTGTTCCTCCCTCTGCTATATTTTGGAAGCGTTTGAGAAGGATAGCTGTTAGCTCTTCTCTAAATGTTTGATAGAATTCACCCATGAAGCCATTGGTCCTGGGCTTTTGTTTGTTGGAAGATTTTTAATCACAGTTTCAATTTCAGTGCTTGTGATTGGTCTGTTTATATTTTTTATTTCTTCCTGGTTCAGTCTCAGAAGGTTATGCTTTTCTAAGAATTTGTCCATTTCTTCCAGGTTGTCCATTTTATTGGCATATAGTAGCTTGTAGTAATCTCTCATGATCCTCTGTATTTCTGCAGTGTCAGTTGTTACTTCTCCTTTTTCATTTCTAATTCTGTTGATCTGAGTCTTTTCCCTTTTTTTCCTGATGAGTCTGGCTAATGGTTTATCAATTTTGTTTATCTTCTCAGAGAACCAGCTTTTAGTTTTATTGATCTTTGCTATCGTTTTCTTCATTTCTTTTTCATTTATTTCTGATCTGATCTTTATGATTTCTTTCCTTCTGCTAACTTTGGGGGTTTTTTTGTTCTTCTTTCTCTAATTGCTTTAGGTGTAGGGTTAGGTTGTTTATTTGAGATGTTTCTTGTTTCTTCAGGTAGGATTGTATTGCTATAAACTTCCCTCTTAGAACTGCTTTGGCTGCATCCCATAGGTTTTGGGTTGTCATGTTTTCACTGTCATTTGTTTCTACGTATTTTTTGATTCCCTCTTTGATTTCTTCAGTGATCTCTTGGTTATTTAGTAGTGTATTGTTTAGCCTCCACGTGTTTGTATTTTTTACAGTTTTTTTCCTGTAATTGATATCTAGTCTCATAGTGTTGTGGTTGGAAAAGATATTTGATACGATTTCAATTTTCTTAAATTTAACAAGGCTTGATTTGTGACCCAAGATACGATCTATCCTGGAGAATGTTCCATGAGCACTTGAGAAGAAAGTGTATTCTGTTGTTTTTGGATGGAATGTCCTATAAATATCAATTAAGTCCATCTGGTATAATGTGTCATTTAAAGCTTGTGTTTCCTTATTTATTTTCATTTTGGATGATCTGTCCATTGGTGAAAATGGGGTGCTAAAGTCCCCTACGATTACTGTGTTACTGTCAGTTTCCCCTTTTATGGCTGTTAGCATTTGCCTTATGTATTGAGGTGCTCCTATGTTGGGGTGCATAAATATTTACAATTGTTATAGCTTCTTGGATTGACCCCTTGATCATTATGTAGTGTCCTTCTTTGTCTCTTGTAATAGTCTTTATTTTAAAGTCTATTTTGTCTGATATAGAATTGCTACTCCAGCTTTCTTGTGATTTCCATTTGCATGGAATATCTTTTTCCATCCCCTCACTTTCAGTCTGTATGTGTCCCTAGGTCTGAAGTGGGTCTCTTGTAGACAGCATATATACGGGTCTTGTTTTTGTATCCATTCAGCCAGTGTATGTCTTTTGGTTGGAGCATTTAATCCATTTACATTTAAGGTAATTATCAATATGTATGTTCCTATTACCATTTTCTTAATTGTTCTGGGCTTCTTATTGTAGGTCTTTTCCTTCTCTTGTGTTTCCTGCCTAGAGAAGTTCCTTTAGCATTTGTTGTAAAGCTGGTTTGGTGGTGAATTCTCTTAGCTTTTGCTTGTCTGTAAAGGTTTTAATTTCTCTGTCGAATATGAATGAGATCCTTGCTGGGTAGAGTAATCTTGGTTGTAGGCTTTTCTCTTTCATCACTTTAAATAGGTCCTGTCACTCCCTTCTGGCTTGCAGAGTTTCTGCTGAAAGATCAGCTGTTAACCTTATGGGGATTCCCTGTATGTTATTTGTTGCTTTTCCCTTGCTGCTTTTAATATTTTTTCTTTGTATTTAATTTTTGAAAGTTTGATGAATATGTGTCTTGGCATGTTTCTCCTTGCATTTATCCTGTATGGGATTCTCTAGGCTTCCTGGACCTGACTATTTCCTTTTCCATGTTACTGAAGTTTTCAACTATAATCTCTTCAAATAGTTTCTCAGTCCCTTTTTTTTTTTCCTCTTCTTCTTCTGGGATCCCTATAATTCAAATGTTGGTGCATTTAATGTTGTTCCAGAAGTCTCTGAGACTGTCCTCAATTCTTTTCATTCTGTTCTGCGGTAGTTATTTCCACTATTTTATCTTCCAGGTCACTTATCCGTTCTTCTTCCTCAGTTATTCTATTGATTCCTTCTAGAGAATTTTTGATATCATTTATTCTGTTATTCATCAGTTTGTTTGCTCTTTAGTTCTTCTAGATCCTTGTTAAACATTTCTTGTATTTTCTCCATTCTATTTCCAAGATTTTGGATCATCTATCATTACTCTGAATTCTTTTTCAGGTAGACTGACTATTTCCTCTTCATTTGTTTGGTCTGGTGGGTTTTTACCTTGCTCCTTCATCTGCTGCGTATTTCTCTGTCTTCTCATTTTTCTTAACTTACTGTCTTTGGGGTCTCCTTTTTTGCAGCCTGCAGGTTCGTAGTTCCCATTGTTTTTGGTGTCTGCCCCCAGTGGCTAAGCTTGGTTCAGTGGGTTGTGTAGGCTTCCTGGTGGAGGGGACTGGTGACTGTATTCTGGTGGATGAGGCTGGATCCTGTCTTTCTGGGGGGCAGGACCATGTTCAGTGGTGTGTTGTGGGGTGTCTGTGAACTTAGTATGATTTTAGGCAGCCTCTCTGCTAATGGGTGGGATTGTGTTCCTGTCTTGCTAGTTGTTTGGCATGGGGTGTCCAGCACTGGAGCTTGCTGGTCATTGAGTGGAGCTGGGTCTTAGTGTTGCAATGGAGATCTCTGGGAGAGCTCTCGCAATTGATATTACGTGGGGCTGGGAGGTCTCTGGTTGTCCAATGTTCCCAACTGAGCTCTCCTACCTCAGAGGCTCAGGCCTGACACCCAGCCAGAGCACCAAGACTCTGTCAGACACACGGCTCAGAAGAAAAGGGAGGGAAAAAAAAGGAAAAAATAAATAAAGTTATTAAGACAAATTTTTTTAATTATTAAAATAAAAAAAGAAGAGAGAAACCAAACCAATAAACAAATCCACCAATGATAACAAGCACTAAAAACTAAACTAAGATAAACATATAAATCAAAAACAAGTCAGTCACAGACAGCAAACCCCAAGTCTACAGTTGCTCTCAAAGTCCACTGCCTCAATTTTGGGGTGATTCATTTTCTATTCAGGTATTCCACAGATGCAGGGTACATTAAGTTGATTGTGGAGAAACAATCTGTTGCTCCTGAGGCTGTTGGGAGAGATTTCCCTTTTTCTTCTTAGTTCGCACAACTCTTGGGGTTCAGCTTTGGATTTGGCCCTGCCTCTGCATGTAGGTCGCCCTCTGGCGTCTGTTCTTTGCCCAGACAGGAGGGGGTTAATGGAGTGGCTGATTAGGGGGTCTGGCTCACTGAGGCCGGTGGGGAGGGAGGGGTACGGATGTGGGGCAAGCGTGTGGTGGCAGAGGCCAGCAAGACATGAAAGCCTGAGGCGCACCCTCTTTTCTCCCAGGGAAGTTGTCCCTGGATCACCGGATCCTGGCAGCGGCGGGCTGCACAGGCTAGCGGGAGGGGAGGTGTGGATAGTGACCTGAGCTCGCACACAGGCTCCTTGGTGGCTGTAGCAGCAGCCTTAGCGTCTCATGCCCATCTCTGGTGTCTGCGCTGATAGCCGTGGCTCGTGCCCATCTCTGGGGCTCATTTAGGTGTTCTGAATTCCCTCTCCTCTTGCGCCCCAAAACAATGGTCTCTTGCCTCTTAGGCAGGTCCAGACTTTTTCCCAGACTCCCTCCCGGCTAGCTGTGGTGCACTAGCCCCTTCAGGCTGTGTTCACGCAGCCAACCCCAGTCCTCTCCCTGGGGTCTGACCTCCAAAGCCTGAGCCTCAGCTCCCAGCCCCCACCCGCCCTGGCGGGTGAGCAGACAAGCCTCTCAGGCTGGTGAGTGCTGGTCGGCACTGATCCTCTGTGCCGGAATCTCTCCACTTTGCCCTCCGCACCCCTGTTGCTGCGCTCTCCTCCACGGCTCCGCAGCTCCCCCGCCGCCACCCCCCGTCTCCGCCCGTGAAGGGGCTTCCTAGTGTGTGGAAACCTTTCCTCCTTCACAGCTCCCTCCGAGTGGTGCAGGTTCCATCCCTATTTTTTTGTCTCTGTTTTCTCTTTTTTCTTTTGCCCTACCCAGGTACGTAGGGAGTTTTTTGCCTTTGGGGAAGGCTGAGGTCTTCTGCCAGCGTTCAGTAGGTGTTCTGTAGGAGTTGTTCCACAGGTAGATGTATTTTTGATGTATTTGTGGGGAGGAAAGTGATCCCCACGTCTTACTCCTCTGCCATCTTGAAGGTCCTTCAGGAAGATGTTTTTAAATAACAGGGAGAAGGGCCGACAGACCACACATATGGCTGGTTGGGGAGCACAGAAGCAAGGCCTGGGTACTCGATCTCTCTAACTTTCAGTTTCCTCTCTCTCTAAACGGAGTTACTGATCTGTTTGGGCTGTGGCAAAGGGGAGAGGTAGTCTACATTCAGTGTGTGGCATATAACAAGGGCTGTATAGGTACTGTTTTTACATTATTATTCATCATGTGACTCTGGAATATCCCAAATCCAAGCGTAGAGTCAAAACTGAGTTGAGCATCAGTTCTTAGAGGAACTGAACTTCTGCCTGTCCTTTTGCCCCCCACCCCGCCCCAATTTCACCAAAGCTAAGCTCCCAACTACTGCAAGAAGCTGTATGGATCACTAAGAAAGAAAACAACAACGATTAAACGATGACACAAGGCTTTCTTATCACTAGGTACAGGAGGCAACTGATTTCAGAGATGTTTAAATGGGAAAACGTGTCAGAGCCAGTGAGTGATAGTTCACTGGGTTCTACTAGATAATCTCTGTGACTTTGGACCTCACTGGGGCAGGGAGCAGGGGAAGGAGACAGGGAAGGAGATGGGCAGAGGCAGGCAGGAAGCCTCTGAGCTACAGCCAGGACCAGAGGAAGGACTGGGTGGTTTATAATACTGCACACATGTCTCACATGCACGAACGGCCTGAGCTGCCTGTACACAAGCAACGTTTCCCAGGGACACACCCCGAGAAGGCTGTGGGCTCAGAGACGGACGTGAGAGGCTTCAGAACATTTTGTCTTAAACTTCCTGACTCTTAGGTCGCCCCTTAGCATCTCTAACCTTTGGAAATGTGTTTTATGTCTGTTTCAGGGCAACCTGAGAAAATAAAGATTTTATACCCAGTGTATAAAAAGTACCCTGAAGAGGATTTGTTCCTTTGTTCAGAAATATTTATTGAGCATCTATTATGTGAGTCATATTAAAAATGAGAAGCCCTCCCTGGCGTAGGATTTGCAGTCTTGTGGGATGGGCTGTGCACACTAATGGGTGACTTTTCTGTGTTCAGGTGGCCCGTGAAGAAGAGGAAGCTGTGTAAGGAGCCAAATGTCATACGGGATCTTAAGAGCCTGGGCCCGAAATCCATTTCCACCACTCACTGGCTTTGGCAGCTTGGATGTCCAGCTTTGTGGGGGTCTGTGTGTCTCAGTTACCTCATCTGTAAAATGGGGCTTCACATAGTACTTCTCTCTTAGCATTATTGTAAGGACCCAATGAGTTAACACATGCCTGCCTGTTATGAGTACTTATTAAGTGTTCATTATCTTAACAGTCAGAAGCCACTATCCAAAATTAATTTTTAAATATTAAAAAATTCGAAATAGTATAAAAGACAGTATAAACTCTTTTTCCCATCCTATTCCCCAACTACCTGCCTCTCTTCCCAACAGCCAAATTGTCTTCCAGAGATAATTTAGGTTCATACAAGCAAATGGTAGCACATATATAAATGGCACAGATTATATACACCATTCTGCACCTCGGTTTTTTTAAGCTTGAAACTTTATCTTAGATGGCTTTCCAAATCAGAAGTAAGAAACAGAGGTTTCTCATTCATTTTTTGTTGGTGTTGAATTTTTCTCTGTTATACAGATATCTTGAAAATTGCCTTATAATCTCTTTTAAAAAGGCGCCTTTTTATTTTTTCTATTTTATTTATTTATTTATTTTTGGTTGTGTTGGGTCTTTGTTGCTGCACACGGGCTTTCTGTAGTTGTGGTGAGCGGGGGCTACTCTTCATGCGGTGTGAGGGCTTCTCATTGCGGTGGCTTCTCTTGTTGCAGAGCACAGGCTCCAGGCGTATGGGCTTCAGTAGTTGTGGTACACAGGCTCAGTAGTTGTGGCTCGCAGGCTCAGTAGTTGTGGCGCACGGGCTTAGTTACTCCGCAGCAGGTGGGATCTTCCCAGACCAGGGATCAAACCTGTGTCCCCTGCATTGGCAGGTGGATTCTTAACCACTGAGCCACCAGGGAAGTCCCAAAAAAGACACCTTTTTTAAAATAATGAAACTATTTTAAACTTGAAGAATTTTTATTCTTGTACTCTTAAATTTTAATATTAAAAAATAAATTTTTGGGCTTCCCTGGTGGTGCAGTGGTTGAGAGTCCACCTGCCGATGCAGGGGACACGGGTTTGTGCCCCGGTCCGGGAAGATCCCACATGCCGCGGAGCAGCTGGGCCCGTGAGCCATGGCCGCTGAGCCTGCGCGTCTGGAGCCTGTGCTCCACAACGGGAGAGGCCGCAACAGTGAGAGGCCCGCGTACCGCAAAAAACAAACAAACAAACCAAAAAAAACCAACAACAACAAAATAAATTTTGGATATTCTGATTAATATGTGGCAATAAATTGAAAAATACATATGAAATGGACAATTCCAGAAAAATAGAAATGACATATGGGGCTCAGGATAAAAACCAGAATTCAGAGTTGTAACAATATAGTATCTAAAATGTCCAATTTCAACAAAAAAGTATGAGACAGGTGAAGTAGCAGGAAAGTGTTACCCGCCCCCAGCCCCCATTCCGCAAGAGAACACAATCAACAGGAACTGACTGAATGGGCCCAGAGGCTGCATTTCACAGAAAAAATGCTTTGCAGCTTTTATAATTGTGTCCAAAGAATTAAAGGAAGCCATGTTCAGAGAATTTAAGGAAAATATGTTGATAGTGACTTAACAAATAAGAAAATAACAACAAAAAAAATTGAAACTATCACAAGGAACCAAGTGGAAATTCTATAGTTGAAAAGAACAGTGGCCAAAATGAAAAATTCACTAGATGGGCTTAACAGTAGATTTGCGATGGCTGTATCTAGCAGATTTATTCTTCAAGGATAAAAGCATAAAAATACTCCAGTTAAATAAAGATTGGGGTAATGTGTTGCTAGCAAACCTGCCTTACAAGAAATACTAAAGGAAGTACTTCAGGCTGAAAGGAAATGACAACAGATAGTAACCTGAAAAAATTAAGGGTGCTGGAAATAGTAAATTTGAGGGTAAATATAAAACACCGTATAAGTAGACTTTTTAAATTATCGACTCTTAATTTTTTTAAGAAAACAAAATTATGCAAATCAATAACATTATATTGTTGCGTTTATAACATATACAGATGTAATATACAGTTATATGTCAACTATTCAATAATCTAAATTGATAATTGATAATCTAAATGAAAAGGAAAAAATCCTAGAAAGATACAAACTACTGAATTGATTCAACAAGAAATAGGAAGTCTGAATACACCTATAACAAATAAAGAGATTGAATTAGTAAATAGAAACTTCTCCCAAAGAAAAACGTAAGCCCAGATGACCTCATGGGTGAATTCTACCAAACATTAAAAGGAGAATTAATGTCAAATCTTTAGAAGCTCTTGGAAAAAAACAGAAGGGGAGGAAACACTTCCCAGCTCATTCTATGAGGCCAGTATTTCCCTAATACCAAAACTAGATAAAGACATCGCAAGAAAAGGTCAGTATCTTTTACGAATATAGAAGAAACTTCCCAACAAATACTAACAAACTGAATCTGGCAACAAACAAAAAGGATTATGCATGACTAAGTAGGATTTATCCCAGGAATGCAAGATTTAACATACAAAAATCAATGTAACACACCATATTAATAGAATAAATGGTAAAACCACATTATTTCAATAAATACAGGAAAAAAATTTGATGACCTCCAACAACTTTTCATGTTAAAAACACTCAGCAAACTAGGACTAGAAGGTACTTCATCAACTTGACGAGGGCCCCCTTTCCCTTCAGATCAGAAACAAAGCCAAGGATGCCTGCTCCCAGCTACTTCTATTCAATCTTGTATCCAGAAATTCCACTACTAGGTGTGGCACAAGAGAGTTGAAAAGACAAAAACATGCACACAAATATTCATAGCAGCATTATTCACAATAGCCAAAAAGTGAAACAACCAAAATGTCCATCACCGGATAAAGGATAAACAAAATGTGGCCCTATCCATACAATGGGATATTATTCAGTCATAAAAAGGAATGACACAGGCTACAACAAGGATGAACCTTGAAAACATTATGATAAGTGAATGAAGCCAGAAACAAAAGCCCACCATAGGAATTTACTTATATAAATGTTCAGACTAGTCAAATCCACAGAGATAGAAAGTAGAGTAACAGCTGCCAGAAGCAGGGAGGAAAGGGGGTGGGGACTGACTGTTAGTAGGTGCAGGGTCTCCTTTTGGAGTGATGGAGATGGTCTGGAACTATACACTGGTGAGAGTGTACAATGAACATTCTAAAAACTACTGAATTATATGCTTAAAGGGTGAATTTTACGGTATGGGAATGATATCTCCATTTTTAAAATCCATGAGTTAAAAGAAATGGTACTGGAAGTCCTAGCCAGATCACAAACATACAGCTGGAGAGATTTTCACCCAAGTGCATTCACGTATCACCTAAATAAAAAATAGAACATTCTTGTAGTTTCAGAAGCACCCCTTGTGCCAGTCACTAAGCCACCTAAAAGTAACCACTCTGCCACCTGCTAACACTGAAGGTGACTTTGAACTTCATATAAATGGAATCATGCGGTATGTACTCTTCACGTCTGACTTCTTTCATCCAACATTACGTTCATCAGTTTCACACACGTGCGTGTGTACTTGAAGCACGTTCATTTCTCTTTGTGGATTGCATTCCATTGTGTAAATACACCACAGTTTATCTGCTCATTCTCCTGTTGATGGGCATTTTGGGTTGTTTCTACATTTTGGCTCTTAGTGTTGTGAACACTTTTGCGTACGTCTTTTATTATATATTTATAAAGCATTTCTCTTGGATATCTTCTGCCAAAGGCTGGTTCATAAGGTATATGTGTGGTCATTTTTAATATGCAATCCCGGATAGTTTTTCCAAGTGGTTGTACCAATTATACTCCCAACAGTGAAACATGAGAGTTACAGGGGGTTTTTTAGAGGCAAAAATATTAAAAATATGTGTTCATCAACATGGCAGGAAAGGCAAGACTGCTGCCATATACTTTATTCGCATGAGCCTAAGGCCATATTGACATCATTTTTCCTTGTCTTTTCTCATGCTGCTCTAGGAAGCTTTTCAGGGCAGGAAGACCCCAGGTCCTGTTACAGCACCCCTGTTACCTAGCCTCTTTCTTAGATGCCTTCAGTACAAACTCTTATGCTGCACTGAGTGAAGGAAAGCACAGGACAAGGGGTCTTTGGGGGCCTGGTATATCCCAAAGGCCCAGAACACTGCCTGGCACATAATAGGAGCTCAAGAAGTATTTGCTGAATGACTGTAACATCCCTTTTACTCTGGTAGGTAAGTGGATGCTATTATTATCCTCCATTTATTAAGGCAGAGATGAGCTACTGGCTCCAAGTCCACTTTCAGGAGGTGGCAGAGCCAGAATCTAAGCCCAGGCCCCTTGACTCCGGAGCCCAAGAGCTCAGCCATCTGCTCTCCAGCCTCCCATGGACGTTGGCCATGCTTTTGTTTCTGGTGGGGACAAGGTGGGGAAGGAGGGATGCTGGAGCCCTTGGGAAGATGCAAAGTCTAAGAAAGGGCTGTTCTCAGAAGCTGGGAGATTCAGAGTCTTGGGCAACAGGCCGGAGAGCAGGGTTCTGGGAGGGGGATGGTGGTCATGAGCGGAGGTGGACCTTTGGTGACTCAGGTCCACCCCTGGAAGGAAGCAGACCTGCAGGGCTGTGTGCTGGGACTGCATGGTGCGCCCCTTGTAGAACCTCTTTGGTTGAGCTGCCCTTCCACGTGGTGCCCTCGGCTTTCTGATACACAAGGTCTATTGGAAGCTTGTTGCTGAGACGGCCGTTCTTTAGGGACCCTAAGAAGTTCATGTCCTATCTCAGTTTCAGGACCACTTATGTTTTCCTTCAGCAATTGTTTTAGTCACCTACTGAAAATTGAGTTTCTTTCTCCACTGGCAACTAAAACGCCAAATGTGTACGCTTTCCTGTGGGCAAAAGTCTAGGTCTTTAATTATACGCCATTTTGTCTCAGCTCCACTCTTGCCTCTCTTTTATGTTCCTGGCTTGGTTTTCTTCTTTCTACCCACCTTCCACCTGAAATTATTTCTGGAACAATGTGAAATATACATAAATTAGTTCAACATATTAAAGCCTTAATATTAATGAGGAAAGGCCTGTCTTTTCTTGCCTTATCATCTCTTAAGCAGCCCGTGAGCTACTGCTGTTTGCACTGGCTCAGGAAGCACTGGCCTGGGACACTTGGGGTTTTGGTCCTGACTGCCAGCACATCACTGTACCCTTTGAGCCTCCTTCTCCTGTTGTGTGGCTCACTCTGAAGTGGTGAAGAAAAACAAGATAAGCGCAAAGCACTCAGGCAGGTGCTTTATCAGCACAGTAACAGGCATCATCACAGTGACAGCTCTCTTACTGAGACAGAATGCCAGCCCTTGAGCTTCTGCTTACGAATGAATGAGGGCAACCAAGAGTGGGCAGACCGCTCAGGGTCAGGTTCGGGTTCTTGCCTAGAGCTCTTGGCCAGTCATGGAGATGACCATTCCGGAAGTGGTGTGTTGCTGTGGGCACAGAGGGAGGAAGTGACGACTTCAAGCTGATGACCTTCAGATAGAAGAACATTCGGAAGTAATTCTCAGCTGGAGAGGGGACTGGACGGAACTGACCAGCTCTGCTAGCTCACTGCTCTCCCAGCCCCTCCGAGTGGTGGAGGTGACCGCTGTGAGGCTGCACTTGGGGGAGCCTGGCTCTCCTGGATGTCCATGTCTGTGTCCTCAATGTCTTGTGGAGGGAGCCTCCCTCCCTCCTTCTCTCACTCTCCTTCCCCCCACTCTCTCCCCCAGCGTCTCTCAATTCCTTTCATCCAACATGTGGAGCGTTCACTCACCGCCAGGCACTGTGCTTGGCACCAGGAGAGACCAAATGAGAAGGAGACCCCATCTCTGCTCTTCTGAGGCTCACGTTCCAGGCAGGTTATTCTGATACTCAGGAAATAACTGGGGCTGGGTGGGTGGAGGGTTTCAAAGCTGCATCCTCTGTAACCGACCAGCAGATGCTCCAACCAACAGCCTTCACAGAGCTTCAAAACACTGGAACACGCTACTGAAAGGTTTGTGGAATCTTCTTATCTTAAGATTAAAAATCGAAATGATGGTCGTACCTGTTTTCACACATCATATGGTGCATACATAGAATTCCATTAGGCTAACTCATTCCTTAAATATACTGAAGATATTAAAAGAGCTGGCTATTTAGACAGAGTTTTAGCTGAGCGCTGCATCTTGGCGGGAGAGTTGACTTTTGCTGCCAGGCCCCTTGGCTTTGGGTGGGAGACGGGGGGTTGCTTAGAGCAGCGGTTCCCAGACCTTACTGGACAGATGAACCTTGTTGAAACGTAGATTCTGAATCAGAGGTTGGGGTGGAGACCGAGACCCTCCATCTCACAAGCTCCACGTGCTCGTGTGGTTGAGGCTGCTGGTCTGCAACCATCCCACCAACAAGGGATGGGATCAAGGCCTCTCAACGCCGGCACTACTGACAGCGGGACTGGGAAATTCCTCGCCGTAGGGGGCTGCCTTGTGCAGCGCAGGACCCTCAGCCGCATCCCTGGGCTCTTCCCGCGAGATTTCAGCAGCAGCCCCACCCCCGACTGTGACAACCTAAAAAAGGCTCCAAACATCCCCACATGTCCCCTGGGGACCGAACCAAAATTGTTCCCAGTTGAGAACCACTGGGCACATGACTTTCAAAGACCCTCCTCAGCCCAAGTTTCTATGATCACAAGCCGACATCAAAACACACATGCCACTAAGCCTTTAAAGACGACCCTAGAGCTAGTCTCTAAATGTCCTTTTAAAGGTATGAAGTCTGGGATCAACCTGCCTTTACTACAGCCAAGCGCAGCAGCCCACCCGCCCCCAGCAAAGCCTGGGCTAGCGGCATCTGCACCATTAAAGAGACCCTGGTGTGTGAGAGCCCCACGTGGCGGGGCTGGGGGACAGGGTAGCGCACACTTGCTCTCTGCGCACAGGTGCCTCACTGCGGGGACAGGCGTGAGCCTGCCTTGGGGGACAAGCGCTGTTCATCCCAGCTCAGCCATGGAGACCCTTCCTTGAGAAGCAGGAGGGCAATTCATCGAAATCAGCAGAACACTGATTTTTCTTTACAAGGGAACTTTGCTCCCATTACCCGAGGGGTTAGGAGGCATGCGAAGGCTTTAGATGGGGCTGGACGAGTGGCCAGTGTCTTAGGGCTCATTAGTGCCGGGAAGGATGGGATGGGGCAGAGGCCCAGCGTTCATCTGAGAGCCAGTGTCTCAGCCCCAGGACGAGAGAGAGCAAAATGTGCTACGCGGATGCCCATGTATTTGCAAATGCACTATTAGCTCTTACTGCTCTGAAAGAAAAATGAGATGGTATTTCATTAGTAGTTGCATAAACTACTATGTTTCACAAGTAACAAAAGCAAGTCTTTGAATGGAAAGTTACCCGTACAAGAACTACAGAGAAATCTCCCGAGGGAGTGCGAGGTGGGGAGGGCAGGCTGCCACGCATCTAAGGAAGGGGACGCGGGGCTGTGTCTTGTATTGAAGAAACGGACGGATCTTCCAAAACATTTAAAATCGGTTTTCTTTAAGGAGTAGGAGAGAACGGAGGGACAAGCATAGAAGTTACACTTCTTTAAATGTACCTCTTTTTTCTTATATATTTGACCTGGGAACTATGGGAAGTAAAACAATAAATAAAAGACTTTATGTTTTAGTAGTGGTGGGTTCACAGCATAACTGAGTGGAAAGCACAGCGAGTTCTCACATCCTTCCTCTCCACCCTCCCACAAGCACAGCCCCCCACGGACAGCCCGCACCAGAGAGGGACAGTGCCACACTTCTATGAACCCACACTGACGTGCCATTATCACGCCAACTCCATCGCTCACATTAGGGTTTACTCTTGGATTCTGACAAGTGTATGATGACGTGCTTCCACCATTACGGTAGCGTTCAGAGTATTCTCACTGTCCCCAGAAGCCTCCGTGCTCCACCTCGCCATCCTTCCTCTGCCTTAACCCCTGGCAACCACTGATCTTTTTATTGTCTCCCCAGTTTTGCCTTTTCCAGAACATTGGCAAATCCCACAGTAAGTGGTGACGTATATTGTGTGTTCTGTGGGCTATGTGGTTAGTTGGAATCACACAGTGTGTAGTCTCTGCAGGTTGGTTTCTTTCACTAATCAGTATGCATTTAAGTTTCTTCCATGTCTTTTTGTGCTACGTAAGTCTTTCACCAAGTCATAAGCAAGATTAAATTTCAAAAGAACAATCTTTACAAATCGAAAACAAAATAATATAGATGAACTTAACTAGTCCAAGTGACTTTGAAGTGCAGTAATTTAACTGGACATCCCTAGTGGGATAAAACCTAAGGACCAAAATAACTGCAAAAAATTGTTTTAAACTGTTTCTAACACTTGGTATTATTGAGTTATATTTTTGGAGAGAGTGTCAGTATTGTTATTCTGAGGTTGTCAAGTATGTAACATGGAATAAAGCAAGTAGGTAATTAGTGGTATTCAAATTCCATCCCGAATGTCCTGAAAGCCAGTCTTGTCGGTGTGGAGGAAAGGGGATAGAGTTGGAGGACAGGAGAGGTTAGTGGGCACCTGCAGTCCTGGACTGAGTTGGAAGTAGCATTACGAGCTCATGTGGGGTGGTTAGCATTTTATAGACGTGCGTTTCCTAGTTCTTCCACTGTAAAGACCTAAAACCAGTGACCAACCCAGAACAGTGAGCACCCCTAGTGTCCAGACCAGTGGCTTGCAAATTTCTAACCAACAAACCCCAGGTATTCTGGGAGAATGGGCTGATGCCATGGCTGGGCCAGAAAATAGACAAGACGAGTCTGGACCACCTCATGATACCCAGGAGCAAGGAAGTTATCCAGGACTTCGAGGGTCGTGGCTTCAGGGACCACAAACAGCCTGGCTCCCACTGGCCAGGATGGGACAATCTGAACATCAGTGAGAATGCCGACTGCAGCGCCATAAAATGTTTAAATCTGTGCATTCATGAGGGCACTAGAAAGAAGAAAGCAAATTGGTCACGTAGGAGGATGCTAGTGAGCTAAGTCATTGTTTTGAGAACTGGTAAATTATAGGGAAAGAGTTAAGTATTCAGTCTGCTTTTCCTACATGAACTGTGCTGAGGGCTAACCAAGTGGTGGATGACGGGAGGTTTTTCTTATGAGAAAAAGTCCAGTTAGTAAGTGAAGACAGAACATCACTATTTTGCAACCTCTAATCAATGAATGGAACTGAGGATCATGTCAGCCCCACAAGACATTCTCTGTCTCAGGAATGGAAGCACTACCACCTCCAAGACAGTTGTGCTAAAAAAAAAAAAAAAAATCCAAATCTACATCTGATCAAGCCTCTGGATCCAAATACCCATAGAGGGGCAATACAAAGGATGGAATGGACATTCTAGGGATGTAATCTGCAAAATCCGGTGGGAAGATCTGTGGGACAAACGGCCCACTTTCTTCAACATGTAAATTGCAAAGAACTAAAAGGTGGAGGGGAAACATATAGATTAAAAAGAGTCCGGACTTCCCTGGTGGCGCAGTGGTTAAGAATCTGCCTCCCAATGCAGGGGACAGGGGTTCGAGCCCTGGTCCGGAAAGATCCACATGCCACGGAGCAACTAAGCCCGTGTGTCACAACCGCTGAGCCTGCACACTAGAGCCCATGAGCCACAACTACTGAGCCCATGTGCTGCAACTGCTGAAGCCTGCGTGCCTAGAGCCCGTGCTCCACAACAAGAGAAGCCACTGCAATGAGAGGCCCGTGCACCGCAATGAAGAGTAGCCCCTGCTTGCTGCAACCAGAGAAAGCCGAGTGCAGCAACGAAGACCCAACACAGCCAAAAATAAATAAATAAATATATTTTTAAAAAAAAGAGTCCAAAGAAACATCTGCTTCTCAACATGTGACTAATGATGAAAAAAACAATTTTAAAGAAGTATGATATTTGCATAGCATCATTAATCCTAATCCACCATTATGTCATATAGAATAGTTTTTCTGCCCTGAAAATCCTCTGTGCTTCATCTATTCCAACCCTATCCACAGCAACTTTGGTCGACCACGATCTGTTTATTGCCTGGATCATTTTGTCTTTCCTGGAATGTCATATACATTGAATCATATAGTATGCAGCCTTTCAAACTGGCTGCTTTCATTTAGCAATATACACCATTTGTGCCTTGAAAACCATTTCCCTTTATTACTTAGTGATATTCCACTGTATGGATGTACCACAGTTTCCAATTGTTTATCAGTTCTCTTTGAGGGACACCTTGATTGCTTCTAGTTTTGGCCAATAATGAACGAAGCTGCTACAAACATTCATCAAAAAAAAAAAAAAGTATGACATTAAAGAGACAATTGGAAGTAACACTGACTGGGTATTTGATGATATTAAGGGACAACTGTTAATTATAAGGCATAATAATGGTATCTTCATCTTTTAAAGCTACATCCTGAACTATCTGAGGGTGAACCGAGACAATGTCTGGAATGTGCTTCTAAATGACACAGGATTTGTGACCACCTAGAGGGGTGGGATAGGGAGGGTGGGAGGGAGGGAGATACAAGAGGGAAGAGATATGGGGATATATGTATACGTATAGCTGATTCATTCTGTTATAAAGCAGAAACTAACACACCATTGTAAAGCAATTATACTCCAATAAAGATGTTAAAAAAAAACTTAAAAAAAAATTAATTAATGACAGAGGAGGGGGCAGAGGCTGGGGGTGAGAACAGGTGAGACAGGACTGGCCATGACTCATCACTACTGAAGTTGTGGGGTGGGTTTGTCTCTCTTGTATATGTTTGAAATTCTCCATCATATAAAAGCAAAAGAAAGAAAGATCAGAATCAAGTATATAGGAAGACCATAGGCTAACACAACATTGTAAAGCAATTATACTCCAATAAAGATGTTGGAAAAAGAAAAGGACCACAGGCTCCAGAGGAAGCGACGTCTTTGCCTTTATGTTGAATTTACTTTCAAGGTCTCTCACTGTGGCCCAGCTGCCTGGCCTCTGTCACCTGGGCCTGGAGCCTAAAGGACCATTAGTGATAGCTCTAATCAGGCAGCGTGATGGTTACGAGCATGGGCTCTGGAGCCAAATGCATGCTTCAGACAGAAGCTCTGCCACCTCCCAGCTGTGTGGGTGACCTTGCCCCAATCCGTCACCTTGCCTTCCTCTCCATTCCCTGGTCTGTGAGTGGGGCTGACAGTAGTGCCACTTTAGGGGCAGATTAAATAAGTTCACGTTGTAAAGCCCTAGAGCAGTGCCTACTGCGTAGTGAGCACTAAACATGCGTTAGCTTCCCCTCTTTATTCTTTTTTTTTAACGTCATTATTGGAGTATAATTGCTTTACAATGGTGTGTTAGTTTCTGCTTTATAACAAAGTGAATCAGCTATACATATACATATGTTCCCATATCTCTTCCCTCTTGCGTCTCCCTCCCTCCCACCCTCCCTATCCCACCCCTCTAGGTGGTCACAAATCTTTCACTTTCTCTTCAGCTCCAGCTCTGCGATAGGAGCTCTGAGTGAACAAGTGCTAAATAAGAAGCACAGACCACCATGTGGGTACTGCCTCTGCTTGGGGGGTGTGGGCTGTGCCCCAGAGGAGGCCACAGCCAACCAGCACCCACATTACGGAACCCTGGCCCATCAGAGGGCTGCGGTCGGGCCAGGGCACCCCAGGCCAATGTTATCTCACGTGCAAATATGGCAAACCCTCAAGGTCAGGGCGAACTGAAGCAACAGGGAAGTGCTCACTGGGCCACAGTGGGGACAAAGAGGCAGTCCATGGGTCCCTGGGATGTTTCTGAAGTTCTGTCCTCAGGGCAGTACAAGGACAGGACAGAAAGGGACACAGGCGCCAGGCTCTGTGTGCACATCCATGGACCCTGGCAACAACCCTGTGAGCCTGGCCGGGCCAGACAGCGTGAGGCACCTGCCCAAAGCCACGTCGCTGTACGTAGCCGAGCTGGTATTTGAACACACAGACCTGTGTGATTCCAGAGCCCCCTGGAAAGTTGACAAATTTTACCAGATCCTCCCCAGCCCTGGGAAAGTAAAAACAGAGCAACGTTTATGAAGCCCCATTTCATTACACATACCTCATTTTTACATGGCGGGGCCATCAAATGGGCTGAGAAAGGCTTCTGTGATGAGTGCTTGGACTCAGCACATGTTGAGTTCAGATTCTAATCCATTTCCAAGGGGGGTCGTCAAGGAGACAGGTAGACAGAGTCTGGAGTTTGCAGAAGTCTGCGCTGGAGACACAAATGTGGAAGTCGTCATACAGCAGCACGTAGAGGCAGTCAGTCAAGATCACCAAGGGAGTGGGTGAAGGCAGACAAAGGAAGTGATGCCTGGAGCCCTGGGGCCCAGCAGCTGCATCTGAGAAGTAGGGACCATGAGGTAGAAGGAAGGCAAGAGAGGGCTGTGTCCCAGGAGCCAAGGCAAAGTGAGGACTGAGGACTGACCACGGGGTTTGGCCACAGGAGAGGCAAGGGAGGACGTGACAGGAGCGGTGTTGGTGGAGCCCTGGTACCCATGCCTCGGGCCTAAAGCAGCCCCACGACCTGGGCGGCAGAGCAAGGAGGTCAGGGGTGTCTCCATGGAGCTTTGCAAAACGACTTGCTTGCTGCCAGAGGAAGTAGACCTGAGGTCACAGGAGCACAGGCAGAACTGGTACCTTCCCAAGAGGCCCCCAGGGCAAGACAGGCTCACGTTCCTGCTGCTTTTGCCCCTTGTACCCAGTGCTCTGTCCTAGGGCAAAGCCTTCTGGACGGGCACAGCCTTGGTGACACCATGGAGATGAAGGGGCTTGAGACCTGCACCAGGGCCACCCCCTCCTCTCACCCCAGGCTGAGGGAGACGCTCCCTCTCAGGGCACCCCAGGTGGGTGCATGGGGCCCAGGAGGGCACTGCCATGTGGACGACTCAGGAGGAACGGGAGCCCTTGCCCCCTCCTTCCAGTAGAAACTAAAGGAGGGCGACCCTCCAAATCGAGTAGAGGAGAAGCGTTGACTCCTGGTTCCATGGAAAGGGGGGTCTACACCAGCGACAGGGTGAAGCAGGCTATGCCAGGGCATCTGGCATTTCCCACCACACTGAGTCCTGGGACCGAGCAACCCTGGGGGGCCGCACGGCTTCCCTGCAGAGCCACAGGGGGTCTTCTTTCCTCCCCTCAGACCTAAAATGACTTCTGCTGCACCCTCCAATAAGCCTTCCTCCCCACCCACCTCCGCCCCCTGCCCGCTGGTGCAGTTAGCATCGCATGTAAGAGGGGAAATCACAGGTAGAAAGAATTCTCACAAAGATTGATGGATCAGATTGATCTTGGAAGGAGAGTTTTAAATGATGTGTTAATTTGTGTGAATCTCCTGTTGATGGAACTTCAAACAGTGAAATAAGAAAGGGCAGGAAAACCCACGTGCCAATAGGCTTTTTAAAAACTTCTTTTCTCATTACAAATAGCTCAATTTCATTTCTTTTTATGGCTGAGTAATATTCCATTGTATATATGTGCCACATCTTCTTTATCCATTCATCCGATAGACCTAGAGTCTGTCATACAGAGTGAAGTAAGTCAGAAAGAGAAAGACAAATACCATATGCTAACACATATATATGGAATTTAAGAAAAAAATGTCATGAAGAACCTAGGGGTAAGACAGGAATAAAGACACAGACCTACTGGAGAACGGACTTGAGGATATGGGGAGGGGGAAGGGTGAGCTGTGACAAAGTGAGAGAGTGGCATGGACATATATACACTACCAAACGTAAAATAGATAGCTAGTGGGAAGCAGCCTCATAGCACAGGGAGATCAGCTCGGTGCTTTGTGACCACCTAGGGGGGTGGGATAGAGAGGGTGGGAGGGAGGGAGATGCAAGAGGGAAGAGATATGGGAACATATGTATATGTATAACTGATTCACGCTGTTATAAAGCAGAAACTAACACACCATTGTAAAGCAATTATACCCCAATAAAGATGTTTAAAAAAACCCACAAAACTAAAAACTTCTTTTCTATCATATTTTATTACAAGATATTGAATATAGTTCCCTGTGCTATAAGGTAGTTCCTTGTTGTTTATCTATTTTATATACAGTAGTGTGTATATATTAATCCCATACTCCTAATTTACCCCTCCCCCTGCTTTCCCCTTCAGTAACCATAAGTTTGTTTTCTATGTCTGTAAGTCTATTTCTGTTTTGTAAATAAGTTCATTTGTATCATTTTTAATTAGATTCCACATATAAGTGATATCCTATGGTATTTGTCTTTGTCTGACTTACTTCATTTAGTATGATAATCTCTTGGTCCATCCATGTAGCTGCAAATGGCATTATTTTGTTCTTTTTTATGGCTGAGTAATATTCCATTATATATATGTGCCACATTTTCTTTATCCATTCCTCTGTTGATGGACACTTAGGTTGCTTCCATGTCTTGGCTATTGTAAATAATGCTGCTATGAACATTAGGGATGCATGTATCTTTTCAAATTAGAGCTTTTGTCTTTTCTGGACATATGCCCAGGAGTAGGATTGCTGGATCATATGGTAACTCTATTTTTAGCTTTTTAAGGAACCTCCATACTGTTTTCCATCGTGGCTACAGCGGGCTTCTTAAAAAATAAAGTGGGATGGTGATGAGGATCCCCTTCAAAACGCCCACTAGGCTTCCAGGTAAATGCTCCTGAGAAGATAGGAACGTTGGGTGAAGAGGTGATAGTGCCTTGGAACCACGTTTCTCAGTAGGCTGGGTTCTCTTACAGTTTGCAGAGCAGAGCCTGTTTTGGAGCGGGAATTGGTAGAATTGGATACCCACAATGAGATGTCTATGCCTCATCACGTGCGCTGCCTCATGGCTCTCCAGGTGGGACAAGGGGAAGGTGGCCCCGGAACGGGCTGCTTAGCTTGCTTTTGAAGGAAGTGAGCTCCAATCCAGGAGAGGCTGACAGACTGGTAAGTCTAGATGCTCCTACACAGCCTTTACTCAGAGCAAAAACTTCCAAGGCTGAGGCAAGCCAAAATTTAGGGTCAAGAAGCACCAGGAGATTCAAAAGACACAGAGAAAACACTGGAGTGAAGTCAGCTGAAATGTTGATGGTAGTTATCTGGAAGGAACGGGGCAGGGGGGACTATGGATATTTTTATTCTCGTTTAATATTTTTCAGTACTTTAGACATTTTCTACTAGGAGCAGGTATTGCTTTCCCAATTAGAAAAAAGCTATTTTTGTAAAGAGTCAAGGAAATAAAAAAGCTTATTAGATTTGCCCAGAACGTGAGATTTTTGACTGGGAAGAGATTTTACAGGGATAAATTAATCTATTCTCAACCAAACAAGTCTAGGGACTTCCCTGGCGGTCCAGTGGTTAGGACTCTGCGCTCCCAGTGCAGGGGGCACAGGTTCGATCCCTGGTCAGGGAATTAAGATCCCACATGCCACGAGGTGTGGCCTAGATAAATAAACAAACTAAACAAGTCTAGAAAGCCTAAAATGTCTAAAAATGTAGGAAATTTGAGTTTAGAATCTGGATATTGTTCTTCATGTTTGGAATCTGCACAGTGACATAAAATGATCATTTTTAGTACTATATAATGTTTTACTTTAAAAGAGTACAATAAGTGAAACAGCAATATCTTATGTTTTTTTTTTCTACTTTTGAAAGTGCTCCACTTTTTTCGTGACCGCCAGGATGCTCAGAGCTAAATTTCGCGCTTAGCCCGTCTTGTACAGTTGTACAGCCACGTCCTCCCTCTGTTCCTTAACTTCCATGATTTTATGCTTGCTTAGATGATTCTACTATTTTTTTTTTTTTTTTACCGGTACGCGGGCCTCTCACTGTTGTGGCCTCTCCCGTTGCGGAGCACAGGCTCCGGACATGCAGGCTCAGCGGCCACGGCTCACGGGCCCAGCCGCTCTGCGGCATGTGGGATCCTCCCGGACCGGGGCACGAACCCGTGTCCCCTGCATCGGCAGGCGGATTCTCAACCACTGCGCCACCAGGGAAGCCCGATTCTACTTTTAATATGTCTTTATTACAAGCTCCCCACAATCCTTTCAGGGAGTGGGTGGGACATAATAATAAGAATAAATGATCTTATTTCAGAGAAAACCTCTGTGAAGTCAAGAGGAACAGGGATTTATCTCGTTTACAGATGATGAAGCTGATGGGATCCACTTGAACTAGAACCCAACTTTTCAGACTTCTCATCCAGTGCTTTTCACTGTGCCAAGCTAAGTAGTGGGGCATCAGGATGGCTGGCTGTGACCATGTCAGGGAGGGTGACAGGAGAGGCCATATTGCCACCCACTCCTGGTCACTCCCCATCTGGAAAGGCTGAAAGCAGTTGACCAGGTGACATGCCCACATTGCTATATGTGAAGAACCAGCCAAACAAGACTGCCAAAGCCAACGGTAACAATTAATATTTCCCAATCTTGGTTTCAGAGCAAGGGTTAGTTCCTCCAAACACTTGCTGTCCTCATTTCTGTCCTGGTTTGGTGACATTTTTGTTCAAACTGCTTTCCCCCCCGAGGGTCCTGAGCCTCTCCACACAGCCGGGGAAGCTTTTGCTCTGTCTTCCCTCATGACTGGAAATCTCGCTGGGTTATTCTGTTTTGGGCTGCCATAACAAGGTACCACAGACAGGGGGGCTTAAACGACAGAAATTAATTTTCTCACAGTTCTGGAGGCTGGAAGTCCAAGATTAAGGTATTGGCAGGGTAGGTTCTTTTTGAGGGCCGTGAAGGATGGATCTGTTCCAGGCCTCTCTCCTTGTCTTTTAGGTGGCCGTCTACCCTCTGCGTTTTCACACCATTTTCCCTCTGTGCATGTATGTCTGAATTTCTTCTTCTTACAAGGACTCTCATGATATTGGATTAGAGCCCATCCTAATGACCTCCTTTTAACTTGGTTATCTCTATAAAGACACTATCTCCAAATGAGGTCAAATTCTAAGGTACAAGGGTTAGGACTTCAACATGAATTTTTGGGGGAAAGAGTTCAGCCCATAATGCTTGCCCTCCATCTCCTGGTTTGGACAACAGCCCCTGCAGAGGCCCACGATGCTAGGAGGCCCCGGGCATCCAGGCTGGCAAGGGCATATCCACCCTTCTTCAGCCAGCAGCTGACCCAGATCCTGGGTCAGACAAATCTCAACTAGAACCCCAGCTCCACCATTTACTGTGTGACCTTGGCCATTTCCTCCATTTCTCTGAGGTTTGGTTTCTTCACATGAAACCATCTCCTACCTAACAGGATCATTATGAGAAATAAGAGTAACAGTGTCTGTGAAGTGCTGGCACCTGGGAGGAATCCGCGAGGTGAGGCCAAGGCTGATACTTAAGCAGATTACCAGCTTTAGCTGGGAGACGCCAGGCCTGTCCTATCTCTGAGCTGCCGGGTCAGTCACACCCAGAGCAAAGGCTTCCCCGGGAGAGTCTCTGGGCCTCCTCTCTGAGGGACACATCTTCCCCCTTTGAGCATCTTTCAGAGCTCAGCTCAATACCTTGTGTCCAAAGAAAGAAGTTCTTTCTCAACTTCCCTCATGCCTGGTGACCTCAACAACCTAAGGATGGGTTGGGCCTTGATCCAGGGGTTATGCTGCTTCAGTTTCTAAGGTTTAGTAACTCAGCCTCATTTCTTCACCCATAGTTCCCTTTACAAAGCACAGATCATACATGTGAGGGTTAATTTTGTGTGTCAAGTTGACACACATGGGGTGCCCAGATATTTGGCCAAACATTATTCTGGGTGTTTCTCTAAGGGTGTTTTTGGATGAGGTTAACACTTAAGTCAGTAGACTGAGTCAAGCAGGTTGCTTTCCGTAATGTGATGGGCTTCGCCCAATCAGCTGAAGACTGGAACAGTACAAAAGGCTGATCCTCCCCAGAGTAAGAGAGCGCTCTTCCTGCCTGACAACCTTTGAACGGAACATCGGCGTTTTTTCCTGCCTTTGGACTCAAAATGAAACACTGGCTCTTCCTGTGTCTCTAGCCTGCTGGGCTTCAGACTAGAACTACCCCATTGGCTCTTCCTGCGTCTCCTGCTTCTGACTCACTTCACCCTACAGATCTTGGGAATTGCTGCCTTCCATAACTGTGTGAGCCAGTTCCTTAAAATAAATGTTTACACACACGTGCACGCGCACACACATGCATGCACACACTCGCACACGTCTTAGTGGTTCTGTTTCTCTGGAGAACCCTAATAAAACAGGTAATCCCAGGTGACTAATGCCAGCATACCTGTAGATGTCACCACCCAAATCCCAACCAGTGGGTCTACATTCCAGCAAACTCTAATTGACACTGACTTCAAGGAACCATTGTAACCATTGTTCTCACTTTTCCAAACAAGAGGAGGGCATTCCTTTTCTGCCTCGAAGGTCCCCCTTTAATACGCATATCACCCCCACCTGAAGTAGGAGGTGATATGGCTTTATCCCTGCCTTGTGGAGGGAGGGACAGAGTGAAAAATAAGTTTGCTCAAGTCACGTGTGGACACGGAAGGAGCAAGCTCCAGACTGGTGGCAAGCCTGTTGCTCAATGTCTGCGCAGCGTGACACGCCCCGGACACTTGCCGGATGACATGCAGCCTCATCTGTACACAGGCTCAGCCGATCTGGGAGTAGTGGTGACCCTCCTCTCCCAGGGTTAGCTGCCCAGGTGGAGGAGGGGACCGCTGCATCCGTGCTCCCAGCTGGAGTCTCGACAAGCATACCGGAGCCACTGCTCCACACAGAACAGGGAGAAAAGGCAGGACAGAGGATGGGTCTTGTATGGTCTAATGGAGGAGTCCCCAGAGTGCCTTCTGTGGGACACTGGTCCTGGGACAGGCTTTAGAGAAGCAAAATGGATTGCCTCAATGAATTAATCTGGGGAAATGCCCCTTAGGAGACCTATCTTGGAAGCAAAGTCCATGAAGAAGACTCTGAGGAGTACCGTAGGAAGAGCTTGCTTAACTTTGCCTCACTATACCCATACATTTTTAATTTTGTTTCCCCATAATACCAATTAACATCCCACATCCTTTGGAATCAGTAATGTTCCACAGGACATGTGCAGGGAAACACGGGTCCAAACAATTATTGAGCAAGAATTAATACCGAATTTTCTCCTGTTTCCTCATTTGGGCTGAATCTTGATTAAAAAAAAAAAAAGTGGTATTTACTCTGAGCTTACTCAGAGCCAATTAAGTAGTTAAGTTCTTTTTTTTTTTTTTTTTTTTTTGCGGTACACGGGCCTCTCACTGTTGTGGTCTCTCCCGTTGTGGAGCACAGGCTCCGGACGCGCAGGTTAAACGGCCATGGCTCACGGGCCCAGCCACTCCGTGGCAAGTAGAGATCCCCCTGGACCGGGGCACGAACCCACGTCCCCTGCATCGGCAGGCGGACTCTAAACCACTGCGCCACCAGGGAAGCCCTAGTAGTTAAGTTCTTAACTCCTTAACTCCTGTAATCCTCAGGGCCACGGGAGGTGCTGGGAACCATTAGCATCCCCATTTAACAGATGGGGAGACCGAGACAAAAAAGTTAAGAAACTTTCCCACTGTCAAACAGCTAGTAAGTGTAGACTGAATTAAGATACAGTTCACCTCTGGTGGCTTAATTTCCTTGTCTTTTTCTAGTTGCTCAAGTCCAAATAATACCATCCAGCTGTCCCAGGCAGATTCTATAGTCCAAAGTGAACTGTAATTGGAACATCTGTCAGAAAACTTTCAAATACAACTACGAATCCAAGAAAGATGCTAAGCTTTAAAGGAGACAAAATAATGAGCTGTGCCCTTGACCTCGTGTTATGTTTTGGAGAGCAATTTGGGTGAACTGCCACAGTCTTACTTTTCTTGATTCGTTTCTGTACTGCATGGATTTTCTGCAAGGTGCAGCTGTTATCCTTGCAAATCAGAAAAAATAAAATTACAAAGTGCCCTGGGGTCCAGGCAGTGGTCAGAGAGGAGGTGGGCATGGGGGAGGACAAAGGGCACGGTCTGCCAAAAGGAGGTGGTTCTGTCCAAACTCTGGGGGCTGCACTGCTGTTCCGGCCTGTGCTAGAGTTTTCTAGAACAGAAGACACCTCTGTCTCCTGGGGTGACATCCCTGGACAGAGGAGATGGAACTTCCTGACAAATGGCAGAGTCCATCCAATGCCACCAAGGCCCTACAGAGCACACAGGGACCTCAGGAAGAGAACGTGGCTTTAGGGACTGCATGGTCTCTGGAAGTGGAGGCCATGCAATATGCTGGTTAGTTCCTAGGGAGCGCTAGTTAAAGCAATACCAGGTGTCTTAGTTTCCCTTTGCTGCTGTAACCAATCACCGTAAACTTAGTGACTTAACACAGACTTATTATCTCCCACTTCTGGGAGTCAGAAGTCTGAAATCAGTTTCGCTGGGCTAAAGTCAAGGTGTTGGCAGGGCGGGTTCCTTCCAGAGTCTCCAGGACAGAACTTGTTTCCTTGTCTTTTCTGGCTTCACAAGGCTGCCAACATCCCTTGGCTCGTGGCTCCTTCCTGCATTTTGCAAGCTCATCAGCCCAATTTCTGCTTCTGTCATCACGTCACCTTCTCTGACTCTCACTTCCCCTGCATCCCTCTTACAAGGACCTCTGATTATACCAGCCCACCTGGATAATCCAGGATGGTCTCCCGCTCAGGGGCCATGATTCAGCCCATCACTACAGGGAACAGAGGCTATTGTTCTCTGTGAATACTAAGAAACACAAGTGTTAAAGTACTAAAGATATAACCTTGATCCCATCAGTTGGTGAAGCAGGGAATGGGAAATGACAGGCACGACAGCCAAGGGGATGGCGTGGTTCACAACAGGACTCAAGGCCAAGTTCTCAGGCTCTGTCCCAAGGCTGGAATGACCCAGAGACTTGCTTGGTCATGATTGCACTGAGTTGGTTGCAAACTATACGAGTGCCAAGAGAATGACAAACATGCATCCAAATTCTGCCTGTGCTCATGGGGACCGCCCCCCCCCCACCGGACTTGTCACCATGAGGAAATGGTGACAAGGAGAATAGGGACACGGATATAATTATGAAGAAGCAGCCCAGAGTCAGGAAAAGGCAACTTCATCATTTTTCTACCATTGTGAGACCTGCTTCGCTTACTGAAACATTTGACAGCATTTGTGTCCCCAACTCGAAGCACAGGCCGGTCACTCTGAGTGTGGAGCTCAAGTGCCACATGCACTCTGCTTGACGCCAGCCACGGTCTTGGCTCAAACAACCCCCTTAAGGTGACATAGCCCATCCTGGCAGTAGGAGCACCTAGCTGGGCAGGAGATAGGATAGGGCGGGCAGCACGCAGCCTCGGGTATCCCTCAGGCTGCCCTCTCACGGCCTCCCACTTCCTTCCCATCCCACCCCCTCTTTAACTCCCTGCAACCACTTAACTGTCCTCCATTTCTGTCATTTTGTCATTTCAAGAATGTTATGTGAATGGAATCATACTGTATGTAACTTGGGGATGAGCTCTTTTCGCCCGTCCTAGTCCCTGGAGAGTCATAGGTGTTGTATGCACCTGTAGTTCACTCCGTTCTACTGTTGAGTGGTATCCACGGCCTGGGTGCACCGCAGTCTGTTGAGGAGCTTCTAGATTGACCTATTATACAAAAAGCAGCTATAAACATTGGTGTAATGGTTTCTGTGTGAATGAATATTTTCATTTCTCTGGGACGAATACCCAAGAGTGCAATCCCTGGGTCATACAGTGATCACATACATGGCTCCTTAAGGAACCGCCAAACTGGCCAATTTACTTTCCCATCAGCAATTTACAAGTGATTCAGTTTCTCTACACTCTCACCAGCATTTGGTGGTGTCACTATCCTCCCCAGTGAAATGTTTATCCTAGTCTTTGGCCCATGTTCTAATTGGATTGATTTTTTTCTGGTGAGTTTTGAGTGTTCTTTATATATTCTAGATATTAGTCCTTTGTTGGATATATTGGTTTGCAAATATTTTCTCCCAGTCTGTAGCTTATAGTTTCATCCTCTTAACAGAGTCCTCTCAGAATGAAAGTTTTTACTTCTACTTTTAAAATTCAATTTATCAATTTGTCCTTTCATGGGTCATGCTTTTGCTGTCAAGTCCAGGCTCCCCAGGGGTCTCCACGGGCACCGCAGGGGCAGAACTCTTGCTAGGCCAGCGCGGCTGAGAGTCCTGGCTCCTTTCAGGCCTTCTGATCCCACCCTGGCAGGTGTGCTGGACCCGTGCTCCAGCCTAGAGAGGGTGGGAGTCTAGCTCCCCACCTGGCCATTGCTGATGTGGGTGTGGGTTAGGATGTTTTTCCTGTGGTGTTGGCTGTAGTAGTGCCACCGTGGCCTAAAAATTTTCTGTCTTGCTACGCTGCCCTTCTCATTTTCCTCTGGAAGAGAGAGCAGCTTCTGTTTCATTTATTTTTTTAATGGTGGTTAAATACATATAAAAGTTACCGTTTTAAGGTGTACAGTTCTGTGGCACAAAGTATATTCATACTATTTTGCCACCAGCACCACCACCCAGCCCACAACATTTTCATCGTACCCAGCTGAACCTCTGTACCGAACCTCTGTACCGATTAAACACTAACTCCCCATTTCCCATCCCCCCAGGCCCTGGCAATCACCCTTCTACTTTCTGTCCATGTAAATCTGACTGCTCTAGGACCTCATATAAGTGGAACCATGCAAGATTTGTCCTTTTGTGACTAGCTTGTTTCACTGAGCATGTCTTCAAGGTTCATCCATGTCGTAGCACATTAGAATCTTCTTCCTTTTAAAGCAGCATAATATACTGTTGTATTGTTTACTACATTTTGTTTACCAATCCATTCATCAGTGGACACCTGGGTTGCTTCCATCATTCGGTTATTGTGAACACAGGTGTACAAATGCTATGCTATACATAGGTGTACAAATATCTGTTCAAGTACCTACTTTCAATTCTTTTGGGCATATCCTCCTAAGTAGAATTGCTGGATCATATGGTAATTTTATATTTAATTTTTGAGGGACCATCATACCACCTTCCACAAGAGCTGTACAATTTTACATTCCTACCAGCAATGCACAGGTGTCTCAATTTCTTCACATTCTTATCAAAACTTTTTTTTTTTTTTTTGGATAATAACTATAATAATGAGCGTGAAGTGGTGTTGATCTTCTTTTGTCTGTGCCTGTAGGTATTTCCGTGTTGCTGAATTCTTCAGCTCCAAGCATGGGATATAAGAGGCATAAAGAAAACTGGGGGACTTCCCTGGTGGTGCAGTGGTTAAGAATCCACCTGTCAATGCAGGGGACACGGGTTTGAGCCCTGGTCTGGGAGGATCCCACATGCCGCGGAGCAACTAAGCCCATGCACCACAACTACTGAGCCTATGCTCTAGAGCCCACGAGCCACAACTACTGAGCCCGTGTGCCACAACTACTGAAACCTGCGTGCCTAGAGCCCGTGCTCCGCAACGAGAAGCCACAGCAATGAGAAGCCTGCGCACCGCAACGAAGAGTAGCCCCTGCTCGCCGCAACTAGAGAAAGCCCGCATGCAGCAACGAAGATCCAACGCAGCCTAAATAAATAAACTTATAAAAAAAAAAGAAAAAAAAAAAGCCTTGAACAAAATTAAAAAACAAAAAAACTGGGGGGCTTACCACTGTTATCGTTCTTTGGGTCCCAGTGTTGCTGGCTGGTCTGCTTCCTTCACTTTACCTTTCAGAGTCTTCTTATGTTTGTTTGTTTTTTAAGGTATAATGTCCAGGGTTTTTAGTTGTATTTAGTGGAAGGGATAGGGAAAAGTTTATTTACTTTACATAGTAGATATACCGTATCAAGAGAACCTTGAATTTCTTTTAACATATAAGTGCCCTCTCCGTCTCTTTTTTCTTGAAATTTACTGAAGAAATCAGATCGTTTGTTCTACACAGCTTCCCACAGAACAGGATTTTGCTGATTGCATTCCCCGTGGTGTCATTTAACATGTTCCTCTGTGTCCTGTATTTCCCAGGGAATTGGTGATTAGATTTAGACTTGATCAGATTCAGGTTACAGTTTTTGGCAAGACTCCATCATAGATGGTGGTGTGTACTTCCATCATGAGGCATGTATCACCTCTTCGTCTTTCTTGGTAATATTAGCTCCTTCAATCGTTGCTATCTTTATTTTTCTAGTATCATCATGAACTTAATTATATAATTTTAACCCACTGCTATTATTATTCTTGTTTATGTTCACCCCATATCTACCTAGAAGGAGCTTCTTGAAATTCTCTTGACAGGGTCTGTGGTGTCTTTGCCAGTCCCGTGGAAGTCAGGTATGAGAAGACGCTCCAGACTCACCTTGGACATTTTCTGCCCTAAATCTAGAATCAGCCATTCTCCATGGAGCCTGGATAGTTTTGGTCAGAAAGGTATTTAGAGACCACAATTTGGGCACTTAGAGGTGCTCATTAGCTACTGGCTTGGTCATTGTTTTTAAGTCTTTTCAGTTAACCAAGTGAGGAAATAAGTGTGTATTTAAGATAAATATATGATGAGTTCAAATTCATATCTCCATATCAAACTCAGAACTAAAGGGTTTTAATTTAACCTATTTTTGTCTTATAGATGTAACTTTTTTTTCTCCCATGCCAAAAACTTGGTTCCTAATGATATCCACGTAATCACTCAGTTACTTTCTCCAACAGTAAACACACAACAGTCTCAGAATGACAATATAATCTCACAAAAACAAAACACCACTTCCACAAAACAAAACAATTATTGAAAATGTTTTTTGTGTATTAACCAATCATTTATTTATTTGTTGCTACTATTTTTGTCCTTAGGGTACATGTCACTAGAGATGCACAGTGAAATTCCTGTATTTTAAAGTCATTTGAAATAATTCCTATGTATTTGTGTCATCAACTGTATATGTGGTTATGTTGATTTATTTCATTTTGCTTTCAATTCTTAGGAATCAAAAATTTATTTTAATAATTTTGTAAATATTCACATGGTTCTAGAGCCAAATCTATGAAGCAAATTATATTTGAACAGGGTAATCCTCTAACTCTGTCCCCTATGTATTATTCCCTCTCTCCCCATATAGGTAATAACTTAAAACTTTTCTTTTTTGATTTTTCCCTTCCATCTAAAAAAAACCAATTATCTCTGCTTCCTTATCCCTCCTTTCTTGAATAATGAGTAGCACACTATTTGCACTTTTCTCTGTCTTGTGTTTTGTACATATGGTATCTTGAAGATCACTCCAAAGCAGTAAACAGAGATATTAATCCCTTTTTATAGCTACACAGTGGAGTCACTGTGTAGATGTACAATAGTTTATGCAAACAATCCCCTGTTGATGGAAATCAAAATGTTTTTGAACAGAGTTTCTACACTGAGTAACTCTGACATATGGTTATGTAAATCCCAATGATTATTACATAAGTCACCTTTTAATTTCACATCCCTACTCTCAACAGCTTTCTCCATGCAAGGGGCTGACTTTATTTATGTATACTACCTAGAGTTAGTTAGTTCCCAGGTGGCAAATATCCCTGATAAAGTACTGAATAGTGTTTTAATTCCCAAGTTACGTCAAAGAATTTTCCCAAAGGGGGAATAGGGAGTTCTTGTTTAATGAGTACAGAGTTTTTGTTTGGGAATATGAAAAAGTTCTGTAGATAAATGGTGGTGATGGTTGCACAACAATAAGAATGTACTTAATGCCACTGAACTGTACATTTAAAAATGGTTAAAATGGTAAATTTCATGTTATGTATATTTTACTGCAATAAAAAAAAAGAATAAGATCTATGGAAAACATTTAAAAATTTATTGAAAATTAGCAATAAAGATTTCTTAATGTTAAAAAACACAATTTTCCCCAATAAACTGCTACTTTAATGTGTAACTTTATACCAAAATTAAAATTTTATGCATAAACTAAATGAGGTTTTTAATTGATGTGAATGTGTTTCAGTACAGGGTCAATAGATGTCTTCATCTTAGCGATGGTTCCTTTCTCCACTGTTGTAATTAGTGAGGGTTGGCCCCCTTCCAAGCTGACTCTTATCTGACATGAAATCTGTACAAATTACTTCCCAAGTTTAACCACAAGGTAGCAAGTTAGCTCTTTCTAGATACATTTATCTTACTGCACGATGACCTGCATTTTATGGCTTCTAAATGAGTCATTTGTGACCAGGAAATCCAGCTCGGCGACAAGGGAGACAAACTCTTATACCTATCCCTGCTGGTGTTAGGGAGAGTCAAGGTTTATTACACGGGGCCGACATGTCAGAGACTCAGGGCAAACGCAGAGAATCTTCTCAAGCCCTAAGTCTGGATCCACTAATGAATGGGCTGCAGCCTGGTGAGCTGTCGTAACTCCTCACATCTCTTCTTCATGACCTTGTCGCCATCTGTAAAATACAGCCTTGCCCACTGACAGAGAAGTTCCAAAGATACCATAAGATCCTTGGCATCTGGGTGCTCAGGATGTACACAGCATCATGATTTCCTTCCTCAACTGGTTATGAAAAAAGACAGCCTCCAAAACCCTTCAAGTAGGAAAACCAGCTATTTTATTTCTTGTGAAAGACTCCTCTTTCTTCCATCGCTGGAACTCTGGGGCTGAGTGGCTCCTCCGCTGGGTCCCTGGGCACAACCACAGGCAGGACCAGCACCTGCAGTCTGAGGCATCACTTGACTCGGCTTCAGCGTTTATGATGATGTAGGGCACAGGCAGTGTGGGCACACCTGGCCGCTGATGCATTGCTGGGATAAATGACCATCTTATCCCAGAGTACTCACCTTCAAAGCAAGCAGGGAGATGATAAAGATGGAGACCTTGGTAGAGTTGAAGAGGAAAAGACAGAAGTATTAACTTGTCTATGTATACTTGGGAACAACCAGTAGAATTCAGAGCCAGACTGCAGTGCAACAAGGCATTTATCCACATCCCCTGGAAGATCTGGCCCCTAGCCCTGCCTCTTGAAATCTGTACCATGGAAACTTTGCACAAAGGCAGAGAAACGGGTACAATGATTCCCACGTACCCAGCCTCAGCTTCCACAATTACCAACATCTGTCACCTACCTACCCTCTTTTTTCCCCCTTAGGTACTTTAAAGCAAATTTCTTTTGCCACATTATTTCACCCCCAAATATTTCAATATCCTGCCCCTCTTAGGACTGTCAGACAATAAATACCCAATACTCACTACCGGAAAATTAGCAATGTTATTTTTAATACAGCTGTGGTACAGAATGTTTAATTACAGCAGGGCAGAGATTCTAGTTAAATAAAATTAAAAACCTTTATTTTTCCCAAATATAAAATTACTAAATTAATGTCTGAAAAGAAAATATAACATGGTGAAAGCTTTACATTACACCACTGTTCACCACAGGATTTATGATTTACCAATGACATACTCCACCGTTTTGGCAAAAGGATGAAATTTTTAAAACAGTTTATAAACCTAACATAGCAAAGACTGTATACATCTCCATATTGCACTTTTTTTATGTACAAGAATAAAACAGTAAAGTCAAGTGTGTTGCATATACTAAGAACAACACAAATCTGTCACAATTAAACTTTATGCGGAAGCTAATGGGAGTATTAAAAATGTAGAAATGTCATACGTGTATGTACACAATGCCAAGACTGTATTAACAAACTCTGTGTACATAACAGTATACTGTACTACTTTAAATGTTTAGCATAGTTGTGTTTATTAATACAGGCCTTTGGTTCTAAACTGCTTGACTAGTCTTAAGCTCACATAGTTTCTTAAGCTTTCATATTTTTTAAATGCAAGTAAATGAGTATAAAAGCACTAAACCTCCGGGTTCACTGGTACAAAAATTACAATGGTCAGTTCCCTTAGGTCATCAAAAACTAGTCACAAAAATAGTTCCTGTATTCAACCTGAATGTGCCACGGGAAAAAAAAAATATTTTCAAGATTTTCCAGCTTAGCCTAGAGGCAAAAGGTTACCCCAGCCTCGATTTCAGTGCTATGTACATTCCAGAATACTTGTTTTCTCCAGGCCGTTTATTTTTAATACTACTCTGTAAGGAAGAATAAAATTTAACTCCAGCTTAAGAGTGTCCGCCACATACCTCTGTTAAGACATAATGAAAATGTTGACTATTGCCAGCAAGGTTTAAAAAAATATGTGTGCTCTCCTACGACCCTGCAGAACATCTGCTATGAAATAACACGGCTCTTTCTTTCCCTTCTCGCGCGTTCCCCTCGACTGCTCCTTGGGCTCCGCCTCCCCGGGCCTTGGCATGTGCCCAGTGAGTAGCTTTGGAGATCATCCTGAGTTTGCAAATGACAAAGCAAGTCCCCACACGCGGTCCACGAGATGACGTCACACCACGGAGGACGAGCTGGTCATGCCGTGAACCAGCGTGCTTGTTGGGGTCCCACTGATGGCGTTGAAGATGTGAAGGGAATTCGGCAAAACGCTGGTCTTCTCCTCCAGGGGGCAAATCTCGAGGCACAGAAACACAAGGTTACCCAAGCGTAAACTGCTCCAAATGACACTTCTCACATTTATCATCCAGTGGCCACTGTTACTGTGAGTGGCGGTGCCCTCAGAGAGCTTGGCTTTGGTGGTTTGCAGAGGGAGCGTGTTAGCTCACCTCATAAATGACGTTTTTCAGGTCAGGATTTTAAGGAGAAAGTCAAGAACAACATGTTTTGTTTCCTTTCCAGGTTAGTGAGTGGACAGTCTTCTAACCTCACCAGGTTATAAGGCACCTTGAGGCCTATCCTACACACACTTGATGGGGACACGACCTGGCCTTGTCCCCTGGAAAAGTCTTTTTTAATTGAGTCTGGAGCATCGGTGTTCTCTACCAGCTCCTTCTCTTAGGGTCTTACAGATTTCTACCCTGGGAGCAAGAGAGTGGCTGCCTCGCTGACCCTGATCAAGTCTCTTTCGCGCTCAGTAATGCAGGGAAGAATTCTAAGTGCAAGACTCGGGCTATTGCCAGGTGGAAACTGAGAAGAACATACACACTCAGAGGCTCCCCTGGAAAATCCAAAAGCAAGTCTACTCCAGGTCATGACTCTTTTTGCTCAAGGGTTCAAAGTTTAATCTTCATAGTTGTTGAGATAATGGAAAGTTCAAGGTGTAGTTTAGAGCACGGCATGGCATTGTGTCCATACAATCTGGAAGTTTATTTTAATATTCTCAGCCCACAATTTTCTTCCTACTTTCATCTTTTCTAGTGCCAAGTGCTGGCACCCACTGACCAAGCTCTCCATCCTGTCTGGAGGCCCCATGGAAAAGACCTTGAGCTTTCTGCAAAAACTTGTTCCCATGAGACCTTCTCTTTCTGCTTAATGATTCACATGTTTATTCAGTTTTGTTTTCCTACTTTTCTAAATGCCCAGAAGAGGGCTTCTTTTTGCACGTGCATGGTCATTACGTCAATGTCTGTAGTTGCCCAAACTCAGTAATAACTTTATGTGAGCCAGTTATCAAGATCCAGAGAAATAAAATTAAAAAATGACATTACCATCCCATCTGAATGTGTGAGCATGGAGGAGAGAAAAAAGCACGTTAAAGCTTAGACATTTAAGTGAGTTTCCTACAACAGAATCCTTCTCACTAAATCATCACATGGTACGTTAACTGACACAAATGGTCTTGGCTTCCATTTTGCGAGAATGAAAGACAGTACCGTAGGGAACAGACAGAAGCAGTCGTGTGCTATCAAGGTGCCAACACTAATCATAAAGACTGAGTCCGTGACTCAGAAGAAGTCGCTGTGGTTGATGGAGAACAGACCCCTCAAGAAGCAATAGGAGATGATCGCCTTTGAGATTCACTCAGTTCCCTGGGCAGCTGTCCCCCCTGATGACCACTGAGCCCACATATGTAATCCTACCAAAAGGAATTCATACAGGAAGACGACAGTAGCAGTGTAATCAGGAAAGCTGCTCACAATGACAAGGAATAAAGAAGTAGCCTTGAGGAACCCACGAGGGCACCCAGGTCAGCTGTAAACAGTAAAAAACTGAACGACCCTATCTCTTTAAATGGTGAAAGACACTTACTACAACAGAGAATTCCTTAAACCAGGCTGGTAAACCCTCTTCTTCCAAAGGATTGGGTGAATAAAGAAGCTTCCAGGAATGGTATTGGTATTTTTTTTAATGTGAGGTGTTTTTGAGCTAGATTAAGTGATAAAGAGGAGGAGGGTGCTGGTCTCCTCTGGTCATATTAGACAATGACGGGTGACACAGTGTTAGCTGCTCCCCAGGTACCCATGGTTAGGCAGTAGCGGCAGTGCAGCATGCTACACTATCCTTCAGACAGCAAAATTCTGGAAGGATGTCGGAGGGTTTAGGCCATCACTGGGGGCACTTGAGGCCCCAACTGATGTGTGCTCCCCAAAAATGAGAAGCACTCCAGAGTGGCACCTACCTGCTCATGCATGATTTCAGAAAGCTCTCTTGTCATTTCCCTGTAGTTGGCCTTCATTTCCTCCTGATACTCTAACTGGTCCTCTTTGATCAGCCGTTCATTTACCGCTAAGGCTTGACCGCAAGCTTCCACAAATTGCCTGGAACGGTGTGGGAGAGGGAAATCAAGGCATGTACAGAACACAGGATGAGTCCAACTGGTAGGATCTCGTTCTTGAGTGAGCACAGAAATGATCAATACTTGAAGAAAAGAGACATTTCCCGTGTGCTTTACCTGAAAACTTCTTTAAGCAGCTTCACTTTATTGTCAGGATATCTCTTTGTGTTTGTGTCGTCTAAGAAAGCTCGGGCATATGCTAGTGGACCGGCATTGACCTAGATAAAGAACAAAGATCTTAAATTATGTTATGAAGAAAATACCAATTATCATTAATTTAGTTTCAGTTGGCATTTGCTAAAAATGCTGCTTGAGTGAGTTAGTCATGACCTCTGCCCTCCAGGAACTTAGGACACCAAAGAGGAAACCATGAATAAAGCTCATGATGTTATAAGCGATTTGATTTTATCATCTCAGCCTTCCTTAGGGCACTTGTGATGATGGTTCATTTTATGTAGGAAGAACCAATGCTTGGAAAACTTAAGGACCCGTTCAAGGTCGAATAGCCAATAAGCAAAACACCTGAGATCAGAGCCCATGTCCTCCAACTGGTATTTGTGCTACATGACACTGAACTAAGAGGTCAATCTGGCGAGTGCAATGAAAATTGAAAAATTAAGCATATGAGCCAGTTTTAAAAAACCAACTGTTCACCTCATGGAATTGTGTAGATAGCCATGGGCAAGCTGATCTGCTATCCTCAAATGAACTAACCATTCAGGTGGGCTGGAAAGACAAAGATTTGGGGGCATTTAGCAACAGGATGAGTGAACCAGAGCCCTGAATGTCTCCTTTAATTCTCCAAGAAGAGTTCGCCGAGGTTGGGTAAGTCAGGAAACGTGGGAGTGTTGAGAGAAAGAAGGTTAGATACACTGGATGGGAAGGAGAAAGTTCCAGGCACCTGAGACATCTTGGGAAAGGTCCTGACCATGTGATTAGTGCACGATTTTTCCTGGGAGGCCTGGTGGACTTGGAAGGTAAGTAGCGAGGGCTGTCCGTCTCGTCTGTGGCTGTCGGTGAAGGGGACGGGCTGTGGTCCTGGTCCACAGTGTACAGGACTTGCACAGTAACTGAGCTGAGAGAATTCACACCAGAGGTGGGGAGACGGGGGGCACAGACATTAGAGGTGGGGCCCTCTGAGACAGGGACAACTAGCTAACCCTTGGTGATAACTGGATATGATTACTGGATATGTGTGGAGAGCTATGTTAACAACCTAAAGGTAACCCAAATGAAGGATTATACAAAACGATACATATGTTCAGTTTTAAGAAGATGCAGAAGGGAAGCTGATGAGACTTCATGAAGTCCAGCATAACAAGATCTTGGAGTGGAGTGCAGAATCACGGAGCCACCTGATGGCTCTGTCCTGTACAACAGCAAGCCCAGAGGCTCTTGGTGGAAGAATTAAAGAAACACACAAATAAAACAATAAAGTTCATTTCCCCTGACTCCAGCTTTGTTGTTACCCTGGAGGGTGCACATGTATAAACTTAATCTCTTCATTTCATCATGGAATTCTTTGCTTTTAAAGATGATGGGGCATTTATAAAACTCTAAGGTCACTCCTAGAGACTGTCATACGGAGTGAAGTAAGTCAGAAAGAGAAAAACAAATATCGTATATTAACACATATATGTGGAATCTAGTAAAACGGTACAGACGAACCGGTTTTTAGGGCAGAAATAGAGACACAGATGTAGAGAACAAACGTACGGACACCAAGTGGGGAAAGTGGGGTGGGTGGTGGTGGTGGTGGGATGAACTGGGAGATTGGGATTGACATGTATACACTAATATGCATTAAATAGATAACTAATTAGAACCTGCTGTATAAAAAATAAACAAACAAACAAACAAACAAAACCCCTCAAGGTCACTATCAAATGGCAGGGCACATTTTGCCCTTTAGAAGGCTAGACCTGTCCAGCCCCATCCCTTACTGGCACACACACTCTTCCACTGGCCTTAGATAGAGGCTGGATGTTCCCAGGCCAGGTTCTGTTTTAAGCTGCAGAAAATTTTGGCCTCTGGCCCATTATCTAATCAATCATGTGGCTGGAATATTTATCATATTCGCTTGATAACTTATTTTGGCACATTAGTCTTTTGGGCCATAAGGGAAGAGGCTGAAAACATCTGTGAAAACTTTTGCAGTGAATGACAGACATTTAGAAAAATGCTAGGTAACAGCTCAGCGTGGATCTGATAAAAAGTTGACAAAAACTGACTTCAGGAAATGAAACCATTGTATTACAATCTATATGTAACTTTCATAAACACACCCTTCCAGAAAGAGAAAATAATTGGATATGGGAATATATACATAAAGCAGATGATAGAATTATTTATATACATTTAAAAACATCAATAAAGCAAGAAGCATGCTGGTCCCTGGAGGGAGTGATTTAACATCTACTAATTTCTTAGGAAATCATATACGTAAAATACCTGAAAAAAACCCCCATGATTGAAGTGCACTATACAAACATAAAGGTGCATATATCATAAGTGTTTAGCTTGATAAATTTTCACAAACTGAACATATTTGTATAATCAGCACCTAGATCCAGGATGACTTTGTCCATAAATGGTACACATCACTTGAACAGCTATAGGAAAAAAAATGTCTTGACCCCTGTATGCTACCACATACAAAAACCAATTCAGATAGATTGCACACCTACACAGGAATCTAAACAAAGAAAACATAGAATATCTCTGACACAGATTTCTTAAAGAGGACACACAAATAAAGGAAAAATTGATTAGCTGGGCTATATTAAAATGAATAATTTTGTTAATAAAAGATACCATTAAGAGAGTGAAACTTAATGTACTTTTTCAGGTGCAATTTTCATAGAAACCAGAAAACAACAGTTTTATAAGAAAACCTATAGCTATCCACACTTGCTTTATATTTAAAAGAGTCTTTATGCTTCCAATTAGGCACACAGAATTCCTCAAATTATTGAAAAACCAGGTTGTATGGAGAGCCACCTCCTACCCCTGGCAGACAACTTGGTGAGAATGACACTCTCGTAGCCCCAAGGCTACCGCCCCTCTGGCATCAGGAGAAACTGCACAAATATTGAAGGGAGGTAACGGGGATCACCTGATAAAGCCAGGGATCTACACTGGACCTTGCTGGTGTGAACGACCTAAAATTTTCCAAGGTCTAAGGATCTGTTCTCTGTTGCCCGGTGGTTTGCTTGGTCCGGCGCCCGGCTCACCTGGACGCTCACACTGCCCTGGAGTTTGAGCTGCAGTTTGATCATGTCCACTTCAGCCGAGGAGCACAGCTGCCGGAGCTCGGCCACTTTCTTACTCATCTCGTCAATGGCCACCTCGATGGGGTTCAGGTCCGTGTGGTGCTGGTACATGACGGGGATCCGCTTCTTCACGTAAGGGAAGCAGTGTATGGCTGTGGATGAACACGGCCTAGAATGAGTCCACAGCTTGCACGTGCTTCACTAGTACTGAGGTAGAAGTGATCATTACTCCCATTCTACAGATAAGGAACCCAGAGCTTGCCTAGGTCACATGCCAGTATTTCGTGGAACCAGAATACTGTCCTCGTTTATCATTGTGCATGACAGGTATCACATAAAGTCAAGAGAGTTGGGTTCTTGTCAACTTTAATATGAGAAGTTTGTCTTTGAAGAAATCACTTTCTCATTCCCGGCTCAATTTTCTCACCCATAAATGCACTACTTCCTTGGAAATTATGAGAGCTGAATGAGCTAGTAGGTATAAGATGGCTTTGCAAATATAAAAAAGACTAAATAAACAGTTTTGAGATATCATATAATAAATTAAGTCCAGAAAAGAGTTCCATAGAAATATGCTTGAGCCATAGAACAACTTTGAATCACATGCTTAAGTTTGTACGGCCAGAGAAATCAATGAAAAATAACATGAGAATATATTTCCAAGCAAAGTATTTTATGAAGCAGAAATTCACAAACTCTTTGAGTTGCATAATAATAAAAGATATTTTAAAACTTTTAAATGATTCAAAAACATTAAATAAAAATATTTAATTTTTCTCACTTTTTTTTTTAACCAAAAAAGGCGCCACTCGATATTGTTTTCCTTTCTTATAATAAGACACCTGAACATATCAACACCAAAGAGTTCATTTAAAGAAGAACAGAAAGGTTTTCCCGGAGGCACAGTGGTTAAGAATCTGCCTACCAACGCAGGGTACACGGGTTCGAGCCGTGGTCTGGGAAGATCCCACATGCTGCGGAGCAATTAAGCCCGTGCGCCACAACTACTGAGCCTGAGCTCTAGAGCCTGCGAGCCACAATTACTGAGCCCGTGCACCTGAAGCCCATGCTCCGCAACAAGAAGCCACCGCAATGAGAAGGCTACGTGCGTACCGCAAGAAAGACCCAACGCAGCCAAAAATAAATACATAAAATAAAATAAATTTATTTAAAAAAAAGAACAGAAAAATAACTGGTTCCAATTTGGTACTGTTTTACATTTCTACCTTATTGCTTGTATGGTATATGTAAAAATCTATAATATTCTTATTTAATATATATTTATGAATAAACAGGTAGACATATGCTTAAAAGCTTATTTTATTTTTTAACAAGCTAAAGTAAGATGGAGTGTTATGTTTGGATTCTTTACTATTTACTAAGTGGCTGGGGAGGGTTTACTCAAAAAGGACTGATCACAAAATGAGAAAGCCCGGCTCCCTGCAAAACACAGAGTTCCCTTGGGTTACCCAGAGTCTGAACAAGGCTGGAAAAGACATTCAACGTGATGCAACCTTGTTTGTCACACACTTACAGGCCTGTTCTAGTCGCTACATGTTTTATCAATCTAAGGCCAAGGGTCTGTGTCTACTATTTCTTCTGTGTTCCTTGTGGACACAGAGTTTTTAAGTGGCAACCCTGGGATTGATAAGTCCTCTTCGGACTGAAGGCTCCTTTGATACATGACAAGAACTAGATGCTGCTGTTTATCAGCCAGGGAGACAGAACACGGCCCTCCGGCCAGAGGTGAACTCGCACGTGATAGACTGACACGCTTTACACAGGGGAGGGCCACTGCATTCTCACTTGTCAGGACACACGTTTCATGAGGCTAACAGCCATGTCCAAACACACGTGATTAGTGTTATCACAGTGTTTTTGAGTGCCACAGTGCGGTAGCGCCATTATTTCAGAGAGAAAAACCAACTCCAACAGTGTCTGTGAGATGTGCACATTGCGCTGATTTCACTCAGCCAAATAAGTCCTGAGTCACTGCTCCTTACGATGGTTAACTGGAGAGTCAACGAGGCAAAGTAGGGGTGTGATGATACAGGAAACTCCAGTCTGTGCGTGAGCCTCCCCGGTCCACGCAATCTGGGACTGCCCCGGCCCCTGCCTTCCTTGTGGGCCTCATCTCTCCTCTCACTGGGGCTCACTCAGCTCCAGCCATGCCTGCCTGCTGGTCGTGCCCTGAATGTGCCGGGCACAGGGACCCCTGCCGCTGGCCTCTGCCCCGACGGCGCCTTCTCCCTCCAGACATGTGCAGGGCCCGCTCCCTCAACTCCTTCAAGTCTGGACTGTCAGTGAAACCTACCCTGGCCACGCCATTAAACTGCAGCCCCCCTGCCCCCAACCCCACAATTCCAACCCCCTTTGCTTTTGTCCAGAACGTATATGACCTTCCAACACAGATACATTTACCCATTATATTTACTGTTTATCATCTGCCTCCTCCTGCTAGAGTCTAAGCTGCACAAGCCAGAGAGCTCTGTTTTGCTGATATGCCAAGTTGGAACATTGCCTGTGCTCAATGAATTTAGCTGAACTGAAGAATGTGTTACTGCCCAAATGGCTAAATGAAAGAGCAAACTGGCCTGGAAGGTGGAAAATTAGGTGGTGGACTGAGTGAGCCACCGTGTTATTAATCAACGCCCCACACCAGTGATCTGCAGCCCTTCAGGCAGGAGGACGAGGGAGAGATGGCTGAGAAGAGCGGGTGGGTGTACGGTCTGGCTGGACCGAACAGAGGGTGAGGGGCAGGAGGATACTTCCAACCTGAGTAGGAGCCTGGACATGATTTGGAAGACTTTGGAACAGTGACCAGGAAGAAACTCCATGGAATGAGTTCCACGAAAGAAGGAACAGAGGGAATCACGTAGGGAGGCAGGCTCAGAAATTTACACCGAGGGGGCCTGGAGGGCAATCATTAGGTTTTTCAAAGGATTCCACAACTGCAGCTAACTGACTAAACTATCCAGGAAAGTGAGCCAGTCTGGGTTCAGAGGGCAGGGAGGGCAGGGGCTCCCCGACAACTTAGAAGGCCAAAGGTCAGCTCTGAAGCATGCAGTGGAAGAAGAACCTAAGGGATTAATAACACAAGGGAAAACTCTCAAATTCAAAGTCTTCAGAATATCCTGGTCTGTGTGTCTTTAACTGAAGCTGGATGTAGTTTATAGGCTCTTAATAGCATTTTTATAGCCCCTTCTCTAAATCTTTACACTACCCAGTAATTATCCTTCTGAAATTCTCAGAATCTTTCAGGGCAAAAACTGCACCCCTCTTTGGTGCTGTGTTGTGTTATAATCTCCTTTCACTCCTCACCAACCTCAAAAGGCAAGGAGCTCAATGGTGGGTGAGATGTGGCAAAATGAAGTACATTCTTTCCACACCTGGGCATAATTTACAAAATTCTTTGACACCAGATGGATAGTACAAATCTCTTTTTACAGATGAAAAACTAAGGTGCAGCGAGGTTAAGTGACCTGCCCAAGGTCACACAGTGAGGATGTGACTGGGTCTACAGGACCCAGGCCCAGGCTCTGCACTGCCCACACCTTCTCAAGGTGGTTGTTTCCCAAGCCAACAGCCCCTGTGTCTACTTTGCTTCTCTCTGCAGTGGGGTTACTCTTTGTCCCCTCTGCTCTGGCAGGTACAGAGCTTTGCTCTAGCCCGTTATCTAATCAAAAATATTTCTGTGACATAACTGGCCAGGGAAAGCACCTCATGGTAACTGTTTATGAATCAGTATGCTACCTGAGCAGAATAATCGTAATAAAAAATCCTGATCTTGACTCATCAGTGAGCTAAGTTTATTTAAATCAGCAGTTCTCAAACTTGAGTGGCATCAGAATCACCTGGAAGGCTTGGTTAAACACAACCATCTGGGCCCCACCCCAAGAGTCCTCGATCCAGAAGGTCTGGGTGGAGCCCAAGAATCTGCATTTCTAACAAGTTCCCAGGTGATGCTGATGCTGCTGATATTCGCGCGAACAACCTTTGATAAGCACTGATTTGAGGTCATCACAGCTGTAGAGATAAACGTGGTAAGCTGGTAATTCTCATCAAATGACTCCACCTAGAAATGCAGTTATTTTGCTTAGTAAGAATTTGTTACTGTGTCCATTAGAAAAACAATTCATTTACCTATGGGGAGGGGTTAACGTTTTAGAGGCTAATATTGTTTGTGCCTTACATGTTATCTTATTATTCTAAAAGCAGGAGCAGAGACTCCTTCTTTAAGAATGTAGGGTTTGGGGGTGTTTTTTTTTTTGTATTTTAATTTTTATCTCAGTTCCCTCATAAGAACGGTGAAAAATCCTGTGCAATATGCTGTTCTGAACTATTTCATAATGAACCATATTCTTTCCTTGGCAACAGCTCTACTGAGACATAAATCACACACCACACAGTTCACCCATTTAAAGTGTACTGTCCACTGGCGAGGGTGGAGCCTCACCTGAAACATGCCACCCTCACAGTGCTCCTTTCACTAACTATTACAATGATCCCTGTTCCCGCCCAGGCGGAACACTTGACAGCATCGACTGCCGGACAAGCAGCGGGTGCTTTCCAGGTTCGACTTAAGTGTGGCCACTCTTTGAAAAATGGGCTTCAATAGCAGAGATGGACACAACTGGCATTCTCAGTAGCCTCCTCACCAATTTTTTTTAAGTCAAGAAAGCGTTTTATTTCAGGTTACCCGTCATTTGCTGACCCTAACCCTAAGAGCGATGGCGTCAAGCTCCCCTAAAGAAGGTAGAAATCACTCTCAAGATGACTCTACACTTGTCAGGAACAGGGAGATGATGCACAGCATAGTTCTGGGGGTGGGTGATCCATGGCTAAGCAGGACCAAAGGATCCATTAAAACTCTGGCACAGCTGAATGGGCAGCCTGTGAATGCACTGAGCTTCCTGGTTCTGGAGGTGCCCAAGCTGAAGGTGGCCAGCCACTCAGAGACTAGGTGGGTGGGGTCCAGCCTCATGTCCCATTTATTCACCCCACCTAGATCTCTGAGCAGGCTCATGCTGGTGTGTAAGGGGTCTCTTCCCATGACACAGATGCAGCACTGTGTGCGGGGGGGCGGTTCTTGACCTGGGGGGGCCACGGGTCTACAGAGTCTGCAAATCACTTGAAATTGTGTGCAAAAGCATTCTGAGCTGTCTTCACCAGATTCTAAAAAGGGTAAGCTACCTGACATTGGGTATGAACTTCTGGTCTGGTGGAAGAATAAAATACAAACAGGTAAATAGAAAAATGTCATGAGTATTCGAAAGCAAGCATTAGATACACGTTAAGCTGAAATGGATATGTAAGGAAAGTTAACTAAGCTCGAAGTGCCTTTCCAATTCTAGATGCTTCTGGGTCCCTTCTGGAGGGCTCTTTATCTTGACATCTGGGCTGATGTCTGGGTGTGATTCTTAAAGAAAGGGGCCAGGAAGACTGTACCTGTCAGTATGGTGCGCCGTTTGCACTGCTCTTCGACGCCTCCCTGCCTTTTCCCAGTCTGGGTGAAGGGCATCTCAAACATGAAGCGGCGAATGTTGTGAGATCTTTCAAACTCCGTTTTTCTTTCTTGCAATTCCTTCTCATCAAAGAATGGGATCACATGAGTCACCTGGATATACGCATACTTGGAATCCAGATCCTTCGGGTTGACCTTTAAATGCATAAAGGAAATGGAATATCGCTATGGCTATTGAAAGGACTCCTCCCAAGCATGCCGAAGCTGTGTGTTTCCACTTCGTATTAGTAAAAGTTTTGGGAAATTTCAGAAAAGTTTGAAAAAAAATAGTACAATGAACACCCACATACCCACCACTGAGAACAATTGCTAATACTTTGCTGTATTTGTTTATATGTGTCTATTCACACACACACGTATATGTAGACTTTTTTTTTAGCTGAAACATTTCAAAGTAAGTGGTTCACATCATGACACTTGAGCCAGCAACTCCTAAACATGAGGATATTCTCCTCCATAACCACAATACATCATCATATGTAACAAAATTAACACTAATTTCCTAATAGTGCCAAATATACCAAGTTGAGATGAATTTCTCAAATGTCCCAGAATATTATTTATAGCTATTTGTGTTTGAACCAGAATCTAATCAATGATTGCATTTTACGTTTAGTTTTGTCTCCTTAGTCTTGTTTAATCTAGACTATTTTTTTCCCATGACATTGACTTTTTTGAAGACATCATGCTAGTTTGTGTGTGGAATGACTCCTCATCTGGATTCCTCTGATTATTTTCTAAGCCGTAGTTTTACATATTTGGCTTAGAGACAAAAATGTTTATTTTACTAATAATGTTTAAAGCCTAGGCCCCCAAATCATAGTTAATCTGTAGATAGATTAGATATAAACAGATGTAGATGAATTAATTTAATACAGGTACAGACTAATCTAAGACTGCTCAGATTATAAATTTAGTTCCTGACAGACTCAGCACATGAATGCTTTTAAAACTACACGGCTAGACCTCGTGGTGCTCTAACTTCTGTGACATGCTAGAAAATTAAACATAGGCACTTTCCATACAAAAAAAAAAGTTAATTTATTAGGGAGATAAATCTACTTTGCACGTATTGTTTTTAAGCTTCTACAGCAATAAAAGGGGACATGAAAGAAATGACCATACAGAGAATTTGGAGACGATCCTGGAATGAGGGCAAACAACTGAGATCAAGATGGGTTTACTGGTCCCAAATTATCATGCACCACCGTTCTCTTAACAGAGACGTGTGTGAAGAAACATGAAAAACAGATGTGCAAGTGCCTTAAACTACAAGTTCAGAAAATACCTAGTCATGAGTTACTTTTCTTTTAGAAAAGGCCATCAGGCCAATCACTATAATTGTATTCGAACCTCTTAGACTTAACTTTCTTCAGCAGAAACAATTTAAAAGCAGAGGAAATGACCATTCTTGCCTGTATTTCAGTGGTGTTTCCCTAGTTTTCACTTTCAAACTTGTATGTGTGCCTCAGCAGAAGGAATAAAGGACTGGTGTTTGAGGAAGAGAAGAAGGTCTAGGACGTCTTTCAGCTGCTGCATCAAGGACCACATATCAAAAGGGCAAGAAGAACTAATGCGTGAGAACCTTAACAGAAGGCTGTTAAGGTTAAAGCCACAACCTGACCCAGACAAAGGTTTTGGTTTCAGAGAAAAAGGCAAGTTGGACCTGAGTGATTTGGTCTAGAAAGGAAGTAGGTCTTAATAAGGTTGTGTTGAGGTTTCTAGCTAAAAATGGACCAACAATGTACATTTGTCCCTTTTCCTTTGCACAACTCTATTAAAATGACAGTATAGAATTAACCAGCAAGGACCAAGAAGAGAGGACAGAACAGCAGTGGATGAATTTAATGAATATCTGGAAGGCAGGTGCATGGAGATGTACTTCCTGACTTGGGAGAGAAAGTTCTAACCCAAGTTCCCATGGAGAGGGGCAACAACAGGGGAGTCAGATCACCCCACAAAAGCCTGTTGTGATAGACTTAATGTCTGCGTTCCCCCAAAATTCTCATGCAGAAATATTAACCTTCAATGTGATGGTATTAGGAGGCAGGAGGTGATTAGGTCAGGAGGGTAGAGCCTTCATGAATGGGATTAGTGCCCTTATAAAAGGGACCCCACAGAGCTCCTTCACCCCTTCCTCCATGTGAGGACCCGACAGTAAGACAGCAGTCTGTGAAGCAGTTAGAAGAACCTCACCTGACACCGAATCTGCCGGTGCCTTGACCTTGGACTTCCCAGCCTCCAAAACTGTGAGAAATAAACTTCTGTTGTTTATAAGCCACCCAGTCTATGGTATCTGTTATGGAGCCTGAACAGACTGGCATCTGTAGAGGACCAGGACCAGGGTTTCGGTGACCAGTAGACGTGTGGGGTGGCAGGTGGCCCAAAGTCTATGTGAGGTGGCAGAACCCTGGGTTCCCTTCCCTAGTTCCAGCCCCACAAGAGAGTAGAGACCGTTCCTTGGAGAAACCGGTCTGGAAAGAGTCTAAGTGGGTTCACCAGTCTCAGCAGAAAGCAGGGGCAAGGAACAGAGCAGGATGCAGGAAGGGCAGGTGAAAAGCTGCAAGCCGGACGTGGGACCTTCGCCCTTGCTCATCCCCTGCCTCCAGAATTCAGAATTATTCCCCCTCCCTTGTCCCCTCCCTACCACCTGGGCAGGAGACTGGAAGAGTCTTCTCTGGAGAAAATGAAGGGCCCCAAGGAAACAGATTCCAGACACTAGGGACTCCAAAGCAGGGCTCAGGCCCCCCAAAAATGAACGAAGGATCCTCCAAAAGGATGAACTGAGAAAAAGGTAGAACTTATTGCTGCTGGAAACTGAGCAGGAGAAGCATTTTTTTTTTTTTTTTTTTTGTAGTATGCAGGCCTCTCACTGTCGTGGCCTCTCCCGTTGCGGAGCACAGGCTCCGGACGCGCAGGCTCAGCGGCCATGGCTCACGGGCCCAGCCACTCCGCGGCATGTGGGGTCTTCCCAGACCGGGGCATGAACCCATGTTCCCTGCATCGGCAGGCGGACTCTCAACCGCTGCGCCACCAGGGAAGCCCAGGAGAAGCATTTTTAATGCAAAGAACAGAAGTTCTATCTTGGCCTGAGTTTCCGGAAACAAAGGGATCCCATCTCTCGGGAGATGCCCTGAAGACAGTGGAACACATAAACATATAGGAAAAACGTGTACGTTCAGAAAGGGTTTTCATGAGAGCGATACAGCAGAGGACAGCCTCTCTAAGTAGAAAGTAGATCTCATTCCTACAAATGTGCTGGCTAATTAGTTCATTCCTTGGTCTCTCTGTCTGCCCATCCATCTGTCCATATATCAGACAGTCAGAGTGTCAAGTAACATGCCAGGCACTGTGCTAAGTGCAAGGAAAAACTACAAAGACAAACAGAACCTAGGACCCTACTCCTACAGAGTTTCTAAATAGCGGGACTAAAAACAGTACATCCTTTCAGATGTTAATTATTTTGTAAAATAATATCTTTAAAATTATGAAATAAAGGTTTGCTTAATGAAAGACACCTGGGACGCACAGAGAGGTATTAAGAAAAAAAAATACACCTGCCACTCAAGGCCAACCATTCCTGACTTTTTCCTGGGTCTTCTTTTTTCTACCACATTTATAAATATATAATATATGATCAATCATACATAAAAAAACAATATTATATTGCTATAATATGTTTCCAAGCATAGTCATACCTTGCCAGAATCTTGTATCATTTTGACGTTTTCAGAACCAAATTTATCTGAGTAAAGTTTAAGGAGTCTCTGAGAAATTTCTGACAGAGGCGTGAGTTTGGGTTCCTTGTAGATATACTCCTTTCCATCTTCATCTTCAAAGAATCCCTGTGACATAAAGCACAATTAGAGCTATCCCCAAATATAAGCCCAAGGCTTACCACCCAGGAAGGATTCTTTTGTTACAGGAGTTAACAACAACAAAAAAGGGAATGATTCTAAAAACAAAATCAGGCTTTCCGAATAGGAAGGAAAATGATAATAATGTGAGGTCTGGGTGCAAGGTAAAGGCGAAACACAAAATTGCAAACTCATCCAAGAATGCTGTCGTTAAGTGTGGAGGGAAATGAAAGATTGGGGATTCAAGACTGTGTTCCCTTGGTGAAGTCTAATCATGGGATTCAAGCCTGTTTCACATTCCCAAGGAGCAGAACTCACTAAGACTCACTAAGACATGACTCAGCAGCCTGCTATCTGCAGGCCTCAGAAACGCTTCTCCTGATCTCTGCCGTTTACTTGGGATTTTACGGCATAAAAGGAAGCATTCTGGTCTGGCAAAAGTTATGTGAAGTTGGTGTAAATTATGTTTTGTCTTCTTGATGAGACAAATATTAAAGGGCTGTAGCATAAGATCAGGAAATATTTTCATTATCACCAGTCATCATCTGTTTTAGCACCAATCATGTCTCGATACAAGAAGGTTAAGTATTGCATGGGAAGTGAAAAAGGTTGAAAACTAAAAAGCCCAGATTGGGTTAATATTTGAAATAAATTAAAAAAAAAATTTTCTCATCTAAAATGAAAGAGAGAAAATGGTGCAAAAAACACAGTATATAAAAGAAAAAATGCAGGCTAACATGAAACAAAAAACATCCACATCAAACTAGGAGTTTAGATGCAGTGATTTCACTACATTACTTGCTTTTTATGTATTTACTGTAATTACCTCCACATCTGTTTCACTGTCTGTAAACTGGTATTGCTATAAAGTTATAAAAGACAATAAATAACAGGATAAATTGAAGGTTATAGAATGCTCATAGAAAACCACACACCCTGAATAAATGGATTGTAATTTATACTATTTAATCATGTTAGAGACTTGGAGGTTAAACTTTCAGTTAAATTTAAATGACCCCTTTTCTAAAGGGTTTCTGAAATATTACAATGGTAAATCTACTTGCAGAGATATTGTATTATAAAAGATAGAGAAGCACAGGGACAAAGGAAACCACAAAGTCTTAATTTTGGTTTAAAACATGCAGTATAGACGTGTAAGGGAACAGGTGATTTATTTCTGTAAATGGAATAAAATGTTAATTTTGTTTTGGAGTTTGTAATGACTGGACAGATATACATACAGACTTGAAAAGGAAACTTGCAAACCACACTGAGGTACCAAAGATGCCGCTAAGAATATCTTATGGAAGGAGAACTTACCGCTGCCTTAAGAAAGTAATAAAAAGACAGGAAGAAAGAAAAAAAGGCAGAAAGTTTACTACTGAGGAAGATAAGAACCATACTAAACATGACAAATTCATCAAATTAGCATTTCTAGAAAACAGAAAATTTACAAAATACCACTTTGTATATAGAGTTTAAACAAGAAAAAAAGGACTTGGGACGGCCTAGAGAACAGAGAGGAGGCTCACCTGTCCGAAGAAGGCTACTCGGAAGTACGTCCCCAGAAGCCTTCGGCCTGAGTGCATGACCTCGGTCACCTTGCTGTAGGCTCGGTGCAGTGTGTCATACAGATGGGCCAGCCTCTGGAAAGCAGAACAAACCCCATTTCTTCCCACTTGCAACTAGTAGAATTATTTTAAAATAACAATGAAATGATACTACATAGGTGAAAATTCGTTGGACTTGAGTTTCAAAAAAAAATCAAGAATGAATTTTGACAGCACAACTGGTAGTGATCGTTATCCAACTGTTCTGTTTTCTACCCAAAGGGCCATCCTGCATATTGAAGACCCACTGGATTTCCAGTGCAGTAAGCCCATTCAGTCCTCTGATGACGTTTGCAGTCTTCGCTTTTCCTACTCCATTCCTTAGCTAAGAGGTGGAGTGCCAGAATTCCCACCCCTTGTCGTTTGAGATTTGAGGTCTGGGTAGAGGTGTGACACCTGATGGCTCTGAGGGTGGCGACTGCCAGTGTCACGTGGCAGGTCAGAGGTCATTGCTCAAATGGCCTGCTTGCGCTTTCTGCATATAAGAATGTCTGGGGATGTGTGTCACTCCACTGTCCTCTCAAACGGGAGAAAACAAACCACTCAGATACCTCAAAATCCCTCCGCTTCTCGTAGATGGGGATGATGAGCTTATAAATGTCGGCGATCAGCTCATAGCGTTCGGCCTTCCAGAGTCCGTCTGCACACTGTTCCAGGAGCTCCATGAGCACATCCTGATCAAAGAAGAAGGCCCCCGGCCAGGAAAGAGTGTTACAGGGAAATTGGCATTGTGTTCCTTGCAGAATACATAAACGGTTAAGATGGCCAGGAAGAAAATTTCAAAATATGTAATATTTTTAAACACTAACTTCCATGTTTCTTTTTTTTAATGAGCTATTTTCCAAACATGTTTACAAACAGAAACGAAGGGTCACATTGTGTAACTGTGTAATAGTTAAATGCATGGAAAAAAATTGAAATTGATGGTTTCACACAGGCTCTCAATTTTTGTTCTTAGTTTTCTTTTTCTAAATATAATGTAGATTTTCTTCCTTTCTGAGGAAAATGACAATGCTGAGACATGGAAAGTCACTAAGCATGACTTCAAACAAATTTAAACATCTTAGAGCAATTCAGTAATGGAGTGTGGTAGGCACTACGCCTGCCTCACCAACATTCTTTCCCTTTTCCTTTCAAAATTTCTATCTACTTAAGTTTGCGCAGTCACCCTGCCTCCATTAACGCCCTTGAACTTTGGAAGAAGCTAACACTATGACTCAAGGGCTGGGACAGGTGCCTCAGGTTTAAACTAACCAGCATAAATCTATTTTCTGGCCAATCACTGCTTCATCATGTGACCTAAACTGGCCAATCAGGGTGAATTTTAGGACCCTTGCTGGGAATGCTGGGACAGATGCTCTCAGCAGACTGGACATCCCATGGCCAGCCAGGGGCCTGTCTGCCCTATTAACAGAGTGGAGAGCTCCTCCTCCCTTCCAAAGTAACTGTATCTTTTACCACTTTGTTAAACAATCAGATTGATTTGTCAATCCTCTGTGGAATTTACTAATGGAAGTCAATTTATTCGACCTTTATTTAAGCCCATTGGAGTAGGGTTTCATTAATGAGGTTGAGTAAACTTCATGTGCTTATTTGTCGTCTATATAGCTTGGGTGAAGTACCTATTCAAATCTTTTCCTCACTCTTCTTCTATTGGGTTATTTTCTTATTATTGGGTTTTGAGAGTTCTTTATATATTTTGCATAAAAGTGATTTATAATTTTCTCCCAATCTGTAGCCTGTCTCTGGATTTTCTTAACAGTGTCTTGTGAAGAGCAGATGTTTTAAATTTTGGTGAAGCTCCATTTATCAAGTTTTTATTTTCTGGATTGTGCTTTATACATTACATCTAAGAGATCTTTATCAAGTTCACAAAGATTATCTCCTATGTTTTCTTCCAGAAGTTTTATAGTTTTATATTTCATATTTAAGTCTAGGATCCTTTGATCCTAGAATACAGTGTAAAGTACAGGTCAACTTATTTTTCCCATATGAGTGTCCAGTTGTTCCAACACCACTTGATGAAAGATGGTCCTTTCACCATTGAAGTGCCTTTGAATTTTTGTCAAAAATCAACTGACCATACCTGTGTGGGTCTATTTCTGGCTTCTCTACTTTGTTCCATTGTCTTTGTGCCAATATCACACCGTCTTGATCACTACTGTAGCTTTATAGAAGGGTTTCTCCACAGTGACATGAACAATATTTTGGGCCAGACAACTCTTTTTTCTGGGGGGCTGTCCTATGCATTATAGGATGTTTAGCAGCATTCTTAGCCTTTACCCACTAGATGCCAGTAGCAGTAGCACCATCCTTCCCCCTTTTCCCAAATTGTGACATTAAAAAACCTTTCCAGACACAGCTAAATGTTCCCTGGGCGAGAGGGGGCAAAATCATCCCTAGCTGAGAACCACTGCTTTATCTTGAAATCAGATAGCACGGCTCTTCCAACTTTTTCAAAATTGTTTTGGCTAGTCTAGTTCCTTTGCTTTTCCATATAAATTTTAGAATCTGTTTATCAATTTCTACCAGAACTCCAGATGGGAGTTCGATTAGGATTGCTTTGAATCTATAAATCAGTTTAGGGAGAAGTGACATCTTAAAAATACTGAGTCTTTCGCACCACTTATTTAGGACTTCTCTGATTTCTTTCATCAGTGTTTGGTAGTTTTTAGCATACAAATCTCTACAGATTTACACCTAATTTTTCAACGTTTCTGATGCTTTTATAAACAGTACTGTTTTTTAATTTTGATGTTTTTTTTTTTTTGGAGTAAAGGCCTTTATTTGAGTAAGATTTAAAGTCATCCAGCATACCTGTTTGTAGGAATTATACAAACTAATTGTTAACAATATGGTGAAACTATGGTATAAGAATCTCTAAACGTGAAGGTTGATTGATTTCTGTACACTGATCTTATGTCCTATGATCTTGCTAAACTCAGTTTTAGTAACTTCTCTTGTAAATTCTTTCAGGTTACTTCTGTCACAAAAGACAACTGCATCTTATGTCAATATACGCAGTTTTATTTCTTTTTCTTACCTTACTGCACTGGCTAGAACCTGCAGCACAATGTCGAATAGGAGTGGTAAAGCAGGTATTCTTGTCTTGTTCCCAATATTAGGGGGAAAGCATCTTAGTCTTTCACCATAAAGTATGATGTTAGCTGTAGGTTTTTTGTAGATAATCTTTTTTCTTGAAGAAGTTCCTTTCTACTCCTAGGATTTTTTTTTTTTAACTCATGAATGGATGTTGAATTTTTTCAAATGATTTTTCTGCATCTATTAAGATGGTCATAAGACTTCCCTTATTTATTCTGTTAATATGGTGAATTATATTAATTGGTTTTTACGGGGCTGGACTAACGGTGCATTGTCAGGGTAAACACCATTTAGTCACAATATATTCCTCTTATTTATATACTGCTAGATTAAATTTGCTAATATAGTTTTTAAGGCTTTTATAGTTGCCTTTTAATATGTTTGTATCCTCCATAGTTCTGTAAATGAAGGGCACGACCTGTGTTTTTCATTATCAGCCTAATGTTTCATTATAGTCCTAATGTCTACGGTTTATAGGTCCAAAGAAAATAAACATTTTAAAAGCAGTTGTGAATCAATTTACCAGAAAATACTACCTAACTGACTTAAACAAACCATCTTTAAAGCAAGACATTTAATGCCTATGTCATATTTACAACATACAAATCATAAAACTGTCATCTGTGTGACTAAACTCTGTACCAATGCTTATAAAGAGGTATATCAGTTATCTCATACTTTTATGGTAGGTCTCATTAAGTGCAAACACTGAAGCCAGAATATGTAGTAATTATCCTAACAGCTACAGACAAAGAAAAAAGTCAGTAAAGGTCCTAACACCATATCTTTTCTTTGTGCATTTGTATTGTGAAGCTGCAAAACCTCTCTCCGTTTTCTCTTAGTTTTGTCTCAAATCTTTTCCAATGGAGGATCTATCCAGGTTAAATATGACAAGATTTTATGATTTTTCTCATGCTTCTCTGATTATAAAAAGCTACATAAAAGAAAAGCATAAAAATAAAACTTGTATAGGGTCAGTGTCAACGTACTTACTTTAGCATATTTGTAAAACTGGGAAGGTAATAAAGGTCTAATCTAATTTGGTAGTTGTGATGATCAAATAAAATTTTATCCATTAAAACGCTCTGAAAACTAAATGCTATATGTAATTAATAGGCCAGTTAAACAAATTTCTCTTTTTCAATCATCACTTTCTACTTTGCATTAATTTTTGAAAAATGAGATCTTACTTCTACTGGATAATGTAATATCCCACAGTGCCACATACATATTTGGTAGGCAAGAATTTCTTGGATGAATGAATCGAGCTGCATTTTTGTTAGTAATATAACAATATTACTATTAGCTGTCCTTCGCTGTAGGGAAACGAGTCCTTTATCAAAGCCTTGCAATTCTTACATATCTTAGATCACAGACATTGCACTGGGTATTTATTGAGCATCTTCATTCTCAGTGATGCTGTGGGACTACAGCAAAGGTGAATGAATTCTGAGAAGACCCAATTTCCCATCAGGGATGAGAATGCTGTACAACCAAGGAATTCTTCTGATAACAAAATAGTCAAGGCATGGAAATTTACCCATCTTAAAGCTATTCTTAGGTTTAACTTACAGACTACTCATTTGGCCCCTTCTTTTCTCACTACTGGGTTTTGTTCAAACTATAGTATGGTTCACACTGTAGATGTAAATACACAATGATGACACCCTATTTATTGTGGATGGGATCAGAGAGACCTAAAGGTTCTTAACTCCATGCTTAGCAGTTACAGCACAATAAGACTCTAGAGTAACTTCAATATAATCTCATATAAAATTGAACATTCTTCTCAAAGAGTTATAAATGTTATAACCAGGCACAGTCACTAAACCACATCATTAACTTGATTTTTTCATTCATTCACACATTTTACCAAGAAGCTACTACATACAAGGCACTGTACTCGACACTGGGTTTATAAAACAAACCTATATAAGTAAAATTTAAGTTTCTGTAATTTATAAAAATGGCTCTGTAGATTTTTACTAAACGTGGGCTGGGGGTGGGTTTGGGATAGTTTATCAGGTTATGTGGTATACACGAAACTGGCTTTGAGGAGGAGGCCCTCAAAGACACAGAGAGGTTGTCCTTTGAAGCAGCTAGAACTGATGGACTAGAGACTCACGACCACCGACTGGAAGAGATTTGACGTGCATCCTAAGATACTGAGGACAGAGAAAACCACAGTGATTTCAAATACGTGCCAAACTGCAAGTCAGAAGGTAGACACTCTGAACTGAGAGCAGTAGGCATTTACTGACTTAACGATAGTCTGTGTGTCTCTGAGTGAGTCCAGGGGAGGCCAAGAATAACGTGAAGAGAGCACTTCCTGCTCATAGAGCTCAGATCTCTATGCAGATCCATAAAGAGATTACAAAAGATGGTGGTGAGTGTGCTGATAAACGCACAGGGAATCAGGGACGCAGAGAGGAGCAGCACCTACCCAGTGATGGGGGATGGGGGGCCATGGAAGGTTGCAGAAAGCGATGACTGGCTGAGTCTTACACATCATCAGGCGTTAGTGAGGTTAAGGTGAAAGGTGGGAATAGCAAGGAAGGGGGGGGGGAGACATTCCAGGGAGAGGGAACAGCCTGGGCAGAGACATGGGAGAGATGGCAGCATGGTGTGTGAGAAATTTATAAGTAGTTTGAGGGCCAGAGTACAAAATCTGAGTCAAACAGGGCAGAGAGATGAGGTCGGGGAGGTGGAAAGATTAAATACACAGATTAAATAGCCACATTCAAAAGTTTTCTAAAAATAAATTAATAATTGAAACATAATTTTATGAGAAATGAAAATGCACACAGACATACATCCACTATCACAACAAGGAAGTATTATATAAGGAAGATGTTACTTGATTTTAAAATGATGTTCTGTCTATACCTCATAAGGCGTCTGCGTATAGCAGCCTTTCAGGTATATTTTGAATGGTTCTAGATTTAGTCACTTAAATATATATCAAATAGAGTTTATGAGTAATCTCCTGGGCCAAATGCTCCTAATTGTGAGACTAAGATTTGAATACTACTTTTACTCATTTGTCAAACCAGAAACACAAGGAAAGTTTAATAACGATGAAATCTGAATTCTTGTGGCATATCAATACTATGGACAATTCAGTTCACTGTGGAAAAATCTGCCATATTTGGTACAAAAAAGTAGACTTCAACCAGGGACACTTCCCAGAATGGCTGGAAAACAGTAATGTTTCATAGAGTGAATAGAGCTTAGTAAATAACTATGAAATAAGTATCACAATTTGATGGTAATTAAGAATTAGGAAATAATACATCATCAACCTATATATGCTACTGGACATTATTTTATCTTTTCTTTTGATTCAGGAGGCATTCAGGATCTATAGTGTATCAGTCTGAATATCACTTTTTATTGTAGAAAATGGTAATGTATACTATAAAAAGCAGAATAGTTAGAGATTTTACCCAATAACAAACTAAAAATGGCTTTTTTTTTTTAAAAAAGGCTAAGTCCTTCTCTCATAGAAGGTAGAGTATGGATTACTGAGCATCAAAGCTTAATTTGGTAAGGTAAATTATTCAAGCTAATGTCAACTCTATACCTCGATGTTTACAGCTGGTGCATCAAGTAACAATTCTTTGAATAGAAATAACCAGCAATCACAGACAGCTAAGTTTGAGAGACCATATGTCAACACAAAATTATAAAGAGTCATAAAAACTAAGACATCAGGGCTTCCCTGGTGGCGCAGTGGTTGAGAATCTGCCTGCCAATGCAGGGGACACGGGTTCGAGCCCTGGTCTGGGAGGATCCCACATGCCGCGGAGCAACTAGGCCCGTGAGCCACAACTACTGAGCCTGCGCGTCTGGAGCCTGTGCTCCACAACAAGAGAGGCTGCGATAGTGAGAGGCCTGCACACCGCGATGAAGGGTGGCCCCCGCTTGCTGCAACTAGAGAAAGCCCTCGCACAGAAACGAAGACCCAACACAGCCAAAAATAAATAAATAAATTTATTACAAAAAAAAAAACAAAAAACTAAGACATCATAGTAACTAAACATCGGGGCATATATGAATAATATTCTCAACAGAAATTCCACGTATGAATTTACTTTGAATTCTCAGCAATCGCTTGAAAACCAGAACTTACACTGACAGCGGTCAGAGTGGTGACCTTGAAAGGCGATCATACAGGAAGTCTGATAGTTTTCCCCCTTGTTTAAAATCTAAATGCCAAGTTATTTTTTTTCTAAATTGTCAATACACGCAAAGAACTATAAGTAATCACTGGTCGGGGGAAAAAAAAAACCTCAATGAGCTTTATGCACCTGGAAAGTACACATTTTATGATATTAGACTAGACTTAAAAAGATCTCGGTACACTAAGCTCGTAAGCCATTCAGGAAGCTGTTTAAAATGTAATTAGCCAGTCATTTTTAGGTGTGCCACAGCCATGCGGTTGACGGCACCGAGCACCTGTCTGTGGAAATAGCTCACTAATGCTGTGCATGGGCGCATGTGTGTGCTTGAAAATGCATTATGAGCCTGTGTATTTGCAGGGTATTTAAAGTTTTTTCACTTAAATAATATTTGCCCCATCTTAGGACTGACTGATTTAATTTAACCTTTCTTATGAAGCTAGCTATCTCTTTTATCTACCATTTGGGAATAACCGTAAGCATGTGACCTGGCTCGGGCAATGGCGTACATCATGGCATCATTCACATTTCCACTATATTATCGTTTCTCAAGATACAGTCGAAGATCCTTTGTATCGGAATAATCACCTGGCATGCTTGTTAAAATACAGATTCCCAGGCGCTACAGTCACCCAACTAAATCTGGAGATGGGTGGGGGTGGGTTAGAATGGGAATCTATATTTGTAATAGGAATCTACGTAATTTTTAAGCACACTAAAGCTTGAGGACTAGCACACTAGGTAAAACTTTCTAAGACAGGCACTCCCTCATATATCCCTGAGCTGGCACATGGCACACAGCTAGTTTATGGAGTGAATCAACACATGTAAATGGAGAAATTTCTAAGCCACAAAGAACTGAGACAACTTTCAATTCAGATTCTAAGGGACCGTGGTTTAGGTGTTTCTCCTCAATGGCAAGAAAGCATCAGAAGCAGTGTTGTGTGTTGGGGCAGATCACATCATGATCACATCACATCATGCTCACCCTTGTCTCTCCAGCATAAGGAAGCTTAGGAAATATTTGCAACATGAAGCAGGGCAATATGTCCTGGTATGAGACAAGGTCGAGCAGTCAGACAAGTTCCATGGGCCACGTTCCCTACTGCTATTGTTTTCGAGAAGCATTATAAAAGTGAAGATATGCTATATAACTTTGGCGGTTCTAAGAGCACTCTCGGTCAAGGAAAAGTAGATGCTTAGACCACTCTACAGGGTTACAGAAAATTGCCAGGCTTGGATGAGATGTAAACAGAGGAACCACAGAATGTGTTTTGTTGCTAACTCTCTCTTGGGATGTTCTGTCGGTATAAACATTTTATGTTTGTTATTTCTGAGTAGATGCAGTTTGGCTAAGACAAGTCAGTGACCTGCCAGGTGAACCTCACCGTTGCTGGTCTGTGAAACAACACTTGAGGGTGCCAAATACAGTCGATCCTCATTATTTGCTGTGGTTATGTTCTATGGTCACCACCGACACTAAATTTGTGAACACGGAACACGCCCTTCTTGGGGAAATACAGGATTAGGCTCCAGAGAGCCTCTGGTTACAAAATTTTTGGCAATTGATTAGTACATAACCTTGTTTTATGTGTGTTTCTGTTTAAAGACACCTCATTTAGTACATATTGTTGATTCATTAATATTGAACCCACGACCCAAAGCACTGTAACTCCTGCCTGAACAGAGCTTATCTGACAAGTATTTTCTCTGTAAGGCACATCACCTTCCTGAGCTCAGAAACACTGGACAGCACTTCAGCACCATGCTAGGGGGCCAGAGAAGGACCCCTGTTTACAGCACGAGCTGAAACAAGGAGGCAGAATGTTGCCTGTTCAGCCTCAGATGGGAACGTGTGGCCTCAAATTTTTTGCTGCTTTGTGCCTTGTCCCCAAATGACTGTAAAAGCACCTCATGCTGATTCTGGGGTAACAAAGAAATTTTAGCAACTGGGCAAATAATGAGGATGGACTGTATTTTCCAGTTCCCCACTACAGTCCCTTTTGGCCCTGTCCCTCCCTTGCTCTGTGCCATGCGGGCCGATGCACCAGGACTGCTGGCCTGCCTGCTGGGCTCAGCCAGTGGAAGGCCAGCAGGAGACTGGTGGACAGAAGGAGAGTGTGGGGAGGGGGTGCCTCCCTCCCTGCCCCCATGCCAGGACTGAGCCGGGGCAGGTGGCCACTCTGTGTAGTTTCTCTCTCCCCGCTCCCTTAGCCCACAGGTTGACAGTGGCAACCCAGCTGTTGCTAACCTCCAGGGTTCTGCAATATTCCTTGTTGGTTTCCCTAAACCCTGACCAAACTTTTCAAAATAGTCCCTTTGTTAGACTTGCTTCAATTTCTGAGAGTGCTACCTATTTCCTTCTAGGACCCTGCCTGTATGGGATAATGAGGGAGGGATCTCAAAACAACATGGGCTGCATGGAATTTTGACACCATAGGAAACTCAGAATTCTTCAATCTGCACAGGCTCCAATTTGTGAAACAAAATGTAAACAGGAATGGGATGTTTCTCTTTAATCAAAAGCAGCTGCGGGGGAGTTCGCTCTTTAGATCAGAGTCAAGGAAGATGGACCGCTACCAATAAAAACTCATCTGAGGTCTCCTCCTAGGAGAATTGTGCATTTTTAGGTAGCGCCTCTAAAATCATGTTAGGAGAGCATCTTAGACATTTAAATATATCTAATAATGCACATTAAAAGGGCAATGATTTTTATTAAACTATTGTTCTACACCTATTCCCATCAGCTTTCCCCAAAACTCCTCCTCTGGCAGAGATATTCGACTTTCCCTTTTTCTTGAAACTACGTGGCAGTTTCTGCTTTCGTGACTTTTGGAACACGTTCTTTTTTTCACTGCTGGCTAGTTTCACTCTTAATGTGCAGGGCTTGCTTGGGGCTTTACAACCCCCTGTGACACATCCTAATCAGGATAGATCGTCGTGCACTATGGACCTTGTTAAAGATTTACCAACTTTACACTTCAAGGACAGGGTGGAAAGTCCATATTCTGAAAATAACTGATAAAGCTATCCCTGCCACACGTTCAGTTATTACTCAGAGCGGGTACCATCCACAAATTTCCCCAATCAAGCCTGCCCTTGACTTCACAGGGCTCATTCCCTAGGCTGCAGAGACTATTCCAGCCTATTACTTAATCTGATGAGCAAACCTGAACTTCACGTTATCATTCCAGATGACAGGTTACCCACAACTGTTTACTTTCGAATCTTTAGTTGTTCTTGGCATTGCTGTTTTCCTTATCGAATCTAAACAAAGTGCTGCGCTCCGGAGGACTGACTGGTCAGCGGGGGACAAGGGTGGTTTCTCCAAGGAAACAATGCATTCAAGCCTCTTTTCAGGGAAGAACCCAGTGCAAGCCCTCCTTGAAGCGAGTTCAAAGCCAAGAGCGTGCGGGCCTTGTTGCCTAAGGGACAGGCACACACGTCAGAGTAAAAAATAAAAAATTACCATTGGGCCAGGCATTTCAAGGTGGAGAAACAGCTGAACTGTTAAGACCATGTAATAACCAACTGGTTATTTTTTTCCCCTTCAGAATACTTAGAGAACTTCATGTATTTTGGTTAAAATTATTTTAATTTTTAAATATGAAGTCACTCTATATATTATCCTTATTTCTCACAGTTAATTTTTAATTTAGAGGGTCATTTGAGACTAGACAATTTTTGGCAGTGGTTCTTAAACTTTTGAGGCTTAAGGTCCCTTTATACAGCATAAACATATTTGAGAATTCTTTAAAAATAGCTGAGAACTTTTGTATACATGGGTGTTATCTCTCAATATTTACAATATTAGGAAGTAAAACTGAAAAAAAGTAAAAAGATTTATTACTTTATACTAAGATAATAAACCTATGACATGTTAATGAAAATAACACTTTTAATGAAAAAACAACATTTTCAAAGAAAAAATTAAGGAGAAGAGTGGCACTGTTTTACATTTTTTGCAACTCTGATGTCTGACTTCGTAGGAGAAGCCTGGATTCCTGTCTCTGCTTCTGCATTCAATCTCTTCAATATGTTGTTCTGGGTGATGTAGACAAAGAAAATCCAGCCTCACAGAGATATTCAATTGGAAAAGTAAGGACCTCATAGACTTCCCGAAAGGGTCTCGGGGACCCCAGGACCACACTTTGAGAATTGCTGATTCATGGTTGGTCAGTGTCATGGAGGATGTTTGCTCATGGGCCCCGCTTACCAGCATGAACATGATCAAAAGTCCTGATATTAATTGCAGGACTTCCACATCATAAACACAAGTATAACAGAGGCAGAAGACGTTTACTCCTTTCTCTGTTCTCTCTCTCCACGTGAAGAAACACACACACAGAAAATTGGCATTTGTTCAAATTCCTAGCTGTATTTCAGAACTCTCTAGTTTCAGATTTTAAGTGGCTGCAGGGTGATGCTGTTTTGGCAAGAAACTTGCAAAAATTGCTACAATGATCTAAAGTCAAACTTTCTGGTCTCTATGGGGGGTGGGCAAGGGTGGTCTTATCTACTCATGGTGCACAGGCCCTAGCTGACAGCACTCAAGTGGGGGCAGAGAACTGGGGGCCTGGACAGGGGCTGCTCTGTTCTGAGCCCAGTCTGGCCTCTCATGGCCTTGCATGTTTGGGGACATCGGGGAGATATCTTGCGTTGGAGATACTGATCTAAAAGTCAGAAATAAAACCCAGGAACCAGAGAAATTAACTGTTGCGAAGAATGAGAAACTTTATGATTCACAATACTGGGCCTTTTACCCCAAGTGTTCAAGCTCTCAGCCTCACTTCACTATTAACTAGTTCCTCACACTCTCTCCAGAGGAAAGAGGGAGTTCCTGGGAATGGGAATGGCAGAAGCTTTCACTGTTCAGTTTCAGTGTTCTGGAGAATTATCTTAGAGTGAAGTGTGTACACGGCAGCTGCAGACAGAAAATCCCAGTTTGGTGCAGGGGCGGGTGAACGGCAGCACCCGAGACACTGGGGTTACCGGAGCCCTCGCGGGCTGCGGCGCTCACCTCGTTGAAGTGGACGTCCTGCATGCCAACGTCTTCCATCATGGAGGCCTCCTCATCTATGTTCGGGGTAATCACCCTGAAAGCTGTGCATCCTTGTCTAAACATGCCTAGAATTAGAGAGCAGGGGAGACAGTTGGAGCTATCAACCTGAAAGTGGATGAACCGCGAGGGTTCTTCCTGCCCTGTTTGTTTCTGGGTTGAACGAGGACCGATCTTGAAATCTCTTGCGTCTCAGGCCAGCGTTCCCATGGGGAGCCTGGGCGCCACTGTGTGCTTTCCTTCATTCGCTTCCTCAATATTTAACCCTCACTGCCCTCAATTTTTTTTATTTTTCTCACCCCTTTTTATTTTTCACCCACCTTTATTAAAATGTATGTAATCCTTAAATAAACTGAAATAGGTATTGAATCAAATTAATAGCAAGGTAATAACAACAATAGTTTGATTTGGTAAAATGACCCATGCTCAGATACCAAGAAAAATAAAGAAGCCAAAGCCAATCAGAGAAATACAGACTCAAAAACAACTCTGTTTACTTCCAGCTGTCATCTCACCTACTCTGGCTGGGGTAACCCAGAACTCAGATTAGAACTCGCCCTTCTCCTGCAGGAAGCAGTCTACCAAGATGTGACTCGATGGCCGCAGCCGTGAGCTGAGGGGCTGCCTTGGCTGGTTCCATGTCAGCAGCCTGAGGGGTAAGAAGAGGGCTTTCCTCCCATGGAGTCACTGGGGAAAGTTTCATGTCACTTGGACAATGTCAGCTGGGCAAAAACGATCAAGTGAAGAAGGACTTGAAATGTCTTCCTGCTCTACTGAGATTACTGCTTACAGTAAAACAAAAGTCAAAACCTGAACTGAGACCTCCCATGTTTCAGGAAAAAAAGGAACACAGAGTAGTTTGAAATCAAGTCTTGGAAGAGTGGACCCTAAAGTCAGAGATGTTTCTGCTGCACATGGTCTAGGTTTCCAGCCCCTTCATGGGTTGTCTAGCATCTCTGCCAATGTCCAGCTTTCGCCTTGCTTTTGTTTCATGGAGACAAAGATTCCCCTATGCAAAGCACTAACCTGGGAGCTTGAGGATACATGAGTGTACAAAAAGCAGAATTATAAAATCCAACCATCCATGTTTTTGGCTACAGAGTAGATTTAAAAATACAACTCAGCTCTGGTGGAACGACAATGGTGGCCAAAGTGCTTTCTTCTCCTTGCCTGCCATCAAACCAGAGTGGCCAGGAAAAGAAGGGAGGGAAGGAGAGCCAAGTCCATCCCAGCAGAGTTGAAAGAGAAACCCCATACGTCTGAGTGTCACAGGGACGGGGCGGCCGGCCCACCCTCAGCTCACCTCCCCGGCGCCTCCTCTGGCAGGTGCTGTGGCTGGAGGGGAGGAAGGACGGCTCCAGCTGGAGGGCTAGGTCTGCTTCTAAACGTGAGGAGATGTATTACCCGACAGAAGGTCTCAACAGGAAATCGTGCTGGCAGTAAGAGAATACGGAGCCCCTCCCTGGTTTCTTTCTCCTTCCAGCTCTGACGTATGACAAGCCTAGATGCCCTTAAATTCCATTCCAAAGAGCCAGCTGTACCAGAAAGATAGAAATTCCCTGACCTGGCCATCTGTGGTTTCCTCACATTGTGAAGGAATTAGCCAGATCTGGTGCAGCCGTGCTCCAGTACACACATGAACACAACTGGCCTTTCTAAAAGCCCCGTGTTCTCAAATTTGAAGTGGAAAAGAGCAACTGGTGTTTAACCAGAGGAGCTGTGACAGAACTCGCGGCCTGCTAACGTGGGAACAAGCACTTAGCACACAGGTGGGTGGCACTCACTCCTGCCAGCTCCTTCCATGGGGCGGCAAGGTTTCCAGCCTGCAAGCTGCCTTCACACACAGCAAAGCCGACCGGCCTGTGCTCCAGAAAATACTGCCTGATCACCTCCTGTTACAGCTGCCTTTTGATTGGTAAACAGTTCCGGTGAGAACTATCTTAAGGGAAAATAAAATCTTTTCAGCTGGAGATTGGCTGGTCAGGGACTCCCAGATGCCAAGCTCATTAACTAGTTTTTGCAATATGGAGTTATTAGTAAGAGGTTATATGACAAAATGCCACCTACTTTTGTCTTGCATTTCTGCGGTGCCTACCACATCAAGCAAATGTCACACCAGTGAATAGAACAATGAATATACTGTACACATACACATACACACACACACAGAAATCCCCCATGTCCACATCTTTCTTAATGGCTCTCACTTGTCTTTGCTGCTTTGTGCAATTTTATATTTATTTCACAAAACCCAGGAATCGTTTCTTACCTTTCCGTGTGAGATATTCTGCCACCAGGGCTGTGACATGGACATAGCACATTGCTGCCTAAAACAAAAGACACGTTTCAGAATCACCAATTATGAAGAATGGCACAATGCTCACAAACAGAAATCTAATGACTATATGTACTTATATTAGATCTCAAGGCATCAACTAGTGTTTCTAATGGCCGACATCTTACCTTTTGAAAAAAGTAGAACAATTCAAATAAATTGAAATTTTTAAACTTTGAATTGAGACAAACGATGGTAAATTTGCTAAGACCTATTTCTATTTAAAATTACTAAATTTAAATGTAAAAGATTTTTAAAAAGCATTTTTTCTTGCTATAAAATTTCAGCATTATTTCTCTTAAAGGGAAAAGAGGATCATTTGAAGAAAAGGCATGTGCATTCTTAGATTCAGAGATGAAGTTATAACTTGCTCCAAAAATTCTAAATGAAAATATTATTTTATGTTAAATGGATAACATTATAAACACCTTAAAACGAAAGAAAAAATAAATTCTTTTCACCAAGTTGCCATGGTTTACAAAACATTAAAGATAGCTGTTGGAAATGAACCTACCATAAGGTTCCAATGTCTGAGCCCTGGTTCTTGTCAGAATGATAAAAAAAATTACTACTACTAACAGTATGTAATTCATTTTCATTATGGCTAATGTATATCTTAGATTAAACTTATGGTCAAACAGAATGGACTCAATCAATAGGTAAAAATAGTTACATAAAATTTTCAGATACAGAACACAGTTTTACTAATTTAAGCAGTTAGAGGGGTTTAAAAGTAAAAGCAGACTTCTTTGGTGGTACTGTTAATCACACCTAAATGCCTCGGGCATGAACCCTGAGCAGAGTTTTCATGGGAACATGAATACTTCCCGCCTTACAGCCTACAGTTTTCCTTAATTTCCCCCATTTTACAGATGATGTCATAGAGACACAGAGGGGTTAAGAACTGGCTCAATGTCACCGAGTTAGTCAATGTTGGATCCGGGATCCAGTCTGCCTTGGAGCCCACACTCTCCCTCTGCCCCCGCCATGCTGTCGCTTATTGAACTGTGCAGCTCTGTCCATGAGGGAGCTCTGACATCTGCCACGACTACAGACAGAAACTGACTACCTCAAACAGGAAAAAGCAATGCCCTGTCATTCATGACTTCGATACAGGGAAATCTAATTTTATCATAAAATAGCTGAATTTTAGATCTAGAGAGGAGTTTTGATGCAGAAACTGAGTGCACCTAACTAGCAGGCACCTGTGTGAGCATGGATGTTTTCTAAGAGCCTTCAAACAATGCTCTTTTGTGATGGAGACATCCCCTTACGATGTTGTAAATTGTTAAAATGCTTAGATGACCATGAAGGAACGCCAAGCCCAGCACTGTTTAAAGTATCACATATTTTTAACTGGCTTCTTTGAATTACTGGGAAATTTTTCTCATAATTGGCTTCCTTCAGTGAATGGGACACAATTTGTTTTCTCAAAAGCCCGGATTGACATGCTTGCGGGGCTACCTCGGACAGGTCCCCGTTTTTGACATGGATCCGGGCCATGCTGTCCAGCCACGTCTTCCGGAGCTCGGGGGTGCTGGCGTAGGACTTGGCCAGGCTGTACTGGAGGTCCACCAGCATCTCGGGGTCGTTCTCATGCTCCTTCATCTGGGCCGTGGCCATCAGAACGGTGCGGATCCTTTTGGTCAGGTCCTTCACGTCCGAGGAGAAGGTGGTGTGCTGCAACAAGGGTGGAGGGGGACACGGGGCTTTCAGCTGCATTCTGTCCGTGTGCGTATGTATCGGATGATGAGGCGGAGTTTTGGGGGTAAAACATAAAACGAGACTGGGCCACCCACCTTGATGAGCCTGTCACTGTTGGCACAGTTGTTGATGATAGACAAGGACTGCTGGAATCTGGTTCCCCCAATGCCAACAACGTCTGCTATCAGTTGGCTGACGGAAATAATGACCTTAGGGACACACAAACGTGAGCAAATCATTTCACCTTCAAGTGACGCCCCAGGCTCAGCTCCTGGCTTTGGTTAGGATGTGCACGGGGATGGGGCAACGGGGAAGGTGCGAACAAGGATCGCTCCAGTGTGGGAAACAATGTCTGAGTCATCTTCCCCCTTCCAAGAATTATTCTAGAAGGTGATTTTGCTACCCTTCCATCTCGGTTGCACATCAAAATGCTAATCAGGAGAGTGTAGAGGAATGAGAATCAGATAAGCCCACATCACTTGGATGGTTACTTACCTATCACTTTCTCTAATAAAAAGGAAGACCTTATTATTTACCTCTTTGGTTTTTGGCTTGAATTTATATGTACTAAATATTCAGTAAGTGGACTGTCTTTTGCATTTATTATTAAAACATGTACATATGAACTATGCAGTGGGGGAATCTGTCTTTTTGGGGGTCTATAAATAGCACCGCCTTGGGCTTCCCTGGTGGTGCAGTGGTTGAGAGTCCGCCTGCCGATGCAGGGGACACGGGTTCGTGCCCCGGTCCAGGAAGATCCCACATGCCGCGGAGCGGCTGCGCCCGTGAGCCATGGCCGCTGAGCCTGCGCGTCCGGAGCCTGTGCTCCGCAGCGGGTGGGGCCACAGCAGTGAGAAGCCCGCGTATCGCAAAAAAAACCCCCAAAAAACAAATAGCACTGCCTTTACCCAGTTACTCAGCTAAACCGTGGACCATGCCCCTCCCCCCATTCCCCCTTCCCATCCTTTACCTTCACCACACCCAGGTATAATCAATCACTAAGTACTGTCAACTCAATCTCCTCTCCCTTCTAACCTCACCATGCCTGACCCAGGACAGCATCCTCTCTGGCCTAAACTTAACCATGGTTTCCCCACGGTCTCCCGATCTAAGGCCTTGACTCCCTGATCCATTCTCAGCCTGGAGTCCTGAGGTATCCTCCTATAGGTTCTATAAATCTTTACTCAGTAGAATTTCGGTCAGTCGAACATTGATTCGACATTTAAATGTCAATTTACCAATAGAAACACATCCTGGGCCCAAATCTTACGATGTGGAGGATGAAATAAATAAAACCAGTAAATGTGACTTTTGAATTTTCCATCTAGAGGCCAGATCGTTCAATACTTACACCGAGGTAACCTGGTAGATGTGACACTCAAAATTTTCCTGCTAAAACATAATTCCACACAGCACACTTGACCTGGAAAGCTAAAGCACACGCACCTGCAGATGCGTCCGGACAAAGGACTTCTTGCCAGTGTAGTCGAAGTTGTTCCTCATCAGGAAGTACAGCAGCTGGGAGGCCTCAGTCCTGATGGAGCTCAGCTTGGAGTTGCAGCATTTCAGGACCTCATAGCACAGGGCTGCGCACATGTCCGCTCTCCGCTCATAGAACGTTGAGGGAAACTACATGGACATGAGGAAGCAAATGAACCCAGAGAGGTTAAGTGCCTCGTTCAGCTCCAGGTAGACACAGGAGAATGGGTGAGAATCAAGAATGACCTTCCCTGGTGAAACAACGTACCTTATAGATTAATGACCTTAAGGCAGTGAAGACATTTTTTAAAGCCGTTTCAGACTGATGTTTTTGAAGAAAACACAGGTAGACGTCAAAAACCTTTTTCATGAGGGGATTATGTCCGTGGTCAGCCAGGAGCTGGTTCTTAAAACACACAAAGACAGCTTGGTCAGTGAGACACGCCAGACACTGCTGATTGGTTTCATACAACTTTCAGCCTCAAAGGTTACATTTTTCAGGTGCTAAGACAACTTATAATTTAAACAAACTTCCCATGAATCCTCTAGGAAAGCACAGAAGTCTCTTGTAGTACAAACAAACTTATCAATAAATTCATGCTTTGGAGAATTTACTTTTTCTACTAAGGGAGAGACCAATTTAAAACTTCCCAGCAAACTGTACTACGGTTTAAAGGACCACTGTGTCTCAGTACTGATTGGGCTTCTATTTATTTACTTATTTTTACTATCACCAGCAACTAATACGGAGGTCATGTTTGCGACACCTTAATTCCAACAGAGAAGTGCCATTACAGGTGTCAGCTAATCAATGGGCTGGAAAAAAGCACTGAAGTGAGGGGTATGGAGCAGGTCCTCTAGCAGTGAGGGCTGGGTTTTCTCCCCCGCCACAGGCTCTCAGGCACTCTGTGAAGCCATGAATCACCAGGCAGTCTGGTAAGGGGGAAAACGCACAGGCTTTGGGTCAGGCACCATTTCTCACGTGCACAGATCTGCACAGGTAAATTGAGCCTGGCCATTCTCATCTGTGAAACAGCGACCCTAAAACTAAGCTTGCATAGTTACTGGGAAGACTTGAGGTCAAGTATATAGCTGATGCCCGCTCTGATCTAGCTCAGTTAAGTGGCAAGAGGGTCACCATTAATTACTTCTCCTCATTCTTCAAGGTTTTCTCCCACCAGCAGCAAATTCACACTGGTTTAACACCGTGAAAGCCTGGTTGGCTATAACTCCCAATGATTGCTGCACATGCACAGTGGACAGAGGTGTCTCCCAACTAAAGGCCAGCATGCAGCCACATGTGCTTGACACCGGAGAGCTGCATCTTCAAATACAGACAGGCCTGTCAGGACAAAGGTGTGTTTGGGAGAATGTGTGCATTTTGCACAAGTAGGCAAAAATGACTATCACTGAAAAAAAATGTCCAGAGGTCAGTACCTCAAACCAACCTTACAGTTTAGCCAAAGGAACAGAGACAGCTTATGTCCAAATAGTTCGGCTGCACAGCAAATTATGGCTGGAGTAACAGTTTCAAGATTTATCTCGTCTTATTGTTGGAGAAAAAGTTTTACTTAAGGAATAAGTTTTGTTTTTTTAGGTCCAGTAATTCACGGGTGTATTTACAGCTGGTAGGACACCTGGAATCCACAGTGATCTTTATATCATGAAACACTGAAGTACAGTATTGAATTCCATCATGTGAAAGAGAAGCAATTTAATGGAGCAGAAAATGTGACTTAATTAACTGAATATGATGTAATTCTCAACCATGAGCAGCTGTTCACCAACCGAAAAAAAAAAGAGGTTGTTTCCAGTGTTTGGGGAACTGCTTAGTGTTTACTGTTTCTGAGCAGTTCTTTTCCCAGGAGTCACAGTCCTTCCTAATTATGGCTGGATTAAGGCTTGCATGAATCTGGGTATGAGCTTTTATTTTCTCAGCCATCTTTGCTGGAGATATCCAGGAGAGACGGTTCATACAAAAATCGCTAAGACCTCTGGCCTTGCTGTCTGAATTGGCCTGTCTCCAAGTTGTTACCACTGGAGTTAAATTTTCCTTCCTTTCACTCTCTCTGGTCAAGGTTTTTGCTTCCCATTTTCAGGATTTAGTCTTCTTTGGGTTCTGATCACAAAACTTGCTTGAAGAATGGAATAAAAATGCATACAGGGCTTCCCTGGTGGCACAGTGGGTGAGAGTCCGCCTGCCGATGCAGGGGACACGGGTTCGTGCCCCAGTCCGGGAAGCTCCCACATGCCGCGGAGCGGCTGGGCCCGTGAGCCATGGCCCCTGAGCTGCGCGTCCGGAGCCTGTGCTCCGCAAGGGGAGAGGCCACAACAGTGAGAGGCCCGCATACCGAAAAAAAAAAAAAAATGCATACAAAGATATAAACAACCCCTCATTTAAAGGGGTAAGGGACCTTTCGTCCTGAACACACCCCAGTTTACCAGCTGCCTTCCTTATTTTCCAATCAATTTTCTTCTCTCTCTCTCTCTCTCTCTTTCTCATTAAAAACGTTGAACATTCAGAAAGGCTCAGAGCAGGGAAAAAAGCAAAACAAAAATCACCTTCACTTTTCCACTCATAAATAACCATTGGATAACAATGGAGTATCTCATTTCTACCTCTGTCTCCCTATAGACTTTTACTGAGGATGGGAGAATTTCAGAAATTAAATGAGACGTTAGAATAATGGGAAAGGCATGACTTATTTCTAGCAATAAGGTGGAGAATAGGTTATAAATAATTCTCAGGAATTGCCTGATGTGGATTCAAGTTTGACTGTCGTTACCAGCCTCCTAAGGGAAATGGGGCTTTCAGAGAATGAACACACATTATCAGTAATTTCTAAAGAGCCAGGAACAGGAGAAAAACGAACTTAAACCTCAGGTGCCAAAATGAGATATCTGGAACCACGTTATTTAAGACAGCTACATCCTTCCTAGGGATATGGCTTGATTTTTATTTAGACACTGATTTATAGAATAACTTTAAAAATCTAGCTTCGAGTAGCACTCTCTCTGTCGCAGAGACTCACCAATCACCAGGATGACCTAAACCCCAGGCTCATGGTTGTGTAAACTGGACCCCAGGCTCCCTAGCTGACCCCCATCATCCACATGCTCCCCACCCTGGTCGTTCACAGCGATCCTTCTCATCGTGTACTTGCTGGTTCTCACCATGCACCTCAAATCAAGAGAAGGCACTACAGAGAATTACTTAAAATACATTTTCAGATTAAATTTATAAGTACATTAAAAATATCATCAACTATTTAAAGGCCAGATTTGGTTTAGGACTGTATTAATAGACATTTTAAAATAGCCAGAGAAGAACCAAGTTTTTCTGCATGTAATCACCTTGGTTTACAAAACACACCTCTCGTGTATTAAACAATATCTGTGAAAGTGCCCACACAGTACCAGCGTCTGGTAAGCGCTTGGTAATTTTCTCTTTTCTGTGTGAGAGATCATTCAGCTACCTTGATATTCACCCAGCTTAGCTCCTTCCCCCATTTCCTGACCTATCTCAGCCTCAATCTCCTTATCTGTAAAATGGGGGATAAGAAGATCTACTGGGCCAGGCTGTTGTGAGGACTGACGCTGAAGACACAGAAGGCACTCAATAAATGGCAGGAAGCTAATATAACAATAAATTGGGGTTCAGGGCTTAAATCTTTTCAAACATTTCCTCTCATTAAGAACGTGATTTCTTGATTGCCTTTGGCAACTTATTAGATGTGGTCAATTAAGAGGCTCACTAACGATGAGGCAACATTTGTGGAAGAAGATTTTTCTGCAAACAATTATGTCAGTTAACTCAATGTAATAATTTAATTTTCCCGATATGCTCCAATTGATGCCTCAGCTGAGTAAATACTTGCAAAGGAAGATCCAAGTGCTGCTGTGCCAGTGGCTCTTGGACCTGTGAACCTAGGCCAGGTAAGCCTACAGCTTGGCATGACATCCTTTAATGCCATAATATTTGCCCATCTTCCCATTTTTTAATGGGTCTGTGTGTGTGTATGCGCTGAGCTTTAAACATCAAAGATTTCTGCACACAGGCATATAGACTCTGATAGAGATCACCTCAGCTCTAAAACACAATCTTCCCTGTGCGTCTCAGGAATCAGACCCTTTACCATAGGATCAGGAAGGCGTGAGCCTAGGGAAAGCGCTTATTGCTAAACTAGAGTCAACATTTGAGCTCCTACTGTGTGTCAGACACAGGACAGATGTTTTTGGATACTTCATATCAATTCATTATACAGTAGGAATAATTGCCACGTTCTAAGTAAGGAAATCAGGGCTTAGAGATGTCAAGCAGACCCACCCAAAGCTTAACATCTGGCTAATGGTGGAGCTGGGGTCTGCAGCCCATGGTGTTTCTGTACACATGGCTGCTCCCAAGTGTCCTGGAGCCTGGTCTGTAGCAGCAGAGTGCTCGTCCATTCTAAGGGTCATCTCACTTTAAGCTACAACAGCCCTGGGAGGCAGATCCTATTTTTTCAATCTTACAAATGAGAAATCTTAGGTCTGGAGACATGAAGTGATTTTCCCAAAGACATTCACCCAACAAATTTACAATCAGCCTTCAATCAGAGACCATCAGATGTTGTCTCTCTCTTGAGTCAGAACCTATTTGGTGGCCAGACACTGGAGATCCGGGAACCTCGACAAATACTCTTCTTTAATATGAAGCAAGCAATTTAAAGGAGGTTGAGTATGAACTGCAGGCTGTGCAGTAAGGAAACTGCCACTATTCTCACAGTGCTGCCAGACCACACCTGTGCCACGTGGTGCCCTCACCTGCCCGTGGCGCCAGAACACACCTGCTGTGCAGCCCCGGGGTTTCCTGCTCATTTATATGCTGAGGCCCAGGGAGAGAGTGGAAGCAAGTGTCCCAACTACTGGTTTGAACTTACGGGTGCACAGTTAGCACTGATATAGTCCAGGGCAAATGCTCACATTACAAATTTCACTGACTATTTACTTAAAAATCTCCAAAAGAAAACAGAAAGAGGTTCAAAACATGGTTCTAGTAGAGTAGTGGTTCTCAGGCCATACTGTCTGTGCACAGATCACTCCCAGAGTTTGATTCAGTCAGCCAGGGCCCGAGAACCTGCATTTCTAACAAGCTTCAGGGCCTGCACCTGCTGCCAGCCTGGGGACCATGACTGAAGGTCACTAGAGTAAGGCTCCACGTAAGATGACACTGCTGTCCCCATACTCATCCTAAGGGTCTGTATGCCCTCAGCTCTCGACTGGGTTCCTAGTTATGACATTTCCTGGGGACGTGAGTAGCATGGCTGCTACGAACAAAGGTAAATTATAATAAAGCAACATGATATCAGGTAACTATTTTTACTCTAATAAAGAAACGTGCTTCATGAGAAGAGGAGATGAGTAAAGCACAGATTGACTTTGGGTATGTTTCCCAAATACCCTTGCAAGTAAACATACTGATTCCATATTCAGAGCATATTAACACTAATTCAGCTTCTCTGGAAATGGAAGTAGTTATTGAGTGAGAACGGGAAGGGTTAGGTTCCTAAAAACAAGAACGTGGCTGAAGAGACCATCTTTACCTACGTAAATGTTACTTGCTAAAACCTAAAAATAAGACCAAGATCACTTTTTACTCTCTATACTTGAAATGTTTCTATCATTTAATTTAGTAACAGATCCAAAAAAAATTGAAAAGGTGAATGTTTTTAGGTATTGCTCCTCTACATATAAACATCTAATTTTAATTGCTACCACATGTGGATATGTTTAAAGATAGTAGAGGCAGAAATGCCCAATTAGGTTCCTGTATTTATCATTCTCGAGGGCTCAGCAAAGCCACCTTCCCCGGTAAACGCTTTCATCTGGCCAAGCGTCAACCGCCTCCTGGGACTGTGTCCACCTTTTGCAAGCAGGTGGCACACCCTGACCAGTTAAGCTGTATTATATTTCAGGGAATTCAAGTCATTAACAGTGGAACGGTTTCATTAAGGGAATTTAAGGATTAATGGTTTCCTTACAGGGGCAAAAACAGTTGCTGCAGTAAAAATACAACATAAGAAGTTCTTGCTGATTCAGTTAAATAAACAGAATGAATTTAAAAGGTGAGGCTCTGACCATGAACAGCTGTTCAATACAAACCTTAAATGCCAGTGTAAATAGAGAGAGGGTGTCCAGAGCTGTCAGGCACACCTCAGTAGCAATATTGGCTTCAAGTAACGACTGGTGGAGAACATCTGCGTCCGAGTGGCCATAGCCTGCATGAATCATAACACAAGGTTACTGCCGGCGGCTGAAGAAGAAAGGCTGGCTGACGGTATAGTCACAGTCAACTTTTGATTATTTCCAGAAGGCTTCCTTCAGGGCCTTATCTCCCTGTTTGCCTTTTTTTTTTGGTGGCGGGGTGGGTAAAAGGAGGTATTAAAAATGTTTCCATTCAATTATGACTTTTTCAGCTCTGGGAGGGAAGCAATAGCAGTAAACATTTATTGTGCACTTGCTATGTGCCAGCCATAATTCTATGAACTTTACATGTATCACCTTATTTAATCCCTCAATAGCCCTATGAAGTGTGTACATTATTAAACCCTTTTTGCAGATAAGGAAACGGAGGCCCACAAAGGCTAAACAACTTGTCTTAAGTCACACAGTTGGTAAACAGGGGAGCTAGGACTGGTACATGGACCAGAGTCACTCAATTGCGCCACGTGACTGAGCTGTTAAGATGGTGTGGTAGTGAAGGAGGCTGAGATCTCTGAAGCTCCCCACACAGACAGAGGCTGCAGCACAGCACAGGGAAAGAAAATGAGCTGAGGGGCAGACTGCTGGTCAGTGAATCAAGCTCGTCCCCTTACTAGCTGTGTGACCCTGGGCAAGTTACTTGACCTCTTTATACCTCAGTTTCCTCATCTGTAGAATGGGGATAATAACAGTATCTACCTCAAAGGGTTGCGGTGAGCATTAAATTCATTAATTGCTGTGAAGCTCTTGGAATAGTGCCTGGCACACAGTGAACGCTATGTAAGTCTCAAGTCAATAAAGTAAGGATCTGTTTTATCAGTTGGAATCATGAATGATAACCAAGAGTTGACTGCACTGATAACAGTATTCTACTTGCTTTAATAAAAAAGCACAAAAGCCACTATGACTGAAAGAAATGTTTAAGAAAAGGAGAGGACTTGAGAATCATAATTTAAATACAAACTGATATCTTCTGTATGTGGCTGTAAAGTCAATTTAGTATTGATATAAATGTAGTTTGACATACAATTTGAGATTAAATTATGAAATGGTATGCATTAGCAGAAATATATAAAAGGGATGCAAAGGTGTTTCAGTATTGATCTAGATTACAAAGAAAGATGGCAATATAATAAAACGTCAGGTAATGTCTTTCTCCAAGGAGCAAAACAAATCAACACTTACTATGTAGGTAATTTTCTTAATACTCCAGAGAGGAGGACATTTTGTACATAGATCAGGAAAATGAAGTACAGAAAGCCTAGGGAATTTTCTTGAGGCCAGTAATGGGATAAAACCAGAAACTACACTCCCAATTCCTTATCCAGGTTACTGTACCATAATCCCTATTATTAAGATAAAATAAAGTAACTAGCATGATGTTATTCTGACTTTAATAAATGTCAGAGATAGAGAATGATTTTTGAAAGACTACAAAAAGCTTTTCTAAAGCTACCGAGTTGCTTTTTAAAGTATGATTAAAAAAAAAAAACTATTATGTGCTTTCATCCAACTTTGCTTTGCTTTTATAATGGTGGTTTTGAGTGGCCTGCATTATTTTCACAGTGTGACAGAGTCATCGTGTCCCTAGTAAGGCTATGGAACACGTTTGGCACCGTGCTAGTTCTGTTTCTTTATATTCCTGGTTTGCTTTTAGGGTTTTTTTTGGTAAGAAATCTAGCAGAAAGGAAGACAGACATCTTTTGGTACTAATATTCACTGAACTGCCTTTGTAAGCCAAGGTATTTCCTCATTTGGTAAGGTTTGTTTGGTGAGATAGCCAACAAAAGAGGAAAACAAACTAATGATTATCGTTACAGTGATCACAAACCAGGGCAAGAGAGGACCAAAAAAAAAAAAAAAAACCGAAACAAAAAACAAAAACAAAACAAACAAAAAAACCACCACCTTTTATCAGACCAACCAAAATTATCACACAGGTCAAAAGGACCCTATACTGAGGGCTGCCATTTATCCCAAATGAAGTTTTATAATCTGGGTTAAACTGTAACAAGGCACTTGCTTTGGTGATTAACTGTATTCTCTGCACAGAACTATCCTTTTCTCTTTCTAGATAACCTATTGGATAAGTGTATCCAAGTGTGATTCTTATAGATGAGATGGTCTACACACTGAAGAACTCCAACAGAGTTTACTTATACCTGGCTGAATGTCTAGAACAATTCAAGAATTGCAATTTGTCAATGTGCTATTTTTTAAACATATATAATCAATGGGCCATGCTAATTAATGACAAAATTTCTCTAAGCTACATTACACTATCTAATCTCCTTTAGAATAAGAGTCAATTCATACAGAAATCTGTCTGCCTGTGTCTGAATCATATAAGAATAAAAGAAACAGTCCTTTTAGCCACAATTGGTTATAATTTGCTTTTCCTTAAACGTTTCGTCTCAAAAATCAGCAGGTTCCTGAACCAGTGTTACTTAAACATCCCTAAAAATAAGTGGCAGCATGGGACGTTGTGTGAGTGACAGAGACTGACTGGACAATCTGCCAAAGGATACCCCCGTGGGGACAGTCTGTCTCAAGACCTGGAACAAAGCTGGGCATGAGGGAAGACTCTAACCAATGGTCACCTTGTTACTGGCTAACACAGGAAAATGAAACTGAGCTGGCAAACCCAAGAAGCGGTCTTAAGAGACACAGTAATTTCTCAGAGCATCAGTCAGCAACTTTTTAAAGCTGACTAAGCAGATTCTGACCAAGGCCAGTAAGAAGTACTGTTAACCCTACTGACTTCCACTAGGGGGTAGTGGTGCCTTGGGGCACAGGCACTGACGTGGTCACTGAGGCAGGTCAGGGAGGGAAGGACTTCCCTGACGCGCCATCTCCAGCAGGCACCTCAGGGGGTGCTTTAGAGACCTTAGGATCCACTGCTCACATGTACACAATTTTCATTCTGCTGTTACTCAGATAAGTGATTTATTCTCAAATCCCCAAACCTTGCAAATACTCAAAGGACGAGGATGAGATTTTTTTCCCTCTAATGTCATCTGCTATGGTTAGACTTACCTAACTTTACTCCGTTTTATGAAGTCCTGTTTCCTGAAAAGCTCGGTTTAGTAATGCTGAGGACATCTGTAAACTACCCCTCCCTCCCCAGTGCCACATCAGAGGTGATGTGGTCAGAAAGGCAGCAGCCTGATCCACTGCCACTCGCCTTTTCCAAAAGTCAGAGGACATTTGGGCTAGAAGAATAAGTCAGATACATATTCTCACAGGAGGTACTTCCTTCTTGAAAGCTGCCTTCACTCTTTATGAAACCAGAATTCTTGTTTTTATTTTTAGTTTTTTTCTCTGGCCCATAATATGAATCCAGAAAAACAATACATTTTATGAAAAAAATATAAATATTGAACAGCTAGGGATCTTCTTGCTAAAAGAAATCCCCAAATGTAGAAGACCGAGCCTCCTAGATACATTAACTCACGGTCTACGGCTTTGACTAACTGCACGTATTTATGCAAAGTATCAGATGGATCCACCACTACACAATCTATTATTGATCTCCATCTCATTTTTATTGCTAAAAAGTTTTTCCCCACAGATGGGCAAGAAGTGGAGAACAGAATAAGGAATGACATTCCAAGGCAAAACATCATGTGATTTGCTGTCTGCCCTCTGATTAACCACCAAAGAAACAAATAGGTTCAAAATGATTTGTGAAACTAGTCTATAATCTCAGAGTTTATACTTGAGGAAATGGTTATACTACCTGCTTTCTAGTCTCAGATTACCTTGCATAAGTGATTGTCACTTAGACAATCAGATACTTAGCTGTATCCGAAAATGGTATGGGATACAGACCCCATACTGTGACAACACTTGGTTTAAGCATATCATACCTTTTAATTTAAAGTCCTCTTTAAGGATACTAAAAATATAAAGAATGACCGACTTTAAATGGGCATTGTGTCAGGTTTTCTCAACTCTGAAACCCTATCAATGGCAAGAAGCACCAATCGATGACAGGCTACCATGTTAGATGTAATATTCAGGATGTATCTGTAAGGTAAGATCTGCTAAATCTGTAAAATATATCCTGACTTCAGAAATGCTAGCAAAGGGGCAAAAATCTATCTCCAAATCAAGAAAATGTGGCTTTATAGACATTTTATTTACTATCTTGAGTACAGACATTTAAAGCATCCAAGCCCATTTCACCTATTTTAAAAGATATATCACCCATGCTTAAGAACTTCTGAGAAATATTGATTTTACTTCAGAGACTATATGCCTCCCCTGCATTTTTTATATTGATTGAATATTATCTAAAATAAAGGAATTTAATTATCATCTATATTCAGTTTCTTACTTGAGATTCATAGATATCAAAGAATATCAGAATTAGATGGGGTCTGAACAAGCCATCTCGTCTAACTCCTCATATGATGCTTAAATGACCTGGACAGTATCCCCAATGGGTCCTCATCAAGTCTCTGTTTTCACATCTCCAGCTGCCAGTACCTATACTAGCTAATAGGTAGTCCAGTTAGAAAATGCTTCCCCATATTCACCTGAGATCTAATTCTCTGCAACTTAATCCAGTGATCTTAAATTGTCTCTTATACTGAATTATATGAAATACAGGTTTTCTTCAAGGGTTTCTACCTCTCGGCTGGCTTCTCTCCCATCACACCAATGGGAAATATGGATTATCATGCAAGTGAATTTAACATATTCCTAGAACAATACATAACATTAAAGTAAATACAAACTGTTATTTTATATTTTTTTGCAAATGAATCACTTATTTGCAAACACGTTTCACTTAGTTTTCCCCTCATCACTCAGTTTATATAAAATATACAAAGTATACTCCGAGCACCTATCACTCTCAATTTGTCCTTTGGCACAAGTCTTTTCTACTGATACACAATGAGTACATGTTGCAGTAAACAGGTCAATGCCTTAATGTTGTAAACATTTACTTTTTATAAGCCTGGGCAATGACCCAAACAACAAACTCCTACCCTTTGAGTGTTTTTAAAATAGTTAAGACCACTGGCCACAGTGAAATTTTCATTATTTCCTATAAAAATCCAAGAGTAAGGGTAAGTGCCCGCTAGCGTTACACGTGTGCTGCGTGTGGTGTCTTTTCCCGTGTCCTACTGTTAATAGGCGATGGAGACAGTGCGGCTTGGCCTGCATCGGCTTAAGTTCCTCGCAGTCCTCTGCTGCCCCCTGCTGGTCACGCTAAGATCTGACAAAGCCTTTCCTACTCAGAGAAAGGAAATGAAAAATGCAGGTGTATAGGGGACTCTTCCTATTTTCATTCTTTTCCAAAATAAATTCATTTTAGACTCTGGCATCCCAGCAAGTCTCTCACATATTGGATCTCTGTCATACTGGTTGGCCCAATAGAAGGTACTGTATTCGTTAAATAGGAATTTTCTTAAAGAGACATACGTGGCTACAAATTCCCCATACAGTATCTAGGTGAAGATGTAAAAACTCATGTATGTATGAGTTCACACACATACACATGAATACATACAGTATACACTCCCTTCTCTATGGCTTTTGGCCGAGATGATGATTTGGAACTCAAAAAGCTAATGGTGGTAGAGGCTGAAGCCTCCCAAATACAGAATCACAATTAGAGATGTAAGTGAAGACTGAGTTCAGGGTGGAGATGCAAGGACTATGGGACATCAGAAGCTATTCGGGGAAAGCAGGAATTGTGGGCACACATTAAAAGGCTAAAATAATCAGCTACACAGTCTTGACTGGGAAGGCAAACGGAGAAACTTTGATCGAGAATGGTGTCACTGAAAACGGACTAAAGAAAAACTTCGGGTTGAAATAGGAGAGGGGCAGGAAGGACAAGGTTCTCTGTGGGTAGCAGGAAGAGAGAATGGAAATCAACCATGTTAACAATAGGGTTTTTGGCAGTAGAACACAGCCAGCTGTCTCTCTCCTCCAATTCAAACCACCACCGTGAAATCCATTTGCAGAGGGAGGGGTTGCTGCATGTCTTGGTGGATTAAGGTTATTTATTCATGTGTTGATCATTCAGTTTATTTTTGTTTGTTTTCTATGTTTCCTACATGATTATTTTTGGAGGTGGGGCCTTGGTCTGCTTATGATTTTTTTTTTTTACAGTGCTTTAAAGTTTCAGCATTTATTTCAACTGATAGTGAGGTACTGATAGTCCCTGTATTATAAATTATCTGGGCAAAGGCAATGTAGCAAGTCTTGCAAAAAGTGGGAATTTGATTTCTCTTTGCTAAATAGGAAATGAAAACTAAAAATAATGAAACTCCTTGTTTTGTCTGTTTAAACCCTTTGTCTGCAGAGCTAAAATAGCCCTAACAGACAAGATGTTGAAAAGTCAAGTTCTGTAGCCTTAGATGTGTCACTAACGCACATTCCACAGCTAAGTATAGAACCCAGAACTAGCATTTGAAGCCTACCAATTCAGTGTGTGGCAGACTGACATAATATTGATTTAAATTAAGCCTTGAATTTTATAAAGAGAGACTGTACCCACTACATTTAACTTTCTTGGGGGTGGAAGAGTGGGAAGGTGCCATATTTTGATTCCTCAGCATTTTTACTTTGAACTATTCTCAATTTAAGGTGTCAGGAATATATTGTCTATACTCTTAGCCTGTACTAAGAAAGAGGTATGGAAATCACAGTGAATGGAATGAATTCTTATGATTAGAAATGATGAGAAGATATTACTAACCATGAATTAAAGATACTGCTTGCAATGAGTACAATAATTGTCTAGATAGAACAATAACTAGCTATGTCATGCTTGGAGCAAAGATGGGACAATTTAGAGAACACACCACTGACAGAAATGATGACATTAGTTTATAAAGTGCTACATGGTTGATATCTTTTAGGTTTTCTGCTTCAAGAAACCCTTAAGAAGACGAAACACTTAGATTTCTAGAAACAGCACATGATGCTACGCCCCCTCTGGCAATTGATAAAATTAAATTAAAGATATGCTCCCATGTTTTGGCAAAGTCTCTACTGTGAAGTTAGGAAGCCCCAAAGTTAGGAAGGCGAGATGAACAAGAAGTCTCGGTTTGCAAGTGAAGCGGCCTCATAAGCAGACTTCAACCTGATTAAATCTTACCATTGTCTACAGAAATTCCAAGCACACTTGATATCTTTCTCACACTGAAAACACAGAAAAAGTCACTTTGTTATTGGCTTTTCCACACCCTCACACATTGATTCACGGGCTTTACGGTTTCACAGCAGTTTAACGATTAACATACATTCAGGGCTAGAATGTCAGAATGTGGACGCTTGATCAATTACACGCATGGGGTCAGGAACTTGCCCCAGATGTTCTTGGGAGTCACACGGGGAAAACTGATGATAAGTTGGCCACTGGCAACAAATCAAAATACTAAATTAAAAATATCAGAGAATGTCTGGCTATCAGGCCAGATTTTGTTTTAAAAATACCAAGCAGATGGCGTGGGGCAAAGGGTCTAGGCTTTCAGGTCTACTGCTGTAGTTGACCGCGTCCCACATTATGTCATTCTCCTCCGAGGAAGGGAACTGCGCCACGAGCTCTTCATCCTACTGCTCTGAGCTGGAAGAAAAGTCGATTTGGTGATGTGGTGTGGTGTGGCCAGGGGCTCTCCCCTCTGAACTGTCACATGGGATGGCTGGCTGTTACGATGGTGTGTCATGGGACTTACTGTGGTTAAAAGTGAGAGAGTTATCCAGGCTGCCCAGCTGCTGCAATCTGGCATGCATCATTCCTGTTCTGTTACGGGAAACAGGCAATGTCTGAGATTTTCGATCATGAACTATGGGTCCCAACCCCTCCTGGTTCCTGCAACATGAGTGAAATGGGATAGAAGCAAAAGTTAGATTTGTTACACTGCAGCGAGATGGGGAGCATTAGTTAGTGAGGCCAGGACACAGCACGAAGGAGACTGGCCACGCACAGACTAAGCACAGAGGAGCCTGTTTGGGGCCACAGGAGCCAAAGACACACACAGGCAGCAGCACTTGGCAGAGTTCACAGCAAAGCATCTGAAGACGAAGGAGCAAAAACCAGGCCAAAGCAGAGACCTTTTCGGTTTTGGAAAGTCATTTAGAGATGCTACTTTTTAAAAACGTGAGCATCAGTCCAATGTGGTGCTAATGACCAGCATTTGGACAACAGCCAAAACACCACGAATCTTTTTGGATTATATATGTTATTAAACAGCAAAAAAATTTTTTTTAGTTAAAATAATACATTGGAAGAAACAGAGAACAAACATGCAATGGGAAGGATTATATGAGGCGGTTTAACACCTTTATTCTTACCCAGGAAAGGAGGAGAAGAGCCACAACCTTTGTTAGACTTGTCAGCAGTCAAGTGAAGAAAATAGAAAAGTGATCTGGATTAGCAATCAAACAGCTAACTTCCTACTGTGTACCATCACCAGAGCAGATGAAAAATGAGACCAGCGCTGGAATGACACCTGTCCCCCGTCCCGTAGCCAACCGTCTCCCTCACTGTGTTATTGTGTGGAGTAGAACAGGACATGCATGGAATATCATCGGGCAACATGCTGCTGGGTGATTTCAAAGTGACACAATGAGAAGGCGCAGTGTTCACAGAACTGGACCACCACGGAGGGCAAACACTGACAACGTTTAAATCATCACTCAGGATCTCTTCCATGTGCAGCAGAGACCATGGCAATTTTCTATAAAACAGGGCACGTCTTTCCACTGTGCACATTATGAAGTAACACCATCCTCCACCCCGCCTATCTATGCCCATTTATTTTTAAGACAGTCCAAGGAAGCATACTTTTACATGCAAATATATACAGGGTGCTTTAAGAAGTCAGAAGATTTTTCTTTAAAAAAATTAAATTTAGAGACGTAGAAAAAATAAGTTAACTGCTTCACAAAATCCAATTCCAAAATAGTCTGTTGGGGCAGAAATCTTCAGCTTTTCACATTCACCGTGTTCAGCTCTGAGGCTTTTTATTCTATTTGCACAACATTTTCCAAATGCCATCTTGTGAGGTGGGTGACACCACGAGAGGGTGTGAAGCTCCCCCAGCACAGTGTCTTTCTGTTCCAAATATACTGTTTGCCCATCTTCGTGGGACAAAGTCAAAAAGAATGAAGTTATTGTATAAGGACACATTGTATATATTTGCATTTAGTACCCAAAAAACTCAAATGCAAAAATTACTGTTACGATAAAAAATAAGAGTTAAGATTAGAGAACGTTAAGTGCCACCACATTTCAATTAAAAATAGAAAGTATTAATAGGAAGAAGGCATAATATAGTCTCTCTAAATCTGCTTTTTAAAATAAAACATACTTTTATTTGACATAAACAGAGTTCTGAAACTTTCTCAAATATCTCAAGAAAAAAACAATGTTACCATAAAGAGCGAAATCTTGACACTCAAATAGAAAGTCTATTAAAAATCTATTTCCTATTTCATTGTCGTAAAGCAGAATTATAGATAAGAGAAAAACCTCAATGACAACTAAATTTTAAAGTTTTTCTTAAAACATAAATATGTTTACTTATAATTAAATTTTAGCAACAGTAACAATAGAAAAATAGGATGCTTAGACCAAGACCCCATGAATACATTATCACAGGATACACAGCAACGGAAGAAAACAAATACAGGCACACTGAATGGCAACAGGGAAGGAGTAGGAACTCGCTAACGACAAGAGGCAGTCCGAGGAAAGCCTCCAGAGAAGGAGCTGCGTGGCTGCCCATCAGCAGTGAGTGTCCAGCTCTCCTCAAACTCAGCGCAGAAGCGAGAGGATGGCTGCGACAGGGCAGTGAGGGTCTATGATACTCAACAGAGAGTTCTGGTCAGATAGCAACAGAGGGCACAGACAGCTTATTCAGAAAAAGAGGAGAAAAGGCTCAATTTTAGAGATGGTTTTTGTGGCAGTCCAAACAAATTTGAGATGGACTGAAAACATTCTTTCATTAAGGAGGAAAGTGGTTAGATGAGAAATTACTCTCTTTGTAAGCTGGGAGGTGGAATGGTTAAAAAAAGGACCTTTGAAAGTAAAAAAGGGAAAGAGAGATCATTGAGGAAGGAGAAAAAGAAAGAGAGGGAAGACACAGCCAGAGGAACTGGGAGAAGAGAAAGAGGAGACAGAAGGAACAGAGCACGAGGGAGGATTTGGAAGGAAGTGGAGAAGTGCAGCAACAGGCCACGGAGGAAAATCTTTCCAGGAGGTGTGCCTGAGACAGAACAAGACAGAAGGAATGTAGGAACATAGGCGAAAGATGCCACCAGATTTCATGGCAGCAATCCAAAGACCTGCCACTGTCTTCATGGTGGTTTATGAGAATTACAACCGCCAATCCCCACAGACGACAGTTCCCACGCTTCTGGATCCAAGCAATACAGAGAATGACACAACACTTCAAACTAAAACTCCCACAGTACCTGGCGATGTATCGCTTCCCCATGTACTGGAACTGGTGCAAGCAGACTCTGCGGAGAGAATGAAAGATTATTAGGGAGCGATAAAGTCATTGGAGATAAAATTATTTTTGACACATGGCTTTGTTTAAACCCATTTACAGTAACATGTTCAATAAGCTCTTACATCTACCACTAGTCCCTTACTTCTGGTTTTCAGAAATTCTCTGGAAGGTCTCTCTAAACCCAGAGAAAATGATCAAACGCAAGGGAGGCCGCATATTGTGCTGTTATCAGTGCCATGGTGGCTGGTTTGAGCAACACAGAAGAAAGGCCCAGGACCGACAGGATTGACTGTTGACTCTGGGTGTGGATATTTACTCCACATCTGCCTTAGAAGGCATGGTGGAAACCATATGCACTGTTCCAAGTTGCTTATACCATTCTCATTCAGCCTATGTAAGGAGCTTTCTTTTTTCATTCAAGTAAATGGACTGGTTCCTTACAGACATCAAGTATGTATTTTTTTGTTTTATTTTACTGTATTTTATTTACAACATTGATTTAAAAAAAAAATCATATATTTAATAAGAGTCAGTTAAAACAACGTCTAGTAAGTTCTTCTGAACTTACTAGAATCTTGTCTCACATGTGACAACTCCCACCTTTAACTCAGCAGAGGAAGTGACCATGAATTTGGGGACCAAGACTGTGATTCCAAAATGCACAAAGCTCTGAACACCATGGGTTTGCCCCGAATTCGTGCAAACACATTTGGCAGCAAATCATGACCCCAACTAACAGAGGTAAAGCTACCTGGTCATGATTTAACCTACTACTGTGAACAATCATAGTACACAGAAGTAACTTCTTACTGCAGAAACAATCATGTGCTTGACTGTGGGGTGCTGCGGAATATACTCTCTATGTAAATTTTTCAAAAATCCAAAAAATTCTGGATTTGAAAACTCATCTGGCCCCACTAGTTTTGGATAAGGGATTGTAGATTCGTGTTTCTGGAAGTAAAAAGCTTAAAGGAAAACAGAAACTTAAACTGAAGTAATAAAATAATATAGACTGTATTTAAGATTTCACTTTTACATATTTTTTAATTGTAGCAATTTTTATGTCTCAGTTTCTGAGTATCACCCACCGAATTCAGCTAATAAATGTTGTGTTATTTTATTAAAATGGCTTATACGCACAAGTAGTAACCTCTCATCTACAATAATCACATATCTAATCATTTAAGGCTGTCGCTGTCCACTGGGTCATGAGCCCCTGAGAGTGGGTGTCGGGGTTAGGTCCAGGAGAAAGAGCTTAAGGATAAGTGTGGATGTGAATATATATTGCATTCTTGGTTCAACTGTTGGTGCACTGTATTCTTCACACCTCTTAACTAGCCAGGAAAAATCAAGAGTCAATGAGCAAAGACGAAACTACTCACTCCAATATTGTAAAAAAATCCATAAGTTCAGATGTTGAGGCCTTGTTCCAATATGTAAACAAAGCATCTGGAAAGTAAACATTTATTTGATTAGAATTGTAATGCCTATTTCGTACATTATAAGATGGGAAGAGACCTCAGAGTGTAGGCCTCCAAACTTTCCTCGGCCCCCTTTTATGGTTGATCAAAGGATAAACCACAGTGACTAATCTATTATAATCGGTAACATGCACAACAGGCTTAGTCAGTATGAAGAAGCTATATTTGAACTTTATTTCAGCATGCATCATCTAGCCCTGCATGGTACCTATTTAACTTATACATAATGTGCTCTTAAATGGAGTAGAAAATTACCCACTACAGAATCCCTCCCCAGTAGAGAATCTGTTGAAAATTCTTACATGTACGTAAGTAACCCCTTCCACACACACACACACACACACACACACACACACACACACACTGCAGTGGAAGCATGTATCCTACAGGCACTGTTTTGCCCTTTGAGTTTTAATTCAGCAATTAAGCCTGGATCTATCTCAGTCTTTTCCAAGCTGCATAACAGTCCTCTCCATGGATGTACTACCACTGAGTTAACCAGTTCCCCTACTGACAGACATTTACTTGCTCTTCCCCCCAATTCTTTGCTATTATAAATCATGCTTCGGTAAAAATCCTTTTAACATGCGTCCTTGCACACTCGTCCAACTACATCTAAAGGAGAAATTCTTAGAAGTGAACTAGCCATGTTAATAGTGTGCACATTTAAAAATTGACATATATTGTCAAATAGCCCTCCAAATAACAGTGTATGAGAGTTCCTATTTCCTTGCACGATGGTACAATGTACCAGTGGTCAAGAACCACACCTGCTCTTTACCAAGAGCAACTGGGCACATCTTTAGTTAAGGCAAATCCTACAAATTCACTTACAGGAAGCATTCTCTGTGTATGACTCTTAACCATTCGACATTGCACAAAGAGTGTTAGCGAGTGATAGTTAAACATTTTTGCCTTCTCATATTTTACATTGAAGTTGAGAAATGCGTTAAAAGATTTCTCTCAGGGAAAAAGCCACTGAGTCTTTGGGGCCTGAGATGAGCAAGAGGCTGGCCGCAGAGCTGCTGGAGGCTCATGAAGATGCATGGCAACGGACTTTTATTCTACACTTGTCAAGAACAGTGACAGGCGGGAGAAGCCGTGGGATACATACCAAGTACCTGCTATGCACCAGGCACTGTGTTAGGTCTCATGATTTCACATATATCCTGTCATCGAATCCTCACCATGATCTGGGGCAGAGTTTCCATTTACAAATGAACTAATGAAGGCTCAGAGAAGCTAAGTAACTCTCCCAACTACCAGCTGACAGAAGGCCGGTGGAATGGCGATTTAAATCAAGTGCACCCGATTTTGAAAGCCACGGCTGGCCTCTTAGACCAGAGGGTGGGTCGGGGAGCTTCCATCTCTTGGGGGTTTCAAGTTTAGAATCCAGAGGGACAGACTCTGGTTACTTGAGGCTGGTGTGTTGGGAACCCAGGGAGTTCCCTGGATGCTGGGCCCCTCGGGGTCAACTTGCAGACACCTGAGGCCAGCAGACAGAACCAGCTGGCTAGCCGGGTGGTACCATCGTGGCCTGTCCTTGCTCTGTGCTCTGGCTATTGGCTGAGGAGGGGGGAAGACAGGGCTAAGCTCTATTACGGAGAAAGGAGGCATAAGAAGGCACAGAGGGCGAGGGGCCCTGTGTGTAGAAGGTGCGCATTAAATGTGGGATAAAGGAAAGAGTAGCGACAGAGCTAGTTACACAACTGATTTTGGTTATCTGTCTGGTAAACTATTCTAAAGGCAATTTCTCCCCCACCCCATACTATACACCAAAACCAATGCTTGGTAGATACTAAGATTTAAATGTGAAAATTTAAATAATACAGCTTTAATACAGGAGAATATCTTCAGAGCCTCGGGGGTAGGTAAAGATTTCTTAAATGAGACACACAAAAAAATTCTAATTATAAAGGGGAAAAAAAGTGTAACAACAGTAGATGTAAAAAAAAGGATATTCTAAAACTGTTTTGAAGAAGTTGTTGCATTTTTTAAATATGTGCCTGGCCTTCCAAAAGGCTGACTTTAAAGGGTAACTTTCACTTGGATGCAAAATTTCTTGTATATTTGTTTTTTAAAAAGTTATTTTCTAAAAAAAAAAAAAAAAAAAAAAAAAAAGTTATTTTCTAGTTACACATCACATTTAATATTTGAAATGTAAAATATTTTAAAGAAAACTTTCAATAAAGGAAAAACAGGACTATAATGCTGGCTGAAACTCACTACCATGATGAAAATTGAGAACGTTTGACTTAATGGGAAGAATTTCAACTTTCTAACTGAAAAATCAGAATAAGAGCCTGGGGCTTTTGTATTTGGTCATCATTCACAAAACAAAATCTTGTCTGTTTGTGTTTTTCAAAATAGCTATTTTAAAGTAACAAGCTGACAGAAGAGTAAAATCCTCCAGTTCCAAAGCATTTTAAGGATCGTATGCTGCTCCTAACTTCTGAGCTACAGGTCAGGCTCTTAGTGCTGCTGAAATGGAAGCTCGATACAAAAGAAACACTATTTGCAGCAGAAGTACCTTCCCCTGGATGCTCAATGCCCACACCCCCTGCCACCAGACAAGTGGGCTTCAGGTCTCCACAAATGGCATTTTACTTTCAGAAGAGTTTGTCTTCTCTCAATGACCTTAATGAAGCTCACAGTACCCTTCCTAATTTGTTACAGGAAAATTAAGAAGATTTTTGACCAAGGTAAGAACTGTGACATTATACTATGGCACAGTTTCATGTGATTGCTTATATCACACAATCAGAGTTGGAACTGTCCTGCCATGGATGTTTACAAGCTTTAAATGGTACTGATAAAGCATGAATGGTTGTGGTCATTTCTATTTAAAAATGTGGCTGTCAAACCCTTAATCAGAAGCTTAATCTACCAGAACACCACTATTTCCATTAGAAAACTAAACACACCCCACCTCTAGTTAAAGCCAGGAATGTCACACACACTGTAAATGGAAGAGCTGTTTAGGTCACCAACACTACATTTTCTAATTCAAGAGACTGACTAATAAAATTATACAAGTTGCCAGTAAGTTTGCTTGGACAAATGAAATTAAAAAGAAAAAAATCAAAAGCTACTTCATTTATCTGCTTCTGTCTCCCTTAGTGAAGATGTATGTCTGAGCTTAATATAAATTTTTAAAATACGCCATTCACACTTTAGCACTCTTTCTGAAATACAATAATTAATGAAAATAAATTTCCAAATTAAGACTTTTATTTCTAGTACATTCAGTAAATTAACATGTATTTCAAACGAGAGAAAATCCCTTTAAATCCTTAAACACTTTGAACCAACTACAATTTTTAAAAAATAAACCAAATACTGAAACAAGGAAAGTAAAACAGGTATCTTCATTTTTTTACCTACCATCAGACATGCTTTTTAAGATGTAGAGGAAACACATCAGCAGGCTCTTAATCTCAGACTGGTCAAGTTTGTCACAGCGAACGACAGAATTTCCCAAAGTGCCACTTTGCTGGTGCTAAAGAAGGAAACAGAGGTGATTTTTCTCCTTCGTTACAGGTAAAACAAAATTAGGTTCACTTTTCTCCCTTGGAAGAGAAAGAGTCTTAGAATTGAGTCAAATCATACAAATTGGAAGGTATAAATGATTTGTCAACGAACTACAAGCACACCGTCACCAAATACACACAAGTGTTAATCCATGGAAGCTCTGTCTTGTCTCCTTGGCACACTCTGCCGGGACAAGCCAGAAGGCACGGACCTTTCAAACTGAAAAAAACCAGTCGTAGTTGCCGGCTTAGTGCCGAAATGCCAAGCAAAACTTCATGCAAAAAACTGTGCGTGCTAAGATCAAAGAGAAATGATGATTCAGAAGATAGTACCAAACCAAACATATCCTCAGGAAAACGTCAAGTGGCTGAAAACAGCAAATTAAGTCCAAGGGGCTGCTATGGACCAGCCACTAAAGCCTGGAGCTGAGTCCCTGTTATTCCGTTACATCCTGGGGCAGCCCTGGGGGAAAACCACAGGCAGGTGCCCGATAGGGACAAACAGGGACACCTCAGTGCAGCAGGACCAAAGCCCCTAAAGTGATGAGATCACGCCATCATCAGCTTAGCTCAACACTGCAAACTTCAGAAAGCTCAGGGCGCAGGGTGAGGGCAGCTTTGCCACTAGACAGCAGGTTCACACCATGTTCAAAGCATTCACTTAAAGAAAAAAGAACAAGAATCTCATCTCATTTAAAAAACACAAGAAATTTAAAAATCTTGAAAGTTATATTTCCAATTGAAATCTGGAAAATTTTTTGCCAAATACCAAAGCAGAAAGATCAGTGAAAAAATATCTTTCATTCAAGGTACTGGTGGGCAATGGAAAAGATATATACTAATCAGGTTTAACTAATAACATAACACGAGCATTTTTATTATAAGAAGAGACACACTGCATTTAGCGGCAAAGCCGTGGTGCCGGCGTACCTCCCGCCCACCCACTTCATCAGCGCCGCTGGGAGAGCCCAGGCCTCCCTGCAGCGGGAGCAGGGGCGCCGCCTGTGGGGCCTCTTCCGGCAGAGGCAGCAGCGTTAGCAGCGAGAAGTCCATGGTGACCCGGTGTCTCCTGGCTGACTGGCCGCTCTCCTCCTCTCCAGCTCCGCGTATGACACAAGCCGAGTGCCTTCTGAGCAGCTTCTCCCTCTACGCACGAAGGCATGTCAGGGTCAAGGGAAAAGTTCGACAGGTCATGACACCTGCGCGGAGATGCTCGGACGGCTACAGAACCGCAGCTGAGGGTCATCACGGCGAGGTCGGCCACACAACCGCGGTAAGGTTACGAACCTGACCCCGAGGAAAGGCGGCTTCCACGTTTCTGAGAACTAGGAATACATCCCTAAGAGAATCACTTGTTTATTGGTACATAAACCTGTAACTTAACCTATACATAACTTGTCTATAACTTGAAATAACTTAGGAAAACAGTGGCCGAGGTGAGACTAATCTACTATCATGGTTCCAGGTTTAAATCCAAGCTTTATCCATTTGCACAAAATTCCAAACTTAGGTATTTCAAGAAAACAATAGTTAAATATGAGGAGGATGTGTTGTGCTGGGGGCACAGTATGAATAGAGTGATTTCAAATAAAGCCTTATGCCTGCCTCATCTGTACTACTGATTAATCTTTTCTGGAGCCAGCTTCGGATCCAATGCCCATTCGCATGGGTAACTGTGTTATAATTGGTGTTCCCTGGCACACAGACCGTGGGGATTCTAAGCAAGTGGCATTTTGATTTCCCTACCTGTTCAAACTGCCAGAACCACTGGCTCAAAGTGCTCCACTGTAAACACTGCCCTGATGAAATCCTACAACAGGAACCAGGGGGTTTCAGGGAATGGGCTCCATCCTTAGACCATACTCTGAGATCATCTACCCCAGATTAACTGAGTTGTTTAAGGAAAAAAAAAAAAGGTCATCCTTACTGAACACTAGAACATGAAGCATGTTTACTTTGGGCTAAATCCATTAGTTATAAGAAACACTTAAGTTACGTGAAAAGAAATTACCTTATCCAGGGAATTGCTCTTCTCACTATTCCTTTCTGGAAGGCTGTTCCCGGAATCTGTGCTTATGAGGGATCCTCTTGAATCAGCATTTCTCACACTACTGATGTTTGGAGTTGAGTTTGTATACGGAGAAGCTAAACAGAAATCAAGCCAAGACCGAAGATTTGGTGAGACAGAACAAAATAAAAACAAGTACTGAACTGTAATAAGGGAAACTGCTTCTTTGGCACTTATTTTTCCTGTGAGAGCTGGCTCAAGAGTTTCGTTCAATTACCTCTCCTGTAAAGAACCAGGCCATTTAGATTGAGATACAAATAACCGTTAATCTGAAACATTCAGACATAACCATCAATTCACTTATGAGAAACCACCTTGGATTGCTCAGACTAAAGGAGAACATGCTGGTTCAGACTGGGGTAGAATAAAGACTTCAAAAAATTAAAAAGATAAATCCACCTACAACTATCAAATTAAAAAAAAAACGAAACCATGCAATAAACGTGCAGTACTCAAACGGCAGGCTGAGATACCCCAGAAAACTCTGAGGGGTGTCATGGGACATTTTAAAGTTTCAAGGAAAACACAGTGATACTTGACATCTGCCAGAAACTGTAGTTTCAACCTCCGACTGTGCTACATTCCTTTCCGTGATGTCATATCTCTGTGAAGCGGGGTATTTGGTGGTCGCGATGATAAAATGCAAGTACTGGGTGAAAACAGTGTGGAACAGGAAATGAGAATGTTGGTGAGAGATCTGATTCCAAATTTGAGAAGCCGTGTAGCGCCCAACAGGCACACACAACCCATTAGTAAGAATCGTGGTTAGTAAAAATAAAAATTTTTTTCTTTATGTATGTATATAGTTTTCAAATGCCTACTAAGTTGTTAGGTTATAAGTACTTATTATTTGGCCCTAAGTACCTAATAAACAGAACCATTAGGTGTTTCTTTTGGCCTTGGGGACTCCGTGAAAAATTACTTTGATTAATAAGGGTGCTGTGAATTGAGAACGTTTGGGAATCTCTGCAATAAACAGTTACAAGCAGAAAGGAAATCTAACTTGGAAATAAAATTTGTGACATCTGTTGAAAAAAATAGCATTTTAAGGGAGAAGTCAGCCCCTACCTCAATACTGTGGAATTTTTAAAAGTAATAGATCAACTTCCTGCTTAGATAAGATTTAAATAAATCACATAAGTGAAAATGACTCTTAGACTTGCACATTCTGGCTTGAACCAAAAGGCATGCCTCCGGCTGCAAGGCTGGGCTGGCAGTGCACACTGCGCAAGACTTTCGGCGCCACGCTGCAGCAAGCTGTAAGCACAGCCTCCCACCCCCAAGCTGCTGAGATGCCTTTCCTTGGCACCTCAGAACAGGCAGGCCCTTTTTGGGTTTCAGCCTGCAAATTAGCTGCCATGGGCTGATACATCTCGAAGTTAATCCTCTCCCCGCCCCTAACACTCAGGTTTATCCACCACCATCTCTGAAACCAGTTCAGTGTATTAAGTATATCAAGCAAAGAAGGGCAAGGGAATCTGAAAATGTGAGTGCGGGCAGGAACACGTAAACCACTGACCAGGGGCTGCGCCTACCCAGAATAGGAACTGTGTGATTGACTGCCACAGGGTACAGGTAAAAACCCTATGAAAAAGCCAGGGGCCTTTTTCTATACTCAGAGAGAAAAGAAACATGCACTGTGACCAAATTATAACTATCGTCTTCCTAATATAACCAGACTTCATACTTAGTGTAGAACACAGAACTCAGGAGAAAAAGGCTCTCAGTAAAGTAAAATTAGACATTAAATTCTCAAAGTTTTAGGCTCAGTTCCAGAACAAGAGTTCTAATCTAAGGCAAACAGATGTAAATGCAATAAATCAAAATCAACATGCTGGGGCTTCCCTGGTGGCGCAGTGGTTGAGAGTCCGTCCACCTGCCGATGCAGGGGACACGGGTTCGTGCCCCGGTCCGGGAGGATACCGCGTGCCGCGGAGCGGCTGGGCCCGTGAGCCATGGCCGCTGAGCCTGCGCGTCTGGAGCCTGTGCTCCGCAAGCGGAGAGGCCACAACAGTGAGAGGCTCGCGTACCGCAAAAAAAAAAAAAAAAATCAACATGCTTAGTAGAACTATGTTCCTGGTGTGTGTGTGTGTGTGTGTGTGTGTGTGTGTGTGTGTGTGTGTGTGTGTGTGTGTGTGTGTGTGTGTGTGTGTGTGTGTGTGTGTGTGTGTGTGTGTGTGTGTGTGTGTGTGTGTGTGTAATATCCTGGCCCAGTGCATAACTTTTAAAAGAAATTTAGTTCAACTCTCTCCCCTTTGTACAGACAGCAAAATGCAATACACTGAGTAGGTAGGTAAAGGAACCCTGAGCCTAAGAATGCATGCCTTGAGAATGTAATTTTTTTTTTAATTTATTTATTTATTTTTGGCTGTGTTGGGTCTTCGCTGCTGTGCCTGGGCCCCCTCCAGCTGAGGCGACCGGGGGCCACTCCTTGCCGCGGTGCGCTGGCCTCTCACTGCGGTGGCCTCTCCTGCTGCGGAGCATGGGCTCCAGGTGCGCGGGCCTTAGTAGCTGCAGCACACGGGCTCAGCAGTTGTGGCTCACGGGCTCTAGAGTGCAGGCTCACTAGTTGTGGTGCACGGGCTTAGTTGCTCCGCGGCATGTGAGATCTTCCTGGACCAGGGCTCAAACCCATGTCCCCTGCATTGGCAGGTGGACTCCCAACCACTGTGCCACCAGGGAAGCCCCTAAAATGAACGTAATCTTTGAGTAGTTTTTATCCAAGCAATGAATCGGTTTCAGAAATTTTCATGCACCATGTTCCAAAGACATTAAAAAAACCGCTGAGGGTACATTCTCAGTAAGTGTGGAAACAGAATTTCCTTAAGAGACGTAAGGAGAAAGTCAGCTCTTGATAAGCACTGGGACTAAAACTAACTGGAAATTCCTTGATGAATAAAAGAAGAATTGCTAAAGCTACCAGAAAACAACTAGTAAACCCAGTTCAAAGGTGGGGGCTGCTTTCCTGGAAGGCATTTCTAAAAGGAAACAAGGATTAAAGTGTTTAAAGATGGGGGCAACATAGATAAAAGCCTGAGTATAAATTAAGTCTATTGTGGTGAATTCCCATGAAAAGTGGATCCAGATCTTGAAATTCAAGAAAGAATGAAATGGGACAAAATTAGCCTTGAGAACTTTTTGTAACTTCACCATGAACACAGAGCAATCAAAGGCCATTTACGTCATTGAAGTTGTGCTAAAGACCCCCCTCGGCTCATCTCTATGTTCTCAAGGCACCCCAAACCCTAACAAGGTGAATGTGGAATTGGAGAATCAAGTCAGAGTCAAAACATCACCTCATTCTAGTTTCATCATTTCCACAAAGTCTTGAATCCTACAGAATACTGGTCAGAGAGGACAGAGAGTTAAGATTTAGGCTACTAAGAGTCTATCACAAAGCATGAATAACACTGAAGAACTGTGCTTGTTATAATGGCAGTCAAATAATAACACTGTTTACCTTGCCAAGCACTGCACACATTCAACTAGCTCTTCATCCCTCACCACGACTCTATTTTTGAGATGTGGACACAGGGTAAAGAGGAGAGACACCCTGCCCATGGCAATTGTAAATGGTGGAGTCTGGATCCAAAGCCACATCTGTCTGGCTTTAAAAACATTGCTGGGAACCGCTGCAGACAAAGCCCCTGAAAGGACCCCTTCCCCACTCCCAGAGAGCGGCTGGGCTTGTGGACAGAGTGAGGCAAAGGAGACAGAGCGAGGGCCCCATGAGAAAGGCAATGGAAATACCATGTGCCAGGCTCTGCGTTTTGTATGAATTAACTCATTTCATCTTTACAACGCCAAATGAGGTAAGTATGACTATGAAAAATACACAGAAACAGAAGTAAGATTAAAGACTGGTATGGGCATTACGGGATAAATCTGAGCATTGGTATGAGGTTTCCAATTTTACAGTCTGGCCAGTTTCATCACCTACATGAAATACCACGTTAGCAACTAGAACAACACAAAAGCTAAGGACATAAACTCAGAATGAACCACAGTCCTGCAGACTGATTAGGTAAAAGGACTGCCCTTTATTCTGCCCTATGAGTTAGTTCCATTATTGGGTGGTCTAAGCATTAGCCACAGCAGGATGCTTCATTTATTCAGACTGTGGTGTAAAAGAGAAGAAGAAATGAAGACAGCATAAGCCTGTGAGTGTCTGTGAAGATATATATATATATTTTTGTACCATTATCTTTATGAAGGAGCTGGCACGTGTGCTCAGAGTATTAATAAATACATTTCTCAGGCATTTTCTTATGGAAAAACTACTCAATTTGAATCTTGATTTATGCCATCTGTTTTCCTCCCCATGGGGGCTGCTCTAACATTATTTCAGAGAGAAAAAATATTGTAGGAAAGAAGATTTTAGAAAACTGGTTTCAGGACTTCTATCTAGCCATAAACCAGTATCTCCATCAGCAATTAGTCTGTCACATCTCATCTAAATCGTTAACACTACAAATACATCCTACCCACCACACACACACTTGCAAAGATATTCTTTTCCTAAAAGTATAAACAATCTAGTTTGAAGATTTAAAATGAAAAATTAACACGCATTAAACAAAAAGCAAACAGGACAGATATGTGGTTAAGTGTACTACATGTGTTATTCCTGAAATCTGAGATCTTTATTTCAGTGTAGAGTTAAGGGGTTTCATAGCTGAGGAGCAAAATCAGGAAAAGAATATTTGAAGTAGAAACTCAAGACTTCAAAGTTCTGATTTGAAAGCTAACAAATGATTGGATTAAAGACACCTTCCGAATTAGACTGCAGAGAAGCAGGTCAGAGCCCGAGCATTACCAATGCCAGAGATGGCACCAAAGAGGTCCTTGTGCAGACTGGCATCCAGCGAGCTCCCAGACTTCTGCGGTGTCACTATCGGGTTCACGGCTGGCAAAGTAAGGGATTCCTCCTTCACAGTCTGTCGAGGAGGAGAGAGACAAGAAACAATTGAAGATGACTTTAAAGGATTCACCAACAGTTCTTGCAAGTGTGAGGGCAAGCATAAGAACAGGACAGAACAGGCTGGCATGTTAAACGTGCCTGAGTGGGAGGAGCACAGCGCGGGGTGGAGGTGGGGTGTGTGGGTCAGAGGAGCGGCAGGAGGAGGGAGCACGGGGCACGTCAGGTCTGGGGTGGGCAGAGAAACCTTGGCCCGTGAAGTCCTGTATTTCCCCAGGAGGTCTAGCACCCTTCCCTTTCCAGAGCTCTGATGCCCAACATTTCTGTAGATTATTTCAATATGTTTCTTCCTTCAGAAGAAGCCCCATGTGCTCTTTCTAACTGGAACGTTGTTTTTTTTCTCTCACATCAGAAATCTTCCCAAATGAGCAACAGTGACCTCACAGTAGCAGCAGTGAAAACCTCTGCAAGGTGGGTGCTTCGTCTGAATTCTCAATCAGTAGAGAAATTATGTTCATTATGAAGTTATGTCATAAAAGGGATTTTACTTTCACGAAAGCCAAAGCAAAAGCTGGTGTTCGTTTTTCTCAGGATTGAAGCAGTACAGATAGGTAGCATTACACCCTGAATTACTTATTCCGATTAGAAAAGCAGACAAATTTAGAGAATACACATGTGAAATACAATGTTGTAGAGGGTGAGATTAGTGTGGTGCATTCCATGTAAGGACAGTGAACATTCACGCTCTTTGGAACTACAAAAACTATTCTATAAACACGGTTCATCTCAATGCACCATCACGTAGGAGATGTATAGAAAACAGGACAAAGCACCACTGTTGGGGGAAAAGGGACAGAAATACACACAAGGGAGCTCCCCCGGTGTATGCTGTAATGACAACGTGGCAAGATGAACAATGGAGCCGGTTCACGGGTCCAGAATAAACAGGAAAAGGGCACTGCTGAACTGCTAACACCTATCCAAATTAATGCCAGATTGTCTCCAACCAAAACACTTTGAGATCATTTCTGGCATCATCCTTCAGTCAACTTAATTTCCAGTATATCTTTAAATGGCTGCATAAAGCTAAAGTAAATTAAGGTGGTCAGTTTGGGGAGGTGGGGTCATTCACCCTGGCCCCCCAACATCTAGTCTGATTATCTTTCTAATTTTACAGAGGAACTTCAGCCCAAAGAGGTGGCTTTTCCAAGACTGTGTAGTATGTTACATCAGAACCGGGGCTAGCACTGAGCTCTTATAGCACGGAGGTTAGAACTATGCTTTTTTTAAAAAAACAAAATAAACTCCTTCCTCTATAACTTTTTGTTGGATACACAAAGAAGATCCTGAAATCTTACAAGAAAACAAGCCATCAGGAAAGCATGCCTTTTTATAATGATTTTTTTTTTTTTTTCTTTTCAGTTCGCGGGCCTCTCATTGTTGTGGCCTCTCCCGCTGTGGAGCACAGGCTCCGGAGGCGCAGGCTCAGAGGCCATGGCTCACGGGCCCAGCCGCTCCGCGGCGTGTGGGATCTTCCTGGACCGGGGCACGAACCCGTGTCCCTTGCATCGGCAGGCGGACTCTCAACCACTGCGCCACCAGGGAAGCCCTATAATGATTTTTAACAGGAGTTGAAGGTTTACTGACTGACTCCGTCTTAGCCAGAAATGCAACTTACCAAGACTACTGTAGATTATTATGGTTTTAGGGGCACAAAAAGAGGAGACGTGTATAGTTGAATAGTGTCCCTCCAATTGCATATCCACCCTGAACCTCAGAATGTGACCTTATTTGGAAAGAGGGTCTTTGCAGATGTAATTAAGATGTAAGATAAGACGATGTCATCCTGGATTAGGGTGGGCCCTAAATCCAAGCACTGGTGTCCTTATAACGACAGAACAGGACACCAGAGACACAGACACACACCAGGGAGAACACCATGTGAAGACAGAGGCAGAGATTGGAGTGATACAGCTATAAGCTAAAAAAAGCAAGGATTTCGGGCAACCACCAGAAGCTAGGAGAAAGGCGTAGAACCAGCTCTTCACCCAGAACCTCAAGAAGGAACCAACCCAGCTGACACCTTGATTTTGGACTTCGGGCTTTCTGACTGTGAGAGAATAAATTTCTGTTGTTTTTGGCCAGGCAGTTTGCGGCATTTTGTTAGGGCAGCCACAGGAAGCAAATACAGGCTGTGTCTATGTGAATGCGCTTACGTACACTGCCAGGGTTCACGGGGAAGGGAGACACATCTCTCACGTTGATCCGCTGGACATTCTCAATCAGCAGACCGAACAGAGGCAGGTAGAGAGTGGCTATCCTTGCTTGATGGCTCTGAAACAAAGGCGCAAAGCGTAAGTTTATCCCGGACTCAGAATTTAACGATGGACTGAGCTAGCACTTGGCCATCTCCTGTATTTGGATCCTTCCTATAAAGATTGCTGTTAGATTTTATTGTATAAACAGAGAAAGTCTTAGTGCTGTTACCACTAATTTTCTAATTGCTTATTTCTTTATATTACTCAAAATGAAGGACACTTATCAATCATATTTCCTTCCATTAGAGAACACTCACCCTGGAAGCATATCTGTCATCAAAAGAATGCTTTATCAGCAGGTTCTTAAGCACACCAATGGCAATCAGCCGGACCTCCCTGAACTCCTGGAGGGCGGTCCCCACCTCCCTCAGTAACAGTCCCACCAAGAAGTGGTTTCTGCAGAACTCATCCGTTAATGAGTAGTCAAGCTGGAGATCTGAAATGAGGATAGAAAGCGCTTTAGTTAGAAAGGATGTAACACTCTTTGAATAAAATAAAAACCGAGCCCATCCTTTGCTTTCAGCCTCCCCTGTGTGTGTTATCAGGTGGTCACATCTGGCTTCCAAGGGGAAAGGGCTGATAACCTAAAATACTGCTCTGCACTCCAAAGTGAAAACAAAATTTAAATACAAATAAATGCACTGGATTTTGATTTTAAAAGGTATTACATGCTACATAATTATTAAGTTAGTGAATAGTTTCAGTACCAATTTTTAGAATACAGGACAGCATGTTATATTACAAATGTAATTTTGTTATTGATATGAAATTTAAAAATAAAATTGTAGTAACTGACATCATTGCGGGGGAGTAAATTGTGCATAAGAGACACGTAATTAAAGAATAAATATAGGTGGTCTATTAAAATGTTCTTCACTACATGAGTTCATTTATCGATTTCCTGGTCATTAATGCCCATATATGCCCATTAAAACCCAATGTGTTTAAAATGAACGAGTTACCATATTACCTATTATTTTGCTATCACTGAAGATCTTATTTGACTTAGAATTTTCTAAAATATACTCTTAAAACTTCTTTACCTCAAAAAGCCAATAGAAAACTGATATAAATTAGAACTAAAATGGACAAAGCACCAAATCAAACTAGTAAGTCATCAGCAAGCTAAGTGACAAGACTGAAAGCTCTTCTGGAAAAGAGATAATAAGCAGACGTGAAACCTACTGAGGGAGGGTAAATAAAAGCAGCTAAGCATCACACGCTAAAGCTGAAATACACCTATCCAGAAAGCTGTGGCTCGGATTTAAATTCTTATACTGAATCCATTGTTAGAGGAAAGTCTATAGGCCTCTCCTTTAACTTTAATGCCATGTTAGTTGCTTCTAAACCTACTCAAAGTCTGACCCAAGTCCTATGAACTCTTTAGCAGAAGGAAGGGAAAGAGCGTTCATCTTTCCAGAATACTCATGTCCACTGTTTATGATTTTTAAGTCCAGTTTACTGAAAAGACAGTTCACAGCTTGAATTCACATGATCCCCTTAGAAGGAAAACTATTTATGGGTTTAATTGCACACGTGTGTGTGTGTGTGTACGTGTGCATGTGCAGAGAGGAGAGTGGAGGAGCAGGTGAGAAGGGTAAGAGGAAGGAGGATGCTGAAAAAAAAACGAAACTTTATTCCTATCAGTGCAGTTATGGAAATTATCTGTAGCTGACCCACCACCTGCCTAGGGCAGCCCTTCTAGCCACCAAATACCCCGACAGTCTACTAAGAGCTTGTGCGAGTCTGTGGGGTACCTGAAGGGTCTCCTCCTCACTCCTCACTTGGTTCTACAGGATAGACACCTGGGCCAGTGGGGAAGACGGACATTAGCACATGTTCACTGCCCAACCGCTGGGCAGCAAGAGCTATCCTCAGCACCCTGAGAGGTGAGAGGAAAACGGTCACAGTCTCCAAGGACAGGTGGGCTAGGAACTGAAGGTGGGGTGAAGGAGGGTCTGGGGTGCAGGGTAGGGAGCAGTTCACTCCAGGTGGGGCGCTGGGAGAGGCAAGGGGGAGACCTGGCTGGGCCCACAGGGGAGGTGCTGAGTGACTGGCCAGGAGGAAGAGAGGATGCCCAGGGAGGTGCTATGTGAGGCTGAGAAGTGCGGGGAGGGCCTGCCATGTGTGAGGAGCTGGGAGCAGCAGGTGTGCCCGGCATGTGGGGAACAGTGCAGGGTGGGACAGGCGGGCGGGCTGGGGTTGGATGGGGGATGCTGAACAGCCCAGGAGCTCAACCCCTCACCTTCTTCAATTATCACCCCAAAGTTGCCTTCTCAGTGAGGCTTTGCCTGGCCACCCGATCTCAATGCCAGCCCATTTCCTATCCCCTTCCCTTGCTTTATTTCTCTCTCCTTAGCACTTATCACTCTCTCATGTTCTACATATTTCACACAGGTAAGACAGCAGGGGATTTCATCCTTCTTGTCCACAACTCTATCCCAAGGCTAGGTAGAGTTGGTGCTGAGCAAGTATTTGCTGAATGCATGACCACCGACTTCAGGCCGCAGTCCCCCTTCTTGCTCTTTAAAAGGCAAGGTATTTATGTCTCTGAATGAATTCCTTTGTGAGTTTCTCTCTGAATTTCAGAGTCAGTTGATTTAGGTGTCATTAATAGTTTGGTGGCATCCTTCCACTTTTTCTCTCCTTTAGCATAAATAATCCTGAGCACATACAAGGTGCTAGATATTACTTGACAGATCCAAGAGACGAATTTGATTCATTTGACTTACTCAGTGAAGACAAAGAAATCTCTGTGAGCTTAATTCTCTTCAAACTCAGAAAGGATACAGAACAGTTAATAAAGACTCAGCATGCAAACATAAAAAGCATGTGAAAAGCCATGTTGCTTGTGACATAGGTTACTGCTACTGCTATAAACAAGGACTATGAAAATGGTGGAATAATACATTTTTGAAATGAAGCAGAGCTTTTTGTTTATTTGCTTTACTTCTTAAAGAAACGTCCTAGAGGACCTAGTGACCCCAGGCGCAAAAAACCAGATGACTCCTGGGGATGCTGTGGCAATGTCTTAGCTACAGTGAGAACAAATTCACTGGTTTATCATCAATTTTAAAACTGATCCAAGTATATGGCAAATGCCTACATGAATAGCATACGTAAGCATTTCAGCAATCACTTGCATTCTTTTTCTTTTAAAGGAGGAAGATGCAAGAAAGCAAGCGTCACACCCCACACCTACCTACAGGAGTGTCATTTGACTCCACAGCTGGTGAAAGAAAAGCTAATTCACAAGAAAAAAGAAAAGTGAAACAAATAAAAATAAACTACAGTAAATAAAATGGATTACTATTGTTTAAGCAATGGAACTTTTCAATGAAAAAGAGTCACACTGGCATGATCTGTAGTCTGGTAAATTTGCACACTGGCATGATCTGTAGTCTGGTAAATTTGCTAAAAAAAAGTAAGTTCCTACAGAGCATTTTATCAATTTTTTTTAATGGAAATTTAACAAGAAAAAAATCAATTCATCAATGAAAAATATCAGATAATTTGAATGTCATGTGTGAACTAATTCTCTTTTCTTATTAAAAATGAATGGCTCTCTTTCTGAAAAGACTAGGATTAATATATTTAAAGATAAATTACCTTGATATCTTTGAATCCTGCCTTTTCCAAATGGCATTGGTAAATTCAATGGAATATAATGTTCATGATTGCACACCACACGGAGAAATTCAAATTTGTATTCAAAGAGGGTCTGCAGGAAAAATATGGTTAGTCGTAAGTTAAATGCCTCAGTGGATACTTTATACAGCCTCCTGAAAAACCTATTAGGAATCACACACTTGTCTTTAGCCTCTTCCCTGTCTTAGAGCTGCAGGCTCTGGGCTATTTTACAGATTTCAGAATGTCTGCAGGGATTTGTTTGAAAATTGGGAACACATTTCATTAAACAATGTCCTCCACTGACTTTTAGGGCATTTATGATTTATGCTCCTCTTACTTCAATAAAGGATTTCAGGCAGCTTATAATTATAGGCACAGGTTCAGTGCAATAAAAAAATGCGTAAGGCAGAGCTTTAAAATAGACACGCAAGGGAAGAGACAGATAATTCTAGCAGAGAAAGGCTACATGGTTATTTCTGTTACCTTGTTAAATAAACTATGATTTGCAACACATATACTTTTAGTTTTGCAGCTGAGAAGTCATTTAAGGTATTTATGAGAAAAATCAACAGGTATTTATGTTGCATATGGAATTACTGTGTCCTTAATATCTCACACATTAATGCAAGTACTAGTTAGTACTAGTTAGTATCTCCAAGAGAGGAGAATGAATAGTGCCTCTGGGACTGAAAGAAAATTCTGATGTGAACCAAGAGAAACAGGTGGGTATCCAGATGTCACTCAGAGAGACAAAAAGAACAGTGTGTAACACACACACACACACACACACACACACACACACACACACACGTGCACACGTGCGCACAGGCTACCTTAGGATCTCCAGGAGCAAAGCAGCTGATGTAGTTGTTGATCTGCTTAAAGACAAAGCCCCTATCCATGAAGGTGAAACATCTCTGTGGAGGAAACAACCCACAAAGTTTAAGTATTTAGGCTTTTTTTGAAAGTTGGCTTCTAATCTGCATTTATTGTAAGTTTATCCTTTGGCATAAAAACCTGCCATCAACGTTCACTAAGCATCTATATGTACGAGTCACTCTGCTAGAAAAAGCACATTAGGCACTCGGCAGACACCCTCTTCCCCGGAGGCCCCCACCTTGATGAACACAGCCAGGCTATGATTCGCATTCTTAGACGCCTCCGGGTTATCTCGAAACTTCTGAGTGATGTGTGGCATCAGCATATTCACAACAGTTTCCACTGCATGATGATAGGATGCAGGAAATCTCTGGTTTCGCAATAACTAAAAAGGATTTAGAGCAAACATTTATTATTTTTTAAGTTGCAACCTTCGAGGGGAAAAAAAACCCCACCTCATCCCTGAGTTCATTTCAAAAACCCAGGGCTCTCATCTTATTTATCTGAAATTAGATAAGATAAATTATTCTTTCTTCTCTCGAAGTACTGTATGAGTATTCTAATACTTCAAATAAATGCTGTGGATCAGGTCTGAGACGTTAGACTTCAGTATGATAAAGACCACTGTGGAGGTATTTATAAAAATGTGGAGATGCACCTTTACTTCCAGAGATTCTGATCAGACCAGCATTTTTACTGCCTTTTACTTTGATTCTCATGCCTGTATCTTTCAGAGCTTTCTTTAGAAAACACTGTCTTAGGTTTAATCCTCAAGTACTCAAACTGAACACACACAGAATGGTGACTGTATGTCACTAGTTGAAACTGCTTAGAAGTCCTCTTTAAATTGACTTTACATAATAATTTTTCCCCATCAGGAACGCTTGCCTAAGAAATTACACACAGATCACTTAGCAATTAGCTACCACTTACCATATATCTTCTACACACCAGGCACTGCACTAGATATTTTTATGTACTTTTTCATTAAATTCTTAAACACCCTCATATTATAGAGGGTCAGAGAGGTTAGGTAAATGTGTCTTCAGTCACACAGCTAACAATAACAAGATTCAAAGCCAGATCTACAATGAGTTTAAAGCCTATGCTCTTTCTGCTCTGTGATGCTGCGCTGCCCCCTCTGGCCCCAGTGCATGGAACCATTTATTGAAGGCCTGGAATGTGAAGGGGGCTGAACTGGATGCTCCGCGACACTTACCCGTGCATGCACGTGATTCTAAGAGCACGTAATTCTAACAGCCACAACAGGGGGGTGTTTTCATCCCCACATTACAGATGAGATGAAACTGAAGCTTGGAAGGATTCAATAAAAAATACTAACTGACCTTTAATATCTTTCCTTTCCTTCTCCCTTTCAGTGGCCGAACTCCTGGGTTTTACAGGGCACATGGCTGCCCAGCTAGAGACTGCATTTCCCAGCATAAGTTGTGGCAAGATAATGGCCATGTGACTAGTTCTGGCCAATGGGCTGTAAGAGGCTTGCCTTTCTCATAAAAGGAGCTGCTTGCCTACCAAGTCCTCCTCTTTGCCACTGCCTGGAATGTGGAGTGGTGGTGAGCCAGCTTCTCAGCTATGCAGACGAGGGTGACACCTGGGCTGGAGAGTTGGATAGGAGCTTGAGTCCCTGAATGACCTTGCGGGACAAGATCACCACTGTCTGAGCTGCCTACTGGCTCATAATTTTCCAAAAGAGAGAAATGAACCTTCTGTCTTAATTTAGCCACTATTATTTTGGCCTCTTTTGGAGCAGCCAAACCAGTATCCTAATATCAAACAAATAGTATTTTGTAAAACTAGAACTGGAGCCTAGGTATTTATGCTATGAAAGCATGCATTATTTTATGCATTAAATACCAGAACCTACTATGAAATTTTGAAATGCCAGCTTTGTAATAATCTCAGTTCTCAAACCAATAACAAGACAATCTTTGTAAATGTACATAAACTCAAGAATCCAGTGAGGGAAGGATCAAGTCATAAGAAATGGAAGTTTACCTACTTTCAAAAACAGAAGAGTAAAATTTTAAATTCCAAAAGGACTTTGTTCCATATGTGCAAACCAGTAACTCTATATCCTGAGGTGTCAGCCTCAACAGATGATCAGCTTCCAGGAACCCAGGTAAGGCCAACTCTAACCACCAGGCATGACCGCCAGCTACCTAAGCTGGCCATTCCTAAAAAAGAGGTCTCCCAAGAAAAGCCTACAGAATGGGGCTGAGTCAACAGCTGCTTAAACCATGAAAAGTGGACGGGGAACTCTATAATGGCAGCATGGGGTGGACCGAATGGAACCCATTAGTCAATATTATTATAACTAAAAGTGGGACAACCAGACTCCTATGCCTCTGACGTGATACAGTAGCACCAGCCAAGGTGTATCCTTGCCACAAAGAAAATCAAACCTGGATGGAATTAAGCCTCTAGATATCACTACACAAGGGTACAGGATACAGAGGGTACAGAGAATCATGTCACGTATCACTGCAAGGTTACAACTGGCCAAATCTAGAATATGGAAAATTCTGCAGGACAAATGGTCTGCTTTCTTCAACAAATACACTGCATTAAAGAAACAAACAAATGGAGAGGAAACAGTGTGAGGATCCAAGAAACTTCAGAGACACATCAACCCAATGCAGTGTGTGGACTATGTTTAGATCCTGATTCAGACCAACTGTAAAATGACATTTTTAAGACACCTGGGGGAAACGGAATACAGATGGGGTGTTGGATGATAATAGAGAAATATTTCTAACTTTATTGAGTGTCATATGGTACAATGGTTATTCTTTTTTAAGGCTTTATCCATTGGATATTATACACTAGTTTTATAGATGAAATGATAAAATATTGGGGAACTGCTTTAAAAATACTCTAGGAAAAAAGAAGTATGAGGGTGGATACCTAAAGCAAGAATGGCAGAGTGTTGATAACTGTTGAAGCTGGGTGGGTGAGAGGCACATGAGATTCATGAAACTATTCCCTTTCTTTTTCTTTTTAAAAATGTCTATAATAAAATTTTTTTAATGGTGAGATAAAGCTCTCCCTGCAGTGACAAACAGCTATTGTCTAGAGTCCTCATTTGGCAACAAAGCAATGAGGCAAGACACACATTGAAGGGTAATAAAGACTGAGGTAATGAGATGACTTTATGGAGATTATTATAAACTGAGATGGAAGAACATGATCTAGGCTAATGAGCTGATATCTAGGGGAGTGAGTGTTATAAGCGCTGGCTCAGGAGAGGACAGACACTAAGACAGCAGGAGACTTCTCAGCCAAACGAAACCTACCTCCTGACCATGTCCTGCAGCCGGATCTCCCTTTGGTAATGCTGCAGCGTCCACAGTGGCCCGGCCACAACCATCTATGCCTCCAACAAGGGCTGCCGGTGCTCGGTCTGCCGGCCCAGCACCTGCCCACACCTGATCTGCCTCCTCCAGCCCACCTGCTGCGCCCCATGCCCCCCACCCTGCTGTCAGCCCGACACCTTCATGCCCTCCTGCTGGCTGCTCAGCTCCTGCCACCAGACCCCTGGCCTGAGTGGGATCTCCCTGATGACCCACACTCAGCCTTGAAGCAAAGGGCCCTGCGGGCCCTGCTGCTGACAGCCACGTCTCCACAGACACCAGCGAGGGGCTATACCATGTCCTACATCATCTGGGTGCCGCATCCACTGCCGCCCAAGTCGCTGCCCACTGCGCAAGGACATCCAAAAGCCTTCACGCGTTCAGTGCTGTGCTCCTTGCTGTGTTCTACTCTCCTGGGTGTAGAGACCTCTCTTCTACAGGCCATTTCACTGCTCAGTGTTAACAATAAATAAGACTACTAGTTAATAAACTTCATTCTCCTGGCTTAGCAAACGACAGTAACAACAGAAAAGTAATGGGATAGACAAGAAATTTGCCAATGACATTTCCAGCAGTCTCAAGTTACTCCCTCTCACTGGAATCCCTACATCACTTCTCTCTTTTGTCCTGCAAGTTCTTTCCTTCTCCCGTGTCCTCGTTTTCATCTGCAGAACTCGGTCTTCTCTCTAACCTTTCTGTGTTTACTTCTCTCTGCACCCTGCTGGTGCCATATCCTTACAGGGAAAAGGCTGCCCTCCCCTTCGTGCTGGCTCACGTGGGCATGGGGGTGACCCATTCAGATCAGGAGGACGAGCAGCCCTCCAGGTAGACAAAGGAGGGAAATGGAAGGAGTCTGGGCCTCTGTAACTCTGTGGAATGGAACCCCCATACTACCCTGGACTTTGAGGTGAGAAGAAATAAACTTTTTCTCTTGTGTGTCAATATTACTTTAGATCTCTGTCACAGCAGCTGAACCCATAGCCCTAAAGCATAAGATCTCCCAAGAAAACTGATCACCTCCACCTTCCCTGGTAAACCATGCCCCGATTCTCTCTTTGGAAAGCTCCATTCTACTGTACGCTCACACTTAATATCCAGGTGGCCTTTTATCCCCCATTCAATCTGACTTTACTACGTTCTAAGTCAGATTTATTGAGGTTTAATTTACATACACTAAAGTTCACCCTTTTAAGGTACACAGTTGGGTTCATCTGGACAAATGAATACAGCTGTGTAACCACTACCACAGCCAAGATACAGTCCATTTCTATCACCCAAAAAACTTCCTCTTGGGCTTCCCTGGTGGTGCAGTGGTTGAGAGTCCACCTGCCGATGCAGGGGACACAGGATCGTGCCCCGGTCTGGGAAGATCCCACGTGCCACAGAGCAGCTGGGCCCGTGAGCCATGGCCGCTGAGCCTGCGTGTCCGGAGCCTGTGCTCCGCAACGGGAGAGGCCACAACAGTGAGAGGCCCGCGTACCGCAAAAAAAAAAAACAAAAAAATTCCTCTTGTCCCTTTGAATCCCCTCCCCCACGCTGGCCCCTGGAAACCACTGCTCTGTTTTCTGTCCCTGTAGTTTACCTTTTTCTAGAATGTCATATAAATGAACACATACAGTGTATAGTGTATCGTGTATATGTGACCACAGTGACCTCCTTCACATAACATAATGCTTTCGAGATCCATCCGTGTTACTGGATGGAAATCAAATCAATACTTTGTTCCTTTTTATTACTAAGTAGTATTTCATTGTATGGAGTTACCACAACCTGTCTATCATTCACCAGTTAATGGACATTTCCAGTTTTGGGCTCCTATGAATAAAACTGCTATGCACATTGGCATACAGGTCTTTGTGTGGATATCTGTTTTCATTTCTCTTTGGTAAATACTTTAGAAGTATAATTGCTGGCTCAAATTATTGGTTCTGTCTTAATATCCTCTCTTATTCATTCATAATGGTTTGTGTCCTCATCCTCAAGCCTACCTCTTCCCTCCCAATGCTAGATCTTCATCAGCATCACCAGAAAATGTCATTTAGAGAGCTAAAATAAATAAATAAATAAAGGACATATAAACAATGACAGGTGCATTAATCTGTTCCACAGACTATTTAAACTCCAGGAGGAAGGGAGACTCATTGGTACAAAAGTTTCCCAATCACTCTGCTAACATTTACACTCTCTTTCATCTTGTCACTACCCTGCCTTTCTATGGTCTCTACCAAATCGTCTGCTGCTTGACCACAAAGCTCCCCAAAATAATCCTTCTAGGCCCAGGTAAAGTTCCAGCTCCAGCTCCACGTGAATCTACCACGTTGGAGCTTGTACACCTTCCTGCACTCTCCTCTGACTGCATGTTCTCCTTCTCCAAGGACTCTGTGAGCTTCAAGGTTGAGGACGCACCCTCCACTCTACCTGCATTTCTCCTCAGTGCTCTGCACAGAACAAACACTATTTGAAACAATGACTCATGGATGGAAGTATGGCTATTACTGTTCTGCCATCATGTATGTATAGAGTTCACACATATGGTTTAGAGGAAGTCCAGGCAGTACACTTAGAACATGAACCATATACCACCCTTTTGTTCACTCTTCAAATGAAAGCTCTTTCCTTGCTCAATTAAGACAGAAAATGGTTGAAAGCTAAACAACTGACACTTAAAGGTAGATATTCATCCTGTCCACTGCCAGGTTTCCAGCTTCCCCGAGGAACACCTGTGGAATGCTAACAATTTGCGTGATTCAGTATGGGAGGGAAGGAAACTCAAAATGAGTCTGCCGAAATTACAGTTGCTAAAAATAAATGACAGAAAAAACACACCTAAAATATGCTGACCTTAGAGGCAGAGTGGGAACTCCTCAGTAAGCCCCAATGAGGCCTGTTTTGTATCTTTCTCAAAAACTGCTTATTACAAATTCTAAGGACCTCACCTATAAAACACTCAAGTTTGGCACAGTCATATGTTATCAATCCAAACTTTGCAGGTTCATCTGCGGTAGTAAAGAAATTGATTACTTTAGATGCTAGTTCAGAGAGGCTCCGATTCACAGCTCTCCTCCGCAAGTGTAGCAAAGTGTAGTTTGCTTGGCCGCGGACAGGAAGGTGGACATATATACATGGTTGCCTTCATCTTCGGTACAACAGCGTGCAGATTTATCCCTCCTCATATATGGGCATCAGATGGAACAACCCTGCCAGCACCGGGACTGGAAAATGAAGGCCTCAGTTCAAGACACACTATGACCCCAAATGCTGATCCACGGCAGATATCCTTGGGCAGGGCTTTCAGCAACACTGAAAGCAACATCTGGCTCTTACATGAATCCATGGCCCAGGTGCCCCTACAAGACAGTTGTGTGCCTGTTCATGGCACTTTAAGACAGACTCACCAATGAGGAAGAAAGTCAAGGTCGGGATTATAAACACATTGGATTATACTGACAACCTTCAGCCTAAAAACAGAAAAACTCTGAGGGGATCTGATCATGATTCTGGAAATCACAAGTGGTACAGAAATGGTGACTATGAACTTGTTCCCTAAATCCAGAACACAGGGATCAGGGACTAGGACATGCAATTCTTAATATGTAAATATAAGACAAACATTAAAATAAATAATTCAAACATAAAAACTCATTACTCCTAAGATATGAGGCAAAGTTAATGCACGCTTCAAAAACTGAGAGAAGTTCCTAGATCAAGGTGTGGTTTAGGGGAAGGGTGGCATGATTTAGGGGAAGGATGCTATCTTGGGTGACATGGAAGCAGAAGCCACAGGAGAGACCCTCTAAAAGTGAATAATGTCAAACTCCCCAAAGTGGGGAGCTGGTGTTTTGAATCTCTTTTTATAGTAAATTATGCTGCGATTAAGCTTTCTCCTTTTGGATGCCTGTGTTTCTTTGCAAACTGGATAATTTTAAAATAAACTACTTCTAAAAACTGTCTGAATGCTGTTTTGAGACCAAGATATAATTAACTTACAGAAAAGGTTCTGCATGACAGCATCTGAGTGCTTTGTGTAAAGTTCCAAGTACAAACTATTCCCTCGTGGCGTTGGAGAATGGGGTTATAGGCTGGGAATGGCAGAACACTTGAGATAGGCTGATCCTGCTTCTAGCATGACTCTTGGCTCTGCTCAATTGTGTGACCCTGGGCAGGTCACTTCATGGGTACAGACTTCCGTCTCTACCTCTGTGAAATAAGGGAGGAGTTGGACAAGAAGTTAGCTTTCTGGTCCCTACTGACCCTAAAGTTCTACGGTTTAATTTGCCATCTTGAGAAAAGATCACACACAATTAAATTCCTTTATTAATTTTTTATCACAGTTCTCAGATAGATGACACTGATAGTTGATTTTAAATATACTTCTCAACCAGTCCCTCCATGAGGAAGCTTGCACAAACCTCTCAGATAGCCTCATCCACAAGAGGGCAGACAGAAGCAAGATGAACTACAATCCTGTAGCCTGTGGAAAGAAAACCACATTCACAGAAAGATAAACAAAATGAAAAGGCAGAGGACTATGTCCCAGATGAAGGAACAAGATAAAAACCCAGAAAAACAACTAAATGAGGTGGAGATAGGCAACCTTCCAGAAAAAGAACTCAGAATAATGATACTGAAGATGATCCAGGACCTCAGAAAAAGAAAGGAGGCAAAGGTCGAGAAGATGCAAGAAATGTTTAACAAAGACTTGGAGAACTAAAGGATAAACACCTAGAAGAATTAAAAAACAAACAAACAGAGATGATTAATACAATAACTGAAATGAAAAACACACTGGAAGGAATCAATAGCAGAATAACTGAGGCAGAAGAACACATAAGTGACCTGGAAGACAGAAGGGTGGAATTCACTGCAATGGAACAGAATAAAGAAAAAAGAATGAAAAGAAATGAAGCCAGCCTAAGAGACCTCTGGGACAACATTAAACTCAACAACATTTGCATTATAGGGGTCCCAGAAGGAGAAGAGAAAGAGAAAGGACCTGAGAAAATATTTGAAGAGATTATAGTCAAAAACTTTCCTAACATGGGAAAGGAAATAGCCACCCAAGTCCAGGAAGTGCAGAGAGTCCCAGGCAGGATAAACCCAAGGAGAAACACGCTGAGACGCACAGTAATCAAACTGACAAGGATTAAAGACAAAGAAAAATTATTAAAAGCAGCAGGGAAGGGCTTCCCTGGTGGTGCAGTGGTTGAGAGTCCACCTGCTGATGCAGGGGACACGGGTTCGTGCCCCGGTCCGGGAAGATCCCACATGCTGTGGAGCGGCTGGGCCTGTGAGCTATGGCCGCTGAGCCTGCACGTCCGGAGCCTGTGCTCCACAACAGGAGAGGCCGCAACTGTGAGAGGCCCGCGTACCGCAAAAAAAAAAAAAAAAAAAAGCAGCAGGGAAAAACGACAAATAACATACAAGTGAACTCCCATAAGGTTAACAGCTGATTTCTCAGCAGAAACTCTACAAGCCAGAAGGGAATGGCACGATATATTTAAAGCAATGAAAGGGAAGGACCTACAACCAAGATTACTTTACCCAGCAAGGATCTCATTCAGATTTGACAGAGAAATCAAAAGCTTTATAGACAAGCAAAAGCTAAGAGAATTCAGCACCACTAAACCAGCTTTACAACAAATGCTAAAGGAACTTCTCTAGGCAGGAAACACAAGAGAAGGAAAAGACCTACGAAAACAAACCCAAAACAATTAAGAAAATGGTAACAGGAACATGCATATTGATAATTACCTTAAATGTAAATGGATTAAATGCTCCAACCAAAAGACATAGACTGACTGAACTGATACAAAAACAAGGCCCATATATATGCTGTCTACCAAGAGACCCACTTCAGACCTAGGGACACATACAGACTGAAAGTTAGGGGATGGAAAAAGATATTCTATGCAAATGAAAATCAAAAGAAAGCTGGAGTAGCAATTCTCCTATCAGACAAAATAGACTTTAAAATAAAGAATGTTACAAGAGACAAGGAAGGACACGACCTAATGATCAAAGGATCAATCCAAGAAGAAGATATAATAATTATAAATATATATGCACCCAACATAGGAGCACTCAATACATAAGGCAAATGCTAACAGCTATAAAAGAGGAAATCGACAGTAACACAGTAAGAGTGGGGGACTTTAACACCTCACTTACATCAATGGACAGATCATCCAGACAAAAAATTAATAAAAAATACACAAGCTTTAAATGACACAATAGACCAGATAGATTTAATTGATATTTATAGAACATTCCATCCAAAAACAGCAGATTGCACTTTCTTCTCAAGTGCACACGGAACATTCTCCAGGATAGATCATATCTTGGGTCACAAATCAAGCCTCAGTTAATTTAAGAAACTTAAAATCATATCAAGCACCCTTTCCGACCACAACACTATGAGATCAGAAATTACAGGGGAAAAAACTTAAAAAACACAAACACTTGGAGGCTAAACAATAGGTTACTAAATAATCAAGAGATCACTGAAGAAATCAAAGAGGAAATCAAAAAATACCTAGAGACAAATGACAATGAAAAGATGATGATCCAAAACCTATGGGATGCAGCAAAAGCAGCTGTAAGTTCATAGCAACACAATCCTGCCTCAAGGAACAAGAAACATCTCAAATAAACAATCTAACCTTACACCTAAGGGAACTAGAGAAAGAAGAACAAACAAAACCCAAAGTAGAAGCAAAGAAACCATAAAGACCAAAGCAGAAATAAATGAGAAAGAAATGAAGGAAACGATATCAGAGATCAATAAAACTAAAAGCTGGTTCTTTGAGAAGATAAATAAAATTGACAAACTATTAGCCAGACTCATCAAGAAAAAAAGGGAAAAGATTCAAATCAACAAAATTAGAAATGAAATAGGAGAAGTAACAACTGACACTGCAGAAATACAAAGGATCATGAGAGATTACTACAAGCAACCATATGCCAATAAAATGGACAACCTAGAAGAAATGGACAAATTCTTAAAAAGGTATAACCTTCCAAGACTGAACCAGGAAGAAATAGAAAATATGAAAGACCAAACACAAGTAATGAAATTGAAACTGTGATTAAAAATCTTCCAACAAACAAGAGTCTAGGACCAGATGGCTTCACAGGTGAATTCTATCAAACATTTAGAGAAGAGTTAACACCTATCCTTCTCAAAATCTTCCAAAAAATTGTAGAGGAAGGAACACTCCCAAACTCATTCTACAAGGCCACCATCACCCTAATACCAAAACCAGACAGAGATACTACAAATAAAGAAAATTACAAACCAATATCACTGATGAATATAGATGCAAAAATCCTCAACAAAATACTAGCAAACAGAATCCAACAACACATTAAAAGGATCATACACCATGATCAAGTGGGATTTATCCCAGCGATGCAAGGATTCTTCAATATATGCAAATCAATCAATGTGATACACCATATTAACAAAGTGAAGAATAAAAGCCATATGATCATCTCAACAGATGCAGAAAAAGCTTTTGACAAAATTCAACACCCATTTATGATAAAAATCTCCAGAAAGTGGGCATGGAGAGAACCTACCTAAAAGGCCATATACAACAAACCCACAGCCAACATCACTCTCAATGGGGAAAAACCGAATGCATTTCCTCTAAGATCAGCAATAAGACAAGGATGTTCACTCTTGCCACTATTATTCAACATAGTTTTGGAAGTCCTACCCACGGCAATCAGAGAAGAAAAAGAAATAAAAGGAATTCAAATTGGAAAAGAAGAAGTAAAACTGTCACTGTTTGCAGATGACATGATACTATACATAGAGAATCCTAAAGATGCCACCAGAAAACTACTAGAGCTAATCAATGAATTTGGTAAAGTTGCAGGATACCAAATTAATGTACAGAAATCTCTTGCATTCCTATACACTAATAAAGAAAGTTCAGAAAGAGAAATTAAGAAAACAATCCCATTCACCATTGCAACAAAAAGAATAAAATACCTAGGAATAAATCTTCCTAAGGAGGTAAAAGACTTGTGCTCAGAAAACTAAAAGACACTGATGAAAGAAATCAAAGATGTCACAAACAGATGGAGAGATATACCATGCTCTTGGATTGGAAGAATCAATATTGCCCAAAGCAATATACAGATTCAATGCAATCTCTATCAAATTACCAATGGCATTTTTTACAGAACTAGAACAAAAGATCTTAAAAGTTGTATGGAGACACAAAAGACCCCAAATAGTCAAAGCAATCTTGAGAAAGAGAAACAGAGCTGGAGGAATCAGGCTCCCTGACTTCAGACTACACTACAAAGCTACAGTAATCAAGACAATATGGTACTGGCAGAAAAACAGAAATATAGATCAAAGGAACAGGATAGAAAGTCCAGAGATAAACCCATGCCCCTATGGTCAACTAATCTATGACAAAGGAGGCAAGGATATACAATGGAGAAAAGACAGTCTCTTCAATAAGTGGTGCTGGGAAAACTGGACAGCTACATGTAAAAGAATGAAATTAGAACACCCCCTAACACCATACACAAAAATAAACTGAAAATGGATTAAAGACCTAAATGTAAGACCTGGCACTATAAAACTCTTAGAGGAAAACACAGGAAGAACACTCTTTGACATAAATCACAGCAAGATCTTTTCTGACCCACCTCCTAGAGTAATGGAAACAAAAAGAAAAATAAACAAATGGGACCTAATGAAATTTAAAAGCTTTTGCAAAGCAAAGGAAACTATAAATAAGATGAAAAGACAACTCTCAGAATGGGAGAAAATATTTGCAACTGAATCAATAGATAAAGGATTAATTTCCAAAATATATAAACAGCTCATGCAGCTCAATATTAAAAAAACAAACAACCCAATGCAAAAATGGGCAGAAGACCTAAGTAGACATTTCTCCAAAGAAGACATACAGATGGCCAAGAAGCACATGAAAAGCTGCTCAACATCGCTAATTATTAGAGAAATGCAAATCAAAACTACAATGAGGTATCACCTCACACCAGTCAGAATGGGCATCATCAGAAAATCTGCAAAGAACAAATGGTGGAGAGGGTGTGGAGAAAAGGGAACCCTCCTGCACTGTTGGTGGAAATGTAAATTGATACAGCCACTATGGAGAACAGTATGGAAGTTCCTTAAAAAACTAAAAATAGAATTACCATATGACCAAGCAATCCCACTACTGGGCATATACCCTGAGAAAACCATAATTCAAAAAGAGTCATGCACCCCAATGTTCACTGCAGCACTATTTACAATAGCCAGGTCATGGAAGCAACCTAAGTGCCTATCGACAAAGGAATGGATAAAGAAGATGTGGTATATATATACAATGGAATATTAGTCAGGTATAAAAAGGAACAAAACTGGGTCATTTATAGAGACGTGGATGGACCTAGATACTGTCATACAGAGTGAATTAAGTTAGAAAGAGAAAAACAAATATCGTATATTAACACATATATGTGGAATCTAGAAAAATGGTACAGATGAACCGGTTTTCAAGGCAGAAATAGAGACACAGATGTAGAGAACAAACATGGACACCAAGGGGGCAACGTTGGGGGGCAGGTGGTGGTGGTGGGATGAACTGGGAGATTGGGATTGACATGTATATACTAATATGTATAAAACAGATAACTAAAGAACCTGCTGTATAAAAAAATAAAAATAAATAAATATACTTCTCAGGAATGTTTCAAAAGTGTTCCTTACCTCCTTGAACATGGCTCCCGTGGTCTAACTGCACGCTTTCCCACATGAACTCCATGAGGGCACAAATCATACTACATTTAACCGTGTAACCTCTGAGCCTGTCATATAATAAGGGCTCAATGAATACTTCCTGAACACATCAGTTCTTTTTAAAAATATAATCAGGTTTACTAATCTCTCTGAAGTGATCCCATTTATTTAAAGACAAAAATGATGAAAAATCCAGTAGTTCAGTTATGAACTGAATTGTGTCCCTGTTCCCAACCTCCCCCCCAAATTCGTATATTGAAGTCCTAACCCTACCTCAGAATGTAAGTGCATTTGGAGATAGGGTCTTCAAAGAGGAAATTAAGTTAAAATTAGGTCATCAAGATGAGCCTTAATCCAGCAGGATTAAGAAGAGAATAGGACACAGACACACACAGAGGGAAGACCATGCGAGGACACAGGGAGAAGAAGGCCACCCACAAGCCACGAAGAGAGGCCTCCTGAGAAACCAACCCTACAGACACCTTGATCTCAAGACATCTAGCCTCCAGGATCACAAGGAAATAAACTTCTGTTGTTTAAGTCCCCTGGTGTATAGTACTTGTGATGGCAGCCCCAGCAGACGACGACAGGCCTAGAGCCTGTCCTGTATAGGGCATTTTTAACAGAAAGGAAAATAACATGTGTGTGTGTGTGCATGCCTGTTTAGCTGCATACTGCCAAGTAGACAATCTGCTAGATTTTTCCCTTGGCAGGCTGTGCTGGCAAGATTTAGATGGTGCGCTACTCTGTGGAAGGCAGGGCCCACCTCCATCTGGCATCTCCCTGTGCACTAAAATTGGATTTAAAAGAAAAAAGAAAAGAAAGGAAACCTCCTGAGCAGGCTCCAGCTCTACTAGAAGAAAAGCACAGCTTTAGGTTCTGAACCACCAGCCTTCCACCTGACAAGATCCACCAGCCTTTCCCCAGGCTTCCTCTCCATCCAGATCCCTTGTCCAGGGGACCTAGATCTTGAGCCTCCCTCCCTGGGGCTCCGCCCTCCTTCCCACGTGCATTGAGGAGGCTGCTGGGCCCCAGGACTCCTGCTCCCCACATGAGCGCCTGCTGCTCCCGGCCATAGTCACCAACACCCCGCTTCTGTACAGCTATGACACAGTAAGAATCCAGTCATACAGCAACTCCGGGACTCCGAGAGTCTCAGAAGCAATTCTGCGCACAGCCACCTTGGTTTACTGCGTTGGAATTCCATAAACATTTATCTACACTGAGCCTCAGCCAGCCAGCGGGGGCATCAGGCCAGAGTCTGTTCATCTCATGGCAGAGACCAGTGGGAACCAGGGGACAGCACGGGGACCCAGAGGGTCACACACACCCAGGCACCATGGGGAGGATGCGTCAGGGGAGACGGAGTTGTCTCAGAGTCCACTAATTGGCCATAGAGGATGTGTGATCATACCAGACTTTCCCATCTAAGTTGCTGAGAAATCTCTACAATGTTCAAGACACTTAACAAACACTGGGTAGTTACATTTGAAATGAACGCTTAAACTGCTACTCCCTTTTCAGCAGATGTGAAGATTTCTAAGCTAGTCAAAGGAAAAGACTTATTTTTCTCTGGATTTAATAACACAGAGCTCCACGAGTGTGGGCTCTGGAGCCAGACTGGCCCAAAGCCTGGCTCCCTCAATTCATTGCAGGGTGATCCCGGGTAGTTAACTCAAGCACTCTGGTCTCACCTTCTTCATCTATAAAACTATAAGACTAGTACTTCCCCCATAGGGTTGTTATACAGCCAAAATGACTTACTACTTGGAAAGCCCCTAGAACAGTACTGTGACTGGAACATAGAAAGCAATAATAAGTGTTAGCTACAAACACAATGAAAGAGAATTTCCCGTAAGAACTGCCAGGTAAGCCCTGAGAGGAAGTGACATACCTTAACCTTGGAGTTCTCTATCAAATGCTGAGCCATGGATTTGATCAAAACTTCAAAGAAAAACCATGAATACTGAAAGAAACAAAAGAATCCAGTAAGGAAAACAACAAATCAGAAGGTGAGACATTTACTCCCTTAGGCTGACAATGTCACTGATGTGAAACAAGTGTGACCTGAAAACATAGCTGAGCCTCTTGGCGAATGGCTGTCAGAGCAGAGGTGCAAGGCAGATGCACCCGCTTCCACGTGTCCAACAGTAAACAATGCCGTACACTCAGCACGGCACAGCCAACCAGAGGTGCCAGCTCATTCGCACTGGCGTTTCCTCTCGGTTGGGTCCCACCCGTGGACACCTGCCTTTATAGTCTCTAACTCAGTGTGCTCCAACGGTTTGAATATAATGACTGTGAAACTTTGAACACAGTAATACCTTGCAGCTCTGTTAGGAGCACAAGTACAAGCAGTGAAGTTGGTACTGAAGAACTAACTCTGTTACCCCCTTTTAGGAGGTGGTGATTATCTCCAAAAGCACACAAAGAGGGTGAAATCGATCAGGCCATGAAGTCTGAATTTTCTTGTTTCAATACCACAGAGCCACACTGGCCCTCCTGACATACCTTAAGTAGTTTGTTGCTGGTGAGGAAATCGGCGGAAGGCTTGAGAATTGTGGTCATGGATTTGGTCAGCTCTTCATGCACCGTCTTGTATTCGGAAGCAATATATGGCTCAGCCTTATAAGCATACTTTGAAGAAAAGGGAAAGGTATTTTAATGCACCGGTTCTCCAAGTTGGGCTGAAAGCTGGAGAGGCTCCAAAGGATGGAGATCTGGGACTGAGATACAACTGCATGGGTGGGAGAGGAGGTGTGGGAACGGAAGGTGGGAAGGGTGGTTGTCATGTGACAGGAAGAGGGAGCCCAGGGTGTCTTCAGGGAGCCCATCAAAACATGTGGATCACCTGACTCAGCTGGTGGTTCCTCCAGCCCAGAACTGCACCTCCCAAGGGCTTTAAGCAATGTGTCGCATGACACTCAGGAACTGATTCCCTAAAGCATCCCAATTTTACTTTTTAAACTAATACATAACTATAATTCACAGAGGTGTCGAAGGTTACATAGAACACGTGTAACTTTTGAGAACAGTAAAGGCCACCATGTTCACGAAATATTGTATGTAAATGACAAACTTGTTGATGTTTATCCTAACGGCACCTCTTACTTTCCTTCATAGTCTTCTAATTTGATGGTGGCCACAGCTAACCTTCCCATCTTTCAATTTCTATGTCATTTGGGTCACATTATTTGCAAAACCCATAAAAAGACGAAATGTAGCTGAAAGAATGAAATTAAGTAAATAAAGGAATGGCTGCCCCTCTCTGGACTTCCCCGCGTTCAGGTGCAAGCACCAGCTATAGGCATAGAAGATAAAGCAGAGGTGTTAAGTTTCATCCCAAATACATCCCCAAATGACTAGATTAAAAAAAGTAAGTCCTCAGAAGGAAAATTGGAGAGCCACAGATTTAAATGACCGGGGCAGTTTCATTTACATACCTTAACATATGACCTCAAGTGGCTCTCCAATCCTTCCTCATGGCACTGGGCAACCACATGAATAATGACCCTACACATCACAGGAATGAATAAAGCAATGAACAGTAATGTGAAAATGGAAACATTTCATTATTATCACAGTAGTAGTAGAACAATGACGGTGCTACTGGCACCACAGGAAACGAGGAAACAAGGAATCAGATGGGGTCCCCGCATATGGGATCAAAAGAAATTTCTTAACTATAATGTTCAACACATACTTGCATCCCAAATACGTATGACTGTGCTCCAGATGCGGACAGACTGAAAGGGAAGAAGAGTATCCACCTCTCTCTGCCTCTCTCACCGTGTCACGTTGACGGCGACTTCCTCCTGGGTTGCTCGGGTGAGGACACGGAATAGCTGGTTTAGGATGGTGGGCAAGAAGGCGATCATCACGTGACCTTCCATCGCATGCAGGCTCTACAGACGTGGAATGGCAAAGTTCATGTTACCTTTTTAAAAGTAAACCAACCCCAAGAAGTTTCCACTTAGTTCCAAATAAGGATGGAAGAAATTAAACAAATGGAGACAGTGGCAGGCAGACTAATGGGCAAAGATGTCCACGTCCTAAACCCCAGAACCTGTGAATGTGTTACATGGCAAAGGGGAATTAAGGCTGCTAATCAGATTAGCTGGCCTTGAGACAGGGGACTCTGCTGGATTATCCAGGTGGGCCTGAAGTAATCACAAGCATCCTTAAAAGCGGAAGAGGGAGGCAGGAGAGTGGGGGGAAGAATGCTCAGAGATGCAACATTGTTGGCTTTGAGATGGAGGAAGGGGCCACAAGCCAAGGAATGAGTGCAGCCTTTAGGAGCTGGAAAAGGACAGGAAATAGATTCACCCCTAGAGTTCCAGAAAGGAACTCAGCCCTGTTAATAACACCCTGGTTTTAGCCCAGTGAGACCCATGTCAGATCTCTGACCTACAGGAAGTGTAAGAAAACAAATTTGTGTTGTTTTAAGCCACCATTTTTTTGTAATTTGTTACAGCAGCAATAGAGAATGAATAAAAGGCTCTTATTCAAGTCACATGGCTCTTATGATATAGCTGAAAGGGGACCTGGAGCAGTGATTTCAGAATCCCCATTCCATTTTCCTTGCTAAAATCAAACGAATTCCACTTCTCACATTTCTTCTATTTTTGTCCCCATGCTTAGATTGCCCTTTTTCGAAATGCTCCCCTAGAATCACGTTCTGGGTGAAACTCCCCTAGACCAACCCTCCTGCTCTCCCTGCGCCATGACTCCAGGAGCCCCCCAGCCTGCCCAAAGCTGGAGTTGGTTATGTGCATCATTTCTGGGTTTTTTGCCCACCTAGCATGCATTCACCAAGTTTATGTTGTCCCCTACAATGAATAAGAAGTTACTTAACAGTGGGACTAAAGTCACTGCTTTTTATGTGCCTGTGACTGTGCTCTGCACCCAGTGAGCACTCACAGGGAGGGCCTCTAAGTGGGTGGTTTTCTATGCGGAATAACGTGTTTTAGGTCCAGCCTGAGAAAAGGATATGTGGGGCTGGAATGAACATCACAGTGGTATTATTTCCGAGTCCACTTCTTCCCACTATCTAAAACCATATAGATGCCATCAGTGTGAGGGCATCTAGCTAAGAGCAGCCTCACTCACCACCAAATAAAAAAACCCAACCTACTGTACACTCATTAAAAAGGGATTACTAAGAAAGCTATGTGATACCTTCAGGTATTTTACAAGTTCGCTCCCTAAGGCTTGGGCTCCGGATTCGGTTTTCTGACAGTACTGGAAAAAATTATGGAAGTGCTGATCCTGGGGAGATAAAAGAAGACAAGAAAATGAAAGCTTATTAGCATATCTGCTGTGGAAACAGAAGTATTTGCTTCTTGCAGCATGTATCTTTTATTTAGACTATAAAATATCATATAAAAATGAAAGCATCAAAGAGATAAAAATAAATTTAAAAAAAGATTTCAAAGATCCTCCAACAAAAGAGGAAAACTGTTGAGAAATGTTACTTGTACTATTCATTTATATCATTACATGAGAGCACCTTATATGCACTTTCTTTCTTCAAAAAAGGACTTATAGAGTGAAAATATATCTATGTAATATATCAATTAGGATTTTATTTTGCCAAAAAATCACACAAACTCATTCACAAAGCAATGACTGCTAATTCTAATGGAACAGCGCTTACCTGAGTATACACTGTGGAAACCAGGTGAGTTGAAACTTTTAGCAGTGGCTTGCTTCCATCTACCCATTTAATTTCTGGACCATAATGCTGAAAACATATGGAGGGAAGAAACATCCCAACAGATTAGTGACATTAGCTTCAAACATCATCTTCAGTGAAGGTACTGATGAGGTGCTGAAGGCCAGACAGCCTCAGTAACTTGATATTTAGGCCTGGCTCACAGCAGGAATGCAACCAGTACTAGTTTCTGCCTACTTCCTGATATTCTAAGCTACCTTTTCTGTGTACTTGCAGCTGTATGAATTACTGTCCATTTGAGAGGGAAAGACTCCCAATACTACCAATGACTTAACCAAACTTGAGTTCAGGGTTCCGAAAGTCATGGCATAAGGTACCAGATAAAGTAAATAGGATAGTAAGTATTCCTGGCACAGGCAAAGAGTCCATCATCTGTTTGTGTTTAGTTTTATTTCTGAAACCTCTATTTTTCTCATGTTCAGACTAGGAATAATAACTGAATGTTATATGATTTACCCTTATTTTGGAATATTTTAACTATTTGTTCATAACATGGGCCCAAATTTGGCACTATTTAAATGCAGAGAGATATTAAAAGCCATTCACAATGAAACAGAACAGATCTTAACTAAGCATGCTATAAAACTGAAGTCTATAACATTTAAGATGGCTAAAAAGAATATAAAACCAACAAACCAATTGGAGAAATCTGAGAAAATTCAAGCTCTAATGAATCAGAAATGTATCAGAGTGGACTACCATGTGGGTGAGAGATATGCTTACTAGACTTACAATAAGTTGGAAGACAATTCCTAACCATTTGCATGACTCTAAGAACCTATCTTTATTTGAGCACGGCTAGTTTTCAGAGACAAACTTCCATCTCATACAGTACCTCCAAGTTTCCATTTCCCTGCTGAAGTACTGCTAGTTCAGGGCTTATAAAATGCCCAAACTGTAATTCCAGATTGTGATAACGGTTAACAGCACTGCCTTCCAGTGGCCTAAGTTTACTTGAAAATGAATAACTAAAACCAAAATGTGGGACTGGCAAAAATACTGCATGCTTTTGTGTGTTACTGTTGTTTTAGCTGATTTTTAATGCTTTCTGAAGGAACTGTGATCAACCAATCTTAAAGTACTGTACCCTGCCCATCCCAAGCTCCTGGTAGCCAAGGTAGCCGGATGGGAGATTGGCTGAGACAGGGATGTGCTGCTCGCTAGTCACCACCCTTCCATCTTTCAGGAGAGGAAGCCAGGAATATCCAACTGTTGAAATAAAGAACAAAAAAAATCACCGTAAGTGTAGGAAAATGTATGAAGACAGCCATGTTACTAAATTGCCTGATCTTTAAGAACTGTTAATACCAATCAGTAAGAAACTGAAAAGACCCTGAATATAGTCTCTGCAGAACAGCGTCTATAATGTACGCTGGCCTCTTTGGGATGAGAATTCTAAAATTATCTCCTATAAAATGGACGTATGTGAGCCAGGCATGCTATCCTTACAAACGTCATCTAAAATCACCTTCACAAAAGGATGCAAATTCAGAATCAAGACAAAATTTAAGAACCTGATGTGTAAGTTGTGAACAATCAAAGGAATGATGAAATTCAAACCTTGTGTTTCAACAACATCCTTCTTCTTTGTGCTTCCTTTGCTTGAATTATCACAGCTGACGTGGAAGAATGTGAACAGCAAGTGGTGCTTTTCATGTAGCTGGGTGGGCAATTCTATTTTAATCTGCAAGGAAGACAAAATAACAATCTTTTTTATATTCCTAAACAACAACGTGTCACCCAGGTACAAACGTGTATTTGCTCTCCAAACTGATTTAACGTTTGCAGTTAAAGAGAGCTGAGGCTGTAAAGTTGTGCTAAGGAAGAAATGGATCCTTAATACACTGTACTGGTCTAAATGTTTGTGTCCCCCACAAATGCATATGTTGAAATCCTAGCTCCAAAGGTGATGGTATTAGTAGGTGGGCCCTTTGGGGTGATTAGGGCATGAGGATGGAGCCCTCATAAATGGCATTAGTGCTCCTGTAAGAGATCCTATACAGCTCCCAGGCCCTTCCTGCCATGGGAGGACACCACTGAGAAGTCTGTGACCTGGGAGGTGGCCCTCACCCAACCATACTGGCACCCTGATCCTAGACTTCCAGCCTCCAGAACCGCGAGCAATTAATATCTGCTGTTTACAAGCCACCCAGTTGGTGGTATTTTGTTACAGCAGCCTGAATGGACTAAAAACATTCACTGACCAAAAAACAGGAGAGTTGGTATTTCAACTCTAGAAAGAACTGGAAAACTCATGACAGAAACCACTTCGTTAACTTAACACAACCAAGGCATAATGAAAAACCAGGTTTAAACATTTAAAAGTAGGATTCACATAGTAGTTTTTGAACTGCATTGTAATTCTACATAAGGAAACCCAAAAATAAGAAAGGAAGATTCTCAGGTCCAACAAGTATTTAACTATACTTAAGTATGCATTTGAACGGAAATATTAATTGTGGTAGGGATACGGGAGGAATTTTGAGTTTTTCTTTTCTATATTATCTGCATTTTCCAAGTTCTTATTTTTTATAATAAATGTTACTTTTATAATTAGAAAACTTATGTCAAATAAATATTTCAACATTTAGTTCTATTACTGTAATTTCAGTATGCAGCTTCTCTTGAATTCTGGTTTACTAGGCAAAGAAAGTGGAGTTTTCCTTAAAACTGGTTAAACTGGGTTTTCTCTTGAAAACCTCACTTACCTCATCATAAAATTCTGGGTTTTGGTGATGGTGTAGAACTGCAGCAAAGGCGCTTCTTGTGAATACTGGCCCACCAGGTCTGCCATAAATGCACTAAAACAAGAATTAGCAAAGGGAGACACCAGTCTTCAATTAATAGAGTAAGAAATTAAACACAGATGTGTTGTAAAGAAAGCAGCATTCCTACAGCATAAACTAAGCCACCTTTGATGGATTTCTCCTGCTTACAAGACTCCAGACCCACAAGCCCTCTTACTCCTAGATCCTACCCGCCCCTGGCTTATCTCCCAGCCCTCCCCTCCACTCCCTCCCCCACCCCTCCCCCACCCCTCCCCCACCCCTCCATGCCCTGGACAACGCCTGCTCACTTTCACCTCCATGCCTTTGCTGACACAAACCCTCAGTCTGAACGACCTTCCCTCCCATGTACAGCAAGCAAACTCTCATGCATCCTTCAAGAAATGATTCATTCCTTCCTGTGTCCCCTCGGCAATTTTTTATACTAATTATTCAGTTTTATCCAAAAAACCATTTCTGTACCTTCTGTGTGCCAGGAGCTTTTCCTCCATGACTTCCTTTCCCACTAAACTGTGAATTTCTTGAGGGCAAAAACTATATTATATTCTTTGCATCTTTATCTCCTTCCCTTTTTGGAAAGTCATTTCCACACAGTTACAGTAAAGAATTTGGGCTCTGGAGCCAGAATGCCTGGGTTTGAACACCGGTTCCACTAATGTATGGCCCTGAGCGATTCACTTAAATTCTGTGCATTAGTTCCCTCATCTAAAAAAAATTCAGATAATAATAGTTCCTAACTCAAAAGACTGTTATGAGCATTAAAGGAGCCTAATTACCTATAGGGCTCTACGAGCAGAGCCCGGAATATAACAAGCACTCAATAAACATCACCAATAATCTACTATTATTATTACATACTAGAATAAACATTTTCAAGTTAGGTGCATGATATGTTTACTGAATTGAACATGTTTAAGAAAACCCCCTCCCTGAAGAGTATAACAAAACAGACATTATCAATTAAGAGCAAGAACTCAATTATTCCAAATTCTGTAAGGTTCAGCATATGTGGTTATATTCTGTGATGTCACATATTTTGTGTTTGTGTCAATTAAAATGTGCTAAATCCCTTTAGTTGTACAATATCATGCAACTGCATTTTTAAAATGGAAAACTACGAGCACATAAAATACAAACCTTCAGAGGCTGAGAGTCTTCCTCATCTGAATCTTTGAATTCAATGCAAATAGCAATATTTCTGGCCTGCAGTGATAGTTAAATAATAATAAAAAAAGAAAATAAAAAGCCAAAGTATGTAAATATCTATAAAAGAACACGAGAAGCCAAAACCTAAGAGAGCTGGGTATCAAAAATAAAACCTCAATCTTTGCACTCACCTTGGCAAAAGACTTTTGACTGTCATATTTCAAGGACTTAGGATAAACATAAAGGTGGTGGTTGTAGATGGTGTATGGCTGAGTGTGTTTTGGTATGCAGGGCACAAATTCCTCTACCTCAAATGTGATTGGCATTTTAGTACACGTTTCAAATTGCTTCGTAGGAATGTATGATGAATTGACATAATCTAAAAAAATTAAAAACAAACAAATTGAAGTAAAAACCAAACAAAAACTTGTCTGTTTATTACACAGAACTTACACTTACTAGGAAAGTCTGAGGAAACACTATCAATTGTAATGTCGAGATTGCCCAAAATCACGGGGAGTTTAGCCATCTTCTCAGGTCTACAAACGAAAGAAGAGAAAAATCAAACAGGTTAGGTTAGCTCTGAATTCTAGAGCAGCACTTCCTAGAGAAATATAATGCAAACCATAAAAGTAATTTTAAACCTTCTAATAGCTATATTTTAAAAAAGTAAAAGGAAACAGGTAAAAATTAGTTTTAAAAATATTTTATTTAACCCAACATTTAAAAAATATTATCTCAGTATGTAATGAGTATAAAAAGTGCGTTCTAATTCTTCGAAACCAGGTGTGTATTTCACACTTGCAGCTCATCTCAGTAGGACCTGCTGCATTTCAAGTGCTCGATAGTCACACGTGGCTAGTGGCTACTGTGCTGGACACCACAAGTCCAGATAAGAATATTAGCAAAATGTTATAGCAGAAGTTTTCCTGAACCATTCCATCCTCAGCATACATTCTTGGCTCATGTAGATTCATGAAAATTCAGAAGCCATCTTAGGCTCCAATGTCTAGTGAAATGCCAGATACAAAGAGGGTACTCAGTGAGATGCCTGGTTTTTGTATTTGGTCTGACTCCATCCAATACAGGAATATCCTCTGTGACGTTCCTGACCTGCCTCAGCCCTTCCTAGTGAAATGGAAATCTTCAACATAGCCGTTTCGATACCCAGACTGCTCTTCGTCACAGCATGGTAAAATTCACTTCTCTGAAGCTTCCACTCATCAAGGAGCCTAGTTATGTTTCTCTGTGTAACACTTTTAACCATCTATAACAGCTATCACACCTTCCTGAAGTCCTGGATTCTCAGTCCTTTTGCATCTCCCTCCAATGCCATTTCTCTCACATAAGAACATCCCCTTTACATCATGGCTCCCAGAACTGCATAGATAAGGCCCAGTGTGGTCTGCCCAGGTGGGGTAGAGCAGCTGTCTGGTTTTGAGCAATATACCCTTCTACTGATGCAGCCAAAATTCTATTACTTTTAAACAGTCACGCCACCCTAGTGACGCACATTAAATTTACAAGCACCTAAACTCCCTAATTTTTTTTTCATATGCTTCACTATCGTGCTATATGTTTCCATCCTGTATTTATACAATTATGTTTTTAGAAGTCAGAACAGGATTTTATTTTTGTCTCGGTGAAATTTTATCTTTTTATGATCGAGTCATTCCAGTTGATCAAAGCCCTCCTAAATCCAGATTCTAACATCTAATGTATTAGATATGCCTAACAGCTTTATGTCATGAAGACATTCATCAGCACTTTACATTCTCATAAAAGTCATTGATGAAGATAATGCACAGAATATTGCAAGAAGCAGCTCCTTCTCAAACCTCTAGAGGCCCATCGCCAGACTGATACTAGCCACTCACCACGCCTCCTGGCTTCTGGTCACTCCAGCACTGAACAACTGTCCACTCTCTCACATGCGCTACACTCCTCTGACCCGTCGGTCACCTTAGAATATACACTTTGCATTCCTCTGCTGGACCAGCGTGGCAACCCAAGTAAAAACAGAGAAGCAGAAACTTGGCTAGGATAACTTGTTCTACGTGACGTGACTTGTTCCTAGAACACAGAACACTGCCTCCTGGTTCTTCATCGGCCACCTGTTTAATAATGTCTTTGAGAACACTGGCAAGAAACAGCACAGCTCAGTGGCCAAGATTCAGCATTTGGTTTTGTTCCCAGTTTTGAAAAGTTCCTAACTCCTGATTTTATGATTCCTCAGACATTATTGTTGTCTTAAGCAATCTCACATGTAACTTAAAATATATCTTGTGGTATTGTGGATCTGAACCAGGAGGTCCCTAACAGTTTCAAATTCTTGCTTTCATATGACTGACTACAGCCTACATTGAGCATAGTCATCTTTGCCCATCACCAGCTCCAACTTACACAATCACTTTCTCTCAGGGTTCCTCTCATTTCCACTTGTCTTTTGTTTACATCTGAGTTTAAATGAACAATTCCTTGAACTCCTGAGAGAGGTAACTGTCAGGAAGGCAAGTCAACAGATATTCATCATTCTGCCTTCAGTTAAAAAGGTTGCTGGCCAAAAGATGTCCATGTACCGTCCAGCACTACCCCGATACTTTGTCCCTGTGCCACTGTGTGATCTGTTCACAAACACAATACCCTTTTTTTCTAGCAGGAAGACTGTGCCTTCGACAATCATTCCCTGGGAGCTGTCAATGGCTTCCCAAGCACTGTTAACTACCGCAATGATACTCCACCAGAGCCTCCCTCACCTTTACCCAAAGCTCTTGGGGCATCATCCCTCAGACCAGGGGGCTTCTATGCAGGTATAAATTTTCTTGACGTATACTGCCTTGCTCCACCTCGTCATTTGAGCAACTTAACTCTGCAACATACCATAAAACTCTGTGTTGACAAAATCTTAGAGACACCTACAGAGTTGCATCTGCTTCCTTGAGTCAGAAATATTATGTTTAATGTAAATGATACTTTTAAATGTACAATAAGTACTCGAGAGTACTATATTTCACCCCTTCCTAGTTATTTCTACCTGTGGATAAATATACACCTTCTTCAAGATTTTTTTTGATTATCACTATGACATCATGCCCATGTAAGTTTGAGAGATTTGGATTTCTAAGCAACAAATTTTAATTAAATTATCTTCATTCACTGGAACTCTTTCTACGATGTGTTACTTACTTCTATGTCTAACTATACTTACTTCTTTTTCTGTTTCCTCCCTCTACTGAGAGCTTTTACTTCTAGTTGCTACTCTGTAGTGGCATTATTTCCATTCATTTCCAAGCAAGCACCGATCTGAGCTTAGTTCCATATCAGGTAGCACAGGGACTCTGTGGAAGCTGTTTCTACCAACTCAGTTTTTTAAAACATAATCTTAATCCTATTTCAAAACTTTATGATTTTTATTGAACTTGGCTTATTAGAGATCAAAACGTCACACACATCAAAAATTCTACAGCCTTTCATATGTGCATTTCCAAAGTGATGGGGTGGGGGGGGGGTTGTGTGCGCAAGCATGTGTTGCACAAAGAGAATTCTCTCATATCTGAAATCAGTTTGGAGGTTTTTTTAATGCTAAAAATTAGTACCTACATTCTATGTAAAACTTGTAAAAGAATGCTTGAGCATGAAAACCCATCTTAAAACTTCACTGATTAGATAAATGTGTAATGGAGATGCATGTACGGAGCCTGGCATTTGGAAACGGCTTCTGTCTACATGTGAACTTAGGAGTGAGGCTCAAACTCCCTCTCTTGGGAAAAGGAAAGGTTTTCTTTTCCCACTGCCCATACATTCCTGCTGGTTCAACCACTCCCCCAGAGGAAAGGGCAATGATATCACAAACTAGCAGTCATCCCACGCCAAGAGGGTTGGTGTCCTTACCTTTGTGTTTCTGGAGCTTGGCCCTCCTTTCCCTACTTCCTATATTGATCCATTAAAGTGATCAATTGGTAATACAGACATGCTTGGGTGTGTTGTTGGTGTGAGTCTACTCTTCTAACTGCATTTTGTAAAAGGAAATATTCCCTAAAAGCTCTTCTGTCACGTAAATATATATATATATATGATTGAAAGAAATTTGAGATATTTTTGTTTAAACAAAACCACTGAACTTATGTCTATGATAAATTTCAATAAGCATCTATCAAGTGTTTACGCTGTGCTACAATGTGCACTACACTAGGCACCGTGGACAGAAGACAAATAGGATCTGATTCCCATCTTCAAGAAGCCAAAAATCCAGCAGATACTGTCAACTATTTAAGATATATGATGGCAACTACTTCCGTAGCATGTATACAAACGTCTACTGAAAACTGGAGGGTCTAGACGTATTGAGAAGGAACAGGGAATGAGACCAGTGCTCACGGTGAGAGGAATCACCCTGACAGGCATTCTCACTATTCCCCCCACAGTTCTAGGAGGCAGGGCTATTATTATCCCCCCTTAAAAAGAAGAGGACGCGGGTTTCCCTGGTGGCGCAGTGGTTGACAGTCCGCCTGCCGATGCAGGGTACACGGGTTCGTGCCCTGGTCCAGGAAGATCCCACATGTCGCGGAGCGGCTAGGCCCGTGAGCCATGGCTGCTGAGCCTGCGCGTCCGGAGCCTGTGCTCCGCAATGGGAGAGGCCACAAGAGTGAGAAGCCCACGTACCGCAAAAAAAGAAGAGGACACTCAAGCACAGAGGCCAAGTGACCTGCCTGAGATCTCCCATCACGGAAGTGACTTACGGATTAGGCTGCGAACAATAATAATGTCAAACTTGGGTACACAGAATAGAGAGGTACAAATAAACACAAATATGTAAGCCTCATGCAGAAACCCTTATAGTATTATTACCTAAACTACTTAATATGGTAGCATTAAAAAAAGGTCTGCATTTTAAAGAAAATGTTCTATTTTTATACTTTGCCTTCAGATGCACTGCAGAAATAAGACAAGACACAGCCATCAGCAAATCAAACAAACATAAAAAACCATATCCCTCATCTTGGATAGATACTTCCTGGAGCACATATGTTAGCAATACTATCTATCTGACAGAATTGTTTTCTTACTAAATCGTGGAATGTCCCCTCTCATAATTACTACAAGGGAGAGGGGCAAAGTGGCTGATGAGCTTTGCCAGCTGTTTTCTAGACACTAGGGCAGCTTCAGAACACTTTTCTCATCCATTGTCAAATGACATTTTGAGACAATCATGGGAGCAGAAACCATAGCTTTGGATCCAAGCTGGTGCCCAAGCCACTGATATGAGATTATTCTTTGTTAAAAAAAAAAAAAGAAAAGAAAACAAAGAGGAAAGAAAAAGAGCAACACTAAGGTTTTTTAAAAAATGAAAAAAGGGATCCTCCACTCCCCTAACTCAACTGTGAAAAAGAAACACGGGCACTTCTTTGGACGCTTACTGAAAAAGGACAGCAGCTTTCCTCATGCCACTGCATTTTTTGCTGCTGACAGCATTGGGTCTCTATTTTCGGGTTTCTGAGTCTCTCGCTGGCCATCTGGACCACACTCTTCCCAGCAAACCCTTCCTACTGAAGGCCTGTTGTGCAGGGAGAACCCACCCTGTGCTCGGGACCAGTGGAGGCTTTGCTCTTTGCTGCCTGGTCACAGGCTCTCTGCTCGGATCATGTTTTGATTGATGAATCTGTGAAGTTCCACCCTCCAGGTTCCACCCAGGAAGCCAGACCTTCAGCTGGGGCCACCCCCAAAGAGCAGCCACTGTGGCGGGAGCTTCAAGCTAACCAGCCTAGGCAGTGACTTCTGAGACAGGGCTCCCAACCCCCATCACACACAAAAAACTTCACTACCTGTTTTGTTGGAACATATGGGTAAATGTTAGTTAAAAAAAAAAGTTCATGTAAAATCATGGAAAGCTACAAAGGGGAAGGTGAAAAATCACCCATAAACCCATCCCTCAGAGATAACCATGACTACCATTTGGTGTATAACCCAAATGACTATTTTTATGTCCTTCTATCTTTCCATCTAGCTAGCTGTTCGCCTATCCATTTCTTCATTTATATACAAAAAAGAAATATATGAAATAGTTTCTTTACAAAAATGATGTCACATAGATATACTTTCTCCTCCTTACCAATACAGTGAGCTCATCTTCCTAAGTGAGTACACAGAGACCTACATCATGAGTGTTGAGAATAGCATGGTAGGCTAGTGAGAGAAAACTGTAATCTATTTAACTAAAGGTGACTAGAGTTTTTTTTTAAAAATCAACTTTTTTTATTCTATAAGCAAGGCTGAAAACTTCCTGAAAATCAAATAAAAACTTAACAATACTCTATGACAACACAGTATGTATAACAATACACTACCCATTACCAATAAGTAAAAGTTTTTGAAAGATGTTAATTATGACTCTATTTAGAATTCTGAAAAAACACAAGAGAGAGATGAAAAAGGTGAAAATGAAGTTAAAGAAAGCTAAACAGCCATTCTGAATTCTAGGTAAACTTATATAGTTACTTTGAAATGCATTTTTTTCAAGTAAAAAAATCAGACTGAAAGGCACCTAAGGTATAGAATAGTTACTGGCTGGCTCTTGGCTCTTCTTCTGATTTCATTAATACCCTCAGCTCTGTCTCCTTCCCAGAATTTTCCCATAGAAATTGTAAAACCCACGTCCCTAGCAACGGAAATCCGCGTCATGGGTTCAGCAGTGAACTTCTTACAGTGGAGCACCAGAACAGCCCAGTGGTTAAGGGCCCAGATCCTCAGTCCCCTGACTGCCACCAGCTGTACAGTGCTGGACACCTCACTCAGCCTCTCTCTGCCCTATTGCCATGGGTTGAATTGTGTTCCCTGAAAAGATGGTGAAGTCCTAGCCCCCAGAACCTATGAATGTGACCTTATTTAGAAACAGGATCTTCACAGATGTAATCAAGTTAAGATGAAGTCATTAGGCCCTAATCCAATATGATGTGTTCCTATAAGAAGAAGGAAATTTATAGACAGAGACACACAGGAAGACAGCCGTGTGAAGACGGGAGGCAGAGATTGAAGTTATGCTGCCAAAAGCCCAAGAATGCCTGGGGCTCCCAGATGATGAAAGACACAAGGACAGATCCTCCCCTAGAGATCTCAGAGGGTGCGTGGCCCTGCTAACACCAGGACTTCAGGCTTCTAGCCTCTGGAATTCTGTTCTTTTAAGCCACCCAATATGTGGTGCATTGTGAGAGCAGCTCTAGGAAACAAATATCCTCACTAACATAGGTAAAGCACTTAGAACAATGCCTGTGAACTGTTAAGTACTAGATGAGTTACCGTCCTTGCCCCCATCACCCATTCAGTTAACGGTACCACGAATCACTCCATCGTGCAAGTCAGAAAACTGGGAGTTATTTACCTGAGACTACCACCCATTTCTCTCTCCTTCCACCCTAATACCCAATCAGGAAGCCAAGACCCAGTAACTGCACCTGTCTAACGTGACGTGAACTAGTCCTATTTCCTACTCTTCCTATGTCCACTTGCGATGGCTTTGCTGAGTCCTTGCCCACCTCTTGCCAAAGGTTCCTCAATTGTCTCTTTCCTCCCTGGGCTCATCTCTACCCAACAAACCCTTCACAGCACCACCAATAACATTCTTTATACAATTCAAATTAACCAGGTAACTCTTATGACTTTAAACCCCTTCTTCCTGCTCAAGGACTTGAGGAAAAGTTCCATGCTCATCCAACACGCCCTGGTGTATGAGCTGAGCAACTGAAAAGACTGCTCCTGCTTTCTCCCTTTCCACTGAACAACTTCTGTTTTTCAGGTGTGGAAATAAGTAAGGCCTTGAGACTCACTTCCGAAAGTCTGCAAGTAACTTGAGCATGTCTTCATTGGATAGCTTATTGCTGTCTTGCTTGTAGAGAGCAGAAAATCTGGCATTTTTGTCAAGGTTTCCAGATGCATCCTTAAACAACGTCCTGAAATAGCAAAACAACATGTCTAAGCTGTTTCCAAATGACCAAAATAAATCCATAACTTGACTCTGGTTTCTATGTGAAGACTAATTATTATTCCACTGGCTATAGCCCACAGAAATCTCATTATCTAAAGACATGGCATATATTTATGAGAATGAACACAACTAACTCAATTTACATAGAAAACATTTCCAGCAAATGGCTTGTGCTTAGGAAATAACATACACAGCCAAATGCTTAAGAAATAGAGACCACAAATAAAGAGGATCTGCAGGCCTCACTGGGCTGCCACCCACTCCCAGCTGGAGGCATGTGGCTGGAACCTGGAATCCCTGCTCTGCAACAAACACTCCTGTCCATCCTGCCAGTGCCAACACTGCTACCCTCCAGCTAGCGTCTCTCCTCTCTGTGTCTCTAGTAAAGGACTTTTCAGATATGGAGCTTACTTATTTTTCAGTTTTACATATTTAAATCCTCTTTGTCTCTGGACAAAAAAACAGAATAGGTCAGTCTGTCTGTCTGTCTACTATCTATCTCCATATATCTGTATCCATATAAAAGGAATAAAAGATGTTCTCCTTACCTTGCTGCCCAAGCAAATGGCATTCTGTACTGCCCTAGTCTTTGGCATGCCTGCTTGGCATTCTTCAGCACCTTCTGAGCAACCTTGAAGACATCAGAATAAAACCATGAGTTACTGTATCCCACAGACTAAACAACCTCTTATGGTAGTATCAGATGCATGGACAAGCACACCTTACTGCAGTGAATGTGGCTGGATTTATACTCAGTGCAGAGTATTCTGCTTCTCACATTCCCTAGCAGTGATTTTCAAAGACTATCAAATGAAAATTGTTTCCAAAATGTATGTCTTTTCTTTGGTCTTCACAGGCAACAAGCATGCCATTTCATAGGCCTTTCTATTTCTTCATGACTAAGGGCTATATATTATGAGTCCACTGAGTTATTAATAATTACTAATACTTGGTATTCATGCCAAAATATATCACATTACTAGAGTTTAAATGAGAATACTAATGAAAATACTAAGCTTTCCTGACTCCTAATGTGTACTGACTTATGCAGACTCCCCAGATTTGGGGGATATATATTCATTATTAAGACATTACAGGTATTGACTTAAGTTAGGCCAGTGTTTTCAATCACTATGTTCTTGTTTTCTAGGTATAAGTTACCATTACTTTCACTTCTAATGACTAATTTTGGTTTGTTGCGGGTGGCTGGATTAACTCTATAGTGCACAGGGAAGCAGATTTGCTTTTGGCCTATGTATGCATGGCAGGTCTATTCATCAACTATACCCCTATTGCTAAAGCAGATGACACCCAATTTCCCCAAATTTGCTTCTTCTGGAATACTGCATTGCTAGCACTACAAGGTGTGACTGATTCAGAGTCAGAGCGGGGGGCTGAAGGGTCTTTTACATTACTTAAGTATATCGGAGTCAAACCAGTTTTGGGAAATGTGACCTAGTGCCTGTGAACTAAAGTGTGCTCTGCAGAGCTGCAGCAGCAGCCCCACTGGGAGCCTGTCACGAATGCAGAGTCTTGGGCCCCACCCCAGACCTCCTGAGTCAGAACCTGCATTCTGACCAGACCGCTGGTGATCTGTGTGCGCCAGGTTTGAGAAGTGCTCATCTAGAAGACTCAGAAGGACAACAATAGAGCTCTCTGCCTCTGAGTAAAACTGAAACCAGCTGTGTGAGTCTAGAGCACTAAACCTCTCTGGGCTCTACTTTCCCACCCGAAAAATGAAGAGCTTGGGCTAGACTTGCTATTATCCGTTCCAGTTACTAAACATGATGATTCTACCGTAACCGTGGGGGGGAACTGCTGCCTTCATGAATGACTTGGAAAACACTTCTCGATTCAAACAGGTGTCGGGAGCTCATCCAGCCCCTCCCTTTCTTCTTCAAGTGGGGCATGTCCATGCAGGGACTCGGGGATCATAGAGTAAATGGTCTGCCTTCCTGGGGTGGCCATTTTTACTTACACATTTTCAGGTAGAAATGATTATTTTTAGGTTCTAACAGTAATGACTATGTTGTGGAGTAAAATGCAATATTTGCGTACAATTTAAAGCCAAAACAGGCCTCAAATAAGTTTCACTCTCACCTGTAGTGAACGAGGACTGAACTCTCAGACTTACTGAGGGTATAAATGGAACACAATATATATAAAAGTCAGAGTGAAAAACTCAATTTTGCCCTTTGGGTTTCCCCCCGCTTTTCTTTCTTTTTTAGAAAATCTATTCGTGGTGGACACCTACAGAGACTACTCCTAAAAATTTCCTCCAAAACAATAATTTCCTCCAAATGATGTTCTAGACCATCTTGGAAAACATGAAGAGACATTTTGATATACAGAAAAAATCATCCCTCAGCAAAATCTCTACCGAAGCTCCTATTTTTATATGAGATGGTTGAGTCTTAATCTCTGCTTTAATTTACTGCATTGGAGGTGTGAACGCATGGCTGAGCCTTACGTTCCATAAGTAATGAAGCAGGAGCAAATTCAACAGATACTCAACGGACCCTGGAAAGTGTGGCATCTAGCCTGGGGGGTATGTGATTTTTCACACCAGCGTCAGCTGCCAAATTTCAAACCATGCACGTGGCAGGCAGAAGTAGCAAAGCTGGTGCATACCAAACTTGGAAATGTGATGCATACGTGGCGGGGGAGTAGATCTTATCTTGGGCATTCATTGATTATTAATCAAACCATCAAACAACTAAAAGAGCTTCTCATCCAAGGTTTTACAGACTTGATTTTAAAAATAAAACTGTTTCTCTCCAGAGACCAAATTTTACTCTGCTTTTTATCAGCCAGAAAGGCATATGTTTGAAGCCATGTGCCTGGGTAAATGGGCTTCTCCTTGACTGGAGCTGTAATAATTGATAATGACATCCTCCTATATGCGTCAGTGATTTAGTACCCATAGCACTGTCTCGTATGTAGGTGGTGGGGGGGGGGTAGCAACATCATCTTTCAACTACAGATGGAACACCTGGGGCCCAGAGAGGTGACATGATGTATCCAGGCTAGTTAGGAGCTCAGCACCCAGGTCTCTGACTCCTGGAACCTGTTCTTTAAAAACCGTCCTGCATCTTGGTGGACACACCTGTGATGTACAGTGGCCAAAGAGAGGAAGACAGGAAGCTCTGAATCACTCAGAAAACCCCAGTTAGAGCCTCTGGGGTGTCCCCTCCTACTGCTGACCAGTCCATGTCAATGTATCAGGGTCTCAGATGACCACTAATACAAAATTCTTTTTAAATAACTAAAAGTACTGTAAAACTGGCACAGGACAGCACTCAACAGCTGACTGGAACCAGGTAGCTCAATGTGCTAGAAAATGACAGTCAAGTGCCAGTTGGCAACTCCAGCTGTGGGACACTGAGCAGGTAACTAAACCTTCATAAACCTCAGCTCTGGGGAGTGTGAAAGGTATTCTTGGCCTAGATGACTTCTAATATTCAATAACCCTACTGTATGTCCACACCTAGGCACTCCCCAGGTAATGAACAAACACCAAAGTAATGAAAACACACCAAACATACATCTTGTACGTTTCCTTTCCCTCTTCCACCTAATGTCACAACACCTCTGCCACCGTAGCCCCACCCCACCTGACAAAACACAAAATCTGCTGACACTATCGGCTAGATCATCCGAGCCAGGTCACCTCCTAGTCTCCAGTCTCACATTTAAGTGTAAATGGACGCAAATTTGTAATTCCAGGACCTTGGAGACATGCCAACAAGTGGAATGAACTCTATTTAAATACAATATACGTACTTTTTAATGATAGAAAGTTTACTACTAAGCTGGAAATTCCTTTGCCAATTATTTCAGGATGTCAGGATAGTCTAGGCAAATGAAGTATTTTATTTACACATGGAACTACTTTTCACTGAAAATTGGACACACAGGTTAACTATAAGACAATCTATGAGACTAGTCTACATCTCTTAGAACATAAATATGGCTTAACTGTGATTTCTTTAAGCATTTCTATATGCATTTTTTTCTGATTGCTGTTAATCATCACAAAGCATGCAGGTCATCCGTACCTTAGAAGAGTCTGAACTTTTCATGTAGGGCTCAGCACCATGGGTGATGCTCCCCTGAAGCACTTTTTCAATTCTAGCCACAAGAAATATATCAGGATGAGGGCACGTGACTGAAAATATTCCCTAGGGAACAAAAGATTTTCTTCCATGAGCAGAATTTACAGCCACATTAAACTAATCCCATCAACATGAAAGATTCTCAAGCAGCCAAGAGCACTGACACAGTACAGCTATTCAGAAGCACCCAGGGCCAAACTGGTTAACTCATCAACAGTTCATCATTTGATCAAAAAGCCTATCTGGTGGAGGAGGCAACTAGCAGAAAGTTTAGAAAAAAGAAATCAAAAACTACTTCTTCTCTTTCAGCTTGCTTTTACTGTCTCATTATATATGCTGTCAATATAATTAACCGTCTCATTTACCCCAGTTGTGCATTACAAAGTTTCATTACGTATTTACAGAGCACGTGCAAAAGAAGCCTTATTGGCATGACCGCTGGGCTCACGCTGCCCCCACCTGCTTCGGATACTGCATGGCGGCTTCGTGAAGGATGTCCTGCAGGGCAGGCGAGCTCTGCCTACCGCCGTTCATCAGAGACGGGGATGTGGTGGCCAGCATCTGCCTCACTGAGAAATGGTTCAGGTCCACGTGGAAATCGGCAGAAATCTTTCGGTTGTATTTTATGTCAAACAGGGATAGAGTAACAAAGAAAGGCTCAACCTGAACAAAACAAAACAATCCAGACCATCACTATGGCTCAAACTGTCAGGAAAAAAGAACGCTGCTATCAGAGAATAAATGACTAGACCTACGTGTGATTGTTGCTATAAATTACTGCTAAAGAGCAATAGCCTCCACACCTGTCCTGTATCACAAACATCCTGTCCAGGCAGCGGAAACAAGCCTCGGCACCTGTACCACAAACATCCTGTCCAGGCAGCCAAAACAACCCTCGGCACCCTGATCTAACACCGCACCGCCCTGATACCAGGAACTAGGTCTGAATGTCCCAGCTGCATTGCAACAGGCACATCTGAAACCTCTGAATAGGTTTTTTAATCTTTATTTTTTAAAAGGAAAATTACATTTGTAGTGGGTCCTTCTTCATTTTCAGCAACACAGCATTGCAAATTGAAAGATAAATCATTGCACTTGACAAGAATTCTTTTTCCAAACTTTTCTTCAAATGGCTTCACTTCTGGCTCAGCTGATGAGAAGTCAAGCTTCTTTAAAAGAAAATGCAAATATATCAATGTATTATGCTCTCACTAAAAAAAAAAAAGAAAAATCCCATAATAAATGTATCCTAAGGAAATTGCTTAAAATATGGAAATGCTATATACCTTAATTTACTCACAACAGTGTTACTATTTTATACATTTATATAGTATATAATAATGGTCAAATAAATGATGCTGTATCTACTCAATGGATCATTATGCAGAGCTTAAAAATTATTGTTATGAACAACTCAAGTGTCCATCAACAGAAAAATCTATAAGCAAAATGTGGTGTATATATACAATGGAATATTACGCAGTCATAAAAAGTGGAGTTCTGACACAAGTTATAACAGGGACGGACCCTGAAAACATTATGCTAAGTGGAACAAGCCAGACATAAAAAGGCAAATATTGTATGCTTCCACATATATGAACTTCTTAAATAGGCAAATTGATAGAGACAGAAAGTAGAATAGAGGTTACTGGGGGTGAGGGGAAGGAGGCATGGTGGGCTGTTGTTTCATGGGTACAGAGTTTCTGTTTGAGAGGATGAAAAAGTTCTGGATATGGATAGTGGTGACAGTTTTACAGTAATGTGAATCTACCTAATGCCAGTGAATAGTACACTTAAAAATGGTTAAAATGGTAAATTTTATATTATGCATATTTCACCACAATAAACAAAAGATCATCAAAAAGCAAATATATATATATGTGTATATATACGGTTATGAAGTCTGTGAAGAGACATAGAAAAATACTTATGTTTAAAGATAAATGGTTAAAAGAAGTTCTATAAAAAGACCACAAATGAAGAAGAGGAAAATATGGGAGGAAACACAGCAGAACAGTTGGCCCCTCAAAGCAGCCCTATCTGTAGGCAACCCTGGAGGCCCTCCCAAGCCGTGTTTTGGATTTTTTGGGGACACAGATGTGGACCTCATGTACTTACTGCAAGGCTTGTATTTGGAACTGAGCCTGGGCTAGTCAGAAAATATCACAGTCTACTGGTCATCTGTAGCGATGCTTGCTATTTTCTGATGGTGATTTTGGGGGGTAAATTATATATGTTCTTCATGGACTTGAGAGTGTCTTTGGATAAATCAATTTTCAACAATCTATTAAATATCAAATATTCACAATGGTTGTGCTATGGTAATGAGATTACAGGTTGTTTTTATTTTTTCCTCTTTCTCCTGAATTTTCTATATTGTTATACTGCTTGTTATCCAAAGTATATAAATAAGCAAACAAACAAACAAATAATCTAACAAAGGTTTTCTTTCCTTCAACTAGTTTAAATATTAAAATAGTTCTTACCTGAGCATCTGGGTCCAAGTAAAAAAGTTTAACTCTGCTTTCACTTTTCAGCTTGATTTCTGCTTCTCTGGTACTCTGATAACAAGATAAAGAGAAAACAAAAATTACATTGAAAAAACCCTTTTCTTACAGAGATGTCTAAATATGTTTGAAAGCTACCCCATCCTGAAGAGCCAGACTGCCAGACAGTTCTGCCCTCATCTTGGAGGGTCACCTGCATGTCAATGAACAAGGATAGGCTATCCAGTATGTAGCATACAATGTAAGTGCTATGGGGTAAAAAGAGAAGACTTGATCCCTGCCCGTATGAAGCTGATAATCAACTGCAGCCAAAACCAATGCAAAGAAAGCAAAAGAGAATAACTAAGCATTAGTAGCAAGAAAAGCTTCATAAAGTCATGGAATAGGGGACAAGCCTTGAATGAAGGGGTAGAATTCAGATAGCAAAAAGGAGGAAAGCATGAGCATTTCAGACCAAATGAAAAGGATGCACAGAAAGGATAGATACTGAGAGAGGAAATGAGCCCAAAGGGTAGAAAGGACTTAGGGTCCAGCCTGAGACTGAGGGTACAAGCAAAGGAAGAGGAAGGCATATGTTTTGGATGGTGGAATAAAGAAAACTGTGGCGTATCTTGAAGGACAGCCATAGGTGTCGGGAGCAAGCAAGGGGAGAATTGCTGATTCACTCAATAAATATTTATGAGCACATATTTTATGTCAAGCTAGGGACACAAACATGAATGAAATGCAGTTCCTATCCCCAAGGAACACCATCTGGGAAGACAGAAAATCAACAGCAATATGAATGGCAAAAGAAATCGTACGTACAGTGAGCTAACCTGCACTAGGGGTGGCCGCCAGGAAAGAGCTCCCAGAGGAAGGCCCATCTTGAATGACAAGGACATTTGGCCAGAAAAGGAGAGAAGGGCATTCTAAGAGGAGGTACTACAGGTATAAAGGTACGAGTCACACCTGAGCAATGATCAAGTCATTCATTACAACTGAATGGTAGTACATGATGAAAAAAGTAGAGAAATGAGTCAGATTTGTATGGTAAGGTCTGGAGATTTCACTCAGAATCCAAAAAATCCTGCGATATTTTAATCAAGGGAATAAAATTACCAGTTCTGCATTTTAGATCCACCCCTCGGGTAGGGCTGAAGGTCCCTAGGAGGTCCACATGGTCTCTCCTGAGTTATCACAACAGGCTCGCAGTCTCACAGCAAGGCCCATAACAAATCCCACCTTCCTAGCTTGGCTGGCCTGCTGACTGGACAATCCACTAATTTGGGAGGAAGAGCAGGTTTGTGGAGAAGATGGTAGAGTCTGGAGGTGCCTGCAGGATTTCTAACCAGAAACATCCAGTAGACACAGGGTGTTGAGCACAGGGTGGGGAGGAAGGGACGTGAGCACAGGGTGGGGAGGAAGGCTGGAGTTACAGACCAGGAGAACATCAGCATAGAGGTGAGGATGCAAGTTTTGGGGGTGGGTGAGAGTCCCTGGGGGAAAGTGTGAAGCGAGTCTGTGGAGAGAAATCCAGGGGCCCCAACACTGAAGGGATGGACAGAAGAAGAGAAGTCATTCAGGGAAAGAGACATGGTGGCAGAGATGGGGGCTGGAGAAGTGGGACATGGGAACAGGGAGAAGAGGGAGCCTCTTAGACATTCACAAGATAGAAGTCATCTCCAGCCACGTTATGCCACACCTGATGCCTCTAAATCTATATCCTGTTCTTCCTGGCAGTCATAGTTCTTAATAGAATGTCCTCTCTCATCTGCTCCTTTGCCCAAAGACCATGAGTCACATCTCAGCACATAATGGGTGGTGACAGCCACAGGGGAGAGGGCTCTTGTCCTCTCTGCTGGTGGCTTAAAGAGGTCTACTATTACATTTCTAATCACGGCCAATGAGAAATAAAGCATCTTAATTTTCTCAGCCATGTAGTTGTTGTAACAGGTTCTTAGCAATGACCCAAACTCTACCCTGACCATATGAGACAAACTATCTACATCTAGCAGAATGAAATGACCACCAGAATGCCAGCTAAGAAACTGGGTTCTAGTTCTTGTTCAGTTGTTAACTGGCTGCATGAACTTGAGCAAGCCACTTAGCCTCCTTGAACTCTTATTTTCATTTCTGAGTGGAAGTGTTCAACAAGATGATGGCTCGAGTCTTCTTCTACAACAAAGTTTATCTTGATGCTCTCCCTGCAGCTTTAAGGCTTCTGGAGGCTCAGGGGCATTCCTACAAATCATCGGCTCATGCTTACAGAGGACAGGGTATGCCTGTGGCTGGGGACGGGGGTGTGTAGGACAATGTTTTAAATCCATCTTGCCCATCCCCTTATCCTAATTTTTCAAACCAAAAGAGCCAGAACACGTGCATGTAGAATACACTTAACTGAACCCAAAGAATTTGCTTTACTTTGTATACAACCCATGGCGTTTCCTAACAAAAACATCAGTACTAGGTGCTGCGAGCCACCACCAACAGTAATACATTCTCCTGAATTTTTGCTTGAGTCCTTCAACAAGAGCAAACGCTATGATCTCAGACACTGGAGCACAGCAATGGGTTCTTAACGTAGATGCATTTCCTCATGTCTTTCTGAAAGATGCTTGTTGACTCAAGTGGAGTAGGAGATGAGAAATGAATAAAGCAAGAAAGACTGCTAAGAGCTCTATATAATTAGAAGACAAACAGAGATGCAGACACATTAACAGAAAAAAAAAAAATCAACAACTAGCCAAAATAGACTCAAAGTATCCTGATGTTGCCACTAATATCCAAGGGATATATTCTTCACTAGAAAAACCGTTTAATGGGGAAGAAGGGACAACGTTAGATGTAAAAATAACGTGAAAGCTTATAATCCACCTTGCACACACTGACAGCTCTTCTATGAGATAGATGAAAAGCAGGCTCAGCTTCTTAAAGCTCCTCCCATCCTTCCCAAGGCCCAGAGTGCTTTAAACAGATGGGACGCCTGATAAACAGTGTTTGAAAGAATTACCAAGTAAAACCTAGGCAGTAAGAAAATGTGGCTCGGGAAGGGCAGGGCTTTCCCCCAGAGCCAGGGAATAATAAATATTTGAAAGCATCATAATGATAAAAGCAAATATTTGTTGATAATAGCCAACATCTCTATGCTAGATATTATCCTAAGTGCACATTTAAATTTGGTACAAACTTAGGAGGCAAGTCTTATTATTATCCTTGTTTAAGAGAAAAACACTGGGGCTCGAGGGGTAAATACTTTGCCCCAAATTCACAACCCTAAGCAGAAACCTGGCTTCTAACTGAGGCTGTCTGGCTTCAGAGCCCAGATTCTTTAACTATTAGACCAGAACAAAATAGGTAAAGAATATGAACAGGCAAGTCAGAGAGCAGGAAAACCAAATGGCAAATAAATATACAAAAATATGAAAAATACCACAACTAAAACAGTGGGATACAAATTAAAGCAGTGAAACATCATTTTTCACTCCTCTGGTGAGTATGCAGAGAAATGGGAATATGAATTGTTACAACCTTTTGGGAAAGTAACCTGGCAATATTTAAAGCACTAAAAGCACAATAAACTGTGACCCAGAAATCCCACCTTGGGGAATTCCTCATACAGAAATAAGAGCGTGAGTATTTCAGCTTATAAATACATCATGATGTTTATTGTGCACTGTTTGTATAGGCTAAAAACTGAAAATTATCTAGATGCTCATGAATAGGGAGATGGCCGAATAAAGTGTTCAGTATCCATATTTGGAATATTATGCAGCTATGAAAATGAGTGAACTAGATCCTCTATGGCCGCAGGGAGACATCTATGAAAAATTTTTAAGTAATAGAACAAGTTTCAGAGTAATATATATATCATGAGCATATTTTTAAAAATAACTAAAAACACTGCATATGTGTAAATGTTTCCATGAGCAATTGGTTCGGTAAAGAAACAATTATAACAGGTTAATAACATCAGTGCTCTCAGGAATCTGGGGATGGAGGTTGAAGGGAAAAGATGAACTTTTCTTTATACAACTTTGAATATTTTTACTTATTATAGCAAGTACATTTATTTTCACTTAAATTTTAGTAAAGACAATAAAATAAATTCCTGTAATAAGTACTTTCACAGTCTAAGAGCCCACAAAACATAGCTGTAAAAAAATATCCCACAGGGCTTCCCTGGTGGCACAGTGGTTGAGAGTCCACCTGCCGATGCAGGGGACGCGGGATCGTGCCCCGGTCCGGGAAGATCCCACATGCCGTGGAGCGGCTGGGCCCGTGAGCCATGGCCGTTGAGCCTGCGCGTCCGGAGCCTGTGCTCCGCAACGCGAGAGGCCACAACAGTGAGAGGCCCGCGTACCGCAAAAAAAAAAAAAAATCCCACAGACTATGCCATCCAGCACTTCTCAAAGTGACAGAGACCAGCTCTGCTCTTAAAATAACCTGTGGTCAGTCCATACCGTAGATGCAGGAAGAACCCAACTGGTTCTTCCCCAAACCCTGTTGCTGGTCCTACCCACTGCCCATCTAATAATTCAGTATAGAGGAAAATAGAGAGAGAAAAGTGACAATGACAGAGTCATTCTCTATAAAAACGGACACTTCTCAGATACTACAGAAGAGAATGATTTGTCTAAAGCAAAGGCTATTCCCCCCACTCCTGTATTCTCTAAGTTTAATCACTAATGATACACCCTGACAATGTTTTCTTCCTTGTCTTAAGAGGCAGTTATGAACCAAACATTCAAGAGTTTCCAGAAGAACTACCATAAAGTTTAGGCATACCCTGTGTCTTCAGTTTATCTCTGAGCAGGGAAAACAATCGAAGGCCAGAGCATCATATTTTGAGGACGGCTCGTCAGGAAAATACTGTGTTGACTGTTGGCTCATTTAAACAGAATGGGTTGCAAACAGGAAGACTTAGCAAAATCCTTTGAAGCCAGAATACATACTTTGAACTTAAAGAGCTGTTATGATTTGTTTCCACTACTTCCATGATATCTAACTCCCAGGGACCATCATCTCATCCTCTGTGTCACAAAGCTATAATAAAGCATTCTAGATAAGGAAGCCCAAGAAATGGAGCGCCAGCTGACCTCACAAACACAACCCTAGCCGGTTCCTTTGTATCATAACACAATGACATAATTTTCTGGATTAGGATACAGAGAAGGAAGCATTTATTACAGATGTGGTTTAAAATCTCAGAGAAGGTGTCTGTGAAACTGTTTGGGTTCTGACAAGTACTGCTGAACTTGGCCTCCTGATGCTCACTCAATCTCAATGAGACCATAAAGTCTGAGACACCAGACTCTAGCCTGTGTTCAACTGTGGAAGATTTACCAAGAAAGGTAAATTCATTCACTATAAAGAAGTTACAAGGTAACAGAATGGGAGCAATTTTGGTTCAACAGGAACCACATGGGGAGGCCAAATTAAGAGTGAGCAGCTGTTTTTTGAGTACACAAAGAGCTCAAAAATAGAAAAGCTATGGAGGAAAATATAAGGTGGGAGCATGAGGGTTTTCTTCATACTACCTTTACACAGGAGGTGATATATATACATACATACATATATATATATATTCATTTCAATGTTACCTAAGGTAAATGTAACCAGAAAAAAATATTTATCAAATAAATAGTAGTCGGGTTTACCACATGATCATATTACCCCTTGACATTGTAGGGAAGAAATCAATTAACTAACTTTGACTACAGTTTGTGTTTATTTCATAAAAATGTTTATAAGACTGTGTACTCTGATACTATAAATGCTGTTACGTTTAGAACAAACATATGTTTGGCTCCATTTTAGACAATAGGAGGAAAAGAACAGGTTTTAGGGTATACACAGTGTGTCCCCATAAGAAAACAATAGAGATGTTCAGTACTAAATGTACAAGCAACAAAAGGGCCAAGAACATACAAAATATTCTGAAAACCTAATTCCATATCACTCCTACTGTATGTCAAGGGCCCCTCCATCACATTCCACAATGAGACACCAGCTATTTTTGTACTAAAACAACTTCCTGTCGCTCATATCCTGTTTGGTTATGTTTCCGTCACAGTGGAAAACAAAAGCCGGGGCAACAGGATGAATGAAGCAGAAAGAGGAGTTGACCTGAGTGGAGCCTGCCATTAAATTACACCTTTGCCTGCCCCCACTGTTCTAGTCCTTTCTCTGCAATCTGATGTAACTGTGGCCTGATCTCCCCATGGACCTTTCCCTGGTACTGCCCTCTTAACCTCCTCACCCCGACTAAACTCTCCCTCCTTGCCTAGCTGTGCAACTCGAGCCTCCCTCCCCCTCCCACACGCCCTCCCACCCCTATTCAATCTCACACTCTGGAATCCATTCCTTCTAAAATCAGGATGACCAGGTATCAATCAACCTCCTTCCTTTTTTAACAGGTACAAATGATCCCACCCCAGATACACTGGAGGGGGTTATAAATAGTCAAAACCACTCACACTCGGGGCCCTGGATGATGAAGGGGCTGAGAGCCAGGCACACTGGTGCCTGAGCCCCTCACACTGCACTTCTGCCACCAAGCAGGCGGACAAGAGGCATCACCAACAGACACCTGCCCCACAAGTGGGATGGCAGCATGCTGGTGAATAACAGCACACCTTAATTTTCTTTTTTTTTCTCTTTGAAAAATTACCTTCTGCACTTTTTCTACCTTCTTAAATTAAAATAGTTTAAAAACACTTGAGAGCTGGGGCGGGGGGCGGGAAACAACAGTTAAGTCCCTTATAATGCTGCACTTTTTAGGTTCTGACCATGATCCACAGTTAAGAAATACATTTACATCACAACCCAACACACACATACACAAACACACTCACTCTCTTTCTACATATATATATCAACATATGATATATGCATGATATACACATATATCTTAAATAATATCTATCATTATTAAAGGCAGTGCACTTTACTATCCTCTATTCAATTCTATCCATTTTTTTATTCTGGGTCACATAATGTTGAGCTAAAGAAGCCTGACACAAAGAGTCATATGTATGATTCCACTTTTCGGAAGGTCTAGAATAGTCAAAACTAATCTACAGTCATAGAGGTCAAAACAACGAGAACGTCAGCTGGGATGAAGGATACAAGACAGTCTGCCGAGGTGCTGGAAATGTTCTATATGTTGGGGGTTATGTGGGTGCACAAACGTGAAATCCATCAAGCTATACAATTAGGGCCTGAGCATTTTACTCTATGTAAGTTCTACTTCAATAAAAAAAGAAGACAAAATTTAAAAGTAAATGAGAAATGGAGATTGAAACCAATTAATTTAATTTAATTAGACCATTTAATTACTTTTTACCAACTAAAATAGCTTCAGCTAACTTGGTCATTACCCACCAGTTTGAAAAACATCTTCAAATATGTTTTATAAATATGTATATATATATATATTTTTAAAGAATAAATATATGTGATATATATCTCCTTAGGTCTTAGGATCAAGGAATTCTGAAGGCCAGGTAGTAGTAGGCAGTGAGAGAAGAAAGGAAGGCACAACTCCTGTTTGTCTTCACAAGAAAAAAAACATTTCTAATTAATCAACATTAAGCTCAAATAATATGACTCTTCTCCTAGGTATCCACTGTGTTCACCCAGTAAGTGTAGAAAGTTAACTTTTAAAATTCTAGATTGCACTACATATATTATCTGTTTCAACAGAGATTTTGCTTTGAGAAATCATGAACCCCAAAACATAACAAAAAAGCGAATCTCAATGCAAAATATGACACACAGAAGTTCATAACATGAAAGCACAAACACACAAGCTAAACCCTTCCCAGCCTAGAAGGAGGTTACAATGGTAGCACTAAAATTAGCTTTAATAGGCAGGTGCTAAAAAGATACTGTGGTAACAGTCAAGTGCTAAAGAAAAACAATGCTCTGAAGTCCTAGCCAGGGAGGGAGATTTTATATTTTAGAACAGCTATGTTGTCTTAAAGTAAAGGTCAATGTTGAATGCTAGTCTATTTATAATGGTATATAGATAAACCATGTTTTCTATTACAGTGTTTAAGATACGGGTGTGTAGCGTCTCTATTTCACTGTATTCACACACACACACACAAAAGAATAGAAAGGCAATAACAGAGTAAGAATATAAAGGGCCAAAGAAGACAAGGATATTTCTCTCATTTAAAAAGAATTATTCAGAGATGCACACAAGGAGGCAAGTACAAGGATATTCATTGTGGCACTGTTTGTAATAGAAAAAATTGGAAATAATAGAACTGCTAAAATAAAATGCTTACACAATGCAATGAAGGGTATGAATTAGATCTATATACCAACTTGGATGGATCTCAAAAACAAGGCTAATTTAAAAATAAAAACAAGTACAGAATAATATGTTAGCATTTATATAATATGTTAAACGTACAAAACACAGCCACATATTATTACGATAGATATATTGGTAAAGATATGAAAATCAAATGGAAGTATTTCCAGAAAACTGGTTGTGGTTCCAGGTTGTGGGGGAAGAAGGGAATGGAATACAGATGATGTTTAAAAAAGAATTTCAAGTATAACTGATATTTTTATTTCTTTAAAAAATGTTGAAGCTGAAAAGACAACACAGTAACAGGTGTTGAATCTGGGTGGTGGGAATATGGTTGTTTTGATCTTCGTGCTTTTCAGTAACTTTTTGAGTTTCTCAAGATTATAAAAAACAGGTATAACTTTTTTTTTTTTTTTCCATTCAGACTGACCCGGGAAAAATTCATATAACTCAGGCAACCCTCTTTGGTTCAGTAACAAGATTATTACTTATCCATCCTTTTTGGAATTGTCTCTATTAACTTGAATAGGGGAAGCGTATGTGTGAACATATTAAGTAACATGTTACTATGGAAACATTTACCTGTGCACCTTGGTTATTTCTTCAATACTTCTAATGTGGCATTAAATATTATGTGGGGAAAAAAAAGAATAACAAAAAGAGAATACTTTGTAAGGCACTTTCTGGAAAACAGACTCAAATCCAACTTAAGAAGTCAGCCATGTGTTTCACCTCACCAAATGCTGAAGTCAAAAAATAGCAGTAACTACACCATGATTTTAATAATTTACTCTAATGTATTTGTTAATCCTTTCAATATCATTCTATGAAGAGCAGAAGATTTAAGATGATGTTACCTTGGCAAGTTCAGGCAGGTAGCTATCTAAACCGGAAACGGAACCTTCTATTTTGCTTTGTTCATCATCTAAAACAGCAAAACAGATTACCTAAGTCACTCACAGTTGAAAGCATTTTATTTAAAACAAGAGGAGGAAGGCCGTTTCTCTTATGTGCCCTTTCACACAGTGGTTTGCAACTCTGGATACCAAACAGAAACACCTCAGAGCTTTTAAAAAATGCTGATGCCAGGCCCAGTGGTGAGAGCTGAACATTTGATGGCTGGAGCAGCACGGACAGTGTCTAACCAGAACTGTCAAGGGCTATGGACAGCAGCACACATGGCCACACCCACCAGGCACCAGCCCAGGCCAACTAAACCAGAATCTCTGGTGGGACAAAGGAAAGAGTACTTGTTAAAAGTCTCCAGGGACTTCTAAGGCACAGCCAGAGTTGGGAATCACCTGTCCAAGGGCCTGAAATAAAACATGAATTGTCAAGAACATAGCCAGATTTTCCCAACCAATTTAATCTGTGGCTTCTGCCCATCCTAACTTTGACTTGAAAATTCCAAAGGATATGATTAATGATAACAATAAAAACTATAATTAGTATTTGAAGTGCCGACTCTATGTCAGGTACTTGAGATACATTATCTTGTTTAATCTTCCCATTGACCAGCAAGTTCTGTTTTGATTCCCATTTTACAAGAGAGTAATCCAAGGCTCTGAAAACATAAGCGGCTCGCCCAAGGTCTCACGGCTGAAAAATGGTATTGCTGGGACTTGAACTCAGGTATTCCTTTCTGCCTCCAAAGCTGTGATTCTTCTCATTATACAAATGATGTCAGGGTAGGACATTCTACTGGGACAAAATCTTTGCTGACAGGTTATCTCTAAGGAGCTCACGTCTGTCCCACCTCCATGTACCTCTGCAGTAATCTAGCTACTTCCTGTGCCCTCTGGCAAAACAGAAGACACCCGCAGAGTGTGCAAGCTATACCTGCCTACCTTCATGAGAGTCTCCGTTTCGCTTTTCTTGCATTGCAGCTTCGAAGTTGAGCTGGAGAATCTTGTTCAGAGTTGTGATCCACTCTTCCATTTCCACTTCACTGTCTGCTGCCAAAAGGTAACTACTTTTGTCCTGCATCTTGAGCTCAAAAGCAAAACGCCTGACTTTGTTGTTCTGAAACAGAAAAAGGGTAAAGAGACACATTTCAGAAGAACTGGAACAGCCTTAAAAATTCTTCTCTTTATTATCTGCTGATGGGTACTATCTCATCGGCATTTCGGACCAAGTTATTTAAAAAGGCAAGCCCCTTCCCAATAAACCCCCATCTGTATCCACCTTCCCTGAATTATTTTCTTCATGGCTTTATTTCCCCATCTGACACATTACACATTTTACATATTTATTTGTTGTCTGTCCCATCCAATGAAATGGAAGCTCTTCAGAGCAGAGATTTCTTTTGTTCAGTGCTACATCCCTATTTCTAGAACACTGCTTGGCAAATAATAGGCTCCTGAAAAATATCTGAATGAAATTTCATTGAAAATTTTCAGTTCCTCTAGCTCCTATCTTTTTTAATGAAGTAGTATGTGGTATCACATTTTAAAAGCAAACCATTATCTATCAATATGTCTGATTTCCTTACCTGGAACTTTCTCATCATTTATGAGGCCCAAAAGGTATTTAGACACCATGTCTACCTTCCTCCAGCTTCCCTCGTGCCTCCAGCTTTTATGCCTGTGAAAGGGTATCTTACTCAAAGTATAAAAACCGCAGTCCATGTGCATTAAATGACGAAGGATGAATGTGCACGAGGCCAGGGTTTCTCCACTTTGGCACTATTGACGCTTGGGGCCAGTAACTGTTATGGGGACCGTCCTGTGCACTGTAGCCTGTTTAGAAGCAGCCTGGCCTTACTCCTTAGATGCCAGTAGCATAGCCCCCCAGTTGTGAAGATCAAAACATGTCTTCAGATATTATCAAACATCCCCTGGTGGGTAAAATCGCCCTGGTGACTGCACTAGATAGAGGTTCAGCTCCGAGAAACATGACACAAGACTCCTGGTACTTACAGGCTGAGGGACGTGACATCACAAATTCCCACCAATGTGCGGCGTCCGAGCAGAGCCTTCGCCCACTAAAATTCTAGCTGGTTAGCCGCAGTCCCTGAGGGGGCTCTCAGTGAATGTCTCGGGGACAGGGTGGCCCTCCCAAAGTCGCCTCTGTGACCTCTGCAGCTGGTTCTCAGGAGAGAACTGCTCCCAGCAGAGCATGCAGACCACTGTGCACAACGCCTCACACCTCACTTCACAGAAAGAGTCAGAGAAGGGGTCAAAGGCCAGATATGAAAGGAGTTCTCTCCCCTGCACTCCTCACCTACTCATTACTATGAAAATAAGTTAAAAGTAGGGTGAGCATTAGGCCTTGATTCTGAATTATTCCTCTTTCTGAGCCTCAGTTTCCTTATCTGCAAAATAAGTGTAATCAACTTCAAGGTTCTAAAATACTTTTAGGGCTCAAGATTCGTAACTGGATTCTTTTCAGGTCTAGTTTTAAATTTTAGCATAGGCATTTCTTTGAACTCATAGCATTTAATCAGCTCATATTTTTACAATGTCCAAAAGCAATATTAAAAAAAAAAAACCTGAAATACTTAAGCCTCAACTTTTGGAGGTGAGCTTACAAACAGATGTGGAGATAAAAACAAATTATTTAAACATATTGAAGCCTTAGACACAATTCGTTAAATGTAAAACACCATCAGCCACACCTGCAAAAAGAATATGAAGGAAGGGATGGCCACTGAAGCCAGAACTTTAGATTCCGAAATGTATTCCAGAGACTGAGTGATTGGGGACTCCGTACTGTAAATCACCTATACTCTGCTGAAGACAGGCAACAAAACTCTTATAAAACAAAAGTAATTACTGCTACTTTCCAAATGAGTTGCCAAATATATTTAGTTTTGCTTTAAACATTTTTTTAAAGTCAATGCCAGAAAACTCAACTAAAATGTAACTGAAAAGGTCTCTCAGCTTAAGAATCCAAATGGAACTCCTACTTGGCAATCCCACCCAAGAAGTTACTTCACTGTCATTGACAATTCGCTCTGGTACTCCTTCCTTTATGCTGTGAATAAACATACTTTGATATAATTTGGTTTCTACAGTGGCAGCTTTCAGCTGAGTTTGGGTTACAAGCTGAGAGTGCCATGTGCCAATTAGCTGTTGATGCAAAAATAATTCTCAATGAATATTAAGTGGTGCTATCACCTTGATCTAGGGTTTGGTCCTGCACTAGAGGACCAAAAACAATGTTTTTTTTGGGGGGGGGTTGTTTGTTTTTAAATTAGTCACCAGTAACTAAAAATACCAAGATTTAACTAAAATTTTGTATTTCTGGTTTTCCTGAACCAGATGAGCTGGCAACCTTGAGCTGGCAGTGCCACCCAGCACATCAGCTGCCCCTTTAAACGGGACCACTTGTGCTCCAGTTTGTCACAGTCCCCAGCATTTCCTATCACTTTACACCCAGGCCTCTTCTTTCACTTAATTTATCTGCTTGGCCCCTGTAGCCAGCTGAGTTTGGACCCCCAACTTCCATGCTGACCACGATGAAGCAACAAGGTCTGGACTTATTCTCCCAACATAACTACTAGAAATAACTGGGCAAAATAGATGAAACAACTGTTTTTAGGTATTTTGCAACCATCAGGGCAGCCCTGTGATCCCTGATAGAAAGGAAATAGATGAGGTGAGCCCTACCATCACCTCATCACTTCCTGCCTGGAGGCCATATCTGGACCCAGGAAGGTGAGCCTGAACAGAGTCCAACAGTCTTGCTAACTGAGGAGGCTGCCCAGAGTTCAGAAGACCCAGGTGGCTAGAACATGCAGGACAGAGTCTCCAGAACAAGAACAGACTTCTCAGCACAAATAGATAATAGAGATCTAAACTCAGTAAAAACTCATTCATTACATGTTTATTTTCTCCTTATGTCATGCCTTAACAAAAAAGCTTACCAAAAAAATCAAAATCAAGACACAATAACCTAAATTTCAGGTCACCATAGATAAGAGATAAGGAGAAGACTGTGAAGAATAGGGAATAACATAAGACTCCAAAACAACACAAGCATCTAGAAGACAATGGAACGCCTTCAAATTCTAAGGTAAATTTCATCTAACTCTCAAAAAATTAAGATCTTACACATGATTTCCAGGAAGCTCCTGGAGGATGTGTTCCTCCAAAACAAGAAAGGAAAACGAGAAAGAAGACGACATGGGATCCTGGAAACAAGGAATCTGACACAGCCAGGACAGCAAAGGGAATTTCCAGGATGGTGACTGTGCAGAGGCTGAGGAAGCAGTCGGTCCAGCTTAGAGCATGAAGGAGGGCTGCAGGAGCTAAAATCCTCTCTAGCATCACATAATGTCCACAACTGATGAATGAAGAGCAGCGAACACTCCTTACCTAACAATATGGAGGCAAATCCCAAGAAAAAAAAAACAGTGGAAAAAGTTGAAAATGACCATTTCAGGGAGTGGGGAGTAGGTGAAGTGAGGTGATGCTGGCAGGACTGTGCCTTTAGTGCTACCTCTCTGTACTGTTTGACATTTAAACCAGATGAATGTATTATTTGGATGAAAATGCAATTTAATTTTAAGTAAACATGTGAACGCATAAGCAAGTATACCTGAGGGTCAAACCAGAGCTGTGTCTCTAACCTTAGTCACACTGGCCCCACAAAACCTTTCTTAGAGAACCGAGATTTGGGCTAATGTCATCAGCGAACACTGAGTCATCTTAAGGAAGAATTCTCTGATAACGGTGACTGCGTCTATTGTGAGGAGCCGTCAAGAAGACTGTTCGTTCATCACACAGCGCCCTCTGTATGAGGGCCCCCAAGAGAAACGCCTGAATGGGCTTCATTCTGAGATTACTCGGGCAGCTTCTGACTAATTGGACTGTTTGTATCTACAGACACTGTGCAACTGAACGGGTCTCCAAGCTAGAAAGCGTAGAGCCTGGTTTGTCACCCACCATAGCGGGTGTTAGTGAGGTCTTTAAAATACATGCTTTTTCCTTAACTTAATCCCACTTCATCTCTTCCCTACCCTGACTCCTTTCACACCACTTTATATTTATATTAGCCTGTGTTTTATGTATCCTTGTAAACTGCTGCCTTAGATATTCCTGGAAAACTGGAGGGGAGTGGATGAGTGGATGGACGGACGAACAGACAGATTGGGGAAACTGCCAACCTGCTTTCAAAGGCAATTCTACAAAGGCATGGAAGGAGGCACACCAAACTGCTAATGGTAGCTCTTTGAGAAAGGGAGATATGGGGGTCAACAGGGACTTCTGCACTACCTGTACTGTCTAACATTTCATAATACAAATACATTCATGTATCATGTATAATTAAAATAACTTTTAAGACTAACTCTACAACTGTAACAGCACTATGATAACAAACCCTAACCCCAACCCTAATATTGGCTGAATGCTTACCATGTGCCAGCACCGCTCTAAGCTCTTTACATGTATTGATTAATCCCTTCCATAACCATATTCAGTATTATCATTATCCCTATTTAACAAATGAGGAACCTGAGGCACAGAGAAGTTGAAAAATATCTCCAAGGTTATAGAGCTGTAAGGGGTAGAGCAGGGATCTGAACTCACTCTGAATCTGAAACCCAGTCTCTTGGCCAATATACCACTGTGCCATTGATACTATCATGATAAAAGTCATCCCAGAGATGCTAAGAACTGTTCTGAATATTTCCAAGTTAACTCATCCAATCCTCTTACCCTATTAAGGAAATATTATCATTATCTGAATTTTGCATGTGAAGAAACTTCAGTTAATAGCCAGTCCAAGGTCACACAGTTAAAAAGTAGCTGAGGATTTCCCTGGTAGAGCAGTGGTTAAGAATCCGCCTGCCAATGCAGGGGACACAGGTTCGAGTCTTGGTCTGGGAAGGTCCCACATACCGCAGAGCAACGAAGCCCGTGCACCACAACTACTGAGCCTGCGCTCTAGAGCCCACGAGCCACAACTACTGAGCCTGCGTGCCACAACTACTGAAGCCTGCGTGCCTAGAGCCTGTGCTCCACAACAAGAGAAGCCACTGCAATGAGAAGCCCGCGTACCACAACAAAGAGTAGCCCCCGCTCACCGCAACTAGAGAAAGTCTGCGTGCAGCAATGAAGACCCCACGCAGCCGAAAATAAACAAACAAATAAATAAATTTAAATTTAAAAAGTAGCTGAGCCAGGTTTTAAACATAAAAACTCATATGCAGAGCACTCGGGCCTCCTACGACATAATTCTGCATGTGTGTTGTACCCACTATCTTCTAAAATGATGAAAAACAAGCCTTTAACTCATTTTTAAGTCTGCTATTACACTTCTACCACGAATATTGCCATTTTTTGAAGTGTTTGCTTAAATCTGCTAATTCATAGATGGTACTTTTACAAATGAGAAAATTCAACGATAAAACTCGCTTCATATTTACCTGAACCACACCCATACAGGAATCCAGAAATATTGATCCTTTTGGTTCCTTGGAGATCTTTTCATCTTTATAAAAATTCAAATTGTAGGACCCATCACCAAGTTGAATCAAGTGGAAAAATCGTCTTTTAAACGACTGAGAGAAAAATACACACATAATTATGGTTTCAAGATGAAAACAGCCACAATCTCTCTCAATAACTCACAAGTACACCCTATGAAAAAACCATTTCAGTTCTCTCCAAAACAAATCTAATTCTGGCCAGCGCCCCAGGTAACTGGGTGAGTTAAGACTCTCCAACACATCTAATAATTTTACTGAATTTAAATTCTGTGGAGTTGGTTCACTAAGCATTCCTGGGTCATTTTTCTCACCCACAGAATCAGAGATTTTTACATAACCACCCAGAAGCGGTGCAGGGAATTCTAATTTGGGATGGAGCTCAGTCTAATTTGGGATGGAGCTCAGAAGGATGGAAACTTTCTCAAATCCCCAGGGTGTCTTGCTCACACGGAGTAGGAACTGTTCTCTGCCTCACGGAACTGGACGATTTTCCAGCCTCAGGATTACAACAATCAGCATTTCCCCTGATTTAACTTTTATCCCCTGCTCATCCTACCTCACTTCCATTGTTTCTCTTTATTATTAATTCTGGCCTTTCATTGGTCCTACTTCTCTCCTGAATAGTTTTTACACTAGTTTTACTTTTCTCTTGACAACCCCCTTCCAATTTAACCATTTTTCCTTTAGTCCTTGATTTTTGCTTTTCTTGACTTTACTGCAGGAAGACCTCCATGAAAGTGCTTAGGTGTAGCCCCTCGGTGATGTTCTACGAGGTACCAAGTATCCCTTTTGTAGTCAATACGGAGAAGAAAGGCTGTAAGGCGACTGCACCTTCACACCAGCCTTACGATGATCTCATCACGCTGGTGGTTGGAGGGTGACAAGGGGAGCGGGTGGAAATGGGGCTGTACCAGTGGGGGTCGATCACCGATCACCAGGGAGGCATCTCACTCACCAGACAATGTCACTTTTGTCAGAAAAAACAGCATGCCCATTCATCTTGAGCATCATTTCCAAGACCCACAGGAAAAAAAGGGCTTAGTAAGGGGAAAGCAGGGTGATGGGCCTCCTTACCCTCATGGTCACGCTTATTGCACTGTTCATGTTGCCTTTGTACAGCCAACCGTGCTTGGTGATCCCACCCTTCTGAGAGCCGAGGGAAGCAGCATCCTAGGAGACAAGGGCAACGTCGCAATCAATCTCCCGATATTACTGATGGGAAATCCGTTCAATTCATACCAGGTTGCCCCTCGCCCCTTTACTGGAGTAACTGTCTGGCACTAACACCTACTGTGTCCACTTATCAATAAAAGAGGTGGAACAAGCCTAGTCCATTAAAAAGCAAATGCTAGTCCATTAAAAAGCAAAGCTTGTTCTAGTCCAAGTTTTTTTTCCCCCCCCAAGTATTTTAAGTGTTTAATGAGCCACAGAAAGTACATACCATACTTAACCACTCAAGTTGTAAGGTCTCGCCCGGTTTGATGAAAAATGTTTTCACATTACACTCCCATATAGTTGGAGGACAAAAGCAAATTCCTGGAAAACTTCCCAGATGCTTAGTTCAGGGAAAGGTGAATAAGAAAGGAAGGAAATATGAGGCAGGCAATAAAGAAAGCAGAGATAAAATGCTGGGGCAACAGAAATGAAGGAAAGAGAGAGGCAAGACCACAACAGGGAGAGAGGAAAGGAGGAGAGAGAAAAGTGAAGGGCGACAGCTAGAAAAGTAAAGAAACATGTTTCCTCGAGTTCTGACCCGAACACTGAGATCTGGGTTTAAGGGCATGGGGCTGCCAGCTGCTGCTATAAATAAGTCAGGCTTATATTTGCACATATAATAAGCAGACAGACAGATGAAATATACACACACACAAATACACAATGTGGCAAACCTTCCACCACATCCTGACCCCCACCCTTTCCTTACTCTCTAAGACCTCTGCCTTGTGACTCTGCCCCCTAAGACTGTGTCCAATACACACTTGAGTAGGAGCCTTAGGAAGAGAGGACTACACTGTCAGGTCACCCAGCTCACGCCTCCTGAGGACTAGTCTAATTATGATGTTTATTTTTGTAATCAAGTAGACAACTGCAGAAAGACCTGTCTTATGCTTTGTCTGAGACCACCTCAATTTTTTTTTTTTTTTTGCGGTACGCGGGCCTCTCACTGCTGTGGCCTCTCCCGTTGCGGAGCACAGGCTCTGGACACACAGCCTCAGCGGCCATGGCTCACGGGCCCAGCCGCTCCGTGGCATGTGGGATCTTCCTGGACCGGGGCACGAACCCGTGTCCCCTGCATCGGCAGGCGGACTCTCAACCACTGCGCCACCAGGGAAGCCCACCTCAATTTTAATATTGGTGGTTTTACTGTTGTTATTATTAGTGATAATAGAAGTAACTTACCTGTCTAGGATTTTACAGTTTGGTGTGCGCTCTTATGTGCATTATTTCAATCGGTCCTCCTCTTACTATTAATCAGCACCAAGTTTTTAATATCTTATTTTTCATTTTGAATGACCACTCACTCTTCCCAGAATATTTTTAAAGTTGTTTCTAAAATAATTTGCTACCATGGACATTGTTAACACTCACAATTAGGCATCTAATACTGAGTAGGGAAGAGTAAGTAATGCAGAGATGGGCAGCACTAACTTTTTATTAGGTTTTCCTTGCTCAGTGGACACGGTCACCTTAATGCCTGGCTCTCTTTATACACTTCTCTGGCCATAACCGTTCCCCCAATAGTAGGGGGAGTGGGCTTGTTAAATTCAGAGGTTCTGGGTACTATCTACTTTACTCAGAGCCCTCACTGAAGAAACAGCCATTTAAAATCTACTGGCTGCCAGTTTGTTTCAAATAGCCTGCTGAAAAACAACCTCAACTTAGGATCTAAGTAATCTTGATCTTTTAACAATGTAGCCAAATCTTGTCCAGGACTTTGAAAATGATCTCAGAACAAATAAACAAGGACCAGAGGAACAGGCAATGCTAAGCAGTCAAGTTGAAACAGAGACCTTATTTCAATCAATCAAACAATACATTTTAAAAAAATTCCTCCCCGGTTTCAAGGAACATTCCAATTCCTGTTTTGGCTAAATGTTGGTAATTTTCCAATGAATCTTCTAAATCTGTGAACTAAATGAATCCTTCGATCCGCCAGCAAGCATCCTACCTCATCTTTGTCCACCTCCTCATCAACTTCATAGACATGAACTGGAAGTTTATCCAACTTGGCCACTTTGCTTTAAAAAGAAGAAAGAATCTTGTTTTATAATTACCTAATCTATGAAGAGATGCTGCATTTCTTCCCCCATCAAAGGAACCAGCATTTAACAAATCCAAAGCTGGCCCACTTGGCTAAAGAATAAAAACAACAGATGAAGTTGCTTTTCAAAGTGGGTGATGCAAGAGTTAGAGAGCTCCCAAAAGCCAGGCAGACAAGACGGCATGGCTTGTTGGGAGTTACGTAGATTAAAAATGGGAAAGTGTATTAATAAATAAACACATGGTAGAATAACTTTTAATACGAAGTTTAAATGAGGTCACTCCATCTGAAGTGATTGGAAACCACAGTCTTAATGATGATGGTATTAACAACAAAAACAGGACAATAACGATATCAGTCATTAAACGGTTATTATGTGCTAGGCACTGTGCTATACTTCACATGTGTTACTCCGTTAGTCCTTTAGATGGTGGGGACTGGTGCTAAGACCACTTAACAGATGAGGACACTAAGGCTTACAGAGGGCAGAGTAAGTAGATGATGCAGGCCGACTACAGAGTCTATGTTCTTAATCACTGTTACAACCTTCGTCTACTTCTCATCACACAACTGAAATTCTTATTAACGCCAAGAGGTAAAATCCACCAGCAGTAAAAGTATATCGTATAAAATACACCGAATCCCCGGTCGGTTCTCTTTCAGTCATGAGAAGAGCATGAACAAACGTATCAGTGAAGATAGCTTTACCGACCAAACAGGAAGAATTAAGTCCCCAGATAAGTACTGGGTACATACAGAAGTAAGGAGCGTACCCATCTGGACAATGCTGGAAGGGAGTGTTCTCAGCAGAGGTTTAAAAAGAGGCAATTGGGAAGTTGGCTGGACGCTCTTAAGGAGTGGCTGAACCACACAAACAGAAAAAACAAACAGCTAGGTCCACTGAGAATAGTATAAACAGTTCAAACTCATAGATGGAACAAACCCTAAGAAAAATTTATTAACAGGGTCTTAATTAAAATTTTCATTGGCAACGGTTACTTTTGAAACACAATCCATCATTATGTGCTTTCAATTTTCATAATAAACTAAAATCTGCCAACTGTGTTATTTCAGGATGTACCATTTTATAACAGATACCCTCTCAAGGCAAGACCTATCTATACCTGGTTTACTTTAACTACTGCTCATCAATCTAAACACACTTGCTTTTGGTATATTTTAGAATGAGTTAATACTTTAAAGAACGTAAAGAAATTTGAGAAAATGCTTGTTCTTTGATGTACATTTTTTAAATATAAAATTTGTTCAATATAAAATGCTTTTCATGTCTCTTCAAAATATTATTTTTAAGATAAAACACACCTCAGCATATTTCAATACACTTACATTTTGTTTTCTGTTTCTCACTGAAAAAAATCTCACCTGTTTTTGTTTCATCAGTGGTACCCTGAGCAGAATCACTGAACATAATTAAACCATCCACGTGTTTCTTACCACCTACCAATTCCCAGAGTACCAGGTTTGAGTACTATTAACAAATACCCTGTAAACAATAGCTAACCCATATACACACAAACCACCTAGAAATATTTTCTCTAATCACTCTGATTGCATGTGAAGTTACACATCTCCCTAGGCATTTCAAGTACAAAGAACTTTCCCTGTGTGTATAACCCCATCTTGTGTGGTCTGATCATTTACTCACTTTGGAAGCTGTCGAAACTCTCCTGAGTAATCTTCATATTTGTAGTTCACAAGATGCCAGTCAGAGTTATAGGTTTTGATGCACTATTTGGGGAGGGGGGGAGAGCATAAAAAAAAAAAAAGCATAAGAGAAAAAGAAAAAAGACATGTGATGACTTTTGGAAAACATTTGGGAAAGTTTATGAATGCACACCCACACCAATATCAAAAAAATTCTTTCCCCTCAACCCTCTCATGCCTGAAATGCCACCATTAGAGGTTCCTATGAAGCTTAAGAACCACTGAAACGTTACACTTGGGAGAGGGGTCACTTAGGTCGTCGTCATTCATGATCAGATGATAAGCAGATGTTACAAGGAGACAAACCTCACCTCCTCTTGCTGCATTTACATAACAATGTGCTGTTTCTGACTTAAAACCACTTGGCTCCTAAGAAGTCATGTGGGCTTCTAGAAGAACATGAAAGTAAATGGAAAGTGTGAACCTAAAGATACTTCCATAGTATTTACTAATATTAAAACTTGCTCATTAGTCAATATTACATACATTTGCCCTCAGATTTTCATTTTATTTATAAGGGACAGTGTGAGGTAATTAGGAAGAAAGATTTAGATTCCAATTCACAGTGGCACCATGATCTCTTCACATGTACATGTGTGCGTGCATGTGTACAAATGTACAAAGTATGGAGCAGTCCATTGCCCAGATTCCACAGTGACACCAACCTACACGGACTGCATTAAACTACCTCGCTATCTGACAAGCTCGACCAACCAGCACGGTGTCTTTCATTCATCTGTCCAGGAGGATCCACTGAGTAGTGTGTAGAGTCTTAAGATTATAAGGTCTCCTCCACCAGATCTTCAAATATGAATGAGTCAAAATCAACAGGTGAAGCATTTGATTTATTTTCCATCAGCGAACTTGCTTTTCTGTATGGACAGCTCTAGACTACACATATATAGATGTCAGTGTGGCAAAAAATGAATGAATAAAGTGAAAACATAGGTAGTTAAATGTATTAGTCGTACCTAGTTGACTTGACTCTGGCTGAAACATCATGAACAAAGTCTCTATTCTGTTTACTTCACTTTGTTGTTTATACTGTGAACCTTTTTATCCATTTCATACTTCATGCCCGAAGGCTTTCTGAAGCAAAACCCCAAGGTCATGAAAGTAACTACAGCTAATGCCTCTTGTGCCAGGCTCTACACTAAGCACTCTATTGGCAAGGTTGTGAACGGAAGGTAGAATAAGTTTTTTATATTATCATTCTGAGGTGGGATAAAGAGCAGAGAAGGGTTAAAAACAAAGTCAGATGTGGGAGCTGAACAACTTTTCAATTTCTTTGCTAAGTAGTTACAAATGTTTTTAAATACCATTTTATTCTTATAATTGCTTTTTTTTTTTTAATTTCAAAGCATTTTCACATTTAGAACATCAGACATCCACACTCAAAATCACATTCCAAAACCAGTATGACTTCAGAATTATCTGTAGGTTTGGGTTTTCCCATCCTACCCCTGGGTCCATTAGCATAGCTAAGTCAGGTCAGACTATGTATGACACAGCCTTGTGGACATGCTCTATTATCTTTGTTCTGGTTTTTCACCAAGCCCTTCAACTTCAGCTTTCATACCACCAAAGTCTCTTGTAGGATATTAAACCTATTCCGAAGTATAAAATGTACCTGCCCAATTAAAAATAAATAAATAAGTATACACTTGTACATAATCAGTGCATTTATGAACAGAACACCTGAGTGCCCAGATTTTTAATATCTTACGGAAAATGGGTAAGAAAGATAATTACAATGTTTAAATATTTTAAACTATAAGGAACTGCAAAAAACACAGTTAACCAGGTTAAGTAACTAGCTTCACTCATTTAATAAGCCATTGTTGACCACCCACAAGGCAGGCACAGGCAAAATTCCAAGGCAGGTGCACAGAACAAGGCAAGCAATCCGCACCCCTCTGGAGGTGTAGAAAGTCTAGGAGACAAGGGGTTCAATCAGAAATCAGTAAGCAGAGAACTGCATCTCTAAAGAGACAGGGATCTGACTGGGCTGATTTCATGACTGACCTTTCAAACTTGTGAAATTCAATAATATTTTGAAGTTACACTGGAAGGTTTTTGAAGTTTTGTTTTGTTTTGTTTAAAGCCATTAGGTCATCCTCCTGTGGACAAGAGTACGGGGCGGAAGTGCTGTTGCACTCCACCCTGGTGGAAGAGGCCCAAGAGGGTGTAGCTATGCTGGCTCCTGCCCCACAGGGTGAAGTCGCTATTGCCCAGCCTGCAGTGATGGGAGAACCTAATGGAGAGCTGTCCCTCAAACACAATATTTTTTTTAAGAAACTGGGAGAACTGAATTAGTAATTAACAATTTTACTATATGCTTTAAAACAAGGATCAACAAATTTTTTTCTGCAAAAGGCCAGATAGCAAGTATTTTCAGCTTTGAGGGACACACTGTGTCCATTGCAGCCATTGGTGTCTGAGCTGTAATGTGAAGTAGTCACAGGCATATGTGAGCGAGCAAATGGGTGCAGCTGTGCCGCAGTGTACCCTTCTTTACAAAAACAGGCTGCAGGACAGTTCGCCTAATGTCCTGCTTTAAAATAAACATTTGAGACTCTGTAAACATATTTGGCTGTGTTTGTCTTGCATTAATATTACGAATAGAGTGGCAAAGGAGGTAAGACAAGAAGTTACCTTTTCAGAATGCTAAGAGAACAACACACTTCAAAAATTTTAACTATACATTCAAGTTTTCAAAAATCTCAGTGAAACTAAATGTTGTTATTGTAATGGTCCTTTGCTTAGAACAGCATAGCTTCCTTGTAGTGGGCAAATTTATTGATGGGCATATTTAGCTCCTAAATATCAACTAGAAAAATGGGGATAAAAATACACTATTTTTTAAATGAAGGAGCACTTCAAGAAACAAAATTAAAACATCTAACTCGTTCGTCCTATCTAAAGGCACCTGTAGGAAGAAACAAACACCTCAAGACAGAACAAGCAAGCAATCTCAAAGCAATAATTTTTCTTTCCTCCTTAACGAAAGAGTCGTTTTCTGTATGTTCAAACAAAAGTAATAATAATCATATATTGATCAGGGATAGTTAGGCTCTGCTCATTGTTACCTGGTACTTCATGAATATTGAACTAATCTTGATAATAAATTACAAGTATAAACACATAAATGAAGTCAACGAATACATAAATGCATATGCTGAGTCTCCATTAAAAACAATATAACACCATTGTAAAGCAATTATACTCCAATAAAGATGTAAAAAAAAAAAAAAAACCCAGCAAAAAAAACCACACAAAAAAACAATATCAAAGTCTGCTAGGTGTCCAGTGAGTTCATTCACAAGTTACTCCTATTCTAAGGCTATGAGATAAGTTTTGTAGAATTCATGTTTTGTCATCAAATTGACCCCTGTTGACATTTCTGTCCAAGTTTCAGACTCTGAAAACTTCTTATTATTTTTCTATTCTAACTTCCATCATAAAAATGTAATTACCTCTTTGACACTTTCTTGAAAATATCACTGAAATTTTTAAAAGGGGAGGAGGCATAGAAGAAATACATTACCTCTGTAACAAATAAGCTCTGAGCTTCCTGCTGCGCGTTGGCAGGGATGGTGGAGCATACGTACCGCCCCTGTCGTCTCAGGATGGCCGTCTGTGAAGGAAGCACCAGGACACGCTCGGTTAAGTGAAGACGATAAGGCGCCAGCCTCCCAGGGCAGTGGGGCCCTTCCCCTTCCTCTGCAGTCGCACCCCGTGGACCCCAGACTCCAGTTGGCTCCTTAAACTTCAAAAGGTGGGGGCAGTGGCTCCCAAGTCCTTCTGGATCACGGGCTCAAGGACCCCTCCAGGCAGGAAAGAGGCCCCTTTCAGAGACCCTAACACTCCCCCACCCCACGTGCTTGATCTAGTCCCACGAAGTTGCCTTTTACTTGCCTGGATTGCGGCAGTTTTAAAACTGTGGTAAAAGAGACATAACATTCACCATTTGAACCATTTTTAAGTGTACAGTTCAGGGGCATTAAGTACATTCACATTGTTATACATCCATCTCTTAACTGCCTTTTACAACTGTTCTTATTCACTGCCACATCCCCAGTGGGACCCGTAGCAGGTCCTTAATATTTGTTGACTGAATCTGTGACTGTGAACACTACCTTCCCTCCTGTAACTGAGAACTGCTCCTGTTTCATGAGGCTTAAATGTTTATTTTAAATAATAAAATCTCTCATGACTTTAGGCAGCAACACATCTACCCTAATTAACACTAGTGTAGGGACTGTAATGTCAATTCGAGTTAACTAGGCCTTGGGCTTCAGGAAGGAATGTTCTAGATTTTTTCTCCCATGGACTGTAATCCTTGGATACTATTAACAGATCATAGTTATAAAAACAGCACACAAGAAACCAGCTTGTTGACAGAATCTATCCCATTGGTTCCTGAGGCTAATTACTAAGCTGGGATCTCCCAGCATCTGTCCCATCTGTTTTTCTTCTTCCTAAGATTGGAGGAAACTTTGGGTCAGATCTGTGGTCCCTCCTCTGCCAGCACAGGGGAAGAACTCCAGGGCATACATTTTTAAATAATCTTATTTCCTGCCCGTATTGTCTCCCTGTTGTGTCTGCTTCACCTGTCTTTACTCTTTGCTTGCACTGTGACCATCATTGAAAGCAATCTTAAAACCTACTTTTACAATAAGGCTTCCTTATTCTACAGGAAGAGAAGGAAGGAACTCTGTTCTCTACCAAAGTCCTTCACAGGTGAATTTTTAATTCATTCAGCCTCCTCCACGAGGGCTTTCAACACCCTGGCTCTTGGCTTCTTTGTGAAAGTCACAAATGGTGACCCTTCTTACACACCTGGTTCCATGAAATGCCATAGAGATGAATGACAGTAGGCACTGGAGGCATAATCTATTCAAAAAACTTCAAAGTAAAACATCGATTGTCAAAACTGTTAAGAATCAGGTATACCAGTAAAGGGGAATTAAGAAATTATGTGCACTTCAAAGAAGGACACATTCTATACCCCCACTTACTGCGTCCTTATCTTGATTTATTTGGGTCTATCACGATTTTTTGAAACTAATTATCGTACTTTAAAAATGTTCATGAAATGGCTCAGGTCAAGAAATAGGACTATTAGGGTCATTTCCAGCTCATTCCCCATCAGAACATTAGGAAGAAATAAAATTTATTACAGAATTTTCCTAGTGGAATTACCAACTCAAGAAACTTGAATTATGTGACACTTTTCCAAACACCCCTTTAAGGTAAGAAAAATAATAGGAAATGAAACCTTTTTATTATTGTGGATCAAAGTGCATTACGTTTTCAATTTAAAAAGAAAGCAACTTTACTCATTAAAGATAGACGACTTTTAACAGATAAGAGAGCACTGGGCATAATTAAACCAATCATCCATGTGTTTATTACCACCCACCAATACCAGAAGGGTGTAAGAAAGAAGAACACAGAAGCACAGGCTGGTACGAGAGGAAAGAGTCTAAGAGGGGAGTCTAAATCCGACAGGGAGGAGAAGTGGACATCAAGAAGATGAAGACGTGCACTGAGGCAAAGATGCTTACGCTACACTGTACAGGATGAGTACAAGTTGTGTTTAGTACAAAAAGGAAGAGAAATGTGAAGATAAGCCTACCCTTAGAAAGTTAAAATAACAAAATCAAGTCATAATAGATGAGATTAGTTTTTTGCATACACATAAAAAGCAAACCCATTAAGTCCTAGAATTAAAAATATATACGCCAAAGAAAAAACTGCCTAAAACTCTAATTAGCTTGAATTAAACATCTCTAAAACCGCACCAACCTACAGCCTAGTCAATGGTTTTAACTAGGGAAAGAATGAGCCAACAGAAAGAACAGGGCTTGTATGACCAAAGCAATTTTGTCAATGTCTTTGTCATCATTTAATAGGAAAGGCTGGGATCCATCAGGCTGTGACCCACTGGGGGACTCCTGGACTTGGCTCCAATGAGGAGTCACAGTTTGATGTCACCAGTTGCCAAGGTCTTTCCTCTTGTTCCTTCTGCTTTGAGTTTAGCCTCACTAACCCACTTGTTTATCATAATTCCCATTTCAACTCTCCTAATCAGAGAACACACAGCCAATGAATGTATTCTGATCTGCTTATTAATTCTAGTTCTCAATGCACATTATTAAATGGTATTCTGGTTTGTTTAACTTCTCCATATATTTTATGTATTAAAAGTCACATTCAGGTAATAGTCTATGTATGTCAAATCGATTCACATTAAATTTCTGTAGTTTTATTTATCTGGCTTATAACAGAGTCCAAATCAGTACCTGCAGATTTATACTCAATGAACACTAAAACTCTTCTCAAATATGAGCTTAATTTTCTTTTTCATGGTTGTGGTATTCTTTCCTACTTTACTATTAACTAAAATCATATTCCTGCTAAAAGATGGGTCTGTGTCCACCTTATATAAATCATCATCAAGGTGGACATTCAAAGAACATCAGTCCCATCCCTTTGTTTGCAAATAAATTATTTCCATTCTACTAAAAAGGCTGTACATCTGCAAGGGGTAGGGGGAAAAAAACAGTGCACACTATGAAGTGTGATAAGATCTGAAAATTAAAATCTAAACATAGCTAGCATCTCAAACATCCTTTGGGATATAAATCTCACAATACAAAATACAATTTAAAGCCCAGCTTCCCTGGTGGCGCAGTGGTTGAGAGTCCGCCTGCCGATGCAGGGGACACGGGTTTGTGCCCCGGTCCGGGAAGATCCCACATGCCGCAGAGCGGCTGGGCCCGTGAGCCATGGCCACTGAGCCTGCGTGTCTGGAGCCTGTGCTCCGCAACAGGAGAGGCCACAACAGTGAGAGGCCCGCGTACCACAAAAAAACAAAAATAAAAATAAAAGCCTTCTTCTAGCAACTATAACAGATTCAATTATTTTCAGTCAATATTGTTTCTTAGGTTAAACACTGGCAGTGCTTGACGCACAGAAATCCTTAATTACCTTGGCCAAGTATGGGCGTGAGTCTTATGAGGCCTTCCACAAAATTTTAGGACTAATTGAAAAGGTAACTTAGGACTGCAAAAGGAGGAGAAAAAGGTGAAGTCCTCTTCTAAAGGACTTATATAATGATGCATGGACACCTGAGAGCCTAGGCCAATCTTTATGGGACATTTTTTTTTTTAATGGAATGAACTGATGAAATGCAGAGGTGCCCCCAGATCCGAATATAAAGGGTACAATTTACAACTATCTCCAAGTCTAGTTAGGAGGACAAATTTCAAATAGAGCCTTTTTTATTTTAAAAACTTATTTTTCCTCTTGGTTGAAATGATTCCCTCCAAAAACTGGGGTCACTTTAATGGCTATGAATCGTAATCAGGAATGCGGGATGCTCAGCCCAGGGAAGCAGGGTCCCTAAAGGGAACATACAGAGGTACCACGTTTCCTCACCTGGGCACAACCCCGGGGCCTTCCGGGCATGTCCTGCCCCTCTTCTTCACCACTCACTGCTCTTCCCCGATGGCCTGCTGTGGCCCTGTTTCTTTAGCTTTAACTTGGAATCCCTCTTACTAATGAACTTCCTGCCCCCAACCTGGCCAGGGCTCTGTCTTTCCTCCGTAGGGTGCTGGCTAACATGCTACCTTGACCCCACTGAGGCTGGGATACCAAGAAGCTCATGTTTCAAACCACAAGCAATGTGAAGCACATAATTTAATTAAACTTCCTATGGAAGAATTTGAGAAGTGATCTTGGAAAGAGGTTGGACTTGAGAGCCAGGAAACCTGAGTTCTCATCTGAGCTCTGCCTCTAATTAGCTGTGTAATCTTGGAGGAAAGTTTTAACTTTCCAAATCCAGAATTTTCTAGGATCTCTAGGTTTTCTTTGTGGTTTAAAAACTCCATAGTTCCATGGAATTCTAAGTCTCTCTCTCACAAGTGGTTTATTATGAGTGCTACGAATTGCTTTGTGAGAAACTAAAAACTTAAAAGACATCCAGAAAAAAGATGAATACCCTGTATCTTTTTTGATTTATAGTCATATTACCCCACTTACTTTTTTAATGAAAGGAATTGTTTTAATGTGTTTTTATGAAAGGAATTGGATTAAAAGGAGGGAAGATTCACTCTGTAGACTTAAATACAGGCGTTAGTATTAACGAAGATGTTCTTTTGTGTCATCATTTCTTTATTTTTCTAATCCTCTCAACTCATAAGGCACCAGATTTTTTTTATTAATCACTTTACAATGGGCATTAAACTATAACAAAACAACCCTCTTAATTCCTGGTGGGAAGTATGCATATATACTGGGTGTCTAATATATCATATTTTATAGGACTTACGATTCAGACATTGAAACAAAAGGCCCACCCTTCCCCTGGGACACAGGAACAATGAGCTGGAGACAAAATCCCAGAGAAGTGGGTGGGCTGTAACCTGAGCCAGCTGTGCGTATCTACAAGGACTCTCCCCATCTCTCCTGTCCTAAGGAGCGCAGGGCAGGAAGTGTCCGCCCTCAGACAGAAAACAAACATCACGGGCAGCCCAGGAGGGAGTGCGAGCTCAGAGGTGGCTGCTCCTCGGGTGTCCTAAGCAGAACAACTCCAAAGGAAGGCGAGGCCAAAGTGCACCACCTGAGACACAGAAGAGGTGAAGAGGGTTCTCCTCAGTAATCAGTCAGTAGGTATGGCTGCAGAACAGAGAGAGAGAAGGGATTCCTATGCTCCTGCCATCTTACCTCTAAGATGGGCCTTGAGGCCTGGGGAGTGAGGGTAGGAGGGGCCAAGGCGCAGTGAAGGGAGGCAAGTGGATGTGGCAGAAATCAAAGCCCAGGTGGTCTGGGTAAGACTGAGCTCTCAGGCGGGCATGGCCCATCTCCCTAGCTAAAGAGTAAGCCCTGGGTTGAATTTTTATTGTGCTCAACTGCACCAAGTGGATTTTCAACTGCTCCCTGCTAGAGAGACAGCTCTCAACACCTCCTCCCTCTGTCTCTAGGTCCCTCTGAATCTGCTGGAAATACCCCCTTGGATGTATGTCCGTACATTAAACGTTTTGTATCCTGCACAGTATTAAACCTCACTTTAGACAAGGCTGGGAACTTAGCTGCAACTTACTGAGCACAGCAGTAATGGAACCTTTCCAAATATCTGGCAGATGCATTTGTTTCAGAGCAGATGACTAGCTTTTGAGAGGATTCAGTTCCAAGCTAGGCTGGAAACTGAAATCCACACAGGGCGTTCCCCGCATCTCACTGCAGAGATCAGACCCACAGTGTTCCATGAAGGTCAGACAAGTCCATTTCCAGGGAAGCGGTTTCCTGAGGATTCTCAATGTTTAATGCACTAATAATCAAGAAACAAACAGGGCAGGGGACAAGACAAGGGTCCAGAGAAAGATGTCCACTTAGGTTTCTGGAGGGACTTAATAAAAAACAACTCCCGAGAAACTAAAACATTACAAGGACGGAGCCTAATATGGGCAGAGAAACGGACATCTCTCTGCCTCTCTCTGACAGCTCCTCTTCACTAGTCCCTGCCCGGTGCCCAGGTTTCCATCTTTAACTGTCTCTCTCTCTTCCCTCAACAGCATCACCCTGTGCCGTCAAGGACTTTCCTTGCTGTACATCCCCATGACAACGCACCGATTTAGGGGGCTCTTGTGTGAACCTCAGTGTGGCACCCTCCCTGACGGGGATGTCTGCCTTCCCTCAACCAGCCCTCTGCACAGCTGCCAGTCATCTTTCTGAAACTCTTATCAATAGCGTCATGCCTCAGCTTGAATCCTTTCAAGGACCCCCACCACCACTGCCATGAGAATAAAGTCCAGACTCCTCAGCATGACCTGACCTTTGGTGACCCATGGTACTGACTTCTCTGGACTCCTCTCCTGCCCGTCTCTGACCCTCCAGCACGCGGGCTACTTCTGACTCCCTAACGTAGCAGCCCCTGCGCCTGGCTGCAGGGCTGCTCACTCCCACCTCCTGCAGCACATGGCACACACGCAGTTCTGTGGAAATTACTCAGAAACCTTGCTGCATCGCCCACCAGACTCAAGAACCTCAGACTGTGCTAGTCATCTTTGCTTCTCCAACACCCTTACATAACGTCTGGCCTAACCTGAATGTCTGAATGAATGGGCAGTCGGGACTTTTAAATGGAATCACTTGGGGCTCCGAATGAGACAGTGTCTTAGCAACTGGTGAGACATCAGGTAGCTCTGTCACTGCATAGTGTCCTGTTTCCTAAAGTGTCATATATGTACATTTATAAATGTCAGTAGACCTTTGATAGTCATAAAAATTTCACTCTGCTACCTTGAAAACCCCCCAAATTATGTATTACATAACAGCTTGGTCAAATGCAGTAAATTATAACTAAATAAGTTAAATGTTCAAAACCCTTAATGACCAGACTCATCAATTGGGGGGCGGGGGGTGTTTGGTATTACAGAGAAGCTGGTTTCTTTTTTTTTTTTAAATAAATTTATTTATTTTTGGCTGCGTTGGGTCTTCGTTGCTGCGCGCGGGCTTTCTCTAGTTGCAGCGAGCGGGGGCTACTCTTCGTCACAGTGCGCGGGCTTCTCGTTGCGGTGGCTTCTCTTGTTGTGGAGCACGGGCTCTAGGCACACAGCCTTCAGTAGTTGTGGCACGTGGGCTCAGTAGTTGTGGCTCGTGGGCTCTAGAGCACAGGCTCAGTAGTTGTGGCACACGGGCTTAGCTGCTCCGTGGCATGTGGGATCTTCCCAGACCAGGGCTCAAACTCATGTCCCCGGAATTGGCAGGTGGATTCTTAACCGCTGCGCCAGCAGGGAAATCCCTCTAATCACTTAAGTATCACTGCAGAAGTGAGGACGGGGCTGGCTACCCAGAAAACCAGGAGAGGCCTTGCAGCCACCTGAGTGGACACGTGGCAGGTCCAGCTTCCCCATGAGTAAGGGGCTCAGCCTGCTCCACATCATATGACTTTACAACTAAAAACTGCCAACCTCAAAAAGAAAACGATGTTACCTAGAGGAGAGGAAGGCGACTCCACTAAGCATCCTGGGCACTCAGCTCCCTCCCTGCTGCCTGGCGGGCATCAGCCAGGGTGTACAAAGAGCTTCCTTGAATGGTGGTATCTCTTTGGATTCTCACACATCTAATGAGAACCCCAATTTTAGGGCAAATGTTATCCCTGAATTACAGGTTAAGAAAGGTGAATTTACATGGGAGCATCATTTAAAAAAAAAAAAAAAAAGGAAAGGTGAATTTTAGGAAGGTTTACGGCTTACTGAAATACCCAGATTAGTGACAGACAGACCTGGGGCTAAAATCTAGACCCAGATGACTACATCTCAGGTCTTGCCACTACCCTATTGTCTAGAACAACTACCATTCTATTCGGTAACAGAGCCTTGAGGAAGGGGTAGGCAAGTGTAGCTTCTTTCATTTTCTAGTTGTCTGTATATGGTTCCCTATGTCTTCTTTAGAATGCAATTTTAGTTGTTAAAAACACCATACCTTTGTGCGAATACCTAGCGTAGTGAATATGCTTCACGTTAAAACATGTCCATTATTTATATACTTCCAATATCCCAATGAAGTTTCCTTTCAGGACTTGCCTTAGGGAGGCACACGCCTTCATTCACACGTAAGGCCTCGCTCGTGCATCAAGGATAATTTCACACAAGCCCCTCTGCGCATTTACCAGCACCGCCAGGACGGTCTGCTCAGAGCAGCCCTTCAAAGCCTGGGACGCCAGGCAAAGTCCTATCTTACACGCAGTGGAGCAGAGGTTATGCTTTGCGGATAAAATGCTAAGCAGATGGGGAAGTCCTGATTGGAGGACTTCTGACATCAGGGGACTTCACGGAACTCCCTTAATTTATCCTCACTGGATCTCAGGCACACACTCAAGGGTGCTGCTGATGCAAGGTCCATCAAACCCACACAGGACACTCGGCAGGGCCCAGGTTCTGCTAGGCAACCCTGGTAGGAAAAGGCAGAGGTATGGACACAGCAGGACCCATTCAGGTTGTAGGAACCACGAGTGTGTGCCTAGTAATATGTTAAATGGCATCTGATGATTCTGAGGCCAAAACCCAGCTTTTCTTTTTCTTGAAGGACTTCTGAGTTTTGTTTTTGCATGCAAACATGTCTGCCTCTCTTCTACTCCCTTGACCCACCACCTTGAGCTGTGCCCTTACGACCACAAAGGCAGCTGGTGCCGAGATCTCAAATCCATCCATTTACTCAAAACATATTAAATGCTTACCACGAATTAAGCACTGTTGTAGGAACATCACAAATGCAAAGGCGAATTTTCAAAAAGCTATGGTTTATAATAAAAAAACAACAACTATGGTTTGCCACTCTCACAGAGGTTTTATTTTCTATTTGGGGAGAAAATAATAAAGTCTTATAGTTACAAATAACCATAATAAAGAATGATTTTCAGTGAATGCTAGAGATACGGTATAAATAAATCTCCACTGCTTGCACTGTCTTAAGATTTCATCTTGGCTCAAATCTTCCTCTGTCAATGCCTGTGAGTAGTGTTTAATAACCTAAGACATATACATGAATCACATAGATAAAAGTGTCCTTCTACCCGTCACTGGTTACACATGAGGTCTGTGCTTACCCAATTCCACTCACTGTAGAACCTTCACTGGTCTCTCTGACCTATTTAAAATGTGAGCAAACGTTATTTTTAAAAAGCAAAGAAAATTTGAAAAAGAAAGAAAGAGAGTGAGTGAGACAGACGGGAGGGAGGGAGGAAGGAAAGAAAATGTGACCTGATATGGGGAAAACATGCATACAGTAATGGACTACTAGACTCATCCAGTATCTTTTATTCTACCTGAGAAGAGAATAAAATCTTAGATTCACTTATGAAGGTAATATTTTGTGTGTGTGTGTTTTATTTCATCTAGTTATTTATGTAGGTAATCTTAACTCCCCACTCGATCATAAGTTTTCCTAAGCACTACATGGTGTTTCTAACAAAAATCATGTCATACATTGCCGGTATGGTGGGGGAGGGGGGGAAGAACTACTTCCCTCACCCGGCTGTCTTGAGGAAAAATGAAGAAAATGTCTAAAGTGCTAGTAAACATAGAAATCAACCTGACAAGTTTTTCCTCTAATGGTGTTCACAAAAGGCACCACAGCTCCCTGAGGTGCCCAGCTGCTGGCGCACCATCACACCGCATTCTGTATGAACGCCCCAGCTCCCTAGGAGAACAAAGAACGCGCATCAATCATGTCCCCTAGAGTTGCATCCCATGGAGCATGGCATGGGCCACCCTCCACTGAAGAACGGGCCTCCTCTGCTTGCACAGAGCACAGGGACCCAGAGGTACACCCGTGGGCAGTGAGGAAGACCAGAGTACCCACCTGGGTATCACATCAGCTGAACCTCACTGGTTATGGCCAGACTGTCCTCCTACCCTACAAGGCTGCTACCTTCATTTAGAAAGGATGGCACAAATCAAAGTTAATTATGGTTCTTCAATATATTTCTGTATTTTCTGATTGAGAATCTGATATAGAAGCTGATTTTCAAAAGCAATTTTCCCCGTCACCAAAGGAACACTGAATTGGCATACTTCCAAGGCTGATATTCCTTTAAAGTGGGTGAGCTGAACACAAAGGTTTTAACAAATTAAGGAACAAATGTAACAGTCAAGGTAATAATAATGACCAAGGTTCCTAAATCACTTCTTTTCCTGCTGCATTTCTAACAAGAAAGGTTACAATATATACCTTCCAAGGGCCTAAGGATCCATGTCGAGCTTACATTAAATGTTCAAAATAGTCATTTGAGGAGCTATACCCATAACTTACTTCTTATTTCAGTTTGATTTTATATATCATTTAAATTCATTAGACCTGGTAGTTGGGCTGAACATTTTCACGTCTATTAATCTTCTGAATTTCTATCCAACAATTATTCAGTGCTCACACATGTCAGTTCACCTTTCCTGTGGGCCCTCCACAGTCACCCACACTCCACGCTGCCTACCCAGCACTCCACCTGTGGGATGACAAACACAGCAACGTCCCTTCTCCCAGCGCCACCTTCCATCCCTCCAGCTCCCCTGCACCAGGCACTTCAGCTTGTTCATCCTCAGGGTCCTCCCGTGTCTTCTCCTCCCCATCCAACATCCACCTCTGAACACTCCCCAGCAGCCGAGAGTCCTGAGGACTCAGCTTCCGCGTTTTTGGGTCCTGCAGCTCCACGCCCACCCCTTTGCCATCTTAACCCCCATCCTTTGTTTTCTTTTCTCTGTTCTTAAGCTGTTAACATTCCCAACAAGGCTGATTTCATCAAAATCTTAGGTGGAAGGAGCCCGCTCTTGGTTGGTGATTCATACATTCTCACTCTCTCTTTCTCTCACTCACTTCTTCCATTCAATGAGCACTTCTTGAATTCCTACTCTGTGCCATGTGTCCTGTGTGCTCGGGAAACATCAGTGAATACGACTGAGATCCCCACCCTCACGGGGTTCACATGAATAAACAACAAACATGTGAGTATCTTAGAAGCAGGTAAGTAATATGCTGAGGAAGAAAGAAAACAGAGCAAGGTAAAGAGGACCTGGAACGCCAAGAGGGTGAAGGGCATGGCAGCAGGCAAGGGCCTCACGGAGAAGTAAGAACTGGAGAAAGGCCTGCAGTGAGTGAGTGAGAGCTGGATAAAGAACTCTCTGGAAAGAGGAACAGCCTGAGAAGAGGCCCTGGGGCAGGAGGCTGCCTGGAGTGACAGAGGAGCCCCACAGAGGCCAGTATGGCTGCAGCAGAGAATGGGAAAGCGACTGGTCAGAGAGGTGCGGTGGACAAGAGCACGGCCACAGTAAGACTTCCCTGGGTGAGGTCATCGGACCTACCTTGAAACTTAGTTTTTAAAAGATCACTCTGGCTACTCTGTTAGCATAGACAGGAGGAAGGGCAAGGATAGGATCTGGAAGACCTGATAGGATTAACCAAGGTAAGAAGGGATGAGGGCGGTGGCCACAGTTACAGCAGTAGGGGTACTGACTGATGACTCTTACTGTTACGCCCTCCCCATCCCAAGCCCCGTAGCCTGCTTTCCAAACCCTCCTGACTCGCCCCCAGGCTGCTCTTCACCTGGGCCAACCTGACATTAGCTCCCTCAGCCCAATCCGCCTCTAAATTTCTCAAATACCCAATCCTCTCCTTCCCATTCAGAGACAGAACTCTCTCTCCTTCCTGAACTCTTCCTGCAGAGACCCTTCATTCCATCCCCACAGGGCCTCCTAAAGAGCCTTGCTTCAAAACTCACCCCCAGAGCTTGCATCTTCAATCTCTTCCTCATTCCTGGACTTCCCTTCCTAGCTCATTCTCTCAGTCCTGATAAAACCTCCTGTTATTGCTCTGACTTACGATGATCCCTTCTCTCTGCTACCATTTAACGCTAACCTCTGTGCCCCATGCACTCGCTTCTTCAGCCCTCGCAAGAAACGACCATCACAGGCAATGATGCCCTAGCTATCAACTCCGAGGACCATTCTCCCACGCCAGTAGCAGGAGCGCATGACGGTCTGCTCTTTTTGCCTGCCTTCTTCAAAACGCCTCTCACTCCCTTCCAGGGCCCCACAGTTTCCTGGTCCTTTTCCCACTTTCTGTATCTGATTCCCACCCCCGCTTCCTCCTAGATGAAGGTGTTCCCCAAGACTCAGTCCCCTGGAGGGCACTCTCATGCTCTCGGTCCCTGTGGCCGCTGTCTCACATTTCTGCGGGTGAGCCCAGATTGATAACCCTGGCTTCTCTCTTAGGCTGGACTTCTGCATTTCCAACCACTTTAAGGGCTCAGCACCTGGACGCCCCACTATCTCAATGTTCCAAGAATAAATTCCCATGGGATTCAATTTGTCATGACAGTGGTCACATTCTCCTTCTTATTATTAATATTAATTTAATATCTTCTCTCCTAAGTTTTGAGCAATTCGAAAGCAGGAACCCTGTCTGAGCTCTTTGCACAAAGAGTATAACTCTAAACTATATGCTAAATAAACACACTCTTCAACTCAGCTGATCAGTGCTATCCAAAAAATAAGCTTTTCTTTTTAAGACATACTTGATGATAAAAAAAAAAAAAAAATGACCTGTCACTGTTTTCTGTAAAAGGCAGAATTCTTGACCTGGAATTAAAATCCTCATCTCCTGAAGGTCTGGACAACGTCAATTTGGAAGCATTATTTATCCAGATTTTTCAGGTAGGTTCAATCCTAGACATGAACTAATAACCCAAAACCCACAATGTTCACAGAAACTGACATTGTTGGCCACTGAATGCAGACCGATAAAAATTTTGAGGAACTTTATCAAAAGAACACTTTCCAATAAAAAGCCCAAAACAAAGTATTGAGATTATTTTTTGGCAGCATATAATAAACAGCAAGGACAAAACACTGTGGAAAAAAAAAATTCTTTCTTTTCAAAAGGACAGATGGGAAATGAGATGAGGGACTTCCAGCCCCTTTGTAAGTAGTGGGGCCTGGTTTCCTTTTCAGGTCAGTGGTTTGTAGATCATTATCAGTCTCATGTAAGCAGAAGAGGAAAAGAAACAGAAGAAAAATAAAAATCAGGATGTTATTTAAAGGGAAATGGATTGACCACATTTTTCGATACAATGCTGAGAACACTCTAGGATTCTCCTGTATCTAAACTTTTCCAAAAGTGAAAATTTCTAGAGTTGCCAATTATTAATAATTTTCCCATCTTTTAAATTCTCTTGCTAAAGAGATTTGACATTGATGATACACCATGAAATGTCAATAGCAAGAACACCTGAGAGACACTCCTTGCCCTGACTTCTCACACAACTTCCAGGAAGACAACAATTTCACGTCTGTACAGCACAGAAAACCCGTAACATCCTGCTCTTTTTTCTTCATTGTGGTATAATGTCCACAACATAAAACGTACATGTCAACCACTGTTAAGAGTACAATTCAGTAGCGTTAAGAATATCCTCATTACTGTACAGCTGTCACCACCATCCATGCATAGAACTCTTTTCATCTTGCAAAACTGAAATCTGTAGCCATTAAATAATTAACTCTCCATCCCCCCTCCTCCATCTCCTGGCAACCACCATTCCACTTTCTGTCTGGATAAATTTGACTATTCTAGGTATCTCATGCAAGTGGGATACAATATTTGTCCTTTTTTGACTCATTTCAATTAGCGCAGTGTCCTTTTTTGACTCATTTCAATTAGCGTAATGTCCTCCAAGTTCATCCATGTACAATATTTGTCCTTTTCTGACTCATTTCAATTAGCGTAATGTCCTCCAAGTTCATCCATGTTGCAGCATGTATCAGAACTTCCTTCCTTTTTAAGGCTGAATAATATTCCATTGTGCATATACACAATTTGTTTATCCATTTGCCCATTGATGGACACTTGAGTTTTTTCTTCCTTTGGGCTATTGTGAATAATCCCATTAGGAACATGGATGTACAAGTATCTCTTTGAGTCTCTGCTTTCAATTCTTTTGGGTATATCCCCAGAAGTGGAATATGACATTCTCTCTTTATTTCTTTCATACAAACTCTATGCCTTGTTAGTTTATATCAGACACCAAAGTCTAATGTTTGTGAAATATAAATGGTATCCATAAATTGCCTCCCGACGTCCTTTTTTTACTGTTTACTACCTTTTCCATATTCTATCACTTTATAAAATTGCACAAACATTAGTAAGCTGTGTAACAAGCCAGGATACAAGGAGCTCAAAAGCCAGCTATAGAGTCAGTGGATTGATGCCAGCAGTTAAGAATGTCACCACCAACAGTATCATCCAGTAAAAGGCTTCCACCTGAAGGAGGAGAACCTTGATTGGAAATCAACGGCCAGACTCACATGGAATTCTGTGTCTCTGACAGGAAAGGGAGGAGCCCTGGGCATTATTTACAGTTATGCTTAGATCTGTCATTTCTTAAGCAATAAGTCAACTTACCTTTCTTTTTTCTTTTTTTTTTGGCCTCACCACACAGCATGTGGGATCTCAGTTCCCCAACCAGGGATCGAACCCATGCCCCCTGCATTGGAAGTGCAGAGTCTTAACCACTGGACCACCAGGGAAGTCCCTCAACTTACCTTCCTTGATCTAAAACATTTTAATCTTAAAGGTTCTCATCTCTGTCTAATTGCCTGTTAAAGTTTACCTATTATTTACCCACGGAAAAGTAAGTTCTCAGAGTTTTGCCAAGTAAACTTGAAGAGGCCACAAAACTTTAAGAACAATAAAGGTCCATTAGTCACCAGAAAGTGTGCTTCTTTTATGACTCTGTTTCGCTTCCATTTTATTTTTTTACTTTTATTTTTTTGCGGTACGCGGGCCTCTCACTGTTGTGGCCTCTCCCGTTGCGGAGCACAGGCTCCGGACGCGCAGGCTCAGCGGCCACGGCTCACGGGCCCAGCTGCTCCGCGGCATGTGGGATCTTCCCGGACTGGGGCACGAACCCGTGTCCCCTGCATCGGCAGGCGGACTCTCAACCACTGCGCCATCAGGGAAGCCCCCATTTTATTTTTATTTCAAAAATTACCTAATTTTCCACCAGACCAAATCATTGGCGCAGCAAAAAGTTTTACAATTCTAGTCACTGGCATTTCCACATGTGCTCACTGGTATTCATAGTCCCTTCATGAATCAAAGAAAACTAACTAATTAATGTTCATAATAACTTTACAGATTTTATATGAAGCCAGAAGCACCCAAGCCTGGCATCCAGTGTACAGAGGTCATGTGGATGTGGAGGTGGATGGGTGGGGAGGGAGGTGACAGAGGCACCAGCACAGCCCCGTCCTCAGGGCCACAGCACGGGTGGGGACACCTGAACACAAAAAGCGTGAGAAGCCATTACTGAAAAGCTCTAGACAACGCACTCAGGTATTCATGTAACAATGTAGACAGTAAGTATTAGAGGAACTAAGAGAATGGGGAAAAAATTACTGTGGATTTGAACAACTTCAAAAGACAGGGGATTTGAAGTGGCCTCAAAGGGTGAGAAGGTTCTAGAAGGATGGGAAAGAAGAGATGATATTGCCGGGAAGGAGAACCATAAAGCCAGGGTAGAGACAGAACAGAACGACCCCAAAGCGCCAGGGTCTGATTCTGAAAAAAAAAGCAAGCGTAGTCTATATGAGCCACGGTATTCCTACCCCAATCTTGGCAGATAAAACTTCACTTCATAAATATTCTGACAGCTGAGAACTGTCCTTTTGCCTTTTTAAAATTCACATTGACTCTGTCTCTCGGGTTTTTTTCTTTTAAACACTCTTCTCCCACCTTAGACAAGTACACCCAACAACAAACCTTATCTCCATAAGGCTCATTTTCAGAGAACTCAGACGTTCTTAGGGGCTGACCAATACCAACATGGGTCTACTTGCGACCTGTACAAATGTTATCATCACTATGCACACCTATAGTTTAGTAAATTGTCATTTTGAATATAGTTGGCAGGACTTCACACCAAATTCTATTATCCTAAAAGGTAACTAATATTGTTTAACTAGTAAATATAGTATTGCAAATCAACCCCACTATGCATTTTGCTCACTATCTGACCCACTTCCTAACCAACTTGCTACCATTTTTCCATACGAAGTAAAATACTTTCCCCTGATCTAATCTGTTCCCTCTGCCTCTAATAATACAATAATAATTCTGCTCCCATTCTGCCTAAAAATGCAGGGACAGACAGAAGGAATCTGTGACATCACTAAGACATTTGGCTCATTCCACTAACTAGACAGTTATTAAAATCATCAAGACAATTTAGCAAGAAAGCATATAACCTTACTGGATTAGAATACAGGAGTCTCCTAGAAAAAAAAAACTATCCAAACTTCACTGTGCCCCATCACAATTACTGTGATGGGGATGAAAGCTGAAATTCAAGCTCCTTAATCTTTGAAAAAACTTCCCCCAAGCAGAACTTAACACTGTTCATTCAATCTTGGCCAGCAGAATGTCAGTGAGTTCTCTGCCGTTCCTAGAATATTTGTGTCTGGTATCCCCAGAGAAGTTGTTATAGGCAAAAGGGACAAAGGAGTTTTTCTCAAAGTTTCAATCATCTGTTTCTACAAATGCTTAAACATCCAGGTTCCTTGTCTGTGAGATAAAAGATGAAATTAAATTAAGTGTATATTATTTATGTGGTTTGTTTGCTTCTTAAGCAGTTTTATCTCAGGTTTGCAAATACAATTTTGCATTCCAGGCTGCAAAACTCGAAATAACTTTGTTGCTCTAACTGATACCAAGAAGAATACATACTTCACGCTCAGAGAAACTTGAGGTTCAACCTTTAGCTTCCTCAGAGCACACGACAGGAAAAATACGTCAACATGGAGTATAATTTGTAATCATCTAATTTAACTTCTCATGCTAACAAATGATGCTAACAAAAGGCATCATTCTGAGGTTTCCATTTATTCATCCCTTAGCTAGGTAATCTACTCTTGTAATGAAGTTTTCAAGGCATCATATTTGGGGGCGTGATCTGAAACCATTTATGAGCAGAACGTACTTTGGCAGCAGCATCCCACTAATAGTCAATTTCATTTCCGTGGCATTCCTTATTTTTCAGGAAAGAACTGAAGAATAATCATTTTACCCACAGTTAGAAAAAGTGAACATTTGTGAAAATTCTCACCTTTGTTGTAAACTGGAAGCTTTTAAATTTGGTGGGAAAAAAAAAAACTTCAAGGAATGTAATTTAACAATTGTTATTAACATGGAAATTTCTAAAGACAATTTGGTACGTAAAGAACTGTATATATAACAGGTTATGTTCTGGGGAGTGGGATTAAAAAGAAGGTGGTAGGGGAGGCTTTTAATGTCAAGCGTTTCAATAGTGCCTGTTTGTTTGTTACAAGTATGTACTAGTTTTTAAAATTAAACAACAAAGAATCAAGGAAGCTTTAAAAAAAAAAATAAGGCAGTTTAATTCACAAAAGACAGGTCTTGGATGGTAACAGCATCAGGTAGAGAAGAAGGAAGTGCCAAGAGTAAGTCCCAGGAGATCAAGGGCAATAACTGGAATCTCCAGTAGACAAAGATGACTCCAGGTTGCCAGGCATCTAACGGTACTGGGGTTCTATCACTCCTCAGTGGCTCAAAGCTCTTGTGGGTCACTCAGCCACAGGCCATAGTCTGAAAGGCTTCAAGCAACAATCTAGAGCAGCTCACAGCAGAAGCTGGGCTGAGTCCTCTGCTGGCAGCTACTGAGCTCCCAGGAACAGCACCTGTCACTGCATCAGTGAGGTAAATGTTAGGACATTCCTCGATGTCAGAACCCCCAAACCCTTCTCTATGAGCCCACACACAGTTCAGGGCCTCTCTCAAGGCAGTCTCCCAAAGTGACATTCTAAATGGATGCATGGCAAAATCCTCCACTGCTTCCGAGCAAATCCCATCCTTAAGACTCTAAGGCACTTGGCAAAACCCCTAAACACCTCTTCAAACAAATTTCCTAAGACATAGGAGACACTTGTGTCTACAGAATTAGCCCAGAGTATAGCACTTCTATTCAAGATAAAAGATACCCACTTGAAAAAATATTTGTGTCATATACGTATGCGTGTTTATGCATATGTGTACGCATGTATTTGCATGTACATACATACATATATGTATACATATGTAACATATATTCAGATCTGCGTGTGTACACACATACACACACATATATACACATATATATGCAAATATAATTCCACACGGCTCTATTTACACACACTTAGAAGTTACCTACCTGAAAGTCATCATAAGGGAAGAGCAGCATCTCCCTTAAACAGTCGTTCAGGATCTGTGTCTTCTTCTGGACGATGACATTTTCATAGTCGAGTGGCTCAATCAGCTTTGGTTTGGCCTAGAAGGTGAAAAGATAAGCAATTGGAACACTCTCATAAGATAAAAGTAACTTCTTAAGACTAAAGAACTTCATACATCCTACTCTACATGTTTTTGTACTTTCCAACTTTTCTACAATGAGAGTGTATCAGTTTTGCTATCAGGAAGAATCTGAAACAAGAGAAACAAGTTGTCTTCAAAGGAAAGAAAACACTTCATGGTCCTCATGCTTGTTTGGTTATTTAAACACAAAGGAGGCTATGGAGTCTGGTGGAACTTCCAGTCACGTCTTGGGTCACCCCTGGCTAGGTCAGTCCCCTTCTAAGCCTTAAGCTTTGCCAGAACTGCCCTGCTTGGAGGTCCAGCCATGGTCTGGCAATGAAGGCCACCAGCTCCAGCCGTGACCATCTCTTCTTGGCCCTAGGCTTAAAGCAATCCCCAGAGCTCACTATTTTATATAAAACTCTATGGAACTCATCTCTGAGTCTCAAAATATCCCTGTCTAACCTGAACTATCTATACACTTACATATATAACACCTAAACATAGAGAAATGTGAGCTGGACCAAAATCAGGCAAGCAAGGGAAAAAAGTACTTAAACCAGGGCTTGTGGGTGACCCCCAGGGGGTAGGGATGATCATCCCTGGAATGCACTAATCCAAAGAAAGAGGCAACGAGCAACTGGGAAAGAAAAGAGAGAATATGCCTTTTCTAGCTATTTCCAAACTTATTCTCAGTAAAAATCTCAGCTAGTTTTAGTCATTGCCACAGTGTTCAGTGATCACTTCCCACATGCAAGGCACTAACTGGGCTAAGTCAAGGATAAAGATATATATTCAACTAACTATAGCACAGTATGCCAAGTGCTTAAAAAGGCACACGTGCGCGTGTGCGCGCGCGCACACACACACTTATCAGAAGTAAATTCATTATATCAATAAATTCATTACTGCGAGATTATTTTTGAAACTATTAATAAAAAACATCTGATAACACAATTTCAACAAATGCTCTATATATTAAAATGACAATTCATATACAGATAATAAATTTAATAAAGACATCGGGTATGTGCCATCTAAATTAGGAATTGTAACTGAGACTTCTTTGTGTTCCCCAAATCTGTCTCTTTTCCTTCCAAATAGAACTGGACTACATTTCCCAGCCTCCCCATGGTTAGTGTGGTCATGTGACTGTCTTCTGGCCAACAGCGTGTCAGTGGAAGGGATGTGGTCGCTGCCAAGCCTGGCTCATAAAAGCCTCTGCTATAGACTGAATGCTTGTGCCCTGAAAACTCATATGTTGAAACCCAATCCTGAAAAATAATGGGATTAGGAAATGAGGCTTTGGGGAGGTGATCAGGTAATGAGGGTGAAACCCTCATGAATGGGATTAGTGTCCTTATAAGAGAGACCTCCAAGAGCTCTCTCGTCCCTTCCACCATGCAAGCGCACAGCAAGAAGACAGCATCCATGAACCAGGAAGTGGACCCTCACCAAACACTGAATCTGCCAGTGCCTTGATCTTAGACTTTTCAGTCTCCAGAACTATGAGAAATAAATATCTGTTGTTTAAGCCCCACTCTATTGATATTACAGCTGCCCAAGCTAGCTGAGATGGCCTCTCTCCCCTGTTCTCTCCCTATTCCCCTCTGCCAGCAGCATGCACAGGATCCAGCAGTGGACTCAGGAGGCCTGAGGAAAGGGTGAAGCCCCAAGACGAAAGGAGTTTGGATCCTGAATCACCTTGCTGAAGGCTGTCTGCTTGAAACAGGCACTGAGATAGCCTGAGAACAAGAACTAAAGCATCTACTGTGTTATGCCAATGAGGTTCTCAAGTTTCTTAATGAAGCAGTCAGCTTGCTCTGCCTAATATAAGAATAAAATGTTCATATTTAACTTCAATTACTTGATTTAGGTAGACTCTACATGACGTCATGATATGCTGAGGAAAAAACACAGTGCTCAGACATGTGCACAATTATTATAATTGGGTAACAGTACATGTTTATGGACGGAGATTGAAAATATATATACACAATCAAAAAAATTAAAGCTATCTTGTGAAAGTGTAGGTAATTTCTTCCTCTAAAATATTTGTAATGTTAAAATGTTTTTACATTCAAAAGAGGCCAAATAAAAGATTTACACAAGTAATTATTTTTAAGTAAGAACTGACACAAAATAAAAGTATTCTCCAAAATATTTTAAGTCAACTTAAATCATTTCTTCCTTTATTTTATTTTGTTATGTTGTATATAGTAATCAATCTACAGGTGCTTGTTGGCAAAATGGATCAATGTCACAATCAGTAACATTTTCTTTAGGAACCAGGACTATATTCCTGATAAAATCCAAAAAGGCACAGAGCTTTCTACAGTGACAGAGCTCAGGATTCTGACAGCTAAACTTCCATTACAAGGAGGTCAGAAGGAGAAAGACTGCAGGATGGAACAGACACTGTGCTCCCCCCCTGCCCTGTATGTGTCCAGCACATGACTGCAGCCAGCGAAGCCCAGAGCGGGTGACCTAGTTTTGCAGCCCTGGGCACCTCCACAGGCACTAGCTGGCCCAAGGGAATCCTCAGCTGGGTACCTCCCCTTCCAGCCCCTCAGAACAGATCATCAGCTCCACTCCCTCCAGGCCACAGGGTAAGGTCAGACTGCTTTCTCAGAAAACTGCCGCAGTGTTAGCCCTGGTTAGCAGAGGGTGCTGTGGGGACACTGCTTAGAAAGGGGCTTTTCTCAGGCTCCAGTGTTCTGGAATTGTTCCTTGGTTTTTGGGTTTTTTGCTTTGTTCCTATAGCCCAGCAGCCACTGGGGGCTTTCCGGGAGAGACCCAGTGGCGCACACCCTCCTGAAGTTGCACAGGCACCCCAGCAGGTGGTTCCCAGCCTCTAGCCCGCAGATCCTCAGCAGACTGACTTCTCCACTGTCCAGAGACCAGGGCCACACTCCCTCCACCTAGGCCTGAATCTTAGCCTTGGGTGCAGGTTTGGGGGGTGGGGTGGGGCAGGCGGGGGTTAGGGGGCTCTTCCCAGTTTGTGCTTTCCTTGGGTCTCTGCTCCCTGGATAGACTAGGCTTGTATTCTTAGAGCAGGGGTTGGCAAATGTTTTCTGTGAAGAGCCGGAGAGCAAATATTTTGGCTAACTTACAGTTTCTGTCATAACTAGTAAACTCTGCTGTTGCAGAGCAAAAGGAGCCACAGTCAACAAATGGGCACAGCAGTGTTACAATCAAACTCTATTTACAAAAACAGGCAACCCAGTGGTGTACGTCAACATCTCAATAAAACTGGCACGGCAGGGGGAGGGGCAGTACAACAGCCAGATTTGGCCCACGGGCCATAGTTTGCTGATCCATGCTTTAGAGTTACCCTTACTCCCTAGTAGTTGATCCCCTTTTACCAATTTAATAATTCTCTATATTAATTTTCCATGTTCAATCAACTGATGTGTTTTCTGCGTCTGGACTGATACAGACAATGTTTACAGCTTCTTAAGTGCATTTAATGACACTTCTCACCATTTGACTGAACTTGGATTTCTTAAATGTTTAGTAAATGAAAACAACTAACATATTCATAAATCAGTTTTGCTATTTAGCATACCAAATAACGCTTTTGTTAATTAGATAAACTACTGTTTTCCCCTGAAGGTATCTTGGCAGTATTTTATGTAACATTGTAGGTATTAGGATTACCTTGCTTTTGTGGGCCACTGTTAATTTTTGAGGTGTTTTCACACAGATGATCACACTTAATCCACTGTTAAATTAACTAGACAAGGAGGCCATCAGTCTGAGGTGGCAGTCTATGTAAGCAAACTGAAATGTAAGCCTGTAAATGCCTCAAGGTTAATGAAATCAAAACACTAAGGACAACCCAGCACAGCCAACTAGGCTTCACGCTAGTGCCAATCAATTATTCCTTTCTTTGCTTCTGCACTTTTCTTTATGTAAATCTCTTGCCAGCTCCTATCATCAGAGTGTTCCCAACCACTGGGAATTGGGTGTTGCCCAATTTGAATCGATTTTTGCTCAAATAAACTCTTGAAATGTTTAATATGCCTCAGTTTATCTTTTAACGCCACTAAAAGGTAGGCATGGAAACATCACTCCATTTGACTGAGGCTGGAAACTGAGGATCACAAATTGAGCTGATTGCCTGAGCGTCCCAAGTAGCCGGCAGACGGGACTAGAACCCAGTTTTCTATCAGTCAGAACCCTTCCTTCTCCAGGCTTCCTTGTTAAGGGTCTGTGCTCACCAATGCTCAACTATGGCACGTCTGTGGAGAGTTTATAAGCCAGCGTTTCTGTTAAAGACTGATGATGCATGTTAACCAGGAAAGCCCACAGAAGAATGGCATAAGGGAAATCTCAGGGAAGAATGAGAAATACAGGAAATCTCAGAGAAGAATAACACATCTTCTCTGGTCTTCGGGACTCCAGGACTGGGAAGATTTGAAACTTGTGCAAATCCTTAAGTTGCTCAACGAAGTGACTCCTGGAGACCTGACTGGGCAGAGGTCTTCGGCAGCTGCAGGGAGCACGGCCCCCGACAGGACCGCTGACTCCAAGGAAAAGGGGCCAATGGAGAGCAACTCACCTGCTACCTAAGTTAAGAACAAGGCAAAAAGCTCTTGCTTCAAACACGAATAACTGGCACAATGTGGATTCTACATGTGGATTTTAGGAGGAAGAAAGAAAGAAACTATCCGAGGAGAAAGGCTGAGAAGGGAGACTGACTGGTGAAGACAGAAAAGAAAAGAGACAAGAAGGAGATGGGGGAGAGAAAGAGACAAAAGTAACAGACACCTAGGCGTGGCAGAGGTAGAAGATGCAGGGATGGAGGAAACATAAGGGCAAGATAAAGAAGACAGAAAGAAATGACAGAAGAGAGGGGCTTGGGAGGCTTGAGGCGGACCTATCTACCAAACTGTGGGTCAAGAGCACAATCGCCTATTTTCCACTCTTTCTTTAAACTGATGATTCACTGGTTACAGCTGTTCAGTGTTCTTCAGCTCCACTAAGCTTTTCCAGCTGGTCACAAGTGTGGGGGACAGCCCACTAGTGTAGGAAACTGGCCTGCAGCATCACTGCTAACAGGAATGTACACTAACAGCAAAGTGAAATTAGGTTAATTATCAGACTGCCAGTCCCCTAGTCCTGGTTCAGAAGAAAGAGGTTTTATTAGCACAGAGCTGGCACATGGCCTTGGCTTTAAAGCCATCTCAACACACCTAAGTTCAATGCTTCTCCTGGTGACATAACTCCAAGAGTGTTGGGCTGCACCCCAGAGTCCTGCAATCCTTGCAACTGCCCGGCCATGAGGCCAGAGGAAGAACCTGGAGTCGGCGACATAGACATCAACGATTTACTGAACAGGGAATCCTACAAGCCAGAGGCCGAAGTCCCAGAGCAACAGCTGACCATGTACAGCTCACGGCAGGTAGGACACGACAGCAATCTTCGCTACACAGAGGAGGAGGATGCTATCAGTTATGGGGACATGACATCAGAAGGCTCCTCGGTTGCCAGGGGCACTGCTGGAACACATCTCCCTGCAGCTCTTTGGGCTAGCAACCGTAGTGAGGGCCGCGGTTTCCTGTTGATGACCAAACATACTGGAGCTGGTCTAGTCCCAGGGCTAGAACAGTCACTCTCGGACCAATCACACTGGTAGTTACTGACTAAACCGTCAACTTAGGAGAGGGAGGCAATCACGTGCATAAAGTAAGGGTGACACAGGGCAGGGTCAGGCAGGGGATGTACAAGACAGCAAGAGAGCAGCCATCTTATGAGTCCTGATTATACAAAGAGCTACTTTTTTTCTTTTCTATTGAGATAATTTACATACAAGTTCTTGATTTTTTATCTTCAAACGAAAAAAAATCTGAGTCCAGAATTACCCAAATTGATGAAGGGTCAATACTCCTAGAACGGCTCCTAGGCCATCGGAACTACCAGATTCCGGAACCCTGCACATTTACCAGTTTGAATTTTCAATATCCCAGGACACTGTGTCTCCCTAGGCATGATGGGGCTCGGCCAGCTCCCGAGTCTAGGACATTGAGAACATGTACAGTGCATGTACTGTGCATTTACAGTGTGTAGAAAATGTAGCTCAATCTACACATGAGTCCCTCAGCTTTCTCCCCCGTTTGGAGGTTAAAAGTCCTTATCTATGAACATTCAGTTCTCGGTTACTGTGAAGTCAGACAGGGCGAGGACTGTGGTACTTTCAGTCCACAACAGTCTACAACAGCGGTTCTCAAAGTGGGGGCCCGGGAACAGCACCTCCAGCATCACTTGGGAAGCTCACACAGATGTACATTCTGAGGCCCCATCCCAAGCCTGAATCAGAAACTCCAGGAATGGGGACCATGCTTGAACAAGCTCTCCAAGGGATTCTGAAGAACCCCTGGTCTATCATGATGACCCAGGAACTGTGCTGGAATTTGTAAATTTAGGGATGAACAAGGAACAAGTCCAGTGTTGAGCTCCCTAACCTCCTTGGGTTACAGACCCCTTTGAGACCATGGGGCCCCTCCCCCCAGAAATGTATATACACATTACTTTCTACATTTTATACCCAGTTTTGGGGGGAGGGTTGTCCCTCCCTGGAGAATAGCCATGGGACCGAGTCACAGAAACCCTGGACTAGTGGGACAGGCAGGCTCGTAAACACCTAATTCAGTATAGTGAGAGGTGCGGGCAGACGTTAATGCAGAGCTAGGGCGGGAGGTGGTGTCAATTACTGTCCACGGCTGCAAAGTTTCCTCACTTCACCAAGGAAGTGCTGCTTCACGAGTGCTGAGGGAAGAATGAGAATTCTTCAGGTGGGCAAGGTTTTGAACTCCTTAACGTGATGGCACAGCCCTCCTTGGGCAAGCAGGTGCACAGGTTCCAGTCACATCTCCAGCCCCGCGCGCCCATGACACAAGCAGTGTGGTTCACTGTCTCTGACAAGCCTGCTCCTGTCATTCCCCACGCCTATACACCTGTCAGAGTCCTACAGCCCTTCAGGCAGAGGTCCAAAGATGTTTTATTTTAGCAGCAGAATCCTTCCTCTAAAGAAACAAATCTGACAGAGGCAGAGATGCCGAAAAAGTTAAAGCGTAGTTGCTCTGGCCCCAGGGCATGCAGTGCATGGCCATATAACTGGGGCACCACCTCAACCCATTAAAAGGCAGCCTGTCCCGTCTCTGACCACTGCATCTGGGTTAGTAGCAGTCCTAGGGTGCAGTTCCTTCTGCCCTGCATTGAAATGACCCATGGACAGCTCATCTCCTCCACTATTAGTGCCTTGGGACAGGGCCGGGCCTCCTTATCTCTGTGCTCCCGCAGCATCTAGCCCAGGATCCAGAGACACATTGACTGTCATTAAGACAGCTGAATGCCCCTCACTTGCACAGACCCCTCTCCAGGCCCCATACACGTACGTCCCTGTTGAGTTCAATTGCTGCTTGGCATCCTGGTGTAGGAAGATTTACAGGAACATGGCCCACTATGTCGGTCCCCCAGTGTCATATAGGCAAATCGATATGAGGTGCAACACAGGGGCCATACTGCAATATAGGTACATCCCAAGGTGCTTGGGCCAGAAATGGTAGGAGGTGCTTGAGATTAGTCATTGCGCAAACTGAGAATGCCCCCAAATCACACAGCTCCTGTACAGAAGAAACCTAACAGAGGTTTATCCAATCCTAAAAGCTTATGTGATGTTACCAAATGTTGCAGAGCTAGAAGAAACTTTTCTAAGCTATGATTAATAAAATACAAAGTTCAACTAACCTTGCTACAGGAAAGACTGAACAACCTATTCTTGCCACACAGAATGATGATACAAAATCATGATCATATGAGAGGTAACAGGAGAATGAAGCCAAAAAATGCCAGGAAGAAAGTTATTACTGAGGTGTGCCAAGAGACTCATTGATAAAAATGTGTTTTCCTGTATTTCCGATGTTGATAATTTGGCTTTTTAAATTTTGTAATTTGTTGTGACTTCTTTTCAAATTCTAAATTATTCTAAACTCAAATTCTAAAACATTCACTTCCAGGCCAAATTTTGTATTTATAAATTTTATATTTAAAACTTCTAATTATTTTTCTTAAAAGTCCCCAAAATTCTAAGCTTCATTGCTCAGAAAACCTGGATCTGCCCTGATAGGGCCATATATGCCACACAGATATTGATCGAGTTGAAGGCAGTCTACAGTACAGTGCTTAAGAAAGCTGAGCTGTGCAGTTACGTGAGGTTGTTATTGGGCCTCACTGAGTTAATGTTCGACACAGCCTGGCAAACAGTAGGCACACAATAAATGTAACCATTATTATTATTATTAAATATGTTGCTTGCATGACAGTAATCTTAGTTTTTTGTTTGTTTTTGAGTGGGTGCTACACATACATTCAACTTCACCAATCTGTTTACAAAAACTTTCCTCTATCCTCCAAGGAACATATTAAACAGACAACAGTGGCAGGGACTCTCACAAAAAAAGGAAAAACAGAAGGCCGAATGCAGAGGAAACTATTAATATATAATAATAAATAGAGGTGACAGTGGAATTCAGGGACTGAGCCCAAAGAAAACCCGAATAGACGCTTACGTTATAAACTGAACTGAGTATTGATGAGGTTCGTGTCAGGAAGGGCTGAGAACAGTTGGGGGTCGGGAAGCACTTTAGACCCACCCGCCACGAGGGCAGCTCCATGAGATCAGCAGGATCTACACTGAGGAGGAGAGAAGGGGGGGGGTAAATCCCAAGGGACGCTGCTCATCGAGGGTTGTGTGGTGCTTCCGCAGGGCAGAAGATGGAGCAGAGTCACTGGGGCCCACACACGGTTTTCTATCAAAGAATCAAAGCCTTGGCTTCCTTGGAAGAGACTCACAGGAACAGCCTGAGGCCAGGGCCATGTGACCAGACGGTGGGGAGAAGCATCTCCACCTCAAGGGACATCATGGGCACAGGTAAGCCACTGACACCAAGGCCACCAGTCCCCATCTGCTGGTCAAAGCAGTGGGCAGCAGGCGAGCCTCCAGTGATCACGTGGCTCTCACGGGCGCCAAAGGGCGTGATCCACGTGCCCTCCCGTCCATCTCCCTCTGAGCCTCTCTGAACTCAGCCCTTCCTACAGCATTTGCTGCTCTGCGTCTGGCTGTTCAACAACCACGCAGATTGAAATTCCAGATCCACAGGCCATCAGAAGCCAGGGGATCTTCTGAGCGCCAAGAAAATGAGATTCCCCTGGAATCCAGCAGAACCGGAGAGCATCAACCCACAAATGAGTTCAGTGTTGGCCAAACATGTATGAAGCCTCAAAAACCATGGGAAGAGCTACACAAAAAGGCTTTCTGATTCTACTGCTCTTCCCTCTGACATGATAGCTTCCAGTGCACTTTCTAGTCATTTCTTGCCTTTGTGCGCCTGGTAATTAAATGTTAACACGAGCTGAAACCCTGAATGCCACTTCTTGAAATAGCAAACTGAGGAAATGGCAGCTCCTGGAGCACCCTATTTTAAGCAATGAGAAATGCATCGCTTCTGCTTATAAAGAATTTAGGACTTCCTTGATTTATCTGCAGAGCTATAAAAGCCACTCGACCAGCTGAGATAAAAATCCCTCACGGAACTGAGTCCATTTTCAAAATGGTGCACTTCTCAACATTGCCAACAGGACCCCAGCACTGTCGCTGGGGAGAGGGGGACGACACGGCCTGCAGGAAGGAGGAGAGGGCTTCTGCAGCCAGATGTTAATCAGCGTGGCCCCCGAGCCTTTCTGCACTACCGTCTTGCACACAACTCTCACTCACTCTATACTCGCACCGGGAACTTCTTGAAGTTGTCAGCTTTGAAGGAAAAGTCCTCAGCTTCCTATAATTAGGGTGGGTGCAGGAAATTAGCAGCTGCCCCCCTTCCTCATGTGCAAATGCTATTAGCAGTTACATGTTCCTTCTCTCCACAGATTTTCACTGAGCCTATCCATGCGCCTTGTGCCAGGTCTTTGGGACACTGAGATAAAAAGGACACACAGCCCCCACCCAAGAAAGCTCACAATTCCAGAGGGAAGGCGGATGTGTGAACAGTCCCGAGAAGAATGACAGCAGTGGGAACCCAGGAGTGGCACCTGACCCACTAGAATGAACCTGACTCCCCTCTCCCTCCCACTCCAGTTAGATTACAAGCTCCATGAGGGCAAAGAGTTCTATTTTATTTACTGTGTCTATATTATTTCTGCTTTGTCCAGCCCCTGAACAGCACCTGGCATAGCACAGGCACTCAGTGTGCAAAGGGGCCCAACAACGCGGGTGCTTCCTAAAGGAGGCGGTTAGAGCTGAGTGTAAGAGCTGAACGAGTCAGCCAGGATTCAGAGTGGACTGGGGGCTCCTGGCAGAGAAAATGGAGAAGGCAGGGAGTGCACTCACGGATGGAACCAGATTTTGTGGGGGCCTGAAATCTGTACAATCGAAGAGGGAAGGGGGTAAAGAAAACACAAAGTCATGAATAGGAAGTTGCTGGAGTCTCTTCCAGGGCCTGGTTGATCCCCTCTGAGCAGGGTGAGTTCAGGAAGCAGCGGGCAGTTCCGAATAGCTGGGCAGAGTTGCATGAAGGGAGCAGACGGCAGCTGGCCAAGGGCTTGGGGCACCAGTGTCTGCATCACTGGAAATCCAATGTGATGCAGAAAACTATGTTTACGAGAACTCCTTTCTGAAAGGGTACTCGATGCGGCTGCAAAGAATACATGGACAAGCCGCCTGAGGTCAGCAGCGGAACTCCTGGAATGGATATGCTTAAGAAACGATGGATAGTTACCCGCAGGGCCTTGGTTTCTCTGAATAGGTGGGAACACTGGAGTCAGAGACGAACAGCTCTGCACAAGGGGTCCCGTTTCACCTCTGCCCCAGGCAGCCCTCAGTTCCCCCTCTAAAATAAACAACTATCTAAATAGCATGTCGTTTTGGGTTTTTTTTTAGATTATTTATTTATTTTTGGCTGCGTTGGGTCTTCACTGCTGAGCGCAGGCTTTCTCTAGTTGCAGCGCGCTGGCTTCTCATTGTGGTGGCTTCTCTTGTTGTGGAGCACGGGCTCTACGTGTGCAGGCTTCAGTAGTTGCGGCACGCAGGCTCAGCAATTGTGGCACGCGGGCTCAGTAATTGTGGCTCGTGGGCTCCAGAGCACAGGCTCAGTAGTTGTGGTGCACAGACTTGGTTGCTCCACGGCACGTGGGATCTTCCTGGACCGGGGCTCGAACCCGTGTCCCCAGCATTGGCAGGCGGATTCTCAACCACTGCACCACCAGGGAAGTCCCATGAATAGCCTGTGTTTGAGGTCGTCCCAATGATTAGCTCACCTGGGGTACGCACATGTCTCAAAGCCACCCCTAGACTACAGCCTGTGGTGAAAGATGAGGCCACAGTGGCAGGCGGGCCATGTCGAGAAGGGCCCTAAGGAAGCCAGCAAACCGGTGAAGACTGAGAGACATAAAACTACGTCCATACATCTTCCAGCCGTGGAAAATGCCTCCCATCTCCTTGTAATACACATGGTCTTCTTCCCTTAACCCAGGACATTAGAACTTAGGAGACCATGGTAACCAACATATTGCTCCTTCAGCAATACATGCTCTTCTCCAGACTGTGGAGAAGTGTGTGTAGGAACAGTGGTCTCAGCAGCTGTTCAGAATCGTGCATGTTTAAAATGAGCAGGAGGTTCAGTAATACTAGAACTACAATTGTGCAAACATCAGAACCTGAGATTATCTGCTCTAGCCCTCTCGTCTTACAGACAGAGACACCTGGGAGCATGGATGGGAGTTAAGTGACTGTCCTAAGGTCCCAGAAAGAGTTGCTGGCAAAGCTGGGCCTGAATCCCAGGTCTCCTGACCCCCCAGACCATGCTCTTCCTGGGTCCCTGTTCTTCTTCTAAGCCTCTACATTTTAAATTTTGCAGGTTCACTGATGCACAAGCACGTGCTATAGAAAAGTGGAGGAAAAAGGGAGCCCTATCTAAGCTTGGACTGAGAAGAAAGCTCAAACCTGAGCATTAAACTGTAACAGCTGATGAACCGGAGAATGTCTAGAAGAACGCATAATGAACACCAGACTTGTACACATCTAAATATGTTTCTCATGCTGACATGTGGTGTTACACTCAGAACAGACTAACACCAAGAATAACACACTTGTGAATATAGTTTTTTATATTATAAACACTGATAAGATGTTGAATTCCCTTTTTACACAGTACTAAAAAGAGCACTCAAATGAGAAAACTTGTCACTGAGAGATTTTATTTAATCAGGCATGTCAGTATGAGCAATACCTGGACACTCAAAATCAATCAATTTAATGGAAGGATAAGTGCCTGGGTTTTGTATTTGTCATTTTTATAAATAACTGTGGTTTTCCAAAATTATTATCCTATTACTAAAATGAGCAGAATTAAAGACTCTATGAAAAACTGTCAAGTCAATAGCATCTAGAAAATGGAAAGGGAATTGAGATAATAATGAAGGTAATAACACCAGTTAACAAAAACCTGCACAACTGCTTGTATGTAGTCAGCTGTGCTCACTGGGGGTGCCAGAGAGAGCAAGGGATCTAGGGGGCTTCCTCTATGCCCTGTGCCTCTGGAGCACAAGGAGAGAACTGAGTGGAGAAGGGACCACCCTTGCCGACAGCACCTCAAGTGTCTTCTTTCTATCCTGACACAGGGCATGAGCCAAAGAGGGGTAAAGAAGGGTGTGAGAAGGAGAGAGAGAACAGGCGGAGAGCCTGAGGGACAGCTCTGCAAGCATCTCTCACACACACATCCATCCCAGCGACTAATTCTGGCTGCCATTTTTTCACATGTGCAAAGTGATGATGAAAGCAAAAGAGAAAGAGATGCACCATGGTAGGTGCCTAAATAATTCTATCTTAAATCTATACTACAGACTCTGTTCCAACTAATAATTTCCCTCCCCTTTTTTTTAGCATTATGGCCTGAAATTTTTAATTCTTCCTATGTCGATAAAAGTTATTTTCGAAACTGAAATAAAGAGGTTAAGTAATTAGGCTAAAGGGCTCGAAAAGCCAGATTGAGTCAGATTTCCAAACAACCTACTTTAAGCTACTTATCTGAAAATATTGGTGGCGGGGGATGGAATTCATAACACATTTCTGGTTCACAGGAGCTTCTGAGCATGTCATCACCAGAAAGGCAGTTCAGAGACCACCAAGGGCAGGTGTGGGGAGTTAGGATTGAAGTCCTGGTCCCCAAAATATTTACTACTGTTGCAGGTGGCGATAGGGGGATGGGGATTCCTTATATCAGTCCAGTGTTTCTCAAAGCATGGTCCCAGACCAGCTGCATCAGCATCGCCTGGAACTTTTTAGACATGCACATTCACCCTAGACCCACTGAATCAGAAATTCTGGGGGTGGGTTCCTGCAATCTGATTGTGATGTGTGTGTGACTGTGACGCCACCCAAGTTAGAGAACTACTCTACTAGTCTACCTACCTTTGTGTGTGTTTGAGAATTTCATATTAAAAAGTATTTTTTTTAAATCCTAGCTTGAGGGACTTCTCTGGTGGCACAGTGCTTAAGAATCCGCCTGCCAATGCAGGCGACACGGGTTCAAGCCTTGGTCCGGGAAGATCCCACGTGCTGTGGAGCAACTAAGCTCGTGCGCCACAACTACTCAGGCCCAGAGCCTGCGAGCCACAACTACTGAAGCCCATACGCCTAGAACCCATGCTCCGCAACAAGAGAAGGCACCGCAATGAAAGGCTGCACACCGCAACAAAGAGTAGTCCCCGCTCACCGCAACTAGAGAAAGCCCGTGCACAGCAATGAAGACCCAATGCAGCCAAAAATACATACATACATACATACATACATACATACATACATACATACACACATAAGGGAGCTTTCTAAAAAAAAAAAGAAAGAAAAAAATAATCTTAGCTTGACTCCTTGTTTGCTATGTGGCCTTGAGACAAGTTACTAAATCTCCATATCCACATCTGAAAATGGGAAAAGTACCAATTTCTCTTATCTTTATCACAAGGTTATTGAAGGGTTTCAATACACAGTGCCTGGTACAGAGCAGGACCTCACCAAATGGTGGTCACGGGGATCATACATAGTTAAGTGTCATTCAGATACAGGAGAATTTTAGTCCCTACAACATAAACATGCCTTTGCTGGATCACACATATATCTTCTCTTTAAACCTCCCCAAATTTCTTATGGTTGTATCATCACCATTTCACAGATGCGGAAACTGAAGCTCAGAGGGGTTACATGAATTAACAAAGGTCTCACAGATGGTGACCCATGGGTCTCCAGGCCCCAAGCCCAGGACCTTTCCCATCACCCACTAGCAAGACACGTGATGGAATTTCAGAGTTCCAGAACAGGAAGCGCTCCCCTAAATGCTTCCACTTCTCTTTGTATGAGAAATGCACAACACTGCTCTATACTGTGACGCTTCAGCCTGCACACCTCCAGCAAGGACAGAAATCTGAGCCTTTCTGCCCTGCTCTGAGATCTGGAAACGTAAGCTACACTGAACTGCCCAGGCTCCATGATCTCACGGGGGAGAGAGAAAAGGCAGAGTCCTTTCCTGAAGGATATTCATTTTCCATATCAAGTACATTACAAATCATACTCCAAACTATTAAATCTTCCTGAAGAATCAGGTTTGAATGTGAGGTTTTAATGCCATCAGGTAGAACCTCATTTACATTACCTCCAATACTTCAAGGACATGATCTTCACAAGGAAAACCCAACCTTAAACTTAAATCATGCATTTCCTCCCCACCCCATCCAATGACTCACCCACCAAAATGACAACTTTCTGGTTTGAAGTGTTTCTGCTATGGAATATGTAAGGTCATAGAGCTGCACCGTTCACTACAGTAGCTACTAGCCACATGTGACTATCTTGAATTCAGATGTGTTATAGGTGTACAACAGACACAAATTTACAAACACTTAGTATGAATAAAAGAATGTGTAATGCCTTGATATTTTATAAGGATTAAATGCCAAAATGATGATATTTTTGGAAATATTGGGTTAAAACTATATTACTAAAATCAATTACACCTATCGATTTTACTTTAATTTGGCCATAAGAAAATTTAAAATTACATATGTGGCTCAGGCTATATAGTTCTATTAGACAGCACTATTATAGACTGTATGAAACATATGTTTTTTTAACACACAGGTAATTTTTAATACTTCATGGCAAAACAAAGGACAGACCACTTCCTGAAATTTTCACTTGGGGACACAAGACAAATTTGGGAAAAACTACCCTATTAGGGACAAAACAGGTCGAGTCTTGGTCAAGTAAAGCAGGTGACCTACATTGTTCAGTGTTGCTAACAGGCCCCGCTTTCCTTTCTTTCCCCCCAGGAAGAGTGGTCTTCTTTGCCCTACATCTTGTAGGTCTCCACTACCCTTTCCACATATAATCAATTTACTGGGATTCTGGTAATAAGGTCATACAATGATTTTTTCCAAATGTTCTACAACCATTAAAGGTGATGTTACAGTTTCAGGTGTGGCTGATGAGAAGAAGTAGTACTCACATGGAAAGGGTGCTGGCTAAGAGCAAGAAATAGAAGAGTTTTGACCCTGGTCACCTAAGTTTGCACTTGTGTCCTCAAGTCACAAAGTGTTAGCTAACATTTTAATTTAGATCAAAAATAACAGAAGCAAAGGAGAGTTTGGGGGCACAATACCCACATCACATTTAGTCAAGCAGGCTCCTCTAGGTGCATCCTTTTTTACTTTTTGGCATTTCAACGTACTTGAATATTAGTGGCTAAAGTGATGAAGGTGGAAGAGGGAAGAATGAAGAGGGAGAATGATCCTCAGATCCTGTCTCCCCCAGAAGCCCTTTCTGCAACCTGTTCTTCGTATCCTGCAAAAGTGATGCTGAGAAGAAAAGAAAAAAAAGGCGGGGGGAGCTTTGACATTATGGCAGAGACAATACAAAGAAAACCATGGTTCCTGTGGGGCAGAAGCCCCCGCATTAGTGAGGGAGACTAGAGTACAAGCCTTAGCTACAACACAGCAGAGATGCATAATAACCTAACACGCTAGAATAATGATGCCATGATGGGCCACGGAGAACAGAGTCTATGGGAAGATGTGGGGAGAGAGTTTTAAAAGCTTCTTGGAGGAGCTGGCATGTGACCGGGACTTGAAGGATGAGGGAGAATGGTCGGGCAGTGAAGCCACGCCAGGCAAAAGAAGCACTGTGCCCGGGTGTGAAAGCACCCCCGGTTGAAGAATACAGGGCCTGGGTCAGGACGCATTTTGTAAAGTGCAGTAGATGAGGGAGACCTGCAAGCAAGTTCAGGGCCAACTTCTGAGGGTCAAGTGGGCCGTGCTTTGCCTTCTCTGTAAAGGCAAGTCAGGGGAGGGGTTTAGGGAGGAAATTAATAACCGTATCTGCGTTTTGGAAAGATTGGTCCGGTGGCACTTTGGAGCATGGCTCGAAGTAAGAAAAGACTGAATGGGGCTTCCCTGGTGGCGCAGTGGTTGAGAGTCCGCCTGCCGATGCAGGGGACACGGGTTCGTGCCCCGGGCCGGGAGGATCGCGCGTGCCGCGGAGCGGCTGGGCCCGTGAGCCATGGCCGCTGGGCCTGCGCGTCCGGAGCCTGTGCTCCGCAGCGGAAGAGGCCACAACGGTGAGAGGCCTGCGTACCGCAAAAAAACAAAAACAAAAAAAAACAAAAAAAAAAAAGAAAAGACTGAATGCAGTAAGTTGACCAGGGCAGCCAGACAACCCTCGGAGATGAGGAGTCTGGAGGACAGACACCACGACTACCTCCATCTGACAGAAACGCAATCTCAGCTTAGAAATGTCGAATGTTTAGAAGACACAGGACCCAGGACTCCTGACTGTGAGCGCAGGGCCCTTGGCACCACGAACTTCTGCTTCTCCCTTAGTAGTGACAGCTCTCCACGAAGGAGATCCCAAAACAGAATTTCAGACTGGCTCTTCCCCAAGCACCCGGCAGAGCACTCAGAGACCCACTAGTAAGCGGCACGTACATTTGTCTGGAAAGCGAGCACTAAAAACTTCTGAAGCCTCAAAAGGGTACTCTAAGAGCAACTTCGGAAGAGCTGTATGTATCACATTACAGGGATATTTCAAACTTCTGGAAAGTTGAGGATAAACTATAATTTCCAAGTCTTCTTGTTTCTAAAAATTATACTCAGTCGTGTCATCTGTAGGCTCAAGCCAGGTCTTCTTGCCTCTCTTGTACAGTAATCCCTGGTAACTGCAAATTTGCTACCACTTCTATTTATTTCTAGGTTTGCCAACCCACTGCACTCATCTTATTCATTACATTGGGTGGAAATCCAGTATCCCCTGTTTTACAGCTCCTACAACTCAAAACCCAAACGATTTTGGATAAACTAAGCTTAGAACCTGAAACTGAAACTCTAGGATCTGGATCTGACTCCATCACAGGTTATTATGGGACCAAAGCTAATGACCCTGAAATACAGAGCTTTAGCCCCAGAAGAGACCTTCGAGATTATTTACTACACACTTCTCATTTTACAGACGAGAAAAGTACTAAAGCCAGGGCCGGGCTGGCACGGAGTTGGGGAGGGAAGGGTGGTCATCCTCAGAGATTGAAAGGCAGATTCCAGACCAAACCTGAATCTGGTCTCCAAAGTGCTTTCTCTGAGACCACCCAACACCACCCACTGCCTGTGACATAGTTCTGCTATCTTGTATTTAGCCACTACCTGTCAAAGGGTAGAGCGCACTGGGCAAATGGCAGCCTCCTCTAAACACTACGGGGACCACGGTGCCTATTCTACTGATTAGGGAATAAACATTTCAGGGTTATCCTGGATCGTGCTGTAAATCAGTTAAAAAAAAAAAAAAAATCTAGGGGGGGAAATAAGATGTCTCCAGACTGTCAGACATTCCACCAATCTGTGCTCCTGTATAACGTTCCGGGAAGATGATAAAACGGGACACTCAAAAGGAAAGTGACGTAACTCCCAACTCCATCTTGTTCACGTTTCCAACTTCCTCAGGCATGACCATCCTCCTCTTTATTTTTCCGAGCTATTCAACTGCTGTTGTTCTGTCACTTTGAAACTGGCCTTCCTCTAACAATTTAAAAACTTTTTTAAGGACAGAGAATTTTGAACCCCTCTTTTCCATCTTTATAATCCCAATGTCAAGCATAAGGAATACACTCATTTTTGTTAATGAATCATACATATGTGTTCACTTATGGGTTCTGGAAAACCTGACTGGCAGCTTAAAACCCAGGCTCTGTCACTTCCTAAATGTATGACTTTGTGCAGGTTACCTAACATCTCTGTGCTCAGTCTTCTCATCTGTAAAAAGACTAATAATAACAGTACCTGCCTCCTGGAATTGGGAGACTAGCTGAAATAATGTTTAAACAGGTTTAAAACAGTGTCTGACACAAAACGAGGCACTATATAAATATTTTCTATTTTTATCCTTACAGCGGAAAAAAAAAAAAAGAAAGAAAGCAATTGCTATTACCTTGTTATAGAAAAACAGTGACCAGCCACTCTGCCTCCACGATGATGACAGACATGAGAAAAGAAACTCATTGGGGCTGGGTGGATTTTTATGCTCTGTACGAGCAAGCCTCCCAGAAGACATGAGTGGCTCAGCGCTGTAACGAGGCAGTGACACGAGCTGTGGAAGCTCCTTCTCTGGGGTAAGAGAAGCATGCACTTCCCAAAGATTCCTTCCACCAACCGCTCCACAAAATACGGTGCAATAGCTGGGCCTCAATCACACAGACTATTCATATGAACAGAGGTCCCTATGCCTTCAGTAAAGCAAGGCTAGGCCTGCTTTAGGTGCTAAAAAATAGAATGTGTCCTTGCTGGAGCTGATGATGATTTAGGTGTTTTCTGCCTAAGTGGAAAAGGATGGGTGAGATTAACACTCACTGTGCCTAAAAACTACCACGTGAAAAGCATTTCTGAGGAAGGAAGCCCCTCATTCCCCAGACCTTGCTGCCTGAGGAGAGGGAGCGTGTATCTCACTCACCCCGGTATCCCCAATGCACTACCCAGTATGTTTGACAAACCTCAGTACTTATAAATGTGGCTGAATGAACAAACAAACAAATGAAGGGGAAAACCAAAGAGCATAGTGAAGGCTTATGGCTCTGAATCAGTAAAATGTCCTGTTGTTTGTCACCTGGGAATATGTCATTACACAGAGCTTGAAGGAACTTCCTTCCTTTACCACTCAATATTAAAAAAAAAAAAAGAAACTACATATTAAGTATCGTCAACATAATATAATTAATTATTTCTAAAGACTTCTATAGAGATGCAGAAAAACTTTAGAAGAGCTTTATAAGTATAATTTAATTAACTCAATCACAGTCCTCTGAAGTCTTATAGGATATTGACAACAACATGATCATTACCCATAAGCTTAGCCTTCAGGGTTTGTACCTTAATTCGTTTCTGCTATTTCTAGAGTAATTAGAACTTAAGGGAGAAAAGGTTTCTCCAGGTAACGCACTGACTTGTCCAACCAGCAGCCCAGTCTCCTACTCCTTTCTACACTGGTACACATGCTCCTTTCTCATGTGGTCATTTAGCTAATCATTTGTTCTTTAAAATGTTAAAATAAGAACTCAGATTCAGTGTTTAACACTTGAAGATTCCAGAAAATTATAAAAAATTGGGAATCCCCTGGCAGTCCAGTGGTTAGGACTCTGCACTTCCACCGCAGGGGGGCACTGGTTCAATACCGGGCCACGTGGTGAAGCCAATAAATAAAGTTCTGATTGCTGTTTTTTAAAAAAAGAAAAATATCAGAAATAGAAAAGGTGTTTCTGAAAAGATACTTCTTTAAAAATACCTAAGGAGCATACCTAACACGTGAAAACGCAGCTCTCTCCATCTTCACATCTTACAACCTTCAAAATTCGCAAAATAAGACCTGTGCTGCAGTCCTCACCCGCCTCTTGAAAGTAACCCAATGCAAAGGCAACACACAGGACATATACCCCAGCCACTTCTGACTCTCTGAGGCCACACCCTTTTCCTCTAAATTGTTGAGCTGTAACAATTAGAATAAATTATTTCCAGGAATTACGTTAGAGTTTGGGGGGCAAAAATAGGTATTCAAATTCAGTGGGGTAACTAACTTGTAGACATCAAGAATATCCTGATTGTTCCCCTATTAGTCATTCACAACCCACAAAGTCATTTTTCTATAGGGTTGGCAGTGAGCCTGGAGAGGAATGGGGAAAATTCACCATGTACTTCCTCCTGTTTATTGTCACAGTGAAGGGACATGACCTACCTGCATAGGTGCCTGTAAGTTGAACCTTGCAGCCTCTGAAAATCCGTAATGTCCAAACATATACTTCTCTTAGAAACATTGACTTTACCTAGCATGGAACAAGTAGCCACTGCTAAGGGAAACTTAACTGTTGCCCTGGCAGAGGGGAAAGAAACACTGACTTCTGATAGAGGTTTTACAGAAAAAGCACTTCTGTCCAGCATAAGTGCTTTCAGATACGTTTACTAGTACATTCACTGTTAGTCACTCACAGCCCACAAAGCCATTTCTCAATGATTATACATTGCACTAATGGCAAAGAATTGGAAACAAATGGAATCAAATTATGGTACAGCCATTAAAAAGGATGGCATAAATCTATACGTGGTGACAAAGAAAGATGTTCTTGATATGTTCTGGGAGAAAATTAATGCATAAATTTATAGTACAATGCATTTTCCAAACACACACAATAAGTTATATTTTTATGTGCACAGGAGAAAGTTTTACACCAAATAATAAATGGCGGGCACTTTTGGAAATTAAAGGTAAGGGCACTTTACATTTCCCTATTTTACACTATTCATATTTCTAATTATATGCATTAATTACTTTTTTGCTTTCTAAACTACGTAATATTTTCCCCAAGGAGTGATTGTGTACATAACTAAAACCAGCCAAAACTTGATTTCAAAGTAAGTTACTTACAAGTAAACATTACAGACTTGGGGATTCTCAACAGGCACACGGGCTACTAACATAATAGTAACGAACAGCACTGCAACACACAGATCTCATGGCTGTGCTGGCATACTTTTAAAAAATCATCTTGCAGAAAAGCTGTATTCCGAACAGTGTGCTGAATTCTCATTTGTTGTGGGCAGTGAGAATCACAGGTAAGGAGATCTGCCCTGGGCAGAGGCTCTGCTTAAATATCCTTGCTTCTCTTATCTGGTAGTAGCTCTTTTTATCTTGCTTAGTTACCCCAATGGAATAAGAGAAACACCATCAGATAAGAAAAAGCTTCTTGTTGTATCACTGTTGCCTTCCCCTCTCCCTCACACCTCTCTCTGCAGGTGCACGGGCCAGAGCTCTCCATGCTGCCAGAAGCTTCTGGGTCCCCACAAGCACTCCCACCAGGTGCAGCTGCAGCCAGCACAGCCTTATCCATTACAGTGGAAAACGTACTCCCCGTGGAACTGCCTGGAGTGAGATTTGACCTAAACAAATAACTGGGACATAAGCGGCTGATTTTTTGAGCACAAGAAAGAGAAGCAAGTTTTTTAAAAGTCACTTGGGTGGTTTAAAAAAAAAAAATCACAGAGCATCTTTCTACAGTGTATTTAATCCTCTGGACAAATATTTCTACACATCTGGAGAATCACTGACAAAAGATTTTTAAGAATATTCACAAGGGAACCCAAACCACACAACTTCCTCCAAGAAATCATAAGCGACATCAGCTGGGAGCTTTAACCGGTTAAATCTATTACTGCATGGAAGCTGCTCAAGCTTCTCAATGGATAAATGAACTATTGTGCTAGCAGAATGGAATCCAAGATAACGAATAACATCTCTAAACAATGCTGGGAGCGGGGAGGGGGGCCTAAATCTCTCAGATGAAAACCTACAGTGAAAAAGCCCATCACACTTTACTGACTTTCTCAGTTCGTGGTTAGCAACATAATTTTGAAGGCAATGCAATATAAGGCAGTCTCACAGGTCAAAGGCAATTTAATTCAAATCAAATCCATTACAGAGAAGTTTAAGTTCAGATTCTTAAAGACATTAATTGAAAATTAAATTCATTAACCAAACACTTTATAACAGCAAATGAAGCTCCGTGTTAAAAAAAAAATCACTATATAACATTGCTAAGTACAAGTTTAACAATCCCTTTAACAGATCATTTGAAAGGCTCAATTGTCCCCACCACAGGGCATGTTGGTGGTTTTTTGCAGTTTGCTTAAAAAATTATGTGCCTTTATTGTACTAAAGAAATTCCGAGAGAGAACCACAACCTACTCACTGATGATAACAACAAAACCATTTTTCACATTCCTCCCTTACAAAGTCTACCGAAGCACTTAACCAAACTGCTCTGAGTTTAGCTAATGTTAAAAATAGAAACTTTTCTATTAACTGGTTCAAAGCTTAGGTTATTTCTTACTTTGCTCAATTCAAGGCAAACCTGTTAAAATGAGTGAGAATACATGTAACTAACTTCAGCAGTTATGTTCCTTAACACTCCCCCCATGTCATCATCATAATTTTCACAATCACATAAACACATAATGTAAATATGTTTTAATTTTGCAAAAGACGTTTTTCAATCCTATAAAAGGCAATTACAATGTGCCTCTTGGGTTTACGTTTGACAACAGTGCAGCTAGGTGAGACATGAACAATACATAGTTGTTCTATACAAAGGAGCCTCCTGGAAACCACATTCACCCACGAAACATCAACATATCTTTCCTCCCAAAGAAGAATCAAAGTGGAACTGAAGTCAATCTACAGGAGGAAACAGAGAAGAGAGTTCGCCAGAAACAGGCAAGGCAAGTTTAAAATCAAACCAGAGAGCCAGAGGCCCCGAGCATGCACACGCAATAAAAGCACTGCGTGGAGAAGACAGCAGAAGCCCCGTGGATGGGGCCCTCTTACCAGCACTGGCCCTGGGCTCTCTGCTTCCACTTCTCCCTGGGCTGCATCCTTGCACTGCAGGGGGGACTCGATCACCAGCTCCTTTTTGACATTTCTACTACTTGTCCTGAATTTATCAGCCTGCATCCTCGGCTGAAAACACAAGTCAGAAAGTCTGGCAACTGGGACAGCTGCGAGTCCTTGGCTGTGCAAGGCACCAGCATGCCAGGGGCCTGAGGACAGAAAGGAAGCTGACTTCCCAGGCACAAGTGGTCAGCCCTGCCGGCTGGGTCTGCAGAGCCCGCTAGGGTGGGAGGGCCAGCCTCCAGGGGTGTTACTACTGCTCGGAAAATGGGAGGTTCCCACTCATCGGCCAAAGGAAAACAAACCCCAAACTGCACAATGCACAGTGCACTGCCTCTTCGATAAAGGCCGGCCTCATCGTGCCTGCTCCACGCAGCGTGGGCCACATCCACCCGAATCAGAATAGTGCTGTGTTGAAAAGAAAACCAGTCACGGTTAGACTCCTTCGTAATTACTTCAAATCCGGAGCTGAAGAGAAGCTAGGTCATCTGGCTGTTCTAAAATTCTTAGTTTTCGGATGCTTTCCTTCGTGTTATGGCTCAACACCAAATGCCTGGCTGATGATCAAAGCAGGGAGGTGCAAACACCAAGGGGTTCCTGTAGCCGGCACCTCATGCGTGCAGATGTAAGTGAAGAGTTTCTCCCTGCACGACAGCCCGCGGCACACAAACTTAATTTACCTACTATTTTATAGTAGATGAAAGAGGAGGTCATCACACATTTTCACAAGATACCGCATGTCACAGTAAATTAAACAAAATACTACTTTAAATCCATCAATATGTATGTGAGTACCAATTTTAATAAGTCTGGTACTAGGTACTGAGAGGATCACAGTAAAAATATAAGGCAGAGTAGAGTGTCTCTCCCTTCCGGGAGTGTCAGAGCAAGTTGAGAAGGCAAGATTAATAGACATCATAAATAACAGATTCATACAATTAATAGAGATTTACACAAAAGCACAGGAAAGTAGATGGGTCACCATCCCATGGTTCAATGGTGATAGCACTTAAAATGTGTTTTCCCAAAAGCCTGCTATTTTAATCATTTCTTCAAATTACTAGTGAAGTAACTTTTAAATCATCTCAGGAAAAACCAAAACAAAAGTGTTAAGGGATTTATTAATAAACTACATGGAAAATGCACATTAAGATGGGATTAAATATTAATCTGTACTTCCTGGGATGCTGCAGATTTTCTCCCAATCAGTTATTCTTCTTGTTTCACTGAGACTGGGGAGAATTTAGCAAGAGTAATAATAGAAGTAGAAGTAAACAATGGAACGAGGTATCACTTAACAACAAGAGGTGCCACAAGGTATACAGGTGTATCTATCCAGGAAAATACAGAAACTATCACTAAGGTATAGGTACAAGTCTCTTCCTCTCCCGGTCAAGTGACTGAGGCTGAGAGGGCTCCGAGGGGGCACTGGGGGAGCCAAGATGGCGCCCTATGTCCACACGTTCTTCTTCCCACCAGGGCCCGCAAGGTCACCCCAGTCTCTGTCACTCAAACATCAGGAATCTTTCTGAGTGTGGATACTATTGGGTAATGAGTCACAAGGGTTCTACGAGTCCATTAAAAAAAATCAGTAGTTTCTATAATATTTTTTTAAACTACCCAATTCCTCAACCTTGGGTAATCTTTCAGGGTAATATAAACTCACCAAATCTGTGTTCCAAAATAATACAATCTATGGATTTTTAAAATCTATCTTTGGGGAGGGGACTTCCCTGGCAGTCCAGTGATTCAGACTCCGTGCTTCCACTGCAGGGAGCACAGGTTCGATCCCTGGGCTGGGAACTAAGATCCCACATGCAGCACAGTATATCCAAAACAACCAAACAAAAAAACCCACAACAAAAAAATTAAAAAGAAAAAACAAAAAAATTGTTTTTAAATCTATCTTTCAAAAGTTACAAGAGGATAGAAAAAAAAACCCAAAGAGCCTGTAACATAAATATAGATTTGAAATAAGTTAAATCAAAACTTAGAAATGTTCTATAAATCAGAGGAGGCAAGCCATAAGCACTAAACAGACAAACTGAGCTCTAGTAAAGCACAACATAACCAACAGTTGGAAAACCTTTTCAAAATGGCTCGAGATGTTCTAAAAAGCCCAATTCTTCCTCAAATCCCCATCATCATTAAGCCAGCAGAAGTTCTAGACTTTAAGGAGAGAACTGCTCTCCTATTTATTGGGTCAAAATACTCTGACATTCTGTAAGTAATGAGAAGGAATTTAAAAGGTTATTTATTTTATGAACACTGTAAGTGCTCACTGTGTCCCAAACCCTGCAGAGGTAATGTATTTAATCTTTATAACAACCCTATGAAGTAGGTAACATGATTATTCCCATTTTACAGATGAGGAAACTGACGGGCAGAGAGGTTACGTATGTGCAGAAGGTCACACACTGCATTGGCAGTATGGATGCAGTGTACACACTCTTCACCATGATGCTATGGTGAACCAGTTTTCTATTCCAACGATGCCAACAGCTAAAAAGCACAAATAGGTAAAAGCTACTGATCAACGATTAAAGATAAAGGCAGCATCTGGGTTTAATCCAATCGAGGTAATTTCCGTGAAGAGGTAAAACTGTAAAAATGGCATAGCACAGTGCCTAATACATATGTAGGTATTTATTTAATGGTAATTACTATTGCTGCTGTTGCTATTCCAATCTGAAGAAATTAACCTTAGTCTTAAATTCAGGACTTTGGCTGTGTGATCTGAAACGACAACTCCGCCTACTGTGTTGCTACAACACATCACAAAGCGCTTAGGCAATTTAAAATCCACCGCTCTTCCCTCTTTGCGGCTTGATTGTGACAACAGCCTTCAAACAGTTGTCTTGATCCCCCTGTTTGCATGCCATGAGCATCTTCTTCTTTAAGTTTTTCTATACTTTTCAAAACTTTAGCCATGAATTTACATTTCTTTTGTAATCAAGGAAAAAACTCTGAATTGGCCCTGAGCTTCCAGGTAGCCAAGACAGAAAGGCAAACATAATCAGTTCCATAATTCATATCAAAACAAAAAAACATACCAAGCTGTAAGGCAAGTAAATTTTTTGAAGTTTCTCACACAGAGAGTTACAGAAAAGAGAACTGATTAATGTCTAGACAAGGTTCTCAACATGTTTATAGGAAATGCAGCAGCAAAATTCACACAGCTTTCTCACCACCACCTCAGAGCATTATACCGAAATCCCAGATAAAGGAAAGCAGTTGTGAGAGCAAGACATTAGTCTAGCCTGTCACCTTCGAGTGGGTCCACTTTTTAAGAAAGAAGGAAATTCTCAGGACCTAGAGGAATGGAGATACTACTGTCACCAATCCTGCCACCTAACTTCTCAGGCAATGTAAGGGGCCCTTGTTCGATTCTGCTCATTGAAGACAGACCAACACTTTAGAAGTCTGCCTGTCAAGGGGAGGCACACAGTACAGAATTTAGCATCCGAACCTAAACCAACAAGTAGGATGTGGTTTCTCTAAGGGATTCATGAGATCGATGTCTGAGGACATGAGAATGACACCTGGTCACAGCAGCCACAAGAGGAAATGCCATCTTAGAAGGACAGGAAGTATGTGGTCAAGTTCTACTTTACAACATTCAAAGAACAAGGCATAGGCTGGACCTCTGGATTCAAATCCACAAACATTCACCAAGCTCCTAACTCTAGCGACCTCAAGTTCTTTCACACACTAACCACTTTAACTCTTGAAATAACAAATACGTCTATCAACATGCATTAAGAGTATAGAGTTTTACTGTTAAAACAGAATGGAGTAAAAACCATGGGAAAGTAGGAACATTTCAGAGACAAGATGAAATGGATGTTTCTGTATATGGGTTTCAGCTCTCAGATTTTGATATACATACAAATTATTATACAGGTTGGGTACAAAAAAAACATGAAGACTTTACAGGAAATTTAAGGAATTTTCCAAGGGTAATTTTTTACTATAAGGAAGGCTAACTTTAGACTCCAAAGCCCCCATCTTCCTCCTCCCACCGTAAGATGAAGTTCCATCACATTCTGAAAAGCAAGAAGTTGAATAAAGGACCCTTTCCCCCAGAGGACATCTCAAGACCCTGTTTACATGCCACCTTCCCTCTGAAACTCCCTGGATCCTCCTGGCCAGACTGAATTAGCTCCTCTTCTGATGCCATCTGGGCATTAGTTTCATTTACCTCCAATCTTGGAGCTTTTCACAGTCTACCTTTTACTAAGTTTGTATGTGCCGCACTCTTCAGTGAGACTGTAAATTCATGGGGGCGGGGACTGTATCTTAACCACCTCTGAGTCCCCAGTGTCTGAGGTACTGCAAGCATTCAAAACATACTGGCTGAATTGAACTCTTATGGCAGTTTTATGTCACCGTTATCTTTAGCCCTAAAGTGCAATTTGGTGGTTGTAAAGTTATGCAAATATTTTCATTTGTTAATGACCCAAATTAAGGCAGAAGCATTCAACTGTTCATAAACTGAAACCCAACGGATCATTTACTAATAATTAAAATGTTCCTTTCTCCCAGCTAAGAAAATGTTATTCTGCAAAACTTGCTAGACATTTTTAAAGACAAAGGTATCCTTGGAAACAGTGTAAGTGAACCTTTAAGAAGTACAAATAAACTTGTTTTTAGCAATGAATTATATAAAAATTCAAAATGCATTTTGCTGTACTAGTAACTATATAAAGAATGACTGTGCAAGGAATAAATGTCAATTAACTCAACAGAATTTTTTTACTCTCCTATTAGAGGTTCTTGGCATATCAGGAGGATATTTAAAATATAACAATTAACTTTAAAGGCATATATATATATATATATATATGCCTTTAAAGTATATGTAAAGTATATTTGAATAAATAAAGTGTACTCTACTTTGGAGTAGATAAATACATATTAGATATACTCCAAAGTAATCATTCCTTTTCTCTTTTGTGGGAAAATGTGAAACAGTAAGAAAAAATTATTAAGAAAAATTGCAAAAAGGAGCAAATGACTGAAGATTTTCCACAGTGTATGGGTCAGCTTGCTAGCCAGAGAAAAGAAAAGGTGTTGGGAATATGATCTGTCCCTCTGAGAAAACAAAAATATGGTACACAGAAGTAGCAGAACAGAGTACAGGACAAGATTGGAGGCAATGGGTGCAGGGAGCAAAGTGCTAAATAGTCAGTAACAGTACAGGAGGGATATGGTGACAAAAATGCAGGACAGATGTGGGGACAGGTAGAGGTGGGAGGGGAGAGGAGAGAGGGTTTCTATACCAGACCCCTGGGGCCTCTTAGAAGAGTTAATATCAAAAGTACATTCTGATATAAAGTCTGATGCTCACCTCAGTGACTTCTGTCATTAGAGATTTAATCAGATAATCACAGAAACGAGATACACATCATCATCTAGCCTAGTGTTTCTTAGCCTGGAATCCAATGCTGAACTTGGGAGGAAAGTAGTCCACGAACCCTCTAAAATTACATCCAAAATTTCGTGTTCCTGTAATTTCTGAGGAGAGAAGCCCCTAGAGTTTACCTAGTTCTTAGAGAAGGGACCAAGGGAAGACCCTCCACTTACAGAATAAGATAACGGGTCCAGAGGGACCAGCCAGAGTCAACCAAAGGTTTAAGATACAAAGCTCTTCACTTTAGCAGGTTCAAATTCAATTTAAGTAGAGATAAAGCAATTTAAATGGTTTAAGTGGTTAAATAAACAGACCATTAGATGGCAATCAGCAGTGTCAACACCTGCAGTCTTACTCATTTGCTGATTGACGGCCAAGTCAGCAAATGAGTCATCAGATGAAGCCTAATGCCCAGGGGACACCCAAAGGCCAACACAGTAAACCTCCAAACAGAGCAAATAATAGAAGCAATAAAAGTTATACTTTTTGAGAACTTTTAATGACATTGAGGAAATGCCCACAATAATACACATATACAAGACTGAAAACAACAGCAACAACAAAATGTGACTGCTGGTTACTTCTGGTATGTAACATTATTAGTGATTTTATTTTTCTCACTCTTGTTTTCCAGATTTTCTTCAAAAGCACTTATCACTTCTAGAGTTAGAAATAAACAAGTATGCTGTATTACAAGGTAATGGCATAGAGAAAGCTCACACTGAGGTTTCAGCCCCACTATACTGCTCAACAGCTGTGTGCTCTTAGAGAAGTCACTTCACCTCTCTGGGTCCCACACACTTTACCTGTAAAACAACAGAGAACTTAACACCAAAAGATCTTTCCAGCTCTACATGTCTATAATATTAACTGTTAAAACTTCCCCTATTGATGGCATTTGGGGAGAAATAAACCATCCAAATGGAATGTTAAACATTTCAAAATCATATTGCCCGACTACACACAGAAGAAAAACACAAAGACTAAAAGGTAGATATATGTCTAAACATGTCAGATCCTCATTTCCAACAGAGCTGGGGCAGAGCTGACAGGCTGGCAGAGGACAAGAACTATAGGATGTTCTATTGGTGAAGAAGCAGGAAGGGGAGGCCTGCTGCCCTCTCTCCCCAGGGAGGGTGAGCCCACAGGGCTGGGACAGTGGCGGACAGGCCCTAAAGAAGGCTCTGTTTTCAGATGAGGAAAGTAAGATGGGCAGAGTCCTCCCATTTCTGCTGGCTGCTCTCTGGTACCAGCTGTGGGAATCTAGAACAGCGACTTCACCATTTGGGGGCCCAGTTCCCTCACCTGGAAAACAAGGATCAGAAAGTCCACCATTATTATCCTAGCTAGATATTGTTCACTCCCAAGACCCAGGTGGATAATGGACGTGTCCCACCACGTGGAGGAACGCTGCCTCCAACAGCTGTGAATGATCTAGAAGCTTCTCAGTAAAGACAGCCTTTCCCACCCGCAGCATCCCCTTTTCCTGCCTCCATTCTTGCACAGCCCCCATCACCATCTGGCACTCTATATTCTGTTTTCTATTTGTTTAGTGTCTGTCTAACTCCAATTTAAAAACAGAAGAAGCTCTGTGAAGACAGAGGTTTTTGTCTATCTTGTTTACTGTTCTATTCCTAGAAGAGGGTAGGTGCTCAAAACACATTTATTGGATGAATCTACTAAAGGGTCGGGAACCCCTCAGTCTGGATATAGAGCTCTTACATTCTGCATACCCACAGTTTTTCTGTGAACTATTTATTTTAGTCACTATAATGATAATTCGCAGCCAGCAGTGTCAATGATTTGTTTCAGAGATGGAAATTTACAAAGCCAAGAAAAACATAATGTGCCTGGGATTCCTCTCAGGAAATGAAACTCCCGGCCTGAGCTACCAAAGCCGGGCCTGTTGCAGCCTCAACCTTGACTGGAGCATGTGTTATCTCCCCTCGGCAGCTTTGAGCCCTGGGAGGGGAGACGGCTATGTACTGTGTACACAGTAAGTAATCCATAAATGTTTGCTTATAGAAACAAAGGATGAAACTGCCTCACCTTGGTTTGATTTATCACAAACTCAAGCATCAAGGGAGTTCACACGAAGTTGAATTTTCTAACTTTCCTCACCACGTGACAAATACTGAGGTGAAGGGCCAGAGAATGCATGCTTGGTAAGAAAAAAATAATCAAAACCTTTTTTGAAAGCACTAAAGTTTTTCTTTCAAATGCCTTATTTGGTTATAAATGGAAGACAAATGTCCACTCTTTCACTTCTCCCCATATCCACCTCTCAAAACAACATAAGGAAAAACACGAATAACCACGCCCCAGGTTTACAGGTTTCATTAAAATATTTGTGTATGTTAATTTACTTAAAGCATGTTCCATCAGTGTTTATAAGGCGCAAAGCCGGGGGACCATCTTGATGCCTGCATCTCTAGACGACAGAGATGGGACAAGCAGGAAGAGGTCACAGGGCTCTGATTACTCCCAGGTATCACAGTTCATGGCCATCAGCTCCCTAACAAGGGGGAAGGAGAGAGAACGGGTCCAGCCAACACTGCACACCTACTTCTGCAAAAAGGAAAACACTCCCAGGCTGCAAGGGGCAAACCCACCATGAGGAAACTTCGCAAAGGGGGTGTGGAGTCTCCTCCAGAAGATCTGGCCAAATGTAGCCTGCATTTAGAAGACAATGATCATTTACAATCATACCGGTTCCCTAACAATAATTGGGAAGTCCCCTCTTTTAAAAAGCAGTAGATTATGTCCCTTCCATAAGATAAACTCATCAGCAGCCAGGATGATGTGTCCTTCTCATCCTGCTGCCTAAATGAGGGCCCTCCCTCCAAGCTCATTGTGACTGGTTTCCTTTGTGAAATTAAGAGACTGACAAGGAATAGAAAATAAAGCCGACAGTTTTAGGGGGCTCAAATGTTATTCCTGGACAATACATCCTGACAAGTCAAAGCTTCCCCCCCGAGTGCTTGTAAAAATACATAACTAAACTAAATGAATTTTTCATAGATAAGCTACAAATAAAGGTGACCAGAGGTGGAGATACAAACAAGGCAGGTGGGGAGGGCAAATGTCAAAGGAAGGCAGGCCATCAGAGCTTCTCTTCACTGCCAAATCAACACACACACATCACACAACTCAGAAACCAACAGTGGTGGTGGTGGTGATGGAGCTGCAGCATCTCTGGTCCTGTACTGAAGGTTGAACAGTCCAGTGTTACTTCTGTCACATTTCTAAAGTATTACACATGCAACACAATGGACTTCAGCGTTCCCCTCCCACACAAGGGAAAAAACTCTTCTTCCAGGAAAAACATAGTTAAAAGAGAGAGGTGGAAAAAAAAAAAAAGAGAGCAAGAGAGAGACATGTTTAATCAAGCTCTGAAAAGTGCAACACCAGGGGCCTTTCCACAAAAGGGGACCAGGTCTTCAAGTCCCTCTGTCGATTCGAAAATAGCAGGTTAAATAAATACGAAATAAATGAGTCTTCCAAAGTTGTATGAAACATTCAGGAACCTTCCAGGCATACACTTCAATTTATGCTTTGCCAAGACCTAAATCTAGAAGTCAATAATTATTTATTTATTTAGGTAACTGTCACACAGGAATTTCAACACAGAAGGGGAGCGAAAAGGGAAGAGAATGAGTGGCTTGGGGTCTGGCAGAGATGGGCAAGGAAACCATTCCCAAGTCCCTACTATGTGCTAGGCTTTCAACATACATACTCATTTAATTCATTTCAATTTAACCGTTACAATAATTACACTATATGGAGGTATTTTTGTTTATAGAAACTGGTGTTCTTATAAATTAACTAACATACCCTAAGTTGACATAGTTGCTGTGCTTTGGAGCTATGCTTCAAAATTAATTTTAAACCTAGTAATTAAGTAGGTCGGAATATTTTATGGGTTTTTTTTAAATAAATTTATTTATTTATTTTTGGCTGCGTTGGGTCTTCATTGCTGCGCACAGGGTTTCTCTAGTTGCGGTGAGCAGGGGCTTCTTTTCGTTGTGGTGCACAGGCTTCTCATTGTGGTGGCTTCTCTTGTTTCACAGCTCAGGCTCTAAGCATGTGGCTTCAGTAGTTGTGGCACGTGGGCTCAGTAGTTGTGGCTCGTGGGCTCTAGAGCACAGGCTCAGTAGATGTGGCGCCTGGGCTTAGTTGCTCTGTGGCATGTGAGATCTTCCCAGACCAGGGCTCGAACCCGTGTCCCCTGCACTGGCAGGCGGATTCTCAACCACTGCGCCACCAGGGAAGCCCCTAAGTTTTATTTCAAACATAATTTTACCTCCCTTTCAAATATGTATCTCCTTAAGGGAGCCACGGAAAATACTGGAGAGTTTTCTGAGGCCTGAAAATATTAGAATGGAAGATAACAGGAAGTGAAAACTGAAATGCTATGTTAACAGCAGTTGTGTCTGAAATATGGAACAAAGGCTTTCATCTTCCCTACTTTCTACTTATCTATACTTTTTAGACTTTCTTTAATAAGCATGAATTACTTTAAACTAAGCACATTATTTAAACCTTCTAAAGCCATTTATTACCATTTGGGAAACTTTTTAAATTATGTCTAAAAAGTAGCTAATGCATATATAATACTTCCTCCATGGCCGGGACTGGGATAGGTTAAGTGAGGCACTCAACTGAGGAACAGAATTTAAGACAGCACTAAAAACTCAGTAATCAAGATACATAAAATTTAATGAAATACTAAATCAAAGTTAATACCCAAAAAAAGCCATGACAGACAAATCAAAACTTGAAATAAAGATAAGATCAGTACTACTGATTGTTTTTTCTTTTTGCTTCAGGCTCCAATACAGCTCTGCTCAGCATGGGCTTACTCTGTGCCTGGCACTATGATAAGCAGTATATTTAGTCCTCCACCAACCCTTGTTTTACAGATGAGGAAACCAAGGCACGGAAGTTAGGGAATTAGTCCAAGGTCACAGAGGTGCTCTGCGGTAAAACAATTTTAAAAAGATTAATAAGAGGTCATTTTTACTTGCCTTGACCATAAAGATAAAATCAGCATCTATTTTTAAAACTGGTCTACAAGTGACCAGATCTTCAGATTATCATCCACAACTTGAAAGATTTAAAACTGAAGCTCAACATAAGTGATTCTTCCTTAGAAGACTAGGTGAATACAGGGGCAATTTGGGCAAAGGACCAAAACCTCACTCTCTTGAAACCTTTTTTATTTTGTTGTTCACACATAGGTGAAACCTCCTAATAGTTCAAAGTAGGGAACAGAGTAGATGGAAATAGGGGGAAGTAGGGAAGGTAGATGGAAATGTGAGGGCAAAGACTTTCCTTCCATTTTAATCCCCCAAAGGAAGGCAGGAAGGAAGAAACAAACAGTATAACCTGGAGATCCAGCTCCCAGGGCAGGACAGTCTCTCCATGTGCTAAGCCGTGCAACCCTTCAACCCACAGCCTGCCAGGCTGATGCAGCACACAGACCCACTGTGGTCCCCCCTGCCCTCCTCACCAACCCCATCCCAAGTCTTATGCACAAGGACTACTGACTGTTTTGCCTCCTCATGCGTCACCTTCATGCCTCCAGAAATGCTGTCTGTCAATCTGGAATGTTCCCCTACCACCTCCTGATCTTAACCTGTCAAATGCCTGCTCGCCTCTGTATTATACAGATCCAAGACCCCACCCAGAACTTCTGAATTGAAACCTTGAGCTGAGACCCAGGGATCTATAGTTTTCACAGCTCCGCAGGTGATAACTATGCTGCAGGCTTTCACCTAAGTCTGAGAATCACTGATCTTAATTCAATAACGTAAAAGGTATAGGAGGAACACCCACAATGTTTAAGCCCAGATCCAATACAAGGAAACATGTAGAGTGTGGGGATGAGGCCAAAACGTTTACTTATCCTCCAGGGGATGAACACACACCTTAGCCTAACTGAAACACCATGGCAGGTTTCCACTCATTAGTGACTGATCAATTCTATTTAGCTGCACTTTTTGGAAAAACACAACTTTGTGGGTGGGCTCTTCCACCAGAATCACCCTTCACCCACTTTCCTTGCTCCTTCTTCCCCGACCCCTGCCAAAATAAAATGCCTTTCAATTTCAATCCAATAAGAAAAGATCTACAGAGCAGGACAAGCTTCACACATCTCTCAAATTATTTTTGGTATGATCACATACTGAAACAGGCGCTTAGCAGTATACTTTCCTGAGAAGAATATAGAACAAAACCAACCCTAGGGTTTTGTTGCCTAGAATCCCTTCACAAACACCTTGTTTGCCAGCTGATTTACAAGCTCTTATCCAAGTTCGAATTTGTGACCATTATGGTGGCTAACTAAAAGCAATGAAGCAATCTGTTTAGAGAAAGGCCACATGCATTTCTAAGGATTTCCTCTCTTCCTGCCATAAGAGGAATAAGATGCCAAAGTGACATCCTCCATATGTATCCTCCACACTGCAATTAGCCCAGTAATGAAAAAAAATACCCCTAATCCAATATTACAGTCTAATGTACTATTTTCCTTTTAAATAGAATCTCAGGTGTGTACATTGGACTGATAAACATGAGCTTTCTTAGTTCCTGATTTAAAACTTAAAAAAATGGTAAAACAAAAAATCTTAAACAAGTTTTGTTTAGCAGCATTTTTAAACTGAGACTATGTTAACACTTTCCCTAGCATGTCATTTTGAAATAACGGCAGCATATACTAAAATATGTGTTCATTCATTTGGGGGAAAACACAGGACTTCAGATTTATTGCAATAGAGTTAAATCAACTATAAGTGTCAGCAGACCCATCTCCCCGGAGCTGATGTGCCACCTCAAAGTCTCCACTTGTCTCAGGGACATATGCTCATCAAATGAGGACAACAAACCATCTGATGGTCAAGTTCTTTCAGCTCAAACTTTCTGCAATTAACTACTACGTATTAGCACCACAGCTAATTAGGCTTATTTTATTCTTCTACTGTGACACTAATTTTGTTATACCCTGTGCAAGCCAGCACTTATCACAAAAGAGAACTTGTTAGGAACTTTCATTAGAGTAGTTAAAAGAGCCAAGAGGAATGCTCTCCCATATTTACTCATTAATCCATTCATGATTTAGTGGATTCACACATTAAGTCTCCTGCCCACCTCAATCACTCACAAGCATTTCTTAACCACAGGGCACTGTGCAAGGGCGGAGAGGTAAGGAACACACAGTCCAGCGGGGGAGTGAAGATGGGGGGATGCAAATGAGTAACGTACATACCACGTGTGGCAGCGACTGGCCAGAACAGTGCTGTCCACTTAAGTAGCCACTAGTCACACGGGGCTATTGAGCATTTGACATTTGGTTAGTCAAACGGAAATAAGTTCTAAGTGTAAATTTCAAAGGATTTGGATGAAAAAAGAAGAATGTAAAATATCTTATTCATAATTTTTTATTGCTTACATGCTGAATAATACTTTGAATATACTGGATTAAGTTAAATATATTATTATAAAATTAATTTCATCTGTTTCCTTTTAATTTTTTTAATACAGCTACTAGAAAATGTAAAATGACAGATATGGCTGGCATCGTATTGTTATTGGACAGAGCTGGGCTAGATGCTCCCCAGTACTGTTTCTTCTTCCTGGGTAGAAAGAAAGACCACCTTTTCCAATCTGCTTGGCAGTTAGGCTGAAACTATGTGATTGTATGCTGGCCAAGGAACATAAGAAAAATGAGGTAGCAAACTCTAGGTGCAGTTGTAAAACAAGGTGCACAACTGTCCCAGCTCTCTCTCTCTCTGTCTCTTTGATGGGCCCACTGAAAGCAGAGACTCCACGGGCAGCTCTGAGGAAGTCCTAGGTAAGGGAGAAGCCACAGATGTACGGAAACTAGATTCCTGAATCATCACGTGGAAGACCACTCAAGGTATACCCAATGAGATCTTGTCACAAGCGAGAAATAAACCTGGTGTTAACCTACTGTCATTTGGTTACAGCAGTTAGCCTACCCTGACTAATTAACACGCTAAGAAAAAGTACCTCACGAGACAGATGACTACCTGCTCAAGAACTCTCAGGATAAGCTTCAGAGATGAGGCGCCACGCGAAAAGGTGACTAAACATGGTGGTTCTCAAACTCCATCATGTCAGAATTACTCAGAGAGCTTGTTAAGACGAAGACTGCTGGGTCCTCTTCCAATCCTCTCTAGGATGATCCAGCTAGGGAGGGAGGTCTGTGTGAGAGCGCTAGCCCTCTAAGGACACAGGGTCTCCCCCAAGACCCTCCTCTGAGCTGCTGTCAGTCTCCCTTCCCCCAATCCTCCAGTGCAGGCCTGGAGGGCCGGTGAGAATCTGTAGCTCTAACACGCTCCCAGGTGTGCTGACGTTGCTCGTCTAGGCAGCACACAGCACACTTTGAAAACCAACGTCTTTAAAGAATAAGATTTGTCAAGCAGTGAACCGAACAAAAGGCATTCAGGGCAAAAGGAACTACTATCCAGAAAGGTTTGGAGGGTTGGAAGAGCACGGTATGTTTGGGGAGCAGCAAGATTTTCAGTGAAGAAGCGTCACAGGTCCTGGGAAAGGAGTAAGGGGGAGAAAAAGCCAGAGAAATGCAGACTTGTATTCAGCAGTCAAGAGTTTGAATTCTACCTGAGTCCTCAGTGAGAACCTTAAAGCAGAGCTTTCCTTTCCACAGCATAGGTAGCAATAAAAATAATTACTCTAAAGCCAATATGAATGTCTGCTAATACTTCAACTACCTGCAAAATTCCTGGGAAATGACAGGGGTAGAGTATGGTGATTTATTCATTATGGACAACTGTGAGACTCCAAAATTGTAATTCTTGGATGAACCACCCCTTTATTATAATCTTGTTATGTGACCTGAGAAACGATTTAACTGCCATGTAATTGCTGTGTTTGTGCTATAAGCAGAGTAACACCTGCCTTCAGTGTACTTTTACGGAAACTTTTGGGAAATTAGATATGGAAATTTTAAAAATTTGCTCCTAGGAAAAGATATATAATTCACATGCAAAGAGTGTCTATTATTTTAACCAGGTGCTACTCAACCTGGTGAGATACAAATGGCTAGCTGTCTTGGAGAGAAGCAACCAGAATTGACAAACACCACGGCAGAGGACAGATGGGCCTGTGCTGGGTTACGGAAGGCAGGGAGTATGAGGAACAGGACTTCACTAGGAGCCCCTTCCAGGGGCACAGATCTAAGCGCCCTACTTGCCACTACTCGGGACACACACACACACACAACAGTTCCCAACTCACTCAATATTAGTGCCCTCTGAATAGGGCAGTGAGACAGATAACCTCTAAAATCACTGTTAACAATATTCTACGAAATCATAATCTAATTTATGACTATACCAAATTTCCAACCCTACCACAATTGTTTATTCACACAGGCAACATAGTTTTTAAAAATTAAATGGTGAAAATAGATTTCTAGGTGCAAGATGCTGAAACAGGCATGCTGTCTGTGCTGTATCCAAATGAACGTTGGGGAAAATAGTGTTTTTCTTTCTCTCAGTAGAAGGAGACAGACTTCTATTTGAGCTAAACATATTCTTTGCTCAAATACAAATGGTCCCTTTGTGATCTAATGGTCCCTTAGTTATCATTTGAGGGAGGGGGGAAGTGATTTAAAATAGTTTGTTAAAAAACAGTTTATTAAATGTTTTCTCTCACAGTAGTTAGAATTAGATTAATAATACATGGAATTTGCTTATGTCAAAAATTCAAGGAGGGGCTTCCCTGGTGGCGCAGTGGTTAGGAGTCTGCCTGCCCATGCAGAGGACGCAGGTTCGTGCCCCAGTCCGGGAAGATCCCGCATGCCGCGGAGCGGCTGGGCCCGTGAGCCATGGCCGCTGAGCCTGCGCGTCCGGAGCCTGTGCTCCGCAACGGGAGAGGCCACAACAGTGAGGCGCCCGCGTACGGCAAAAAAAAAAAAAAAACAAATTCAAGGAGCAAACTGGTTTTACACTAAAGAGAAAAAAATTATATCCCTTTCAGCAATATAACCTTAATATAGTCAAGCTGCAATATGAGAAGATACCCTTTCGATATCCTTCACTCACACACAACTTTGTCAAAGAAATTTCGCATATATTATCAATTTCTTTTATCAGGGCACTGTCATAGGTTTCCAACATTTATTTTGCCAAGCAATAATACTAAAACACAAAACCCAAACAAACAAACTAAAAACAGATAACATTAATCACTACCATTGTTTCATATAGAAAGGTTATTAAAACATATACACACAAACATACTTGCCACCAGGAATGCCAATCTTACATTTTTTTCTTAAAAGCTTTTAAATCTTTAAGAGCTCACTACATTCCCTTATTTTTCTCACTTGCACACAGATCAGAAAGAGCTTTGTCATGGTTTGAGGACCAGCATTTGAGAACCTAGGAGGGAGGCAATCAAATGCTCACAGGAGTTGATGAGTGATCACCTAGCTCCCTGCAAAGGTGGGTTTGAGTTGGCTCTTAAGGTATAATTAAGGGAGCTTCCAGGTTGGTAAATATGTGGAGATTCAGGGAGAGTGGTGTGACTGGAGAGAGCATTGAAGCTCTTTCCCCATACCTCACCCTATGCATCCCTTCCATCTGGCTGGGCCTGAGATCAGATGCCAGAAAGGACCAAGCCAAATATTGCTGACACTACTCCTGCTTTTGGAATCTGACAAAAATATACAAGCCTGCAACCCTGAGTGGCCTCGCCCTGGGAGACTTTTTCATACAACATGATGATGGACTGGATAGTTATTAATGACTGAATGAGATTCTAGTAATGTGCCAGTATCTTTTGACCTTTATGATTGTTTTGCTGTAAGAGTTCCTTGTTTGAAGACCAGGGGGCGGACTGTGATACTGTGATTTATAATAAGAAATACATATTTGGTCTTTGTCCCATTTCTGGCACAGAGCTCCTAACAAAATAAGAAGAATAATTCAGAATTGGATTGGTGCTTCAAAGTTTAAAAAAAAAAAAAGAACAACAATGAACTCGACTTCATTTACTTCAGAAAAGTCCAGAATGAAATGCCCACTGCAGAGGAAGGGCTGTCAGCATGAGTCTCAACAGAAGCTGGGATGTGCACACCACCTCCCCGGACAGAAATGCTGATGGAGACAGGCACCCTGTTCTGCCTGCATTATTCTGAGCACTTAGGCTAGTTTTGAGCACTCACCCTCCAGACTACAGACTTAACCTGAAACATGAGATACTCCAATCTAGCAGTTCTCAACTGGGGGTGATTTTGCTCTCCTCCAGGGGACACTTGGCAATATCTGGAGACATTTTTGGTTGTGATGTCTTGTGGAAGAGGCATCTAGTGGGTAGAGGCCAAGGATTCTGCTCAACTTCCTACAATGTACAAGTCACCCCCCCTACAAAGAATTATCCAGCCCAAAATGCTAACAGTGCAAAGGCTGAGAAGCCCTGCACCAACCCTATCAGAGGACTGACTGACTTCTCAAATGTACAGATCTTCTTCTGCAACAAGAGAATGCAGGCACAAAGAGTTCAGTGTATCCATCCTACAATTATATCTTATATAATCATGTTATTTATAATCATATATGTGAGTGTACATAATATTATATATACATATATAAATATTTACAATTATGTCCCTAATCAAGGTCAATTAATTCACTATCTTTGTTCCTTCCTCCCAGTTGTGCTCCTAATATAAAGTGGTATATAAAGTGGTAGTTCATCTTCCCTTTTCTTTCCATTCTTTTGTATGACTTCCGGAAGAAAATTAGAAACATGCTTATCAAAAATCCAGGCCTTACATATGGTAATTTTTTGTGTTAAAAATATTTGATTATTATGTTTTAGAATAGTACATTCTAGAAGCCCAACAATATTAAACATTAAGTTTTACATTTCTGTTCACTTTAAATTGTAAACAAGTAAAAAACTTGAAGAAGTTAGTGAGGGATGGTTACTACCAGTCCACAAACAGGAAATTGTATAAATGACCAAGGTGTTCTAAAGAAATGTACACATAGAAAAACATCCCTAGTGTCTGAATCATGCTGTTAGAAGTCTCTCTGCTGGGTGGCGGTACTCAACCGTCCGGGTCTATGTGCGTGCAGGTCATGCGGCCACCAAGGACCCCGAGTCCCACCATGACAGAGACACCCTTTCCCAGGAAGACCTTTGCTTGTGGACATTCTATTAATATGGTTCCCTCACGTAAAGCTAATGGCAGGGCACTGATGGGGGTGATAACTTTACAGTGGCTCATCACATAACGCCAGCAAGTGGGCTGGGAGGAAGGAGCACCGGAGACATGTTGACTCGCCAAGGTTTCTACAAACGTGTGCAGAGCTCCCAAGGGAATCATCCTGTAAGTAATGAGCTACACAACTGCTGGTTTACGTATGGTCGTGATAAGCGTGCTGAAAGAAATGCAGAAGATGCTTAACCAGTTTGGGGTCAAATAAGCCTCTCTGAGGAAGATACTTTGTGTCCAGAAGGAAGAGTGAAGTTGAATAAAGAATGGCTGAGTTAGAGCAAGTTGGGGGTGGGGTTAGCACAGCACATGCAAAGGTTCTGAGGCACAAAAGAGCTTGCCCATTTGGGAAATGAAAAGACAGCCCACTCAGTTTCAGTGCAGTGGTCCAGGGGAGAACAGCACATGCTGAGCCTGGTGAGGTAAGCAGAGTACAGATTCACCCTGATAGGTGTATTAAAGATTGTGTGTTTTAGCCTGGGCTACATGGGAAGCCATCAAAGGGTTTTAGGCAGAAAATGATATGTGGCCACACGTGCACAGAGATGAGAACAGAGCTTCAGATGCAGATCTGGTGGGAGTCCACATATAGGCAGGTGGTGGCTAAAAAATGAAAGTGGATGACATCACCCAAGATGTTGGCCCTGAGTAATACAGGTGCTACTACTAGTAATTACCACAAACCCAGCTCACCCACACTGCTTCCAAGGTGCAAACCAGCCCAACAATGACAGTGGTCACACACCTTTTTCCAGACCCTGAGTACTAACAGCAATTCACCATTAGGTGACTTACACCTTCTAAAGTCATTCTGAGCTAAGATCAAGACTAATATTACACAGTTATTTAATTTTTCATATATTTATATCCCATACTCCAACTGGACTGTACGTTATAGTTCCTTGATGATGTATATATATTCCAATAATCAATTTTAAAATAAAAGATTTTCTGACCCTGGAAAGATAATCTAATCTAAACCTGCCCTTACACAAGAAGAAGGACAGCTCAAGGAAATTAAGCAAACTGGCCAAGGTCTATCCACTCTGGTCATGGGCTGTTGTGTTACAGAAGGATGCCCATGACCACACCTGATTTCCTATGTAAATCTTTATTTTTTTAAATCAATTTATTTATTTATTTATTTATTTTTGGCTGCGCTGGGTCTTCATTGCTGCGCGTGGGCTTTATAGTTGCAGCAAGCGGAGGCTACTCTTCCTTGTGGTGCACGGGCTTCTCATTGCTGTGGCTTCTCTTGTGTTGTGTGGCTCTCTAGAGCACGGGCTCTAGGCGTGCGGGCTTTGGTAGTTGCAGCACGCGGGCTCAGCAGTTGTGGCTCAAGGGCTCAGTTGCTCCACGGCAATGTGGGATCTTCCCGGACCAGGGATCGAACCCGTGTCCCCTGCACTGGCAGGCGGATTCTTAACCACTGCACCACCAGGGAAGTCCCTGTTTATGTTTTATTATAATATTAATGTGGAATTAAATTGCTCTGCCAGTGGTAAAGCAAACAGCACAAGCATTCCACAAAAAAAGTCTGAGTGTTCTGAAATCCAAAGAAACTGCATCTGTGCTAAGCCCAATCTGTACTCATTTCTCAGCTGGCTTAACAGAAAGAAAACAAGAAAAGATGCATGCTCACCCTTCCGCAACCTGTGAGCAGAAAAAGAGCCCTGCAGGGGGTGTTCACTCTGGAACACACCTGCTTAACAGGGGCGCCTACTGCTGCCACCCGAGTGGCCGCGCATCTCCGTAACTTCAGGGAACAGACAGTGAAGTGGGGTCCCTCCATAGATGATTATACACTTTCCTCCTACTGAAAAGGTATGGTTCCCCCCCACCCCCAATCAGGAATGATATGAAAACTCTGGATAAAAAAGAACTCACCAATTTGGCTTGAACTTCTAAATAAAGCCTTTTGTTTAACCTCAGTCATGCTGAGCCCTCAGAGTGGCTTTGCCTAAAACACTGTAAAGAAGACCTCTCTCAAGGGCTTTGATAACGTGTCTCCTGCTTGACCACTAGATTCCTATTTGCCACACCTGAAATAAAACCAGGTCGGCAGCAATGTGAAATAAGGTTTGTCTTCAAAACCACCTGACATCCTTTGGCATTCTCTCACCACCTACCACCCACACTCCATCCCCAGGGCCCACCTCTCTGGACTATCTTCCAGGGTTTGCCATGCTCAGCCTCCACTGTTTCTTCCCGGGAATTCACTCTCCATCTCTGTGTGTTGCTGATTCACAGCTCATCAGGGTGAGACGTTAAGTCCTGAGTGGTCAAGAATACTCCAGATGCCTCCCTGATTTTGTGCATCTTTGTGATAGAACAGAAGGCACTTCCATGCGGGATCGTGGGAAGACAGTTTAGAAGCATGCCATTCTGCAACCTTATAGTTAGGGAGGGGCTGGCTCTGCCGGGTGTGGTACTGCCCAGCCCACCTATGCCGACAAATCCCTGCTAAATCCCCAGAGTCCTCTTTGCTAAAGCCCTGAGGAGTTTCTCAGACTGTGAGGCAGAGGCCCGTCTGCTTTTCCAAGCTGTGCTCCAAACCACAGAAACATCCCAGGATGGTGGTGAAAGTTACACCACAGTGCCCAACCTGACATCCTCCTCCATGGCTCCTGGGCACTTGGCTGGCCTTCTGTGAGGGAGTCACAGCTGAGAACAGCTAACGTGGGACGTGGATGGATGATGGAGCCATAGGGCAGGGATGAGGGGACACGTCACAGAGAAAAGCCACACGGGGTGTGACGAGGGCACCCACGCGTCTCCGTGTACACGTCTCATCTCACTAAATGGAACGGAAGCCCCTGAAGGTAGGAACCACCCCACCTTCGAGGTTCCAATTGTACTCACCCTCTGGTGTCAACTAAGGGCTGATCATTTGTCCAGGCAGACAGAAAAGCGGAAAAAGCCTGTCACCAATGTGATGAGCCCTTTTTAACCTCAAGTGCACTTTACAGCACTCCTGGTCTTGGTTTTTCCATCTGAATCACACAGGCAGAGAGAGCCCAAAGCCAAGCTGCCAAAATATTTTACAAGTTTTCAACCCAAGAGACTTGGTAAGATTCATGAAGTCTGAAAGAGGCTTGTGGTTCAGGGAGCACAGTCTTGGTCAGCATCTTCTCCTTCTAGGGCAAACTTGCGAACTCCCCACCCAGCTGAGATCTTCCCAATCTACCTTCTACCCAGGACAGTAAGAGCAACACCAAGGGAGGCTGCACAGCTGCTAACACTCCAACTGCTTAAACTCTAGGCACACAAATTCTTCTAGATCATTCAGATTACTCTCCATTACTTCCAAAATAGTAACGGAGAGAGGCGATGGGGGCAGACTGTCCTTCATGGTGGGCAATCCAAGGCCATCTATATTTGCTTATGGATCTGAGCAGCCAGATTCATCTTTAGGGCTATTTTCTAAATTAGTTTGCAATCCCAAATGTACAGAGAGTGGATAGTGGAGAAAGACAGCCACAATGTCACTGGGTCACGGTGAGGCACAGAAAGAAACAGAGAAAAGGGATGGGGGGAAGCTTAGAATCACAGTTTTGTTATATAAATAATCTAACCACAGACAACAGCGTGGACAGGAAGTCAAAGGTATGCGTCAACTCCCCCTTTTACTTTTGTGATAAACCCAAACTCAAGAGTTTGGCACTAGAAGCTCATACATTGTATACTTGGAAATAAATGGCCTAAGTCTTCTCTTAAAACCTAGTGTGGCAATTCCCTGAGTTCCTTCAACAGCCTTTCCAACTCATTAGTCTTGTTGTTCACAGGCTCAGAGGGTGGGTGTGTGGCCTCAAACAAGGTTCATAGGAGCAGTTTATAAACACACAGACACACACACACACATACACAGGAAGATGGCCAAGGAAAGGATAACAAAACAACTCTTTTTTAATAAGAAAAGCAAAAACAGTTTTAAGGTTTTGTTGGTTTTTTTTAAAATTCATTTCCCAATAGAAGGAATTCTTAAACAATGAACCGTCTTGCTTGTTTCAAGATCATCTGGCCTTCTCCTGAATTCTCTAATTGCCTGCTTCCAGCCAAGCCCTACATGTCTGGGGTTGCAGGACAGAAAACATAAGCAATCCTAAAACTTATCTTCAATGGTCTTTTTTTAAAAAACGTTTCTTTTTTTAACAGAGGGTGATTAGAAATAATAAAAATGAAAGAGGTTTTCAAGTTTTGGTACAGCTAGAGGTTGTTTTTAAAATTGAGACCATTACTGCCTGCTTTCCCTTTGGACAGTGCCCAGCATTTTTCAGATAAACACGCATCTCCAGAAACTATCAGAACTTCCTCTTGTTTTACAACACTGGTCACGAGAGAGTATGATTTGGACAGCCGCCTGCATCCCTCTGTAACACAACAGGCCATTCTAAAAGGTGGTTGAATTCTAAGGGTGAAAAGTGAAAACAAATTTCAGCATCAACTCTCTTGCATCCAAGTTCCCAGAAACTATCCATGTGCCCTCATTTATTAATTTGGCGAAGAAGGACTGTGAATCCCACTCCAGTTAGTGGAAAAGGGAAACCAAAAAGAAGACAATGATGTCTACTTTGCAGGAGTGGCTAAAACATTCAGAGCTCTGCCTGTCTTCAGTATCCCACCCCACTCACCCCCCAAATCAGATTTATAAACACAGGAGGATCTGGTGTAACTTAAGGCTCTGGGAAAGAACATACATAGAAGGGGCTCCCACCTACCAACTTTAAGTTATAAGTACACACCAGTCCTTTTAATAGCCCTTTTCTGGATTTTCTCCTGCCCTGTTAGGTCCTTCTTAAGATGTAGCACTCAGTTCTCAGCCCTGACTCAGGTACGCCAGCAGGTCATGGATCTGAATGAGAAAGCAACATCTCAGTACCCTTTCTTTATAAGGTCCCAGGATTTCAGGCCCGGTGATGCAATTTGCAGATATTTTCAGTTCACAAGAGCGGGAGCCAACTTTTCCAAGGCAGGGTGCTAGATTCCCAAGCTCATCTTTCTGGAAGCTTGGTAGTTTGCAGTTGGCAAGACACAGCAGAGAAGGCCACTGCTAGACGTTAATTAAACATTTGAAGTTTGCCCTAGATAACCATACACAGAAAACCAATGCCTACTTGGGGAAAAAAAAAAAAGAAGAAGAAGAAAAATGAGGTAAAAACATTCTCCTCCTATAATCTAAACAAAAACCCAACACACACAGAAACTAGCATACAAACTCCATTCTGCAGTTTGGAAATGAATGACAAATTGCTCCAAAATCTTCCATAACCTGCAGCGCTACCCTTAGTTAGCAAACTCTAAAGTGCAAATACCCTTTGACAGATAGAATTCTGTAAGCTATTTATACCATGTTGTGAAGGTTTTAATCAGATAAGAGCCTAACATGTAGCTGAGATCATCCACACGCAGACTGACAGTGACAGGAAGGGTGGGGGTAGATTTCTCGAGCACTGAGGGGGCAGGTGGGTGCCCAGAGCACGAGGCACTGTAGTGGGTGGTTCCAAAGGCCAAGGTGCAGCAGCAGGAGAGAGGACGTTTGACCCAAGTACAACCTTGTCCTTGGTAGTGTCAGTAATTATCTCCCTGCAAGGATAGGCTCTTCTGCGAAGTTATCAACGACACAGACTAAACAATGATTCTAGCATTCCCCTCGCCGCTCCCTTCTTACTGCTATGGAACTTTTTGTACATATTATTGGGATAATTACCTAAATGTGCTGCCTTATATTTTTACTGGCTATGATGAAACCATTTTTCATCTCTGTTAGGAAACGATGCAAATTTGGTTTAAAAGACTTTATTCTACGAGGCTTTAGGTAAAATAAGTCCCCCAAACTCTTTCTTAAAAGGAAAAGCTGGAAGTGCTACAGTTCAATGTACACATGGCCACCAATTCCTGCTGATAATCTAAATAGAACATACTGGGTTGGCCAAAAAGTTCGTGCGGGACGTTACAGAAAAACCCGAATGAACTGTTTGGCCAACCCATACTTTCACTCTTCTGGTCATAGACAGCGGTAATAAACTGAATCCCTCGTCCCATACAAGCCCTTTGTGGCTTTTTCTTTCCGTTTCACTTGTGTGTTACGGAGACCGGGGTTGGGGGGCGGGGTAGAGGGCGGGAGTAGGGTACCTTTTCTGTAGAAAAGTCAGAAGGCACAGCACAGGCCTTCCTAGACATCACATTAAGGTAACCCTGGGTTAACTTTAATTAGCTCTTACAGTCTAAACAAGATGATGGCCAGCCTATGGCTCAGAGAGGAATCTGGGGGTTTTCTGAGATGCAGGAAGACACAGCAGGGGACACCAGAGAGGGAAAAGGACCTCCAGGAGCCTAGGCATCTGCCACGACACAGGAGCAGGTTCACCAAGAAATTACCGAAGCTCACGCTTCAGGACCCTCCCTGGCATAGGCCCCTCCTAAAGTCCTGTACCTAACTTGGTCTTTTCACTTTCTATTAGTTCTCTTAAAGAGGGCTCTCAACTGTAGGAGCTTCAGGCCCTACAAAAGCTGGATCTGTCTGTCCCTGACCTGAAGGTTCCTCGGGTATTCAAACACAGCAAGACCAAAAGTGAACTCATGATCTGCTCTCCCCCTTCCTCTGCTCCATGCCAGCTACGCTTAAACCCGTCCCTCCCCTTCCATGCCTGCATTTGATTAATGGCATCACCACCTCCCAAGTCAGAAGACTGGGCGTTGCTATTCCCTGCTCTCTCATCCATTTCCAGTGTGCAGCAGTCCTTTCCCTCCATGCCTTCCATCAGAGGGTTTGTCTGGAGGGTCAGAGCTCTCACCCTGGTCCTCCTGCTTCCAGTCTCTTCCTTTCTGATTCCAAACCCCACTCTGGCATGAGGAGGATGGTCTAACCCCACAGGGCCCCGTGGGCCTCCAAACTGAACACTGGTTGCTCAGCACATGAGGCAGCTCTTCACAGACAGGCCAACTCACCTCACACCCAGCTCTGAGCCGCTCAGCCCTCCCTGCACACCTCCCAGCACGTTGTTCCCCTTGGCTACAGGTCCTCCCCACGCATGACCACACCCTAATGCCTTCAGGGTTTGCGTTTATCCTTCAAGACCCCCTGAAATGCCATCTTCTCTTCGGTCCTTCCCAGTAGCCCCCGATCAGCTGTTCCACACACCCTTCGACCTCCTGTGGAATTCAGCTATTGCTTTCTACTGACGTTTCCTCTTATCTCCCAAGCTGGACTGGGCTCCTTGTCCTGCCTCATCTTTTTCTCACTCATCCAGTGTTACGAGGTTCATTCATTTCTGAGTACTTTCCCACACCCCATGTGTGCTGTACCAGAAGGCTGGACTCTACGGTATGACAGTTAAGAGCACAGGGCTCTGCAACTAAATGACTGGTTTGAATCCCAGCTGTGCTACTAACTACTTATATGACTTTACACTTTATTCACCTTTCTCTTTGTTCCCCGATTTGGTTTCCTCCTCTATAAGATTAAGGTAACATGAGTACTTCACCAGGTTGTCATAAGAATTAAACGAGTAAATAAACATATGGAGCTTAGAACAGTGCATGAGAACTAGTGAACACTCAATAAACGTCAGCTATTCTGATAAGGGTAGAAGGAGGGGCCATGACTTTATTCAATGATCAATTATTCCTCTGCTCCACTATTTAAGACCCTTCTAAAGGGCAGAGGGGATACGTACCTTGTGCAAGAAGGATACTATGCACACAGCTCGCTAAACGTTTCTGTGAGTGGTTCAGATGACTCTGCCGGTGCTCTAGAGGCAGGAGGCTTAAACAAAAATATGCAGGCAAAGTTCTTCAAGCTCTGGGCATTTAGGGGGCTGTAATCCTGCTTCCAGATGCAAACCTCACCATGCTCTACCTCCCTGACCACTCAACTCTAGACAACTATTCCAACTCCCTTCCTTTGCCCTTCCCGGGGCCTTGGCTCTCGGTACTCTCAGCTCTCTCACCAGGAGACTCTGTCCACTCCCATGCCTTCCTCACCAGGCTGGGATCCACAGTTCTACCTACAGCCCAACAGTCATGGCCCCCCTCAAACTCAGGATGACCCAAAATAAAATCCTCCTCTCCATCCCAACTTCCCCAGACTCATTCCTTCAAAGCTGTTCCCCAGCTCTGTAGACGGCAGCCTGGAGGTGCCCAAGGCAGACATTTGAACACCCTTGACTCCTTTCTCTCTCATTTAACTATCTCTTAGATCCAGATACCACCCTCCATCTCCACTACCAGCCACCTTAGTCCGGCCACGACTGCCTGTCATCATGCTGCCCAGGCCTCCTCACTAGTGTCCCCATCTTCAGACACCCTCTTTCTCCAGCCCATCATCCACTCTACAGTCTGAGAGATCTTTCTAAAACATCAGTCTGACCATGTATTTCCTAATCTAAAACCTTCAGCAAATGGTTCTCCTCCAATATTAGAATAAAGTTCCAAAACACCCACCATGATCTGGTCCATGCTACCTCTCTAGCCGCCCTGGTCACCACTGTACTTTCAGCCCAGTGAGCCCTCTCCAGCCTCATGAAACTAGAGCAGCTACAAGGAGGTCTCAGCTCTCCCTCCCTAGGACTTTGCTCCTTATGCAGAAACGTCCTCCTACCCTTTTGGTTGGTTAACTTCTTTACCTTCTTCAAGACTCAAGTCAGACATCACCTCCTCCAGGAGTCTTCCTTGACTCTGTCCCAAAGGTGAGCTAGGAGTCCCTTGCAGGTTTTCTCATGGTAGCTAGGCTCATCTCCATCACAGCCTGCATCCCACGTAGGAGATCTCCAGGCCTTCTGAGAGCACAGACTGTGGCTTATTCACCATTGTATTAAAAGGTATCCAATGGATATTGGGTGTGACATAATACGAATTATTTGGTCTCTGCCCTGATTCCTGGCACAGAGCTTCTAAAACTCCTGTAATTCCGTGACTAACAGGGGTGACAGAAGTATCTTGTTATACATAATAAACCCCTTTCAACCATACCTGAGTTTATGTTAATGAGGTGACTCTTAAGAGCAGGAGGGGTTGGTTGCCTGAGGAACCAATCCTGTGAATAGTAGGCTGTATCTTTCAGCTCTGCTTCCTGACTTCCCAGGAGAGGAGAGAGGCTGGAGATAGAGTTCAATAACCAATAGCCAATGATTTAATCAATCATGCCTACATAATGGAGCCTCCTAAACACAGAGGTTTGGAGAGCTTCTGGGTTGGTGAACACATAGAGGAGTTAGGAGAATGGCATGCCTGGAGAGGGCATGGAAACTCCATAGCCTTTCCCCATACCTTGGCCCATGCATCTCCTCCATTTGGCTGTTCCTGAGTTGTATCTTTTATAACAAACCAGTAATAGTAAGTTCGGTGTTTTCCTGAGTTCTGTGAGCCATTGTAGCAAATTATCGAATCCAAGGAGCGGGGACGTAGGAAACCCTGACTTACAGCTGATTGGTCAGAAGCACAGGTGAAAACCTGTGAGCCCTGGAGCCCTTGACCTGTGGGATCTGCACTAACTCTGAGTAGTTGGCGTCCAAATTGTTTAACATGAGGGATAAACCCCACATATTTGGTGTCAGAAGTGTTGGGAGTACAGGAAATAGCTTTTCCAGTAGAGGGGAAAAAACAAGAAAACAATTTCAGGGTTGTCTTCTGATCGCTCTTTGACAGTACAGAAAGCTCAGAGAAATAAGAGTCACTTGTAAGGCAACTTCTTTGATGATGCTGTTACCTATTTCATAAGCCTAGAAAACATAAGGAATACCAAACGTGCAGAAGGATAAAACTATTAGCAAGGACTGCCACCAAGCCCACATCTTAGAACTGTACAAGTAAACAGACCCTGTAAAGGCAGAACATACTCTAGAAAAGCAGAGAAAACCTATCCGTCAGCAACTACCATGTCCCTCTGCTTAGGTTCACAAGTCACATCTACTTCAGTTTTCTAGGATATGGGTTTTTCCTTGGCAGAGAAACAAATGTTTATTGAAATGCATCCGAGGATAAAGCCTTGAATTGTTCACTGACATGCAAAAAAAGTAAACTACCCCTTTATCCAATATTTCAGTACTGAGGTGACAACAAAAAATACACACACATACACAAATAGACAGTCACACACAGACATATGCATATCTAAAACTTAACACACAGGGCTTCCCTGGTGGCGCAGTGGTTGAGAGTCCGCCTGCCGATGCAGGGGACACGGGTTCGTGCCCCGGTCCGGGAAGATCCCACGTGCCGTGGAGCGGCTGGGTCCGTGAGCCATGGTCGCTGAGCCTGCGCGTCCGGAGCCTGTGCTCCGCAACGGGAGAGGCCACAACAGTGAGAGGCCCGCGTACCGAAAAAAAAAAAACAAAAAACTTAACACACACATAAAACGTAGGCAAGGAGGGAAATCAATTATCTTTAGAATTCATATAATGTATAAAGGAAAAACTACAATTCACTCTCCATCTATTAGGATACAGATAAATTTCCTGCAGACACCAACACAATTGGTTTGGAAACTCTGGTAGTACCTCTGCTTATAGTTTGCTGGGACTCCTTTTGTTAGGAGAGACCGGATACACAAAACATGTAGATTCAAACCAAGGTCACTTGAGGATGCAGCTGCCACATTGGAATTTCTCTTTCATCAAAATGCACCAGAGATTCCTTATTAAGACAAGCTTGATCTACCTTATGAGCAGGGATTTCACAAGGAAACACATTTACAAATATACTTAACCCTACACTCAATCCTTAACCCTCAGCCCCTGAATCTTTACCAATACCTGCTTTATAAAACTACCTAAATCAGCAACTTACGCAGTATAGCCTATTTATAGATAAATCTTTAAAATGTAGAATTTGTTTCTTCAAATTTCTTGTTTCCATTTTTACTAAACTGTAATTGAACTCATAGCTGGATAAGAAGTTTGCTTCTATAATGGACAAAGGATAGTTCCCAAACAAAGCCTAGTACATAAAGGAACATAAAACATAATGAAGGCAGGATCACAAATCAATGACTAAGGAATGGATTATTCAAAATACAGGAATGGGAAAAATGAGTGTTGGGAGTAAGGAGGAAATCAAGTTAGGGCCTCAACTAAACTATATACCAAATAAATTCTAGATTGACTAAAGCGAGGATTGGCAAACTTTCTATAAAGGGTCAGCTAATAAATCTTTTAATCCAGAAAGTAAATAATATAGACCTCTACCGCAACTACTCAATTCTGCCACTAAGAAAGAAGTCATAGACAACATGAAAACAAATGCCAATAAAACTTTATTAACAAAACCAGTTGGCAAGCAGGCCCCTTGGATAAAAAAGCCAAATGGTAAGTAAATAAATAAGCAAGCAAACAAGTTCCAAAAGAAAATACTGGTGAATATCTGATCTGAGATAGGCAAGAATTTCTAAGTATAAAAGTAATGGAAGAGGGACCTCCCTGGTAGTCCAGTGGTAAAGAATCCATCTTCGAATGCAGGGGACACAGGTTCGATCCCTGGTCAGGGAACTAAGACCCCACATGCTGCAGGGCAACTAAGCGAGCCACAACTATTGAGCTCGTGCGGCTCAAGGGGAGAGCCTGTGTGCCACAAACTACAGAGCCCACACGCTCTGGAGCCCGCGCACCACAACTAGAGAGGAAAAACCTGCATGCCACAACTAGAGAGAAGACCGAGCACTGAAACAAAGAGACCACAGGCCTTAATGAAAGATCCTGCATGCCTCAACAAAGATCTCGTGTGCCACAACTAAGACCCAACACAGCCAAAAAAATAAGGGGGAAAAAAAAAAGTAATGGAAGAAGTCACAGAGGAAAAGACTCTTATGCTTATCACATACACTTAAACTTCTATTAGTAAAATAAGTACTATAAAGAAGGTAAACAAAATTAAAGGCAAATGACAAAATGGAGAAATACTTGAAAAGAATATGACAAAGGATTTGAGTTTCAAAATTGTATCTTTTATCTCTCAAATTGGCAAAACGATCTTGGCAATCATCATATATAAAACAAGACTAATATTCACTGGTGCTAGGAATGTAACTTGGATCAATCATCAAGCAATAAAACAATATGCCTTAAAGGGCCTTTAAAAAATTCATTCCTGCCTTAACAAGTTCATGTTTATGAATCTAGCCTATGAAAATAATTACAGATCCATAAAAATACGTTTGGGTAAAGATGTCTTCAATAAGCTTAGTTTATAACAACCTAAATGCCTAACAAAAGAAAAGCATTTAAATAAATTCTAGTATATGCATTACAATGGAATATTATGCACTTATTAAACACTGTGTTAGCAGAACATTACAGGCGTAAGTAAATGGCCATAAAAAATGACAAGAGAAAAAGGCATCGGAATTATTTATGAAATATTATACCATTTTTTATATTTGCATAAGCATGGAAAGATATTAGAAAACATATACTACATGTTAAGCAGTAATTAATTCAGGGCTGTGGGATTATGGCTGATTTTGTTTTCCTCTTTATTCTTCTCTGTAGTCTCTATATTTTCTAAAATAATTACATATTCTAAATATGAAAGACGACCAACGTTACTTTTAAAAAAGCAAAAAAGTTGTTGCTTCTCACCAGATCAATGGGAGAAACATAAACCAGCTATTGGAATACCTAAAAAGACTTGAGCAAAAGCAGTAACAGCCCTACTCATCTGTTTCTACTCAGTATTTCTCTGCTCTTCCCTCTTCAGTATCTATGAAATAGCTACCAACTCTAAAAGGTTGATGACCCCCCAGAACAAACACATTCCAGCCCCCCACAATGGAACATTTCAGAATTCTACGGGGATATTTAAGAATGCTAGTGGTCATGCTTCCAGAAGTTGAGGCAAAAGTAGTACTAATTTGAACCCTGGTATGACTATGTTACTGCCTAAGTATACAGCAATCTAAGTTGATATTATTCTGTTGAGCAGATAACTCCATCAACAGCTTAATAAAAAGCAATAATGATTTACAATAGCCAGGACATGGAAGCAACCTAAGTGCTCATCGACAGAGGAATGGATAAAGAAGATGTGGCACATATATACAATGGATTATTACTCAGCCATAAAAAGAAACGAAATTGAGTTATCTGTAGTAAGGTAGATGGACCTAGAGTCTGTCATACAGAGTGAAGTAAGTCAGAAAGAGAAAAACAAATACCGTATGCTAACATATATATATGGAATCTTAAAAAAAGAAGAGTGGTTCTGAAGAACCTAGGGGCAGGACAGGAATAAAGACGCAGATGTAGAGAATGGACTTGAGGACACGGAGGGGGAAGGATAAGCTGAGACAAAGTGAGAGAGTGGCATGGACACATATACACTAACAAATGTAAAACAGATACCTAGTGGGAAGCAGCCGCATAGCACAGGGAGATCAGCTCAGTGCTTTATGACCACCTAGAGGGGTGGGATAGGGAAGGTGGGAGGAGATATAGGGATATATGTATACATACAGCTGATTCACTTTGTTATACAGCAGAAACTAACACAACATTGTAAAGCAATTATACTCCAATAAAGATGTTTAAAAAAAAGCAATTATGAAGGCAAACTGCTTGAAGTTACAGCAGAGAAAACAAATTTTCTTGTCTTCAATTTTTAAAAATCTCAAAACAATATTTCTGGAGGACAATCTGGCTATACATACAAAAATCCTTTAAAAAGCAAATATATTGAGCTCCATGAGCTGTTTGTATATTTTGGAGATTAATCCTTTGTCTGCTGTTTCATTTGCAAATATTTTCTCCCATTCTGAGGGTTGTCTTTTTGTCTTGTTTATGGTTTCCTTTGCTGTGCAAAAGCTAACGGAAAACAGTATGGAGCTTCCTTAAAAAACTAAAAATAGAACTACCATATGACCCAGCAATCCCACTACTGGGCATATACCCTAAGAAAATCATAATTCAGAAAGAGACACGTACAACAATGTTCACTGCAACGCTATTTACAATAGCCAGGACATGGAACCAACCTAAATGTCCATTGACAGATGAATGGATAAAGAAGATGTGGCACATCTTCAATACAATATTTTATGGCTGAATATTACTCAGCCATAAAAAGAAACGAAATTGAGTTATTCATAGTGAAGTGAATGGACCTAGAGTCTGTCATACAGAGTGAAGTAAGTCAGAAAGAGAAAAACAAACACTGTATGATAACGCATATATATGGAATCTAAAAAAAAAAAAAGGTACTGATGAACCTAGTTGCAGGGCAGGAATAAAGAGGTAGACATAGAGAATGGACTTGAGAACATGCAGTGGGAGGGCAAAGCTGGGTCGAAGTGAGAGTAGCATCAACATATATACACTACGGAATGTAAAATAGTTGGCTGGTGGGAAGCAGCAGCGTAGAACAGGGAGATCAGCTCGGTGCTTTGCGATGACCTAGAGGGGTGGGATAGGGAGGAGGGAGGGGATATGGGGACATGTGCATGCATATGGCTGATTCACTTTGTTGTGCAACAGAAACTAACATAGTATTGTGAAGCAATTATACTCCAATAAAGAGCTACTTAAAAAAAAAAAAAAAGCAAATATACTTTGACCCAGCTACTCCAAGTCTAGAAGTTTATGCTAAGAAAATAATTTGACAACTGTTTAAAGTACACATGCAAAGATGTTTATCACAGCATTTACAATTGGAAAAAAATGGGATAATGGGTATAAGTTAAATAAAATGTCACTTCCTCCAATGTGAGTGTTTGTGTCCCCTCAAAATTCATATATTGAAACCTAATTCCCAATGTGATGGTGTTTGGAGGGGAGGCCTTTGGGGGTGGAACCCTCATGAGGGGGATTAGCGTTCTCTATAGAAGAGGCCCCAAAGAGATCCCTCACTCCCTCCTGCACATGAAGTTACAGTAAGAAGACAACCAAAAAGTGGGTCCTCGCCAGACACCAAATCTATGGCTGCTTTGATCTTGGATTTCCCAACCTCCAGAACTATAAGAAATAAACGTTTGTTACAAGCCACTCAATCTATGTTATTCTGTTATAGCAGCCCGAAATAAACTAAGACACATCCATACGATGAAATGACACCATTAAGAATTAGATATACATGTATACTCATTGACATAGAAAGATGTTTGTGATGTCTATTTAAAGCAAACAACAAGACTATAGAACAAAATAACATGTATATTGTTATGTATTAGTCAGCTTTGGTTGTCATAACAAAATACCAAAGACTGAGTGGCTTCAACAACAGAAATTTATTTGCTCGCAGTTCTGGAGGCTGAAGTTCAAAGTTAGGGTGGCCTAACTTTGAACTTCATCCTGGATTGGGACCCTCATCCTAGATTGCAGAGAGCTGCCTTCTTGCTGTGTGCTCATATGGCAGAGAAAGAGAGATTTCTTACTCTTCTTAGAAGGCCACAGTCCTATTGGATTAGGGCCCCACCCTTATGACCTCATTTAACTTAATTACTTTCTAAAGACCCTACCTCCAGATGCAGTCATACTGTGGATTTGGGCTTCAACATATGAACTGGGGGTGGAAGGAAACAACAAAATTTAGTCCACAGACACCCATTACATATGTAACTTTTATGAACAACACTATACATGGATGAAGTTCTTGAAGGTTTTTGCCTCAAAATATTTGTATCAGTGGTTACCTCTGTGTAGCAAACACAGCACGCTTAGTTTCTACAATGAATGTTAAATTTCCTGCTTATGATTTAATAAATATTAAAAAGACGGTAAATTTTTAAAAAGCACCAGGGAAAGGTACAATACTCGCTCCTGCTAGCTCATGCTGGCTGCACTCACAAAAAGCAGCATCAATAGAGCAACGCAATCTCAGGACACAGGAAATGGATCTAGGAATCAGAGCAGACTGTTCCTTGACAACATCAGCCCAATTTACTGCTGTGATCAAAATAGGCAACGAAATCCACTGGGCATCATTAGGAAGGATAATTAGAAATAAAATGGAAAACACAGCCTACCGAAAGCCACGGCCCCATGACCGGACCTAGAACCAAAGGAGTGTTCCAGAAGATGGCCAAGCAGGTTTCCGCTTTCTTACAATTCAAGACACTTGTAACAGTGCAAGAAACAGTTATGAGAGAACATCTGAAAAAATAAAGATCTAGCCTTTACTTTCCCCGCTGCCTCAAGCTGATAGGTATTATACCACTTTTCACTTAGCCCGTCATCGATTATACCGTTATCTCCCCTTACGCTCCCGCAACCCATCTATCCCTGTAGCTGCACAGACACGTACAAGCAGGACCGCAGGCTCTTATGGCCGTATCGCCTTCAACTCTGTTCTCTTTGCACAGTGCACATACGATAAACCAAAGGATTTTCAAAGCCAATAGGTGCTTTACGTTAGGAAGGACTGTTTAGCCTGGGGAGACTAAAGTGGTCTGATAAAATCCTACACAGCAGTAAAGGCTGAGAACATGCTGACGACGTGTAGCACATCTTGAAATAGGAAAACCATGAAAAACTTCAAAGCTTTAAGGAAGTAAGAAAAACAGATTAACTATCAATTTACCATGGGTAAAATTATCAATATATTATCCCAACATGTCACAAAAGAAATTGAGGACAAGAAAGTTTGTCTTCTCTCCTTGTGACTTGCAGCAACGTGCTCTCTATGAAGCTACTGACAAAATCCCAGCAGCCATCAAGGGTATAACTAAGTGACTTCTTTCACGTCAGTTACAACTGGCAAAAAGAGAACATGGTACAGCATAATCCCACAGGTCCTCAATTCCTCCACAGAAACATTAAGAGAAGATTCTATTACTGGCTATGAGTAAAACAGGGCAAGTCCTAGTCAATAGGGCTGGGTGCATCACAAACCTTCACAGACAAGGAAAAATGGGATTTACAAGTGTTTTGTCTCAGCTCAAGCTGCCCCTCCTCATGGAAGGTGCCTGGGCCAAGCCGAGCCCTCACGTCCTTGACCGTGCCCTGTGCATTCTATGTCAACTTCCCCCGGTGGGGACCTGAGCTTCTTCATCATTCCTGTACATCCAGCACCCGGCACAAAGAAGCACTCAAGGGTGTTTCTTGAATAACCTGGACATTCCATTAATTAGAAAAGAAAGACTTTAGAAAACTCTATACTCAAGAATACAATCTACCCCAACTCAATCCCGTCCCTCCATTGTGGCAGAATTACTAATCAAAATCTAAGTGTGGCACACTGGACATTCAGTCAGTCCACGACTTCCAGATAAGCCCTTTTCCCAGTGTACCACCCGCCACGGGGCTAATTCATGCCTTTTAGACATAAAGAGAACCTTCCTGTGCAAGATCGCACAGCTGCAGCCTTACTATAAAGCTAACGTCTGCGCTCAAGACATCTGATTTTTAATGAGCTATAGTGTAACTTTTAAAGAAGTCACCCAGGTGATTTTTAGTAACGGATGAAGATGTAACGTGTAGCTTAAGCGCTACATGTGCTGTAAGTGAATATTATATAAAACTGTCTTAACTCTGATGTAGCCATTGGCACAGCAAAGCACACAACTTGTGTGAAAACAAAACGTAAAAAAAAAGCAAGCTTAATAAAATTAGATTTTTACGGAATTAAATTAACATTAAAAAAAGACATCTGATTTTGCTTCAGAGCCACCTTGAAGGTTTGTTCTTCACTACAGTTCTCTATTCACTTATTAATTCATACTCTGCTTTGTTTCAAAAGGATTTAAAGTGATTTACATAAAAACATACAGAAGAGGATTAAAAGTATTTTAATAAGCAGATGAGAAGAAGCAGACAGCGACAAAATAGTCATACAGGAAAGTAAGAAGCAAAGTTTAAGGGAAATATAAAACAAATCATTTTGAAAGAGCCTATGTATGTTAGAATCGGGTCATATTGTGAAACTGTTAAAAGATAAGCTTTCTTTTATTTATTTATTTATTTATTTATTTATTTTTTGCGGTACACGGGCCTCTCATTGCTGTGGCCTCTCCCGTTGCGGAGCACAGGCTCCGGACGCTAAGCCTCAGCAGCCATGGCTCACGGGCGCAGCCGCTCCACGGCATGTGGGAGCTTCCCGGACTGGGGCACGAACCCGTGTCCCCTGCATCGGCAGGCGGGCTCTCAACCACTGCACCACCAGGGAAGCCCAGATAAGCTTTCTTTTAACAGTCAACTGAAGAGGTGGCTGAGGTCAGTTACATGAATCATAATGTATATAAAATAAAAATGAAGTAGTTCCTCAGGAAAAGCAAAACCATTCAGAGCATGAAGACAAGAAATTTCTTCCAGGGCTCCTCATAAAAGGAACGCTAAAAAATAGAAGTAATTATAATTGCTAACAATTAGCACTAACTTACGTGCAAAACACTGTTCTAAGAACTTTAGACATATTCACTCATCTAATAACCCTATGAGGTAATAAGCACTGTTATTATCTGCATTTAATGGATAAGGAAACAGGAACAGAGAGGTTAAGTAAACTGCCCAAAGTCACACAGCTAGCAAGTTGTGGATTTGGGACTCAAACCCTGAAGGCTAGCTCCAGAGTCGCCACTCTTAACCACTACACTATAGTGCCCTCAACACCCTCATAGCAGACATCACTTTTCTAAGGATGTTTCTTATGATGTCCTTCAGTGTGGGCAAGAGAAAAATGCAAAGCTTAGTTCAGGAGCAGCAATTCCTCTGAGGCCAAAATGAGCCAGTCCACCCCTGTGGGTTTCTGACAGATAGGCAGATATCTCCGGTATTTTAGAGTCTCCAGAAGAATGGTAGCTACATGAACATTACTTTTCCTCCACAAGGTTTGTTATGCATTGAGTGACGGGGGTGGGGGTTATACCCTGAGGAGCAGTGAAGTACAGTGCTGACCTGCTGACAGTTAAGGTCGAGCCACAGGCTGGCGTCACCACCTGAGCTGGAGGAAGGACAGACAACCTCCCCACCAATGCTGAGGCGCCTGACAAGGACGCACATCTGCCTGATGAGAAGGTCAACCTACTTTGCATGGAGCAGGCCCAAGGGACGGCCGATGGGCAGGGCTCCCTTAATAAAGGGTTTGGCTAGATCAAACCAAAGGATGAGAAGGTCCTCAAATGCCCATGCCACAGAACAGGTCTCAACAGAGCTAGTGTGGACAATATCCAAAGATAGTATTATCAAATCAATTGTCACTCAAGGATCATAGCAAACCCACGGAATGGCCAGCCTTGGACCCCATAACTTCTTAGGGTAGCTCCAAGAAAGACTGGTTCTAGAAGATAACCTATCTTCTCAACAGCTTCTCCAAGTTCAAGTTCAGGACCATAAAACCATTTCATCAGAGTTCACTTATTAGCCAAGGACTTACTAGGAATCAGGCATTGTTCAGGCTGTTGAGGGCAGAGCGGTAAGTAAAACAGACAAAAATCCCTGCCATCATAAATCTTATTCCTGTTTAAGTACCATAAGTAACAGCACTAATTACTATTACTACACTTACGCTATTATTCTTGCCTAACTGTATGTCAGCTGAGATCAATATTATGAAGAAATTATAGCGAGGACCCAGAGAAGGGTGCGCTGGGGGTGCAGCAGGATTACACCAGTGGTCAAGGAAGCCTTGCTGCCATGGGGAGATCTAAGAAAAGCCCTGCAGGAGGCTGGAGGTGGACCAGGTAAACGTCTGGGTAGAGATCCCAGGGAAGAGGCCAGTGAGAGAGGAATGAGGAGAATGAGGAGGAAACAGGGTGACAAGGAGGAAACAGGGTCTGGTGGGCAGGCTGGGGATGGACCTGGAAGCCCCCGTAAGGATTCTGGATCTGACTGAGCAGAAGAAGGATGGTCTGACTTTCCTTTCCAAAGGACCACTGTCTGCCACGTAGAGAAGAAGGCACAGGGCCAAGGAAAGGGGCAGGGAGACCAGTTTGGAGGGAGAGGGTGCATCTTTCCACCCACAGCACCTCGGCCACATGCACACACGGTCCTGTTGTGCTCCGGGGTCTGCTGGTGTGGGTGAGGGTGGTGGCAGAGAGCATCTGACCAAAGGCACAGGACCTGTGCTTCAGAATCCAGTCCCAGAGTACCAACAAAGGCCCCGGCAGGTTAGAATTCCTTCACACAATAAAAGAAAAAGAAAAACATGCAGAGTCTCCCAAAGGCAGGTTAACCAAACAAAAGTCAGTGTGGCCTAAGGGAGCAGAAGCTGGTGGCATGGGAGAGGCACTGGCATCACGGGCCAAGCAGTCCCACGGCTGTCAGGGTTATGGACTACACTCCTGGGACAGACACTGTAATGAGCCAGTCCTTCTAATCTCTGAAACCAGCTATTCTCAAAAGCATATCCCAAAATACTTTAGCGTTTAAAATATTTAGTAGTTAAAACAGCACCACTTAAATTCCATACCCACGCATAACACTCACTGCCTTCCAAAACGCATCTGATGCTCATGCGATACTCTCCTTTTCTTTCCTCCCAAGGATTTTGAGAGCTAACATCACATAAGCCTCTCCACAAAACACATCCCCTCTAGGGGCTTCTGCAAGGCTGGGGCGACCCGGTACGATCCGGAGGTGCATATGGCACGCCAGCCTCTCAGTCTCAGATGGCAGCCTAACGACCAGGAACGGTTTTGGGGTTTCCGCACACCCTGCCCTCGCCATACCGAGATCCTGCTGGCCAGCCCCACACACAGAAACTCCCACGTGTATTATTCCCCACTCGTTTTGACACACACTGTGAGAAGAACAAGGAAAAATGGCAAGGCATCCTGAGGGAGGAGGAGACCAATATGCAGCTTTCTCATGAGCCTGGTATTTGTGAGAAGGCCATGGAGAGGCACACCCATCTGTGACTTGACACCTCCTTGTGCATTGGGAAAGGAGGAAAGAACACAGAGGCGTCAGCTAAGCTTCCTTTTACTCTCAAGAGCCTTCACCCACAAAATTATAAATAGCTGGATTTAAAATAATAAAACTGCAAATATTTTTCTCACACCCATTACATTACAATTTTCTTTCATGTTCCCTTTACATTTCTCCCCCTGACTCAAAGGACTAACCACAAGACATTAGTAAGGAAAATCTAGCCAGGTAAAAGGCTAAGATGTAAAGGGACTGAGTAATTCACCATCATAGGGAGAGGGTTCACTCTATTAGACCTTAAATACAGGCTTTGCCCAGTATTATTTCTAGAACTATACTAAGAACATGTAAGCTCACAGAGCTAACTTAGAAAACTGGTCTGTAACCAAATATCTTACTCCAGCTGCTCTCTCTGTATGTATTTCAGATTTGATTAACACATGACATTCTCACACATACAAACAGGCACTTCATAATTTAATTTTAAGGCCACTAATTACCCATTCATACACACAAGCTACATATATATAAGCACACTGAGATAAATATATTTGCTTTACAGGTAAAGACTAGTTTATCCTAACACCAGCAAACTACTTGTTAATTAAGAGACAGCATTTACCAGACAGGAGGAGATCAATAGTTCTGAATCTTCTTTTGTCCAATTGTATGCTGTGTATTCAAGGGCATTATTCTCTCCTTGCTGTTTGCACATATAAGCACAGTTTCTTTCAAAAACGGTGCGGATGCCTTTAAACAGAATCACACTAGTAGTGCAACCCATCCCCAAGGTGTGGATGTTCAGGTCTCTAGCAATCTCTACTCCATTTCCACATCATCTTCCTTGGCTCTTCAGAGCAGGCTCCCACGGCACCATCTTCGTGACAGGCAGTTGCCGACACCAGAACAGAAGGGAAGCTCCGAGCTGTTGTACTAGATTCCGCTTCTGCCCAGCAGCCTGACAAAAAAATCCAAGCTCCAAGTGTAAAACAGGAGGGGTGGTGCAAAAACAGGATGACACACCTTCAGATGCACCAAAACCTTTAAAGTATTGCTTTTCCAATAGATTGCTTCACTGTTAGTACCAAAAACAAATAAGCAGAAGATTTACATGTGGTTACTGGAAAACTGCCGGCTCCTGGGATTTGCTTGGGATTGTTCTGAATCTCAGAACCTGCCCAAAATGAAAAAGACGGTGCCAGACAGCCACCCTGCTGCAGATGCTGCTGGAAGGCACAAAGAATGTTCATCTGCTGCAAGAAACCTCCCTCCCAGAATGCTTAGCCTAGCATCTATATTAGCAAACATCTCTTTCCTTGACCTAAATATGCTGTTTGTTTAATCCTGCATCCGCGAGGAATAGGGAAGCAAAAGAAAAAAAAAGTCCGAAAACGAGAGGAATCACTAAGATGACTGCTGCTATGGAAACATGTGTAAGCCCACTTCAAACAACCTTTTGCGTGTGTGGGTAACAGCTTGCTGACAGCAAACCACAAGGGAACATGAAATTGCTGTGTCAATCTTGACTTCTGCCCATTTCCACTCTTTGCTAGAGAGGGGGCTAGCAAGTTTGCACTGCTTGGAAGAATTCTCCTATGCCTGGTACCGAAAGATGCAAATGAGAAGATGGATACAGGATTACCTGGCACCTTCTGAAGCAGCTCCCTGGTATGCAATGGTAAATGCACACTGAAGTCCCACAGGCAACAAGGTTATTATTTTTGGTGCATAAGTAATCCAGGTCCTTCCACTGCAGACTGAACTCAGTAACACTACACTACCTTGTATATATATCTTTGGGGATGGCTGATAGGAAAGCTCGTCATTGATATAATACCAAGTTGACTCTTGCCACTTTCCTTCTAGAAAATGAAAAGCAAATTATGTAAAAAGACCACGATGAACACACAGGGGAAACCCCTCCCACCTACAACATGCATCTAGAAAAGAGTTACTGCTCTTTTAAAATCTGTTCTGATATTCTTCCTTACTTCACAAGGCAACAGATGGTTTTCATTTTCTATCTACAGATTTCAAAGTTAGAGTGAATTATAATAATTGAGTACCTGCAGGTTGGTAACAGAAACCTGTGTGATGTAGTGAAAGCAAATCTTTAGAGAATACCATGCAGTCACCTAATTCTAAAATTTCTGCTTTCTATGGTTAGTTTACCTATTAGGCCCAATAGATAAGCAAAAGTCTAGGATTCGTCTATCTCCTGAATTTTTATGCAGGGTATCAAACAGCTATAGAGATCAAAGGAGTAGAGATACCGGCCACATGCAAAAAGCAAGCAAACAAAACCAGAATAACTATATGTGGTCAAAAGCAATCAGCTTCAGAATGGTAATTCTGTTAAAAAAAGAGCTACAGTATTCAAGATTACACCCAAGCCCTGATATCATAAGATCTAAGTCTTCATGTGACATCCCAGTGCTGGCAGATAAATAACATGGAAACTTATCTACACAGAAACTGAATCCTATAGACTATAAAAGACTAAACACCTGGGTTAAAAATTGTCTGTCTTGAGATTTCAGAAGACTCACCAACTAACCTAACTTCTGTACTATAAGGGGAACAATTTAAAAAGTAATAGTTGGGCTTCCCTGGTGGCACAGTGGTTGGGAGTCCGCCTGCCGATGCAGGGGACACGGGTTCGTGCCCCGGTCTGGGAAGATCCCACATGCCGCAGAGTGGCTGGGCCCTTGAGCCATGGCTGCTGAGCCTGCATGTCCGGAGCCTGTGCTCCGCAACGGGAGAGGCCACAACAGTGAGAGGTCTGCGTACCACACACACACACAAAAGTAATAGTTAATTCAATATAAAGATAATACCTAGAAATTTAAACTTAATTTACCATTATTACTTATTTTAGACAACCTGGGTATAGAAGCCAGCAAATACTGCTCAATATATAAAAGATTACGTTTGAACTTTACAAAGGATCATAAATGATAACCAAGCAAATTTGAAGCTGCTGGTATATTCTATTTGATTTACCAAAAAAAAAAAAAAAAAAAAAAAAAACCGTAAGTTAATACTTAAAACAATGGAAGAGAATGAAACAATTTCCTAACAGTCATTCAGAGGAAAAAGAAATGTTTCCTTAAGCATTTAAGCAACTTGTATCAATTTTAAATATTAATCATTTTCCAACCAGCAAAATGAGTGGGCAAGAAAAACAGAAAACGTTTAGAGCAAAGGATTCAACAAGGCCAAAAAGTGAGTTTCATGCTAATAGAAGCATGACAAAAATGAATCATTCAAAATGTGTGTCTGGTTTCACTGATTCTTCTGCATCATAATGATCTTGGATTAGTCTAAAATGATAATTACCATGAATTCCATCAGAGGACATGAATAGATGGATGGTATCTATTGGCAACCATTTCAGCTACCTACAGAGTACATATTTCAATTTGGAGATCACGTTTACTCTCACATCTTGAAATGCCACCTCTAATTTATACAACATCCAAGACTGGATGTCTGCCCTTGACTCCCTTTGAGATCCAAGCCCATGTCTTCCTCTCCTGCTAATAATGATATCTGGCTCTCCCATCATCACCTCACCCTCAGATGTTCCAAGTCAGTCATCTTCTACTATAACTACCATAGTACGACCACACAGTGGAATATTACTCGGCCAAAAAAAGGAATGAAGTCCAAGTGCACGGTACGATGTGCATGAAGCTGGAAAATGTCACGCAGAGTGAAAGAAGACAGTTACAAAAGACCTCATATTATACGATTCTAGTTAAGTAAAACGTCCAGAATCAGGCGAATCCATAGAGATAGAGAGTAGCTTTGTGGCTACCAGGGAACGCAGGAGGACTGCTAGCGGGTACGGAATTTCTTTTAGGGGTAATGAAAATGTTCAGAAATTAGTGTTTCTAGCATACATGCTATCTATACACAATATACAGTCTGTGAATATACTAAAAACCACTGGATTGAACACTTTTTCTTTTTTTTATTGAAGTACAGTTTATGTACAATATTATAAGTTACACGTGTACCACATAGTGATTCACAATTTTTAAAGGTTATATTCCACTAATAGCTGCTAAAAAATACTGGCTATATTCCCTGTGCTGGATAAAGAACACTTTGAAAAGGTGAATTTTGTTGTATGTGGATACAACAAAGAGCCCGAATCCACTTCTGATGTTTTACTGCTAACAGCTCTTAAGTCTCACCTCTCCTTCTTCCCCTGTGGGCGAAGGACAAGGAGTGCCAGGCTGGCTCCCTCCCTTAGTGCCAGAGGGAAATTCAAACCACTCTCAGGAACCCTCACCCCCGCCCCACCCCCCAACCACCACAAAACCCCCAAGCCAGTCTCCTTTCCCTGCTCAGTCAAGCCACACCACTTTAGGACGTGCTTGGGTACAGCCCTGCTCCCCTCAGAGCGCTTCATTATGTGAGTAATAAGCCTTTCACACCCTCCTGGGTGGTGTGTGTGGGGGGGGGGGGTGTCATTAGTCTCAACATCCAAAGCAAATTTGGGGGGAGGGGGGCAGGTGTCAATCCTGTTTCTGTGGAGTGGCTCCAATGGTAAATTATATCTCAATAAAACCATTATTTAAAATAGGAGAGGCGAAGAGGATAGTATCTATTCTACCTACCACATAAGGTTCTCAAGTTCAAATAAAACCACAGGAGAGAACTCAACCGAGACATTGCTATAGACACGGAAATAGCTGTTGTTTTATACTTCACAAGGGATTTACCGTGCACCTAGAAACAGCCACCTTGCTTAACAAATTCAGCAACGTCTGAACGTTGCTCTGGCCCCACTTGTCAGGAATACACTAACCAAGTAACATGGGATGTACCTGGGGCTGCCCTCGGGTGCGCATTTTAGGTCTGGGAAAGGGGCGCCACGCTGCACAAAACACCAGAAAGCCTGTATGAACAGTAAGTCCAGGGAGATTAGCTGGCCACATCAGGGGTCACAACACACCTCAGCCATCCGGCCACAGAGACCACAGCAAACAGGTCTCAAGCTTTGAGCACACACCCCCGGCCCCACCCCAAGCATATCCATCTGGAGCTGCTGCTCCCATTTGCAGTTCTCGCCTTGCCAAGTACCTTTCTGTTTTAAGTATCTTCTAATAGTCAGATTTGTTTGACTGGTAGATTTACTTAATACTTTCTCAGAAAAATGTGGATAAAGAAGAATCTGAAGTGACCCCTAAAAATATCTTGAACTACAAACTGGAATGACTATTGTATCTCAAACAGATATAATGAGCCTTCCACCCGGGTCAGACCTTGGGTTCTACCTTAGGAGGCCAGGAAGGGAGTGGAATTCTGTCCATTCTGAAGTGCTGAAATGAAGACCTCATGTAATGATACACAACCCATGATATAGCCACACTTCATAAAACCTAAATAAATAAATGGAGTATGAGTAGAATTCAATCTAACAGGTCATTTATTCTATTTAAGTGCCCTTATGATGGCCAGTCCAGACAAAGAGCTTATTTCCATCCCTAACAGTCCATATTTCATATGTTAATGCAGTGAATTCTGCTGAACAAAGAAACCTTATATAACTTGATCTATCAACACCCTATTTTTTATTCAATCAGTAATAATCAATCATAAGTCGAGTGTCTAGCACAGGGCCTAGTATATACCACATGCCCAATAAATGTAGTTCTCCCTTCTCCCTTTTACCCCAAATTAAATTTTTTTCTTCCCTGATATTAAGAGTAAAGAGTGAGATAGTTCTTCCAAAAATACAAGCATCCCTTACATAAAATTCATGCGTATGAGAATGTGAGATCTAATAAATTCAAACTACAAATTACTTGTAGTGATAAAAATTAATTAAAAGAGAGAAATGTGGGTGCTGGAACAGGAAAAGGGAGTTAAGATAGTTGGTGAAGGAGTGGAGGCTTCAGTCAAGATCATTAAAAAGTTTTTTTTTTTAATAAGGGAAATTATGGAAGTGTTATTAAATAAAAATCTTTTTAAAAAATAAGGAAAAGGAAAACTTTCCCACCACCGTGTATTTCAGGAACATAAACCTTAAAATTTGATTGGAGGAGAGTGGGTAGACTTACCATGTATCCAAAACCTTTTATCCATCATTTATCTTTCCCACCTCAAAACACTGAAATGCCAGGACTGTTACCTCTAGGTGAGCAGAGATGAAGGTGGGTGTAGGTACAGTGGTGCAGAGGAGGGTGTCAGACCCCTGAGAGAGCCCCGGTCTGCACTCCTGTCTGTACCACTGTGGTGAAACAATTAATTTTGCTTAAAAAAAAAAATGTATCTCTAAAGTCATGACCACATAAAATACTGGAGTCAGGTCTGCTGCTAACAGTGGTACTTAATCATTTCCAGAAGCAGAGAATGCAAAGTTACACAGGTGTCTCTGTGTTGGTGCTGGAGCATTAACGAGGCAGCCAGTCCCTGTGGGATGCTCTGAATACCTGCATGCTCATTGGGTGACCAGGTAAAATGGAGTGGAAGCAACCAACTCAGGCTCCATGAGACTGAGGGCGGTGGTCTTCCAGAGATGACCAGTCTCCCGAAAAAGGGGGAAAGAATCCTCCTTTTTTTGACAGGAGACCAAGTTGGACAACTTTTCAAATAAAACAGATCTCCAAAAGGAAGAAAAGTTTGCACTAAGAAAACCAACTTACTTGCTGGTAGGAATGCGAAATGGTGAACCACTTTGAAATAGGTATGACAACTCCTCACAAAATTAAATAGAGAATTACCTTATGATCCAGCAATTCCACTTCTGGGTCAATCCCCAAAAGAACTGATAGCCTAATTTTAAAGAGATATTTATATACATCCATGATCATAACAGCACAATAGCCAAGAGGTGGAAGCAACCTAAGTGCCCATTAAAGATGAATGGATAAACAAAATGTGGTACGTACATGCAATGGAATATTATTCAGTCTTAAAAAGGAAGGAATTCTGACACATGCTACAACATGGATGAACTTTGAGGACATTATGCTAAGTGAAATATATAAACCAGTCACAAAAAGACAAATACTATATGAGTCCACTCATACGAGGTACCTAGAATAGACAAATTCATAGAAACACAAAGCAGAATGGTGGTTTCTAGTAGCTGAGGGGAAGAGGAAATGCGGAGTTGTTATTTAATGGATACAGGGTTTGTCTGTAATGATGAAACAGTTCTGAAGATGGGTGGTTACGCAACAATGTGAATGTACTTAATGCCACCAAACGATACTTAAAAAGTTAAAATGGTAAATTTTATGTTATGTATATGGCATGTTATATATACATTAAAAAAAAAGAAAAGCAACTTACTTACTGGGCACTGCTCTCCTATGACTTCCAGGAACAACTGATGTGAAATAACAGAAAACCAGGAGGATAACTAGTCTTTTCTCCCATTCTCTCCTCCTGCCCCTCATGGAGGGCAGACAAGCCCAAGGAATAGGTTTCATATGCTTATTTTTCTCCTATTTCAAATAGTTTATATTAGATTAGTTTATATACTATAGTTTATATAACTAATAACTACGATATTTCCTCATTAACACTTGGTAATGAACTTCTTAGAAAAACCCTTTGAACTACGTACCATCACACAAAAAAAAGACAGCTTGAGATTTAAATTTCTGATTCATAAATGACTTCTACTTCTTCATTTCGAGCTACAAAATGAACGAACCAACAGTATTTATACAGGTGCTGATTTATCCCTCAGCTCAGGAAGCTGCAGGCAAAGTCAGAACTTCAGTCACTGTTATGGGAGGTCATGGAGCAAAACCATGGTTTCTGAGGGAACTCAGTTTTTTGAAGAGAAATCAATAAACCCATAAATGCCAATCATATGTCAAATATGAGAAGCTGCCAAAAGAGCTATCTGCAAAGCTTTATTCCTCACTGAACACACTGGTAGGGGAGGGGCTCAGTGGAGGGGGGCTGATGGCCCAGAAAAGCACAATGAATACAGTAAGCGTTGAGGTCCAACTGTAAATGAGACACTAAGCAAAAAACAAGGAAGGAGAGCAAACTCACAATGGCAAAGTGAGACTAGAACTCACAGTGACCTCCTCTTGGCCTCCCCCAGCCTCTTCCGAGGAAATTCTATTTTAGGCAGACATCTGAAGAAATCACTTAGTGGCAAGATATACTGAGTTTAAACAACATAAAACATATGCAGCATAATTTGTGTACAAATGCACTCATGAAAACAGTTCATGTGCTTCAAATACGGAGTTACAGCTATTGGAAAGTTGTTCTTACATGTGAAGAGAGAAAATTCAGATTCCACACACTTCAAGTACTTGTATCTTATGTTTTAGCAGCTGAATATTTAAAAAATTTTTACTGTCATTGTGTCAGTATAGAAATATTTGTCTCAACACGAATGAGGAAAGGAAATAAAATGGAAAACATAAACATAAAATTTGAGTTTGCCATTTTAAAAACTATTGCAATTATACTTCAAAAAACAAATTAAAAAAGAGATCAGATTTGTGGTTACTAGAGGCAGAGGGAGGGGGAAGAGGAATTGGATGAAGACGGTCAAAAGGTACAAACGTTTTTAAAGAAAAAAATTAAAAGTATGCAATATCATCAGACTTTCAATCAGATTAATCAAAAAGCAAATAATAAGAAATAAAGATACCACAGTGGTTACTTCTCCAAAATATAGGTGGGAAATGGAATTTTTCAAAATATTCCTATGGTTTTGAAAAAACAGAATGAAAAGATACAAAATAAAATATGTACTCCTTTATCTAGGCCAGTGGGTCAGAAAGAACTAGATATATCATATATCCCCACTTATGAAAGCTTATAAAACTCCATTTTCTACCTGACTCCTTAAAAAGTTTTAATTTCTTTTTACAAAGACACAAATTCAGAGCCTTCGTAAGACTCTCTTCTATACACAGCCTATGGGTGGGATATGGCTTAACTATAACTGGTTTTAAAAGAACGTTACTTTGAGTAAGCACTCTCTGATGTGTAAGTGGACTTAACTATGTCAGGGAAGTGTGAAACTTTTCTGGGAAACCAGTCTCCACATAACAATTGGACAGATTACAGATATTGCCATCCCTCCATGCCAACTAAAAACAGACAAAACCCATAGAAGATACACATTTGGCCAACAAGCAAATGATAAGTCACTGGTGAAATGCAAATCAAAACCACGAGACAGCACTTCATACCTACTAGGGTGGCTAAAATAAAAGAGACAAATAGTAACTGTTGGAGAAACTCGATCACTCATACACTTTTGGTGGGAATGTAAAATAGGGCAGCTGCTTTGGAAAACAGTTGGGCAGTTCCTCAAACGGTTAAACATAGAGCTACCATATGATCCAGCAATTCCACTCCTAGCTATATACCCAAGAGTAACTGAAAACACATGTCCACACAGAAGTCTGTGTATGAATGTTCTTAATAGTATTACTCATAATAGTCAAAAAGTGAAAACCCAAATGTCTATCAATTGATGAATGGATAAACAAAATGCAGTATACCCATACAATGGAACATTATTCATGCTACAACATGGATGAACCTTGAAAACATGATGCTAAATGAAAGAAGCTAGTCACAAAGGACAACATGTTGTATGATTTTGTTGGTATACAATGTCCAGAATATGTAGAGACAGTAGATTAGTGGTTGCCTATGGCTGGGGGGCTGGGTAGGGTGGGATTAGGGGGCAACAGCTAAGGGGTACAGGGTTTCATTGGGGGGTAATAAAATTTTTCTAAAATTGATTATAGTGATAAATACACAACTCTGAATATACTGAAAACGACTGGATTGTACACTTTAAAAGGGTAAATTGTATAATACATGAATAATGTCTTAAATTGTTAAAAAAAATAGTACATATTAGGCACAGGAAAACACAGGCAGAACACTCTTTGACATAAATCATAGCAATATGTTTTTGGATCCGTCTCCTAAAGTAAAGGAAATAAAAGCAAAATAAACAAATGGGACCTAATTAAACTTAAAAGCTTTTGCACAACAAAGGAAACCATGGACAAAATGAAAAGACAACCTACTTCATGGGAGAAAATATTTGCAAATGATATGATCAATCAGGGGTTAATATCCAACATATATAAACAGCTTATACAACTCAACCTCAAAAAACAAACAACCCGGGCTTCCCTGGTGGCTCAGTGGTTGGGAGTCCGCCTGCCGATGCAGGGGACACAGGTTCGTGCCCAGGTCCGGGAAGATCCCACATGCCGTGGAGCAGCTGGGCCCGTGAGCCATGGCCGCTGAGCCTGCGCGTCCGGAGCCTGTGCTCCGCAACGGGAGAGGCCACAACAGTGATAGGCCCGCGTACCGCAAAAAAAAAAAACAAAATAACAAAATAACCCAATTAAAAATGGGCAGAAGACCTGAATAGATATTTCCCCAAAAAGGACATGTAGATGGCCAACACGCACATGAAAAGACGCTCAACACTGCTAATCATCAGGGAAATGCAAATCAAAACCACAATGAAGTATCACCTCACAACTGTCAGAATGGCTATCAATAATAAAAAAAAAAAAACCTCACAAATAACAAATGTTGGTGAGGATGTGCAGAAAAGGGAACCCTCGTACACTGTTTGTGGGAATGTAAATTGGTGCAGCCACTGTGGAAAACAATATGGAGGTTTCTCAAAAAACTAAAAACAGAACTACCGTATGACCCAGCAATTCCACTCCTGGGTATATAACCAAAAATAAACAAAAACACTAATTCAGAAAGATACATGCACCCTAATGTTCATAGCAGCACTATTTACAATCACCAAGACATGGAAGCAACCTAAGTGTCCATCAACAGATGAATGGATAAAGAAGATGTGGCACATATATACAATGGAATACTACTTAGCCATAAAAAAAGAATGAAATTTTGCCATTTGCAGCAATATGGATGAACTTGGAGGGCATTATGCTTAGTGAAATAAGTCAGAGAAAGACAGATACTATATGATATCACTTGTATATGGAATCTAAAAAATACAATTAGTGAGCATTACAAAAAAGAAGCAGACTCACAGATACAGAGAACAAACTAGTGGTTACCAGTGGGGAGAGGGAAAGGGACAACATAGGGGTGGAGGATTAAGAGGTACCACCTAGGGACTTCCCTGGCGGTCCAGTGGTTAAGACTCCATGCTTCCACTGAAGGGGGAGTGGGTTCGATCCCTGGTCGGGGAACTAAGATCCCACATGCCACAGGGAGGCCAAAAAGAAAGAAAGAAAGAAAGAAAAAAGAGGTACAAACTATTAGGTATAAAATAAGCTACAAGGATATATTGTACAAGGGGAATATGGCAATTTTTTTTTTTTTTTTTTTTTTTTTTTGGCCACACACACGGCATGTAAGATCTTAGTTCCCCAACCAGGGATCAGAATCCACGTCCCCTGCATTGGAAGCACGGAGTCTTAACCACTGGACCACCAGGGAAGTCCCGCAAATATTTTATAGTAACTATAAATGGAGTTATTTGTTTAAACTTTAAAAACTGTGAACCACTATATTGTACACGTGCAACTTATTTTTTTTTAAAGTTGAATTTCTCCTGAAGTCACTCTATCCTCAACAGTTATCTCTACAAAGCATATCACTATGTCCAACACAGCAAGTTCCCAAAAGCATCCCTAGCGTTGTATATGCGAAAGAGAGTACAGAAGAGAATGGTAAGATGACTTCTTAAACAACAGTCAGTTAAAGCCATCCTGCTTTAGCTTTTATGATGGATTTTGTAAATAGATTAGTTACAGGGTAACCTGTTCTCTAGCTGTGATCTTACCACTTCAAAATGGGTGTAATTTGAATAAATTTTGTATGGTAAAGGATCAATAAAATGATTTTTTTTAAGAGTTAAAAAAAAGCTATCCTGCTTTATTAAATTCACAGAGCACTTCAGGGAAAACTTTTGTCGAGTCAATAACTTGGCTCATTCATTCTGTTAGGCAAGGTCTGGGCCTGAGGGCTGAGCCATCTATCCCAAATCATTCTAAGAAATTTATTTTGCAGATCTTTTCCCACAAAATTCTCATCTCTGCTTTAACCACAAGGCTCTCAAGATCCAAGAAAAAAATACCACTTGGAGAAAAAGTCAGAGGAGGGGTGGAAAGAGATAGATTGTGAACAGGGGGTCTGAAATTTTATTTAAATCACAGAATTGGCTTTATTTAGGTCACTCTAATCACCTAAACAATGTAGGAGATTTACATTTTAAATGTAAATTTTATGGTAAAACAAAGAAAAACACTATAAATAGTGCTGGGCACATCTTTAATAGAGTGGGTTATGTGGACCTAATTCCTGCTACATGCCAGATGCTGAGCACAGAATTCAGTCGCATGGTCTCACAATCTTCTAAACAATTCTAAAAGTTAAGTTCATAGGTGAGCTCACTCGTGACTGCCACGCTTTGACCTTGTTACAAGTAAACAAGATCTCCACAGAAACCCATCCTGGTGTGTAGGACCACTGAAGGACTACAACCAACACTGACATCGTGTGGACCAGGACTGATAAACCACGTGGGGTTGGATGTGAGAAACCCACAAGTTCAAATGTCTCCTTAGACTGGTAGCTTTCAAAGTACTGTCACCATGAATTATATTAATAAATGAATTTTAAATCACGATACAGTGTGTATAAGAATATCTCCCCAAGAATACATACCCTTACAACATGTGTTACACTATATTATTTTCTATCCTAGCCTCTCTAGTCCATGCTAGCTCATTGGAGGGAAGGAGGGAGGGAACTGGTCACAGCCCACTAAACTGGCTTCAGGACCACTATGGCTCATGGCCTGCAGTTTGAAACCACCACATGTACCACTTATGAAGTAGTGTCTGTCAGCACTTGGAATTCACCAGTGTCACCACATATCCCATTCCCTACAAGCAGCTGGCCCAAGAACAGAATGGAAGGGCCTACTGAAGACAACAGTTGTAAAAACATTCCGAAAGGACGGCCTTCTGTCTCACACGATATACTATATGTTTTGAAGCAGCTGTCTCTCCCCAAGTCAGAAGACACTACTAGCCCAGAAATCAAAGGGTAGAGGTGGGAGTGGCCACTCTCACTGTAACCCTAATAACACACTCCATCCCTGCTGGTACAGAGGGCCTGGTTTTAAAGGGAAGAATGCTTCCATTTAAGGGACAAACAGTGCACAATGAATTGAAGGGTGAGACCTGGCCATTTGGAGGCTCCTCAAGCTGCTGAACCAGAAGGCAAATGAGGAGGATACTCTACCAGTTAGGGTAAGATGAAACTGGGCTGCCACCTTCCAAAGGGTCAGCAAAGACCATGGCTGTAACCCAGGATGGATTCTTCAAGGCATCTCTTAGTATTTCTATCTCCAATAGTACAAGTTGATGAAAAACCACAGCAATCCAAAGAAAGTCAAGACTACTGAGAATTCAGATGTTCAGATAAAGAAGTCTAATCAATTGAGGTTCTGGCTGGGGGCAAAGGACATATGGAATTAGTAAGAGGACAATAAAGATATAATTAGGAACTACTCCCAAACAGCCAGTTAGAGAAATGAACACTGCAACACCTATGCATATTTCCTTCCTGCTTGGGTGTATGTGTGTACCAATTTCATCTCTTCTCCTCCTTCTCCACTTTTTTTTTTTTTTTTTTTGCGGTACACGGGCCTCTCACCGCTGTGGCCTCTCCCGTTGCGGAGCACAGGCTCCGGACGCGCAGGCTCAGCGGCCATGGCTCACGGTCCCAGCCGCTCCACAGCATGTGGGATCTTCCCGGACTGGGGCACAAACCTGCATCGGCAGGCGGACTCTCAACCACTGCGCCACCAGGGAAGCCCTCTCCCTTCCTCTTGTATTACTTTATACAAGCATTGTTGTTGAAACTTTACAATTTAGACTTCGGGTAGCACATATTCACGAGACTGCTACTGAATTTAAGGATTAATTAACAAAGCCCAGAAATGGATGATGTTACTCCTCCCTAAGATGGATACAGTGAGACTTTGTGACTCCTTGCTTGAGGAGCCAATGAGAACATCTTCATGTACTTGAAGGATATCTACGTTCTGTTAGGCTGAAACACGTATGGAAGTTCAAGTATGTGTAGAGGGTGGGTCTGCATGCTGAGTAGTCAAGGGGGTGGTCTGTGCCAGTTATTAAGCTACTGTCTCCCAGCTCCAGCCCCACCATTCCATACTCAGCTCTGGGATGCTAGAGCTGGTCCTCTGAAAACCACATTGTTTTACTAGTTGGGTCCCAGTTAGGCTCGCCAGCAGGGGGCACCAGAGGGAGACTCCAAAGCCTGGGGAGGAGAAGGAGCTTGCTCCTTGGTGCCAGCTTCCTGCTGGCTTTGGTTCCCAGTGTCACCCAGCAACACTGCTTCACCCTGGCGGCAGCAGTTCCTTCCTGTGCAGCAGCTGAATCAGGTTTGCCTTTTCTCCAGCACTTACAGAACCATCCTCACTATGCTCCCCCTCAGAAACACCATCACCAGCTGCCCAGCACCCACTCCTCAGAGGTCTGGGTTTCAGCTCTGGGAATCCCCCCACTCTTAGCATCTAAGATTTAATAACACAATCTCAACCCTTGGTCCCCCAAGCTCCAGGGCTGATGGCTGCTTCCTGCTGCCACTAACTCCATGATATGTTAATGTTCTCTTTTTAACTTTTCAATTACCTGCTTAACAATTTTATACCTAATAGCAACTCTATTTAATTCTATTAAAATAACTGGTGTGATTTCTGTTTCCTGGCTGTACCCTGACTGTTATGCTATACAGTCATTCCTTGTAATGTGCAGAGGATTGGTTCCAGGACCCCCTGCAGATACCAAAATCCAAAGATGCTCACGTCCCTTATATAAAATGGCATAGTACAGTCAGTCCTCAGTATCTGCAAGTTCTGCATCCATGGATACAGAGGGCCAACTGTACTAGGCTCTAAGGAGTTTTTAAAAACTAGGATCGGGCTTCCCTGGGGGCGCAGTAGTTAAGAATCCGCCTGCCAATGCAGGGGACACGGGTTCGAGCCCTGGTCCAGGAAGGTCCCACACAACGTGGAGCAACTGAGCCCGCATGCCACAACTACTGAGCCTGCTCTCTAGAGCCCACAAGGCACAGCTACTGAGCCCGCGAGCCACAACTACTGAAGCCCACACGCCTAGAGCCCGCACTCCGCAACCAGAGAAGCCACTGCAATGAGGAGCCTGTGCACCGCAACGAAGAGTAGCCCCCTGCTCACTGCAACTAGAAAAAGCCCGCGTGCAGCAACCAAGACCCAACACAGCCAAAAATAAATAAATAAAATAAATAAATTTATTAAAAAAACAAAACTAGGATCACCAAAGAATGAGAATGGCTAATAAGCACTAAACAGATGCTCAAGATCATTAAGGAAATGCAAATTAAAACTGCAATGACATCCCATTACATACCTATTAGGATAGCTAAAATTTAAAAAGACTGGCTACACTGACTGTTGGCAAAGATATGGAGTAGCTGGAACCCTCATATATTGCTAGTAGAGCCGCTCTGGGAAAACACATTGCCTAAAAATGTTAAAGAGTTACCACATAACCTAGCAATTCCACCCCTAAGTATCTGCCCAAGAAAAATGAAAGCACATGTTCACACAGAGACTTGTACACTAACATTTACAGCAACATTATTCATGATAACCAAAAAAGTGGAAACAACCCAAATGCCCATCAACTGGTGAATGGATAAACAAAATGTGTTTTATCCAGAAAACAGAATGGAATACTATTTGACAATAAAAAGGAATGAACTACTGACACATACTAGAGCATGGATGAACCTGAAAAACATTAAGCGAAGTAAAAGGAGCCAGACACAGAGGCCATATATTGAGTGATTCCGTTTACATAAAAGGTTCAGAAAAAGCAAATCTTTAGAGACAGTGGATTAGTAGTTGCCTAGAGCTGGGGGTGGGAACTGAGAATGACTGCGAATGGGCATGAGATTTCTTTTGGCAGTGTCAGAAGTGTTCTAAAATTAGATAACGGTGATGGCTGCACAAGTCTGCATATTTACTAAAACTTGTTGAATTGTACCTTTAAAATTTAGAATGAATTTTCTGGTATGTAAATTATACCTCAATGAAGCTGTGATACAAAAGGCTAGGAAAGGGCTTCCCTGGTGGCGCAGTGGTTGAGAGTCCGCCTGCCGATGCAGGGGACACGAGTTCGTGCCCCGGTCCGGGAAGATCCCACATGCCACGGAGTGGCTGGGCCCGTGAGCCATGGCCGCTGAGCCTGCGTGTCCGGAGCCTGTGCTCCGCAATGGGAGAGGGCACAACAAGTGAGAGGCCCGCGTACCACAAAAAAAAAAAAAAGACTAGGAAAAAGATTTGAAGAAAATCTAGTGACGTAGGCAAAGGAAATAAATCATGATAAGAAACCACGATGCACTAATAAGTAAAACAAAATGTTTGTGTCTGGACGTAGATGTAATTATATAATTATATGATACATACAGGATGCCTAAGAACAAACCATTCCAGTAAATAGAATATATTTCTTTCAAATGCTTACGAATAGGTCTGGTGTGCAGCACTAAAGAAATGCCCAGCTTGAGTGAAAGATCGTTTGACTGCTTCAAAACTGAACAAATAGGATAGTACCAGCATTCAGATCTAGCCAACGTCATTAAATAGGGAGATACTGTTTTAAAGCTGAGAAAATTATTTCCTGTGAAAGGACAGGCTTTTTTTTTTTTTTAAGGAATGCCTCTTAACAGTGATAGTGTCACTGCCAAGAAAGACAGACTGATGATGCCTTATTACGAAACAGCAAAGACTGACTGACCATAGGCTTATAGTATAACTAAATACATTACATACATCACTGAAATTGTTCTTGACCTTGAAAACAAGGTTGAACTGGAACTCGGATATCATTACAATGTAAAAGTAAAGGATCTCTAAAGATGGGAACACTCCCTCCACTAGACTAATCATTCAGACAGGCAAATACTTTTTCTTAAAATGAATGACTCAGATTTTGAACTCTTTTGTTGATTCCTGGATGATATCTATGCTTACTACAGAGAAAAGAACTACTCTTTAGCCCAAGTTCAGGGCATTCATATTTTAAGAAGACTTTTCCCCAAAAGTCCATGTAAAATATGTCAAAAAGGAATATAATGATAACATAAATTTTATAATAAATATTGTTTTACATAATTAATGTTTTTAAAAGCTAATGTTTACTATTATAACTTTAAAAAATAATCTTTGGTGCTTTTATAGTATAAAATTATGTTCTGCAAAAGAATCCCAATTTGTAACATTGTACTTAAGACAAATATAAGGTAAATTTAATGTTATCCAGGAACTAATTAGGCCATGAGACATGGGTTGCCTGTATTACTCTCTCATTACAGATGACAAGACCAAGGCTCAGAGAAGTAAACTGATTTGACCAAAGTCATAGAGTTGGTATGTGGGATATGAACCAAGATTCCCTGGCTCCTAAGTCCCTGCTCTTTCCAGCATGTCACAAATCCCATTAATAATAATGATGATTACACAAGAGGTATTTAAAATTATAAAGTATCCATAAAAAAAAATAAAAAATAAAAAAAATAAAAATAAATAAAAAATAAAAAAAAAATAAAATAAAATTATAAAGTATCCATACATGTAAGATGCTGAAAGAAAATATGAACTTCCAGTGCTTTATTTAGTTATATTAGTTCCTTAAAATAGATCTAGTCCTCTATTTGGGAAACGTAAGGCTGGGCTAGGTCCTTTTCATCAACTGAAAGACTTTTCAACACTCTAGAGCTGAAGAACATTGAAGAAGATGCTCAGTAAGCAGGTAGGTATATATATATATATATATATATTTTTTTTTTTTTTTTTTTTTTTTTTGCGGTACGCAGGTCTCTCACTGTTGTGGCCTCTCCCGCTGCGGAGCACAGGCTCCGGACGCACAGGCCCAGCGGCCATGGCCCACGGGCCCAGCCCCTCCACGGCATGTGGGATCTTCCCGGACCGGGGCACGAACCCGTGTCCCCTGCATCAGCAGGCGGACTCTCAACCACTGCGCCACCAGGGAAGCCCAAGGTAGGTATATTTTTTTATTATTCCAGCCGCCCTACCAAAACTTCTAAAATACAAAGTGGTTCATGCACAGCCAGTGCAAAGTCTCCATTCAAAAGGCCAGCCTCATGTTCTACTCAGTACATAAATTCCTCATATCCATGGAAGGTAAGGAATTATTCCTCCTGTTCCTGATGAGAACCACAGGGAATTCAAGGGCTGATGTCACAGCTACCTGCTTAGGACACACCACTGATGGGAGAGACAGATTAGAGTCCTCCAATTTCCACAAATGAACAAACTCAAGGCCACTTCTGGGAACACATGATTCTTAATTTCATAATGACCAATAGCTTGATTATATCTATTATGTGACCAAAGAAACAGCTTGATGATTCAAAATTTCCTGGGAAAAACTAATGATGCACTTCCTTCTTTTAACCCATCAGAGTCACCAATGTAGGTCACTAGCTGGAGGTCACCAGGAAATCAAGGTACATCCTTACTTACACTTAGTGGCCTTGGTCCAAGGAAGTTTCTCAGTTTTTAGTTTTCACCCAATGCATAGGAATATGGCCATATACATTTAATCCATTACCTCAGTGCCAATGAAGACACAGTGGAGATTACATACTAATGTTAAAACTAATTCCAAGATCCTTTCAAATATATGAACTCCTAAAACTCCCCTATTTGGGAAATAAAAGACTGAGGCCAGGTCCTTTTCAACAACCAAAAGAAGAGGTACTATAAATTTATTAATTTATATGTTATAAATTGATGTTTTATTACTTTCCCACTGAGGATATCAAGCATGTATAATTTTAAAGGAATTCTGAAGAGTCTGTTTCAACATATCACAAAATTTTTGGTACTTGGCAACCAATAAGAACACCAACCTAAATGAAAGTCTTTATTCAGCAGATGTCTACCTAATTTAAAATTAATAGAAATTACGAATGGTAAAATTTCACATTCCCATAGAAAGTTCAAAGATGCCTAAAAATGAAAGTTTTCATTTCACTTCATTACACGTGAATAGCAGATTCAAGTAGTCTAAGATACCACTGGCTTTTAGGAACAAATGTGTCAACCAGGGCTTCCCTGGTGGCGCAGTGGTTGAGAGTCCGCCTGCCGATGCAGGGGACACGGGTTCGTGCCCCGGTCCGGGAAGATCCCACATGCCGCAGAGTGGCTGGGCCCGTGAGCTATGGTCGCTGAGCGTGCGCGTCCAGAGCCTGTGCTCCGCAACGGGAGAAGCCAAAACAGTGAGAGGCCCGCGTACCACAAAAAAAAAAAAAAAAAAAAAAATGTGTCAACCAACAACTGTTAAAGATTAGTTCCCTGCTATAAAAGCTTAAAAACTTAGGACATATGATGTTTTAGCATATCTAGAAACAGATAACAGATTTATATATATATGGCCACTTTCCTAACCATCAGGTAAGGACTAAAGACTGAGAAACATTTTGATGATACTCTCTACTTCTTATACATCACTTAATTCAGCCAGGCCCAGTAGTAAAGAAGACAAAGATAAATGTTCCATCTTGGCTTTAAAAGAGAAAATCAGGATAGGGAAGACAGATTAGATTACAAGACCTGGGCTGCTCTAGAAGGAAAAACCAGGACCAATATGCAAAACTTCTCTAACAAGCAGGAGCAGGAATGCCAGTGAGGGATGAAGCACTGCCATGGCAACTGAACTAAATGACGTCAAAGGTCCCTTCAGGTCCTACAATTTGATGGGTTCTCCGCTTTACAGGCATTGACCGTGAGTGTGATTTCAGCCAGGCAAAATGGGAGTAAGCGCATCTTTGGTCGCACAGGTAACCTAAAGGGATGGCACAGAAGGCACAATATGCCTTATGTATAAGGTATATCTTACATATTACCTAGTACAATAATGTTACCAGTGAGGACACTGAGGTTCAAAGATGTTTAAAGAAGACATGACCAAAGACAACCCTCAGAATGTGAGAAAATATTTGCAAAGGAAGAAACTGACACAGGATTAATCTCCAAAATATACAAGCAGCTCATGCAGCTCAACATCACAAAAACAAACAACCTAATCCAAAAATGGGCGGAAGACCTAATAGACATTTCTCCAAAGACATACAGATAGCCAAAAAAATGCATGTAAAGATGCTCGACATCACTAATCATTAGAGAAATGCAAATCAAAACCTCAACGAGGTAACATCTCACACCGGTCAGAATGGTCATCATCAAAAAATCTACAAACAATAAATGCTGGAGAGGGTGTGGAGAAAAAGGAACCCTCTTGCACTGCTGGTAGGAATGTAAATTGATACAGCCACTATGGAGAACAGTATGGAGGTTCCTTAAAAAACTAAAAATAGGGCTTCCCTGGTGGCACAGTGGTTGAGAGTCCGCCTGCCGATGCAGGGGACGTGGGTTCGTGCCCCGGTCCGGGAAGATCCCACATGCGGCGAAGCAGCTGGGCCCGTGAGCCGTGGCCGCTGAGCCTGCGCGTCCGGAGCCTGTGCTCCGCAACGGGAGAGGCCACAACAGTGAGAGGCCCGCGTACCGCAAAAAATAAATAAATAAATAAAATTTAAAAATAGAACTACCATACAACCCAGCAATCCCACTACTGGGCATATACCCTGAGAAAACCATAATTCAAAAAGAGTCATGTACCACAATGTTCATTGCAGCACTATTTACAATAGCCAGGACATGGAAGCACCCTAAGTGTCCATCAACAGATGAATGGATAAAGAAGACTTGGCACATATATACAATGGAATATTACTCAGCCATAGAAAGGAATGAAATTTAGTTATTTGTAGTGAGGTGGATGGACCTAGAATCTGTCATACAGAGTGAAGTAAGTCAGAAAGAGAAAAACAAATACCGGATGCTAACACATATATATGTAATTTTAAAAAGCGGCACTGATGAACCTAGTGGCAGGGCAGGAATATAGAGACGCAGACGTAGAGAACAGACTTGAGGGCATGGGGCGGGGGGGCGGGGGGGAAGCTGGGATGAAGTGAAAGAGTAGCATTGGAATATATACACTACCAAATGTAAAATGGATGGCTAGAGGAAGCTGCTGCATAGCACAGGGAGATCAGCTCGGTGCTTTGTGACCACCTAGAGGGATGGGATAGGGAGGGTGGGAGGGAGATGCAAGAGGGAGGGGATAGGGGGATATATGTATACATGTAGCTGATTTACTTTGTTGTACAGCAGAAACTAACAACATTGTAAAGCATTTATACTCCAATAAAGATGTGGAGGAAAAAAATAAAAGAAAACATGACCAAAGTCACAGAGTACTGAGTGTCTGAACTAGGACATCTAGTCCCTCATCCCCAGACTTCCAGATTCGGACTCCTACTCTACCACAATGCTTCCCTGTCAGGACCCCAAAGAACCTCATACATTCCTTACACACAGAAGTACTAAGCAAGTAAAAGAAAATTTTGTATTTACAGAGGAAAAAATAAAACCCACAGATCAAAATGCCTGGCCAACTTCAGGGGGTCTGCAATATGGCTCCAGTGAAGACCACATCTTTCTTCCAACTTCTAATCATGAAATATATTCAAACCATGTGCTCCATCTAGTGGATTAATGGAAGATCCTCAGGATGACGGAAATGCACATTTTTAGTACTGTTCAGTTCACACAACCCTGAAGCATTCATTTGTTATCGCAAACCTCTACCTAAAATGGCAGTGCTAAAGAAAAGTTTATAAAAACCACAAGCTTCCAAGAGTCAAGGATGAATTCTTTCCAACTAGTTAAAACTGTACTCCAAATTTGCTTCCTCCCCCTTCCCAGTTTTCCCCAACATAAGTAACGAGGTAGGTCACCTCACAGGTAATCAAAGTAAAAGTTCTCACGTGGCACACATCCAGTAGGTGTAACTCAGACCTGACTTTGAAGCTCACAGAGATCCTATAGCCTCTTGATGTTACTGCAGTTACTAATCGTCACCTTAAACTCAAGAGCAGACCTTCCTCTCAAAGAAAAGAACAAGATGTGACAGGAAAAACCCAGCTCAGAAGTCAGCCAAGATTCCTGGTCCTGCCAAGTTTCTGAATGTTGCAACCTTAAGTCATTTAACTTCTGCCTTGGTTCCTCCTTTGTAAAACATGGTCAGTGATCTATCCGTCAGGGGGTACTGTGAGGATGAAGAGGGATGACCAGTGAGAAGCACCTGCAGGAGGACCGTAGCACGCAATGAACGGCAAAGACAGACAGGTGGATTTAAGTACGTTCACTTCTCCAATTTATGGGCCCTTTCTTTTCTTCACCCCCAAATTTCTATTTTAAAAAGGTAATATATCTAAATGGCAAGCAGAGTTGCTAGAAGATATGGAGATACAAAATAATAAGGAACTGTTGCTTATTCAGTGTGACCAAAACATCTGTGAAACAAGAAGGTGGGTCCTTGTAAACCACATTAATGTGTTTGAATTTCATCCAAAATTCAATGAGAAGCCACGACACTGTCCTTCCTTGACCCCAATCTGTCACATTCCCACAATGTTCCAAAACTTCGTCAAGACATTTCCTAAAGAATAAAATAGAATACTCTTAAGAAGATGTGTTTGTCTTCTGCCTCAGCTTTACAATTTGAATGTCAACTTTCACGTACATGTTCACTCAAGACTTGTGTTTTAAGTCTGAAGAAACATCAAATTCAATAATGTCCATTATGAACCTTTTGTTGTGTCATAACTCTCAACCTATCAGTTTTGAGTGAGCATATTTCATAACAGCAGTAAACATCCTCAACTCCAATTAAACTATTAACTGTAACGTAATACAAAATATGAAGGAACTGTCAGAGACAGCTGATTGCCTCACTCACCCCAATATCTTTCCTGCCCTTTTGATACAGTAAGAGAAGTATGAGTGAGCTTATGGCCACCCAGCCAGACTACATTTCTCAGCCTCTCTTGCAGTGAGGTATGGCTACACGACTAGGTTCTGGCTAATGGGATATAGGCAGAAGTGATGTGTGCAACTTTAAAGTCATGCACTTAAATGGGAAGGAGTATGTCATCCTCATACCACCTCCCCTTCCTGCTAGCCCTAGTACAGACCAGTTGGCAGAAGCTGGAGTACGCATCTAAAACTACAAGAAGAAAGATCATGTGGAAGATGGCAGAACAACAAGCTAACAGGAACCTGGACCCCAAAATGGTAGAGTCATCAAGCAAGACTGGGCTGTTTACACTTGGACTACTATTGTAAGAAAGATTTTCCATCCTTTATAAGCCACTGTTTTTTGGTCTTTGTTAAAGTTAAATCCTAACGAATACTGAAATAACTACAAACCTGAAAACAAACATTTCGTCCATTCAACAAATATTTATTGGGGACCCACTACGTGCCAAGCATGGTATAGACTCTAGAAATACAACTAAGAATAAGACTCAGTTCCTGCCCTCTAAGAGCTCACACAATGATGGGCTGAAAGACTCTGGACTGTGGTATTAAAAAATAAGATAATGTGAATGTACTTAATGCCATTGAACCTATCACTTAAACAATGTTTAAACAGTAAATTTTGTTATATGTACATTGCCACGATTAAAAAATATTGCCAAAAAAAGAAGAATCCAGAAGAAGCAAACTTTAACTCAGTGATTTAAGGTTTTCAAATCACGTAGCTGATAAAGGACTTTTATCCGGATAAAAAGAACTCTCAAAACTCAATAATAAGAAAATAAACAATAAAAATAGACAAAAGGTTTAAACAAAATCGTCACCAAAAAAGATATCTAGAAGCAGTACATTAGAAGATGCACAACATCAACAGTAATCAGCAAAATTTTAAAACCCAGTGAGCTACCTCTACACACTTACTAGAATGGCTAAAATTAAACACTGACTATAACAAGTGATGCCAAGGATGTGGAGCAAAGGAACTCTAAAACACTCCGATGAGCTGTTTGTGGGAATGTAAAATGGTACAACCACCCTGGAAAACAGTCTGACAGTTTCTTAAAAAGTAAACATTCACCAACCATATGACCAACCATTCTACAGTTATTTACCCAAGAGAAATTAAAACATGCATCCATACAAAAATTTATACACAAATATTCATGGCAACTTTATCTGTAATAAACAAAAACTGAAAACAATCCAAATGTCCAAGTGTCTAGATTGACTGACTGATATATAGTATACCCTTATAATCAAATGTTACTCATCAATAAAAAGGAATGAACTGTATGAATGAATCTCAAGATAATTATGCTAAAAGAAGATAAACCAAAATGTTTGTAATGCATGATGGCATTTTTATAAAAAAATAATTTATAGTAACAGAAAGCAGATCTATGATTCCCTAGGATGAGGAAGGATTATAAAAGGACACAAGGAGACTTTTGGGGGTGATGGATATGTTCATTTTCTTGAATGTGGTGATCGTTTTACAGATGTATACGTGTCAAAGCTTATCAAATTCCACATTTTAAGTATGTGCATTTTAATGTTTGTCAATTATCCTCAATAAAACTACTTACGGGGGAAATGTCTCTATAGTAGCATTTTCACACAAAGACTCTCAAATGTACCCGTGTTTTAGCTTGAACTAATCTAATTCAGACTCTGCTCTAAGGTTATCAAAATAGCCCAGTATTACTAACTACTAAGCTGAAAAGCTGACATTATGCCACTTTTAACTCAAAACAAAACTGATTTCTGAAAAAAAGGGAAGAAGAATATGCATTTCATATTCTTCATCCTTTGAAAAGAGTTCAGTTTTCCTATGTGCCATTTTTGGCTTCTCCCATGGGAAAGTACATTTACACTCAGTCTGTGCACATGTATATTCTTCAAAGGGGGATTAAGAAAGGAAAGGATAAATAGTACCTAGAAATTATCAAGCACTAGCGGATGAATTAAAGTTCTCCTAATTCCACTATGAGAATTTCTCAAAACACAATGAAAAACTCATAAATATGATATCTATTGGTTGTCTTGGAAATTATGCACATTTGGTGCACGACAATTATCATTCCACATTATCCTCAGAACAACGGTAAAACATAAAAAGAGCAGTTTAACCTTTATTTCACTTAATTTATATCTACTTCCTTTACTAGAGAATTTCTAAATAAAAATCTGCACATGACTTTTCAGGAAACATCTTTCACAGATTAATTTTTTAATGCATTATTTAAACAACATCTGTTTGGGCAACAGACCCAGTAAATAAAATACTTTACTTTTTGAAGTTAGAAAATGTATTGTTTTGTACACATAATAATTATGTTAGTAAACCCTCCAATACATAAGGCGGGATCTTAAAAGTCTTAACACTCAGCTCACAAAATAAGCTCTGTAATTTATGGGTGTTAAAATGGCTCTACGATCTAAATGACATTACTGTCAACCATGACTCATAGGAAGAAAAAAATGGTTTTCATTTCTTAACACTTGTTAAGTTGTTTCATCTTTAACTACTAAAATTAAAAAACAAAAACAAAAACACTCTCAAATTAAACTGTTACAAAGAAACCTTGGTAACAAAGAAACCTTGGTAGAAAGTCATACACGTACTCTTTTAATTGAATATTGATAATAAAAGTAATCAAGTATAGTGGCTACTCTCTGCAAAATGGTGCCTGCCATCAGGTTGTCAGTCCTTGAACACGCACTGTGCTTGGTGGAGGAAATGTAGTGCAGAAGTAATTCGACCCCATTAGGGCCTCTGTCTGCTAGAGAAGTTCTCTACACCAGAGGGGAAGACCAGCGCATTCTTGGTAGCAGACTCCAAGTGTTCCCTCCTCCGTATTTGCTCAGTCATCAGCACAGCCGCAGCTTAAAAGAGGCTGAGTACCATTGTACTTTGATTACAAATTCCTGTCTGGACTGCCTAACGGGAGTTATACTTTCCTGATAGTACTGTGAGGACGCTTGAAATCCGGAGGGGCTCTGGAGTCAGACAGCCCTGGTTTGAGAAGTTCCAGCTCCATTTCTTACTGGCACATAACCCTGAACAAGTTACTTAACCTCTCTAAGGCTCAGTTTTCCCATCTGTTAAAGGGTGACAATAACAGTACCTACTTCTAGCATAGTGAGTACTCCATAAACAATATCACTTCATAATTCTTTTCCTATCACAATCAGCAAGAGGGACATCCACAAGTATTGGTGAGAACCGAGTAGAAATTGAAAAAAACTGACACTGACTTTCTGAGAAACCAAAGATATAGTCAGAAATATAAAAATTTCAGGAAAATGTGTACACAGTGATTGTTTAAGTAAAGTGTTCTACTTCAAAATTCAATCCAAGTGTTGTACCAGATATCTAGTGGCTGCATAAATCATTCATGGATCCCCAGAATTCAAGTATTCATTCACCAAACATTTAGAGAGAGCTCCTACTTTGCTTCAGACCCCAGGGAGGACACACAGAGGGAAGACCTGCTTGTGTCCTAAAGGAGCCAATGACAGCATGGGGGTGGGGAGACTGGGGCGGGCGGGGGATGGGAGGGTGGAGGATGGACACACTCTTAATACAATAGACTGACCCATCTCTTCCAGCCTCACTGCTCTACCCGGGAACCCCCCAAGCATCACTGCGTAAGTCAGCAGTGTAACAAAAGATGGCTTTATTCCTCTGAAGCAAACTAAAATGGAACCTGGTTTGATGACCGACACAAACGTTCAGAGTTGGTTTTCCTCTTCCTAGGCATTCCACTCACACCTAAGGTGGGCCCTGCAGAACCCTTTGTCCAGAAGTGTCCAAGAGCCATCAGACAACTGTGTGGGGCTATCAGGTACGGGCCGTGTATCAGTCAGCTCAGGCTGCCACAACAAAGTCCCGCAGACTGGGTGGCTTACAGAAGTGTATTTTCTCACAGTTCTAGAGGCTACAAGTCTAAGATCAAGGTGTCAGCAGAGCTGGTTTCTTCTGATGCCTCTCTCCTCAGCATGTAGATGGCCATCTTCTCCCTGTGTCTTCACATAGTTTTCCCTCTGTGTGTGTCTGTGTCCCGATCTCTTCTTATAAAGACACCAGTCATATTAGATTAGGGCCCATTCCTACCTCATTTTAACTTAATTACTTCTTTAAAAACCTTATCTCCAAATACAGTCACATTCTGAGGTACTAAGGGTTAGGATTTCAAAATATGAATGGGGTGGGGGCAGAGGGACACACCTCAGCTCGTAACTGAGAGGACTCAGCATCTGTGGTCAGAGCATCTTGAAACAGAGTACAGGGAGGCAGGAAGATGTTCAAGCAGGACAACATGCAAAAATAATTCACTTTCTCCTACTCTCCTAGAGAGAATTATGTACTGGTAAGCAGACACATTTTCCCCCTGGTTTCTTTATACTCCTCTGTATATCTTAAGTGTTCTACAATAAGCTAAGAATGAACTACCTTGATGTGTAAAAGCATCATTCCCTAGAGTTGGACACCTAGTGCAGGCCATGGGGTGCCTCTGGTACACTTTCTAGTCATCAGGATACAGATGGAGAGTACAGTGGGGTGAATGGTATCCCCTCAAAAGATATGTCCATGTCCTAACCCCCAAAATCTGTAAAAACGGGTCTCTGTAGATGTAATGATCTTGAGATGAGATCATCCTGGATTACCCATGTGGATCCTAAATCCAATGACAAGTGTCCTAATAAGAGACAGAAGAGAAGACACAGACCCAGAGGAGAGGCTGTGTGATGCAGCCACAAGCCAAGGAATGGCAGAGACCACCAGAAGCTGGAGAAGGCAAGGAAGGAGTCTCCCTTAGAGCCTTCAGAAGAAGCACAGCTCTGCCAGATTTCCAACTCCAGCCTCCAGAACTGAGAGAGTAAACCTCTGTTGTTTTAAGCCACCAGGTCTGTGATAATCTGTTAAGGGAGCTATAGGAAACAAATACAGAGACCAATATGATTAACACAGGAAACTCTGTGGTTGTAAGAATTTTCTAGTGGGCTTTTATTGGCAGCCTATGGTCAGGCACCTTTATTTCTGCTGTAGCCAATAATTCTAACAAACTGCCAAGGGAGGTATTATCTCTGTTCTACAGCTAGTCACTGATGCACCGAAACTGAACTTGAGCATCAAGCAGCAAGAGATGGTGCAGCGGCATCTTACACCCCAGACTCCACTAAATGTGGCCTTTTACCTACACCTCCACGCTTTCCAGCCAAAAGGTGTGTAAGTTTACTGCACCGTCCAGCCTCCTCCTCCTGCAAAGTATCCACTTAGTCCTGCCGGGCGACAGAGTGATGCTTCCCAGACTTGAAGATCCCCTGTCAAACGAGGAAGGACCCTGGAAATATTTTTAAACCGGAGTGAAATGTGTTAACACCGAGTTCCTACTCCCCATGAGTTTACGTTTTTAGACATTTTGCTTTCAACTGTGGAACGGAAAGATGTGTCACTTTTGTATAAATGCGGCAAAGATGTGCTCTGTGCCTTGAGCCCCAGGTCATTTATTTCTTCACTGCAGGCTGAGACAGGTTGGCTCAAGAGCCCACTGGCACCAAACTCAAATTTTTACACATCTGACTATTTTGAAAACAGCACAAACAAGCAGATTTTTAGCCATTTAGCCTGCTTTACTACATACCCTGTGGAATGTCACCAGACACTGATGAGATAGGGTCTTACACTTACAAGGCCCAGGCTGCAAGAGCCCTCGGAGCGCTCTGCTGCTGAGCAACGTCACTTAGACATGTGAGCCCTCTCCAGTCCCCCCTCAGCCCACTCCGGCGAGTCCCCTGCCCTCCTCCCCTTCTGAATGGTGGTCCCTTGGCTGTAAGCCTCTGGCTGGTCTCATGTAACTTCGCCCAAGTGCTGTCCAATCCAGCTTGTGTGTTACTACTGCCTCTCGTGGTTGTACCTTTTTCCTTGATCAGCCCCAAACCCTTCAAACCCCCTACAGTCACCGCAACAGGGCTCAGAGGCAAAAGAAAGAAACTGGAAAGAAATCATCCCGTCTTTTCCTTGCCTTGAAAATTGAAATTCCCTTAGAACTAACTGGCCCTGAGGCAGCTGCAGGCGCCTGGGTTTTCATCCTTCTGCCCCAGAAATCCTGGACAGGCTCTCCCCTCCCCGAGTACTGAACAGTCATCTGTCCCATTTCTCTACCGTCTCCTGTCCTGGGATGTCAGCCCCTCTGGCTTTCCATCACTTAGGACGTCGACCTCAGGAGGAAGAGGGGGAGGCTGCCAGACAGGTACACAAACAGGACCCAAGAACAAAGATGAGGCAGACAAAAGTGCAGCTGCCAAGGACCATCTCTAATCCTTATCCACCAAGGGTGAGGAAAGGCAGGAGAAGACACCCCACGGGGAACTGCGGAAGGGGGTTCAAGCAGGCAGTGGTAATAGTGGAGGAGAACTGACTCCTTTACCCAAATCATCCATATCCCCTGCCCCCTACTCAGCTCAGCCCCTCTTTGAAGCCCTCCGAGACCTCTACATGTGCCGTATAGTAGTCGGAACAGCAGTGACGTGACCACCCCTCCGCATGGCAGGGGTGAGCACCCTGGACACTGCTTGGCACCAGAGGCCTCTAGTGAATGTTTGCTGAATGAATGACAGTGAGCACTTACTTATCATTTACATTTAATTGCTGTATAACCCAACTGTGATTCTTATTTATATAACACATTAACTCTGCTATGAAGTTATCTGTGAACAATGGCTCGGGAAGGCTCAGTCATGGTTTGCTGGTTATAAAGCATGTTCAACTGCAACACTGCTGAACTTCACGAGTGGAAAGCCAGGGCCAAGCCTGATTGTTCACTGCCCCACGCTGATTATGCAAAATGATCTTAAACTCCAACGCTGAGGGAAAGGACTGGCCAGCCCTCCTGCAATTGTCTCTGTAGGAATCACTGGCTCAAGTAACAAGAACCCTGCAGGCAAGTGAGCAGCAGGCCTTGGGTATAATTTGTGTGTCCCCTCAGCAGCTAGAGTTATACAGCAGAACGTCAATAAATGCTTAGTGTGAGGCTTCCTGCAACAGCAGATGCTTCCTACAGCTGAGATGTTTCAACCTCTGGAGACATCAAATGTTCTCTCACCTGGCTGAGGGCCCCGGCCAGACCCATACCACCCAGGACCACTGTACGGTGGCAACTGGAAAGGAACAAGAGACCATTCTTTGTGAAAACCAGGATGATTGCCTACTTCTTTATTTTAGAGTAATTACTCACTGATGCTTTATAAAAGTGCAAATTTTGACACATACACCAAAATAAAAGAATTTGGAAATGCAAAAACTTAGAACAAAGAGCAACTGAGATAACTTACAAGACACTTAACTTTGGGCTCCCTTAGAAATTGTTTCCATATTGACAACAGGTTGAAGACAAGGGCAATCATTTCCCCCCAAACTACAGTGAAGTTTTTAAAACCATAAGTAGAAGTTACACTAAAAGAACTCGCCTGATTATAAGCTCAACTGCTGACATCACACACACACACACACACACACACACACACACACACACACACACACACACACACACACACACACACACACACACACACTTCTCCCTCAGTTTTTCAGCAGCAGGATGGGATTTTACCACACGGAGGGAAAAAAGGGAGGAAACTCCCACCTCATCCAACCAATAAAAACATCACCCACAAGCCATTTAGTAGCACCCAGATGGACAGATCTTCTGCAAGACTTGCCTCACTATGTTAATCAAAGTTTTTTTAAGTGGTATCAAAGTGACTGCCACTAACAAAACAACCAGGAAATCTTAAAGCAGACAGAAAAGGAGGGAACTCCTTTTCAACACGGCCACCCCAGACTCGCAGAACCAAGCTGAGTGACCGCTCCGAACTCGCCCTTCCTCCCAGGGAAGGTGGGAGGTGGGACGCTCAGCAGCAGATTTTGCTGGAAGGATGCCCATCTGCTCTGAGTAGGAGGAACCTGACCTCGGTGCCACACACATCACATAACTAAAGGCTAGGCCTCACCACTCACCCTCTCAGAGATTAAGAAAGGAAGTAATTTGTTGGTTTTGAGGTTTTCAAAAGGAAGAAGGATTTTACAACCAGTGGGCTAACCCCCTTAGCTCTACTCTGCAAAACAACAACTAACCGGTTGCCCAACTTTTAGGCCCTGTCTTGGCGGTAAACACCCAGTAGAACCTGCCTGGTCAACAGGAAAGATGCGGGCCATGGGGGTGGGGGGGCGGGCGGGGTTCTAAAGAGCCACTCTGACTCACTGCAGTGTCAAATACCTTGAAGGCATTTCAGCCACACCCTTGAAACCTGTTTTATTCTGAGTATAAACTCAGATACGGATATCTCTCTCTGCCTGAATCCACCATTTACTTTTTCATTTTCATTACATCCAACTCTTGACCCGTAGTTCTCCTAAAGATATCCCCAGAAATAACTTATGCTTAACTTCACGTGTGCATTGATGCTACAAAGTGTAGCTCTGGATGTTTCTTAGAGGCTCCTCTTCAGGTTATGCTTCAAGTGAAAATCCACCTTGAAATTTCCTCTCCCGTAAGGGTGAGTATGAAGAGAGAGCAAAAGTTGGGTGAAACAAGTTTAATCTCTTATATCCCTAGCAATTAATTAATAGACAAAATGTTTATTTAAAACAATATGTCAAAGAGCCACTGAAATCTATGCCATTTTTTGATGGCTGTGTTGAAGACGCACATATAGGAGCCAAATAAATAAAGTAAGCCAAGCCTTTTAGTATACTTTTCTCAATGATAAAATTTCCCAAGATGATAAGCTAATTAAAACACATTCCAGTTGACCCTGGAAGTAAAGTATGGCCTATTTGCCAAAAAAAAAAAAAGAAGTTATACAGTCTTGATTTCCTCAGAATACACGGCCTTTCCTATGGGACCACCTTAAGGAAAACAACTGAACAGATTCTAGCAGAGAGCCACCAGACTGAGAAATGCCCCTACCATGCAAGCACACAGGCTTGTTACTGTCAGGGCCCTAGAATTAGACAACAAAAATTAGGGGATTATTTTCAACTTTTAAACATTTTCAGGTCTAAGAATATCTTCTTTACTACATTGTTTTTCACTCCTGGGGTGTTGTCTGAAAGTAATCAAACAAAAAATTAAATTCCACAGTTAAACTTGTTCTCAAATCAGTGGTTCTAAGAAGCACCAGTCTTAAGCAGCAGCCTTTATTGCAAAGTGTCCCTGGACACAAACTCAGCATTTCGCTCTCCCCTCACTGTCTTGCTTTCCTGTCCAGGACTCCTCAACAGCAGAGCTCCTACTGGTCGAGTAATCGGCTCTGCCACCAATTTTCAACCTGGCAAGGCCCTCAGGTCATGGGCGGCACCAGGGACTACAATGGCAGCACAAGCGTTGACCCAACATTGGTGCCCAGAGACAGAGCTCACTGACACTGTATCCCATTGCGCTCGAGGTTCTGGAAGATGTTCACGTGGATCTAAAAGTGATTCACTGCTGTCTGCTTCTTGGTTTACTGTTTTGTTTGTTTTTTCATGGTCCAAAGCTCTGGCAAGATTTTTTTACCAAACTGTGAGTTTTGGAGAAAGAGGCAAACCTGGATACAACCTATGGGTGACCAGGACTCTGGGCTTCCCCAAATTCACTTCTCGCTCTCACTGCTTAACTTCACCACTCTGCTACTGTCTGTTCCCTACTCTGGAAAGGAAGACAAGCTGGAATTTTTAACAACGTGTGTTTTGTGTTTGTCAAAGTAACATATGCACATAACCAAAAGAGCTGACAATGAAAAGCAAGTGTAGCCTGGCTCACCCCACTCCACTCCCAGCCTTGCTCCTCAGAGGCAAATCCTTTCAGTGATTTTGGTGCTTTTCCTGGTAGCTTCCTCTGTAGCTCTAATGTATAGATTTTCTAAATTCATCCTTTCTAAGCATTTTCAATCAACTTTCTGCTATGAGAGAGGAGGACAGCACACAAACAACACTCTTATGCTCACACTGTCACTATTTCTAGGTCTCTTTAGTTACCTGTGTAACTGTAAGTAATACACTTTATAATATTATTCCATCACTGACAGTTTCTCGTGACTTCCCACTTTGTAAGGTAAAGATGTCGAGTACCAAAAAGTGAAATTCCAATCACTTAAATTTCGCTTTGCTACTAATACCAGCTGATAAATGATGTGCCTGACAATAGAATGAAAAGGAATGTAAAAAATACGTTTTGGCATTTTATGGACTTCAATAAATTACTGTTTCCTGGTTCCAACTGGCAGAGTAATCAATGGCTATTCTTACGCAATTCTCCATTACTTAAGAATTTTGGAGGCAAGGCCCAACTGTGAAGCAAAAATTCATAAACAGTAACACTGAGTTCATGTGAATATGTTTACAACACCTCCAAACTCACACACCCTCCCCACCCCCTCACCTTCCAACCTCAGAGTATCTGGCTAAGCAGAGGTAGCAGGTGATGGGACAGTTTCTCATCAGATCTTGGCCAGCCCAGAGCTTCAGGAAGCTTGCCATAGCCATGGGGAAGGGACACACCACAAAAAGACAAATCTGATTTGAGGGTGCCAGTTAAAGGCTACTGATGTAACAAGTAATTTTTGAAGGTATGACATATACTATAGCCAGTTAATGATCTCTAACACAAAAAAACTGAATTTCATTAGGAAATTATCGATCTTTCAAGATAATGCCGTAGACACTCTTTTAGGCCAACATCTTCATCATACCTAAAAACATAAGCAACAAATATAGCAAACATATTTAAAATAACCTATGAAGTTTTCAAAGTTTACCAAGGATATTTAGGTTTCAGAATGTAAAATGACACCTGATTACATTTGTTTGGATCCTGCCTAAAATTTCAAACAGTAGACAGCAAGTAAAAACAAATGAAAAATTGAAACACACATGGAATGTATAGTTTGTGTGTTTTTGTTTTTATTAAAGTATAGCTGACTTACAATGTTGTGCTAGTTTCTGGTGTACAGCAAAGTGATTCAGTTATACATATATTCTTTTCCATTGTGGTTTATTACAGGATATTCAACATAGTTCCCTGAGCTATACAATAGGACCTTGTTGCTTATCTATTTTGTATATAGTCGTCTGCATATACTAATCCTAAAGTCCTAATTTATCCCTCATTCACCCTGGAATGTGTAGTTTATATTATGTCACAAAGCAGAAGATAAAACTTCAGTGATGTTTTAATTATAGTCCAGTACCTATAATTCTTCCCATATTTCAGGCCTGTAGGAGAACTATAAACAAGATGGCTTTGGGGTGATATGCCAGTAGAAACAGCTAAGAGAGCAGAAATGTGAATCAGCCACAGCGTGATCTTGAATGACTCACTTATTCTCCCATCCATTCAATAAACATTTCACAAGCACCCACTATGTTCCAGACACCATCGACATGTCCCGTAAGCTCTCTTCATCTATACCCTGCAGCAGCTGCAGCCTGACCCACTCCTAGGTGCCTCTGCCTCTAAAACTGGATTCTACTTCAGATACATGACCTCCCCAAATGTTGGTTCCCGTTTGACCCAAAGGTGCCTGACTCTCCAGGTCAAAGATCAAACCTTTTCAGAGACAGCTGCCTAATGTATGAAGCCCAGCACGATAAGCTCATTTCACGAAGTGGATGTAAGAAGGGTGGGGAGCAGGTGGGAGACCTCTTTCTGCAGCACCACCCTCCCACCCTCCCAGCCGGCCCCCTCCCCAGCTCTGCCGGCACCCCTCCTTCCAGCAAGAGAGACTGTGCCAGCCACTGCCCGCCGTGTCCTTAGAGTCAGTCCCTCCACTGTCCCCTGGCGCCAACAGGGAAAGGAGGCGCTTGGAAGGCGGGGAAGCCTCACCGGGTTTTCTGCTCTTTAGCCAGCTTGGCGTACCCTTCACTGGCCAGGAGCTGGCAGTTAAAACCATGACGCTCCAGACCACCTATCGCCCCTGACTCCTCGGGTCCAAAGCTCAGTTACTGCTTCCTAGTTCACTGATTTCCACACGTGCTCACTATCCCTGCACACACACCTGCAACTTCCTGAGAGCCCATGAAGACTGAGCCTGGGACACAAACTCACCCTGGGTCTGGGGCCAAGGGCCTGAGGACTCTTCCTCCTCCCCCTTCTCTGCCACTCCTAACAGGAACCTAAGTTTGCAGGTTTCATACCAAAGAAAATATCACGCAAACAAGTTCTGGGTGGTTTTATTTTTAATTGAAGTATAGTTGATTTACAATATTGTGTTAGTACCAGGTGTACAACAAAGTGATTCGACTATACATATATATTTTTTCAGATTCTTTTCCATCACAGGTTATTACAAGATACTGAATATAGTTCCTTATGCTATACAGTGAATTCTTGTTGTTTATCTATTTTATATATAATGGTACGTATCTATTAATCCCATACTCCTAATTTATCCCTCTTCCCCTACCCTCCCGTGGTTTTTTAACCCCCAGAACTTAAAGCTATGAGAATGCTTTACAAGCCATTCACTGACATATGCCAATCGAAGGAGCAAATCAAAGAGAGCCGAGACAGAAATGATGAGGACAGTCACTTGGAGGACTCGACCCACCTACAGAAGGGGGTCCTGCACCATCACCACAGTCATCCTTCTTACCCTCTATTACCTCAATTCTCAGACAAAAACCCTCTCAAAAATCAACAGATAAAAACTATGTTTCCAGTGTGGAGATAGAGAATAAGTCTCACTCCTCTAGTGGCTAAGAAAAAGTCGAAATTCACAATCTGCTGAACTTCCCTCATAATAAATTTGCCCAAAAAACACAAGAACCACAGTAAATACCTTGTAGGAAACAGAAACGAGCTGGCTTTTTGAAAATAGAGAAGAAATCCAAGGGGCAACAGATGCCAAACTGATATTCAGCCAAGGGACCATTCCTGTTTAAAGATTCAAAACATCCTTAATAACCGTAAGTCATTAGCTCTTGGCATCTCAGCGTGACCATTTTCTCATGGAAATATGTGGATGCCAGCAGAACTGGGGCTTACAGTGGAGGGTAGGGGCATACATGCACCACTCCACAGTCCACGTGGAAACACGGAGAGACCTGCCAGGTGCATTGGGTACCCAGCAAAGAAAGGGGTACACACGGTGGAACCCCAGTATCCTCTCCTCCACAGGGACCCCTGTGCCTGGCCTACCACCCACTACCTGGGCCTGAAGCAGAATGGAAGAATCTCATGTTAAACAGATGCTAGCACCCAGCTGACTCCCTGAAGGTGGCTCCCCATCTCCCTAGATTCCTTGAAGGAGTGATGATCAACATACAAAATATTCTACTATCCCAAAATATTTCCAAGTATCAATTTCTGCATTTATCCTCTTGCCACAATCTCCAAGGAAGAAAGATAATACAGGGGGTTTTTTTGTTTGTTTTTTAATGTTAGGGGTAGGAGTTTATTAATTAATTTTTGCTGTGTTGCGTCTTTCGTTTCTGTGCGAGGGCTTTCTCTAGTTGTGGCAAGCGGGGGCCACTCTTCATCACGGTGCGCGGGCCTCTCACTATCGCGGCCTCTCTCGTTGCGGAGCACAGGCTCCAGACGCGCAGGCTCAGTAGTTGTGGCTCACGGGCCTAGTTGCTCCGCAGCATGTGGGATCTTCCCGGAAGGGGGCACAAACCCGTGTCCCCTGCATCACCAGGCAGATTCTCAACCACTGAGCCACCAGGGAAGCCCTCCCAATACAGGTTTTATCGTAACATTTTTACTCAAGAGGTCTTTGCCTTTCATTCTGAAGATTGTTAAAGGGAGTAAAACTATAGTATTAGTTATTGATAACCACCAATAACATATTATTTTTAAGAGACTTCAAAAATTCAGGGCCTGTCATGTGCCAAAGGTTAAGCCAGATATTTTACACACACCATCCTTCATCTTCCCAGGTTAGAATATAAAATCAGTGATAGGTAAAAGTTGCTTTGGATCACTGCACATCCATTCTTGCCAGAAACAACTCTGATAGTGAAATTTCCAATCTTACTGCTAACTCAGCCATCAACCAAGGCCACCAGGAAGCTTTATGAAGTTGCTCTCCCATTCTGTGCCCTTTCCCCTTTCCTTTCTATGGCCCATTTTATCTCAGAGGACAGTTATCTCAGAAAATTTAATTAGAAAATCTCATAGAGAAACTAATTTGCATTAAGATACTTGTGAGTTAAGGCATTATTGTTCCCAGAGGTATATACTTGATAAAGGAGACCAACAGGAAGACAGCTATGCTTAACACAAATAAACGAATTACTAATGGTAGATTTTTCAGGTCTCAGGATTATATGGTAGGGTGAAGTCTTTCCCATTACCCCTTCAATCAAACCACTTCCAGTACCATGCTGGTCAGTTGTCTCCACGACCACAGTCCCTAAAGAGCCCTGAAAATGAACCTCCGGGCAGCAGCCTCTACACTCTCCCCTCAAACAGATTACTGTTGACATCACCACTATCTCCCCTCCCCATTTCCATTGTGTTTACTTTCCTACTGTCCTTTTCTACTGAAATCAGGCAAGAATGATGTCAATAACTTAAACCACAAGATTACAAGGACTTTGTTAAATGAGAAAAGTAAAAATTCACAAGTCTACAATATTTCACAAAAAGAACTAAGAAGATAAATTTTGTCACTTGTACATTATTCAAAACTGCAGCAATGGGTACTATAATTTCCCGCACTAATCACATATGTCAAAAAGAGAGGAGGGAAAAAAACACCAGCAACTCTGATACATATTTCCAAAATATCACATTAGGCTTTTAAGAAACAATTTAGAATATAAACTTAATTATTCAAATTCAATTTAATTGAATTTAACATAATTGCATTAAAATATTTAACTTATTTTCAAAGATATTCTTTCTGTAAGCCACTTGAACCAGAAAGTCACCTGGTTTTATTTAAGGCCAACAGTAAGAACTTTCTGAGAAAGGCAGAAACCTCTGTAATTCAGATACTTGTACAAAGGAATAAAAAAATAAAAACAGCGTCCCAGGTTTCATTAACTGCTAGAGTATTCTGCTTCCTGCCATGGCCTGGAGTCAGGATCAGTTACTGTAACTAAGAAACCTCAGACTGTTACCTGGTCTCCAGTGATATATAGTACGTGTGGCCTGGGTCCATCAGATAGCACAAGCTCAGAGGGTTATCACCAAGGGAAGCTAAGCACCCCATAACCTCCATCTCCACTTATCTACCTTCCTACTCCCAAGAAAACATCAGGTGGTTTTGGGAAAAAGATTAATTCTGCATTGAAAAAACACACAACAGATGGGGCTAACACAGTTTAAACACCACATCTCAAAGGTTATCTGCCCTAACATGTTAAGCAAGAAAGGGGGAACCATGGTGAAGCCCAAGTCAAAGTCTTAAGTGAATTTCTATATAGATCATTTTCACCTTTCTCCATCTCCCCCATAAAAGATGTTGCAATGCTTTGCCACAGGTCAAAGGATGCGACTCTTCTGCTGGACTGCTCTGAAATCCAGTTCATGGGGATTATCCAGGTCTATTTATAAACCCCAAAGGCTGCAAAATTACAAATATAAGAGCTATCACCTAGAAAAATGAAGACTTGGTTCTACCATTATAACATAGAAATGTTACTCTCCATTCTCTGAGACCCTTAAGGTAGGTTACCTTCTTACCTATCTAAAAATTTGAAAGAAGGTGGGCCCATGTTGCCCACTATGACCTAGAACTGAGGCTAAGATAGCTGAACCCAGAATCCTAGTACATCCTAAACAGCAGAGAGACAGTGAGCTCACAATAGCAGACATAACACCCATCATGATGAAGCAGGTTTTACAGAATAACTGGGGAAACAACACAAACCCACACAAAATAGTTAAGTTCTTAACTGTGACAAACCTAAAAACTAGGCTTTTCTTGTTTATTGTTTTGTTGAACGGGGTTTGAGGACAAGAGAGAAGGCATGGAATAACATCAAATTTCTTTTACTGTTATTGTTTTGCCACAGGTGGTTTGATAAAACCTGCTCCTCCTTTTACCTTTGGTATTTATGTTCCCTCTCCTCTGCTCAGACAGTCTTAACTCCGCTGGTTATCACTCACTGACCAGTGCACTCACAGACCAGTGCAATCAAAAACAGCACCATCTTGAAGTTAAGGGATAAGGCTAAAGAAGAGAGATGGAAAAGATCAAGCCACCTTACTCATAGTAAAGGCACCTGAGCTGCCTTTACTATGAGCCATTTTTAAACCAATATCCACAAAGAAGACAAAAAAAAGATGGTGTCTCAGAATTATAGGGTGCCTTCTCCACTTACCTTCCCAACTCAGGAGAGAGGTATTCATCTGTCCCTTTTACAGACCAAGAAACTAAATCACAGTCATGACTGCTATTAGTAGATATAAAATAGGGAGAGAAAGGTTCTCATCATTTTTAATACAGAAAGTTTCTGCTATGAAAATTTCCTGAATGAACATGTGAATGAATGAATGGTCCATTACTCCACTACTTAGGAGTTCAGTGGCTTAACTGATTCTGTTTAACTAACACAAAGAATGTGTCAAGAGTTAAAGGAGGAACAATTCCATTCCTAGGTATATACACAAAAGAACGGAATGCCGAGACTCAAATTGATACCTGTACACCAATATTCATTGCAGCATTATTCACAAGAGCCAAAAGGTGGAACAACCCAAGTGTCCATCAACAGACAAGTGGATTTTTTTTTAATGTGATATATGCATATGATGGAATATAATTCAGCCATAAAAAAGAACAAAACTCTGATACAACATGAATAAAACTTGAAAACATTATGCTAAGTGATAGAAGCCAGAAACAAACAAATATCTGTATATTATTTCACTTATAAGGAGCTACCTAGAATAGGCAAATTCATAAAGAATAGAATAGAATAAAGTAGAACAGAAATTACCAGGGGTTGGGGAAGAGAAATAGGTTGTTATTGTTTAAGGGATACAAGTTTTCTGTCTGGGGTGATAAAAAGTTTGGAAATGGATAGCAATGATGGTTGCACAACATTGTGGTTGTAATTAATGCACTGAATTGTACACTTTAAAATTGTTTAAATATCCTCAAAAAATTAAAAATATAATTGCCACATGATCCAGCAATTCCACTTCTGTGTATTTGCAAAAGAACTGAAAGCAGGGACTTGAAGATATATTCGTACACCCCATCCACAGGAGCATTATTCATAACACCCAAGAGGTGGAAGCAAGCCATGTGTCCAACAGAAGAATATGTAAACAAAACATGGTATATACATATAATGGAATATTATTCAGCCCTAAAAAAGAAGGAAGGAAATTCTGACACATGCTACAACATGGATGAACCTTGAGGACATCAGTCTGAATTAAATAAGCCAATCACAAAAGGGCAAACACTGTATGACTTCACCTACAGGAGGCAACTACAAAAGTCAAATTCAGAGACAGAAAGTAAAGTAGTAGTCGCCAGGAGCTGGGGGAATGGGCAGTTACTGTTTAATAGGTACAAAGTCTGTTTTGCAAGATGAAAAGAGTTCTGTGGATGGAAGGTGGTGATAATAGCACGACAATATTGAAATGTACTGTAACTATATTTTTAAATGGCTAACAAGGTAAATTTCATGTCTTGTGTACTTTACCACAATTTAAAATTTTTTTTTAAAAAGGCCAAAATAGTAAACCTTGTTATATATATTTTACCACAATTAAAAAAAAACTAATAATATATCAAAAACCACTGAATTGTACACTTTAAAAGGGGGTTGTGTGGTATGTGAATATCTCAATAATTTGTTTAAAAAAAAAACAAAAAAAAACAGTTGGAGAAGGAAGCAACAGCACTCTCTGCCTACCTGCCAGCTATTACCCAGCTGTGAAGCGTCCCGCTCACCCACTTCCTGCCCTACTCAACCACTTCCTGCCCTACTCATCCACTTCCGGTTCTGCTCATCCATGTCCAGCGCTTCCCTTTCCTCCCTCTTCCTGACCCCAGGCCACCCAGGGCAAGGAGGGGAAGAAGCACCATGCCTCTCCCATCTCCCCGCAATCTCTTCACTTACTTTTGCAGCCTGGCACACAGAGGAAACATGAGAAATAGCTTATTGAATGGAGTGAGTGGGTGAAACTGAATTTGATAAGCAAAATCAGCACTGCATTCAACAGACTTACTAGGTTCTCACTAGCTCTGCACAGGGAGTTTCTGAGACTGAAACATTAAATACTGCTTGATGAGATAAGTACACAAATAAATACAAGACAGAGTTTAAAAAAAAAAAAGAGCCTAAAAGTACAGAGAAATCGTTCATGCTAGGGAAGAAATCATATCTGGCTTATCCTTTCTCCGTGTTCATTTAGGAAGATGATCAGTAATACTCAGCCCTAATGTAAATAGCTGGGGTATCTGGGTAAAGGGTATACAGAACTTCCTGGTTTTATTCTTGACGTTCTGTTTAAGTTTGGAATTCAATAAAAGTTCCAAAAACAGAATATGGAAAAAAAAATAGTAGTTTGCCCTCTGTGTGGGGTACGGTTCCTTCTGTTGAAGACCAACACTAAAGGAGCTTTCTAGAAACTTTCAAAAGCAAAATCCGTGTCCCCATGTGGAAGCAGGAAAGGAGGATTCCCTGCGAGGAATCCGAAAGGAAAGAAGTAAATGCTGCGGGAGTAGGAGATGGGATGTTTGTTTGGGCTGGGTATGCTCTTGTGAGTGGAGGAAGGTGACTTGAGGACACCTGGTATGGGAAAGCTAGCTGGGGCTTCTCCATTTGGAGAGATGAAAGGGGAGGGAGAGATTGGAAGAAAAGGGCAGTTTGGCAAGCACTCAGTCATCTGTGGTCAGTCCAAAAACACAGGGCAGAGTAGGAAAAGAGGCACAAGGAATTTGGATTTGGGTTTTAATGGAAACTATATGCACTTATATGGCACATAAGCTATGTAATTAATTATATTAATTACTACTATGCACACAGTTCTTAACTTTTCTCCAGGCTTTCCACAGGACAGCCTCATAAGCCTGTACAGCCTCTCCCCAGCTTTAAACGAAGACAGACAGCAGATACAGGGAAGACTAGAAGTATGCAGCACTAGACCCAGAATCTGAGGCCTATTGTAAATTCCTAGCCCAAGGCATCTGGGCTCTTTCGGAAATAAACCAAGCTTTCCAAAAGCACCATCCGAACCAAAAATCAGCTGCACTAGCATCACAGGGACTTGGAATTTTAACAAAAGTGTCTTTGTAGTTGAATGAAACAGAACCTAGTCTGGTTACTGTATTCCACACCAAATGCTTTGAAGATGACAAATTTAAATTCCAGAAGGTCTTCTTCCAGTTTAGTGAACACAGTGCCCCCCGGAAGCATTTTTTTTCCTGATAAAGAGAGCACTAAATATATTTCGGAGTCATTTTTAGAATATATGTGTAAAAAATACTTCTGAAAACGCAATTGTGAGATCTGTTTCGCCATACAGACTAATAATAGGCAATTTAGCTTCCCCCCTGGGCATCCAATGACTTTCTTGTTTGACATTGTTTCGGCACATTAAATGGTGCTGAGGAAGTTGTTTTTGAGCTTGTCTTTTAAAACAACAAATCTTAACGGAAAACATCAAAGGGCTATTTAAATACTAAATATTCAAAAGCATTATAAAGATATGTTAATATCCTTATAAAGGATAACTAATATTACTTTGTACATTATTAACTCTGAGGGGGTAAAAAGATGTTATGTCTGTAATGATTCAACTAGGTGTGGCCCAGTCTTCACTGTGAGTAAAACCAGCTCCTAACTGTCCAGAACAAAGAAATGAGCAATCCAAAAGTCATTTCTGAATGGATTTATATTCTGGGGCAACAAACTTTCCTCCCCAATACTATTCTCTAAGTTAAAATAAACATCGTGGAGTGAATACTTGTTGGGTGGCTGCCCAGCACTTCCCTCTTCCCCGTAACACACCTTTTTTCTGCGATGCCCCTTTTTCCATAACCCCCTCCATGGCACTGGGGGTCATTCATGCCAGGACAGGTTGGAAGGCTGCCCAGGCCAGTCCACCTCTAGGGCCCAGAAGCAGTCCCTTGCTCTGATGCAAGGCAGTAGTCCTACAAAGCCGTAGGGACAGCACTGGGGCTCCCAGAAGCCACATTCCTACAATGACCCACGGCCCCAGCCACAAAGGCAGGTTCTAAGGGTGGACATCAGATCCAAGCCAGGTCCCCTCCTTGTGGGTGTCAGAGCTGGGCCTGAGAGATGGGCCAGTCTCTTGACAAGTAGCTGGACTCTCAAAGTGCCATTCCCCACCATGAAGACTGGGGGCAAAGAAAGGGGATCTCCAGGTAGAGAAGGACTCAAAACCTTAAGGAGACCAGCAGGGGTAAGGGAGAGATTACTGAAGGATGGGAAACCCATCGATACACCCAGCTGCATCCCTGCCCTTGGGCTCTGGGAGACACCCTACATCTTTATAACACACACCCCTTTTTTCTGTCACTTGCAACCAATATTCCAAATTAATACAAAGAATTTCCAGCAGTCACACTAAAGAAATGATCCAAAATATCAACTGATACCTTGGGTGTGAAATCTTGCAAGCACAAAATAGATAACCATAGAACAGCGGGGGACGGGGTGGGGGGGTGATATTTTTAAGTCTTGATTTAAGAGTAATTACCCTGCCACTCAGGTAGGGGAAGTCCTGGCTGAGCTGGTTGACTGGACTTTCGTGTTTCATCTCCGATTTCTTTACTAAACCACTGACTGAGGGTCAATTTTGCATTTAGGGGACTTCCACATCTATTACACAATATTCCCCCAAATAAAAGAATAATAGTTATTTGAACATTTAAATGTTTCCATAACACTAACGTGCTGCCTTTAATAAAGTAAAAAGTAACTGCAGCTTATAAAATAAAGGTTAAAAGTGCAAATTATAAATTTAAAAGTCGAACAGCTTCAAAGCTCTTTGAAACAATAACTTAAACCCTCCTTAAGGAACAGTGGTTTCAAAAATACAGATAAGTAGACCCGGAGTTCCGTGCTGGCTTACAACAGACTAAAAGACCAGTAGGCACTCTGCTTAGACAGTATACTAATTGACATGCGTTTAACTGATTTTGAAGATACTATCCTTCATGTTGATTTTTCTTATACTGATAATACAATGTAGTTTTGTTATGCTGAAAACTGATGAGATCTAGATTTACAACTTTAAGAGAATCCCATAACTTGTATTAAACAATATTTCAAAGAATGGGCCAAAATTGGGGGTTAGAAAGTTTATTTCAAGTATTTGTACAGTATCTCTCTGAAAACTGTACATGACCAAAATACCAAGAAAAATATGAAATGCCCCAACTTAAAAACCCCCGGCCTTAGTGATTCAGACCGTCAGCCCAGCAGTACTTGACATCTTGACACATGCTGTCCGCTGGATTCTACTAGGCCAAGTGAAAAACCAGACAGGACATCTACCTGTGTCAGCGACCCCAGGACCCTCTGCCCTAAAGCTGCATCTTCCCTCCCCTGCCCAGCTCTATGTGCCCCATAGGCCAGGGCCACTCACCAAGGGTTCCCCTACAAGCATCCTGGTCAAACACTCACCCAGCAGAGGCCCTGTAAGTGTGTACTGTGCTCCAACGAGGCCATACTATGGAATGGAGAAGAGCCAAGGAAAGCGTGCTGGGTGGTGCTGCCCATCATCATAAGGACTCTATCCCCTGGAGGACCCATGGGCCACACGTGGAGCCCCACGCCAGCCCGGCTCTAGGTACACGTCTGCACCACCCATGGACCTCGCCAGGTCACCACCTTGTCAGTAAATCCAATGCACACTTTGCATCTATTACCTTACCTGACCTCTCAGCAGCTTATGGCAAGCTTATGTTTCCTTGCTTTGCAACACCCTTCCCTTGGTTTCCCTGACACCCCACCCTCCTGGATGCCTCGTATCTCTCAGGGTCCAGACCCCTGTGAAGTCTCCTCTTCCACTACTGGGCTCATAAGTGGAGACGGAGTCCCTTCTTTTCTCTCTCACACCCTCTCCACAGGAAATCTCACATCCACTCCTATAGTTTGGAGGCACGTCCACAGGGTGGCCTCAAATTAGGTAGATCCACCCTGATTAGACATTCTGACTTAATACACATAAAGTGAAGCTCCAGAATTTGCATTTTTAACAAGCCCCCTGAGGTTCTGGATTCCTGAGCTCTGTATCAACTACCTACTCGACGCCTCTGTGTGCCCGGTCCGGGACCTCTCAGTGGGTCCAGCCGTGGCATGCTGATGTCACCTTCCTCCCTACTCGCTCCTCCACCTATGGCTTAAGCTGGACATATAGGCACACACCTCAAATCGCTGCCCCCAGCCCCCACCCGCCTCTGTCCCTCCCACATCTAATCAATCACCAAACCCTGTTAAGTTTACTGTCTGCTTCTGGTCATTCCCACTGCCATTTCCCTAGTTTAAACTCGCAAAGTTTCGCATCTGTATCACTCTAACAGCCTCTTAGTGGGATCCCTGCCTCCCGTCTCAACGCTTCCAAGCCACTCTCCTCACTGCAGCCAGAATGATCTTCCAAAAACAAATCCAACTGTGTCACCACCCTGCTGAAAATCCTTCAGGGGATCCCAACCAACCTCTGGATAAAATTCATACTTTTTTTTTTAATGTTTTATTAAGATACAATTCACACACCACAAAAAATTCATTCAGTTAAAGTATATAATTCAGCGATTTCAGTATATCTACAGGGTTGTCAACCATCACAACAGTCTAACTTTTATCACTCCAAAAAGAAACCTAAAACGCATTAGCAGTCTCTCTCCACGCCCCCTCTCCCCAGTCCCTGGAAACCACTCAGCTACCTTCTGTCCCTGTGGATTCACCTACTCTGGACATTCTAAATATGTGGGCTTTATGTCTGGCTTTTTCCACTTAGCATGTTTCAAAGTTTATCCATGTTGTGGGATGTATCAGCACTTCACTCCTTTTTATGGCTAAATAATATTCCATTGTATGGATATTTTGTTAACTGTAATATTTGTTATTCATCAGTTATAGACATTTGGGCTCTCTACTTTTTGGCTATTACCCACCATGTGATTAAGAACATCTGTTGTGATGGTTAGTTTTACATGTCAACTTGACTGGCTCACAGGGTGCTCAGATACCTGGCTAAGTATTCTTTCTGGGTGTGTCTGTGAGGGTGTTTCTGGATAAACTTTGCATTTGAATCAGTGAACTCAGTAGAGCAGTCTGCCCTCCCCAGTGTGGCTGGGCATCATCCCCTTATCAGAGGCCCCGAATAGGACCAAAAAGCAGAGGAAAAATATGGCCCTTCCTGCCTGATTACTTAAGCTGGGACATCGGTCTTCCTCTGCCCTTGGTACTTCTGGTTCTCAGACCTTCAGACTCCAACTGAATTATACCACTGGCTCTCCTGGGTCTCCAGCTTGGAGATGGCAGATTGTGGGACTTCTCAGCCTCCATAATTTCGTGAGCCAATTCCTTATAGTAAACCTCTTCCTATACATATAGGATATACATACATATATTTCCTATTGGTTCTGTTTCTCTGGAGAATCATGACTAATACTTCCATGTACAAGTTTTTCTGTGGACATTATGTTCTCAATTGTCTTAGATATACCTACTAGTGAAACGGCTGGGTCATAGAGTAACTCTATATTTAGCTTTTTTTTTTAACTGAAGTATAGTTGATATACGTTCTGTTAGTTTCAGGTGTACAGCAAAATGATTCAGTTATATATATATATATTCATTTATATATATATTCAGAATATACATATATATTAAGAGCGTGTATATATATTCTTTTTCAGATTCTTTTCCCTTATAGATTATTACAAGATATTGAGTGTAGTTCCTTGTGCTATACAGTAGGTCCTTCTTTGGTTATCTATTTTATATATAGTAGTGTGTATATGTTCATCCCAAACTCCTAATTTATCCCTCCCCACTATATTCAGCTTTTTGAAGAACTGCCAAACTGTTTTCCAAAGTGGCTGCACCATTTCACATTCCCACCAGCAATGTTTGAGGGCTCAGATCTCTCCACACCCTCACCAACATGACAATAACAGACAAGGGCTATTGTTTGTCTTTATGTTCTAGCCTTCCCAGTGGGAGCCAAGTGGTAGCCCTTTGTGGTTTTAAATTACATTTCCCAGATGACTAATGTTAAGCAGATTCATTTGTATATTTCTTTAAAGAAACATTTGTTTAGACACTTGGCTCATTTTTTAACTGAGTGGTCTTTTTATTAATGAGTTGTAAGAGTTCTTTATACATTCTAGATGCAAGTCCCTTTCCTCTCATTCGGTGGGTTATTTTTTTGCTTTCTACATAGTGTTCTTTGAAACCCAAGTTTTCATTTTGATAATATCCAGTTAATTTTTTCTTGATTACTTGTGTTTTTGGTGGCATATCTAAGAAAACACTGCCTAATCCAAGGTCATGAAGATTTACACCTATGTTCTTTTTCAAAGAGTTTTATAGTTTTAGGTCTTGCATTTAGGTCTATGATCAATTTTGAGTGGGTTTTTACACATGGTGTGACATAAGGATCCAACTTCAATCTTTTGCATATGGATATCCAGTTGTCCCGGCACTGTTTGCTAAAAAGACTATTCTATCTCCATTGAATAGTCTTGGCACTCTTGTAAAAAAATCAATTGATTATAAATGCATGGATTTATTACTGGACTCTGAATTCTAGTCCATTGATATATTTGTCTATCCTTATGCCAATACCACATTATTTTGACTACTACAGCTCTGTAGAAAGTTTTGAAATCAGGAAGTGTAAGTCCTCCAACTTTGTTCTCTTTTTTCAAGATTTTTTTCGTTATTCTGGGTTTCCAGAATTTCCTTATGAATTTTAGGATCAGCATGTCGATACCTGCAAAAAAAGCAGGTAGGATTTTGATAGAAATTGTATTAAATTGTAGATAGATTTGGGGAGTAGTGCCATCTTAAGGATATTAATTCTTCCAATCCACAAACAGTGGGTGTCTTTCCATTTATTTAGCATTCTTACACTTCTTAGTTAAATTTAGTCCTAAGTATTTATTTTTTTGATGCTATTTATTGTAATGCTATTGTAATTGGAACTGTTTTCTTAATTTCACTTTTGGTTTGTTCATTGCTAGTAGAGAAACACTACTGATTTTTTTATATTGATCCTCTGCCCCTCATCTTTGCTGAACCCCTAAGTTTCTACTTCTAAACGTGCCTAAGAAGGCCTTATGTTGGGTCCCAGCTCACCTCTTCAGAGCCCTCTCTCATCATGCCCATCAGAGACGAAAGACTTTGGCCATATTGACCAGCTTTTAGTTACTGGATGCTAAACTAAAAGGAAAAAAAAGTCATGCTTTTTCTTGCCTCCAGGCCTTTTTGTACATGCTGGCTCCTATAACTAAAATAAAATACCCACTTTATCTGGCTTATTTCTTTTTATCCTTCAGATCTCCACCTAGATGTCACTCCCTTTGGTCCAGAACAGATGCCTCTACCATGTAATGACAGGACACCTCACATGTCTCTTTTTGGAGCTCTTATCCCACCACATTGAACTGTCTGGTTACCTATTTATGTCCTGACCAGACTGGCAGGTCTGCGAGGTTGCAAAGTTTATTGCAAAGACTTGCAATAAACTGTCTAATTTACAGTTCTAGTCCAGCTTCTGGCCCAACAGCTGGTATGTAACAGGACTCAATGAATATCTGTTAAGTAAACAAGTTACCAAAATCAACAGATTATCCAGTCCAAGCCTCTACACTTTCCACTTTACATATTAATCCTACATTACCTATAATAAAATGGCTAGCAGATTTTATGATAAATAAGTTTTCATAGATTTTTAAAAAAAAAAGATAATTTACTCCCATACCTTATAAGGCTGTCTCTCGGTATCCTTATAAGGTAAATCTGACTAAAAGTATGACCTGCTGACAGCGGCTCTATAAGTGTTTACCGAGATACAACAGTGAAACAAAACTTATTCATTCCATAGAACACCTAAATACTGTCAATATGGCAAGACATGGAGGAACTGGGAAGGTCAAGAAGACATTGAAGGATGACAGAGGCCACAGTACATTTCTCCCTTACCCTCCTCAAAAAAACTGTTTTACTCTTCTGCATCAACTCTTTTATATTTTCTTTATCTCCCTTACAGCCAAGGTTCTCAAACATTCTCTCTCTCTCTCTCTCTCTCTCTCTCTCTCTCTCTCTCTCTCTCTCTCTCTCACACACACACACACACACACCCCACTCACTCACTAGCTAATATATCTGTCTATTTTCAGAGATTCTCCTTGCCTAGCACTCCTCCTCCTAGACAGACAAGATGTGAAATGCAGTGAGTTAATTGGCCTTTCAACTTGTCATCACACAGTTTTCCAGCCCCAAACAAACTTGGAATGTTCAATCAGGTCTAGACTCGTGGTAGAGTGGGGACACCAGCCTCAAAGGGTATAAAGTCACCGCTGAAGGTGTGGCATGCAAGCAAGACAGCCTCCCCGGGGTGGTGCCTGGGGAGATCGTCCCTGACCCTTTCCCACCCCCACTGCTCCCAGAAGACCCTGGTTTTCTCTCCTTTACCACACTGCTCTAATTTTCCATTTCTATGTCTTTCCAGCCCACTCCTGTACTGTTCAGTTGGCTGTACGTGTTATCTAATTTTCCTATAATAAACATGTATTGCTCTTGTAGTAAGAGAGGAAAAAGTTAGTTCTCTTTAAAAAGTACCAACGAATGGTCCCCTAAGAGCATACACCAAACGATCCTCTTATAAATCTAATTCAACAAGAATTTGCCATTTTAAGTGATCTTTAAACTTAATAATAAATAAAACTTGGATAGAGTTTACATTTACTTGTACAGTTCACTGCCCCCTCCCAGGCAAACTTAGAACAACCTCATGGGAAACAAAAAACTATTTCATTTTCCTAATTTGTCATGTGCTATAGATCTCTGTGTCTGACAAGTTTTTAAATCACAAAGCACACACTTATAATCTTATTAAGCACCATAAATAAACGGAAAACCATTTCGACTTGGCCTGCAGAGTGACTGATTTCCTTCCCATCTCCTCGTATTCCTTAAAGACACGGGAAGAACGAGGTGCATTTGTCGACATTCACGCCCCAAGCCTCCTCCAACAGGATATCTCCATCCGCTGCTTGCTTTTTGTTCACTGCTCGTAACAGGAAAACTCGCTTTCCTGCTTTCTCAATACCAAACGGGTTAGAGCTGCAAGGCAAAACATCCCCTCAGAATCCACCCCAAGGCTACACAGAGGCAAGAGAAACAAAAGCTGGTCCATTCTTTCCCCGAATATTCCGTTGGCAGGCAGCCGAGGACCGCGTACCAGTTCAGTGGTTTCATATCCTGTCACTTCGGTGGAAAAGACAGAATTAGGAAATTGCCAGCCCAGGATGCCAGAATCTGCTCTGCTGGTGTTAATACCTGCTGGACATCTATCGTGACACCACCTTTCACAGAAAGAAAAAGCAGCCACTGTCAGACAAGTGATAGAATTGGTAAAAGGCCTATGGAAAGGGGCACGGCTTAGAATATAAGGGGTCCAGGAAAACTACCAACAGAAGGAATCTTCTTCATGTTAGAAGAATTTTAAAGACGCATTTGGGAAACAAAAGAGAAGAATCACCATTAAGGTCTGTGCAGTATATCTCGGCAGAGTCAAGGTACAAAAGGACAGAGACAAATAAAAGAGGAAAAGCAAGTTTAGGGCACAGGGAAAGACGTGATATACCCTATTCATGTCTGGTGAGCCCAAAATGACACTACGGATGATGGTCCAACAGCCCGAGCCTAGAAGGCCCTGCCAGTAGGGCAATATACACACTCCTACCAAACGCTGGGGCTGGACCTCACCCGGGTGTGGGCGCGATGTGCCTAAACACTCTTCTTCAACCCAAAACCTCCTTCAAGTCACAAGACTCAGTCTCACTAGGGAACCCTTTTCCTCAGCTGCTAAGAGGAGCACCCACCTGCTCCCAGCCTGGGCAACCCTCATTCCTGCTGCCCAAACCAACCACTTCAAATAGAACATCCCCGACTACCATCCTCACAAACCTACACCAGCCTTCTCAAACTACTTGTGAAGGTGCTCTTACTCCCCCACTCCACTGGGGACCAACACTTCTATAATATACCAAATAATAATAACAACAAATGAAATAAAAGACAAAGGCATGCAAGATATGTCACAATTTTTATTAGATTCAACAGACTCAAAGTTGCCCCGTCAAACTGTTAAAGATTTCTAAACACTTATTCTCAATTTCTGCACATATCTCATCATAGGCCAGTTACAAACAATTCACAAACAAACTCCAGTCAGTGGATTTCACATTGCGTAGCTCCGCCTCACAACAAGAAAGGGAGGTTCAACACCTTCACGTCTCCATTACCTCCTGTGCTTCTCTATTCTGGAGCCGCCAACTAAGACCTGTAGATCTTCTATTTGGGGCAAATTCTCATTGATTCTCCTCATTTTTCTCTCACCATAACCCTTCCAACTGGCTTTTCCTGACCCTCAAAAATGTCTTGGTTAAGGCTGGAAATTAAGATATGGGATGAGTTTTTGAAATAGAGGTAGCAGCTAAACTCTCTGGAGGGTAGAAGGAGGAAAACTTCAGGTACTCATCCTTCTCGGGTATGGCTACAGTGGAAGCAGAATGGGGAACAGTGAGAGACAAACGAAGACATGAGAAAATAGTTATCATTATTACCATTGTCACCATATTGATTAACAGCCAGGTAGTAACAACAGTATCAAAGGAAGATGGGATTTCAAGGAGGAGAGATCTACAGTCATAGGAAGCAAAGAAATCCAAGAGGAGGAAAACTGAGAACACTTTTCCATCTATAATTTATCAATCCACGCAGTGACTTAGCTTGTATCTGGAAATATTAAAGAAACTCACATCCGAAAATGAACTGGGGCCCCGTTGTACAAAGCAGTCATTTATCTTCTCTTGCCTAAAACAAGTAAATTACAGAAATGTGCACGAAAAGGGTAACAAAATGAATTACCTAATTATCTATCTTCTCTCTAAATAACTGTTTATGAACCTACCATTTTGAAAGACTTCTTTAATTTTTCCTTAAAAGAAGAGGGAAGAAAGGTGATTCCAGAAAACTGATATGAAGTCAGACTATCGGCCTTGAAGACACAGTGGCAGAGAAAGCAGCTGGTCGGGACCTCCTGGTTTAGCACACGCTGATACGACTGAGTATTTTAAAAAGGACTAGATGGGTGTTTTTTAAAGCTACCGGCTCTACCCTAAACACTCTCTAAAAAATGAAGGCCCCTAACAGCTCACTGCTAACCCCTTTCTCTGGTGGGGTTTATAGTGGGAGATGAGAGTCTCATCTGTCTGCACCAGTTTATCTGAAAGCAGGAGGCCAGGTAAATTTACACTTCCTTCAAGGCCTGAGGAAGAGGGGTGGGTGTTCTCAGATTTCTGTATCACCACCTTCCTGGTCTTGGCCTGAAACCTAAGGCTGTATTTAATGCCTCCAGCTTCCCACTCTCCCGTAGCCAGGGAGCGCGCCAAGCTCACCCTGGGGTGGGAGAAGGAGGGATTATTGGTAAATATTTACAGAATAAATAACCTAACCTAATCAGGTTCAAATACTTAGCGACTTTATCCCAAAATTCTTCTTACACATGACCTCTACCTCTTGCCTAAATTATGGTAAAGTCTCCTAAGTTACATCTAAAACCCCAGTTCTCTGCCTCTATCCCCACCCCAGCCACTGGGCTCCAATGTCATGGTCACCATAGTCCCTCAGCAAAGCTCTGATCCAGACACCTCCCAGCTCAAAAACCCAAAAGGAAGAAAAAAGTCAACACTCCAGACATGGCCTCTGTCAGCCCCCTCCTTCCTTGGGTGACCGGGATCTGTGCGCCCCTAACTCTCCCAACACCTCACCAGGCTCAACGACCATGTTCCCCAGATTTCCTTCCTCGGGGCCTTCATCACAGGGTCCCTCTAGTCAGAACAGTTGTCATCTCTCAAATCTACTTTCAGCTCAAAATGCCACCATCTTCAGTAAGTTTTTTCTAATTCCCTCCACTAGAGGTACTCTCTTTTCCTTAGTAGCCTTTAACATGTTACTTTTAACGTTCCAATCTTCGATTTAAATGTGCACAAAGCTTATTTTGCAATCTTCCCTCCCTATTAGTCTGTCAGCAAGGTAGGAAAGGATCTGTCTTACTCATCCTGCTTCCCCCAAGCACCTAGCACAGTACTTGGCATATGTAGGGACTCAACAAATGTGTTCAATTAGTTTGGTGTATGTGTGAAATTAAAAATCTATTCCTGGGGACATCCCTGGTGGCGCAGTGGTTAAGAATCCGCCTGCCAACGCAGGGGACACGGATTCAACCCCTGGTCTGGGAAGATCCCACATGCCGCGGAGCAACTAAGCCCGTGCGCCATAACTACTGAGCCTGCGCCCTCTAGAGCCCGTAAGCCACCACTACTGAGCCCGTGAGCCACAACTATTGCAGCCCGCGCCTAGAGCCTGTGCTCCGCGACAATAAGCCACTGCAAGGAGAAGCCTGCGCACCGCAACGAAGAGCAGCCCCTACTCGCTGCAACTAGAGAAAGCCCACGTGCAGCAACGAAGACCCAACGCAGCCATAAATAAATAAATTAATTTTTTTTAAAAAATCTATTCCTGGGACTTCCCTGGTGGTCCAGTGGTTAAGACTCCACGGTCCCAAAGCAGGCAGCCCAGGTCAATCCCTGGTCAGGGAACTAGATCCCGCATGCCGCAACTAAGACCCAGAGCAGCCAAATAAATAAATAAATATTTTTTCAAATCAATTCCTGTACAACACGGGGAATATAGCAAATATTTTATAACAACTGTAAGTGGAATATAACCTTCAAAAATTGTGAATAACTATATTGTACACCCGTTATTTATATAATACTGTACATCAACTATACTTCAATAAAAAACTAATTTTTAAAAATCTATCTATTCAGGGGCTTCCCTGGTGGCGCAGTGGTTGAGAATCTGCCTGCCAATGCAGGGAACACGGGTTCAAGCCCTGGTCTGGGAAGATCCCACATGCCGCGAAGCAACTGGGCCCGTGAGCCCCAATTACTAAGCCTGCGCATCTGGAGCCTGTGCTCCGCAACAAGAGAGGCCGCGATAGTGAGAGGCCCGCGCACCACGATGAAGAGTGGCCCCCGCTTGCCACAACTAGAGAAAGCCCTCGCAGGGAAACGAAGACCCAACACAGCCATAAATAAATAAATAAATAAAGCAAACTGTCAACAAGTAAAAATAAATAAACACTATTATAAAAAAAATCTATCTATTCAGAAATGTGGAGACATAGATGTGGAAGCATCTGTAATATGTGTATTTATTTGTCAATCAAATACATGCTCATTTCTTTTCCCAGGAGCTTACTAACATAATCCACACATCCTTAAAAGTAGGAAGCAAAAATCAATCTATGAAACTAAATAAAAATCAAGCCTAAACCAAGTAATGCACCCTTACATAAGAACGAATTTTAGTATTTTATTAATAAAGACATTCCTCAGCACTTGAAAAGGGGTATTTTTCTAGTGTCAGTTATGCTATCATTAGCCTAACTGCAATCAGCAGGATGTCACCTTGCTTCCAAAAGCGCCCATGCTTAGTATCTTTTACAATCACTAAAAGCCCAGGCAACAGCACCATGCAAATCTCTGTCCCATGGAGCTTAAAGTCACTGACAATTTTGCATAAAAAACTGAATTTTCTTTTCATGCACAGTTCTCACAATCAATTCAGATTATTTTTAATCTGGAGCCCCACAAAAATTGGTTTCATTTTCAGTTCTGAAGAAAGCAGAGGTTTTACAGTTCTTAAACCCTCAACCATAGTATATAAATAACTACAATAATATACTACCATATTATTTAACGTAAGTTTAATATGTTACTATCACACTGAATTATTTAACGTAAGTTTCATATGGCTTCTAGGACTAAATAAGGACATGATCAAGATCTAAATCCCTGCATATTTGGGGATCTTTGCACCTCAGTACATATTCTAGATGTCATGAGAAATAAATCTCTTAAACGCCCAATCTGTTCTCCCTAGTTGGCAAAGTAAATTACTCGTGCATAGATAAAAATCTTAATTTTAGGACTCTTCAGGATGTTAATAGCTCCCTCTCTAGCTCTATAGTCTGTGCCTTTGAGCCTGACCCACAATTCCCATTGCACTCTTATCAATGATGTGAGTTTCCTCTATCTCTACTCAATATCTTCATGAGACAAACATTCTGTCACTACTCCTACAATGAACAGGCAGGTCAAGCTTCATGTTTCCTGGGTCTCAGGAAAGCAGTGTAAGAGTTGAGGTCCCAGTACAACTTCCCAGAAAGCTGACTTCACTCTCAGCACCTTCCTAGGAACTCAACCTGCAACAGGTCACAACCGTCCTTCTTCCTTCCAGGGTGCGAAAACAGCCAAGAGTCAGAGGACTCCCAAAGGGGAACACCAACCCAAGGGCTCCCTGGGGCCTGTCTGTGCTCCTTTTCCCTCTAGACTGCACAGTCTTTGAGGACAAGGTCTGTGTCTTAATCAAATGTTTATCCTGTAGTGTCTGTTGAGTAAATGAACAACCAGTGACAACTGGGGATCTACTGAACACAAGTTTTTAAGCACAAGAGCTTAAAAAATTGTAACAACACAACATTTCTGTCTGCTAATGTCACTGTTAAGAACTCAAAAAACAGGGCTTCCCTGGTGGCGCAGTGGTTGAGAATCTGCCTGCCAATGCAGGGGACACGGGTTTGAGCCCTGGTCTGGGAAGATCCCACACGCTGCAGAGCAATTAGGCCCGTGAGCCACAACTACTGAGCCTTCGCCTCTGGGGCTTGTGCTCAGCAACTAGAGAGGCTGCGATAGAGAGAGGCCCACGCACCGAGATGAAGAGTGGCCCCCGCTTGCCGCAACTAGAGAAGGCCCTCGCACAGAAATGAAGACCCAACACAGCCAAAAATAAATTAATTAATTAATTTAAAAAAAAAAAAAGAACTCAAAAAATGCCTCAAGATCTGCTAAGATCCTGACTAAAAGATAAATAAGAGGACACTGAATCCTCTGGGAGGCTCCGGGGCAAGACACCCTGGACTGATAAGAAGAAGAAGATCACGAGGAAGCCTGGAGCACATAAGCCTGGGCTCCATGTGGCCTCTGTCCCTCCCCTCCCAAAGGTCACCTTTGATGGAAATGAGCTCCAGGGCCACAGTAGGCCAGGCTCCAAAGAAAAAAATCTGGTCCGAAAGGAGGATCTTACATCCACTGTAGGCTGGTCAGTGTCCCCCCACATTGTGCGGGTGACACCAGGCCAAGACCACAAAGGGATAGGCATCACAGGTAGAACCCAGGTCTCATAACAGCAAGTGTACAGCTAACTGGAATATGCTGGGAGACTGTGGGGTAGAGTGGTTTGGGGCTTGCTTCACAGAGTAGGGGATATCCAAGACACCAAGACTCCAAGTTGTGAAGAAAGAAGCCAGCACTCTTTCTGATCATTTCCAACAACTGAAGCTATGGAAGAAGACATCTGTGATTCTCTCAAATTCTGGAAGCTATTCTGAAACCCCTTTCCTAAAATGGACCACACCCTCCCCAAAATCCACCAAAGGAGCCCATCCCCACCATCCCACCACCTATGGAGTCCCCAGCAACTATGCCTGATATATTAATTCTTCCAGGAGAAATTAACATTGTGACAGGAATCTTTGCCCATCTCAGTTTCAAGTGGCTTTGAATTCTAAGTCCCTTTAAAAGTTTGATACTTTAATTGGTTTTTCACAAAATCAACTCCAAAGAAATCAGTAGGGTACACATTCTTCCATTTAAAAAAAACAATGATAAAACAGCAGTTATTTCTCATCTTCTGGAAAAAAATAATTAACATTCTCTCAGAAGGTTTTTTTTGAAAGAATAAAGAAAATTAAAATGGCTAAATGAACATATTCAAATCCTGGGAAGAAAAAAAGCTAACCTCAGAGATTAAATATCCTGTAAATACTAGCTAGTGTAATGGTTTATGAACGAATTTAGTATACTATAAATATTATGGGACCTCTGCTATCACCATAGGAACTGTGCTTTCTACTTAAGAAAATAGCAATAAGTTAGAATGACAGATTAGATAAGTTCTCTAAACAATCTTAGGAATACAACTCTTTTAGTAATGACACAATTTGAACAAGCTGCCATTTACAGCTGAGTATTTATTTTAGCCAAGGCAAAGCAGGCTGAAAGGTAAAATGACCCAGGTTAATAGAGTTTAGTCTACATTAAAGAACTGTAGGTTAATAGGCCCATGAAGGTTTTTTCCTCAAGCCACAGAATTATTTTAACCAAAGTACCCATAAAACCGTGATTTCATATCCCTTTAAAAAATATTATCTGACTACTAAGTTAATTCTTCCTTCTTCAGTAAGTTTCTATTGAGATCTTTTGTAGATTAATCTTGTAATTCTTGCTTTTTATTTCTTTCTCTCTCTCCTCCTAATATCCCTTAAACAGAAACGAAGAACTCATTTCTTGGCTTATGGAAAAATGAATGTCAATTTCACCTACAAACTGGCCTAGGACTAATGAAATATACAAGCGGGAAAGAGATCCATGGTACAAATAGATGTTTCATATTCTGATATTATCTGATTACCACAGTATGTAAAGATACTTGATAAAATGCAAAAGTAAACAAAATACATTCAATTATTTCCTGGGGTCAGTGGAAAATACATTGGATCAGAGCCAGTAAACTCTGTAGATTTTGTTCTTTGTTCTTGTCTGTAACACGAACTGTATCACCATAAACAGATTAATCATGGTAGATCTTATCTTCCTCATCTGTAAAATTAGGAAACTGAATCAGATGACCTCTAGAGATATCTTTCACCTCCAAAGCAGTATGATTTCATTTCCATGTCACAAATTTCTACCAACCCAGAGAATTCATGGTACTTTCCACAAAGGCGTGTAATGATTCAAATTAACCATTTAAAAGTTTCTGACAGGGTAAGACAGGAATAAAGACACAGACCTACTGGAGAACGGACTTGAGGATATGGCAAGGGGGAAGGGTGAGCTGTGACAGGGCGAGAGAGAGTCATGGACATATATACACAGTAACAAACGTAAGGTAGATAGCTACTGGGAAGCAGCAGCATGGCACAGGGATATCAGCTTGGTGCTTTGTGGCTGCCTGGAGGGGTGGGATGGGGAGGATGGGAGGGAGGGAGATGCAAGAGGGAAGAGATATGGGAACATATGTATATGTATAACTGATTCACTTTGTTATAAAGCAGAAACTAACACACCATTGTAAAGCAATTATACCCCAATAAAGATGTTAAAAAAAAAGTTTCTGACAAACTCAAATTTTTAAATTATATCTTTTTTGACACACCCTGCCACCCTATCAAGAAAAAAGTGTTAACTATGAGCCAGGTGACCTTAAGCAAGTCACTTGATTTCTCTGGTCTTCAGTTTCCTCATCAAAACAGAAATTTAAACAAACAAATAAACAAACAAACCAAAAACCCCACTATCCCTGTCTATCTGACTACATTTTTCCAGAGGCTCACGCAAGATGTTTTTTGGAAAGAATTTTCTAACACCGTCAAGTGCAACCTTTCATTATTTCACCTGGGCCTCCTTCCTTCCTCTGAGCATTCAAAGCAGGACTCTTAACTTGTTGACAATATTTTTGCTACCAAGATGCACGTGTTTATCTTATTCCAGGAACACACATTTTACATTAAGATGCACACCTGTATAAGCACTAAGATGTACAATTTTCAAAGAGGACCAACTGAAGTGTCTTACATGAAGCACCAAAATTTCCCTCCTATATTCGTTTTCTTTTTTCTTGATAGGTTATTATCCATTCACTTATGAAAGTTAAACAATTAGGAAATATTAGAGTATATAAAGAACAAATCATATTTCCTTTTCATGTATTTCCTTCCATTTTTCTTACACACAGGTTATTTCTTACACAATTGTGATGTACATACTTCCACATACTATTTCTTTTTCACCCAACATTAAAATTTTCCCGTTATAAGTCCTCCATAAGGAGCACTTTTAAGAGTTATATGATATTCCTTTAGGCTGCCCTCATAAATCACAAAAGCTTGTACTTACTGGGTATTTACTGTGCGCCAGGCCCTATTCTAAGTGCTTTATATGCATCTTCTCACTTAATCATCACAAACATGATGATGATGGGATGAGTGCTATTATGATGTCCATTCTTGGGATGAAGAGACTGAGAAAGCAGAGCTTTCTCTGAAGAGCTGGGTTTAGAATCTCCTGAGCTCAAGTTCTTATCCACTACATCCTACTGCTACTCCTCACAGAACTATCCCCCTATTAACAGAAACTTGGTTATACCATGGTTATTTTCTAAGTTCTAGAATTCAGAAACTAAACATCTGATATCTAACTTATTCCTGAAACAAGAGCATACTGTACTGTAGCATCTGTAATACCATAAAACTTTTTCATCAACAAAAGAGTGCTTATGCTTTTTTAAAAAGGGAACAATCTGTATATACTGTTTATAATTTTTTAATTTATCATGGTAAACAACTTTCCTTAGAACATTTCTACATCCACATGACAGAATGTGTATTTTCTGTATGAAAATACAGTATGTGAATCTCTAAGTACACAGAGTTTGAGAATAAACTTGTGGTCAATGGAGATGGTGGGCAGTTCAATGACATCTGCTTTCAGATTCACTTTCAGACTAACATTCAACAAATGTTAATCTATAATAAATAAATGGGCACATCTCCAACACATGCACTGACCCAGCCAGCCTCCCTAAGTAGACATACCCAAGCACTATCTTGATTGTATTTATTCCTGCCAACTTCAAAGAAAGCGGCGGGTGGGGGGGGGGGCAGGGAGATGCCAACAAACCATTTGGCATTACAGAGCTCTGATCAGGTAGTAAGTCTCCTTGCCAACAATTTGCTGATAAGAATTTAAGGAGTCCATCTGAGAAAAAGAAAAAGTGACAGAGATGTAAAAGAAACAGAAAAAACTTCACCATCTATGTACTTCTTAATGATTTGCAAAACTCATGCTTCAAGTGATAGAAAAGCACTTGCAGGTTTTTATTATTTGTATTTTTGTTTTATTTTGTTTTGTTCTCAGATGAGTTACTAGATACCTAACATAAGAATTAGATCACTGTGTTCTTTTACACGTTGGAGTTCAACAGATTTGGTGAAAAGAAAACTGTCCTAAAAAAGGAAATGAATATTACTTGTATTAAAATGCGTAGCTGCTCTCAAAACCTATGCAAAGATCACGCAGATTTACTGACAACTTGCTTTTTCTAAACTAAAGCAGACAAAGGGCCAGCCTCAAAGCGATGCATTCTTATGTACATGAACATCATCAAATCTATCAGGTTGCAATGAGAAACTAATGATATAATGGATCCTGTGCGTTAGGAAAGTTAATCTGGCAGAAAGAGATAGGCTAGAATGAAGTAAATAGAAATGGGTGCAGGGGAGAGAAATTAGGGGCAGTGGGGAATCAAAAAAGATTTAAAAATAAAACGTGTCAGATGTAGAGACTTCAGGAGTCTTTCATTCATCAAAAAAAAAATCTAATATCTTGTAATAACCTATAATGGAGAAGGATCTGAAAAAGAATATATATATGTATATAACTGAATTACTTTGCTGTGCACCTGAAACTAACACAACATTGTAAATCAACTATATTTCAATAAAAATTTAAAAAAAAAAAAAATATATATATATATATATATATATATATATATATATATATATATATATATCAAGCCCCTGCTAAGTGCCAGGTACTGGGGAAACCATGGTGAACCAACAGTCCAGTGAGGGAAACAGATGCGAAACAAATGTACATACACATCAATAGGTAAATTGTGGGGCTTCTCTGGTGGTGCAGTGGTTAAGAATCTGCCTGCCAATGCAGGGGACACGGGTTCGAGCCCTGGTCCGGGAAGAGCCCATGTGCCACAACTACTGAGCCTGCGCTCTAGAGCCTGCGAGCCACAACTACTGAGCCTGCGTGCTGCAACTGTTGAGCCTGCGTGCTGCAACTACTGAAGCCCACACACCTAGAGCCCATGCTCCACAGCAAGACAAGCCACCGCAATGAGAAGCCCACGCACCGCAACGAAGAGTAGCCCCTGCTCACCGCAACTAGAGAAAGCCCGCGTGCAGCAACGAAGACCCAACGCAGCCAAAAAAAAAGAACCCACCACATTCAAGACACTGGCTGTCCCATCAACCCAGGTGCCAGAATATGGACAACGTGGTCCCCCGCCAACCTCAATGGAGAGGCAGCGTGAGGGAGAAATAAGGAGGAATTAGAGATTTCAGAGTTGGTGACCATGCAAGGATGACTCTCACTACAGAAAACAAGTATGCGAAAAGGACGTCTGCTTTGAGATGAAAAGTGACTGTTTAGGTTTCATAGATGCTAAACTTAAGGGACTGGTAGGACAGCCAAGTACACGTCAGGCAAGTTAGCAGAAAAGCAGGTCTGAGCTGGGGGGAAAAAATCAAAACTGAGATAATGATTCAGAAATTGCAATGAAGGTATGCAGCTCCCTGCAGAGTGCAGGGAAGAGATTAAATGTTATGACCCAAAGGTGGAGAAGGGACTCTTTCGGAAGGGTGGTGAGTGAAGCAAGGGAACAGAGGAGCGGGAGAACCAGAGAAGGGGAGAGAGGTGCTGTGTGGTAACAAATGCTGCAGAAGACAAGTTGAAGGGGTGAGGACGGAGAGGCTACCCCACACTAAAGGCAGAAGCCAGGCTGCAGGGGCACAACCCAAGGTCACATAGTGGTTAGTGTTAAAGTGGTAACAGAACCCAGGCCCCCAAACTTAACCGCAGGCCTCACTGCCTCCCAACACTATAATGGAAGAATTTTCTCAAGTCATTATTCTTCTAAAACTAAACTTAATGGCATCATAAACAATCCAACCCCACAATCCATTTACACTACTGTTAAGACCTTTAGATCGTTTGCAGTTGGTCAGTATTTTACATTTTCTGCCTTGAACCATCAGCACTGTGACTTCAGACACTGTCTTTTATGTACATTTCAGTTTAGTCCTTAGGGGGAATTCCTATAATCTTAAGTACTGAGCCAAAGAACGGAAGCACATTAAAGTTCTTCATACATACAGCCCAGCTCAAAAAGTTATACCATGCATGTTACAAAACCCAGGTGACACAATGCTCATAAAATGCCATGCGAATGGGGCCCCTGGAATTGTGGGATGAGGAAGCCCTGCAAACAAAAGTGCCTGGCTCACCCCATCCGTGCAAAACCTCTTCTATCTCTGCAAATTTGCAAATTTATCAAGCAAAATGGCATCTTGCTGTAATGAATGTTTCTTTAATTGTTAGCAAGGCTGAAGATTTTTTTCTTCTGTTCTTCATTGGCTGACTGTATTCCTTTCTTTGAGGAATTACCTATTAATGTCCTTGCCCATTTTTCTTCTGGAGTATTTTTCTTTCTTTAATTGATTCGTAAGAACTCTCAATATATTTTTTAAAACTTAACACTATGACAGAGATATAGATATACAGAGAAGACAAATACTGTTCCTAAGCTTATTATTTGACTTTTAAATTTATGGTACTTGTAACATACAGAACAGAGGTTTGAGTTTGCATGGGGAGGCAGAAGGCAGAGTGGTGAGTAGGAACACATGGTCTGAAGCCACAGTGCCCAGGTTCAAGACACAGATCCCCCACTTATAGGCTTGTGACCTTGAAGTGACTTGACCTCCCATGTAAAGCCCTAATACATATCCTAGGACACAGTAAGTGCTTAATAAATGCTGGCTCCAGATATATTTAGTCAAGACAAGCAATCTTTTATTATCATAATACAAGCTTACCTTTGTTAAGCACTTAGTATTAAGGATCTTTACATATATTAAATTGTTTAATCTTTACTTTAAGAATGCCCTAAGATAATAATACCTAACAATCCCAATTCTCAGATGAGCAAACTGAGGCTTAGGTGAAGAAACCTGATCAAAGTCCTCAGCTCATCAATGGCAAGGCCCCGGTTCACCTCCCAAGCCCAGGCCAAACTATTTTCCTTTACTTTCATGCTTTAAAAAAATTCCTCTCCACCCTTACATGATTATTCACCCATGTTTTATGCTGTTTCTTTGATTTATTTTACATGTGACTCTTACATTTATTTATCACTTATTTCAGTGACACAAGTCCCCTATATACGAACGAGTTCCATTCTAAGAGTGTGTTCTTAAGTTCAATTTGTTCGCAAGTCCAACGAAGTTAGCTTAGGTACCAAACTAACACAATCGGCTATATGGTACTGTACTGTAACAGGTTTATAATAGTTTTCACACAAAAAATACGTTAAAAAAACACAAAAAATAAAGAAAACATTTTTAATCTTACAGTACAGTACCTTGAAAAGTACAGTAGTACAGTACAACAGCTGGGATACAGGGGCATGTTCACATCTTTGAAACTTCACAACTTGAAGGTTCGTATGTAGGGGATTTACTGTATAAGGTGGGACCCCAATACTTTTTATGCAATATCATTTACTCAATGGTGTACCCACCATGTTTGACTACTGTTCACATGCACCCTAAAGGTTGACACACACAGAGGCCTGTTTTCTGTTCTGGGTCATAGACTTCTCTTTGGGTCCTTAGGCTTGTGTGACACAAAACTGTCATATTATTTACCCCCAAGATTACACTGAGGGGAAGATCTCTCTAAGAAGCGTTTATGATGTGTTCTCAGCCAGTCATTGAAATTGTTCCCCAAATTAGCAACTGTATTTCTCAAAGCTTCTCTCCCTTCCTTCTAAAACTTACTCTGTCCAAGCTGCTCTGCTCCTTCTTTGCCTAGCCGGGCATTTTAAGCATGTGCTCAATCTCTCTCATTCTTTTCTGGAGAAAAGTCTTCCTTATCATTACATCTTCCAGGTCCAGTTCAATTCTTCACAAACCCTTTCCCAAGTACATCAGTTCTCTGTTATTTCATCTTCATGTGTTGTCTGAACCAGGCATCTGAACCTTTATATGTGCTCCTGTGTACTGCTATCTTTTTGTTGAACAGTGACCTGTCCACCTGTTTAGACCATAAGCCCTTCAGGGCAAGGGCTCCAACACAGCAGCAGGTCCTCAGCACCCAGCAAAAAGTCCTAGCACAGAGCAGGCCCTCATCAAATGTGGATGAAGATTTCACAATTCCCTTCTTCCCTTTTCAAATTCAAGGCATTACTAATGTCCTCCTGTCTCCCAATATTCAAATGGATCAGAAACCAAAGAAATAGAACCTATTGTTGATTATCTAGTTGGAGATGGGCCTCCACCCTGCTTCCTGTATTCTGGGACATTTCTGTTGTTAGGACTCTACCAGAGGGTGGAGAAAGACAGTGAGGTGAAGCTCAGGCCAGTTCAGTTACCGATTTCCTATCCTATCTGATTTAAAATTACAGCCAAAATGAGGTTTTACGTTACCTGAGGATTTCAAAGAACACCACCCCTCGGGTCTCAGGTTACCTCAGATCATACTGGAATCTCGTGTTGACTGAACTGGGAGGGCGAGAAGGGCCTCAAGCGTGCACTCCGGGAGATTATCATCCCACACCTCTGTCCATCATCCTCCAGTTACACAAAGGAAAATTTAGTGACGGCCTGACTTGGTTTCATTTCGTTTCACACTGCAGGCTCTCCGATAGCTGTGCAATGGTGTCACCAGCAGGGGCTTGATGTCAAAGGAGAGCCTGAAGCTGAGCACGCTGAGATAAGATCGGCAAGGAAGCCGGCAGCCAGATGACTTGGGCATCAATACCCAAGCGCAGTCGAGCCAGCAAACCCATGCAAAGCGCCCTGTCCCAATATTTACACAAACCTTTCAGAAAAAGAAGATTTTTAGGCCTTGGGTGGTATACTCCGTTAGATCTAGGTCATTATGATGCTATCTTTAATGCATCTGAAAGGCCCAGTCGCAACTCAACCCTGATCAGGGAACTATTTCTAGTTTTTCTCCTGAGTTTGCATATTATTTTGAACGTGCTGCCCTCCTGACTATTCTCAATCACGGGCAGCTAATTCTGGAGTTGTGAGGATTCTTCTTTCATTACCCAAAATCATAAATTACATTTCCTACAGTTAAGAATACTACTGGGGCTTCCCTGGTGGCGCAGTGGTTGAGAATCTGCCTGCTAATGCGGGGACACGGGTTCGAGCCCTGGTCTGGGAGGATCCCACATGCCACGGAGCAACTAGGCCTAGGCCCGTGAGCCACAGCTACCGAGCGTGCGCGTCTGGAGCCTGTGCTCCGCAACGGGGGGCCGAGACTGTGAGAGGCCCGCGCACCGCGATGAAGAGTGGCCCCCGCTCGCCGCAACTGGAGAAAGCCCTCGCACAGAAACGAAGACCCAACACAGCCAAAAATAAATAAATAAATTTAAATTTTAAAAAAAAGTGCTCCAATAGCCTAAAGGAGTTATTAAAAAAAAAAAAAGAATACTACTAATAGTACCTCTGCTACTCTTGTAAAAGCATCTTAGAATCGAATCCTGTTGGTAAGGAAACGGACTCTAGAACAATCTAGTACAGCTCCTCATTTAACAGGAGTCCTGAGGTTCAGAGAAGTTAAGCGACAGCCCAGGGTGACTTAAGTAGCTGGCAGAATATCAGCTGGGCACCATCTAAGAGCTTTACCTCTATTGCTCATTTAATCCTCCCAACAACCATATAAAGTAAGTATGATTACTATCTCTACTCTACAGATGAGGAAACCGAGGCACACCAAGGCTAAGTTATATGCCTAAGACTGCACAGCTGGTAAGGGGCAGAGCTGGAATTACAACCCAGGTGCTTCAGAGCCCACGCTCTGCACTACTAAAGCTCTAGGATTAAAACCCAAGACTCCTGACCCCAGGGAGGGTTCACTCCGTCATTAATAATTCTAAGACTCATGAAAGAGTAAACCACATTTGAAAAAGCCAGCAAAACTTGTTAGGATCCTGATTAGAACAAACTACCATTAAAAGATGTTTCTTAGGCAATCTGGGAAATCTGAATAGTATGTCAACAGATTATTGCAAACTTTAACATAATGGCACTGTAGTAAGAAAACATCCCTATTTTTAATAATACACACTGGGTACTATATAGGGGTGAAATGATGGGTGGTGTGGCACTCACAATCACACAAAAAAACGAGGGGGAAAAGGGGACAGTTAAAGCAAGTTTAGCAAAATCTTGATAATTACTGAATCTGGGTGATGGATTATGAAGGTTCATGATGCTATTCTCTCTGCTTTTTTGTATTTTTTTTCAAGGTTTTCAAACAAATTAATACACTATCATTTTTTATAAATTTATTTATTTATTTTTGGCTGCGCTGGGTCTTCATTGCTGCGCGCAGGCTTTCTCTGGTTGCTGCGAGCGGGGGCTACTCTTCATTGCGGTGTGCAGGCTTCTCATTGTGGTGGCTTCTCTTGTTGCGGAGCACAGGCTCTAGGCGTATGGGCTTCATTAGTTGTGACATGCAGGCTTAGTAGTTGTGGCTCGCAGGCTCTAGAGCGCAGGCTCAGTAGTTGTGGCACACGGGCTTAGTTGCTCCGTGGCATGTGGGATCTTCCCAGACCAGGGCTCGAACCCACGTCCACTGCATTGGCATGCAGATTCTTAACCACTGCGCCACCAGGGAAGCCCTACACTATCATTTTTAAAGGCCCACACACCTGAGCTTATGAAAAATGAACCTAACAAAAAATTTATGAGTACACCTTACTTCTACACTTTAAAGCTTGTTTTTTAAATGGCAGCCTTTATTACCCACTGAACTATTTAATTCTGTTGTTTCTGATCTCACTAAAAGCCACTCATCAATACTAGAAACATGAGAAGAGCTAGTTAAAGCCATACCCTGTTCGTTTTTCTTTTAGTCCATCTACAGAATTGCTACGTTAGTCAGCTAGTTAAGAGATATTTACTGTGTGTTTACTATGCTGTAGGCATTGTATTAGCGCTGACCCAAGCTGTCAAAAACAGAGCAGAGTACTACTTCCATCCAAGCACGGATCGGTGGACCATGGGATTCCAAACCCTGGCCTGGCTGCTGCTCTGCCTTCTGCAAGGATCAGGGGTAGCTTCTTAGATGCTCCTAGAACAAAGCCGAGAGAGGTGCACCTGCTGTGGCTTCCTGGCAGACACTGGGGAGCAGCAAGAAAAAGCAGGCGGTGGCAGAGTACCTGGCAGGTGAGGGGGGTGAGGTTGATGGGTAGTTTTTATATCTGTAAGCTATTGCAAATTCCTCCATCTGCAATGCAGAATCACTGCAGTGTATTTCCCATTCAGCGGGGGAGCCTTTCAAAGGCCCAAGGAGGCCCACCTACTTTCCAGCATTTTGTGTTTGCTTCATCACAAGTTTCATCAGACAATGATCACAGACAGACAACACTAAGGGTTGAGACACCAGCCAAACGTCTGGCTGTTCATGCTTAAGGGTGAATAGGGAAAATAGATGTACTATTAAAGTGTCATGAGGTAGAACACAGCAGCAGTATGTCACACATGGGAATGGACACTACTAGGTCACTATCAGTAGGCCAGCCTCCAACAGGAAGGGCTGTTGAATTCAAGGACTGTTGCATGTGAGTAATGAGCAGTGTTGTGCTCAATCTAATGGCTTATCAAACTAGTACCTCCTTTTCAGTCCGGGTCTGTCCGCACTTTGGAAATCATGATTTTATTTACTCTTCTTTTGCCTCAAATCTCTAACGAGGACAGTGCCCCCAGTTAAAAGAACTAAGTTTCCTTCCAGAACAAAAAAAAAAGCCACAGATGTCTGCGGGCTTTCTCCTTAACATACACACATTGGCAAAAGTCAGGAAGATACAGGATATACTACTGAGGCCAAAGCAACTGAAGTTATGGAAGAGATCCCAGGTTTTGGTCCACTCTCAACTCCTGCTCTACTCCTTACCGTCAAATGATCAACTTCAGTAAAAAGAGAAAAATAAAATCCCTTATTACTGAACCAACTGGAGTTTGAAGAATTTAGAGGGAGCTGTCAGAGCAATTGTGAGAAAAATCAAACTGAACAGACTAGCTATGGAAATCAGTGAAGCTTCGTCTCCAATCTCCACAACCATCATTCATGTCATTCCGTGTCTGACCAGAAAGGGAATCTATCTGCCACCGAAGAGATGAGCCAGGCCCTGTGTTAAGGGACCCAGCACTCCACCCCAACAATAACCCACACACAGCCCCACAAAGCCCAGAGAATCACTTCCAAGGCCCTTCTTCTTGGATCGTTCCAACAAACACAAGTCACCCACCCACAAACAAGCCCCTTTCAAGAAAACAAATGGCAGCGCCAATGCAAGGAGCTGCTAAAAGTTTCCAGCTACCCAGGAGAGCACGCTGCTGCTCTTCCGCACCTTCCAAGTGATGGGGTATACTGCGTTTCCAAGTACAGCAGGACCAGCCCTGGCAGTGGAAAAGTTGATTTAAAACTTCATCTTCCTCACACCCAGAGGCCTATTCTCAAAAGATTTTCTGCTACGACCAGATTAATCACCGGTCTGCTTGCTCCAAATCCCCAAACTTCGTAGTAATTTGCACCCAAGCTGAAGTCACGGGGGATTCCTATCAAGACCCTTAACCCTTGATAAGAGGCGGCCAGGGGGAGGGAGTGGAGGAGAGAATACAGAACCCCTTCCCTTCTGGAGCTCAGCCCACCCAAAGGGTCCGCAGGGCCATATCCCACCCTGGGCTGCGGACTGGAAAAGGAAGCTGCCATCTCCACTCCCCTGCGCCCCTCCAGGCCACAGGTGCCAAGCCCCTCCAGAATAAGGGAGGAGAAGGGGGATGTGAGAGGGAGGGAGGGAGAAAGGAGAGAGTAATTTCTCAGTCGGCAGAGGGACGTAAAGTTGGGGGGGAGGGGGTAGGAGGGAGATGGCGACCTCACTCCCAGGGAATTTCCCCGGAGGGAAGGAGCAGCAGTGGGGAGAGGACCCCCTAGACGCAGGGTGGGGGTCTGGGAGCTGCTGCCCCTCCAGGACCTTCCCTTCTCCCCTGTCCAACACCCCCCTCCTTCACCACCTCTTAATCCTACAGACCCAGTAGGGTCGGCGGCTCCGCCTCCGCCCCGCCGACTTAGAGGAGCGTGAAGGAGGTGGCCGCCCGCCCTCCTGCCCGCCTCCCTCCCTCCCTCCGTGGTCCCGCACTCACCAGGAGCACCGAGCCGCGCACCACCTCCGACACGCTCTGCCGCAGCTCGGCCGCCGTGCCCGGCTTACTCAACGCCCGGGTGAACTTCCGAGTCTCCGCCGAGGAGGGGAGCAGCGGCGGCTGCGACATCCTCGCCACCAGCGCCGCCGCCGAGCCTGCTCCGGCAGTCCGGCCGGGCCGCGCCGCCGCCAGGTGCGCCCTCGGCGCTCGGCCCGGCCCGCCCTCGGCCCCCGGCGCCGCCGCCTGCTCCCCCCGCCGCTCGCCGCGCGTCCGGGCGGCGCAGCCCGAGCCACGCCCTCCGCTCGGTGTCACGCCCCGAGCCACCCCCCTAGGCTCCCGCGGTCCCCCGCGCTCCGAGCGGCGCCGGGGCTCGCTAGGGGCAACCGTGCTTGTGGCCGCGACGGCTGCTCCCCCATGCCACCAGCCTCCCTCGGCGCCCGCTCGCCGGGCCGCCTCCTCGGGGCGGGGTGTCCGGCGCGGCGCGGGGCGGGGCGGGCGGAGGAGGGGCCAGCGCGGCAGGACAGCGGGCCCTGCAGGTCGGGCGGCTGGTGCCTTACGGCGCGGGAGGCGGGCAGCGGGAGGCTGGCAGCGCGCTGCCCCGGACGCCTGGCGGGGCAGGTAGGGACCCCGGGGGTCGCCTCCTCCCTGGTCCGACTGCTCCCCAGGCCGCACGTCCGAAGACCCGAGGCGAGGGCCGCGCAAGCCGCCGGGAGGGCGCGCGACCCGGCGCCCTCCCCGGTCGACAAGTCCTCGGAGCCAATGCCTATCCACTGGGACCGTGGATTCCTTGCCTGAGGAGCCCCAGCATCTTGGGGACTCCGCGGTCACCGGCAGGGTCGGGGTTCGGTGGCACCACGCCCACCCCCCCTGGGGCTGCTGAAGGGACGGAGGTTTCAGGAAGGTGGCACTCGAAGAGCACAGAGCCGTTCGGAAGCCCGGGCTATGCAGAGCGGGACGGAGCGCCCCTGCCCGGGACCCGGGGTGGAGCACCGCGCGCACTCGTGGCGGCGCTTCTCCGCCTCAAAGCACTATTCCGCCCCCAGAGGCGTCGCGCGAACGGTGGAAGCCTCTGGAGCCGAAGGGAGGGTCCGGGATGAGTCACGCAGACCCTGGCCCGCAAGGACGAGCTGCTGAGTCACCATCAAAACTTCTGAGCCTGGCCCAGCTCCTCTGTAAACTGAGGACAATAACCTGCAAGGGGCTGAGGGGACACGACGTGCCCATCTGCCGCGCTTCCGCGGCCGGGCGGGACCGCTGGGCGCGGAGCCCGGGAAACCCAGAAGCGCCGGCCTGCGGGCCCAACATGACCCGGGAGCTGGCGGCTGCTAGCGACAGCCACGACTCTGAGGAACTTCTTCCTCACACCGCCTTTCCGCCTTCCCCATCCCTAACGGGCCCCACCTCTCCTTTTCTCCTCTTTTCTGAGGAAACTCGGGGCAGCCTAACTCTGACCTCGCCGCGGAGAGGGCGCGCGAAGAGAGAGGAATTTGCGTAGCGCCCGTGGCGCATGCTCCGTGGTTTGGGCGGGGAGACTGCCTTAAGGATGGGTCTGCTGATTGGTCGGTGTGCACAGGCCACGCCCACCGCCTGCTGATAGACAGCTCCTTACCTGCGCGCGCGGGGGCACTGTGGACCCCGCCTTCAGGGGAATCTCCCGTGCCTGTGCTACCTAAGTGCACTGAGGCCTCCTAGCAGACGTCAGCTCCGAAGGAGGCCGCCCGTGGCGTCCCACTCTGCCAGAAAGTCAAATACCGTAATCTTAAAGTGGGAAAACTACCAATCTAGTGTAGAAAGCAAAACACCACCGTTCAGGACTTAATGGGCAGGTCTGGCCCATAATAAGCCTGGAGTTTAGGCATGCAGTCAGTACTCAATAAATGCTTGCTGGATTGGATTGTTTTCCCAGTGCTCTGGGGTGCAGGATGTAGCACTAAGTGAGCCTGACAGGCTGGAAGATAAACAAAACAATCATGTGTGATTATAAAAACAATTACTAACCGATTTCCTTTACTGCGAAATGAGGGAGTGGCCTAGATGTGAACCAGGCTGCTTCTGTTCCAGGAGTAGGGCTGGGTGACCCCAACAGGCAGAAGGCGCTGCTTTCATGGGGAGCTTGTGCTGCTTGATATGACCATGCCCATCTCATATATACACCTCTGGGCTCCATGGGATATGTCAGTTCGGTTCTTACCTGAACTGTTAGATGCTAGTCTGAGAATCCTAAATTTTTAACCTTTGAGCTTCTGACTCCTGAAGAAGTTCCAGATAGCATAAATCTTTACCCCACTGTGTTACCTTGACTCTCTAAACCACATCTACTTCCATAGACTGCAAATAGATTATTTTTTTATTATTAAAAACAACAGAAGCACACAATGTGGGGGTGTTTTTCCTTCATTTCCTTTTTTTGCTTTGTTTCGTTTAAGAAATATACGAACACAGAAAAGAGCACGTATATCTGGAAAGTGAAGAGTTTACCCATTCCTACTACTCCTAAATTCTGTGCTTGCTTACTGACTCATTATATTCTAGAATTGGCAGATTTTCATTTAGGAAGCAGGGGATGATGCGTGGTGCTGACAGTAGTCACTGACAATGCCTAAACAAGGACAAGTTCTGACAGAGAAGGAGGTATGGAAATGAGAACTAAGCCCAGGAAGACTGATTTTCCCAGCAACTCAGAGCAGAGCCTCTTCTTCCCGGTGGAGTTAACAAATGGGACATTTCTTAGGTTTAACTTTGAGCAGAAATTTGGTCCTTACACTTTTGGGTTGAATTGTGTCCCCCCAAAAGACATACTGAAGTTCTAACTTCAGTACCCATGAATGTGACCTTATTTGAAAATAGGGTCTTTGCAGATGTTACCAAGTTACAATGAGGTCATATTGGACCAGTATAACTGGTGTCCTTATAAGAAGAGAAGAGACAGACACAGAGAGAAGGCTCTGTGATGACAAAGGCAGAGACTGGAATGATGCATCTACAAGCTAAGGAACACCAAGGATTTCTGGCACCCACCAGAAGCTGGATGAAACAGGAGTCTTCCTTTGAGCCTTTGGAGAGAGCATTGTCCTGCTGATGTCTTAATTTTGGATTTCTAGCCTCCAGACCTGTTAGAGAATAAATTTCTTGTTCTAAGAGACCCAGTTTGTGGTACAGCAGTCCTCAGAAAATAGTACACTTACCAAAGTCTGGTTTTTTGTTTTTGTTTTGTTTTTTTATCCCCGCCAGTGTGGACCTATAATTGTGAGTTCTTACTGCATCAACTCCTGGAGAGAGGCTGTCACACCTTTATAGAAGGAGGAGCATCAGCTCCAGGTGAGGATGCTGCATGGAATGGGGAGGATGGTGTTTAAAGTGTGGTGGAAGATAAACCCATCTACTATAGCTTGAGGGAGTAACCCCGTTTTTGTTTTACCAAAACTGTAGGAAGAAAGCTTTCCTTTTTGCCAAGGATGATACTAGTAGGTAGTGGAGATGAAATATAACTGCAGCCAGTTTTGAAAATTTGCATATAAATGACTGTACAACGCCCAAATATTTATAATTCAAGCATTATCTATGTTTTAATGATAACCTCTTAACTGCATCATTTCCTTGTTAGGTTTGCTTTAGGATTTGTATGTGTCTTAATAATACCTAATTAGTTTAAAATCTCTTACAGGTGTATCCTGAAAGAGCACATCTGTTTTTAGCCTAAATAAAAAGTAACCTGTAAAGAGCAGTCAGTCCTGTGTTAGCATCCAGGGAAGGGCAAAGGGAGCTTTCATTCTTTATTTTTGCATTGATTGAATTTTTTTTAAATAAGCATCTTTTAGTTTTGTACTTCATTTTTTTTCCTATGAAAGCTGAACCCTTTATTTTATTTAAAAAAATATGTTGAATCCTTTTGTATACAAGGCCTTACTAGGCGTCAAATTTTATAACAATAAAATTCTGAAGTTTCTTACAACCTAATGGTGAAAAGATTTGGGGTTTTTTTATTTTCGTAAACTATACATAATGTAAAGTTTACTATTTTAACTATTTTTAAGCGTACAGCTCAGTGGCATTAAGTATATTCACATGGTTGTGTAACCATCACCACCATCCATCTCCAGGACTTTCTCATCATCCTAAACTGAAACTCTGTACCTATTCCTTCCCCCTACCCTCAGTACCTGGCAACCACCATTCTATTTTCTGTCTCTTTGAATTTGACTACTCTAAGTACCTCATATAAGTGGAATCATACAATATCTGTCCTTTTGTGTCTAGCTTATTTCACTTAGCATGTGTCAGAATTTTCTCCTTTTTTAAGGCTGAACAGTATTCCATTGTGTGTGTGTGTGTGTGTGTGTGTGTGTGTGTATCACTTGTTTTTTTTATCAGTTCATCCATCAATGGACACTTGGGTTGTTCCCACCTCTTGGCTATTGTAAATAATGCTGCTGTGTACATGGGTGTGCAAATATCTGTTCAGTCTCTGCTTTCAGTTGTTTTGAGTATATACGTAGAAGTGGAGTTGCTGGATCACATAATAATTTTATGTTTAATTTTTTTTAAGAACTATCATACTGTGCTTCATTGTCTAAATATTTCTCATAATGCTTGTTTTCTAAAAACACTGGTTGATTAATTTTAGAAAAACCAGCATTTTAAAATTCCACTAGGTAATATAAATAGAAGACATAGCCCTTCAAGGAAGAGCATCTGGGGGAAAGGTACGCAATTAATCTAACAAATCTAGTAAGTTTACAGATACCACTTAGGGTTAATGGTACTGGAGGAATATAATCCCCTTTCACTTTTATCTTTTCAGGAGAGATTCCTAGTGGAGATGAAATATGAGGTCTTTAAGAGATCATTGAGACCAGGGCTTCTCAAACTTTAGTATGCATAAAAATCACCTGGGGATCTTGTTAAAGTGCAGATTCGGATTCAGAAGATCAGGTGTGTTACCCAAAGTCAACAGTCCTAACAAGCTCCCCACTGATGTCCAATTCCTTACCCAAGCAGATGCTGCGGATGCACAGATTTTGAGTAGCAAGCACTTAAACTTTCATTCCCAGCAGTTGGGCAAACTGCAGGCCCTTAAAAATTCTCCACTTTTAAATTTTAAGGGGAGGGGCTTCCCTGGTGGCGCAGTGGTTGAGAGTCTGCCTGCCAATGCAGGGGACATGGGTTCGTGCCCCGGTCCGGGGGGATCCCACGTGCCGCGGAGCGGCTGGGCTCGTGAGCCATGGCCGCTGAGCCTGCGCGTCCGGAGCCTGTGCTCCGCAACGGGAGAGGCCACAACAGTGAGAGGCCCGCGTACCGCTAAAAAAATAATAATAATAAATAAATAAATAAATAAATTTTAAGGGGAAAGACGACCAAACACCCAATAGGAAAATGGACAAAATTCGTGACCAAACAATTCACAGAAAAGACATAAAATGATCAGTAAACATATGAAAAGATGTTTGGCCTCATTTATAATAAAGTAAGTGCAAATTAAAACTACACGGATATACAATTTCTCATCAATCAGACTGGGAAAAATTACAAAGCATAACACTATTGGAAAGGCTGTGGAGAAATAGGCACTCACACACATGGCTGATAGAAGTACAAAGTGATATAACCATTATGGAGAGGAATTTGGCAATATCTAACGAAACTATATATGCATTTACCTTTTGAACCAGCAGTACCACTACTAGGAATTTACTCTGAAAATACACCGCAAATGATAATAAAATACTACACCCAAGGGTATTCATTGCAGCATTACTTGTAATAGTAAAATTTTGGAAAATGTCAATATTGGAGACTGGTAAAATATGGTGCATACACACAATGGGATATTATTCAACTGTAAAAATGAATGAGAAAGATGTCGATCAACATCTGTGATCTGTGTGTAATGTGAAATAATTTTCAGGATATATTGTTTAAATAAAACAAAAAGACTATCTAAAGTATGCTGCCTTTGTGTAAGAAATAAGGGAAAATAAGAAAATATACTAGTATCTACGTGCTTGTTCAAAAACAAACATAAGAAGGATAAAACAGAGATTTGTAAGTTTGGTTACCTTCAAGGGGTCAGTGGGAATAAGGTAGGAAGGAAAGAAGAAATGGGGAAACATGGAGTCAGGGACACTTCTCTGAATATACTTTTTTGTACAATTCTGACTTTTTATGTTAATGTTTCACATATTTTTTTAAATCTCGACAAAGAGAAAAGAAATAAAATCAACAAGAATGGAGAAAAACCCTAAAATGGAATACAAACAGAAACCAATGGACAGAACTCTATTTCAAATGAATAATATAACCACACTGAAGGGGGGAAATAAAATGAACTAAACCCAGTACCCTTTGAACACAGTGTTTGGAATATATACCATTAGGTTAAAGACAAAAAGAACTCTTAAAAAAAAAAAGTGAGATGTGAACAAGTAGGCTTTTTTTTTTTAAGGTGTATCAGTCAGCAATTCTGAGATGACTTTCTGTGTATTCCAGCATTGAACAAATAAGTAATATATTCTTGATAATGAAAACCAGGTTTTTCACTGTCAGAGAAGGGAATTACAAATATATAAAGGAGGGTTTTAGAATAAACCCTGTGGTATTGGGTTGGATTTGGAGGTATAGTGTGAACTCATGGGTTTTAATACAGATAGATTAGATAGATGATTGATAAGTAGATGAGAGTAGATAGATACACACATGAGAGTGGGGTGCTACTGGTTCATATTGGCTCCAGATAATCTGCTCGATTGTATTGCCTTTGCTCCTTTGTCAAAGATCAGCTGACTATAATTATGGGAGTCAATTTCTGGTCTCTCTATTCTGTTCCACTGATCTCTTTGTTCTTTTGCCAATACCACACTGTCCTGATTACTACAGTCTAGTATTCAGAATATATACTTTTTAAAAAAAAACACTTATAGGGCCTCCCTGGTGGCACAGTGGTTAAGAATCCGCCTGCCAATGCAAGGGACACGGGTTTGAGCCCTGGTCCGGGAAGATTCCACATGCCGTGGAGCAACTAAGCCCGTGCACCACAACTACTGAGCCTGCACTCTAGAGCCCGCGAGCCACAACTACTGAAGCCCACGCACCTAGAGCCGCAACTAGAGAAAGCCCACGCACAGCAACGAAGACCTAACACAGCCAAAAATAAATAAATAAATAAATTTTTTTAAAGAAACACTTATAGGTAATTTCCTGGCAGTCAGTGGTTAGAACTTGGCGCTTTCACTGCGGTTGCCTGGGGTTCAATCCCTGGTCAGGGAACTAAGATCCCGCAAGCCAAGCTGTGTGGCATGGCCAAAAATAAATAAATAAATTTTAAAATAAATAAAAGTTTTTAAAAATTTAAAAAACACATCTCAACAATGAAAAGACAACCTAATTTAAAAATGGACAAATGATCTGAATAGACACTTCTTCAAAGATATACAAATGGTCAATAAGCATATGAAAAGATGTTCAGCATCATTAGTCACTAGGAAATTGCAAATCAAAACCACAGGGAGGTACCACTTCACATCCACTAGGATGACTACAGTCAAAAATACAATAGGGCTTCCCTGGTGGCGCAGTGGTTGAGTCCGCCTGCTGATGCAGGGGACATGGGTTCGTGCCCCAGTCTGGGAGGATCCCACATGCCTCGGAGCAGCTGGGCCCGTGGGTCATGGCCGCTGGGCCTGCGCGTCCCGAGCCTGTGCTCCGCAACGGGAGGGGCCGCGGCAGTGAGAGGCTCGCGTACCGCAAAAAAAAAAAAAAAAAATACAGACAATAACAAATGTCGACAGGATGTGGAGAAATTAGGATCCTCATATATTACTGATAGAATTACAAAACTTTAAAAAAGTTTGGCACTTCCTCTAGAAGTTAAACACAGAATTACCATATGGCCCAGGAATTCCACTCCTAGGTATATACCAAAAAGAGTTAAAAACATATATCCACATAAAAACTCATACATAAACGTTTATAGCAGCATTATTCATGATAGCCAAAAAGTGGAAACAACCCAAATGTCCCTCAATTGATGAATGGATAAACAAAATGTGGTATATCCACATGATGGAATATTATTCAGCTATAAAAAGGGAGGTAGAGCTGATTTATGCCACAACAGCTATGAACCTTAAAAACATTATGCCAAGTGAAAGCAGCCAACACAAAAGGTCAAATATTGCATGATCCTATTTATATGAAATGTCCAGAATAAGGACTTGTGGTTGCCAGAAGCTGGGGGGAAGGGAACATGAGGAAGTAACTGGAAGTAACTGCTGTTGGGCATGGGGTTTCTTATTGGTACAAAAAAAAATGTTCTGGAATTAGATAGTGGTGATGGTTGCACAACTTTGTGAATATACTAAAACCACTGAATGGTACACTTTAAAGGGTGAATATTATGGTATGTGAATTACATTTCAATACAAGAAAAAGAGGATTTATTTTGGGCAAGAAGAAATTTACTCCAAATGAGAGATCTGAGATAGAAGAAAGGATGGTGAACAAATAAACTAATAAACACGTGAGCATATCTAAATAAATACTATATCAGAAAAAAATAATGATGCCTAATTTGTGGAGCTTAAATCAACCTCAAATATCAAACAACTATATATAAAGCAGGATGGTATTTGACAGGATGGTATGTGCAGGTTCTTATATTGTTCATGAGGAAAATACTGATTAGTTTTAGAATTTGTTAAATGTAACTGTCTAGGATGTTCATAGTATATAAATAGAGTGTTTCTCTTCCAAACTAGTAAAGTGAAAAAGTAAAAATGCAAAAAAAGATTCAGTAGAAAAGGAAGTAAGAAAAGAGAGGGGATAAAAATATAGGAAAAGTGCAACAAATGGAAAAAATAAAATAAGCTGGTAAAAAGAAATCCCAATATATTAGTAACAACAATAATTATAAATGGACTTATACTCCCAGTAAAAGACCAAGATTGACAACATGAATTAAGAAGCAAAAACCATATATATGCTGTTTATAAGAGATACACCTAAATCAGAAAGAAAAAGAAAGGTGGCATATAGAAGGATAAAAAAAAATTATACTAGGCAAATACTAACCAAAATAAAGTTTAGCATAGCTATATTATGATCAAAGTAAAGAGATTTAGGGCAAAAATCATTACAGAGTTAAAGAGATTTACTAAAGAATAACAAAGAGAAAAGTTCAAAACTTCAATTCCCCAGGAGGATATAACAATTCTAAACTTGTATGCACCTAACAGTATCTGCCTCAAAATATATAAAGACATGGGCCATTCAGGACTTTTCATAAAAATAATATTTCCCCAAAATTATTGAATATCTTTTTTTCCTGAGGCTTCACATTCAGATTATACTTTAAAACTCTCTAGATAAGAGTCAAGTGTTAACAAAGAGTTGAAAAATATTCTAAACTCTATTTCTTAAAAAGATTATGAAATGTCTCAATATACTCTGAAATAGGATGTCAACAAAATGGAACTTTTTAAGCCATAAAAGAACACTTAAAAGGATATCATTCAATACCCTTTCAAATATGAAATCATTATGTAATATCCAGTTGTCTCCTACATTTCTTATAATCATTAGTACTTATAATTGAACTGTAATAGACTATAGCATAGAGCATCATTTCAGGTTTGAACTATCCTTTTTATAGTAAATAGTTACTTTGCTACAAGACTAATAATAAAGTAGGAGGAGAATATTAAATTAAATTAGCTGGAAAATAAGACATCAGTTTTTAAATTAGCATTTGTTATCAGCCATATTCATTCTATCCACCTTTTTTTAAAGGGCAGCACCAACAGTTTGCCACCATTTTTCTAGGAAAAGGAATACAAATTGCATTTTTTTAATGTTGCAGAGATCCTTTCAAGAGGTGAATATAGGGACTTCCCTGGTGGTGCAATGGTTAAGAATCCGCCTGCCAATGCAGGGGACACGGGTTTGAGCCCGGGAAGATCCCACATGCCGCGGAGCAACGAAGCCCGTGCGCCACAACTACTGAGCCTGCGCTCTAGAGCCCGTGTGCCACAGCTACTGAGCCGGCGTGCCGTAACTACTGAAGCCTGCGCACCTAGAGCCCGTGCTCTGCAACAAGAGAAGCTACTGCAATGAGAAGCCTGCACACCACAACGAAGAGTAGCCCCCGCTCGATGCAACTAAAGAAAGCCAGCGTGCAGCAACAAAGACCCAACGCAGCCAAAAATAAATAAATAAATTTTTAAAAAATAAATGATGATAAAATTTTTCAAGAAATTGTTGTCAGAGCTGTTTACTACGCACCCAGAGAGGGTTCAGATTGCGAGATGAAACTCCCTACCTCAAGGCTAAGGAGATATTCTCATCACCAAGTTCTCTCTCTTTTTGAATTAGCCTCAGATTTTCCCTCCCTTTTAACTGCTCATCACCAGAAGTTTTTTTTTGTTGTTTTTTGTTGTTGTTTTTTTTTGTGGTACGCGGGCCTCTCACTGCTGTGGCCTCTCCCGCTGCGGAGCAGAGGCTCCGGATGCGCAGGCCCAGCGGCTATGGCCCACGGGCCCAGCCGCTCCGCGCCATGCGGGATCCTCCCGGACCGGGGCACGAACCCGCGTCCCCTGCATCGGCAGGCGGACTCCCAACCACTGCGCCACCAGGGAAGCCCCATCACCAGTAGTTTTGCTCTAATTTGTGAACACCATTCATAAACTACAAAGGTTGACTGACACCAAAAAGGCAAATGATGTTTGTTCATCTCATTTTTCATTTTGTAACGTGCAGTTCAGAATTTTGTTAATATTCTTTGTGGCAGTTTGTATTACAAAGTCTAAGCTTGTCATGTCATCATTTAATAAAAGAGAGCTGGCAACTGATGTAGAGTGAAAACTGTCTAATATCACTGAATCTCAACAACCTGTTATTATTTCTATACTAGATGTAATCAAATAATGATCATATATAATCACAGGGAACACATAATCATAATTGTTTGGTTTAAAAGTGCTGTTGTTGAAACGATTCTGACTTTATCAAATGAATTCCCACAATATTCCTGCAAGATAAGTGAGTTAAAGTTCATGTCACAGATGAGCTATAGAAACACAAATAGAGATGTACTCCTAGATAACTTATCTCTCCAAACATGCTCAAATGGGTCTTGTGTATCAAGAATATATCTGAGGAAGTAACAAGATCTTTCTCCTCAATTATTTCCATTGTAGGTAAGGCTTCTCAATGAGCCAATAAAGCAGAAATTAGGCAGGAATTCTGCATGATTTTAAAATGTCTACCTGGTTAAAACTGACTAGCTGAAATATGACCTAAAAGCCAGTTTCCTTTGGAAAAGATTTATTTAGCAAAATTTACACAATTTTTCTAGGAAATATAGTAATAAGAATACAAACACAGAGTTTAAACAGATGGGGGATACAGTTGACAATGAAAGAAATGAGAATCGGGGGTAAAAATTGAGCTTAGAAAAGGGTTATGCTTCTTAAAAGTATAAAATTTCTCATAGCAGAAAAATGTTGATCTCTAAATGCCTTTTTCCAGGCTTAGGCTCCAGAAGAATGTGGGCCAGGATGAATGGCAGAGGAACAGGGCCAAAGAGAATCTGTGGTTAGCACAAAGAGGACTGGCGTGGCCTCCCCTACATTGTTCCTGGTAGAAACCTTAAGGCAGAATCCCTTTCCACTTGGGAAAAAGGTCCAGTGTCTAAAAGGGCAATGATTCTGTTGAGGACTGGCTATATAATTTGCCATAATCTACATGATCTGTTCAGGACAGCCTACATAATTTTCAGAGCCCCGTGGAAAATGAAAATGTGGGGCTTCTTATTCGAGAAGAATTTTAAGAGCTCAAAGGCCCTTCTAAGTAAGCTCAGTCCTGGAGGCCCCCTTCACCATCAGCCATTAACGCTTTATATGATCCCAAGGTGGTAGGGAGGTGCTCAGGGTTACAAGGTAATGGCTATTTATCAAACAGTTTTCAGTGTTTTAGCAACAGGTCCTGTAGTACCAGCTGTATCAGCTTTAACATCAACCAGACATAGAAAGAGCATCACCATTGAGTATAATGGGAATGTTACAGACCTACCTTAAAGTTTTCAACAGATTGTAGAATAAACAAGTAAGCAGAACACATCCTCTTGACTAACGGGGTAGAAATGTATGTATATACAGTAAACTCTAAAACAAGTAAATGATAAACCCCAAAAGATGTGATCTATGATCACTCAAAAGCAAATCTGAATAAACTGATACCAAGGACTTCAAGAGAAAGAAAAGGTGAAACCAATACGATACAGAAGTACTGGGCAGCAGCACTCAAAGGCTAAGCTGTGTTCTAACCATGACCATGGACATGGCCATGAAGGGGAGAACAGTGTAAAAGCTTACCCAGCAAAACCAATCCCAGCCATGACTTAAAAATACATTAAGGGGCTTCCCTGGTGGCGCAATGGTTGAGAGTCCACCTGCCGATGCAGGGGACACGGGTTTGTGCCCCGGTCCGGGAAGATCCCATATGCCGCGGAGCGGCTCGGCCCGTGAGCCATGGCCGCTGAGCCTGCACGTCCGGAGCCTGTGCTCCACAACGGGAGAGGCCACAACAGTGAGAGGCCCACGTACCACAAAAAAAAAAAAAAATATATATATATATATATATATATATATATATATATAAAGGGCTTCACACCCATTCAAATAGCTATTATCCAAAAAACAGAAAATAAAAAGTATTGGCAAGGATGTGGAGAAACTGCACTGTTGGTGGAGTGTAGCAGCTGCTTCCACACTGTGGAAAACATTATGGTGTTTACCTGAAAATTAAAAAGAGAACTACCATATCCAGCAATTCCACACCTGGGCATATATCCAAAAGAATTGAAAACAGGGTTTGGAAGAGATATTTGTACACCCGTGTTCACAGCAGTATTATTTACAATAGCCAAGAGGTGGAAACAACTCAAGTGTCCAATTATGGTTGAACTGATGAACAGAATGTAGTATATACATGCAAAGGAATATTATTAAGCCTTAAAAAGGAAGGAAATTCTGACACATGCAACAACATGAATGAACCTTGAAGACATTATGTTAAGTGAAGTAAGATAATCACAAAAAGACAAATACTATAGAATTCCACTTAATGAGATATGTAGAATAGTCAAAATTCATAGAGACAGAAAGTAGAATGGTGGTTGCCTGGGGCTGGGTAGAGGGAGGAATGGGGAGTTAGTGTTTAATGGGTACAGAGTTTCAGTTTGGAAAGATGAAAAGAGTTCTGGAGGTGAATGGTGGTGATGGTTATATAACAATGTAAATGTTCTTAATACCAGTGATCTGTATATTTTTAAATGGTTAAGATGGTAAATTTTATGTCATGTATATTTCACCACAATTAAAAAATGTATAATAGATATAAAGCTTACAGAACTTCAAGAGGCCCTCTTTTAGAAAAAGAATAAAAATTATAAATACCAAATTGGGTACAAAAGTGGATATTTAGTATAAGAAAAATCACACAAATTACAATTTTTAAAGCTACTAAATACCACAAACATTACAAAATCCAGAAACATAACAGTGTTTCTAACTAATTAACTTCCTCATGCATCTCTGAAATGCTTGTTTTCCTACAATATTTGTCTGTATACATTCTGATAGTCTCTTCAAAAGACAATGATTTTTGTACTGTTTTTTATAGAGAGTATAGAAAGAAAATTCAGTCTTCCCTCGAGCATACTTAATTGAAATTTTCTGTTATTGATAACTTAGAACAGATTTATTTCAACTTTGCAACTAGTTGTTAGTAATGTCTTGTAACTCTCTTGGATTTCATCAAATTTGAAGGAAGCAAAGAACTTTCATAGATGAGCTGTAAGATTTCAGAGTATTTTAAGTATTTTTGGATCAATGTCTTCAAATTGACAATATTAAATAGCCAGTTTGTCATCAAAGTCCTCAGTGTACTGGAGGATTAAGAGTTTTATATTCTCCTTATCAATGTCAACATTTCATGTTTAATCTGTAAGAATTTAAAATTCCTTTCCAATGAGTTCATATGATTCACAACTCTTCACTAATTGGATTTTCAAACAATCCAAATACCATTTATTTCTCCTGATAGACTGTCCCTTCCTCATAGTGAATGACTGATTGGTTTTAGTATGATCTGAAAGTCTGTGTTATGCTTTCCTTCTCCATGTCAGAATAACATCTATTGACTTAATCACTCAACTGTTTTGTTTCATATTCCAGTAATTTTACCTGAATTTTCTCTCAATTTTTTAGTAAATGAATTTAAAGAATGTAAAATAAGCTACGCTTATGTCTAAATAGGAGTTTATAGTTTCTTGTGTGTTTTTGTTAAAATGTTCCCAAACATCTTTCTCAATTGCAGTTAATATAGCGTATTCCTAACTCAACCCTCCCTTAGCAAATCTGAAAACTGTCCACGAAGGAAGTTGCGATGGAAAGACACAGTGGGGTTAACTGACTGCGGTTAAAATATCCTACTTCAACAAATTTTTAAATACTTAACGCAACTAAGACCCAATGCACAGCAGAAACTAACACAGCATTGTAAAGCAATTATACTCCAATAAAGATGTTTAAAAAAAAAGACCAATGCAGCCAAAAATAAATAAAATAAACAAATAAATCTTTCAAAAAAACCTTAAGACCATAATTTTATATCTATATGAGATGATGGATGTTCACTAAGCTTGTTGAGATAACCATTTCATGATGTAAGTCAAATCATTATACTGTGCACCTTAAACTTATCCAGTGCTGTATGTCAATTATATTTCAATAAAACTGGAAGAAAAAAAAGCAAAGGTGATTTTTATTTGCTTAGCAAGATGTCCCAATAAGTGAGACAGGTAGGTTACAGAGTAGTATATACAGTATGTAAAATTGAATACATCAATGTACGTGTGTATTTGAAGAGACAGATGTCTTTATGTGTGTACGAAGGGTGTTTACCAAAATGTTAACAGTGATTGTCTCTGAATTGTTAGATTTGTGGTGACTTTTTTCAACTTTTCAAAAATGTTTCCATATTTTTTAATTAAAAAAACAAAACAAAACACCTAAGACCATATAAACACATTGCTAGGCCCCTGCCAAGTCCTTGGAGAGGGGACAGAGGACGCCAAAGCTTAGGCAAACCTGCTTCTGCCACCAGCCCCAAAGAAGCTGCACCCTAGCAGCAGATCAAGTCCAGAGAACCAAGTCAGCGGTTTGCCAGTTGTTGTACCATATTTTAATTTTATTTCCTTTCATGACTGCCTCCTGCCAAACTCCTCCCTCTCCTGCTGTTTCCTCCTGGCCCCTCCTCCTCCTCTGTTAGCACCCCTCCCCCTCTTGGGTCCTGGGAGATCGAGCTCTGGGGCCCTGCTGGTGCTGACAGGTTTCATTAGCCTGATGGAAATGTTTCTCCTCCTTAGGCCCTCCTGTGGCAGCTGCCGAATTTCTCTCCTCCTCCCACGGTGCTAAGTCTCAGGTCAGGTCTACACTGACCCGGAGCTGCCCATGTGACATGGGGCAGAGGGTGGCAGTCATTGGAAACCCAACCATGGACACTTCCTTTAGTTCATACAAAGAAAGAATATATTTTGTCCAATGAAAATAAAAATACAACCTCGGGTGCCTTGAATTTGATCTCTATTCTTCAACCACTCTTTGCCCTTCCATGTGTCTTGGATCTCACAAGTGAACTGAAGATTCAGGAGCCTGTGGGCTTTAAACGGAGGCAACATCCAAATTGTCAGGTGCATTATCAACACTTCATGATTACAGTTTTTAGCAAATGCAAAATAAAATTACACTCTCAATGCCAGGAGGTAATAGTTTCAAAAGGCTGTAGGCTCATGGAGGAATCCTAATTGTCTTGTTAAGTTTCAATGCAAGTCTTCTGAGTCAAGACCCTGAACAAGTTTCTAGAGAGGGATGAACAAACTGCTTTTGCTAACGTGACCTAGCAGACATCAGACACTATGCAATTTGGGGGAAGACTTCCTGAGTCACACTGTCCTCAACTGTAAAAATAAAAGGATTGTTAAGTTTCCCCCAGCTCTACTGTTCTATTAATGCCCACAGTGTTCATCTTTCATCTCTTCATCTTTTTTTTTTTCCCTGCATATGGTCTTGGCCTCTCTCTTCCAGTGTTTACATACCACAGTAGGAAAAAAATTTTTAAGAACCAAGTTCCAACAGGTCTGATGTAGCTCAATAAAAACCCTTGGAATAGGAATGGGAAATACTGGCCCATGGTCATAGTCCTGGGCTCAATTTTTTGGGAACCTTCAGGTGATAATTGACTAGTCTTTGCTGTAGTCTAAAGCAGGGGTACCTAAACTTTTTTGTAAAGGGCCAGGAGGTGAGTATTTTAGGCTTTGTGGGCCTTTCAGTCTCTGTTGTAACTCTGCCATTGTGATTGCTAAAGCAGCCATAGACAGTATTTAAATTAATGAGCATGGCTATGTTCCAATAAAACTTTATTTATATTCATGGACATTTTGAAGTTTATATAATTTTCACTTGCATGAATCAATTCTTTGTTCCTGCTGTTTATGAGTAGTGTTCCATTGTATGAATGTACCCCAGTTTATCCATTCATCCACTGAAGGACATTTGGATCGTTCCTAGGTTTTGGCAACCACGAATAGAACTGCTATGAAATGTTCATGTATAGGTTTATGTGTGAACAAAAGTTTTCATTTATCTAGGTGAATACCTAGGAGTAGGATTCCTGGGTCATACGGCAAATGTATGTACAAGAAACTGCCAGACTGCTTTCCAGAGTGACTGTAGCATTTTGCATTCTTGCCAACAATGTATGAGAGTTCTAACTGCTGCACATCTTTGCCAGCACTAGGTATTACAGTGTTTTTTAATTTTAGCCATCCTAATGTTTGTAGTGGTATCTCATCATGGTTTTAATTTACATGTCCCTAATGGCTAATGATGTAGAACATCTTTTTATATACTTATTTGCCATCTGCCTCTGTTAATGAGTATTCAAGTCTTTTGTGCATTTTAAGGTGGGTTGTTTTCTTACTGTTGAGTTTGCGACTTCTTATGTATTCTGGATAAAAGTCCTCTGTTGGATATGTAA